>NC_059075.1:146540214-147899854 GCF_020497125.1 Mauremys mutica
CCCTCCCAGCCCCCTCAGCTTCCCCTCCCCCCATGCCCCCTCACTCCCCCCCATGCCCCCTCTGGTCCCCCGCCCCCCATGCCCCCTCACACCCCCCTCAGCTTCCCCTCCCCCCCTGCCCCCTCACGCCCCTCCCAGCCCCCTCTGGTCCCCCGCCCCCCATGCCCCCTCACTCCCCTCCCAGCCCCCTCAGCTCCCCCTCCCCCCATACTCCCCTCCCCGACTCCTCTGCTCCCCCTCCCCCATGCTCCCTCACTCCCCTCCCAGCCCCCTCTACTCCCCCTTCCCCCATGCCCCCTCAGCTTCCCCTCCCCCCATGCCCCCTCACTCCCCTCCCAGCCCCCTCAGCTTCCCCCTCACTGTGCACAAGCCCAGGCCTACAGCCCGCTCACCTGGCCTGACGAGGCCTGCAACAGACAGGGCTCCTCGCAGCTCGGCCTGGGCCCCTGCCCAGGAGCTAGGCCAGGAAATGAGCACAGCTCGCCCCAATGCAGCACTAACTCCAGGGCCCCAACATTCCCTCCAAGTAGATCAAAATCATTATCCCCATGGGGAAACTGAGGCACAGGGTGGGACGGCGACTTGCCCGGGGGTGCAGTAGCAGAGCCCAGTGCTGCCCCACTGACTCAGCAGGATGTGGGGTTTGGGCAGAAGAGACTGGTCAGCAGATGCAGCGTGTAGGGTCGATCAGCCCACTCCAGAGGTTGGGTGGGGGCAGTTTTTAAACACTGGACACTCCCGGCAGCTGGCCCCAAACACTGGGGAGCTCCGCTGGGGCTTTGAGGGCAGTGGTTCTCTGTGTTTTGGAAGCTCTTCCTCCAGGCCCCCTCCCTGCTTCAGGGAGGACAAATGGAGCGTGTCAGCAGGGCGCTCGGACGCCACACTGATGGGCAGAGCGACGGATGTACAGACAAGGGGTAAAGGGGACACATGGTGCAACTCCAGCCTCAGCTCCCCCAAAGGTGGGGGGCAGCAACGCACTGCTCTTGGCGGTGCCTAGCTGCCGTGGCTTGGCTGTTAGCTCTGCAGTGCCAGGTTTGTCCGGCAGGGCCCCGATCCTGGGCAGCGCCCAGGGGCTGTGCCAAGGACATTGGGTTCCAAGCCCCACCCAACAACTGACATGATCGCCAACAACTGGATGGCTACTCCAGAGCCAATGACATCGTCCACCACCAACTGTAGCCTGGGTCCTTCTGCTCCAGGGGCTCCAGAGGGGGAAGCCATGTGCCAGAAGCCCATAGGCTCCCTGGCTGTGAAGGGGCTACTCAGATGCTGGGGGACGCCAGCGCTCAGTGTTCCCTCTAATTTTTCCCACCCGTGTGTGGAATGAATTTTGTTATATGCACCAATATGGAGGCGATATGTGACCCATCACCTTCATATCGGTGCACATAACAAAATTCATGTGATGGGGGTGGGGTTGAGGGGTTCAGAGTGTGGGAGGGGGCTCAGGGCTGAGGCAGAGGGTTGGGGCGCAGGGGTGTGAGGACTCCGGCTGGGGGTGCGGGCTCTGAGGTGGGGCCGGGGATGAACGGCTCAGGGCTGGGGCAGACGGTTGGGATGAGGGCTCCGGGTTGTGATGCAGGCTCTGGGGTGGGGTTGGGGATCAGGGATTTGGGGTGCAGGAGGGTGCTCCGGAGCTATGGCGGGGAGACAAGACTCCCCCCAGCAGCACCTGGACTGGGTGAGAGAGGCGCCTCCCCCCACCACGGCAGCTCCGGTGCTGGGGTGCAGGATAGGCACCCCTCCCCTGGCCCCTGCAGGTCCAGGCCTGGGCCGGGTTCAGGGAGGGGTGCCACGGCAGGTCCAGGTCGGGTTGGGAGCCAGACGAGGGGCTCCCCTCCCCTGGCCGCCCCTCCCCTGGGGGGTTCCCTCAATGTCTGCATGGCATTAAATAGGCTGTTGTGCGGCCCTGCAGCTTACAGGGAACTCGGACCCCAACCCCTGGTTACTCCATACAGGCCAAGCGAAGCTGTTAGATCCCGCCGAGGAACATGGTAGGGACACATTGCCTGAGAGCTGGGAAGGAATCTGAAGCACTAAGCCAGTGAACGAAAGGAGACCAGTTGAGAACAGCTACTCCACGGGAGGGGAGGGGTGATGATGAGGCTTTAAGGCCGGGGCTCTCAAACTGGGGGTCATGAGGTTATTACATGGGAGGTCATGAGCTGTCAGCCTCCGCCCCAAACCCCGCTTTGCCTCCAGCATTTATAATAGTGTTAAATATATTAAAAAGTGGTTTTAATCTATAAGGGGGGAATCGCACTCTGAGGCTTGCTACGTGAAAGGGGTCACGGGTACAAAAGTTCGAGAACCACTGCTTTAAGGGCAGTGCCACGGCACACGAGACGTCTCCAAAGCAGCCCAGCTCCCGTGCAGAGAGATGGGCCATGGGGCTGGGCTCTAGGCTGGGACACCGATCTGGGTCCTGCCCCCCCCCCCACTCTGCTCCAACATGTTGGCTTCGCTCTCCTCCCTCTCCCTGACCCTCCCTCCCCCCAATTCTGGAACTTCCCCCTTTCATAGGCATGAAGGCCAGAAGAGACCAATCTAGCCCGACCTTCTGCATAACACACCCAGTTAACCCCCACCCCTGAGCTCAGTGACTTGTGTTTGACTCACGCTTGTCTTCCCGGAGGGTGGCCAGGCTTCATCTGAAGACATCAAGGGATGGAAATATTCACTATCTCCCTTGACCGTCTGTTGCAGCTGTTCAAAGTGTGGCCCTCCCTCCTACTCTGAATGTGTCATTTGGTGAGGGCTCAGGTGACTAGGATCTGGGAGATGAAACAGGCTTCCAATTTCCACAGTGGTTAATGATTTGGGGGGGGCCTCCATTTTGGGGGGGACCAATCTGAGACAGCTTAAAGGGGCTCAGTTCTCAGAAAGCACCAAGCACCTGGGAAGGAGGTCCCTTGAAGGCATTTCCAGTTGGGCTGATGACTTTGCTCAGTGGCTCTAATGGCTGAGATAAAAGACCCCGCACTGGAGACTACTAAAAACATGGGCGCCAAGGCGGGAGGGGAAGCACCGTCTCGGATTCTAAAACAGGAAGCACCGTAAGCATGGACGGCCCATTCTCCTAGCGTGAGGAAGCTAGTGGCAGAAAGTCCCATGGGCCTGATGCACCATAGACTACGCACTGGACAAGGGACTGGGGAGGAGAAAATAGATGGGTGGCAACACTCGCCAATGAGACGAAGCTACTGGATGGCCAAGGTCACTCACCCAAGGCCAGGAAACCCAGGGAAAGATGGAATTCACCAGACGTAATCAACGGAGTGTTGTAAGGAACAGCCTGCCCGCCTGGGCCAGGGGCCTGTGTCTGGCCACCCCTGATCGACTCTCAGGGCCAGCTGGAAAGGGGTGTTCTAGACCGGGCTGGTGGAGCTCACCGGGAAGGGAGCTGGGCTTTGATTCAGGGGGGCTGAACAGAGGTGAGTACCCTCCTTTCAGCACACAGAGATGGGAGGGAAGTGTCTCAGTGCTGGAGCCCAGCGCAGGTGGAGGAGTGACTCTCTGGGCGGACGTCCCGCCTATGCTGAAGAATAAAGTTGCCCTGAGACATGCGGGTGGGGCAGCACCTCCTGCCTGGGCAGCCGCCTACAGCCCTGAACTAACGGGCTGTGGGTGAACAGCAGAGCTCCTGGCAGGGACACAGGCAGCTCAAATCCAAGCCCAGCTGAGCCAGCAAGAAAGGGGTCTAAGATGCAAACGGGAATGTTCCTGTGGCCAAGGCAGCGACTTGACTCAAAGCCTAGGCGCCAAAGCAAGGAGGGTAACAGGAGAGGAAGGAGGGGGTCCAAAGGTAGTGGGCAGAATGCGACCCAACTGCCCTGATCAAGCCAGCACGAGGCGGTGCATGACCATCCTGGGTGGCAGTCCAAGGGAGGCATCCCCAAGGAGAGGAGGTGTTAAGCAGTGGAACTCACTGCTGCAGGATGTTTGAGAGCAATGAGCTCAGCAGCAAACAGGCATCAGCCATTTAGGAAAGCACAGCAGTGCTGATCCCCACAACAAGAGTACTCTGTCTAAACAGCCCCACACTGGTATCGGGATGAGATCTGCCCCCCTCCCTTCGGACCCACTGGGGTCCGTTCTCAAACAGCTGCTGTTTGAGAACGGACCCCAGCCTAGGTGGGTCACCGGCTGCTCTGATGAGCAGTGAAGGCCAGGATGGAGCACCCTACACTTCAGCCCAAACCTCATGCACCCAGCGCAGCCCTCACCTGTCTCCATGCGGCTCCAAGCCAGCCATGGCTGTGGCATAGGTTTGTTTCCCATGTACGATCCCGACCTCGCTGGCCCAGTCCATCTGCCCTGCTCCAGCCTCCCTGGTCTCAGCGGAGCCCTCATCCCCAGAGCCAAGCTCACGGCTCCAATCAGTCTGTCTCACTCTGGTCTCTGCCGGGCCCATGCTCTCAAAGCCACTGGCTGTGGCTGGGCCTCCCGGGCCAAGGTCACTGGCCCCATCTGGCTGCCCCACGCCAGGCTCTCTGGGTGTATCGGAGCCCCCCACCCTCAGACTGCTGGAGGGATCCATGCTGCTCACGCTCAGTTTGTTTGTCCAGTCCATCCATCCCCCACTGGGCTCCTCAGGACTGATTGCTCCCAGGCCGACAGAGGGATCTGTGCCACTGAGGCCTAGCTCTTGGGTCCAGTCGGACTGCCCCACACCAGCCTCTCTCGGCTCATCCAGGTCCACAGTCCTGGTATAGCCAGCCCAGTCAGTCCGGGTCTCTCCAAGCTCTGCTGGGCCCAGGGTCCCAACGGCACCAGATGGATCCAAAGTGCTCAAGCCAAAGCCACCCGCCCGCTCAGTCCCAATGACGCCGAACTGGCTTTCGTGCTCAGCTCCTCTGATCCTGAAATCACTGGCACAATCCCTTCTAGCGAAGGGGAACTTGCTCTCCTGCCAGTCGGTGCCGCTCCACCCAGGCTTCCCGGCACCAGGCTCTTGGGCCGCGCTGTCGGAGTCTCCAACACCAGAGCCAAAGGCACTCTCCCGGTCTGTATGGTGAACGCCATATTCACCAAGCCAAGCTGGTTTGTCAGGGCTGAAAGCTCTGTCCTGCCGGGCACCATCACCAACCCTGAACTCGCAGGTCCAATCTGGCTTGTCCTGCTGGGTGGTATTGCCAACATCGTATTCGCAGGTCCACTCTCTACCCTGCCCATTGGTCTTGGCACTGCAGTCCTGGGTCCAGGATGGCTTCCCAGCACCAAACTCCTTACCCTGATGGTTGGTATCACTGATACCGTACTCAAGGGTCCAGTCTAGCTTGCTGGTACCCAACTCTCTATCCGGTTGGTCTGTATCTCCGACACCGTGCTCGAGGGGCCAGCCTGGCTTGCTGGTACCCAACTCTCTGTCCTGTTGCTCTGTATCTCCGACACCGTGCTCGAGGGGCCAACCTGGCTTGCTGGTACCCAACTCTCTGTCCTGTTGGTCTGTATCTCCGACACCGTGCTCGAGGGGCCAGCTTGGCTTGCTGGTACCCAACTCTCTGTCCTGTTGGTCTGTATCTCCAACACCGTACATGTTGATCCAGTCTGGCTTGCTGGTACCGAACTCTCTATCCGGCTGGTCTGTATTACCACCACCATGATCATAGGTCCAGTCTGGCTCGCTGGTGCCGTACTCTCTATCCTGCCAGGCTGTATCACCGACACCAGGCTGGCGGGTCCAGTCTGGCTTGCTGGTGCCGTACTCTCTATCCTGCCAGGCTGTATCACCGACACCGGGCTGGCGGGTCCAGTCTGGCTTGCCGGTACCGAACTCTCTATCTTGTTGGTCGGTATCACCGACACTGTGCTCACAGGCCAAGTCTGGCTTGCCGGTACCGAAGTCTCTGTCCTGCCGGGCTGTATCACCGACACTGTGCTCACAGGTCCAGTCCGGCTTGCTAGTACTCAACCTCTTGTCCTGCTGGGCACCGTCCCCAATGCCATAGGTGCTGGTCCAGTCCAGTTTCCTGGTACTGAACTCCCCATCCGGGCTGTCAGCACCACCAGTGTTGTATTGGCTGCTCCAGTCTGGCTTACCGGGGCTGAACTCCCCGTCCTTCTGGCAACTGTCCCCCATGCCGTAGGCGTCGGGCCAGTTTCCGTGGCCCACACTGGAATCGCCCAGCAGCTCCGTCTCTTTGTATGCACCGCTCCAGTCCTGTGTGCCGGTGCCAAACTCCCGATCCTGCTCCGTCTCACTGGCTCTGTAACTGCCGGGCCAGTCGGTCTTCCCCGTGCCAGGATCGGTGGCCCAGCCAAACTCACCAGCCCGGTGGGCCCCTCTGATGCCGAACTCGCTGCACAGATCCTTCCGCGACCAGCCCAGGAGATCCTGGGAGGAGAGGAGGAGAATAGGGTTAAAAGAGGCAAGAATTGGGGGAAGGGGGGGGGGAAGATATGAGAGCATCAACCTCTCCATCCCAAACCGGCCAGGCTGTATGCAAGGCAGGCAGGATTCCAGGGGATCTGCCTCTTGGGGGCACATCCCCCGCAGCTGCGGCATTGGGGTCCCAGGTTACCCTCCACTCCTGAGCATCACCTCTCCGCTCAGCAAGACAGGCAGGAGACTCGCCCACCTTTGCTGAGGTCTCCGGTTCACTAGCCCCTCTGATCCTGGCCCAATGCCGTTTGCTCTCAGGGACCGCGCTTCTGCCACAGCACTTGGGGGGGGGGGGGGTGAGATCTCACTGGGCAGCCCCAGCCAAGCCAACCCCCGCCCCAGCAGGGCGGCCACAGGAACGAGGTCCCCTAGGTCCCCCCACCCAGATGCCGCCGGAAGCACCGTCTGTACTCACAGCCGGACAGGGGGCGCTCCATCCGCTCACGAGCCGAGCACGCCCAGCCTCGTCCCGCAGCTCCAAGTTAGCCAAGAGTCGCTCCAGGACAGACATCCCGCCAGCCTCCCTGGCCATGGCTGTAGCAGGTCACCCCATGCACCCCAAGAAGGAGAGCCCGGGAGAGGCCAGGTCTACTGCTGTCTTCAGCGGCTCTCCCTGTCCCAGCTCGCCCCAGCACGCTCCACTCTGCCTCTACCCAACCCGTCCGACTGCTCTGCACACTCCGTCAGCAGCCAATGCCCAGCCCTGCGGAGCTCAGCGGAGAACGCCCACCCCTCGCCCCAGCAGGGAGTTAACCCCTTCCGCTGCCACAGCCAGGGATGGGCTGAGAAGGGGGCGTTCGCCTCCCCCACACTCACCTGGGGAGAGCGCCCTCTGCGGGGCCTGGGGAGATGCCCCCTCACACACACACCCTGGGGAGAGCACCCCCCTGCAGGGCCTGGGGAGATCCCCCCCCCCCCACACACACACACACCCACCCTGGGGAGATACCCCCACACATATCCCCCAGATCCAGCAGGAAGTGCTCTGCCCACAGTGAGATGCTTCCCCTCTCCCCTCCCCCACACTCACCCTGGGGAGAGCACCCCCTGCAGGGCCTGGGGAGATGCCTACCCTCACCCACATACCCTGGGGACATGCCCCCACATACATCCCCCAGCTCCAGCAGAGGGCACTGTACCCACAGTGAGACCCTCCCCCTGGGGAGAGCGCCCCCTGCTGGGGCTCGGGAGACACCCCTCCCCCACACTCACCCTGGGGAAAGAGAGACAGAGACCAAGTCCACCACCCCCACTGGTGCCAAGAGATTCCCCCTTCCCTCCTGCACACGGTCACCCCTCCTTTACCTCTGGCCCTGCAGGGTCCCTGGGCTCAGGCGTGCCCTTTCTCTTGGTCTCATCAGCACTGGGCGGGGGCGATGCCAGCAGCTCATCCAGCCAGCGAGCATTGGGATGCGGCTCAGAACCCTCCTCGCCCGGCCTCGGGCCCTCCTGGCAGCTCCTCACCGGCGCCAGGCCCAGCACCAAGTTGTCCTCCTGGCATCGGTCGGCGCCAGCTGGCCGGGGAGTGTCAGACAACAGGATGGGGGCGGCTCTCTCCTGGCCTGGTTTCGGCTCGGTCAGACGCAGGGGGGCATCCAGGAGTGGCCTGCCCTGCTCCTCCCAGACAGTGCCCGCCTCATCCACCACTGCAGGGCCCTTCAGCTCAGCCACGGCCGGCTCCGTTTCTGCCACGGGGCCTCCAGGACATGTGGCCTCCGTGCCTCCCACCTCAGTTGCTCCCTGATCACATGGGGCCCCCGTGGCACCATCTAGGTGGGCAGAACTCCCAGCAGCCTTGGCGTCCTGCCAATCCAGCCTCTCTGAGCTGCTCCTTTCCTCAGACCCTTTGGGGGTGGGGGCCAGGCCCTCCCCATCCGAGTCCCCCTGCTCAGAGAGGCCGGAGTCATCCGCCTCTCTGATGGGGGACCTGGGGGGCTCCCACTCCGCAGTCCGGGATGGGAACGCCCACTCGAACGACTGCGACAGGGCCCAGTTGGACTCGCCCTCCAGGGGTGGCCCGGAGTGAGGGGGCCCTCCCCGAGGCAGGGCAGCCAGGGAGCCCCCCAGCACCCCCATTCCTAGCCCCTTGTCTGGCAGCTGCACCACCCCGTCTGAGGAGCGCCGTAGGCCCAGCTGCGGGCACCGGAGGCTCTCGTCCGCTGGCGCAGGCCCCGCACATGGCTCCGCATCGCTGAGGGGTGAAGGGGAGCCCCGCTCAGGAGATGGGGGGCTATATGGGGACACCAGGGACTCAGCAGGTCTATCAGGGGACCCCGGAGACCGAGAGACTCTGGTGGGGAGCTTAGGACACAGGTTGGGGGTCTCTGGGGATGGAACAGGCGCTTCGGGGGCCCCTGGGGAGTGAGTGATTCTGGGGGGCAGCTCAGCACGGGCATGAGGGGGGCCTGGTGCCAGGGCCCACCCTGCAGGGGGGCTGTGGGTGAGCTCTGTGGGGGCATCATGGGCGCCTGGTGCTAGGGCCCACCCTTCAGGTGGGCTGTGGGGGAACCTGGCAGGGGTATCAGGGGAGCCTGGTGCCATGGCCTGCCCTGCAGAGGAGCTGTGGGGGAGCCTGGCAGGGGCATCAGGGGGGCCTGGTGACAGGGCCTGCACTGCAGGAGGGCTGGGGGGGAGCTCTGTGGAGGCATCCGGAATGCCTGGTGCCAGGCCTGCGGGGAGACTAGACGGAGGTGGGGACCCCTCACCAGGAACCTCCAGAGACCCCAGGGAGCGGGAGATTCTGCGGCAGGGCTCAGCTGGAGCGTCTGGGGCACCGGGGGCCAGAAACAGTCCTATGGGGATCTTAGCCAGAGACTCTGGGGTGCCTGGGAAGCCAGGCCCGACCTTGGAGGGGAGCTCAGTGTCGGTAGGGGTGGAGCCAAGTGCAGGGCGCTCGACAGGCACAGCGGGAGACCCTGGGGCTGAGGCAGGATGCTCGGCAGGAAGGATGGGGGCCCCTGGGGCCCGGGCAAGGCCAGCAGAGGTGCCGGGGGCCGCCCCAAGTGGGAGCTCAGCAGGAGCCACGGGGATGGGGCAGGTCCGGGCCAAGGAGAACTGTGAGAAGAATGGGAGATCAGAGTCATTATCCACGCGCTCCCCAGACCGACGGGGCTCCCCCCGGATGGCTCCCAACCACCAGTGCCCAGAGCTTCTACAACCATCCCCAGACGCTTCCCAACCCCCAGCACCTGGAGCGTCCCTGCCACCATCCCCTGAATGGCCCCTGAGCCCCATCGCCAAGACCTTCCCCCCCCAGTGCCCAGGGCTGCCCCCCGTCCCCTAGATGGCCCCCAGTCTCCAGAGCTTAACTCCCCATCCCTGCAGCTCATGGGGCTTCCCCCCATCCCCTAGATAACCCCCAACCTCCAGCTCCCAGGGCTTCCTCCGCCCCCGACCCCCAGATCTGGGGCTCCCTCCACCAGATGGCCCCCAACCCCCAGGACTCCCCCCCCCCAAACCCACATTGCCCTGGGGCTTCCCCCCATCCCTCAGACAGCGCCTGACCTCCACCACCCAGGAACCGCCCTTGACCCCCAGATGCCCCCTGATTTCCACTGCCCGGGTCCCCCTGTCCCTTCCCCATGGGGAGGATCTCACTGGAGGCATCAAGGATGTTCCCCACATCACTCAGCTGGATCCCAATCTCCCTTGGGGGGGCTGCTGCCCAGCCCTGTCCCTTACCCTGTCCCACCCTTTGTGCTCAGGCGACCCCTCCAGCCCCACTCCTGCCCCACACCCAGCTCCTAGCTTAGCCTCAGCTGCAGCCTCCCATGATCTAGGGTGCCCTCCCCTTCCCCACTGCGGGGAGCCCCATGGCCGGGAGATGAATGCAGAGAGGAGGAAGAGGAGGAAGGAAGGAAGCAGGAGGTATCAAGCTATACGGCTGCAGAGTGGCATTCAGGGCTTTGAAGACCCCCAGTCCCAGGGCAGGAGGGTCAGATGCTCCCTCCCCCACCAGAGAGAAGGGAAGGGGGCCCGAGGGTCAATTCCCCACTCCGCCCCCACCAGGAAAAGGAAGTTAATGGTTAACCTCTTCCTCCCTATCTCCCAGGCATCCTGAGAGGAGTGGCTGGGAGGGGGGGAAGGGGGGGGGAGGGTGTTCCCGCCCCGCCTTCCCTGTCTAGAAGTTTGGCCAAGGGCCCGGTGGGGCCGGGAACCGCCCGCCTGCCGCATACCTGCCAGGTCAGCGAGCCAAACGCGGTGAGTCAGGGCTGCTCCCTCCTAGGCGCAGGCATTCGGGCTGAGAGCAAGTGACGTGTTCTGAGCCCCCGGGGCCGGTGAACCAGGGCTGCTGCCGCAGGGGGGGAGCACCCCCCTCAGGAGACCCTGAGTCAATTGGCTGGCCTGGTCTCATGTGTCCACCCCACCCCCCAGGGCTGGGCAAGATAAAACAGCATTGGCCTAGAAGCCTATGGGTGGAGGACCCATAGTGCCATGCAGGACACCTGGGTTCCTGATCATTCCCTTCCCAGGCCCGGGGGAGGTTCAATAGGCCAAGGACTCAACAGGTGGGGGACCCATGATGCCATGCAGGACACCTGGGTTCCCGTGGCCTCACTTCCTGGGAGAGCTGCAGGAGTTGGTGCCCTAGAGCTGGCAGAGAAGGGAGAGGAGACACGCACCCCAGAGAGAGGGAGCCCAGGAGGAGACAGGAGAGCCCAGAAGGAGAGCACCGAGCAGAGCAGCTGCCACGCTGGAGGGGGCGAGCCGAGAACTCACACCAGGGGGGGATCGCGGCTTCCTGCGTCCGGACTGGTCCCCGTCGCAGTTGGTGCTGGCCGGGGAAGAGCCACTGAGGGAGAGAAAACATGGAGAAATGGGGGGTTAGTCTCCAGAACATCTGAAATATTCCTTGCGGGTGGGGCACTGGACTCCGGACTCCTGGGGTCTATTTCCAGCTCTGCTGCTGGGTGCTTTGGATGGCCCCTCCCCATGCCTCAGTTTTCCCATGTGTACAATGGGGATAATCATACCTACTTCCTTGCGAAAGTGCTTTGAGATCTATGGATTTAAAGCTCTCTAGAAGAGCTCGACACTTATCTTCACCAGGATCCACCCTGTCCCCTTTAACTCCACAGTCGCATCCCATTCAACTCCCACCTTCATTGATGGCCCCTTCTCTCTACTACAAACCCCTCACCCTTACATCCAAGGCCTGTCAGAACCTCACCACCTGCCCACAGCTGATCTTCTCCCATCCTCTCCCACACCACCCCAGTGCCCCCTGCACCTGGATCATGCTCCTGGTCCACTCTCCTCTTCCAAACATTTCTCCAAAGATCCTTCCTACCTGGCGCTCTTGCCATGCACCCCCAAGTTGTGGGTCTCAAACTGCCAGCTCTCGGGGACTGGGAACATGTCCCAAGCGCCCCCCCCCCCATCTACTGTCAACTCACCTTGGTTTAATTAAACCAAGTGCACAGTCCTGCCATGTGGACCTTTACTGAGTGGCTTATTTTGGTTTAGGTTAACCGCGTTCCTAACCAACTCAAAATAAACCAAGGCCTTGTGGACATGTTATAATTATCGAATATCCACTCCCTTTGGGAATCGTGCCAAGTTCATGACCTCAGCCACATCCTGTGGCAAGGAGTTCCACAGGCTAACTCTGCACTAAGTGTTAAGGTCTTGTCCATATGCAGAGCTGCACTCATCTAACTACAGGGGTGATTTTATACAGGTGCCAAAGAGCTGTTTGAATGCCTCTAGGATTCTCCTCCACCTCCAGGAAACACCACATAACAATCCCCTTTCTGGCTTCCTCTCCGCCTCCCGGGGGGAAGGCCAGGCACCAGATCCTAGCGCCTTTGCCAGATTCTTACCCACAGTGCAGTGCAGCACACCTTGCCCACTCCCCGGAATAGACAAGGCCATTACTCACAATGTCCTGCACGCCCCACCCCTGCACATCAGCCCCTTACCTGGTCCTGGAGGCTGTGCCAAAGTCTCGCTCTGCTTCTCCGTCTGGGGGCTCTGGCGGGCGTTCTCCAATGGGACTCGGGCTTCCTTCTCTCTTCGTCCTGCCAGCGACCGGCTTGTCCCCACAGGACGCTCTCCTCTCCTGAGCTTCCGGGGACCCAGATTCCCAGGAGGCCTCAAAGCCAGGGGTGACAGCGTCACCTTCCCCTCCCTCAGCACTAGGGTGTCTCCAGAAAGCGGCATAGCTTTTGGGCCCGAAGCGGGAGCTGCTGTCAGGGCTGAAGGTTGAGCGCCGGCCCCAGGCCAGGTCGGGACTGCCCGGACCTTCTTTGCGGGGGTGCTCCATCTTGGCCAAGATCTCTTCCACCGTGGTTCCGGGGAAGCGCTCCGGCTTGGCCACCACCGGCACCGGCTTCACTTTGAACAGGGCAGCGCCCTTGAGAACTCCTAGGGGCCCCCCCGCAGGGGGCGTCACAGGAGCCAGCGATCTCTCTTCTGTGGTAGAGGGCAGGGCTCTGACTGCGGGTGGCGGTGCCCCCTTTGCAGTGGAGGTCTCCGCTGGGGGGCTCTTGAGGCTGAAGGACAGGCGTTTAAGGGAGGTGCTGCTGCCACTGTACGGCTTGGGACCTGCCAGCAGGTTGATCTTCTCGGCAGAGGGGAACTCAAGGCGCGGGGGCCGCGACCCAGGGGATGGCGGCGGGGTGCAGGGCTTGGCTGGTACAGCCGGCTTGGGCAGCGTGCGGGGTTTGGGCCCGACCGGCGGCTTCAGGCGAGTGTCACCTGGGGCGGGGGAGAGAAAGAGCCCATCTCAGAGCCCAGCCACATGGCGAAGAAGCACCAACAGTGCACCCCCCGGAGCAGGCACTGCACTGGTCAGCACCCCAATAGGAACAGCCCAGGTAACCCCACTCTCCAGGCTGGCCACTTTGGGGTGGACATGGCTCTCCAGGGCCTGCGCTGACAGATGCTCAGTGCTGGGGGGTTGTGATGGTGGCACCAGGCTGAGAATGCAAATTTGTCTCACAGATGGACCCCTGAAAAGCAACTGGGAGCCTGGCCCCCATGTCTCATCTCCCTTCCCCAGAGCCAGTCTGGAGCAGGATCGAAGCCAGCGTCCCCTGGCGGGGAAAGGTCCCGTTTCCCATTCCCCACTCACAGGCATTTTCTGAACTCAGTGATGCTCCTTGTTCCCTGGTGCCCATCACTCGAGTGAGCTGCTCCCTAGCTCTGTTATTTTCTGTCCCAGCCCCCCCACCGCCCCGTTCCCTTCCCCACCAGCATGTACCTGTCCTAGGGCTGCCCGCCGGCTCCCCACCTCTGGCCCCCGTGCCGCCATTGGAGGTAGGGCAGGGAGGTGAGGAATGCAGGGGGTGCGTCTGGGAGGCCATGGTGGCACCTGGGTTGAGGCTCGATGAACTTGATGCACACGTCAGCCCCTAGGAGAGAGAGGAGAGGGATGGTAGATTGGGGCTGGCCTGGAAAGGAGTAGCCAGATTCCGTCCCCTCACCCCCACCCCAGCTCCCATCCATGGCCCGACTTCCCAGCATGCCCCTCAGCTCCATCTCCAGCCCCCTCCCTGCTGCTCCTGTGAAAGCCCCACATGGCCCCATCACCGCCCGCCTCCCTCTGGTCACATCATGCTGTTGCCTCCCGAGGATGCCCCCTAGCTGTGCTGAGCACCGTACCGCCCCCCACCGCAGGCCCCACATCTCACTGCACAGCTCCAGCCACACCCCAACCTCCACCCTTCTGCATCCCATGTACAGCTGGCAAACAAAGCCCCCTACCCCAACTTCCACCCTGCCCCCCACACAGTGCCAACCCCTGCACTCCTCCCACAGTGCCAGGCCGCTGCCTCCCTCAACACTCCCATGCACAGCCCCAACTCCCCCCCACTACCCCCACAGTGCCAGTCCCCTGCTCCTCTCTACACAGTGCCAACCTCCCATGTCCCTACAGTGCCAGGCCCCTGCCTCCCTCAGCAGTCCCATGCACAGGCCAACTCCCCACCCCTACCGCCACATATGGAGCCAAACCCCTGTACCCTTCAGTGCCAGTCCCCCAGCCCTCCCCACACATGCCAACCCCCCTTGACACAGTGCCAGCCCCCCTGCCCCACCCAGCCCTCTGCACACGGTGCCAACCCCACTCCCGCACAGCCGCCCCATACGGGGCCACGCCCCCCGCCCCTCTCTACACAGTGCCCCCCCCCCAGGCCCAGTCACAGCGCTGACTCCCCATCCACACGGTGCCCACCCGGCCCCTAGCCCCCACCTCTGCCCGCCCCCGCAGGCGCGCACGCACAGGGCCCACGCCCCTCTGGCTCTCCCGCGTGGTTCAGCACCAGCCGGATTCTCCTGGGCCGGCCGCGGGGAGCCTGGATCTCCCTCCACGCAGCTGCCTCATCGCAGGCCGGGCGGGGGGGCGGGGGCTGGGGCGCACAAGCTCCCGTGACTCAGGCAGCAGGGACGAGAAAAACCAGCTCTCCCGAGGGCCCGACTCCGAGCCCGCCCCCACGTCCGAGCCCCAGCCCCGCCCCTTCACCACTCCCCCTCTCTGCTCCCCCAGCCCCGCCTCCCTTCCCCCGCCCCTTCACCACTCCCCCTCTCTGCTCCCCCAGCCCCGCCTCCCTTCCCCCGCCCCTTCACCACTCCCCCTCTCTGCTCCCCCAGCCCCGCCTCCCTTCCCCCGCCCCTTCACCACTCCCCCTCTCTGCTCCCCCAGCCCCGCCTCCCTTCCCCCGCCCCTTCACCACTCCCCCTCTCTGCTCCCCCAGCCCCGCCTCCCGTCCCCCGCCCCTTCACCACTCCCCCTCTCTGCTCCCCCAGCCCCGCCTCCCTTCCCACGCCCCTTCACCACTCGCCCTCTCTGCTCCCCCAGCCCCGCCTCCCTTCCCCCGCCCCTTCACCACTCCCCCTCTCTGCTCCCCCCTCCCCTTCACCGCTCCACCTACCCCACTCCCCCCAGCCCCGCCTCCCTTCACCGCCCCTTCACCGCTCCTCCTACCCCACTCCCCCTCTCTGCTCCCCCCAGCCCCGCCTCCCTTCCCCCGCCCCACTCCCCCAGCCCCTCCCCTTCACCGCTCCTCCTACCCCTCCCCTCTTCTCTCCCCCAGCCCCGCCTCCCTTCCCCCGCCCCACTCCCCCAGCCCCCCCCCTTCACCGCTCCCCCCCCCAGCCCCTGCCCTGCACAGGGCTCCTCCTGTCCCACTCCCCCCTCCTCTCCCCGCCTGCCTTCCCCTGCCCACTCCCCCAGCCCCTCCCCTTCACCGCTCCTCTTGCCTCACTCCCCCTCCCCACCCCGGCGCAGTGGGAACCGACCTCCGCCCCTCCCCGGGGAGCTGGCGTCACAGCTGCCCCAGCCAAGCCGGGCGGGACAGGCACATCTGGAAGCCATCGGGTTTCTCTCCCCCTTCTCCCCTCCCCCAATTTCCCAGCCTCCTGGCGCGGCGCTGGAATCCGAGGCGGCCCAGCTGCGCCGCGGCTGCTGGCTCCCGGCTCCCGCCTGATCTGCGCAGCGAGCCGGGCCGAGGAGGGGTGGCGTTCCCGTGCCAGTCCCTCACGGGCTTCTAGGGGACAGGGCGGGGCACGAATCGCGGGGTGCTGGGAGGGCGGGGCAGGATGGGCCGCAAGGGTTGGGGCCGGAGGGAGTTGGGGGGCTGCGGGGCAGAACAAGAATCAGGGAAGACTGGGCATGCGGAATTTGCTTTCCCCCATACCAATACCCCCCATCACACCATGCCCCTCCACAAACTCTGCCTTCTCCTACTGTGCCAATCCCCTCCACATTGCATCCACCCTCTGCCTCCCCCCATGCCAATACTCCCCACACCCCATAATACTGTGCCCCTTCACCCACACCCTACCTCCCCCAGGCCAATACCCCATCCACACAACCCTCCCCACACCCTGCCTTCCCTCCATTGTGCCAGTACCCCCCACACTTCATCACCCCCCCACACACACTCTGCCTCCCCATGCCAATACCCCCATGTCCCATCCACACAAAGCCCCCTCCCCCACACCCTGCCTCCCCCCATGTCAATACCCTCTTCCTCATGCCCACTCCTCTTGTGTCCCCTGATGCTCTCCTGCTTCTTCCCAACACTGCTGCAGCCTCCTGGGTATGGCCCTTGCCTCCCTCACACACCTCGCCCTGACATCACCAGACCTTCCATCTGAGTGAGGATTCCTAGTGCTATCACCACTGGCCAGCAGACAGCATCCCCTCCCCTACCTCCTGGTCCCCTGAGCTCTGCTCTGAGACCCTGCACAGTGCTCCCTTCGGTGGGTAACAGATCCCAGCTTGTGCCAATCCCGGGGCAAGCCAGACTGAACATCGGCAGGATCTGAACATCTCCGGCTATTCTGCCTGCTGGGGGGCAAGTGGTTTAGTGGGCAGGTGCTGGGGGAGGAAAGGATGGCCATGGAGGGACATTCCCCTGGTGATCTGTAGCCCTAACCTGCCTCTCCCACTCCTGGGGAATCCTCCTGCACCCCAAAAGTGACATACCCCCAACACCATTGCAGACAAACTACACAGATTAGGCCAGGGCCCCAGGGGCTCTGCGGAGATAACTAAACCATTACAGAGCGATTCAATTACAGCACGGGTGGTCCCCAGGCGAGGAATCAAGTGGAAGAGGTTTTAAGAGCCGTTCGGGCCCCAGGGAGAATTAAGCTGCTTCCAGATAAGCCCTGGGAGGAAGGTGAGTCTCAGGGGCCACCAAAGGAGAAGGCTCGGGGAGGAGGTCAAGTAGAGGGATTGAAGAGCCAGCTCTAGGGTTCATGGGATAGTCATAGAATTTAGAAGGGTCTATAGTGATGGTCTGTAACACTGGTCATAGGACTTCCCTGACCAATTCCCTGACCAGCTAGAGCAGAGCTTTTAGGAAAACGTCCCCTCTTGATTGAAAACTTGCCAGTACTGGAGAATCCACCACAAGGCTTGATAAATTGGTCCAATGGTTAATTCCCCTCATTAAAAATGTCCACCTTATTTCCAGTCTGAATTTGTTTAGCTTCAGCCTTGGCTCGTTGGATCTTTGTCTGCTAGACTGAAGAGCCAGTCATCAAATACTTACTAAAATAACAGGTAGCTCCACAGAGGGGGTTGAGAACAGGATCAACAACGTAGACCATGTCTACAGCCAATCATGGACCCAAAGGAGAAGTCCAAGGACAGTGTGCCCTTGTTGCCAAGAAGGCTAATGCCATTTTGGGCTGTATAAGTAGGGGCATTGCCAGCAGATCGAGAGACGTGATCATTCTCCTCTGTTCGACATTGGTGAGGCCTCATCTGGAGTACTGTGTCCAGTTTTGGGCCCCACACTACAAGGAGGATGTGGAAAAATTGGAAAGAGTCCAGCGGAGGGCAACAAAAATGATTAGGAGTCTGGAGCACATGACTTATGAGGTTTAGGTTGGATATTAGGAAAAACTTTTTTCACTAGGAGGGTGGTGAAGCACTGGAATGGGTTACCTTAGAAGTTTTTAAGGTCAGGCTTGACAAAGCCCTGGCTGGGATGATTTAGTTGGGAATTGGTACTGCTCTGAGCAGGGGGTTGGACTAGATGACCTCCTGAGGTCCCTTCCAACCCTGAAATTCTATGATTCTATGACAGGGGAGCTGTGGTTGGGGTTCTGTGTAAGTGCAAGAAAGTGGATGGTGGTTTCTGGCCACATTGGGACATGGAGAAGAGAACCTAATCATCAAGGTGAGAGGAAATCCCTGGGGGAGGAGCCTCAATAGAGATACAGTCCACAGGCAGAATAGCAAGCAAAGGAGACTTGGGCCATGCCTACACGAAGGGCATTACAGCGTCACAGTTAAGGTGCTGTAGCTATGCCGCTGTAATGCTGTAGTGTAGATACATGCTACAGCGACAGACGGGGGGGTTTCATCACTGTAGCAACACCACCTCCCTGAGCGACAGTAGCTAGTCCAATAGAGCATTCATCTGTCCACTACACATGGATGAGTCACGCCTCTGAGTGCAGAAAGTATGTCAGCCTAAGGCTAGGTCTATATACACTATACGCTTACTTCAGTATAACTATTGAAAAATCCACACCCTGAGTGACGTCATTATACCGACCTATCCCTCAGTGTAGGGAGTGCTGTGCTGGCGGGAAAGCTTCTCCTGCCGACGTAGCTACCAACCTGTCTCCCGTCGTCTTAGAGCATCTTCACCACAAGCGCTACAGCGGTGCTGATGCAAGTTTCTAGTGTAAATTTTAAGTGGAGACCAGGCCTTGGGATGGAGGACAGTTCAGGCAGAAGGAGGCCAAGATTACCAGCAGAGGTAAGCTGAAGCCAGGAAGGGAATACCCAAGGTGCCAGGCCTCTGAGGCAGGTCTTACCTGGGACGCCTCCATGTTCATATGGGAAATGTTCAAACCAAGCCAGGAGCTCTCTTCGGACAGGCAGAGGAAGTGAGCAGGGAGGAGTCCAAAGCTACACAGTCACAGCTAAAGGTGGTGCGCAGGAGACCAAGGGTTTGTCTACAGTACAAAATTAGGTCTACTTCAATTAGGTCAACCTACAGCCACCACAGCAATTAAATCAGCTGTTGGTCTCCACACTGCTGGTGGTGCATATCCTCATCAGGAGCGCTTGCACCGACTGAAGTGGGTCATTGTGGGGGCACTGACAGCGACACAGGGCTCACAAAATGTGAAATAATTGCATCTGTGAAACCGACAGGAATGTCAGTTTCACTGCTGGTTGGCTCCCTGCTGTGAAATTGAGCCCCCTGGCTCAGAGCTCAGGCCCCCCGGGCAGAGGGCAGTTCCAGCTGTGAGCCCCAAGCCCGTCTTACAGCTCAGGCTGTCAGCACTGGGAAGGGGGGGGGGGGGCTCTAGTTGTCAGCCCCATGCAGGGCTGACAGCCAACAGGCGACGTAAGTAAAGCAGCATCTACACGGACACTGCATCGCCCTGAGCACTACTCCTCCACCAGAGGTGGAGTGATTAAGTCGGTGTAGTGGGGACTTACATCAGCAGGAGCCCCATTGTAGTGTAGACACTGACAGAGTTAGGTCGACCTAACTCCGTAGTGCAGACCAGGCCCAAGCCTGGGGAGGCAAAGTGAAAAGAGCAAGAGGGCCAGGCCCTGCATGGCTCCAGGGAGCAGCACAGTGCAATGGACAGGACCAAGCCCTGGCTCGCAGGGACTCCAGCACCCGCAGAGCTTGGGGACAGCCCAGCTAACCAGGTGCTCGGATCCAGGAGGGTGAAAGGCGAAGCTGAGCCTTCACCGTCCCCCTCCAGCAGGAAGGAGAAGCTGATTAGCTACTTTGCGAGTGGCTATGAGCCATTGTCGCCAGAGGGAAACCAGCCCAGGAGGGAGGGGAAGGGTGGCAGGGAGCTGTGCAGATGGAGAGCGCTGGGGAGGAGAAGGGGGTCAGCAGCTGCAGTGGGGAGGCTGGGATCAAGGTGCTGGACAAACACCACCAGGCAGGGGTGGAGGCAGCAGGGCATGTCCAGCTGTAGGCAGGCCGAGGGTGGATGCAGGGAGGGGTGGTCAGGAAAGAGTGCATTGCTGATGAGGGCACAGGCAGGGCTTCAAGTGGGAGGGTCGGGGGGAGGGGTGCACCCCTGACAGAAACCTGGGGCCGAGTGGCTGAGGGTGGCACTGTAGGGTGACCAGATGTCCCAATTTTATAGGGACAGTCCCGATTTTTGGGTCTTTTTCTTATATAGGCTCCTATTACCCCCCACCCCGTCCTGCTTTTTCACACTTGCTGTCTGGTCACCCTAGAGCCCTGTCTGCCCAGATTGGGTGCTCCCAGAGACACAAACACACACAGCCCTTTGCAGATAACTCTATGGCCTGGCTCTGGCATGGACAAACGATGGGAGGAGCCATGGAGGAGATGCAGGTTGAATCCTCCAGGGCAGGCAGAGGCCGAGGCCACAGGCCAGGGAGGGGAAGCTGGGATCAGCCCCAGGGTGCGGCTGGGGATCAGTGACGCTAGCGAGGGGCACCCTGGGGACACTGCACTGAGACCCCCAGTGACACACTGTGTCTGGCAGGGGAACCAACCCCCCACCCTGGCATCCATAGCCTGCCCCTCCCCCACCCTTTCCCACCCCATGTGTTCCTGTCCTCCATCACCCCGTCCCTGCTGCCAGTGCCTCCCACCCCGGAGCTGTTACACTCTGCAAAGTTTGTGACTTTCCTGCTCCTCCCCATGCTTCGTCCCTCCCAAAGCCTCCAAACCCCAGGCCCTTCTCCACCCCCTGCAGCCTAGCAAACACCCACCCCCCAACCTGGGACCCCCAGCACCATACGCCCCCCCCCGTCACACCCCACTCTCCTCCCTACCCGGGGCCCGGCGGCTCCTCACCGGGCTCCGCGCCGCGCTCGCAGTCGGCACCGCCCCGACCCCTCCGCGGCATATTCATGAGAAGCAAAACAAGGGCGGAGGCGGCTCCGCCCCCTGCTGCATATTCATAAGCTATTCAAATAACCCCACCCTGGGCACGCCCACTCCCACATGTGACCTTGCTGAAGCCATCGTCCACCAGGCAGGATGTGCCATACAGGGCGGAGGTAGAGCCTAGGGGCCCCTCCCCAGCCGTTACTGGAGTACCAGTCTCGCCACTCCCATAGGGCATGACCCCTTCAGCCCTACCCCCACAGCCTGGAACACCCCTGGGGCCTCTGCCAGCCGGAGAGCCAGGACCCCGCTGGCACTAATCCCTACGTGGGGAGGGATCTTGTCCCCAGCTCACGTGGAGAGAGAGAGAGAGTGTGTGTGTGTGTGTTTTCACCCCAGCTGGTATCACAACAGGCAACTCCGTGCCTGCCAACTGCAGAGGGCTGGCTGCTAACCCCCACCCCTCTCAGCCTGAGCCCCCACAGGCTGGTAGCAGGTGTCCTGTGCCCCAGAGCCAGTGCCCCATAGAATCACTGCAGCCCACACTGCCCAGCTCCAGCAACATCTTAACTATTCACCCCTTCTTGCCCCCTAGCTCCCCTAAAGCCTCCTCTGCCCTCCCCCAGGGAATAAAGGCTCCTTGGTGCATCCTTAGTGTAAGAGTGACATGAATTTTAATGCTGGAGGGATAGGGCCAGAGGCTGGAGTCCCCTCTCCCAACACCCCTCACGCCCACCTTGCTCAGTTTGTGAAAGCCTGTTTGCTAATTAACATCTCTTGGGAAACCACCAGCAAGGAGGGCAGGTCAGGGCTCAGGTGGAGGATATTTGTCCACATTGTGCTAAACTTAGAATCCACCTCAATTTGTTTCACCCAGTCAGACACGTCAAATGTCACTCTCTGGGTGTGAGATCCACTTGTTAGCATGCTTCACTCTCACATTCCTAAGCTTCTCACTCATTTTGCATAAATAAACAAAGATTTACAATGTTTTTACTTAGGCAGAGCAAGAGACAGTACATCTGGGACTTAGGGCTTGGAAAGCCACTTTCCAAGCTTGTGTACTGTGGTGACCATGGAGACTACAGGCTCTACCTGCAGGAGAGGAGGGGTGTGTGTGTGAATACTTGATTGTCAAGAAAATATGAGTTTGCCCAAAAACAAGCAGGACTTGCTTGAAAGTTTGCAGGTTCTCCAAAATAACAGTTCAAAATTTAAAATCACACTGGCAAAATTCATGTCCTCAGGGCTCTCCAACCATCTAGGCTTTTATTTCAACCAGTTAATAATTGTTTTTAT
This sequence comes from Mauremys mutica, assembly GCF_020497125.1. NCBI lineage: Eukaryota > Metazoa > Chordata > Testudines > Geoemydidae > Mauremys > Mauremys mutica. The sequence goes on from NC_059075.1 coordinate 146,562,205, forward strand.
TAAAATGCACTGGTTTGCATTGCATAGACTTTTCAAGTGCCCTAGTCTTTAGTATGAATGAGGATATTTAAGTGTTTCATATGCAATATTAATCAGTGTACACTTTAAAACAAACTATTAAGTGCTGGTTACATTAAAATCCTGGACTGGAAAGGACAAGAGGAGAGCCCCTGTCTTAAGCAATGACCTAACACACCACCTGGAAAGTCTCACTCTTAAGGACAGCCTACCCCTGGCACCGCCATCCCTCATAAGACCAACCAGTCTCATCATGGCAGATGCTTACATTGCCCGGTACCCAGGGCAAAACAGCCCCCTCCTTACAGCTGGGGAAGGATTGAAGGACGAATGCTCTAGCCTTGTGTGATGGGAGGGGTGAAAAGGGGCAGCTGTCGTGGAACAAAGAAAGGCCCCACTGTCCACAGGCTTTGGTCTGATTTTGGTTGTTGGGTTTAGTGCGCAGGCGTTGGGCAGCTGTAACGTCCAGGTGGGCAGATGTGGCGGTTCTGGGTGGTTTTAAACTCCACGTCACTGCTGGGCCCCTGTTCTAGCATAGTACACGGTGCTTGAAGAGAGGAGTTGCCATGGCTGCCTGCAGCTCTTCCTTCCCATTTACTCCTGGCAGCCGTGGAGTTCTGGTAAATAACCCACAGAAATCAGGCCAAAGGAAATGGGACCCTGGAGAATTTCCCATGGGAGCCAGCTTCCATCTGCACAATTAACCTGCTGCAGCCTTGGTTATAAAAGCCACTGCCTCTGGGGCACATTCCTCTCCCTCCCCCAGCACACACCGCTCTCTTCCCTCGCTGAGAGCTGCAGCCTGGCAGAAGTGCTGATTCGATTAGAGTGAGGCAGAGTGTGCCCTCTGACACACAGGTGATTGGAAGTGGAGCCACAGATACTTTAATGGAGCACTGAGGTCTGATAATAGGCTCTAATTGGATCAGGCCTCCTTCCCCCAACTCCGATTAGTTGTCCTGGCAGCAAGGCCTGAGATGGCTGTAATGGAGATGGATGCTGCGTCCACCGTCTGGGCAGCGCCTCACACGCCCCTTCGCCCACTCTCAGCGCAGTTCGAGCTGGTCAGAGCTCCAGGCCCAGAAGGGGGAGCGATGAGCCCTCCATGCAGCCGCTAGCAGAACCAGGGGGAGGGGAAGCACTGGATGCCAACCAAGTGCCCACAGCCCCAGGACACTGCATCCCTCAGCGACACGCAGCTGGGAGGTACTGGGTGTGTCAAGGAGGGAAGGGCTCCCGCCGCCTGGGTCACAGCACCCACTGCTGGGCTACAGTTCCCTACCTTAAGCCGTCTCGGGAACAACCCTCCCAGCCTTGCTGAGGCTGGTGATGGCCCCGGCAGCAGGAGAGGGCAGGGAAAGGAGCCCCGAACACTTGGCTAAACCTCATTGTTATCGACTGCCTCCTGCATTAGGTGGCTCCCCAAGGCGCCTGATGGCCTTTAATACAATTAGGACCACAGCTTACTGGAACGCAGTGAGACACGGCTCTGGCCCAAATTCAGCCCCACATTGCAGGCAGAGCTGTTCCTGCTGCGATGCCTGGGAAACGCAGCCGGCGGGAGGGGAGACCACAGCTCCAGAGTGGCCTTCTCTCCCCTCTGGCAAAAGTGGGGCTTTGCCTGCTCTAGAGGGGAAGCTGTCGGCACTGGGAGGTCTGGCCCCTGGCCCCGCACCGACAGACAGAAGCTCCGTCCAAAGTCACTTGGTTTTTATTCCATCCAATTGCCGCGTGAACAGAGCAGAAATACAAAAATAAACAGAACATAAAAACCACCGATAGAGCCCGACTACAGGCCAAGGGACGGACCCCTCCCAGCCAGCTAGCTCCCCCCTGCCAGGCCTGCGGGCCACCCCCACCCACCCCCGTTTGCTGGGAGGGCTTCCTGATAGGACACGGGGGGCTCCCACAGCATGGAGACAAAGGAGGGGGGCATCCCCTCCCCTGCTCTCTAGCACCCTCTGTCTTTCTCCAGAGTTCAGCACAGGTCCTGCAATTCCATGAGGGAGGAGGGGGCAGGGAAGGTCCGGAAGTAGGGCAGGTTCTAGCCAACGGAGCAGCCGCGTCACCCCTCCAGCCCATGCCCCTGGCAGAAGGGATGTGGGGGCATTGGGGAGGCGTGGGGGGTGTCTAGGCCTCAATTCAGTGACCTATGACCTGTGCAGTCAGGAAAGGGGCAGGGCTAAAGGGAGGGGGAGGGGTTGCTCTAATCCGAGCCAGAAGCTGAGTCCTCCAAGCTGGGGGGCGTGCTGGCGATTTCCTCCTCCTCCGAGTCCTGTGGGGGGGGGGGGGGGGAGCAGAAATGTGTTAACAGGAGACCACATACAGCCACAGCTGCCGATTGGGGCAGGCACCCCTCCTGCCCCACCCGCACCTACCTCCTTCTTGTTGTCACCAGAGCTCTCCTCACTGGAGACAAACTCCTTGCTCTTGAAGCTCTCGCCCAGCTGCTTGGCGGGGGACGTGGCTAGGGCCTTGGACGGAGCCGCTTTCCTCTCTGCTTTCCCCTTCCCCTGCTGCTGCTGCTTCTTCTTCTTGGATTTCTCTCTGTGCAGGATGGGGGACAGCGAGCAATCACAGGGTCATCCCAAGCCCCTGCTGCTGCATTGGTGGAGGTGCCACAGGCCTGGGAGGAAACAGACAATCCTCCACTCCTCGCACTCTACATGGGCCACACCTTTCCCCGTCAGCTCGCTGCCTACTCTCCGGGGAGACGGGGCCACGGCCCTTCGTCACCCACCCCAGTGTTCCCAGCAGCCCAGCCAACTTACTTCTTGGAGCTCTCCGATTTGCCGCCCTCGCTGTACTCCTTCATGGCCTTCTCGTAGTCCCTCTTGGCATCTTCCGCCTTGCGATCCCACTGCTGCCACCAGAGCACAGAGTTGGTGATGCCCCTCCTTGCTCACCTGCCCCCCCCGCCTCAGTTTCACTTCTGATCCCCATCAGATACAAAGCTACCCCCAGCATGCTTTGCCAGCCCGCCAAAAACAGATGCCCATGCCCATCCCCTCCCTGAACAAGACACAGCCCCTGCCCCATGGTGGGTTGGCCTCCAAGACTTCTTCCATCCGGTTCCCCAAGAATTCCCCACACCAGGCCTAAACCCAACACTACCCCCATCATCCCCAGACACAGCCCCCTCCCCCAAACACCCACACCACCAAAAGACAGTTACAACATGCCACGCCCCCAACCCAAGGCCACCTCTTTCTTCTCCTTGGACATGCCCTTCCAGAGCTCCCCAGCCTTCTTGGACAGGTCGGTGATGCTGATGCCGGGGTGGTCTGACTTGATCTTCTCGCGGCTGGCATTCAGCCACAGCATGTAGGCAGACATGGGCCTCTTCGGGGCGTTGGGGTCTTTCCCCTTCTTACTCTGGCAAGAGGAGGTGGCAGGTGCAAACACAGAACAAGCAGGGGAGCCATCAAGACGTAGCTCTACAGTTCCTTGGGCCAGAGGCTCTGGCCCCGATGGCAAGGGCACCTTGTGCCCCCCATTAACACTGGGGCAGGGCCTTCGATACCCCAGCCCTTCCCCCCAGCAGCCAGACTCACTCACGGGGCCCAGGCAGCACGAGACTAAGATGAGGGAACTAGGGCCAAGGAGCCCAACGGAGCCAGCGGGGCAGGAACGCAGGGAGGCTGTGAGGTGAGACTGGGGTTGGGGGAGTGGCACGGGGCTGGAGAGCTCCGTGGCATGGAGGGGAGTCACTCACCCCCAGCTGGAGGCTGCTTAGTGTCCTGAGCTGGGGAGCAGCGGGACCTTCAGGACAGTTCCCCATCACAGAGGACACTCACTCGTGGCCTCATCAGCCCCGTAAGCAGAGCTCCCAAGGCTCAATCTCCCCACAGGGCTGGCCTGCGTGCTGGAGGTAGAGGATCCCACTCCTCAGAGCCAGCGGTCGGGACCCACGCAGCCCCCTCTGCCAGGGCGGAGCTCTCACCTCTGATGGCTTCTTGCGGGGCTTGCGCTCCTTGACAACCTTGGCTTTCTTGGCTGGCTTCCTCTTCTCCTCACGGTCGCTGCCACCATCACTACTGGCAGAGACTTCGCTGTCGAACCTGCAGGAGGGAATAGAAGCCTGGCATCAGCCCCTCCTGGCACCAAACACCACTGCTCCCAGGGCCGGCAGCCCTAGCTCAGCGAGATCAGGCCTAGCATGGGCAGATTGCTCCAGGGGTGCTGGCTGGAAGGGTTAGGGCATTCACAGTATGGCTTGGGCATGGCAACAGGAAAAGCCTCCTCACCTGTCCCCTGAAACATGGTAGCAAGGGGCACTGCCAAGCACTCTGGGCAGGGTACAAGGGGCACAGCCAGCTCTTCCCCACACCAACTGCTCCCGCCCCAGACCTGCTGGCAGCAGAACCCGAGTGGCAGAGCTAAGCACAGACATCCCCGCTGGAGAGACGTGAGCCCCTCTGAGCAGAGTATGGGGCACAGCACAGGCCCGCTCCCTCTGGGCCACTTCCCAGCCTCCCAGGCGACGGGTTCCCCGTTCCTGACACGGGACCCCACCTGGGACCAAGAGGGAATATTCTATAACATTGTTATGAACCTCAGTTTCCCTCTATACTTTGCACTGCTATGCAGGGGTGCAAAAAGGTTAAATCTGCTCTAAGAGCAAGAGCCCGTGGCTGGCTGGGGTGGAAGAAGGGTCGGCAAAGGACTGGTGAAAACCAACCCACATCAATGAAGCATCCAGCAAGAGAGCGGGAACCCCAGTGGCTGGGCTGTTCACCCCTAGAGCCACCAGCCAGGAGGAAGACGACGTTCCCCCAGCCCTCAGCCGAGAAGCAGCACAAAGGCCCCAGCGGGAGAACAAAGGGGAAAGGAGGCCGGCGGCCAGGCCTCGGAGCTGACAAGGAGCCACATGGAGACAGAGGCCATAACAGCTTGGCTGGCTAATTGCACCGGCGCTGGCCAGGCTGGACTATGGCTCAAGCTTTGCCTCTCTGTGCGAAGCCAAGGCCTTGCCGATCCCGTGGGCCAGGCGGCTCATGTCCCCCCGGTCTGGGAAGGCTGCTGCTGTCGCTGCAGATACCCCTGACAGCACGGCGCCCCGAATGGGGATGATACAAACATCCTGCAGGGGTCTGGCTGGGCTGGATTTGCTGCAGGGAGCCACGGAGAGAGAGAGGGATTGCTGGGGCCCCAAGGCCCAGTTTGGGAGTCCTGGAGGCCATGGGCCTGCCCCTGTAGTGCGTTAGGCCCCAAGGACCCACACAGGGGTCACTCCCAAGGAACTGGTTATAGGATGGGCATGGACTAGACACTGTGGATCTGTGACACCACCCCACAACCCAGCAGATCTTGGTGGTGGGAAATCTTCGCCAGAGTTCTCCCTGTTGCCATTTGCTCCCACCATGCCCTGAGTAGCACCCCCAGATTCCTGGTCCTCCGAGGTCTGGGATTCACAGAGCCGCTCTATGTCCACCCAGTTATTGCTGCTCCGTGCTACAAAGATCTCTTCCCCATTAGGCAGTCCCCTCAGCCCAGATCATTTCTGTGGCTGCCAGCAGCGTTCCCTCTGGCAGGCATGCCAGCTGCGCTGCTCCAGAGCACAAATCTCAGCAAGCAGCAGAGGCAAAAACCTAGTGCCTGTTCTCTACTCTGAAACCACCCTGCCTCATTCAGGGAACCTATGATTTGTATTGTGGTAGCGCCAGTCACGGATCAGGGCCCCACTGTGCAAGGTGCTGTACAGGCACATAGCAAGAAAGACAGTCCCTGCCCCAGACAATGTAAGCAGCCCCTCGATTTCAGACACTTGTACAACCCACCACTGAGATGCAGCAGCCTCAGAGGGGAAAGGCAGCAGCTGTTTAACACCTCAGGACAGGAAGAGAAGAACCCACTGGGGCTACGGGGCAATTTAGGTCAGCAGAAGGGAGTTCCCCAAGTTGATGGCTGGCCACTTAATGGCCTTAAACCTGTGCAAAGAGCCAGGGAGACAAAAGCCTCAGACAGCAGCACCAGGCCACCTAGTGCACTGGAGCACTGGCAGAGGTGACAGTGCCTCTGGCTGAGCCATCAGCTCTGGAAGCCCCATAAAGGCAGAGTGCCCTGTACTGAGCCACTTGCTGCGCGTGGCAGCACGGCACCGCACAGCACACAGGGAGGCCAGCGCTGACGGCACTACACGCACAACGTCCAGCCCCGGCGGCCACCGCAGGTAGGGTTCCCATCCGAGAATGGGCCAATCAAAAGGCAAGGTCACAGCTCGAGAGCCCCATGCCAGGCAGCCCCTGTCCCCTACTCACTCTTCTGCTACGTCGTCCTCCTCCTCCCCGGGGTTAAACGACTCGTCTGGAAGGAAAGGGAATGCAGGGGTCATTCTTCCTCTCTGGGTGGGGGCGGGGCAGGAGAGGGGGATGGGGATGGCAACAGCCCAGGGGAAAGGGCTGAGTAAAGAGGATGGGAATGTCTCTCTGACCCCAGCTGGGGGCAGATCTCTCAACCATGGGGAGGAGCCCCAATCGCTGGACAGCGGGGGGGTGGGGGTGGGGGGGGATCTCAGCCATGGGGAGGAGCCCCCATCGCTGGACAGCCGGGGGGGGGGGGGGGGATCACAACCATGGGGAGGAGCCCCAATCGCTGGACAGCGGGGGGGGGGGGGGGGGATCTCAACCATGGGGAGGAGCCCCAATCGCTGGACAGCGGGGGGGGGTGGGGGGGATCTCAGCCATGGGGAGGAGCCCCCATCGCTGGACAGCCGGGGATGGATCTCACAGCCAGGGGAGAAGCCCCAGGCACAGGGGCAGGTCTCACCAGTCTCCTCCCCAGACTCATCACTGCTGTCATCAGCATTCTCCTCCCGGATCTTTCCCTCCTCCTTCATCCTCTCCAGGTAGGCATCATGCTGGTCTTCGTCAGAGTCAGCATATTCATCATAGGTCTGCGGCATGGACTGCATGGGGAGCAGGGAGAGGTCACATCAGTGCCACTCTCCCCCTCTCCCCCCCCACAGAGGGGAAGCGCAGACGCCACCCCCCCACCCCAAATGTGCAGAGAACTGAGAACTACAACTCCCAGCATGCACCTGGGTGCACCCCTGCCCCACTCTGGGAAAGGATCCTCAGCACTCCGAGCACAGGCTGCATGCAGGGACCAGAGGAGCGGTGTTAACCGGGTTAGGTGGGGCCCACTCGGCAAGGAGATCAGGGGGGAAGGGGCACGGCCCTTCCTTCCCTCCCAGGGCTCATGCGGGGTTACTGTGGTTAGTGGAGAGCACCACAGCCATTCAGAGGAGACCTGCACCAGGAGGAGGGGAAATCGCACGGACCTTTTTCTTCTACAAGGGCAAGGAGAGAAGAGAAAGTGAGGAGGCAGAATCTGCAGCAAGAGAGAGAACGAACCCCTACCCTCACCCAGCAGCTATGGGGCTCCCGGTCAGGATGGGACAGGGGACCCAGCCAACGCCCCGCCCCGCCCCACTGCAGGTACCTCCTTGTGGCCTCGGTTCTTGATGTTTAGCTTCTTGGCGTTGACAAAGTCAAACAGCTTCCCATACTCCTCCCTGCAGGGGGGTGACAGTGGGGAAACGGGGTTATGGAGAGGCGGAGTCTAACGCTCCCCCATCCACGAGCGAGCAAGAGGGCAGTGCACGGTGATGGCGTGGAGAATGGCAGCCCTAGGCTGTGGTGCCAAAACTTCCCAGGCCTGAGTAAGGAGCAGGATACCAGTGCAGGCCGTGAGACAGGACTGTGTCACATGGAAGAGGGCGGCAGCCCAGGAAAACAGATGGGGCAACAGCCATGGGTACAGAGGGGTGAGAGCAGACAGCAGCTGCTTGCGGGGGGAATTCACGCTCTCCTCTCTACGTTGCTGAAGGCGTACCGCGCGCCCAGAGTGGGCGGGGGGCCCCAGGCTCTCCTCTCTATGCCGCTGAAGGCGTACCGCGCGCCCAGAGCGGGTGGCTGGCCCCAGACTCGCCTCTCTACGCTGCTGAAGGCGTACCGCGCGCCCAGAGCAGGCAGGGGGCCCCCGGCTCACCTCTCTATGCCGCTGAAGGTGTACCGCGCGCCCAGAGCGGGCAGGGGGCCCCAGGCTCGCCTCTCTATGCTGCTGAAGGCGTACCGCGTGCCCAGAGCGGGCGGGGGGCCCCCGGCTCACCTCTCTATGCCGCTGAAGGTGTACCGCGCGCCCAGAGCAGGCGGGGGGCCCCAGGCTCACCTCTCTACGTTGCTGAAGGCGTACCGCGCGCCCAGAGCAGGCGGGGGGCCCCAGGCTCACCTCTCTACGCTGCTGAAGGCGTACCGCGCGCCCAGAGCAGGCAGGGGGCCCCAGGCTCACCTCTCTATGCTGCTGAAGGCGTACTGCGCGCCCAGAGCGGGCAGCTGGCCCCAGGCTCACCTCTCTATGCTGCTGAAGGTGTACCGCGCGCCCAGAGCGGGCGGTGGGGCCCCCGGCTCACCTCTCTACGCTGCTGAAGGCGTACTGCGCGCCCAGAGCGGGCGGTGGGGCCCCCGGCTCACCTCTCTACGCTGCTGAAGGCGTACCGCGCGCCCAGAGCGGGCGGTGGGGCCAGGCTCGCCTCTCTATGCTGCTGAAGGCGTACCGCGCGCCCAGAGCGGGTGGCTGGCCCCAGACTCGCCTCTCTACGCTGCTGAAGGCGTACCGCGCGCCCAGAGCAGGCAGGGGGCCCCCGGCTCACCTCTCTACGCCGCTGAAGGTGTACCGCGCGCCCAGAGCGGGCGGGGGGCCCCCGGCTCACCTCTCTACGCCGCTGAAGGTGTACCGCGCGCCCAGAGCGGGCGGCTGGCCCCAGGCTCACCTCTCTATGTTGCTGAAGGCGTACCGCGCGCCCAGAGCGGGCGGGGGGGCCAGGCTCACCTCTCTATGCTGCTGAAGGTGTACCGCGCGCCCAGAGCGGGCGGGGGGCCCCCGGCTCACCTCTCTACGCCGCTGAAGGTGTACCGCGCGCCCAGAGCAGGCAGGGGGCCCCCGGCTCACCTCTCTACGCCGCTGAAGGTGTACCGCGCGCCCAGAGCGGGCGGGGGGCCCCCGGCTCACCTCTCTATGCTGCTGAAGGCGTACCGCGCGCCCAGAGCAGGCAGGGGGCCCCCGGCTCACCTCTCTACGCCGCTGAAGGTGTACCGCGCGCCCAGAGCGGGCGGCTGGCCCCAGGCTCACCTCTCTATGTTGCTGAAGGCGTACCGCGCGCCCAGAGCGGGCGGTGGGGCCAGGCTCACCTCTCTATGCTGCTGAAGGCGTACCGCGCGCCCAGAGCGGGCGGGGGGCCCCCGGCTCACCTCTCTACGCCGCTGAAGGTGTACCGCGCGCCCAGAGCGGGCGGTGGGGCCAGGCTCACCTCTCTATGCTGCTGAAGGTGTACCGCGCACCCAGAGCGGGCGGGGGGCCCCCGGCTCACCTCTCTACGCTGCTGAAGGCGTACCGCGCGCCCAGAGCGGGCGGTGGGGCCAGGCTCACCTCTCTATGCTGCTGAAGGCGTACCGCGCGCCCAGAGCGGGCGGGGGGCCCCAGGCTCACCTCTCTATGCTGCTGAAGGCGTACCGCGCGCCCAGAGCGGGCAGGGGGCCCCAGGCTCGCCTCTCTATGCTGCTGAAGGCGTACCGCGTGCCCAGAGCGGGTGGCTGGCCCCAGGCTCACCTCTCTATGCTGCTGAAGGCGTACCGCGCGCCCAGAGCAGGCGGGGGGCCCCAGGCTCACCTCTCTATGCTGCTGAAGGCGTACCGCGCGCCCAGAGCGGGCAGGGGGCCCCAGGCTCGCCTCTCTATGCTGCTGAAGGCGTACCGCGTGCCCAGAGCGGGTGGCTGGCCCCAGGCTCACCTCTCTATGCTGCTGAAGGCGTACCGCGCGCCCAGAGCGGGCGGTGGGGCCAGGCTCACCTCTCTATGCTGCTGAAGGTGTACTGCGTGCCCTGCTTGGTCTCGATCTCGAAGTCGAAGGAGCGGGTGGTGGTGGTGCCACGGGCGAAGTTGACAAAGGAGATCTCATCGAAGCGAATGTGCACCGGGGGCTTGTGCACATAGATGAAGCCACGCTCCAGAGGGTAGAGCAGCCCCGAGCTGGCCTTGTAGGAGCAGGTGATGCACTGGGCTCCCGAGTGCCTGGGGACGTGGGGAAGGGAGAAGAGAGAGACAGACGGGGTCACACCAGCAAGGCTCCCATGCACAGACGCTGCCCCAGGGGACAGCAGCCAAGGGGGGATGGATAAAGGGATGAGAATCTGTCACACGTACCTCTGAGGCACAACTCTCCTCCCACCCACCACTGGGAACTCCCAGCCATGGGACGGGGAAAAAAGTCCACCAGAGCCAGGTATATAAGGACGGGACCTCACAGGTCAGTCATTTCTAAACATTTAATTAGCAACAGGCTCTGTATCCCACTCCCTGCCACCCAAGCTAGCCAGTCCAGCTGGTGCCCCTAGAGAAGAAAGGGCCCATATTCGATTCTCCACCCCAAGACAATCTCCTGCCCTGGGACTGGATTGGAGCCTGAACCCATTAGAAGGAAAAAGGCCCCGTGTCCCTTTCACCACCCCCTCAGTTAGACAATATCCATGCCCTGGGACAGAAGCCTCCTAGAGAGGAAGGCCCCACGACCCACTCCCCTGCCCGCCGTGTGCTCACCCCTGGAAGTTGCCGGGCACGGTGATCTTGCGGTTCACCAGCGCTTTCATGACCCGACTGACCATCTCATAGAGTGAGCCGGACATGTTCTTGGTGAGTCGGCCCTCGAAGCGCTTCTCCACCTCATCCCTACGGCACGGGGAAAACGGCAGCATGAGGACAGAGGGCAGGAGAGAGCCCAGCACCAGCAGGAACAATGCGGGATGACCCAGGAGCTCCCACGCCAACTGAGAGAGACAGGAGCATGGGAAGCTCTCAGCACCCAGCCATGAGAGGGCGACCAAGGAGGACAACGCATATTCCTTGGGAAACAGCATCTACTCCCAGGAGAAGAGCCCCCCCCGCCCAAGGCTTGGAAGTGAGCCAACCTGGATGGGGATGGCCAGACACTCATGCCAGACAAGGTTTGGAGTCCATATCGGATTGGAGGGATCCTGCCAGGAGCATGGCAAGGCTAGCAGAGGATGGGTATGGCTGGGGGGCTGCCTGGGGATGGAGACAGGATGGCAAGGGGGGGAGAAGAGTGGGGTCAGGCTTGGGCACACAGCAGAGCCAGGCTGGCAGGAGCAGAGGGATCCTGACAGGGTACAGGGCTGGGGGCAGGGCCAGACCGGCTAGGGAAGGAAGGCCACTCACTCATTCATGTTAAGGGTCAAGGAGATGTCCTCGTCTTTGGAGAAGAGCAGGATCAGGAAGTGGTAGCGCGTCTGGCCCTGCTTGATCGGAGGGTCCAGGCTGATCTGGAAAGGAAGCCAAGGACATGGACAGGTGAGGGATCCCAGGACCCCAAGATCAGGGATCTCCTCCATTCCAGCTCCCACCTCCATGCAATATCCCTCCCAAGTACCACAGGGCAGTCCCCTCCCTCCCATTTCTCAGCCCCCAACAGAAGTAGCTGGTCTGGGCCTTTTGATCCGCTGGCTACCCCGCCCCCCAGGCTCACTGGAGTGGGATCTGCCAGCCCCCCCATTTCCCCCGAATGCAGTGTGTGTGGGGGGGGGTGGGGGGGGGTGGGGGGGAATCTGCCAGCCCCTCGTCCCCCTCCTCACCACAAAGAACATCTGGCGCTGGTCCTTGTGGGGCAGCAGGAAGAGGCGCAACACGGTGGTGTAGGGGATCTTGTAGTCAAAGGTCTTGCCGTGCAGGTGCAGGAAGGTGGGGTAGATGCGGATGTCATAGCGACCACGTGGTGTCAGGCACTGCAGCTCCCGGAAGATGCAGATGGCATCCCCGGTCGCCTGGATCACGTCTGCCTTGGACAGCACATTCTGGGCAAAGGCCTAAGGGTGGGGGAGGACAGGGGGCCTTTATTCCAGACAGCTGAATGCAGCCCCCCATCCCCTTCACACAGGCCACAGCCCCATTCCCCCCAGCCCACAAACTCCCACCTCCATGGGGGCCACGCCTCTTCCACCCCCAGCTCGGCCCACACGCACCTCCACAGGGTCCACGCCATCCTCCTGCGTAGGCGGCACATAGAAGCGCACCTCCATGAGCGACACCTCGGCGTCGTCGTTCTGGTGGAACTCCAGCGTCACCTCATTCTTGCCCGTGGTGCACTGGGACACGTTGCTGAGCGGGATCTCGAACACGGGCTGCTCCCCAATGTCGAAGGACAGGAGCTGGCCTGCGGGGAGGGGGAACCCCGTGGGTCGGCAGGGGGGCAGTGGACCACCTCGTGCAGCCAGCCACTCCTCCCGTCAGACAACTTCCGCAGCCGGCAGCCCGGATGGCAAGGACAGGGCTGAGCAGCTACAAAGTGGTGCTGGGCAGACAAGAGCAACTCAGAGCTCCCCCACAACAAAGCGCCCCCTTCAGGAGAAGGTGGAGCTACAAGCTACTCCCTCTCCGCTGCACACTTAGCCATCCACTCCCAACGCCAGCCCCCACATCCTGTGCTCCTCTCCCTGCTCTACACTCCCAGAGCTGGCCTTCACCGCAGGCTTAACTCCAGCTCAGTCACGGGTTCTTTCCCAACATGCTCTGTGTTCACACGCCGCTAACAGCGCTGCAGCCAGCACTCCCCAACTGCAGGCGGCTGTTAACACGTACTGCTACCCCGAGGTAGATGCAGTTAAGAGACAAAGCCACAGGTGCTCACACCCATTGAGACACGAGGGCCTCCAATCCCTTCCCATCAGCCCCCTGACCAGAAGCCAACTGTCTGTCTGCCTCTGCTCGGCTCTCCATTTGCAGCCTCTCCACTAGCCTCCATCTCCAGTGTCTGTTAGAGGGGGAGGCTGGCTAACTTGCCCGGGGATGAGCGTCCAGACAAGTCGGCCCCAATGCCCCGCGATTACGAGCAGAATGCCCCAGGGAGTTGTGATGCTATGAACCTTGGGCTGGCTCTATTGCTTGCCAGGGCCAGATACAGCGCCAGCACGGGTGTCACAGCAGGGGAAACGTGGCTGCACTGTCACGGGTTAGGCTACCGCGGGTAAACGTGTCCCATGCTTCACAAGCAGCGAAGACACAGCCCCAGAGTCACCTCCAAACTTCACGGTCCCCCAGTTCCAGCCCTTCACACACAGATCCTTCTCTGCCAGCTCCAGACGATAATGGGACTTGAAGAACTCCGACAGCTTGTCAAACTCCTGAGTGGGAAGTAGAGAATGGCCATCAGAAGCCACCATACTCCAGCAGCCTGAGCCGTGATCCCAGGGATCCTCCCTCCTCCCACCCGATCACCTCAGGGCTCCTTCCCTCCCAGAGAGACCCGGCCAGGGCTAGTACCCCCCAGTCCCCCAGCAAGGAGCTCCAGCGCTCTCCCATCTAGGATGGCTCATGCAACACACAGCACGTGCCAGGAAACAAGTGAGCTGGGGAAAGACTCAGCCGCTAGGAGAACTATGACCACAGAGCTAAGGGAGAGCGAGGAGTTACCAGCCACGCATCTTTGCTGGACACTCGTGTGGAGCTGAAACCTCTCGTAGGGATACGCCCCAGTACACGACTGGCAACTGCAGAGGAGCCAGTCAGAGACCCCAGCCGGTCAGAGTAGCCTCAGCCAAAGCAGGGACACTTACACGTTCAAAGAACTCCCTGCAGTTTGACTGGACTTTCTCTACCTGGTGCTGATGGGCTGTTTGTTCCAGCCCTCCCACGCGTCTAACTTCCCTTTCAGCTGCGTGGCCACGCAGCAGCCTATTAAGCGCTGCGCAGACGCTCAGGGCTGCGGTGGGGAGAGATTCCTCTCCCACGGCCCCGGACCCAACCCAGCCACAGACCTGCCACGGCCGAGGAAGAGATGCTCTTCCCCCGGCCCCAACCCAGCCCTGGCCCGGACCTGCCACGGCCAAGGGAGAGGCACCCCTCCCCGCCAGCCCAGGTGATGCTGGGGGGAGTACTCCAGCCTGCACCTCAAACCCCTCATCCCCAGCCCCACCCCAGAGCCATCCCTTGGGTATGGCGAATCGGGGCAACTGCTCCGGGCTCCACACTTCAGTGTGAATGAGTCATGCAGGGGGCGATAGGCCGGCCCAGGAGGGGTGGGGTTGGGGGGTGCAGGCCAGCCCGGGGAGGTAGCAGGGGGCTTGGCGCCAGCAGCAGGGGTGGGGCCCGCACTCACCAGCGGGAAGCGCACGTTGTATTTCTTTTTCTTACACTGCCAGCATCCTAGTGCCAATGGAATATGCCAGTGCCAGGGTGACCCCATCCACTGCCCTTCCTCCTCAGACCCCTTCCTTTTGCAGGACCCCCCAGCACAGGGGGCCCCCTCGCCCCTAGCATAGGTGCCACCCTCTGACTCTCCATCATCTCTTGCCCCCCCAGCACCGGTGTCCCCTCCCCACACCAGATTGCATCTGTATAAAAAATGTTAAGGGGGGCCCATACAGGCTGATTTGTCCCGGGCCCCACACCCCCTAGGGATGGCCCTGCCCGAGTCCACCCCCCCAGCTGGAACCCTCATCCCGCCCACCCCAACCCTGCCCCAGCCCTGAGCCCCTCATCCCTGGTCCCACACACCCCCGACACATGAATTGTTATGTGCACCAATACGAAGATGATGAGTCACACCTCACTTCCATATTGGTGCACATAACTAAATTCATTCCACACACAGGTGGGAAAAATTAGAGGGAACACTGCCCCTCGCTCAGTCTCTTTGCCTCAACTTCCCTCAACACCTGTTCCATTCTCTCCCCTGCTTCCCTTCAGCTGATCCCCCGCCCCCCAACTACACCCACCAGAAAAGAATACCAGGGCACCAGCAAGACACTTGCTGCCATCACATATTTCACTGGGCTTGTGTGTTCCACTCCTACTCCCGACCCAGTGTCTGTCTGGTCTATTTAGACTAGAAGTTCTTCAGGGTAGGGACTATCTACTACTCTGTACAGAGCCTAGGGCAATGGGACCCATTCTCAGCTGACCCTTAGGCATTACCGTAATAAACACAATTAATTAAAAAAAGACTCTTAGGAGAGAGCCTTGAAGCTAAAACTCATGGCAAACTGTTTGAGCCAAGAACAGGATCCTTAGGGCAGGACGAGGGAGGTGTTTACACAGAGCCAGACGGGATCCAGGGCTTGCGAGGGTGTGGGCTGCATTGAGGCACTAATGCCACAGCGGCAAATCCAGGAGGTTGACCAGCAACTGTCACCTTGTAGCTGGTTGGGGATGCCCACCCACGTCACTTCCCCCAGGGAGTCCTGGCACTGGTGGGGTGGGCGCTTCTAGAAGGGGGAGCCGGCCAGGCCAAAGGTCTCACCGATTCCCTGAAGCCGTCATACTTGTACACGTGTCCATTCTTGGTGAGCAGCTTGAGGCCATGGCCTAGTGCCACCCGGCGCCAGATGCCCTCCGCTAGCTCTGAGGCCTGGATGTTGTCCACCTTGCCTGTCTTGCTGTTCTTAAAGATGACGCCCTGGCGGCTCAGCCGCAGTCGCCCATCATTCTGGCAGAGAGAGACAGGGGTTGGTAGGGGGCACAGGGACAACGCTCCAAGAGCTAAGTGCACACGCTGGGGAGAACAGCAGTGGTGACCCTCTGGAATGGGGTCACAGAATACACCCGGAACCCCACATCAGCCAGCAACACACTTCCTCCTCCAGGGAAAAGGCTACTTAACACCCATCCGCATGGATGTAAAACAGAAACCCCACCATCTCTCCTCTCCCACACAGGGGTGCATGCACCCCATATCTAACACACACCACTAAACTCACCCCAAACACCCTCCCTCGCCCTCATGCAAGCTTCACTCCAAGATCCCCTCGCCTCCCACTTCAACTGCCCCCCATGCATCACAGGGCCATAGCACCAGCTCTCCAGTTTACGTCAGCCAGAGGGGCACCGTCAAGCCTTTATTCGCTTTAGCTAGAGGACGGACTGACTGGCCACTTAGGAGCAACAGCCCAAACAAGGGCATTTCACAGATGTAGGGACAACATTCCCCAGTGTAACCATCATGAGCAACAGCCAAAGATTTGGATTTCTTGGCATGGGAACCGACTCATTTATAAAGCTCAGGGCACCATGCACCTTCGCTGTAAACTGGCAAACACTCATGTCTGGGAATAAAAAGAATCTTGCACTGCATTTTCTGAATGGCTGAAACTTGGGAGCCTTTCAGGCTAGGCCACCCATCAATTCCCACAGCACTTGGTGACACCATGCAACATTTTAGAACAAAATGCAAGGAGTCTGCTCCCTGAAGTCCAATGGGCTGTGAACTTTGGTCAGCCGAGTGTTACCTACCAGAGCGGGAATGCAGCCAAAACACTGGCGCTAACTCCCCAACACCCAGGAAATTGTCACTGGATCTTTAATACCTACGGGGGTCTGGCCATGTTTTGTCTCATCAGAATGATGCAGCCCTGCTCTCCTAGCATGCTGCTTGATCTGTGGGCTCAGTAATGACTCAGGGAAAAAGCACACACCCCTCCCCCAAGTCACTTACAGCTTCTAGGTTTTACTTTGGGGTGGCACTCCAGCTGTGACCCCCACTTAGCTTGAGAGCTGTAATGAAAGCGGAACCACACTTCAGCACCTTGTCTCAGCCCTAGATACACCACTCCATCAGCCACAACACCACCACCTTCCCAGATTCTCTGCTTCCCACCCCCAGGAAGGAATGGCTTTCCAGGTTTCCTGCGTCTCTCACCATGGACCCCTTCACCTCCTGGTATATTTCGTTGAACTCCAGCGTGTCTGCCATGATGGCCCCTCCCCCACTCTGGCAGGGTCTGTCTCCCAGAGATGGGTTTGGGAGAGCTTTGGAAACTAGGTTCAGTCAGGAAGCTCTTCAGAGATGAAGAAGTTCTTCAGTCCCCTCCCGAGTCCCGCATGCCCGGGTAGCACAGAGGGGAGGAAGCTGTAACTAGGGTGGGTGTCAAAACAGCCAAGAACCTGGGGAGGAGAGGAGAGAGATGACCCCATCAGTAGGATGAGGCCAAGCAGGGAGCCAACTCAGGAGCCCCCCAGAGACTGAACCCATGGGGTAGCCACAGAGTAGATACAGGGGCAGGCTCCCACCCACCCAGTGAGCCTCACCCAGCCGGGCCTGGGCAGCTGGAGAGCATTACAGAGCTCTCCAAGGGCTGGAGGCTGAGCCCCAGCAGAAGGATCAGACAGAACCCTCCTCATCCCTGTCTTCACCCCGCCACCAGACCCTCCTAGAGACCGACCCCCTCCCTGCCCCATCCTCCCCCAGACACCAGACCCTCCTAGAGACCAACCCCCTCCCTGCCCCATCCTCCCCCAGACACCAGACCCTCCTAGAGACCGACCCCCTCCCTGCCCCATCCTCCCCCAGACACCAGACCCTCCTAGAGACCAACCCCCTCCCTGCCCCAGAACCCCCTGCCCCATCCTCCCCCAGACACCAGACCCTCCTAGAGACTGACCCCCTCCCTGCCCCATCCTCCCCCAGACACCAGACCCTCCTAGAGACCGACCCCCTCCCTGCCCCAGAACCCCCTGCCCCATCCTCCCCCAGACACCAGACCCTCCTAGAGACTGACCCCCTCCCTGCCCCATCCTCCCCCAGACACCAGACCCTCCTAGAGACCGACCCCCTCCCTGCCCCATCCTCCCCCAGACACCGACCCCCAGCCCTGCCCCAGACACCAACACACCCCCACCCACTGCCAACCCCCCCATCCCCAGACACCGACCCTCCCCATCCCCCCTCTCATCCCTGCCCCAGAGACCAACCCCCTCCCTGCCCCAGGACCCCCTGCCCCATCCTCCCCCAGACACCAACACCCCCCCCCCATCCCTGCCCCAGAGCCCCCCTGCCCCAGGCCCTGACCCCACCTCTGCCCCAGGTACCAACCCCCCCGGGGGTCAATTTCCCGCCTGCGCAGCACAAACCTCATGCGGAGCCTCCCTCCCCACCGGAAGCCGCCCCCCCCCCGCATCCGCCTTCCGGCTCACGCCGGCCGTGAAGGGCCCCAGGCGCGTGCGCACTGCCCCTACCATAGAGTCCCAGCGGGGCTTCGGCTAGACGGGGCCCCCTGGGGCGGTTCCGGCTCCGCTCCCGAGCTGTCTGGCGGCGCGCGCACGCGGAGCGACCCCCCCCCCCCCCCTCATCGCCAGGCCCCGCCCCTAGACCCCCTCCCCCACCTCCACCCTGACGCTCAGCGGCCGCTTAGCCCAGGTCCGAGCTCTGGCCGCCCCGCAGCGCGTCGCCCCGCCAGGGACCCTGCGGCGGCGGCTGCGAGCCCCGTGCTGGGTGACCCACAAACCGGGGGCTCGTAGGGGGACCAGGCAGCAAGTGTGACACGGCGGGGCGGGGGCGGGGCGGGTAATAGGAGCCTAGATAAGAAAAAGACCCAAAATCGGGACTGTCCCTATAAAACCGGGACCTCTGGTCACCCCGGGGCCCCGCAAGCTGCTCCAGCTTGACTGACAGCTCCCCAGGGCTGCGCCCCCTCTGCAAAGGCCTGGGGCACCTCGGGCGGGGCGGGGCGGGGGGGGGGTCACACCAGCCGCCTGCCCCCATGGCAGGGCGCTTGGGCAGCCTGGCCGGCGCTTACGCTGCCGCTCCGGCTCGCCCAGTGCCCCGGAGGAGCAAACCTTACTGGAGAGTCCGTGGGCGGCTGCTGCTTGGAGGGGGCCTGGTGGGGTTTGCATTTCTCCGCAACATCCTTCCCCAACGGGCCTGGAAAATCCACCCCCCCCCCCCCCCGGGCTGTGGGAAATGACTGGGTGAGGGGTCGTTTCTCTTCTCGAGCAGAATGGGGGTGTCAGACACTGCAGAAGCCACCAGGCCCACGGGCGCAAGTTACTCAGGTGACTCCCTTCTTGGCAGCCTAAGCAGAGGGGTCAGGGCCAAGGATAGCCTGGGCCTTGGGGGATGGGGATCTGTCTCACGCCCCCCCCCCCCCCAGAGATGGGTCCCCAGGGGAAGCCAAGCAAGGGCCCTGTGTCAGCCCATGCTGCAGGGCGGGTGCAAGGATGTTTCGCACCCTCGGTGAAACTTCCACCTTGCGCCTCCCCCGCCCGAGCCCTGTGGCAGCTCTCTGCCCCCCGCTCCCCCGCAGTAGCTCCCCCCCCTGCCCTGAGGTGCACCTCCCCCCACCCCTGCAGCAGCTCCCCCTGGCCCTGGGAGCCGTGCGGCAGCTCCCTGCCCCAGCTCACCTCTGCTCTGCCTCCTCCCCGAGCACTCCATCGCCGCTCCACTTCTCCCACCTCCCAGGCTTGCGGCGCCAATCAGCTGTTTGGCACCGCAAGCCTGGGAGGGAGAGAAGCAGAGCCGGAGGCGGAGCAGAGGTGAGCTAAGGCAGGGAGTTCCCCTGCGTGCCGCCCCCCCTTACTTGCTGCAGGTGGTCCTTCCGCCTAAATACTGACAACGACCAGGGAGGCCGAAGATCCGGCCGCTGCGGTCGCCGCCGAAGGACCCGAAATGCCACCCCCCAAATGCTAGCGCCCTAGGCGACCGCCTAGGTCAGCTAATGGGTTGCACTGGCCCTGCCATACTGTGCATGCTCTGAAGATAAGTACAGAACTTCAGGCTCAGGAACTGCCACTGCCCAGCATCTTCCACCAGCTGCTAATTTGTCTCCAGAGAAAAATCAGTGTGGTATTTGTTTAGCTGGCTCTCTCCTTTCTGGCTATACTTCCACTGCTGCCTGTGTGTTTTGCCAGGGATGGAATCGCCAGGGGCTGCAGGTTAAGATTGAGGGGCACCAGCAGAGCTGTGGGGGTGGGATTGGATTGCTGGGGACTGTGGGTCGTGATTGAGGGACATCAGCAGAGCTAGTGCGGGGAACCCAGGGCTGGGCTAGCATGTGCATTTGGGTCAGGACTGAGGGTCACTGGCAGAGCTGTGGTAGGACATGGACTCAGGTCAGGATCGAGGGGCACCAGCAGAGCTGGAGTGGGGTGGGGTGGGGGAGACCATGGTGGAGATAGGGGTTTGGGTTGGGAGTGAGGGGCACCGGCAGAGCTGTGGGGGGGAAGGATGAGAGCTGAGATGAAATGCGCAGACAGCAGATTCCTTTCTGGACTCATGGAATGCATTAAAGACCTTCCCACTCCCCCACACCCCAGAGACTCCAACTGGTAATGGATGGGCTAGGAAGCCCCACCTTTCCCGGATGGCATCACCGTGGGGTGGGGGGGGGCAGGAGGAGGCGTATATTACAGGGGTCCCTTGGCTCCAGGCAGCCCAGAGTAGCCGCAGGACACAGGAAGACTCCACTCCTGTTCCCTGTCTTAAAGTGACAGCCCTCCCAATTAGCTCTGAGCATCCGTCACCCCCTGGGGTACCCCTTGCCCCCTAGTCTCCGGTCCAGGCATCCCATCTGCCCTGGGCTGGTGGCCCACTCCCTGCTCCCGATGCCCATGCTCTCCTCCAGCATGAACTGCGTAGCCGAGTTCTTCACCTACGAGACCACCAAGTCAGTGGTGGTGAAGAGCTGGACCGTTGGCGTGATCAACCGGGCTGTGCAGCTGCTCATCATCTCATACTTCATCGGGTGAGTGGCCCCCAGGCCAGGGGAGTCTCACTGGTACTTGGGCTTCGTGGCCAAACCCCTTTCCCCCTGGGCCTCGTCATCTGGGGGGATCTGCGGGGGAGGGATAGCTCAGTGGTTTGAGCATTGGCTGCTAAACCCAGGGTTGTGAGTTCAATCCTTGAGGGGGCCATTTAGGGAACTGGGGTAAAAATAAATCTGTCTGGGGATTGGTCCTGCTTTGAGCAGGGGGTTGGACTAGATACCTCCTGAGGTCCCTTCCAACCCTAATCTTCTATGAGTCCCAGAGGACCAGGAGAATTACCCTCCAGGGTGCATACCATCATACACTGATCTCCAGAGACCCCACTCCTGGAGGAAGGAGGCTGGGGCATGAGCCAACCTCACCTTGGCACAGACTAACTCCCAAGGCTAAAGAGCCCCATTTGCCCACTGACCCGACCCTGCATGTGGGTTGCAGAGGAGGGGTGGTGGGGATATGCTCTCTGGAAGGAATGTAATCAGCTTGTCCAGCCACAAGGGTCTCTCTGCTCCTAGCTGCTGATGGGCGTTGCCAGCTGGGGCTGTGCTGGGGGACAGAAGAGGTCCAAGCCCTTCTGGCCCTAACCACTGGGGCCAGACAGCTTCTCCTAGAGAGGCAGCTATCCCCTTCTGCCACCAATGTGCCGAATTAAAGAGTGGGAGGCTGGCTTTGGAGAAGCCTTTTGTGCCTGGTTGTACACACTGTCCAGCCTGACAGTGCCCAGCCCCGCCCATCAGCCTCCCTGCGGGAGAGTGCAGAGACAGCCGTTGGGTTGGGTGTCCGGGCAGGGCTGGTGTGTGTGTGACTCTGTGTGAACAGGAGGGGCAGGGCTGTGTGTGGATCTGAGGAGTGAGGGCGGGGGGAGGTTGTGCAGGGGGGTGCTGGGAGGAAGGGGTGCATCACAGGTTGTGTGAGCAGGTGGGGGCTGGGAAGACGGAGCAGAGGGTTGATGGGCAGGATACACGGAGGGTGGGGCACTTTCTCCACCGTCAGTAAGAGCCAAGGGAATTAACCTGCAGCCCTTCCCCAAAAGGGTTGCTGTACCACGGATAGCGCCCCCTCTGGCCCCACCACAACCCTAGTGGCTCCCATGCCACCCCTTCCCCCCGGGTGCATGGTCCCCCAGCCCAGTGACATCCACACAGCCCCTCTCCTTCACCCCCTGCCCCAGTGACCTCTTTGGCACTTTTGAAAATGGGACTTGTGCTCCTAAATCACTTAGATGCTTTGGATTATTTCATCCTAAATCCCCGTGATTTCCAATGAGGTTCAGGGCCAGATTTTCAAAAGCTTCTCACTCCCTTTCATGCCCCCAAACAGAAGCCCAGATTTCCAAACTATCTTGATGATTGGCCCTGAGTTCTTGTAAACAGTTGGGCTGCACCAGGAGCCATCGTGTGCTTGGTGAATTTGGCCCCCGTTGTGTGCAGGGTGACTGCAAAAAAAAAAATCTGACTTTGTGCTCTTTTGAAAATCTCTTTTTTGGGCTCCTAAGTCCTGGGACGTTAGAGCCTCCATTACCTGGGCACTTTGGGAAAATCTACCACGGAGCAACAAGAAAAAGCAGTGAAGGTAGCGGGGGTACAACTGCAGAGAAGAATCTGCAGGGGGCCACTAGGTGGCACGAGATGTTTAGGAAGAAGAGTTCTGTGTGGCTTTTACATCCTGGCTGGCTCTGAGCCCGCTCCGCTCACTCGTTATTTTAAAGGGATATTTTAACATTTGCTGCCACTTTTCAGAAAGAAGTGTCGTTTCAGTAACGGGGGTTACTGAATCAACCTACCTCCAAAATCAGGCGACTGTCTTATAAAATTCTTTGCCTTCTGGGTCCTGAGCCAGTAGGGGACATGGGGGTCCTGTTATCATGTTCTTCTTGGTAATCAGCATGGCTAGACACTTGCATTTCGTTTTTGTTGATGAAAGCAAAGTGCGTGACCTCAGCTTGCCAAGGGGCTCTGATGGCTGTGTGCCAGCATTTAAACAGGGAGGTGATCCCCCCGCAGCAAGGAACGAAGGTAAACGGACGAGCTGCCCCAGGTGGGCAGCAGTGCAGTGTGGGATGGCAGCAGGAGGGTGGTCAGGAGCAAAATGGTCCTTTTGAAAGGGGATGCGTCCACCCACACTGGAATTCCAGGAACTCAGTCTGAAAGAGCTCACCCGCTTCCAAAACGGATTGATGAATGCAGCGCAAGACGTTGGTTCGTTTGAAAACAGGACACGTGTGTGGACCCAATGCAGTTTAGGCTGAAGAAAACTAAAGTTAACCCGAACACAAAACCGTTTCCATTTAGACACATTAAATCCCATGACTCCAGGAGGTGGGGCTCTAGCAACGCCAGCAAACACTCCCAATAAAATCCCAAGAGTTGGGGACAATGCAAAGGGATCTTCACAGCTGTCTCCTGAACCTGTCCCAGGTTGGCGAATTGTGGGGGAGTTTCCCCAACCTGCCCCTCTGATGAGAGGCTAATGTGGGTCTCTGTCCCTCTCTCCCCACAGCTGGGTGTTTCTCCATGAGAAGGCGTACCAGGTGCGGGACACCTCCATTGAGTCCTCTGTGGTGACCAAGGTCAAGGGCTTCGGCAAATACACCAACAGGGTCATGGACACGGCAGACTACGTTACACCCCCACAGGTAATCCTCATGCTGGAGAGCCAATACCAGAGGAGTGGCTAAAAATAGTCAGGACTGGGGTATTGTGCGATGGGAGCTAAGGATGCCAAAAAGGGCTGGAGGGACTTGATTATTACTGCTATTATTCATGTTATGATAGTATGTGTCCAGAGGCTCCAGCTGCAATCAGGGTCCGGTCATGCTGGGCTCTGCTCAGCCCAGACACACGCAGAGACAGGCCCTGCCCCAGCCGAGATCAGGGCCTCCTGGGGCCGGGCACTGCCCAGACACGCAGCGAGAGACAGGCCCTGCAATCAGGGCCCCGTTGTGCCAGGCGCTGCACAGAGACAGTGAGAGACAGGCCCTGCCCCAGGTGAGATCAGGGCCCCATGGGTCCGGGCACTGCCCAGACACGCAGCAAGAGACAGGCCCTGCGATCAGGGCCCCGTTGTGCCAGGCGCTGCACAGAGACAGCGAGAGACAGGCCCTGCCCCAGGTGAGATCAGGGCCCCATGGGTCCGGGCACTGCCCAGACACGCAGCAAGAGACAGGCCCTGCCCCAGTTGAGATCAGGGCCCCGTTGTGCCAAGCGCTGCACAGACACACAGCGAGAGACAGGCCCTGCCATGATTGAGAAAATGAGGAGATAAATAATACTTTGTCTAATCTTATCTAGCTATCGCTTTGGGACAGGAACTCTCTCTCATTAATGTGTGCAGCACCTGGCACAGTGGGGACCCCGATCTTGGCTGATGCTACAGTGATATAATGAATACTGGTCCCTGCTATCTGCTGCTTCAGCCTCTAAGCTTGAAGTCAAAGAACTGTATCCCTGATACCTGCCTTATTCAATTAAACAAGCAGCTGTTGGCCTGTGTACTCCCGAGTGCAGGGAATGTCCCCTATGTACCCCTTCTGTGAGAGGATGAGGACCCTAGATCAGAACAGGGAGAGATCTGTGAGCGTCATGGCAGAGGAGGGGGTTGAAAAAGGAGAAGGCAGCAGCTTTATGAATATAGAGGGGGAGACACTCCTCCCCACGGAGGATCTGTGAAGGGACCCATGAGCTGGAGGAATTTTGTTCCTTTACTTTGGCCTCATCAGAATCATAAAGCAAAACATCTGATCCCTCCGTAGAACCGCCTAGGGCATAGAAGGTTAAAGACAGCATTTTCCTGAGCCGTCAGCAGCTTTCCTTCGTCCCCTTTACAAGCTGTGAGCACAAGCACACAGTGTTCAGGATAAACAGACCGGCCTTGACATTGCATTGTAGCTACTGCTCCTTCCCCCAGCTTCAAACAGGGACATACAACGCAGTGCTCTCCTGCTTGGAAAGTCCCAGAGCAGGTGCAGAGTAAATTAGGAAGACGAAGGATACAGAACTAGAACTGAGCAAAAATTTTAGTTGAATTGGGAGGGGAGCAATAATTGCTCTAACCCCTAGGTCACGCTCTTCCCGGAGAAACCACAAGAACTCAGTATGGGGCGGTTTCTCCCTCTGGTGGCTGCATCATGTAAAGCCTGTTGCTGGCTGAGAGCTAACATAGCTGAGAGAGAAGGTGAGTGAGATCATATCTTTTAATGGACCAACTTCGGCTGGTGGAAGAGCCAAGCTTTCAAACTGCCCAGAGCTCATCTTCAGGTCTGTTAGCTGAGATAGGAGGGGCTCATGCTTTTTAGTCTACAGATCCTGGGTGAGTCAAATGAAATTCTGTTTACATTGTTCATTTCTAATCACCTGTTTTTTGGGTGGATTTCTCCTTTTTTGCGTATTTTGAAAAAAATGGGGCACATTTGAATTCAAAAAAGCAAAGTGAAAAATGACACAAACCATCTTGAAATGAAATGTTTTGACTTTTCGGGGTGGGGGAGGATGCTGGAAAATGCATTTTTCGATGAAAGATCTGTTTGTCAATAAAAAAAATAATAATTCTCCTGGCTCTATGAAAAGGGCCATGCCTAGGGATCGAATCAAGGTGCTTTGATCTAAGAGACGTGCTGGTTGAAAAAATTCCATTAAAGTTGTGTTTTAGTGGAAATGGGGTTTTCAACTAAACGCATTTTTTGAGAGAGGTGCCCACTTTCCTCAGAAAATGTAGATTTTTTTCGTTAAAAAGACCAAACACCCCAAACTCAAAACAATATTGCAATCAGGAATTACTTCATTCATTCCTCATGGGAATTGTTGTTCATTTGCCTCTTGTCCCTGTTCTTCTGTGTGGGTTGGGCTCCCTGGCCAGACTACATTTCCCATGAAAGGTTAGGGGCTTTCATACACACCCACCGCCCTTCACCATGAGGGGAGACTGCAGTGCATCATGGGAGATGTAGTCTGGCTAAGAAACGTGGCCTAGAGAGGAGAACGGAGAGGGGGTTGGGGTGCGTGAGGCACTGGAACTACAGCTCCCATGAGGCACCACAGTGATGTTTCCAAATGGAAATATTTTGATTTCTAGTTATTTTTGCCAACAACTCAAAATTTCCTGTGGAAATAAAAGGCATTTTCAGCCCCGCTGTTTCTAGGAGAAGGAGCCCCTAGTGCTGGGACTGCAGATCTGGCCCATTGACTCCAGTGGAGTCATGGTCCATTGACGCGAGCTGAGGATCTGGCCCAGCGTCCAATACACACGCACACTGAAAAGCTGTAGCTGCAGCTATGCTGAGGCTGACCTTACCCTGAGGCTTGGCTGCTCAGCTGCAATAAGCAACTCGCTCATTTCCCACCAGCCCCGTCATCTGCTCTGGTCATTAAAGGGGCCAGGACCATTAACCCTTCCCAAAAGGACTTGTGGGTGTGTCCTGACAGGCTGGTGAGGCGGCTGGTCACAGAGGAGGTCAGTGCCGTTCAGTCACCTTCACTCATGCGAGCGCCAGGGAGCGCTAGCCACGGGGCTACTGGCCTCATGCTGAGAGGCAGGGGGCAGAGTGGGCTGGCCAAGCCCTCCTCAATGGCCCCTGTGTCCCAGCCTCGCCTACTGCCCTGAGGTCGCTGCTATAGCTCCGTATGGAGGGCAGGCCAGGGGAGTGCTCAGTGGGCATGTGAGACGCGCTTGGTTCTCTGGACTTCACAGCTGAACATGATGGGCAACCCCTGCTGAATGCATAGTGAGACAGGCTTGGGATGGCTGGCTGCTGGGCTTATTCTGAAGGCTAAGTGTCCTCTGCGTGTCACTGCCCCATCTGTGCCTCAGTTTCTCCTCCCACCCTTTGTCTCTCAGATTGTAGCACTTTAAGGCAGGGACACAACAGGGCTCTGATCTCAGCTGGGATAGGGCTTGTGTCTCGCTGTGTGTCTATGCAGCGCCTGGCACAACAGGGCTCCGGTCTCAGTTACTGCTCTCAAAAAATGTCACACCCTGGCTCGTATATCAAAGGGAAGTTCACACACACAACACACACTCTGGTACAACACAGTTTTCACTCATGTTGTCTGGAATCACTTTGCTTCTCTCATATCACAGGGTGGATGAGCCCTAGCTTCAATCTGGAGAAGACTAAACCCTTGGGTGTGCGAAAGTTGTCTGCATCTAGCCTCAATTTCCAGCGTGCTGAGAGTAATCCTTGTGCAATTGACCCAGCAGCCTGGGGAACAAACTGGGGTTCCCTTTTGGATCATCTTTGCACAATCAAAACACATGAGGGCTTACCGCTCCCCTGGCAGGGACCCCCTTGTAATGTGCACTGGGCTCGGTGGTTGAGAATGCTGCAGAACAGCGGTTGTTACGGCTAATGTGCTCTCTGGCTCGGACAGGATCCCTGCCCAGAGGTTGTGCTATAGAGACCACAGTGCATCTTTAGCCAGCTGGGGTTGGTAGGAAAACCTACATGGAAACTCCCGCTCATACAGCACCCAGTTGCCCACTGGCCTGGTAAGTAGAGACCACAGCAAACCCAGGCCATGCAGGTTCTGTGTTCGGGGGGAGGGATAGCTCAGTGGTTGAGCATTGGCCTGCTAAACCCAGGGTTATGAGTTCAATCCTTGAGGGGGCTACTTAGGGATTTGGGGATTGGTCCTGGTTTGAGCAGGGGGTTGGACTAGATGATCTCTTGAGGTCCCTTCCAACCCTAATGAACTATGATTCCACCAGCTTTCTGTATCGAACACAGAGCCCTGCTCAGAATATACAAGGTTTAGGATTTGAGCCCACCACCCACTCATGGTGCCTCATACAGATCCCAGAGCTCCGGGGGGGAGCTTTGGGGGGCAGGATTCCAGCTATGCAAGACATGATCAGGGCTGATCAGATGCAACACGTGCATGGTCAGGAGCAAGCTGTGAGGCCTGTCTCCAGGGAGGAACACACCCTCCCACACAAGTTACCTTGGGGAACCAACAACATTTTGGGTTCCTTGGCAAATAGGAAAAGTAGGGGCCGGGGGAGAAATTGTTTCAGGTCCACCAAAAATGAAGTATTTTGAAATTTTCAGTGAATTGAAGGGGGGGGGAATCATTTTGGGTAGAATAAAACATTTTGTTTTGATTGCGAGAGGATTTTAAATAATTTTTAGAAAATACAATTGTTGGAAGTTTTGAAAGGAAAATCTGCTCCGCACTGAAAAGATGGAAAGGTTTCACTGCGCAAATGTCTAAACCAGGGGTCGGCAACCTCTGGCACACAGCTTACCAGGGTAAGCACCCTGGTGGGCCGGGCCAGTTTGTTTACCTGCCGCATCAGCAGGTTCGGCTGATCGCAGCTCTCACTGGCCGTGGTTCATCGTCCCAGGCCAATGGGGGTGGCGGGAAGCTGCGGCCAGCACATCCCTCGGCCTGCGGCACTTTTTCTAATCGCTTGACAGCCCTAATAAAAATATCAAATGTTCTTGTTGGAAGGCTGCCACATAACAGGATTTTATTTCTTAGAACACAGAACCTTAACACACTAAAACCAAAAGCAGAGTGAGACAAAGCAGGCTGCTCCCTAGCACAACTCACCCCACCTTACTCTAGGCTGGCTCTCTGCAGACTGATGCTGATCGCATGCAGGCTTGGGAAATCCCCAGAGAATTTAAAGTGATCGCTCACAATTTTAACAGTTTTCAACATACCCCAGCTTCTAACTGTTTCACTTACTCTGTCTCATCTCTGCATCCTTCCCTATCCTATCTCTCTGACCCCATCCCAACTCTGCAGGGGACGTCCGTCTTCGTGATCATCACTAAGCAGATTGTCACGGAGAACCAGGTGCAAGGCTTCTGCCCTGAGGTAAGCAGATGAGGAGCGAGGGAGAATGGTGGGAGGGCTTGTGAAGAGGGAGGAGGGTTGATCTTCCCCAGCTGAGAGTGAAGCTATTCTCTGGAGAGGTTCCCTTGAGGTACCTGCTGTTGGGGCATCTGGGGTCCCCCTCTGCCATCAAAGTGGTGGCAGGCGAGGGGGAGCTATCTATGTGCCTGCCTGTCTGTCCCTGGGACTCATTCCCTCTGTCTGCCTCCCCCTTGCTCTCCTTTTCCAGAGTGAAGTGAAGTACAGCTGTGTGTCTGACAGCGACTGCCAGAGGCCCGTCCCTACCACGGGAAGCGGTAAGAACCCAGAACCACACAGCAGCTCCAACAGGAGGCTGGGACCTAGCATGTGGGCATGGTGGACGGATGCCCGGGCATGGTGCGATGGCCGGGAGGGAGCAGCGTCAGGCTGTGTGGTGGGGGTGAGGGATCGGTGAGGAAGGAGAGAGTGAGGAGTAGATGAGTGGAAGAAGCAGGGGTGGATGGATGGATTGATGCGTGGCGGTGTCTGAACCTGCCTCTTCCGGATGGAAAATCAGGAGCTGGGAGGTGGTAGCCAATGCAAACCTCTCTGCAGGATCCGGGCTCTGTGGGGGTGGCAGCCGGGAGCCATGTGGGCACAGGAGGCAGGGTGGAGGGGCTGGGAATGGGGCTTGTGGTGCTAATAGGGGGCGGTTTCGCAGGGATCCTGACTGGCCAGTGTGTGAACTACAACAGGAGCCTGCGGACCTGTGAGATCCAGGGCTGGTGCCCGGCTGAGGTGGACACCGTCCAGGCGTAAGCTGGGCCCTTCGGGGCAGACCCCCTTTCCCCTGCTTCAGCGTCCTGTTCTGTCCCCAGCCTGAGAGCCCTCCTGGAAGTCACTGGCACCTAGAGGAGTCTGGGGCGCCGCACCAGGGCTACCTCCTGGTGGCAGTTGTGCTTGGCTGTGTCACCTGCTCCGTATGGCCAGGGGTGGGGAACCTCCCACATCCTGAGCTCTCGACATGGAGGGGGGACCCCACTGCGCACTGTGCTGTGGCTATTCTCTGCCCCACAGGGCCCATAGGGGGTGGATTGGGGCCGTGGCCTGGTGGCACTGTGCTGAGGCTATTCTCTGCCCCACAGGGCCCATAGGGGGTGGATCAGGGTGCACTGTGCTGTGGCTATTCTCTGCCCTATGAGGCCCATAAGGGAGGTGGTATATCAGATGGCACTGCACTGTGGTTATTCTCTGTCCCCCAGGGCCCATAGGGGGTGGATTGGGCCGTGGCCAGATGGCACTGTGGTGTGGCTATGCTCTGCCCCACAGGGCCCATAGGGGGTGGATTGGGGCTGTGGCCAGATGGCACTGTGGTGTGGCTATGCTCTGCCCCACAGGGCCCATAGGGGGTGGATTGGGGCTGTGGCCAGATGGCACTGTGGTGTGGCTATGCTCTGCCCCACAGGGCCCATAGGGGTATTTACTGTTTAGTCACCTTGAGCTCAGGCTACTGCCACCCACACTGTACCTGGGCTCAGAGCCCATCCAGCCCGACAGGATTATTCTCAGTCACAGCAGCGCCCCTCAGGCCAGGCCATGCACGGCTCTCCCTGGTTGTGCAAGGCGCTGCACAGACTCCACAGACACAGAGAGCCTTAAGCTGCGGTGGGTAAATAGCCAGGAGCAGGGGGGCAGATGGGGATGGGACGTGGCCACCCAGGCAGGCCCCAGGCCCCAGCCCCCTGCCCATGTCCCGTGTGGGTGACTTCCCGGGGCTCTCTCCCTGCAGGCCCATCATGCTGGAGGCAGAGAATTTCACCCTCTTCATTAAGAACAGCATCCGCTTCCCGCTCTTTGACTTTGAGAAGTGAGTACTCGGGGCGGCTGCATGGGGTGTGTACAGGCCCCCTCCACCTCAGCTCTCCTGGGGTCAGGGCCCGACGCTCAGGGACACGGAACCTGCTTTGCCCTGCGTTGGCAGCGTAGCGGGACCTTGAGGTGGGTGGAAATGACCCCCGAGACCCCATGGTGGAGGAGTCTCCCCAGCCGGCCTGGGGCTGGGGCAAGGGCCCTGCACTCACCCTGCTCTCAGACACTGGATCAGGGGCAGGCGGCGCTGCACTGTGGTTATTCTGTGTTCCCCAGGGCCCACGGGGGTGGAGTGGGGGGCTTGGCCAGATGGAACCGCATAATGGCTAATCTCTGCCCCCCAGGGCCCCTAGGGGATGGAGCAGGGTCGTGACTGGGGCTGTTCTCTGCCCCCCATGGGCCATGGAAAGTAGGGTCTAAGTCCGTGCAGCCCTGAGGCTGCTCTATTTGATATTGAGGACCAGGCAGGCCCCCAGAGTATGGCAAGTGCAAAGCAGGTCTGAAGCGCCTTTACCTCCCCATCTGAGCCTGCCCCAAGCACAGGATCTGGCTAGCTGAGGATCGGACCCTCAGGGTCACAGAGAGCCACGCCCCCAGGCTGTGTTCGTCCAATCGGCCGCATTGCAGATAAACAGGACTTCCCAGCTCCTGGGGCCACCCTCCTCCTGGTGATGGTCGAGATTTCCCTGCAGCTGGGAATAACAGCAGGGGAGCCTGTGGCCGAGCCAGCCAGGGGGTTAGGGTTGGGGTTATGGAAAGGGATTAGGGTTAGGGTTGGAGGCTATGGAAGGGGGTTAGGGTTGGGAGTAGGCTTTGGGTTTATTGATGGGTTTTCCCCATGGGACCCTGTTCTCACAGTCCCCTCTGTGTGTCTCCCTCCCTCCAAGAGGTAACCTGCTGCCCAACCTCACGGCCCAGGACATCCGGACGTGCCGCTTCCACCCAGTTACCCAGCCCTTCTGCCCCATCCTGCGCCTGGGCGACATCGTCCGCTTTGCTGGACAGGATTTTTCCAAGCTGGCCTCCACGGTGAGATTCGCGACTCCTCACGCTGGGCTCTGGCCTGACAGCCACATGCCAGGAGAGAGCACACGTGTGATGGCGCATGTGAATTAGGACCATCTCCAGGGGGCGTCCTTCAACACACAGCAGAAGGGGGCAGCTGCAGGGGACTCTGGGGCCTTGGTCAGTCCCTTAGAATGGGGGAAGGGGTCCGTCCAGTGACACCGCGTAGTGGCCCCTCTATGGTGCTGCCTGGGGTAGTTTGGCCTAACACCCCATCTCTGTGCACAGGGAGGAATTCTGGGGATCAAGATCGGGTGGGTGTGTGACCTGGATCGCTCGTGGGAGCACTGCGTGCCCAGCTACACCTTCACCCGCCTCGACAGTGTCTCCGAGAAGAACAGTGTCTCTCCCGGCTACAACTTCAGGCAAGCGCAGCGGGTGTACACGCACACCCGCGAACACACGGAAAAAGTTGTGTGAGACCCCGGGGTTAACTCACTCGCTGGGACACGCTCGGGGCACATGTCCCTCCTCTCACACGGGCATACAGCACCTTCCAGCTACACACAGACACATCACATACCCCGACTACGCACACTGCCCTCTACAGACACACTAACACACCAGATACACCCAACTACACACATAACACACATTGCCCTCCACATACACACACAAACACCTCATACACCCGACTCTACACACACTCCCCTCCAGTTCCACACCAAATACACTAAATTACACACACTCCCCTCTAGCAACACTGACACACCAGACACACTATTACACACACTCTCCCAGTTACATCCCCACACCTACATACTGACTCACCCAGTTACATGCACCCTCCCCGCTACACACACTACCTTCATGCCAGACCCTTCCTTCCACACACTGTGTGTCACCCCCCCCCACACACACAGCCGCCCATCGGTGTGCACACCTTCGTGCACCGGGGACCAGGGGGTGGCAAGTCACAGCCCCTCTCCCTGTCCCCCAGGTATGCCAAGTACTACAGGCGGGAGAACGGCACTGAGTACCGGACCCTGATGAAGGCTTTTGGCATCCGTTTCGATGTGCTGGTCTACGGGAACGTACGTACGGCCAGGCAGCCGGCAGGGTCAGTGAGGGAGCCAGCACTGAAGCCCTAGGATAGGGGAAGGGAGTTGATGGGGAATCACCAATGTGTATGAGGGGTCCATACAAGGCTCGTAGAGACCACCCCGTGGGCATGTATAGCTCTTGGCCAATCAGAGCATTGGGGCTCCTCCCCTCCATGTGCAGGCCCAGGCTTGGGACTGCCCCCATGTGCCTGACTCTCCATGCCACCCACCTCCTGTTGGTGAGGAAGGTTCCAGCTTGGCCCCTCACTGTCCTTCCACCCCATGCAATGAGTGCAGAGGACTCCCCCACATGGACTCAGGCCCCTGCTGAAGCGCCACGGGGTGTAGGAGGAGTTGGCTGGCTGTGGTCATGCGCTTGGAGATGCAGCACCACCTGGTGGCCATGTTTAATGGAGGACAAGAGCCCCAAGACTCACGTGCCCAATGGAAGCTACAAGGCAGGAGGGGAGGGGGCACAGATCCTGAGGCTGGTGTGGAGAGGGGGTTACACCACCCTATACAGGAGAAGGAGGGGGGGCCCTCATCTGGCATCCTAGGGGCAAACCTTCCCTCCCCCAAACACTAACTCCACACTCTTTCCTCTCAGGCTGGGAAATTCAACATCATCCCAACCCTGATCAACACTGTGGCAGCCTTCACCTCCGTCGGAGTGGTGAGTGCAACGGTCTCTCCGCCACCTCCTCCTTCCCCTCTGCCCACTCCACAGGAGCCGGGGTGAGCAAGCCCCAGGCTACAGGGAAAAAGGAGGCCCTGGGCGGAGCAAAGAGCTGCTCATCTGGGCACAGGCCTCCTTGCTGCTTAGTGAAGCCCTGAATCAAAGGTCAAATCCAGGCTTGCCAGGGACTGCAGAGCCGCAGAGAGAATCCAAGATGGCACCATGGTGATGACACAAGGGGAATCCAAGATGGTGCCATAGTAACAGGGTGGGAGGAATCCAAGACAGGGCTGTGGTAATGATGCAGGGGAAATCCAAGATGGCAGCATGGTGATGGCCCAGGGGGAATCCAAGATGGCAACATGGCGATGCCACGGGAGGTGCTCCAGCCTGCACTCAGCAGTGTCACCCACCCCACTTGGTGTAGGGCTCTGTCCCTGCTCATGCTGGCCGGACCCCAGAGAGGGTTACTGACGCTCCAGCAGTGCGGGGTCTGAACACACGAGCCCGGGCACCTGCGCTCAGCCCCGCTCTGAAGGGGAAGGGCTAGGCCAGCTCATCAGCCTCTCTCAGCTCAGGATCCATGTCCAGCCTCCCGCTCCCAGAGCCCCCCCGCCATGAACCCAGAGGCCTGTGGGTCCTGCCCTGCTGCCTTTGGGCCCTGTCATCCCCAGGTGACTGGGGACAGCCCCACACCCAGAAAGGAAGGCCCCACCCTCTGCTGAGCCTGGCTGGGCCCCCCTTCAGCCTGTCTCCCCTCCCCGGCAGGGCACTGTGCTGTGTGACATCATCCTCCTCAACTTCCTGAAGGGCGCAGAGCAGTACAAGGCAAAGAAGTTCGAAGAGGTGAGTGCAAGGGAGGCGGAGCCCAAGGTGCTGCGGAGCCTGGCACACCCAACGGAGAGCAGAGTGCTGGATCTGGGGGGTGCTCCTGGCTACTCCAGTCCTGGTGTTTCCCAGCAGGTGGCACTGCAGGGAGCAGGGCAGGAGCGCTGGCTGTGGGGGGAGCTCCCAGCTGCTCCAGTCCCAGCCTCTCCCAGCAGGGGGCACGGTGGGGAGTGGGGTTGGGAGCGCTGGCTGACGGGGGAGCTCCCAGCTGCTCCAGTACCAGCCTCTCCCAGCAGGGGGCACTGTGGGGAGTGGGGTTGGGAGCGCTGGCTGGGGGGGCAGGCTCCTGACTCCTACCAGCAAGGGGTGCAGCATGGCTGTGGCAATAGCCTGACAGTCCCTGCCACGGGTGCTGCCTGTGGGGAGGTCACTCTGTGCCCTTGTGGTGGACGTTGACCCGGCTCTGTGCCCCCTGCAGGTGACGGATGTGACCCTGCGCCACAGCCCCGTGTACAGGAGCAGCCAGATGCTGGGAGGCCGGAACGACGAGAAGCAGTCGACCGACTCGGGGGCCTACTCCATCGGCCTCTAGCGCCCCTGGCCCTGGCGACTGGACAGTTTCCTACCCGCCCCCTGCTGCCGCAGGCACCTCACCCCTGCTCACTGGCAAGGGCATCTTTTGTACACCCCCCTCCTGTGATCCTCTGCTTCTTCCTCATCACCGGTCATGGGCCCCCTCGCCAAGGGGGCGGAAATCTCTCCTCCGGCACGTCCTCGTGAAAGCGCTGCCGTCTCCCTCAGGAAGCATGTACCATTCCCTCCCCATCGAACCTGGGCAGGGCCGCCCAGAGGGGGGAGCAAAGGGGGCAATTTGCCCCGGGCTCCGCAGGGGCCCCCAAGAGAAGAGCGGAGGCTCCCGCCTCCGCCCCTCTCCTGGAGCCTCAGCACATCAAGCGCCGAGTCTCCGGCCGAGCCCCTGAGCCCCGCCCCGAGCCAAGCCGCGTGGTGGGGGGGCGGGGCTGGGAGCTCCAACGGGGCCTGAGCCCCGCCCCGCTCAGAGCGGCGTGGGGAGGGGGCGGGGCAGCTGCCTCCGCTCGGCGTGGAGCTCCC
Source organism: Mauremys mutica (assembly GCF_020497125.1). NCBI lineage: Eukaryota > Metazoa > Chordata > Testudines > Geoemydidae > Mauremys > Mauremys mutica. Next base: position 146,597,150 of record NC_059075.1, read on the forward strand.
AGCCCCGCCCCCTCACCACGCGGCTCTGAGCGGGACGGAGCTCAGGCCCCGCCGGAGACGCGCTCAGGTAAGAGGCTGAGGCTGGGGCCGGGGCGGGGAAGTGGGACCCGCCGCCGCTGAAGCGCAGCCCGGTCTTTGGTGGCGGGGGGCCCCTTCTGTTCCGGGACCCGCCGCCGAAGTGCCCCGAAGGCCCGCGGCGGGGACCCTCCCCCCCCCCGCCGCCGAATTACCGCCGAAAACCGGGCTGCGCTTCGGCGGCGGGTCCCGCTTTTGCGGTAATTCGGCGGCGGGGGGCTCCCGCCGCGGGTCTTCGGGGCACTTTGGCGGCGGGTCCCGGAACGGAAGAGCCCCCCGCCGCCGAAGACCCCGGGCCCCCGGAATCCTCTGGGCGGCCCTGGGCATGGCAGGCAGGGGCCAACATGGCTGCTGCTGGTACCGGCACCACTCGGTTACCAGCATGCCTGGCGCTGTACCAGAAATGGGCAGCACTCCTCACCCTGGGGAGTGTGTGCACCTCAGCAGGGGGCGCTCTCTGGGTTTGGCTGGGTGCTGAGAGCTCGGGAGGGCACCCTTGGGACTGAGGGGTGGATGGGATTGGGTCCCTTGTCCCAGCAGGGGGCGCTCTCTGGGTTTGGCTGGGTGCTGAGAGCTCGGGCGGGCACCCTTGGGACTGAGGAGTGGATGGGATTGGCTCCCTTGTCCCAGCAGGGGGCGCTCTCTCCAGCTCAGGTGCTCTCTCCAGCACTGAGAAAGGCACCCCAGTGGTGGGAGTGTGGGGTCTCCTTTCGCCAGCGGAGGGTGCTCTCCCCACCTTTGCCTCTATTTCCATCCTGGCAGATTCCCAGATTCCAGAGGGGGGAGGAGGAAGCAGTCCTGGGCGTGACGGGACATCCGGGCTCAGGGACGTGCTATTACCCCCCTCCAGTGCTGACTCCACTCTCCCACGCCAGGGCTTTTTAATCAATAAAACTCACTTTCTCGTCAGTGTCCCGCTGGGCTGGGCTGGGGCAGGCGCGCAGGTTGGGGCTCTCTCCAGGGCTTGCTGGGGGACACGGAGGTGGCAGGCACACGCAACCGATGCTTCCTGCTCTGTGTGGCCGGTGTTACCATCACCACCGATCAGCGCCGGATTGGCCAGAGCCGGGGCTCGTCTGTTCCTGCCCAGCTAGGGAGATTGCTGAGATTTCAGCACCAAGACCCCCCCTGCTCGGGGAAGCGGTTGTACCTCTGCTTAGCAGAAACACCTTAGCCCGTGTTGGGCTGGGGCTCTCCTTGGGGCGTAGCCTCAGCTTCTGAGCCCTCGGCTACAGCCGAAGTTGTACCAGTCCTGGCACGGGCCCCACCAGTGTGGACCTGGTTAGTGTTACTGGTCGGGGCAACCGCCCCTGCTCTGCCCCAGCCCCACCCCCACTCCACCCCTTCTCCAAAGCCTCCCGCCCCACCCCTGCTCCACCCCAGTCCTGCCTCTTCCTGCCTCTGCTCTGCCCCTTCCCCAAAGTCCCCACCCCAGTCCCACCTCTTTCCGCCCCAGCCTTGCCCCCACTCCACCCTTTCCCCAAAGCCTCCGCACCGCCCCAGTCCCACCCCTGCTCCGCCCCAGCCCTGCCCCCACTCCCCTGAGGACTGAAGCAGGGCCGGGTCTGCACTCACCGGTGGCGGGAAGTGCAGCAACCTGGCCCCAGCCGTGCTGCTGGTGATGCTGGGGGGGTGGTTCTTCCCTGCCCCCCAAGCCAGCCCTGCCCCCCCACGGGGGGGCTGCATAGGGCCCCAGAATAGCTAGGGACGGCCCTGTTTAGCTCCCCAGCCACTGCCTTTCACAGGGGGAGACCCATGTCTGTCTTCCTCTTGCCAGGCAAGCACAGGGTTACTCCCTCCCCGTGCAGAGAGAGGCACCCCAGGGAAGGGAGTCGTCCCCCAGCAAAGAGCGCTCTCCCCACCTTTCCCCTTCACGTGTCCTGGCCGATCCTTTCGGGTACAGACTGCCTAAGTAGGCCTGCTTGCTCTCCCTCCGTCGGCCAACAACAGCGTAACTGCCCACAGAAGGTACCGCTCAGCTCTTCTAAGCAAGCGCATTTTATTCTTATGGTAAAAGCACTACAGGGAAAACATTCAAACCAATAAAAGAACCTACATGCCTGCTACTCAGCTCATCCGAGCTCAACCCCTCCAGTGTGGGGCTGGCGGGAGCAGCCCCCACCCAGGGGTTGCCCCGGCATTACACATTTGTCATACTTTGCTCAGAAAGAGAACAACCCGTGACTCTGACTCAATCATTGCTCCCGTTTGGGCCTGTGAAGAGATCCTGAGCAGGCCATCAGCCAGACAGTGGGTCACTGCTCACCGTGCTGCTGCAAAAGGAGGGGATCAGGAGGGCTTTGAGGTGGGTCATTTGCATTTTCCTTCCCTTCTGTGGATTTCCCAGCAAATCCACTTCAGACGTATTGTCCCCAAAAGTCCTTTGACGTCCCTAATGTCTTCCCACGATTGCATTAGACGTGGCCTTCCCTCTATGCCATGTCCCAATAGAGCAGAAACATTTGCCTTTTCAATACACCGGCCTCCCAAAATACTGACACTTAATTCAATGAGGTTCAACTTCGTTCTGTAAGGTTTGTCCGGGCTATTGTTGTACCTGTCACAGCCAGACCAGCGTCATGGTGCTTTATACTGAGACAGCGACCCCTGTTTGGGAAGGGGAGTGAGCTCCCCTGGTTTGAGGGTGCCTGCCCCTTTAAGGCCAGGAGGCCCGGTCTAGCCAGCCCTGGTTCAATCAGCCCAGGCAGTACCATAATCAGTGGCCTCCCAGTCTATGAGAGCAGGACTAAGTGGGGTCACGTGATAGCAGGAGTCTGGCCCTTAAAGGGCCATGCCACCCTATCATAGCACCTTTGTAACTTCTGCCCTAGGGGTGGTACCAGTATAAGTGTGCCAGTAAATTACCCACAGCCGTAGCCATGGTAATTATTGGGGCTGCTCAGCGCTGGCGACCCCAACCCTTGGAGGTGCCAGCACCATGCCAGGACTTGGAGGCAAGCACTGTCGATGCATCAGCAGCTAGGACTGGGAGGCACTCGCCCCCATGGGTGTCAATAGGCATAAGCTGTGACAGCCCACCATGAGCAATAGAGGTTCCTGTTTGGGGACAGGCAGGGCTCACCACTCCAGTCTCCGGTGAAGCAAACAGGAGCGTGCGGGTTTCCATGCCAGGCTCAGCATCTCTCACTGGGGCTCCTCAGTTGCTGCCGCGCACAGACTTGCACCCAGCCGTACTGTCTGGCACTTGCAGCCTGTCCCGTACACGGCCCTGGGTACAGTTCCTGGGTGTTCCTCTCTGCATCCAGCTTCTCTGCAGCTCCCTGCTGCCAGGCAGCCACTGCTTCATAGGATTGTCCTGGAGTCTCCAGGAATTAAAGATGAATCTTTAATTAAAAGCAGCAAAGAATCCTGTGGCACCTTATAGACTAACAGACGTTTTGCAGCATGAGCTTTCGTGGGTGAATACCCACTTTGTCGGATGCAAAGAAGAATCCGAAGAAGTGGGTATTCTTGCATCCGAAGAATCTTGCATCCGAAGAAGTGGGTATTCACCCACGAAAGCTCATGCTGCAAAACGTCTGTTAGTCTATAAGGTGCCACAGGATTCTTTGCTGCTTCTACAGAACCAGACTAACACGGCTACCCCTCTGATCTTTAATTAAAGATTCTGTCATGTGAGGAAACCTCCAGGCCACCTGGCCACCCGACTTCCCAACAGAACTCGGTCACTTGCGGCAGGATCTTTTCATGGATTTTTTGCCCTCTCCTCCTACCTGGCCAGTGAGGAGGGGGTTGATGGGAATCGTAGGTGCCTGCTTGGCATGTTCATCCCAGAGATACCTCAGTACAAGCTGTGCATTGAGCAGGCCTCAGTCCCTGAGGCTATTTCACTCTTCATTTAATATCTTGGCCCTGACCTACCCCAAGGGAAAAAATACATGCTCCTGGTGCCACAATCAGTCAGCCAGTGGTATTTCTACAATATGTGGGCTGAGCAATACCAAGGTTATTCCAATGGCTGCAACAGACTCTGGACAATTCAGACTGGAAATCAGGTGTACGTTTTTGACAGTGAGGGTAGTTAGCCATTGGAACAATTGACCAAGGGTCCCAGTGACTTCTCTACCACTGGCAATTTTTCAGTCAAGAGATGGGCTGGTTTTCTAAAACTCTGCTCTAGGAATGATTTCAGGGCAGGTCTCTGGCTTGTGTTATACAGGAGGTCAGACTAGATGACCACAAAGGTCCCTCCTGGCCTTCGAATCTATGAAATATTGTCACCCCGAAGCATTCAAAAAGGGTCTCCACTCCCCCAAAACTCCTAAGATTGGTTTAACGATCATGAGATTTTTTAAGGTTGGACTCTCAGTTCTCCTCTACGTCTGGAGTCTGCAGTCACGTTTGCAAGCCTTTCTGGGCAGCCGCGAGGGTGAGACTTCTCTTCCTTGTTAAATGGATGCCGGGAGCTCCACAGAATCACCTAATTCCAGGAACTGGGCTGGAACAGAAACCCCCACATATGAAAATATGCATCCTCATGTCTGGAGAGATAGCAGCACTGCCAATGCTCCCAGGGAGCAAGCTGCCTCCTCTGTCCAGCACGGTGGACACAAATGCACATTCTGGGCCCGTGACCCAAACTCAATCCTCTTAGGGCCAAGCTGGGTGAGATCCGACATCTATCTATCTCAGTACCCCATCATCGGCCAGTGCCAGATGCTTCAAGGGAAGGTGCAAGAACAGATCGCCAGCAAGGAGAAGATGTGTGTGTGCGGGAAAGGGGATTAGCACTAATTGCCAAGAGCTATTTTGTGCTGTAGACACTCAACTGCTGAGGCCTGACACAAGACGCCAAACTCATCACATGTGCCATGATCCACCAAACAGCTGTCATACGGTGTGGGCTTGGAGTTCCAAGCCAACCTGGATTCGACCCAACAATAGAGGCCAAAAGTCTGCTATGCCCATTAGTAACCGTGGACTATTTGCTCCACATTCCCAGCTTGGTTTGAAGACTGTCATGTTGGCCAGTGAGAGAGTGAGACTGTCATGTGGACCAGCAACAGAAAAAGCCCTTCCATCCTGCTCCCTGGACTTGGCTCTGCTCCCGGCCACATGGCGGGGGGGGGGGGCGGGAAGCCGCCCTCCCCTGCTCTCAGTGATTGCCAGTGACACCCTGCAGTAAAAAATCACATCACCCCCTGGTATCGCTCCTTCCCGCCCCAGGACCAGAGCTGCAACTGCTCTTCAGCTCCATGTGGCTGGGCCAGGGGAAGTGAGGGATGGGGCAGGGGTGGCCAGGCTGGGGAGAGAGGGCTGGGTCCCTAAGGGCTGCCTGTCAGCATCTGCCCTGGTTGTAGCAACTTCACCCCACGGTGGGAGCATCTGCCTGAGAGCCAGGGGCAATGCAGGGGAGGGTGTGTGTGAGGTGGGGGGCATGTTGGGTGTTTGGAGGTTGGAGGCTTTAGGGAGTGCGGGGGGCTGTAGATGACGGGGGAGTACACTGGGTGTGGGGGGTGCTGGGTGTTTGGAGGTTGGAGGCTTTAGGGAGTGCGGGGGGCTGTAGATGACGGGGGAGTACACTGGGTGTGGGGGGTGCTGGGTGTTTGGAGGTTGGAGGCTTTAGGGAGTGCGGGGGGCTGTAGATGACGGGGGAGTACACTGGGTGTGGGGGGTGCTGGGTGTTTGGAGGTTGGAGGCTTTAGGGAGTGGGGGGGGTTGTAGATCATAGAATTGGTTGGGACCTTGAGAGGTCATCTAGTCCAGTCCCCTGCACTCAAGACAGGACTTATCTAGGCCATCCCTGAAAGGCGTTTGTCCAACCTGCTCTTGTTCTCCCCGGGCCCTGGTGGCTCCGGATCCCTGGGCTCCTCCTCCAGAACGGAGCTGCTCTGCTCGGCTGGTACCTCCTGCTCCAGGGCACCTTCAGCAGGGAGGCAAGAGAGACCAATGGTCCCTTCCAGCCCCATGGTGCACCCCAGACCGCAAACAACCGGGGAGAAGAGAGATGCTCCCATGGCTGCAGGGACCAGGGGGTACAATGGCAGGGGCTGGGGGGCACCTACACTGGGTCTGGGTCAGAGACAAAGCATGGCTGGGGGTCAGTGGGAGATGGGGGACCCAGGTGCCAGGACAGAAAAGGGTGGGGGTCAGAGGACCCAGTGTCCAGAATGCAGCGGGGCTGGGGGCCAGTGAGAGCACACGGCTGGGGATAACTGAGCCCTGTACTGTCCGGGCTGGGGTCTCACCCAAGCTCATGGGGCCCATGCAGTAGCCCTCTGTAGGGGGTCCCCTTTGGGGGCAGTGGCCTGTGGGTCAGGCTCCCCCCAGGGCTGAGTGAGGGGCTCCATCCAGGGTGCGCCAGGACTTACAGAGACGGCGACTAGAGACGGCCCCCAGGGGAAAGAGCCACTATCAGCTCCCAGCCCCTTGTGCTTCCTGCCCCCTGCACCCCACGGCTTGTGACACCCCCAGCCCCAGCCTGGAGTCTGACTCACGAGCTGCCTCATGTCGCTCCCAAGGGGCCACCAGGGGGTAGGTCTACAAACGAGCTGTCTTCAAAGTGCCCCCAAGTCCCCACAGACCATACGGGGTTCTGGGTTCACCCCGTGTGACGTTACTGACATAAACTGTGACCGTATAGATCATTGTCACAACCACTGTTATATATTTTCAGCGAATATTGTACAAAAGTTGTCGTGTGAGGTGTCTATGAAAAGGTTATGATTTGCTGGTTATGATTAGGCTGTCTGTATGTGTGTACCATTACTGTAGTTGAAGTTATGAATATTGGCTCTGTACTTGTATCTCAATGTGTTTTGATTCTAAGTAGCCTCAGTGAAGCATTTGGACAGCTTCTTGAGAAGGGACTATTCTCAGTAAGTGCCCAATCAAGAAACACTTCACTGACAATGGAGTTTGGGAGACGCCAACCCACATCTGAGCTTTCCTGGGAACGTTCAAACTAACATGTAAACAATGGTGTCGGCCTGTAAAGAACTGAGTCATGCAAGGACATGTGACTTGCCCATGTGACTCCAAATTCCATCTTGCGGCTGTGATTTCCACAGTAAGAAGGGAGGGGTGTCCTTCCATATGATAGAAGGTATAAAAGGCCTTGAAAACCCCTCTATTTTGTCTTCAATCTGGCTTCTGACCTCTGGAGGAACCTTCCTACAAACTGAAGCTCTGAACAAAGGACTGAATGACCCATCCCAGCGGGGGATGTACTCCAGAGACTTGATTTGAACCTGCAGCTTGTTCTATCTCTGCTACAAGCCTGAACCAAGAACTTTGCCATTACTGTATGTAACTGATTCCATTTAACCAGTTCTAGCTCTCATCTCTATCTTTTTCCTTTTATGAATAAACCTTTAGATTCTAAAGGATTGGCAACAGTGTGATTTGTGGGTAAGATCTGATTTGTATATTGACCTGGGTCTGGGTCTTGGTCCTTTGGGATCGGGAGAACCTTTTTTCTTTTACTGGGTTATTGGTTTTCATAACGATTTGTCCCCATAACAAGTGGCACTGGTGGTGATACTGGGAGACTGGAGTGTCTAAGGGAATTGCTTGTGTGACCTGTGGTTAGCCAGTGGGCTGAGATCGAAGTCCTCTCTGTCTGACTGGTTTGGTGCCTTAGAGGTGGAGAACCACCAGCCTGGGGCTGTGACTGCCCTGCTCTAAGCAATTTGCCCTAAACTGATACTCTCAGAAGTGTCCCACCAAAGGCAGCATCGTTACACCCCCCTCCTAATAGTAGCAGAGAGCTGGGCTCCCAGCCACTCGGGGACCCACTGTAGAGAGGCCCAGGATGTAAAGGCTGGGCTAGCAGGGGGCTGTGGCTCAGGAAAGAGGGTCACCGGCAGAGCTGGTGCTGTGGGGGAGGTGCCCAGGGCTAGTCTAGTAGGGGTCTGTGGGTCTGGACTGAGGTGCACCGGCAGAGCTAGGAGGCAGGAGGAGCCAAGGGCTGGGCTAGCAGGGGGCTGTGGGTTGGGATTGAAGGGGAGCAGCAGAGCTGTTGGGGGGTGGGGAGCTCAGGGCTGGGTTATAAGGGTGTGGCAGGTCAGGATTGAGGGGCACCAGCAGAGCTGTGGTCAGGGGAGCCCAGGGCTGGGCTAGCAGGGGACTGTGGGTTGGGATTGAGGGGCATCACCTGGGCTCTCCGCAGTTCACCGCTGGTGGTAGAGGGTGCATCCAAGAGGGATGGGACAGGCTGGCTCTGAGGTGTGGTGCTGAGCTGGGGGAGGGAGGGGCTGGGACTGAGGGGCACTGTGTGAGCCATGTGGGACCCTGACCCTGGGATCTGACTCCAGACCTGGTGTCCCTGGTGTTCTGGGCAGGGGGCAGCAGTGGCTGGGGGCCCCTGCTGTGGGTGATGCCAGGGACTGTAGCGGATGGTCCGAATTGGCCCTTCTGGTCTTAAACCCTACAGCCCTGTGACCTGACCTGGAGCCGCTCAGGAACCAGCCCCGGCACAGCAGCAGCCTCTGCCCAATGCGCTGGGTGCCCAGCTGTGGAGGGGAATGTCACACACATCACAGCAACTCAGTGGGACCCGCCCCATTGGGAGGTTGGGGTCAACAGAGCTAAAGATGCTTTACACCAGCTGGGATCCGGCCCATTGACCCCAGCTGGGCCGATGCCCCATTTTGTCAGATGCGGGATTCTGGGGCTGACACGTCCCTTACAGTGCCAGTGTAGTTTGTGATTTGGCCAATTCCACAGCCTGAAGGATGGGGAGGGGACTGCCTTCTCTGGGGGCCTCAACACACTCCCCCCCACCCTCGGGAAACTCCCCCAGCAGGGAGAGTGCCACACTGGTCAGTGGGGCAGGACCCTGCCTGGTACCAGGCAGCATGGCACAGCGGGCAGTGGGCTGGAAGGACCCAGCTCATTGACCTGGCAATTCCTCAGTGCCCAATGCCCCAGGGTGCTGCGTGTCAGAGGCACTTCGGCAGAGCTGTGGGGTGGGGGAGGCCAGGGCTGCGGGTCAGGACTGAGAAGCGCTGCTGTCAGTTGCGTGCCCCTGCTCTCCTCTCCCCACACACATCCCCCTGCCCCTCCCCCCAGGGCCAGCCGGGCACTGGCTCAGGACGGCCCTGCAGATAAGCATCTCCCCACCGCGCTGGGCAGGTTTCACAAGGGCATTTCACACAGTAACGGCTGCGCTGGGACCCCGCACCTGGGCCGTCCTGATAACCCTGGAGCCGTTTCACCGCAGGCCGCAGCGCTGGGTGCCCGGCCACAAGGAATGGGGCAGTAGCCAACGGGCTGGTGCCATCTACTCTCTGAGTGCCAGCGTTGGGGTTCCCTCCCCTGCCCCTTGGGGGCAACCTCTCAGAGCCAGGGATCCCCGCACTGCCATGGGACCCTGCCCAGTGGGGCTGGGACTGAAGTGGGGCGATCACCCAGAGCCTGGCGTGTGGCCCTTCATTGCCTGTGGTGAACAGGGGCGCTGGGACCCCTCAGCCTGGGGAGAACTGGCCAGTGCTGAGCCCTGGGGCACAAATGTGCTTCCTCCACTTCCCATAGTGTCCCCCAGCACACACACACTTGGCACTGGTGCCCATGGCAGAGTTCATCTGGCCCTGTGAGCCCCATTTCCAACCCTCTGGAGAACGTGGAGGCCTGGGGGCACCGAGTGGGGGCTGAGTGGGGCCTCTGCTGTGGAGCTGCTGTTAGTCCCAGCAGAGCTTCATAGACTCCAAGAGCAGGCAGCTCATTGTGCCCTCTGTCTGCGCTCCTGTGTCACACCGGGCACCGGCCCTGCCCAGGGACTGCTGCCTCCTGCCCCGACAGAGCCAGAGCGCAGCCTCTGGAGAGAGACCCCAGCCTGGACTGAAAGTATCTGAGTGACAGAGCATCTCCCTGTTCCCCCCAGGGGAGTTGTCCCCAGGGCTGTGAGTGCCGGGGTTACCCCTGCACCTCCCAGCACCTCCCCAGTGAGTAGCCTGGTCAGGCCGGGCCTTGGCCTGGTGCATTCTGGGAGAATCGTCAAGCAGGGAGGTTAAGATGGGGTTTAGCTGGCTCAGTGGGCAGTACAGCAAGTGGGAGCCAGGACACCTGGGTTCTTCACCTGGTTTGCACCCACCTGTGATGTCACCATGGGTCAGTCACATCCCAGCCCTGTGTCTCAGTTTCCCCTGCCCACCGTTCTCCATATAGACTGTGAACTCTTTCGCGTAGGGGCTATTTCTTGCTTGTTGTATATGCAGCACCCAGCACAATGGGGCCTGATCTCGGTCAGGGTCTGGGCAGTCCCCAGCACCCAGCAGTTACAGCTCTCCATGGGGTCCTGTGTCCAGGCTCCTGGCAGTGCCCCTGTTCTTTGCCAGGCCCCAGGCTTAGCTTTTCCCCAGGGCAAGTTCTGCAGCTCTCTGACTCTGAGCCGGCGCCTTCAGGCTGCAGAACCCCCACCCCCTCCCCATTTCGCCCTGTGGGGCAACAGCAAGTGAAAATGCTGCCACTGTTTAGAGCTTCCTGTACTGAATGGAGGAGAGCTTGGCTGCAACTGCTTGGCAGAGCTGTGATGGTGACATGAGGTGCCCTGAGGAGCAGTGCCCCTGTAAGGTATATGTGAGCCCCTCTCCCTGTTCCCGCCTCCTCCCCCCATGATCCACCAAACAGCCATCACGTGGTGTGGGCTTGGAGTTCCAAGCCTGGCTGGATTTGAACCTGCAATCTAGAGGCCAAGAGTCTTCTATGCCCATTAGTAACCGTGGACTCTTTGCTCCACATGGCCAGCTTGGTTTGAAGGCTGTTATGTTCGCCAGCGAGGCCTGGTCTACACCTAAAACTTCGGTCGACTGAAATCACGTCGCTCAGAGGTGTGAAAAATTCAGGCGCGTGCGATACATAGTTAAGACAACCTAACCCCCGGTGTAGATACAGGGAGGCTGGTGGAAGAATTCTTCCGTCGATCTAGCTACCACCTCTCGGAGAGGCGGATTAACTCCAGCAACAGAAAATCCCTTCCATCCTTGTAGCAAGTGTCTACACTACAACCCTACAGCAGCACAGCGTCTGGATCAGACTGTACCGGCCCAATCAGACTCGCCTCTGTCACCTGGGCAGGGGCAATACTGTGACAGCGTTCAAGGCGGTCAGGAGTAACGAAGGACGTGGGCTTGATTAGCTAAGCTCAGACGTCGTTGTTCCTACATTGCCTGTTACTAAAACCTTCTCAGAAGCATTCTACAATCCCAGGGATTTACCCCCCACGCCCCTACCCCAGTCACCTTTCAGTCTTAGCAACCAATTGCTAACAGTGCCAAGATCTGACATCTGACAAGAGAAGGGAGAAGGGGGACAATTGTACCAGAGCCCCGTGCTCAGGCAGCCCCCCAGAACGTGTGGTGGGGAAACACCCTTGTTAACACCCTCAACAGTGTCACAGCTCGGAGCCCGTATGAGTCCCAGGCAGGAGCAGGCTTGAGGGCCCTGGTTCCCATGTGGCCGGGGGCGGGGAGGGCAGTCGGAGACAGTCATCTCTGCAGCCTCCCCTATGAGCCCCGTGACCCAGCCCCTGCTGCACTGCACCTCATGAGACACTCTGGCCCCAACACACCCCATCATCTCTATGCTCTCAGGCCTCCAGTCCCGACCCGACCTGTGGAGGGGAGACACTCTCTCCACACACGCACAAAGTTTCTGTGGTCTGAGCTAAGCCGCTGACAAACCACAGAGACTAGGTGAGTGTGGATCGGCGCCTCACTCCCACTGCCCTTTGGGTCTCCCTGTTTCCCTGGGAGATTCAAGCTCTATGAGAAGGCACCAGGAATCTTCCAGGGATAAAGATCCGCTCGGTCTCCCCACCCTATGCCACACTGCCTGTTGCCAGCATAGATTAGATAGAGATTCTCCCTAAACACATCACAAACACCCTCCCACAGCCCACCCTACACTGCACACCACCACCATTGGTGGCCAGTCAAGAGTAGATCGTCTGGGGACTCCAGCTTCTGCACGATTATGCTTGGCAGGGTGTTGGGTCTGGCAGCTCTGATCCTGGGCTGGGTCCTGGAGTTGGGTTTCAGAGAACTTCCCTTTGGAGCCCAGTTTCTACTGTGAGTGAAACTTGAGTCCTGCTCAGCTGTCCCTCACCCAGTCATTGTAAACGGAAGTCCTACAGAACGGTATTTTTCACCGATCCCAGCCCATTACGAAACAATTCTTTACTCAATCAGCCCCCACCACCTTAGTTGATTTAAATCTTGAAAAATTAGTTATGCAACAGACAGAAATAATCAAAGAACCAGACAGACCCTACAGATAAACAATAGAGAAGTGGGGACCACAATGGCAAAACAAGAGACTTATTGATCTCACAACCACAACTGCTGATAAGTGGTTTCTTGCCAGACAGAACGTGTCGAACAAGGTTTTCTTTAGAGATCTGACTATCTGTTTCTTTAGCTGGTGATGGCGGGTGCTTTAGGACAGGAGCCTTCTTAACAGCCTGATACTACACTGTTTTGGTGTAATTTAGATGGAAGGGGACAATGGATGTGACTTTCTGCTTCTTACAGACCTTACAACACACACAACAGCCCCCACACCCAGTGTACTCCCCCGTCATCTACAGCCCCCCGCACTCCCTAAAGCCTCCAACCTCCAAACACCCAACACCCCCCACACCCAGTGTACTCCCCCATCAGCTACAGCCCCCCGCACACCCTAAAGCCTCCAACCTCCAAACACCCAACACCCCCCACACCCAGTGTACTCCCCCGTCATCTACAGCCCCCCGCACTCCCTAAAGCCTCCAACCTCCAAACACCCCAACACCCCCCACACCCAGTGTACTCCCCCATCAGCTACAGCCCCCCGCACACCCTAAAGCCTCCAACCTCCAAACACCCAACACCCCCCACACCCAGTGTACTCCCCCATCATCTACAGCCCCCCGCACTCCCTAAAGCCTCCGACCTCCAAACACCCAACACCCCCCACACCCAGTGTACTCCCCCGTCATCTACAGCCCCCCACACTCCCTAAAGCCTCCGACTTCCAAACCCCCAGCACCCCCCACACCCAGTGTATTCCCCCATCATCTACAGCCCCCCACATTCCCTAAAGCCTCTGACCTCCAAACACCCAACACCCCCCCCCCACACACACACACCTCACACACACATCCCTGCATTGCCCCTGGCTCCCATCTCTCAGACAGATGCTCCCACCTTGGGGTGAAGCTGCTAGAGCCAGTGCAGATGCTGACAGGCAGCCCTTAGGGACCCAGCCCTCTCTCCCCAGCCTGGTCACGTCCTTCCCCACTTCCCTCTGGTTCAGCCCCATGGAGCGTGCAGGGCCCTCAGTGTCTGGGAGCAGGAAGGAGCGACACCCGGGGGTGATGAGTGAAGGGCTGTTTTATTGTGGGGAGTCACAAGCAATGACCGAGAGCAGGGGACGGGGGCTGCCCCTCCTGGGGCAAGGCTGGGAGCAGAGCCGAGTCCAGGGAGCAGGGGCGCCTCCGGCAGGGTGGAGCAAGGAGTCCCAGCAATTGCGGTGTGGGCAGCAGGACCCCCTGTGGGGAGCAGGCCCCTCAGTACTCGCAGATAAAGGGCAGGCGAGTACTGCAGCTGACACTTCTCCAATGACCACCTGGCAGAGAGAGAGGGGTTAGTGCCCGCCTGGCCGGCACCTGGCACCAAGCAAACCCCGGCTCCCCCCGGCCCCAGACCCCAGGGCTCCACCTAGGCCCGGCTCCCCCCGGCCCCAGACCCCGGGGCCCCACCTAGGCCCGGCTCCCCCCGGCCCCAGACCCCGGGGCCCCACCTAGGCCCGGCTCCCCCCGGCCCCAGACCCAGGGGCCCCACCTAGGCCCGGCTCCCCCCCGGCCCCAGACCCCGGGGCCCCACCTATCCCCTGCTCCCCCCGGCCCGAGGTCCCACCTAGCCCTGTTCCACACACCCCCTCTCCACCCCAGCCCCCAGGGCCCCCCCTAACCCAGGCTCCCCCCACCACTGCAGCCCCCAGGGCCCCGCCTAGCCCCAGCAGTCCCTGACCTGCGGTGCACAGGGCGATACAGTTTTGCCCAGCACGGCTGGGGTTCCCCCTGGCCCAGTTTGTGTAGTTCCAAGGGCTGTGGTCCATCCAGCGGGAGAATGCGCGTCCACCCTGCAAGGGGGGGGGGCTGGGTAGGATCAGTGTTGCCCCATTTGCAGGGCACCCCGGGGACCTTCCCAAGGGGGCTGGGCCATCTCTTAGCCGGCGGAGTCCAGGGGCTAGAGCCGGGGGCTGCAGGCTCACTGGGTGGGGGGCAGGACACTCCCAGGACACACTGGCACCAGTCTGTGCCCTGGCACTGGCCCCAGGCACCTCATGGGCAGCCAGGGTCAATGGCCCCCAAGGAGACTCCCGGGCACGGAGAGGGCTGGGACCAAGCCCCGAACTGCCAGAGTCCCCCAGGGCTGGCTCACGGGGGGCGGGCGGGGCGTGGCCTGGGGCTGCCCAGAGCGGGGTCCTGGCTGGAGATACAGAGCTGCAGTGGGGGATGGGTCATCCCCCCAAAACAGGGAGTTGGGGGGCCCCGGGCTCGGCCCAGGCCGGGGTGGGTGGAGCAGCAGGGCCAGGCGATGACTTTACCGTGAAGGAGGTGATGCCCCCAACCCACACCTGGCCCTGGTTGGTGTGGGCGCACGCTGCTGCGCGCAGTTGCTCGTTGGCCGATTTGCTGTGGATGGAGGCCAGGCGGCCGCTGAAGATCCGACTGCACTCGCTCTGTGGGGAGAGAGAGGGTGAGGTGCAGCCACAGACCGGCCCACGGCTGCTGCTACATGCACCATCGACGACTGCCCCCCGTCCTCCAGCCCCACGCACTATCCGCTGCCCCCGTCCTCCAGCCCCACACATCATCCACTGACATCCATCCTCCAGCCCCACGCATCATCCGCTGCCCCCGTCCTCCAGCCCCACACATCATCCGCTGCTCCCGTCCTCCAGCCCCACACACCATCGACTGCCCCCCGTCCTCCAGCCCCACACATCATCGACTGCCCCCGTCCTCCAGCCCCACGCATCATCCGCTGCCCCCGTCCTCCAGCCCCACGCATCATCCGCTGCCCCCCGTCCTCCAGCCCCACACACCATCCGCTGCCCCCGTCCTCCAGCCCCACACACGATCCGCTGCCCCCGTCCTCCAGCCCCACACATCATCCGCTGCTCCCGTCCTCCAGCCCCACACACCATCGACTGCCCCCCGTCCTCCAGCCCCACACATCATCCGCTGACATCCATCCTCCAGCCCCACACATCATCCGCTGCCCCCCGTCCTCCAGCCCCACAAACTATCCGCTACCCCCATCCTCCAGCCCCACACATCATCCGCTGCCCCCCGTCCTCCAGCCCCACACATCATCCGCTGACATCCATCCTCCAGCGCCACACATCATCCACTGCCCCCGTCCTCCAGCCCCACGAACTATCCGCTACCCCCCATCCTCCAGCCCCACACACCATCCGCTGCCCCCCATCCTCCACCCCCATGCATCATCCGCTGCCCCCCGTCCTCCAGCCCCACGCACCATCCGCTGCCCCCCGTCCTCCAGCCCCACGCACCGCTACAACACCTCATGAGCCAGCCCTATGCACCATCCAGCACTCGCCACACCCCATCCTCCAGGACCACGCACCATTCACCACCCCCACACACTATGAGCCAACCCCACGCATCATCCTCTGCCCCCACACCCTATCCTTCCAGCCTCATGCACCATCCACAGCCCCTGTCAGCCATGCCACACACCCTCCACCACCCACACGCACCATGAGCCAGATCCATGTATCATCTGCTGCCCCCCATGCTCCATCCGCCAGCCCCACACACCATCTACCACCCCCACGCACCATGAGCCAGCCTCATGGCACATTCACTGCCCCGTGCATCCCATCCACCAGCCCCACATCCTATCCACCTCTCCCACGCACCATCTGTCAGCCCCATAGACCATCCACTGCCCTCATGCACCACCTTTCCCTGCCCCCTTTCCCCTCTACTCACCATGGCCCCATGAAAGGTCTGGTCCTTTATCACCACTGAGTAACGAAGCCTCCGGCCCAGTGTGCCTCTCCCCATGAAGCTCTTGCCCTCCTCGGGTCCCGGTGGCTCCAGCTCCCCAGGCTCCTCCCCCAGAACGGAGCTGCCCTGCTCGGCTGGTACCTCCTGCTCCAGGGGGCCCTCAGCTGGGTGGCGAGAGAGACCAATGGGCCCTTCCAGCCCCATGGTGCACCCCAGACCGCAAACGACCGGGGAGAGGAGAGATGCCCCCATGGCTGCCGGGACCAGGGGGTACAATGGCAGGGGCTGGGGGGCACCTACACTGGGTCTGGGTCAGAGACAAAGCATGGCTGGGGGTCAGTGGGAGATGGGGGACCCAGGTGCCAGGACAGAAAAGGGTGGGGGTCAGAGGACCCAGTGTCCAGAATGCAGCGGGGCTGGGGGCCAGTGAGAGCACACGGCTGGGGATAACTGAGCCCTGTACTGTCCGGGCTGGGGTCTCACCCAAGCCCATGGGGCCCATGCAGTAGCCCTCTGTAGGGGGTCCCCTTTGGGGGCAGTGGCCTGTGGGTCAGGCTCCCCCCAGGGCTGAGTGAGGGGCTCCATCCAGGGGGCGCCAGGACTTACAGAGACGGCGACTAGAGACGGCCCCCAGCAGGGCGAGCGCCAGGAACAGCTTCATCCCAGGCAGACCTTGGGGGAGACACCATGAGACAGATTAACACCCCCCAACCCACATACAGCTAGTCACTGCCTAGAGCCACCCCCCGTGGAGCCCACACTGACCCCCCCAGCCTGGAGCCCCCCACCGAGCCCAAACTGACCCTCTGC
The DNA here is from genome assembly GCF_020497125.1 of Mauremys mutica. Taxonomy (NCBI): domain Eukaryota; kingdom Metazoa; phylum Chordata; order Testudines; family Geoemydidae; genus Mauremys; species Mauremys mutica. Next base: position 146,614,017 of record NC_059075.1, read on the forward strand.
ACTTAGCGCTCCTCCCTCCTCACCTCTCATCTCTGACTTCCTCCTCCAGCCACCACTGCCCCTTATATTGGGCTGGAGCAGGAAGCTGGGGATGGAGAAAGAGCCACTATCAGCTCCCAGCCCCTTGTGCTTCCTGCCACCTGCACCCCACGGCTTGTGACACCCCCAGCCCCAGCCTGGGCTGTGACCCACAAGCTGCCCATGTCTCCTCCTAGGGGCCATCATAGAACCATAGACTATCAGGGTTGGAAGGGACCTCAGGAGGTCATCTAGTCCAACCCCCTGCCCAAAGCAGGGCCAATCGCCAGACAGATTTTTACCCCAGTTCCCTAAATGGCCCCCTCAAGGATTGAACTCACAACCCTGGGTTTAGCAGGCCAATGCTCAGACCACTGAGCTCTCCCTCCCCCCCTCATTGGGGGGTGGGTCTACAAACCAGCGGTCTACAAAGAGCCCCCAACTTCCCATAGACCATACGGGGTTCTGGGTTCACCTCCCTCCTAATGGTAGCAGAGAGCTGGGTTCCCAGCCACTCGGGGACCTGCTTTAGAGAGGCCCAGGATGTAAGGCTGGGCTAGCGGGGGGCTGTGTGGCAGGACTGAGGGGCACTGGCAGAGGTATGATCGGGGGATCCCAGTGCTGGGCTAACAGGGGGCTGCGGTTCGGGATTGAAGGGAACCGGCAGAGCTGGAGGGGGAGCTCAGGCCTGGGCTAGCAGAGGGCTGTGGGTTGGGATTGAAGGGCATCACCTGGGCTCTCTGCAGCTCACCGCTGGTGGTAGAGGGTGCATGCAAGAGGATTGGGATGGGCTGGCTCTGAGGTTTGGCGCTGAGCTCGGGGGCGGGGGGGACTGGGACTGAGGGGCATTGTGTGAGCCATGTGGGATCCTTGGCCCTGGGATCTGACTCCAGACCTGGCGTCCCTGGTGTTCTGGGCAGGAGGCAGCAGTGGCTGGGGGCCCCTGCCGTGGGTGATGCCAGGGACTGTAGCGGATGGTTCAAATCGACCCTTCTGGTCTTAAACCCTACAGCCCTGTGACCTGACCTGGAGCCGCTCAGGAACCAGCCCCGGCACAGCAGCAGCCTCTGCCCAATGCGCCGGGTGCCCAGCTGTGGAGGGGAATGTCACACACATCACAGCAACTCAGTGGGACCCGCCCCATTGGGAGGTTGGGGTCAACAGAGCTAAAGATGGTTTACACCAGCTGGGATCTGGCCCATTAACTTGCCGGCAAGTTGACAAAACAAGGAGCAATGGTCTCAAGTTGCAGTGGGGGAGGTTTAGGTTGGATATTAGGAAACACTATTTCACTAGGAGGGTGGTGAAGCACTGGAATGGGTTACCTAGGGAGGTGGTGGAATCTCCACCCTTAGAGGTTTTTAAGGTCAGGCTTGACAAACCCTGGCTGGGATGATTTAGTTGGAGTTGGTACTGCTTTGAGCAGGGGGTTGGGCTAGATGACCTCCTGAGGTCCCTTCCAACCCTGATCTTCTATGATTCTTCTATGATGCTGTGATAATGGAGCTATGGCCGATTGACACCAACTAGGATCCGGCTCATTGACTCAAGCTGGGCCGATGTCCCATGTTGTCAGGTGAGGGATTCAGGGGCTGAGACGTCCCTTAAAGCACCAGTGTAGTTGGTGATTTGGCCAGTTCCACGGCCTGAAGGATGGGGAGGGGACTGCCTTCTCTGGGGCCTCAACACACTCCCACCCTTCCCACCCTCAGGCAACGCCCCCAGTTCACTCTACACCGAGTAGAGTGCCACACTGGTCAGCGGGGCAGGACCCTGCCTGGTAGTGGGCAGCATGGCACAGTGGGCAGTGGGCTGGAAGGACCCAACTCGCTGACTTCTGGCAATTCCTCAGAAGCCAGTGCCACAGGGTGCTGCGTGTCAGAGGTGCATCAGCAGAGCTGTGGGGTGGGGGAGGCCAGGGCTGGGCTAGCAAGGGCTGCAGGTCAGGACAGATAAGCGCTGCTGTCAGTTGCATGCACCTGCTCTCCCGTCCCCACACACATCCCGCCTGCCCCCACCCCCCAGGACTAGCCGCGCCCTGACTAGATAAGCGTCTCCGCGCCGCGCTGGGCAGGTTTCACAAGGGCATTTCACACAGTAGTGGCCGAGCTGAGACCCCGCATCTGGGCCACCCCGATAACCCCAGGGCTGTTTCTCCACAGGCCACTGCGCTGGGCACCCGGCCACAGAGAACGGGGCAGTCCCCTCCCCTCCTCCACTGGCACTCTCAGAGCCAGGCCCCCCTCCCACTGCCACAGGACCCTTCCCAGTGGGGCTGGGACTGGAGTGGGGCGATCACCCAGAGCCTGGCGCGTGGCTCTTCCCTGCCTGCAGTGAGCAGGGGCGCTGGGACCCCCGAGCCTGGGGGGGACTGGCCAGTGCTGAGCCCTGGGGCACAAATGGGCTCCCCTCACTTCCCATAGTGCCCCTCCCCCCCCTGATGCTCCTTGCAGAGTTCATCTGGCCCCATGAGCCCCGCTTGCACCTCCCTAGAGAACGTGGGGGCTGAGAAGGGGGGTCTGCCATGGAGCTGCCTTTAGGCCAAGCAGAGTTTCATAGACTTGAAGAGCAGACAGGCCCATTGCGTCTGTCTGCGCTCCTGGGTCACCGGCCCTGCCCAGGGGTTCCTGCCTCCCGCCCCGACCGAGCCAGAGCGCAGCCTCTGGAGGGAGACCCCAGCCTGGACTGAAAGTATCTGAGTGACGGAGCATCTCCCTGTTCCCCCCAGGGGAGTTGTCCCCAGGGCTGTGAGTGCCGGGGTTACCCCTGCACCTCCCAGCACCTCCCCAGTGAGTAGCCTGGTCAGGCCGGGCCTTGGCCTGGTGCATTCTGGGAGAATCGTCAAGCGGGGAGGTTAAGATGGGGTTTAGCTGACTCAGTGGGCAGTACAGCAAGTGGGAGCCAGGACACCTGGGTTCTTCGCCTGGCTTTGCACCCACCTGTGATGTCACCATGGGTCAGTCACAGCCCAGCCCTGTGTCTCAGTTTCCCCTGCCCACCGTTCTCCATATAGACTGTGAACTCTTTTGGGGCTCTTTCTTGCTTGTTGTATATGCAGCACCCAGCACAATGAGGCCTGATCTCTCCATGGGGTCCTGTGTCCAGGTTCCTGGCAGTGCCCCTGTTCCTTGCCAGGCCCCAGGCCTAGCTTTTCCCCAGGGCAAGTTCTGCAGCTCTCCGACTCTGAGCCGGCGCCTTCAGGCTGCAGCACCCCCACCCCCTCCCCGTTTCGCCCTGTGGGGCAACAGTGAGTGAAAATGCTGCCACTGTTTAGAGCCTCCTGCCACTTCTGGGTGCGCTGCAAGCTGTGGGGCTCGGCAGGGACGCACCCCAGCCCACTAGGACAGGCCGACATTGCGCAGTCACTGGTCCATGGCCTCTGAGGGGCTGTAGGTCGGCCTGGGAAAGCCAGGCTGAAGGTGGAGCGAATTCGCTGACAATCAATGCCCAGTGACCTCTGCCTGGTGGGAGTTTGGGCCTGTCCAGAACGGCAAATTCAGCCAATCTTAAATATTAGAAAATCAGGAGTCACAGTGTGAAGATAAATGTCCATGTAACCTTAACTCTGCCCCCCGGAGCTGGCTGGAATCACTGGCAATTCTCTGCACGCGCTCCGGCTGCAGTCACTGGGCAGGTGTCACTGTACTGAATGGAGAGCTTGGCTGCAATTGCTTGGCAGAGCTGTGATGGTGACATGAGGTGTCCTGAGGAGCAGTGCCCCTATAAAGTATATGTGAGCCCCTCTCCCTGTTCCCGCCTCCGCCCCCCATGATCCACCAAACAGCCATCACGTGGTGTGGGCTTGGAGTTCCAAGCCTGGCTGGATTTGAACCTGCAATCTAGGGGCCAAAAGTCTTCTATGCCCATTAGTAACCGTGGACTTTTTGCTCCACATGGCCAGCTTGGTTTGAAGGCTGTTATGTTCGCCAGTGAGGCCTGGTCTACACCTAAAACTTAGGTCGACTGAAATCACGTCGCTCAGAGGTGTGAAAAATTCACGCGCGTGCGATACATAGTTAAGACAGCCTAACCCCCGGTGTAGATACAGGGAGGCTGGTGGAAGAATTCTTCCGTCGATTTAGCTCCCACCTCTCGGAGAGGCGGATTAACTCCAGCAACAGAAAATCCCTTCCATCCTTCTAGCAAGTGTCTACACTACAACCCTACAGCAGCACAGCGTCTGGATCAGACTGTACCGGCCCGATCAGACTTGCCTCTGTCACCTGGGCAGGGGCAATACTGTGACAGCGTTCAAGGCGGTCAGGAGTAATGAAGGACGTGGGCTTGATTAGCTAAGCTCAGAGGTCGTTGTTCCTACATTGCCTGTTACTAAAACCTTCTCAGAAGCATTCTACAATCCCAGGGATTTACCCCCCACGCCCCTACCCCAGTCACCTTTCAGTGTTAGCAACCAATTGCTAACAGTGCCGAGAGGCAGGGCCTCCCTGCTGCCATCTGAAAAGAGGAGGGAGAAGGGGGAGAATTGTACCAGAGCCCCGTGCTCAGGCAGCCCCCCAAAACATGTGGTGGGGAAACACCCTTGTTAACACCCTCAACAGTGTCACAGCTCGGAGCCCATATGAGCCCCAGGCAGGAGCAGCCCTGAGGGCCCTGGCTCCCATGTGGGCGGTGGGGGGGAGGAAAGTCGGAGACAGTCATCTCTGCAGCCTCCCCTATGAGCCCGGTGGCCAGTTTCTGCAGTGAGTGAAACTTGAGTCCTGCTCAGCTGTCCCTCACCCAGTCATTGTAAACGGAAGTCCTACAGAACGGTATTTTTCACCGATCCCAGCCCATTACGAAACAATTCTTCACCCAGTCAGACCCCACCACCTTAGTTGATTTAAATCTTGAAAAATTAGTTATGCAACTGTTGGTGGCACCAGGCATGACCCAGTGTTGACAGAGGGGTGGAAAATGACAGTGCCAATGAAGGCTCCCTGTATTAGGCCTCTGCTTGTCTGAACCGCTTCCATGTTTAAACTTTAATTAACCCCACAGGCTAGATGGAAAGAATGGAATGTGTGGCAACTAGTTATCAGTACCAGGAGGCAATTATACAGCCTGCTTGCACCTGGCTAAAGGGAGTGAAACAGAATGACCGGTCAAGAAAAGTTACTAACGAGATAATATGTTTTTTGCCAAGAATGATCTAACCTGTTTAGAGTAATTGCTGCTTCATAATGTATTTGCTGTATGGGAACTAAAAAGGAGGGAGAAGAGGGGGGCGAAGGGGGAAAGCTGGGCATTGGGGGTAATAGACATGCTTAGCTAAGATCATGTATAAAGACAGAGAGCTGTTTTTCTGGGGTGTGCTTGATCTGAGGTGTGTTCCTCCAAGCATCCTGCGCTTTGAGATCTCAAATAAACTTTTTTTTTTGCTTCTCCACCCTGGTGTGTCTAATTGGAGCGAGGCACTCCGGGCAACGAATCACTGTTTGCTGCCTCAGGCCTTTTGGGCCAGCAACAGTTTTGGCGTCCCTGGGTGGGCTTGAGGCTAAATTTAGCCTTGCCCGGACCCCTCCTGGAGGTCGACGGATTGCGGCGACGACCGATGCCTAGCGCGCACCGGTGACTTCATCGGGGGCCTCGGCGGAGACGCAGTGTGGTCGACCCCGGAGGGCACTACGGTGCAACGCGCTCAGATAGTGGAGAAGCAGCTACGGGCGACGGTGGGGAACCGGTCTCGTGGATAAGGTAGGAACAGTCCAGTGCTGTTAACCTTTTGTTTGCCTGTTAAGACCTGGGGACGCCCAGTGTCTTCCCATAGGTATGGGGCAGGGACAGAGTACAGGCAGGGTACGGTGTACACCCTTAGAATGCATTCTGATGAATTGGAAAGTGTTTGAAAAAGATCCATTGACTAAAAGTAAACTGAAAAGATTCTGTACAGTAAACTGGCCTCAGTACCAGCTAGAGGGCCAGGAAAGGTGGCCACCGGAGGGATCACTTAATTACAACACGATCCTTCAATTAGCTTTGTTTTGTCAGCGAATGAATAAGTGGAATGAATTTATGTATGCACAGTTGTTTATGTTGTTGAGAGATAGGTCAGATCTGTTGCAAGAGTGTAATCTGACTCCGACAGGCTCGGCAGTCACTGTTGTTAGTTCCCCGAACCCCTCCCCGGTTGTAATGGCAGAGTCGGTGTCCCCTTCGGCTCCTACACCCCCACCGTATAAAGACCAGGTGCCTCAGGTTTCAGAGATTGCTCCTTCAGTGGGATTTTATCCGTTGATTACTGAGACTGTGGTGGCTCGCCCGGGAGCAGAGGGGCGCCGGGCCACTACTATGCTAGTTTACTCACATGTGCCTTTTAACCCAGTGGACTTAGCAGCCTTTAAGGCACAGGCAGGGGAATTCTCCACGAATCCCAGCAAGTTTATTTCGGTTTTTGAGGGATGTTTTGCCAGTCACAAGCCTGACTGGGATGACTGTAATATCCTTATGAGGACCCTGTTGTCTGAAGTGAAGAGGAATCAGGTTACAGCCTTAGGGAGGAAGAAAAGAAAAAAGGCAAGTGAAGATGATGGTTGCAGCAGTACAGGCCAGTGACAAGAGGAAGTTTCAGGAAGGTGGTGGAAGGGGCCGGGGGATGAGAGGTCGTGGACGTGGGCGCCCTGGCTCACAGGAAAGGCGTTTGGGACGCAATCAGTGTGCCATATGCCGAAAGGAGGGACACTGGAAAAATGAGTGCCCCGAGAGGGAAGATACCCCTATGATGGCAGCAGAGAATCAAGACTAGGGGTGTCAGGGGAGACGGACTATCCTGCCCCCGGAACCCCGAGTAAAAATGCGGGTGGGAAATTCTGAAATAGACTTTTTAGTAGACTCTGGAGCAGCTCAAACCGCTGTAAATCAACCCCTCCAGCTGCCTGTGGCAGATTCCCTCACTGTGGTCGGCGCTACAGGAAAAGGAATCAAATGTCCAGTGTATGCCCCAGCAGAATGTGCTTTGGGAGACAGAACTCTCTCCCACAAGCTGGTTTACCTCCCCGACTGCCCAACGCCTCTACTGGGACGGGATCTGCTTTGTCGCTTAGGTGCCACCCTGCACTTCACCCAAGATGAAATCACCCTCACCTTGCCCCCAGAGAATGCCTGAATAATGACTCTTGCAGTTGAGCCCTCAGCCATGCAAGCCCCAGAGTGGAGCCAGTGGGAGGACCAGGTTTTTCCTCTAGTATGGGCATCGGGGGTCCCAGGAAAGGCAGTACATCACACCCCCATTAAAGTTCAGCTCCTGCCAGGAAAAAGTCCGGTGCGGATCAAGCAGTATCCGATAAAGAGGGAGGCCAGAGAAGGGCTGCAGGAAACTATAAATCAGTTTCTGAAGTACGGGGTACTGCGAGAATGCCAGTCAGCCTGGAACACCCCCATCCTGCCTGTTCGAAAGCCCAATGGCACCTATCGGCTGGTCCAGGACCTGAGGGCAGTTAATGAACGGGTTAAGACTCTGCACCCCCTTGTTCCAAACCCATATACACTGTTGGCATCTATAGGGGGGCAGTACACCCACTTTTCAGTCCTAGACCTGAAAGATGCTTTCTTCACAATTCCGGTCGACACACAATCTCAGGAGATTTTCTCCTTCGAGTGGGAAGACGACCGAAGAGTTAAGAAACAGCTTTGCTAAACTGTGTTAGCACAGAGATTTAAGAACTCCCCTACGCTTTTCGGCCAGGCTCTGGCCAAAGACCTGGAGGAGTGGAATATTCCGGACGGGATTCTCCTCCTGCAGTATGTGGACGACCTGTTAATTGGGGCGGTGGGATTAACCCCTTGCCTCCACGCCACTGTGAGCCTCCTGAACTTTGTTGGACTCAGAGGATACCGGGTAGCTCAGAGCAAGGCTCAAATTGCCCTCTCAGAAGTACAGTACTTAGGATTTCACATAAGACAGGGGGAGAGACAGCTTTCAAACGAGAGGAAGGAAGCCATCTGTCAAATTCCTATCCCAAGCAATCGTAAACAGCTCAGGGCTTTTCTGGGCATGGCAGGCTTTTGCAGAATATGGATCCCAGAGTTCGGACTGTGGGCTAAGCCCTTGTATGAATGTGTTAAGGGAATGGACCACGATCCCTTTCACTGGTCCTCAGAAGCTGACAAGGCATTTAAAGTGTTAAAGAGAAAGCTAATGGAAGCTCCAGCACTCGGTCTTCCAGACCTCTTTAAGCCGTTTCAACTGTATGTGCATGAAAGGAAGGGAGTGGCTCTAGGGGTGCTTACTCAATTATTAGGCACTTGGAAACGTCCTGTGGCATATTTCTCTAAACAACTGGATCAAGTTGCCAAGGGGTGGCCAGCTTGCTTGCGAGCTGTCGCGGCAACTGCCCTAGTGCTTGGTGAAGCAAAGAAACTGACTTTGGGGGGGACTGTGCAGGTGTATACCCCTCATATGGTTCAAGCCCTGCTGGACACTAAGGGTGGTCTTTGGCTCACGCAGGCTCGGGTAGCTCGGTACCAGGCTAAACTCCTAGAAAATCCTGAAGTTACCCTGCAGACCTGCCCCTCCCTCAACCCAGCCACTATGTTACCAGAAACAGAGGAGCAGAAACATGACTGTTTAGAAATCATAGATGCCCAGTACTCCAGCCGTCCAGATTTAAAAGATCAACCGCTCTCAAATGCAGACTGTGAGTGGTATACTGATGGGAGCAGTGCTGTCATAGATGGGCAAAGGAGGGCGGGCTATGCTGTTGTGACCCTCTACGATACAGTGGAAGCAGAGAGTTTACCTGCTGGAACATCTGCCCAGCTTGCTGAACTTGTAGCATTAACCCGTGCACTTGAACTGGCAAAAAACAAACGGGTTAATATTTTTACTGACTCAAAATATGCTTTTGGGGTATTGCATGCTCACGCTGGTCTGTGGAAACAAAGGGGAATGCTTACAGCTCAGGGGTCCCCGGTCAAGCATGGGACACAGATTCTCCGGCTTCTGGAAGCGGTGCAGCTCCCCTCAGAGGTAGCAGTGGTGCACTGCAAAGCTCATCAACGAGAAGACCAGGACGTAGCCAAGGGCAACGCCAGGGCCGACAGGGAAGCCAAGCGGGCTGCCACCCTGGAACCATTGGAAGCTGAGGAGGCCCATGTGCATGCCCTCATCCCATCAGTGGGTGAGCTCCCAGCCCCTCAGTACTCTCGTGAAGAAAGGAATCTGGCCGACTCCCTTGGGCTCCAGGAAAAGGAGGGATGGCTCCACTCCACAGAAGGAAAAATCCTCCTACCTAAAAGCCTAATACGGCCAGTACTACAGAAACTACATCAGACCACTCACGCTGGAAGGGAGGCTCTCACCCAGCTTATGAATAAGTATTTTCTAACCTCTGGATTAAGACCCCTGGCTTCCCAGGTACAGGCTGAGTGTTTAGTCTGTCAAAAGAACAACCCTCGACCAGGAGTGTCAGTGCCACCAGCCACTCTGGAACCTACCCCAGGGCCAGGATTGGTGTGGCAAGTAGACTTCACTGAATTCCCCCGGACCCAAGGGTTCAGGTACCTCCTTGTCATGGTGGATCGATTCAGCGGATGGCCTGAAGCCTTCCCATGCCGAAACAACACTGCCAGAACAGTGGCTCTCAAGTTTGTCAAGGAGATCATTCCTCGCTTTGGACTCCCCCAGTGGATGGAATCTGACAATGGAACACACTTCACATCGCAAGTCATTCAGGGGATTTCGGATGTTCTACAAATCACCTGGAAGCTCCACACTCCATGGCGACCACAGGCCAGTGGAGTAGTGGAACGTACTAATCAGACACTCAAGCGGCATCTCTCAAAGGTCTGCCAAGAGGCTTCTCTTCGGTGGCCTGATGCCTTACCCCTTGTTTTGCTCCGAGTTCGTGCTCTCCCAAAGGGCAGGTTAGGGCTTAGTCCCTTCGAGATTATGTTTGGGAGGGCATGGCCTATGAATGGTACACCGGTTCTGTTAGGGGAGTGGGAGGTAGGCTGCGGTTTCTTATCTCAGTACATGTGCTCTCTGTCTGCTGTTCTCTGTTCTCTCCACAGGTATACCAAAGATTTGCAGCCTCTCCCGCTGGATGCCCCTGTCCACTCCCTGCAGCCTGGTGACTCCGTTCTCGTTCGTACCTGGAAGGACGAGCCTCTCCAAGAGAAGTGGAAGGGACCTCACACCGTCCTGCTGATCACCCACACAGCAGCAAAGGTTGAGGGATACAAGAACTGGATCCACTACTCCCGTCTGAAAGCAGTGCCAGCTCCTGAACGGTGGACCGTCCAACCTGCGGAGAAGACTGCCAACGACAATCTGGGACTTAAGCTGTTATTCAGGCGACAGTAAGGCCTGCTGGGAATGCCCTGTGACCCCTTTGGACAGTTACAGCGCACTCCCCGTGAACATTCTAAGCGTTGGCTGTGTTTATTTTCACAGGGCCAGCCTAACCTGTGGGCCTGGTCCCTTTTGTTTTTAATCTGCTTGTTGTTAGTAGTAGTAATTTTGTGGGTATTTGGGGAATTGTAATTGTTAGGCCTTAGGATCACTGGCCCAGTATGGATCCAGGCCTAGGGTTTGCCACAATGTTACTCTTTGCTATGGGAACACATCCTGTCAGCCAAACAGGCTTTCGAGGAGTGGAAGGCCCAGGAAAGGGAACCCACAATTTTTGATTCCCTTTGGAGTTGGTTGCCCAACCTAGGAGGACTGGGAAGTGGCCTTGTGCGTCTCCTCCTCACAGGTGTGATACTGTGCCTGGTCACCCTCCTCCTGCTTGCTTGTTTTAAACTGCTCCTCCGTAAACTTTGTACCCCCCGTGCCCCGAAGGTCCCTATGTACCCTCTCATTGACAGCCCCAGCTCCATAGAACTCAATTACGTTTTGTCCACAGTATATGAGAACACTCAGCCAAAGGTTTGTTGAGTATTCTCAAAGGAGGGAATTGTTGGTGGCACCAGGCATGACCCAGTGTTGACAGAGGGGTGGAAAATGACAGTGCCAATGAAGGCTCCCTGTATTAGGCCTCTGCTTGTCTGAACCGCTTCCATGTTTAAACTTTAATTAACCCCACAGGCTAGATGGAAAGAATGGAATGTGTGGCAACTAGTTATCAGTACCAGGAGGCAATTATACAGCCTGCTTGCACCTGGCTAAAGGGAGTGAAACAGAATGACCGGTCAAGAAAAGTTACTAACGAGATAATATGTTTTTTGCCAAGAATGATCTAACCTGTTTAGAGTAATTGCTGCTTCATAATGTATTTGCTGTATGGGAACTAAAAAGGAGGGAGAAGAGGGGGGCGAAGGGGGAAAGCTGGGCATTGGGGGTAATAGACATGCTTAGCTAAGATCATGTATAAAGACAGAGAGCTGTTTTTCTGGGGTGTGCTTGATCTGAGGTGTGTTCCTCCAAGCATCCTGCGCTTTGAGATCTCAAATAAACTTTTTTTTTTGCTTCTCCACCCTGGTGTGTCTAATTGGAGCGAGGCACTCCGGGCAACGAATCACTGTTTGCTGCCTCAGGCCTTTTGGGCCAGCAACACAACAGACAGAAACAATCAAAGAACCAGACAGACCCCACAGATAAACAATAGAGAAGTGGGGACCCCAATGGCAAAACAAGAGACTTATCGATCTCACAACCACAACTGCTGATAAGTGGTTTCTTGCCAGACAGAACGTGTTGAACAAGGTTTTCTTTAGAGATCTGACGATCTGTTTCTTTAGCTGGTGATGGCGGGTGCTTTAGGACAGGAGCCTTCTTAACGGCCTGATACTACACTGTTTTGGTGTAATTTAAATGGAAGGGGACGACATGGCTTTCTGCTTCTTACAGACCTTACAACACACCCAGCACCCCCCACACCCAGTGTACTCCCTCGTCATCTACAGCCCCCTGCACTCCCTAAAGCCTCCAACCTCCAAACACCCAGCACCCACCACACCCAGTGTACTCCCCTGTCATCTACAGCCCCCCGCACTCCCTAAAGCCTCCAACCTCCGAACACCCAGCACCCCGCACACCCAGTGTACTCCCCCATCATCTACAGCCCCCCACACTCCCTAAAGCCTCCAACCTCCAAACACCCAACACCCCCCACACCCAGTGTACTCCCCCGTCATCTACAGCCCCCCGCACTCCCTAAAGCCTCCAACCTCCAAACACCCAACACCCCCCACACCCAGTGTACTCCCCCGTCATCTACAGCCCCCCGCACTCCCTAAAGCCTCCAACCTCCGAACACCCAGCACCCCGCACACCCAGTGTACTCCCTCGTCATCTACAGCCCCCTGCACTCCCTAAAGCCTCCAACCTCCAAACACCCAACACCCCCCATGTTATATCCTTGGGGCAGCCGGTGTAGGAAGCAATCACTTGAGGCCAGAGAGCAGACAGCTAACCAAAACCTCCATTTTATTTACAGATATACAGAGAGCTCACTCAGCCGGTTGAAACCGGTTGAGCTAACCCATAATAATCTAACTCAGTTGCCATAGCAACAAAAACCATGACAACCAAATACACAACATATTCCTCCCCCCCAATAAGAACATCCCCTAAATAAAACACACACTAGACTAGAGAAGGAGGGTAGACTGCCTCCATTCCCGGCTAAACCCTGGCGATTATTTTGCCCCATAACCGTGGGTTCGCCCTTGCTAAAGATCCAGCCGATGAGGAGGCCTTCTGTCTCTAGGTGGATTACGGCGAACTTCTGGTGTTATTGCACCCGAAAGCACTAGGGGCTCAGGGTCCGCAGCACGAACAGGTGAGGAGGTGGTATCAGCTCGTGCTGGGCAAAGGGGTATCTCAGCCGCCGGCAGTAATGGAGGAGAACAGTCAGAAACAGGTGACTCGTGATTCGGTCCCTCACTAGAAGAGGTGAAGTCAGACCCCTCAACTGCAGATGGGTCCTGAGGACTGGCATGACCTGGCAACAGCTGATCTACATGTCGCCGCCAGGTAAGATTCTCTGCAGTCCGGACTGTGTAGGAAACAGGTCCTGTTTGAGTGATGACTGTGGCCGGAACCCATTTAGCTCTGGAAGTATAATTCCGAGCCAAAACTGGCTGTCCCGGGCTAAAGGTTCGGTCTTTTGCTCTGGGTGCCCGTCTGATGACTTGATATTGCTGCTGATGTTGCACAATTTGTCGGGGTTCAGAAGGTTTCAGCAGATCAAAGCAAGTGTGCAGCTGTCGTCCCATCATTAGAAAGGCCGGAGATGCGTGGGTCGTAGCATGAGGTGTGTTTCTGTAGGAAAGTAAAAAGGTATCCAGACGCTTTTGAATGGAGTGTTGTCCCCTTGCTGATTTCAAAGCGTTTTTCATTGTCTGCACAAATCTTTCAGCTAATCCGTTGGTGGACGGATGATATGGTGCTGACGTGATGTGGTGTATCCCATTTGCCTTCATAAAATTTTGAAACTCCTGAGAAACGAACTGCGGTCCGTTGTCGCTCACAAGTTGTTCTGGCAGACCAAAACGACTAAAGAGTCCTCGTAATTTTTGGATAGTACTCTCTGCAGAAGTGGACTGCATTATAGAGACTTCTGGCCATTTAGAATGGGCATCTATTGCCACCAAGAACATGCTTCCTTCAAGGGGGCCAGCAAAGTCAACGTGAATACGTTGCCACGGGTTTTCAGGCCAGTCCCATGGGTGTAGGGGTGCCCACTGGGGTGCATTCCTCACACCCTGACATGTCATACAAGCTTTTGCCTTCTCTTCAATAGCGCTGTCCAGTCCAGGCCACCAAAAATAGCTTCGTGCAATTTCCTTCATGCGCACTATTCCACAGTGACCGGAATGTAGCTGTTCTAACATTTGTGATCTCAGTGGTGGTGGAATAATGACACGTCTCCCCCACAACAAACAACCAGATTGGACCGATAACTCCGTCCGCTTGGACATGTAGGGAACAAGGTCGGGTGAGACCGGAGAGGTTTGTCGAGATTTTCCATGCATCACCAGGTCCATAACGTGGGACAATACTGGGTCAACGCGAGTTGCCTTCTTTATCTGAGTAGCAGTGATGGGTGTATTCTTTACCTGTTCAAAGTAGAAGATTTCCTTTTGGGCACTATCTTGGTGTTTGACCGGCAAAGGCAACCTTGAGAGGCCATCTGCATTGCCGTGCAGAGTGGATTTCCGATATTTGATTTCATATGTGTGTGCTGAAAGTAACAATGCCCAACGTTGCATACGACTAGCAGCTAATGGGGGAATGCCTGTGTAGGGTCCAAAAATTGATGTCAGAGGTCGATGGTCTGTGAGAAGAGTAAATTTTCGCCCAAACAGGTACTGATGAAACTTCCGAATTCCAAAAACAATTCCTAATGCCTCACGTTCGATTTGGGCGTAGTTAGTTTCTGCTTTGCTTAGAGTGCGTGAAGCAAAAGCAATAGGTCTCTCTTCTCCTGAAGGCATAATATGTGACACGACTGCTCCCACTCCATAAGGGGAGGCATCGCAGGCCAATTGCAGTGGTAAGGATGGATCCAAGTGCGTTAGAACTTCAGAATTTAGCAATGCATCCTTAGCTTTGTTAAACGCAACATCACAGGCTTCAGTCCACTTCCAGGCCTTGTTCTGCCCAAGGAGCTCATGAAGTGGTTTTAGCAATGTGGCTAACTGTGAGATGAACTTTCCATAATAGTTCAGGAGTCCTAGAAACGAGCGCAGCTGGCTTACATTTCGAGGTGGGGGAGCCTCCACAATAGCTTTAACTTTTGCAGGGGCCTTTTGAAGACCTGCAGAATCAATGATGTGTCCCAAATATTCAACAGAGGGCTTGAAGAATTCACACTTGTCTTTGCGAACTCGTAGGCCATACTCTTCCAGTCTTTGTAGGGTAGCCTCTAAATTCTTTAAGTGATCCTCTTCATTTCTTCCAGTGACCAGGATATCATCCAGATAGCACTGAACTCCTGACAAGCCACACAAGATCTGGTCCATAGCCCTCTGGAACAGGGCGGGAGCAGATGTTATTCCGAAGGGTAGGCGACAGTATCGATAAAGCCCCTTATGAGTCACAATAGTCAACAGCTCTTGGGACTTTTCATCGACGTGCATCTGTAAATATGCTTGACTCAGATCAATCTTACTGAACTTTTGTCCCCCAGCCAGGCCTGCGAAGAGGTCATCGATGCGGGGAAGTGGGTATTGCTCTGCACACAACACTGGGTTGACAGTGACTTTAAAATCACCGCAAATCCGGAGAGAGCCATCTTTCTTCACTAGTGGAACGATAGGAGTGGCCCATGAGCTATGGGTAACTGGTATTAGGACTCCATTGGTGACCAGGCGCTCCAGGTCTGCTTCAACTTTTGGCCTGATGGCATATGGCACAGTTCGGGCTTTCAGATATTTTGGTGGACTGTCAGGTTTAATGTTCAATGTCACAGTGATTCCCTTCATACTTCCCAAATCATCTCCAAAAACAGCAGCATGTTTCCTTAGAATAGGGGTTAGACTGGTTTCTTCTTTAGTCATCCGGTGCACTTCTGCCCAGTTCAGTTGAATCTTCCCAAGCCAAGATCTACCCATTAAGGCTGGGTAGTCACCTCTCACCACAAACAGTGACAATTTAGCTGCCTGTCCATTGAGCTCCACCTTAACATCAATAGTGCCCAACATGGGCACAGCTTCACCTGTATACGTCTTCAGAACAGTTTTTGTTGCCTTAAGCGGAAGATGCTGTAGCTTTTCCTTAGTAGCAGCAAAGAATCCTGTGGCACCTTATAGACTAACAGATGTTTTGCAGCATGAGCTTTCGTGGGTGAATACCCACTTCTTCAGATGCAAGATGAAACTTCCGAATTCCAAAAACAATTCCTAATGCCTCACGTTCGATTTGGGCGTAGTTAGTTTCTGCTTTGCTTAGCTTTTCCTTATACACAGTCTCAGGAACCAGCGAGACAGCTGCACCGGTGTCTAGTTCCATGCGTATAGGTTTGCCCTCCAATAAAGGGGTTACCCAGTATTCATGTGAGCCCGCTGCCAAAGACAAAACATGCAGTGGCACTTCCTCTTGTGAGGAGGTGTCACCTTGATCATCCTGGGTCTGCTCTAGGGTATGCAAGGTTCCTCTTTTTGTCGGCCAGACCACAGGCCTCTTTTTCTTTTGTTTACAGGCATACTCAATGTGTCCCTTTTTGCCACAGTGTCGACACACCAGGTCCTTACACCAGCATTCTGATGCCTGGTGACCCAGCTTACCACAGCGGTAACATTCTTGACTCTGCACCGTTTTGTGGGTCAGTTCTTGTGACACTTTTTGCACCCTAGGGGATGCACCGATGTATTGTGCCTCCCTTGTAGCCAGTTCCATGGAGACAGCAATATCAACAGCCTTCTGTAATGTAAGCTGAGCCTCTGTCAGTAGGCACTTCCGTATAGCTTCACTGCAGAGGCCACACACTAACCTGTCACGCAGGGCATCATTTAACATCTCTTTAAATTCACAGTGTTCTGCTAGCTTTTTTAAAATGGCTACAAATTATACAACTGTTTCATCTTCCTTTTGGTCTCTTTTGTGGAACCTATATCTTTCAGCAATTACCAGTGGTTTTGGGGAGAAATGAGACCCCAGGATTTCCACAATGTCACTGTAAGATTTAGTCTCAGGCTTAACAGGGTGCAGTAAGCTGCGTAGCAGAGAGTAGGTTTTAGCCCCTACAACAGTTAAGAATATTGGCACCTTCTTCGCTTCTGTAATGTCATTTGCAATACCAAAAAGCTCAAAACGCTCAGTATACACATGCCACTGCTCTGTATTCTCATCAAAAGGCTCCAGGGGCCTGGTCAGAGTAGCCATGATTTTTAGTTTCACTTTCACAGTCAGTGCAAACAAGCAGCTTTTTTTGTTTGTTTGTTCTTTACCTTGACTTCTACTTCCTTCTGTTACTGGAGCAGCACCAGGATCCCACCCTCGTCGCCAGTGTTATATCCTTGGGGCAGCCGGTGTAGGATGCAATCACTTGAGGCCAGAGAGCAAACAGCTAACCAAAACCTCCATTTTATTTACAGATATACAGAGCTCACTCAGCCGGTTGAAACCGGTTGAGCTAACCCATAATAATCTAACTCAGTTGCCATAGCAACAAAAACCATGACAACCAAATACACAACACCCCACACCCAGTGTACTCCCCTGTCATCTACAGCCCCCCACACTCCCTAAAGCCTCCAACCTCCGAACACCCAGCACCCCGCACACCCAGTGTACTCCCCTGTCATCTACAGCCCCCGCACTCCCTAAAGCCTCCAACCTCCGAACACCCAGCACCCCGCACACCCAGTGTACTCCCCCATCATCTACAGCCCCCCACACTCCCTAAAGCCTCCAACCTCCAAACACCCAACACCCCGCACACCCAGTGTACTCCCCCATCATCTACAGCCCCCCGCACTCCCTAAAGCCTCCAATCTCCGAACACCCCCCACCCCCTACACCCAGTGTACTCCCCTGTCATCTACAGCCCCCCGCACTCCCTAAAGCCTCCAACCACCATACACCCAACACCCCCCACACCCAGTGTATTCCATCATCATCTACAGCCCCCCGCACTCCCTAAAGCCTCCGACCTCCAAACACCCAGCACCCCCTACACCCAGTGTACTCCCCTGTCATCTACAGCCCCCCGCACTCCCTAAAGCCTCCAACCACCATACACCCAACACCCCCCACACCCAGTGTACTCCCTCGTCATCTATAGCCCCCCGCACTCCCTAAAGCCTCCAACCTCCAAACACCCAGCACCCCCCACACCCAGTGTACTCCCCCGTCATCTACAGCCCCCCGCACTCCCTAAAGCCTCCAACCTCCGAACACCCAGCACCCCCCACACCCAGTGTACTCCCACGTCATCTACAGCCCCCCGCACTCCCTAAAGCCTCCAACCTCACATCACCCAGCACCCCCCACACCCAGTGTACTCCCCCATCATCTACAGCCCCCCGCACTCCCTAAAGCCTCCAACCTCCAAACACCCAGCACCCCCCACACCCAGTGTACTCCCCCATCATCTACAGCCCCCCGCACTCCCTAAAGCCTCCAACCTCCAAACACCCAGCACCCCCCACACCCAGTGTACTCCCCCATCATCTACAGCCCCCCGCACTCCCTAAAGCCTCCAACCTCCGAACACCCAGCACCCCCCACACCCAGTGTACTCCCCCATCATCTACAGCCCCCCCGCACTCCCTAAAGCCTCCAACCTCCGAACACCCAGCACCCCCCACACCCAGTGTACTCCCCCCTCATCTACAGCCCCCCTCACTCCCTAAAGCCTCCAACCTCCGAACACCCACCACCCCCCACACCCAGTGTACTCCCCCGTCATCTACAGCCCCCTGCACTCCCTAAAGCCTCCAACCTCCAAACACCCAACACCCCCCACACCCAGTGTACTCCCCCGTCATCTACAGCCCCCCGCACTCCCTAAAGCCTCCAACCGCCATACACCCAACACCCCCCACACCCAGTGTACTCCCCTGTCATCTACAGCCCCCCCGCACTCCCTAAAGCCTCCACCAGCCATACACCCAACACCCCCCACACCCAGTGTACTCCCCCTTCTTATACAGCCCCCCGCACTCCCTAAAGCCTCCAACCTCCAAACACCCAGCACCCCCCACACCCAGTGTACTCCCCCATCATCTACAGCCCCCCGCACTCCCTAAAGCCTCCAACCTCCGAACACCCAGCACCCCCCACACCCAGTGTACTCCCCCATCATCTACAGCCCCCCCGCACTCCCTAAAGCCTCCAACCTCCGAACACCCAGCACCCCCCACACCCAGTGTACTCCCCCGTCATCTACAGCCCCCCGCACTCCCTAAAGCCTCCAACCTCCGAACACCCAGCACCCCCCACACCCAGTGTACTCCCCCGTCATCTACAGCCCCCCGCACTCCCTAAAGCCTCCAACCTCCAAACACCCATCACCCCCCACACCCAGTGTACTCCCCCGTCATCTTCTGCCCCCCGCACTCCCTAAAGCCTCCAACCGCCATACACCCAACACCCCCCACACCCAGTGTACTCCCCTGTCATCTACAGCCCCCCCGCACTCCCTAAAGCCTCCAACCGCCATACACCCAACACCCCCCACACCCAGTGTACTCCCCCGTCATCTACAGCCCCCCGCACTCCCTAAAGCAGCAGTTCTCTAACTGCGGGTCGGGACCACATTTTAATGGTGTCACCAGGGCTGGTGTTAGTCTTGCTGGGCCGAAGCTGAAGCTGAAGCCAGAGGGCTTCAGCCTTGGGTGGCAGGGCTCAGGTTACAGCCCCCCGCGCCTAGGGCTGAAGCCTTTGGGCTTTGGCCCCCAGCCTAGGGCGATGGGGCTTGGGCGGGCTCAGGCTTCGGTCCCGCTCCTGGGGTCGTGTAGTAATTTTTGTTGTCAGAAGGGAGTCGCAGTGCAGTGAAGTTTGAGAACCGCTGTCCTAAAGCCTCCAACCGCCAACCACCCAACCCCCCCCCACACACACACACCTCACACACACACCCCTGCATTGCCCCTGGCTCCCTTCTCTCAGACAGATGCTCCCACCTTGGGGGTGAAGCTGCTAGAGCCAAGGCAGAGGCTGACAGGCAGCCCTTAGGGACCCAGCCCTCCCTCCCCAGCCTGGTCACGTCCTTCCCCACTTCCCTCTGGCCCAGCCCCATGGAGCTTGCAGGGCCCTCAGGGTCTGGGAGCAGGAAGGAGCGACACCCCCGAGTGAAGGGCTGTTTTATTGTGGGGAGTCACAGGCAATGACTGAGAGCAGGGGACGGGGGCTGCCCCTCCTGGGGCAAGGCTGGGAGCAGAGCCGAGTCCAGGGAGCAGGGGCGCCAGACACATGCCTATGGACTGAACTCTCAGGTTTTTCCATGCTGTGTGCTGGGTAGCTTCTCTTTGGGACAAAGAAAGCAGAGACCACATGGCAAGAGACTATAAAGGGCTGCTGCAGCTCCTCCATCTTGTCTTCAATTCTGCTTCTTACTTCTGGAGGGACTTTGCTACAAACTGAAGTTCTGAACAAAGGACTGAATGACCCATCCCAGCGGGGGATGTTCTTCAGAGACTTGATTTGAACCTGCGGTTTATTCCATCACGGCTACAAGCCTGAACCAAGAACTTTGCCATTGCTGTATGTTACTGATTCCATTTAACCAGTTCTAGCTCTCATCTGGAGTGTCGGAGGGAATTGCGTGTATGACTTGTGGTTTGCCAGTGGGGTAAAACCGAAGTCCTCTCTGTTTCGCTGGTTTGGTTTGCCTTGGTGTGCAAAGGAACCCCAGCCTTGGGCTGTAACTGCCCTGTTCTGAGCAATTTGTCCTGAATTGACTCTCTCAGAAGGGTCCCACCAAGGGTAGCATCATTACAGTCCCTCAGTCATAAAATGCCAAGTACAGTTCTACTGTCCTTGATTCACACAACCAGGATAATAACCCTTTATTACTCCCCGATAACAAAGAGACTGGGGATCCCACGGCAGACAAAGAGGCCATTTGGGCCAGCAGCTAGACAGGATGGGGTGAGCCCATGCAAAGGAGATCAGCCCCTGAAGTCCTTTTCCACAGCTCACCACCAGATGTCAGGGGAGAGTTCGTTCTGACTCTGCTTCCACATTTTTACAGTGCAAATATTTGGAATAAAAATAATACACACTTTGATTTCAGTTATAACACAGAATACAATATCTGTGAAAATGTAGAAAAACATCCAAAATATTTAATACATTTGCATTGGTATTCTATTGTTAAAGAGTGAGATTAAAACTGCCATTAATCACGATTACTTTTTAAATCGCGATTAATTTTTTTGAGTTCATCGCATGAGTTAACTGGGATTAATCGATGGCTAGTTTATACTCCAGGGGGGTGGGGCGAGCCTGTGAAGATGGGAAATAGGCTGTCTGTCTCTGAGTGTGTCAAGGCTGATTCCACACTCTGGCACTTAAAAAAGGTAAACTTTATTAAAAACAAAAAGACAGAAAATACATCTGGAATTTAGGCTTTTGCTAGATTTTAAAAGAGCAATTCCAAAAATTAAGCATTTTCATACCTGGTTCAGACCTTACACAGCATTCCTGCTTATAGCATTGCTGCTCCGAATCTCCTTCTCCGGAGAACAAAAAAGGGAAAGTTTCTTTCCCAGTTTTAAAAAGTTCTACCTTCCCATTGGCACTTTTGGTCAGGTGCCCACTTCCTTTTCTTTATCTGGGGGACTTTTTAACCCCTTTACAGGTAAAGCAAGCAGAGAACAGCTACCAAGAGGGATTTTCCAGATAACTGACTGGCTGGATGTCCATAAAAGGGAGCTAACCCCCCCCCCCCCCACACACACACTTAATTTATCGCACGCCCCCCAAATCACAGACGGTCTGGCCAGCCTGGTTCAGGTCGGGTCCACACAAACCGGGATTTCGTCCTGGAGGTTTAGGAAACAGAGTTAATAAGTTACATGCACCTCTAATTTCACTAATAATTACATGAAGAACTAAACTGTACTTTTTACATTTCAAGGACTACAATGACTTAGAATGAAGGGACATTTTTACATGGCTGATTCTGGGAAACTTTCCCGGGACAGTGCATCAGCCACTTTGTTAGAGGCTCCTGTAATGTGTTGGATCTCAAAATCAAAGCCCTGAAGAGCTACACTCCACCGAAGAAGTCTTTTGTTAGTCTCTTTGGCTGTGTGAAGCCACTTTAGTGCAGCATGGTCAGTGCAGCATGGTCAGTTGAAATGAAACCTCAGTGGTGGGGACTGGCCAGAGAGGGGCCTTGACCTGGTCTTGGGGCTTGTCCACTGTGACGTCATTGACACAAACTGGGGCCGTATAGATCAGTGGCTCACAAATGTTTGTACTGGGGACCCCTTTCACATAGGAAGCCTCTGAGTGTGATCTGCCCCCCTTATAAATTAAAAATACTTTTTTATATATTTAACACTATTATAAATGCTGGAGGCAAAGTGGGTTTTGAGGTAGAGGTTGGCAGCTTGCGACTCTCCCATGTAGTAACCCCGTGACCCCCTGAGGGGTCCCGACCCCCAGTTTGAGAACCCCTCAACTGAGCAGTGTGAGAAAAGGGCCAGCCTAGCTGGGTGTCTTACAGAGGCGCAGCGGTTCCCACGGCTCCCAGACTGCACCCGGGGTGAGACCCTGTCACAGAAGGTAAGTGGCAGATGGCATCATGAGTATCAGGGTCTGTACAAAGGGGTGCTAAACAGAAGAGCCTCTGCTGTGAGAAATCTCCTCTCCCCAACAAGGGGCAAGTCTCCGCAAAGCTGCTCTTAGCTGAGCGAAATGGCTGGCGCTTCCTGGCCTATGGCAGGGGTGTGACGTTATTGATATAAACTGTGACCGTATAGATCATTGTTGCAACCAGTGTTATATATTTGCAGCAAAGGTAGTCGTGTGAGGTGTCTAAGACCAGGTTATGATTTGCTGGTTATGATTATGCTGTCTGTGTGCATGTATCATTTTTGTATTTAAAATTATAAGTATTGGCTCTTTACTGTCTGTATTTCAAACTTGTGCTCTGCTTCTGGGTGACACCCCCAGACAGTTTGGCATCAGCACTGCCTAGCCTGCTTGATGGCCCATTAAGGACCATCAGCCATACAACTGACCCATTGAGAGACGGCAGATACGCCTTGTGACTCAGCAAGGTATGCAGGGACATGCCTATGGACAGAACGCTAAGGTTTTTCCATGCCATGTGCTGGATAGCGTCTCTTCGAAACAAAGAAAGCAGAGGCCACATGGCAAGAGATTATAAAAGGCTGCTGCAGCTCCTCCATCTTGTCTTCAATCCTGCTTCTGACCTCTGAAGGGACTTTGCTACAAACTGGAGCTCTGAACAAAGAACTGAATGACCCATCCCAGCGGGGGATGTACTCCAGAGACTTGATTTGAACCTGCAGTTTACTCCATCACTGCTACAAGCCTGAACCAAGAACTTTGCCATTACTGTATGTAACTGATTCCATTTAACCAGTTCTAGCTCTCATCTATATTTCTTTTTTTTTTATGAATAAATCTTTAGATTTTAGATTCTAAAGGACTGGCAACAGCGTGATTTGTGGATAAGATCTGATTTGTATATTGACCTGGGTCTGGGGCTTGGTCCTTTGGGATCGAGAGAACCTTTTTTCTTTTACTGGGGTATTGGTTTTCATAACCATTTGTTCCGATAACGAGTGGCACTGGTGGTGATACTGGGAAACTGGAGTGTCTTTGGTGTGTCTTAGAGGTGGAGAACCACCAGCCTGGGGCTGTGACTGCCCTGCTCTAAGCAATTTGTCCTGAATGAATGCTTTGAGAAATGTCCCACCAAAGGCAGCATCGTTACACGGAGGCTGCAGCTCTCAGCTTCATTCTGGTTGGGCGTTTCTTCCCCTTTGCTTGCTGGGAATGTCCCAGGGGCAGGGGAACCCCAGAACTGGACATGGTCCCCGCTATGGGGCTCTGTAATAGCATCAACTCCCCCTCCTGACTCCATCTCTGGGTGGGGATAACCCCCAGCCCCCTCCCCCCCCAGCCACCTTTTGTCCGCCCCCACCCCCTCCCGCCCGCCACCGGCCCAGCCCCGTGGAGCGTGCAGGGCCCTCAGTGTCCTGGGGCAGGAAGGAGCGACACCCGGGGGTGATGAGTGAAGCACTTTTTATTTTTGATCAAGGGTAGGGGGGGCGCAGACTGCCCCCCGCGCAGGGAACTGGGGCAGGGGCAGGAGCAGAGCCGAGTCCAGGGAGCAGGGGCGCCTCCGGCAGGGCAGAGCAGGGAGTCCCAGGCCAGCAGAGCGGTGGGGGCAGCGGGGCCTTGTCGGGGAGCAGCTCCCTCAGAACTGGCAGATAAAGGGCAGGCGAGCCCGGCAGTTCACACTTCTCCATTGACCACCTGGCAGAGAGAGAGGGGTTAGTGCCCTCCCCGCTGGCACCTAGAACGCAACCCCCAGGAAACCCTAGATCCCCTGCCCCAGACCCCCATATCCCCACTAACGCCAGATCCCCTGCCCCACACCCACAGCCCCACCTACCCTCAGATCCCCTGCCCCACGGCCCCACAGCCCCACCTGCCCTCAGATCCCCTGCCCCACACCCACAGCCCCACCTACCCTCAGATCCCCTGCCCCACACCCACAGCCCCACCTGCCCTCAGATCCCCTGTCCCACACCCACAGCCCCACCTACCCTCAGATCCCCTGCCCCACACCCCACAGGCCCACCTACCCTCAGATCCCCTGCCCCACACCCCACAGGCCCACCTGCCCTCAGATCCCCTGCCCCACGGCCCCACAGACTCACCAACTCTTGGATCCCCTGCCCCACGGCCCCACAGCCCCATCTGCCCTCAGATCCCCTGCCCCACGGCCCCACAGACCCACCTACCCTCAGATCCCCTGCCCCACACCCACAGCCCCACCTGCCCTCAGATCCCCTGCCCCACGGCCCCACAGACCCACCTGCCCTCAGACCCCCTGCCCCACACCCACAGCCCCACCTGCCCTCAGATCCCCTGCCCCACGGCCCCACAGACCCACCTGACCTCAGATCCCCTGCCCCACACCCACAGCCCCACCTACCCTCAGATCCCCTGCCCCACACCCCACAGGCCCACCTACCCTCAGATCCCCTGCCCCACACCCCACAGGCCCACCTGCCCTCAGATCCCCTGCCCCACACCCCACAGCCCCACCTACTCTTGGATCCCCTATTCCAGGCCCCATGAACCCCGGATCCCCTGCCCACAGATCCCCTGTTCCCCTGCCCCAGGGCTCTTGTTCCCTAAGCAGTGAATAGATCCCCACCTCCGCCCTGTCCTGCCCCAGGGGGCTCCTCACCTGCGGTGCACAGGGCGACACACGTTCGCCGAGCATGGCTGGGGTTCCCTCTGGCCCAGTTGGAGTAGTTCCAGGAACTGTGGTCGATCCAGTGGGAGCGCAGACACCGGTGCTGTGAGGGAGGGGGGGTTAGGATCAGTGCTGTCCCACCTGCAGGGTGCACCGGGGAACCTCCCTCCCACCCCCCACCTCTGAGGGGCTGGGACCATCGCTTGGGCTGGGGCCAGGAGCCCTTCATGCATTGGTGGCTGGGGGCCATAGTAAGGGGTTCGGGATTCGCTGGGATGAGGGTCAGGCACTAGGGCAGGATGCACCCAGCATGTGCTGGCAAGAGGACCCAAGAAGACTCCCAGCCGTCTAGGGTCAGCTGGACCCACACCAGAGCTGCCTGAGCCGCACAGGCCCACATCCCAGGGAGCAAGGAGGGGTGGTCTGGGGCAGCCCTGAGCGGGGTCCCGGCTGGGCACACACTGAGCCGCAGTGGGGGATGGATCCCCCTGTCCGCGCTGCACTGGAGGGGAGGCCAGCCTCAGAGCTGGCAGGGCCCTGATGAGGGAGTCGGGGGGGTGGGTTCTGGGCCAGGCCCAGGCAGTGGGGGAATGGGGGCAGCTGGGCCGGACACTCTCCTTACCCTGCGGGAGGTGATGCCCCCGATCCACACCTGGCCCCGGTTGGTGCGGGCACGTGCCGTGCAGCGCAGGCGATGGTTGGTCGCATAGTTGTGGATGGAGGCCAGGCGGCCGCGGTAGCAGCGGGCACACAGTCTCTGTGGGGAGAGGGTGAGGGGGACATGGGGCATCCACCAACTACCACCCCATGCACCATCTACTGCCTCTATGGCCTCTATGTCACCCCTTCATCCCCTCCATGCCCCTATGCTGCCTCCACCACCCACACGCCTCCTCCACT
Source organism: Mauremys mutica (assembly GCF_020497125.1). Classification (NCBI taxonomy): domain Eukaryota; kingdom Metazoa; phylum Chordata; order Testudines; family Geoemydidae; genus Mauremys; species Mauremys mutica. The sequence continues at coordinate 146,639,732 of NC_059075.1, forward strand.
GCCTCCACCCTGGGAGGTGGGCCTGTGCCCCCATTACCCCTATGCCACCCTCCACCACCACCATGTCTCCTCCACCGCCCCATGGCCCCTCCACTGCCCCCATGGGCCCCCCATCACCTGTGTGCCCCCTCCACTGCCCCCATGCCACCCCTCCATCGCCCCATGCCCCCTCCACCACCCCCATGTCTCCTCCACCGCCCCATGGCCCCTCCACTGCCCCCATGGGCCCCCCATCACCTGTGTGCCCCCTCCACTGCCCCCATGCCACCCCTCCACCACCCCATGCCCCCTCCACCACCCCCATGTCTCCTCCACTTCCCCCATGGACCCCCCCTGTCACCTGTGTGCTCCCTCCACTGCCCCCATGGGCCATTCACCAGCTCCATGGGCTTCTCACCCCACTTCCTGACCCATCTGCGAGTCCTCCCCACCACCTGTGCCCCTGACCTACTCACCTGGGCTCTCCAAAACGGCTGGCAATTGTTCACAAACACATAGCGACAGGTGTGCCCCTCCTGGCCAGGCACTATCATCCTGAAGCTCTCGCTCTCCGTGGGGCACGGTGGCTCTGGCTCCCCGGGCTCCTCCTCGCCCTGTTCGGCTGGTACCTCCTGCTCCGGGGCGCCCTCATCTGAGGCTGGGTGCAAGAGACACCAATTGGCCCTTCCAGCTGCAAGACGCAGCCCAGAGCCCAAACAATCCTTGGAGGTGGGAGCAGATCTAGCGGCCGGGGACACAGGTGTCCGGGATAGAAGGGGTCAGGGTGTCACTGGGGGGTTAGGGAACCCTGGTGTCCCAGATGGAGCAGGTCATAGGATTACTGGGGGGCCAGGGGACCCTGGTGTCCGGGCTGCAGAGAGGTGGAGGTTATTGAGGGCAGGCGCCCCAGGTGGCTGGAACAGAGTGGGGCTGGGGGCTAGTGAGAGCACAGGTCTGGGGTAACGGAGCCCTGTACTGTGCTTGCTGGTGTCTGACCCAAGCCCGTGGGGTCCGTGCAGTGTCTGCTGCGGGGGGGGGCATGGAGGTTCCCATTGAGGGCAGTGGCTGTAGGTCAGGCTCCCCATAGGGTGGGGGAGGGGCTGTAGCCATGGTGACTTGGGCCCCAGGACTTACGGAGCTGGCGAGCAGAGACGGCCCCCAGGAGGGCAAGTGCCAGGACCAGGACCAGCTTCATCTCGGGCAGACCTGGGGTGGCAAACCACTGTGAGACAGAGACAGAGTGACCCCCGCATCCAACCCCTCCCCCAGTCACTGAGCCCATACCGACCCCCCTGCCTAGAGCCCATCCCCCTCCTCCACTTAGCTCGCACTGACCCCCCTGCACCTAGGGACCTCCTGCCACTGCACCCTGCCCTACCACCAAACTCCCTTGTGCTGATGACCACCCTCCAACCAAGGCAGTCTTTCCCAGCTAAGGTAGGGCTGGGCCAAGCAAGGGTGAAGAAGAGAGCCCAGGGTCTTGGCTCAGCTGGAGGGGGAGACAGCTGAGCTGTCACTCACACTGCCCTGTAACACAGGGACAACAGGGCTATGGGCATCCATTGACTATGGACAGACGGTGGCAGAGAGAACCCAGCATGTGCTGTTAGCCTGTGGAACTCCCTGCTGCAGGATACAAGGGGCTGAGAGTGCTGAGCAGTGCCAGGCCTTTCTGGGCATCACAGCAGCCTCAGGGGCCAACAGTGAGGCCTCATGATCTCAGGCTCTGGGGCAGGAGCTGAGCAGCCCCCAGGGTCAGGGAGGGATCTGCCCCTGCCACAGAGAGGTGAATTATGGCAGTCACTTTCCCAAGGCATCCAGAACTGGCTGCTGTAAGAGCCAGGCTCCGAGCGAGTGACCCCACTCTGGAGCAGATCCCCATCACCACCCATAGCCCCTGGGATCACCAGAGAACCTCCCCACCTCTGTGATGGCTGTGGGTCCTCAGCGAGCTCCGACGGCTCCAGCCATCTCAGCCCCTTATATTGGGCTGGAGCAGGAAGCTGGGGATGGGGGAAGAGCCATTATCAGCTCCCAGCCCCTTGTGCCCCCCTCCCCCCTGCAACGCACAGCTTGCGACATCCCCACACCCAGCCTGGGCTCTGACCCACCAGCTGCCCCATGTCTAGGGCCATCGGAGGAGCTTACAAACGAGCGGTTTACAAAGTTCCCCCAACTCCCCATAGACCATAGGGGTCCTGGGTTCACCCCCTGCTGATGGTAGCAGAGAGCTGGGCTCCCAGCCCCTCGGAGACCCGCTTTAGAAAGACCCTGATTGTAAGGCTGGGCGAGCATGTGCTGTGGGTCAGGAGAGAGGGGCACCGGCAGAGCTGAGGCAGAGGGGAGCCAGTGCTGAGCAAGCAGGGGCTGCGGGTCGGGATTGAGGAGCGCTGCTGTCAGCCCCCCCGCCCCCCATCACCAGCCCACTCTCGGGCCTCGCTGGCTCAGGGCATCCCTGCAGATAAGCATCTCCCCACAGGGGCTGGGCAGGTTTCACAAGAAGATTTCACACAGTAACGGCCACGCTGGGACCTCTGAGCCAGGGGGGCAGGGGGAGGACTTGCCAATGCTGAGCCCTGGGGCACAAATGGGCTCCCCCCGGTTTCTATAGTCCCCCCCCCCACACACACACAGCTGGCACTGATGCCCCTGGCAGAGCTCATCAGGCCCCTGAACCCCACTTCCAACCCCCTGGAGAATCTGGGGGCTCTGGGGTCCCCTATGGAGGCTGAGCTGGGGGCTCTGCCATGGAGCTGCCTTTAGTCCCAGCAGAGCTTCATAGACTCCAAGAGCCAACAGCCCATTGTGCCCTCTGTCTGCGCTCCTGTGTCACACCGGGCACCGGCCCTGCCCAGGGGCTGCTGCCTCCCGCCCCGACGGAGCCAGAGCGCAGCCTCTGGAGAGAGGCTGGACAGAAAGACTCCGAATTATGGATTTTTTCGGGGGGGGGGGGGGCGCCCTGTATCTCAGCAACCCCTCAGGCCAACGACGCCAAATTTGGGTTGCTCGCTCTGCCCTATGCGCCTATAAGGCCCAGCACATTTCGAGCCAATCCACGCCCCGGGTGGATTTTGGAGTACTGAGAACATACACAGAGTCAGCCTTTAACTGGCAACAGCGTCCTGCCGCAAACTACAGCCTGTCTGACACGAGGCTGACAGGAGCACGCCGCTCAAGGGGCTGAACTGCGAGATCAGAGCGGTGGGACGGGGCCCATCTCCCAAAGGGACGCTCTCAGCTGAAGAACACCCCGTGGAGATGAAAACAGCCCGAAGCAATAGCTCTTAGAGGTCTCAGCTGCTCCCTTCATGTTAGCGGGTGTTCCCACCCCTCTGGCCCAGGGCTGCAGAGCCTGTGATATGCATCAAGCGTGTCCAGTCTCAGCTCCTCAGCACTGTGTCCTGGGAGCATGCACCAAAATGGCAGAGCTTAGACCAGTTTACACCTGCTATGGCTCATTGACATCAGCTGGAGATCTGGCTGTTTGACACCAGCTGGCAGCCTGCCCATTGGCTCCCCCAAGGGAGGCCTCCATTCTGCCAGGTGGGGGGATTCTGGTGCTGTCACTGTCCTTAAAGGGCTGGCGAAGCCTGTGATGGGGCTGATTCCAAAACCTGAGTCCTGGGGCACCCAGGAATTGTAGCATCCCTTCCCGTATGGCATCAGGGAAAACTCCTGCTGAAAGGACAACTACCCCATTGACCTGTGGGCTGAAGTCTTGCCTGGTCCTGGTTTCAGAGGGGCAGCCGTCTGTAACAGCAAAAACAACAAGGAATCCTTGGGGCACCTTAGAGACTAACATTTATTTGGGCCTAAGCTTTCATGGTCTAAAACCCACTTCATCAGATGCATGGAGTGGAAAATACGGTAGGAAGAGATATATACAGAGTACATGAAAAGATCGGGGTCGCCTTACCAATTCTAACGAGACAATTCAATTAAGGTGGGCTCTTAGCAGCAGGAGGAAAAAATCACCTTTGTAGTGATATTCAGAGTAGCCCATTTCAAACAGTATATCTCTGCCTACTGTATGTTCCACTCCATGCATCTGATGAAGTGGGTTTTGGCCCACGAAAGCTTATGCCCAAATAAATTTGTTAGTCTCTAAGGTGCCATAAGGATGCCTCTTTGTTTCTGCCTGGTACTGGGCACTAAGGGACAGCGGGCACTGGGATTGCTGGGTGGACCTGGCATGCTGACATCTGACAAATCCTCTGCTCCCAACACCACAGGGTGCTTGCGCATGGGAGAGGGAGTGAGGGACCCTGGCACACCTGGGAGTGTGGGGAGCTCAGGGTTGGGCTAGCAGGGGGCCATGGGTTAGGGTTGAGGGAAGTCTCCAGGGCTGGGTGTGGAGGGGGGCTCAGGGCTGGTCTAGCAGGGGCCATGGGTTGGGGTTGAAGGAAGTCTGCAGGCCTCGGTGTGTGTGGAGCTCAGGGCTGGGCTAGCAGGGACCTTTGGTCCGGGATGAAGGCAATGGACAGGGCAGAGTGCGTTAGGAGCTCAGGACTGGTCTATCGGGGCTCTGGGTTGGGGTTGACGGAAGTCTTCGGGGCTGGGTGAGTGGGGAGCTCAGAACTGGGCTAGCAGCGGGGCGTGGGTTGGGTTTGAGGGAAGACCGCAGGGCTGGCTGTGCGAGGGAGCGTGACAAACATAAGAATTGTCTGTAATAGTTTTCTCAGGAGCAGGCATCTCCATTCCCCCGTTGGCCTTGGCATGGCCACCCGCTGGGTGCCAAGGGGTTCTCATTCTCCTCCTGTCACAGAGCCATAGTCACGAGGCCTTTGGGACGGTAGCTGGCTGTGGTGGTAAGAATACGCCATGACGAGCTGGCTGCAACTATCACTTGCCAACAGAGACAATGACCACAGCCAATGACTGACTGTACCAGCCAGCGGCCCCAGCAGGAGGAACGAGTGTAAAACCCAAGTGCCTCTGGCTATGATCCAGGCAATCACAAAGGGGCCCAAGGCAGCGAGGGGTCCCCTGAAAGCCAGATCTGGCTCGCCTGGCATCAGCTGCTCCGTCCTGCTCACTGTCCTCCGTACAGTGTGACCTGGCAGGTAACATATGTGGGAGCTCACTGGTAGGGGCCCTGGAGTTCCTGTTGGAGCCCCCCGGGACAAACACCGTCACTGCTTCCGGCGACTGTACCTAGATGGATGGAATCTGTCTCCCTAGCCGCGTCTACACTGGGGGTTAGGTCGGCCTAGCTGTGGCGCTTGGGGATGTGTGCTTTTCTCACACACACACAGACAGACACACACACACACACACACAGGCGTAGCTAGGGGGATCTAAATTTGGGGTGTAGGCCTGGGTGAGCTCAGCAGGGGGCCCTGGACTGGAGGGGTCAGGAACCAGCATTATCAGAACAAGGTTCCCAGACACACAGGAGCTCGGCTTGGGACAGAGGCTACACTACCCAATCTGTGCCAACACAGCTCCCAGGGTAGACACAGCGTAGGCCAGTGGAGGAGCCGTTCCTGCTGCTGTAGGGATGCTGTCTCCCTGAACGGCATTCGCTGGGCCAACGGCAACACCCGTCCATCGACGTAGCTGAGTCCACTCTGGGGGTTGTGCCAGCACAGCTGCACTGGGTTCTCTGACATAGCTGTGCCAGTGTTTTAAGATTAGACCAGGCCTGACTGGCAAAGGGACGTAGCGAGCCAGAGCCACAGCGTGAATTCAGTGTCTGTGCCAAGTGAAGCTGGCCCACCTGGGGCAAGGCTGCCCGGTGCTGATGCGAACACAGGACGCGGTGAAAAGCCTCTGCACCGGGCAGCACTAGCGGGGAGAAGGAGGCTGGAGCCGTGTGGCCTGTCCGTGGGGAAAAGCACGACCCCTTGCGGGGGCTGGGCAGGAAGAGGCAGACCCAGGAGACCGGGGATGGGGCATAACATATACCCTGTGAATCCGTGACAGGGAGCCCAGGGCTGGGGTGTGCGGGCTGGGATTGAGGGGCACCGGCAGAGCTGGGCGTGTGCCTAGGGACGGGCTAGCAGGGGCTGCGGGTCAGGACTGAGGAGCACTGTTGCCAGTCACAGCCTCCATCCCACCCCCATCACTGCCCTGCTCTCCGGCCGCACTGGCTCAGGGCATCCCTGCAGATAAGCATCTCCCCGCCGCGCTGGGCAGGTTTCACAAGGGCATTTCACACAGTAACGGCTGAGCTGGGACCCCGCGTCTGGGCCATCCTGATAACCCCGGGGCCGTTTCACCGCAGGCCGCAGTGCTGAGCGCCCGGCCACATGCCCCCTGAGTGTCAGCATTAGCATCCCCTCCCCTGCCAGCACTCCCTGGTAGTGTTGCCAAGCCTCCAGGATTGCCCTGGAGTCCCCAGGAATTAAAGATTATGTCCTGTGATGAAATCTCTAGGAATTCATCCAACCAAAGTTGGCAACCCTGCTCTCTGGCCCCCCCCCCTCAGAGCCAGGGGACCCTCCCCCCATTGCCATGGGGCCCTGCCCAGTGCGGCTGGGACTCAGGAGCTGTAAACATGCCCCTCAGACTCTGGCGGACCCGGGGTCGAGCTGCCCAGCGCCCTGGCACCAGCCCTGTGCAATGCTGCTATCAGTGCCCAGACCAGGCTGTGGATTGTGCTATGACCTGGCCTGGCCTGACCCCGTCCTGTGCATTCCCACCGCTGCCAGCTCCAGCCTGCCCCAGCCATGGCACAACCTGCCCATGCCCCTGTCTCTGCCCTGGTCCCCACCCTGCTCCCTGGCTCTAGCCTGGCGCAGAGGAGCTGTGAGAACTGGGGCAAGCAGAGAGCAGGGCCTGGGGCCCATCCCGGGATATAGGGGATGGGGGGACAGTCCCATGCAGGGCTGGGGGAGTGACCCCACTCTGGAGCAGATCCCCATCACCACCCATAGCCCCTGGGGTCACCAGAGAACCTCCCCACCTCTGTGATGGCTGTGGGTCCTCAGCGAGCTCCGACGGCTCCAGCCATCCCAGCCCCTTATATTGGGCTGGAGCAGGAAGCTGGGGATGGGGGAAGAGCCATTATCAGCTCCCAGCCCCTAGTGCCCCCCTCCCCCCTGCAACGCACAGCTTGCGACATCCCCACACCCAGCCTGGGCTCTGACCCACCAGCTGCCCCATGTCACCCTCTAGGGCCATCGGAGGAGTTTACAAACGAGCGGTTTACAAAGTTCCCCCAACTCCCCATAGACCATAGGGGGTCCTAGGTTCACCCCCTGCTGATAGTAGCAGAGAGCTGGGCTCCCAGCCCCTCGGAGACCCGCTTTAGAAAGACCCTGACTGTAAGGCTGGGCGAGCATGTGCTGTGGGTCAGGAGAGCGGGGCACCGGCAGAGCTGAGGCAGAGGGGAGCCAGTGCTGGGCAAGCAGGGGCTGCGGGTCGGGATTGAGGAGCGCTGCTGTCAGCCCCCCCGCCCCCCATCACCAGCCCACTCTCGGGCCTCGCTGGCTCAGGGCATCCCTGCAGATAAGCATCTCCCCACAGGGGCTGGGCAGGTTTCACAAGAAGATTTCACACAGTAACGGCCGTGCTGGGACCTCTGAGCCAGGGGGGCAGGGGGGAGGACTTGCCAATGCTGAGCCCTGGGGCACAAATGGGCTCCCCCCGCTTTCTATAGTGCCCCCCCCCCACACACACACAGCTGGCACTGATGCCCCTGGCAGAGCTCATCAGGCCCCTGAACCCCACTTCCAACCCCCTGGAGAATCTGGGGGCTCTGGGGTCCCCTATGGAGGCTGAGCTGGGGGCTCTGCCATGGAGCTGCCTTTAGTCCCAGCAGAGCTTCATAGACTCCAAGAGCCAACAGCCCATTGTGCCCTCTGTCTGCGCTCCTGTGTCACACCGGGACCGGCCCTGCCCAGGGGCTGCTGCCTCCCGCCCCGACGGAGCCAGAGCGCAGCCTCTGGAGAGAGGCTGGACAGAAAGACTCCGAATTATGGATTTTTTCGGGGGGGGGGGGGCGCCCTGTATCTCAGCAACCCCTCAGGCCAACGACGCCAAATTTGGGTTGCTCGCTCTGCCCTATGCGCCTATAAGGCCCAGCACATTTCGAGCCAATCCACGCCCCGGGTGGATTTTGGAGTACTGAGAACATACACAGAGTCAGCCTTTAACTGGCAACAGCGTCCTGCCGCAAACTACAGCCTGTCTGACACGAGGCTGACAGGAGCGCGCCGCTCAAGGGGCTGTACTGCGAGATCAGAGCGGTGGGAAGGGGCCCATCTCCCAAAGGGACGCTCTCAGCTGAAGAACACCCCGTGGAGATGAAAACAGCCCGAAGCAATAGCTCTTAGAGGTCTCAGCTGCTCCCTTCATGTTAGCGGGTGTTCCCACCCCTCTGGCCCAGGGCTGCAGAGCCTGTGATATGCATCAAGCGTGTCCAGTCTCAGCTCCTCAGCACTGTGTCCTCGGAGCATGCACCAAAATGGCAGAGCTTAGACCAGTTTACACCTGCTATGGCTCATTGACATCAGCTGGAGATCTGGCTGTTTGACACCAGCTGGGAGCCTGCCCATTGGCTCCCCCAAGAGAGGCCTCCATTCTGCCAGGTGGGGGGATTCTGGTGCTGTCACTGTCCTTAAAGGGCTGGCGAAGCCTGTGATGGGGCTGATTCCAAAACCTGAGTCCTGGGGCACCCAGGAATTGTTGCATCCCTCCCCGTATGGCATCAGGGAAAACTCCTGCTGAAAGGACAACTACCCCATTGACCTGTGGGCTGAAGTCTTGCCTGGTCCTGGTTTCAGAGGGGCAGCCGTCTGTATCAGCAAAAACAACAAGGAATCCTTGGGGCACCTTAGAGACTAACATTTATTTGGACCTAAGCTTTCGTGGGCTAAAACCCACTTCATCAGATGCATGGAGTGGAAAATACGGTAGGAAGAGATATATACAGAGTACATGAAAAGATCGGGGTCGCCTTACCAATTCTAACGAGACAATTCAATTAAGGTGGGCTCTTAGCAGCAGGAGGAAAAAATCACCTTTGTAGTGGTATTCAGAGTAGCCCATTTCAAACAGTATATCTCTGCCTACTGTATGTTCCACTCCATGCATCTGATGAAGTGGGTTTTGGCCCACGAAAGCTTATGCCCAAATAAATTTGTTAGTCTCTAAGGTGCCATAAGGATGCCTCTTTGTTTCTGCCTGGTACTGGGCACTAAGGGACAGCGGGCACTGGGATTGCTGGGTGGACCTGGCATGCTGACATCTGGCAAATCCTCTGCTCCCAACACCACAGGTTGCTTGCACATGGGAGAGGGAGTGAGGGACCCTGGCACACCTGGGTGTGGGGGGAGCTCAGGGCTGGGCTAGCAGGGGGCTGTGGGTCAGGGCTGAAGGCAGTCTGCAGGGCTTGGTGTGTATGGAGCTTAGGGCAGGGTTAGCAGGGAGCTGTGGGTCGGGGTTGAGGAAAGTCGGCAGGCAGGGTGTGTGGGGAGCTCAGGGCTGGTCTATCAGGGGCCATGGGTTGTGGTTGAGGGAAGTCTCCGGGGCTGGGTGTGGGGGGAGCTCAGAGCTGGGCTAGCAGGGGGACGAGGGTTGGGGGTTGAAGGAAGTCGGTGGGGCTGGGTCTCGTGGGGAGCTCAGGGCTGGTCTAGCAGGGACCATGGGTTAGGGTTGAGGGAAGTCGATGGGACTGGGTGTATGGGGAAGCTCAGGGCTGGACTAGAAGGAGACTGTGGGTCAGGGTTGAGGGCTGGGAGTGTGGGAAGCTCAGGGCTGGGCTAGCAGGGGGCCATGGGTTAGGGTTGAAGGAAGTCTCCAGGGCTGGGTGTGGAGGGGGGCTCAGGGCTGGTCTAGCAGGGGCCATGGGTTGGGGTTGAAGGAAGTCTGCAGGCCTCGGTGTGTGTGGAGCTCAGGGCTGGGCTAGCAGGGACCTTTGGTCCGGGATGAAGGCAATGGACAAGGCAGAGTGAGTTAGGAGCTCAGGACTGGTCTATCGGGGCTCTGGGTTGGGGTTGAGGGAAGTCTTCGGGGCTGGGTGAGTGGGGAGCTCAGAACTGGGCTAGCAGGGGGGCGTGGGTTGGGTTTGAGGGAAGACCGCAGGGCTGGCTGTGCGAGGGAGCGTGACAAACATAAGAATTGTCTGTAATAGTTTTCTCAGGAGCAGGCATCTCCATTCCCCCATTGGCCTTGGCATGGCCACCCGCTGGGTGCCAAGGGGTTCTCATTCTCCTCCTGTCACAGAGCCATAGTCACGAGGCCTTTGGGACGGTAGCTGGCTGTGGTGGTAAGAATACGCCATGACGAGCTGGCTGCAACTATCACTTGCCAACAGAGACAATGACCACAGCCAATGACTGACTGTACCAGCCAGCAGCCCCAGCAGGAGGAACGAGTGTAAAACCCAAGTGCCTCTGGCTATGATCCAGGCAATCACAAAGGGGCCCAAGGCAGCGAGGGGTCCCCTGAAAGCCAGATCTGGCTCGTCTGGCATCAGCTGCTCCATCCTGCTCACTGTCCTCCATCCTGCTCACTGCACACTGGTACAGTGTGACCTGGCAGGTAACATATGTGGGAGCTCACTGGTAGGGGCCCTGGAGTTCCTGTTGGAGCCCCCCGGGACAAACACCGTCACTGCTTCCGGCGACTGTACCTAAATGGATGGAATCTGTCTCCCTAGCCGCGTCTACACTGGGGGTTAGGTCGGCCTAGCTGTGGCGCTTGGGGATGTGTGCTTTTCTCACACACACACAGACAGACAGACAGACAGACACACACACACACACACACACACACACACACAGGCGTAGCTAGGGGGATCTAAATTTGGGGTGTAGGCCTGGGTGAGCTCAGCAGGGGGCCCTGGACTGGAGGGGTCAGGAACCAGCATTATCAGAACAAGGTTCCCAGACACACAGGAGCTCGGCTTGGGACAGAGGCTGTGTCTACACTACCCAATCTGTGCCAACACAGCTCCCAGGGTAGACACAGCGTAGGCCAGTGGAGGAGCCTTTCCTGCTGCTGTAGGGATGCCGTCTCCCTGAACGGCATTCGCTGGGCCAACGGCAACACCCGTCCATCGACGTAGCTGAGTCCACTCTGGGGGTTGTGCCAGCACAGCTGCGCTGGGTTCTCTGACGTAGCTGTGCCAGTGTTTTAAGACTAGACCAGACCTGACTGGCAAAGGGACGTAGCGAGCCAGAGCCACAGCGTGAATTCAGTGTCTGTGCCAAGTGAAGCTGGCCCGCCTGGAGCAAGGCTGCCCGGTGCTGATGCGAACACAGGACGCGGTGAAAAGCCTCTGCACCGGGCAGCACTAGCGGGGAGAAGGAGGCTGGAGCCGTGTGGCCTGTCCGTGGGGAAAAGCACGACCCCTTGCGGGGGCTGGGCAGGAAGAGGCAGACCCAGGAGACCGGGGATGGGGCATAACATATACCCTGTGAATCCGTGACAGGGAGCCCAGGGCTGGGGTGTGCGGGCTGGGATTGAGGGGCACCGGCAGAGCTGGGCGTGTGCCTAGGGACGGGCTAGCAGGGGCTGCGGGTCGGGACTGAGGAGCACTGTTGCCAGTCACAGCCTCCATCCCACCCCCATCACTGCCCTGCTCTCCGGCCGCACTGGCTCAGGGCGTCCCTGCAGATAAGCATCTCCCCGCCGCGCTGGGCAGGTTTCACAAGGGCATTTCACACAGTAACGGCTGAGCTGGGACCCCGCGTCTGGGCCGTCCTGATATCCCCGGGGACGTTTCACCGCAGGCCGCAGCGCTGAGCGCCCGGCCACATGCCCCCTGAGTGTCAGCATTAGCATCCCCTCCCCTGCCAGCACTCCCTGGTAGTGTTGCCAAGCCTCCAGGATTGCCCTGGAGTCCCCAGGAATTAAAGATTATGTCCTGTGATGAAATCTCTAGGAATTCATCCAACCAAAGTTGGCAACCCTGCTCTCTGGGCCCCCCCCTCAGAGCCAGGGGACCCTCCCCCCATTGCCATGGGGACCCTGCCCAGTGCGGCTGGGACTCAGGAGCTGTAAACATGCCCCTCAGACTCTGGCGGACCCGGGGTCGAGCTGCCCAGCGCCCTGGCACCAGCCCTGTGCAATGCTGCTATCAGTGCCCAGACCAGGCTGTGGATTGTGCTATGACCTGGCCTGGCCTGACCCCGTCCTGTGCATTCCCACCGCTGCCAGCTCCAGCCTGCCCCAGCCATGGCACAACCTGCCCACACCCCTGTCTCTGCCCTGGTCCCCACCCTGCTCCCTGGCTCTAGCCTGGCGCAGAGGAGCTGTGAGAACTGGGGCAAGCAGAGAGCAGGACCTGGAGCCCATCCTGGGATATAGGGGATGGGGGGACAGTCCCATGCAGGGCTGGGGGAGTGACCCCACTCTGGAGCAGATCCCCATCACCACCCATAGCCCCTGGGGTCTCCAGAGAACCTCCCCACCTCTGTGATGGTTGTGGGTCCTCAGCGAGCTCCGACGGCTCCAGCCATCCCAGCCCCTTATATTGGGCTGGAGCAGGAAGCTGGGGATGGGGGAAGAGCCATTATCAGCTCCCAGCCCCTTGTGCCCCTCTCCCCCCTGCAACGCACAGCTTGCGACATCCCCACACCCAGCCTGGGCTCTGACCCACCAGCTGCCCCATGTCACCCTCTAGGGCCATCGGAGGAGTTTACAAACGAGCGGTTTACAAAGTTCCCCCAACTCCCCATAGACCATAGGGGTCCTGGGTTCACCCCCTGCTGATAGTAGCAGAGAGCTGGGCTCCCAGCCCCTCGGAGACCCGCTTTAGAAAGACCCTGATTGTAAGGCTGGGCGAGCATGTGCTGTGGGTCAGGAGAGCGGGACACCGGCAGAGCTGAGGCAGAGGGGAGCCAGTGCTGAGCAAGCAGGGGCTGCGGGTCGGGATTGAGGAGCGCTGCTGCCAGCCCCCCCGCCCCCCATCACCAGCCCACTCTCGGGCCTCGCTGGCTCAGGGCATCCCTGCAGATAAGCATCTCCCCACAGGGGCTGGGCAGGTTTCACAAGAAGATTTCACACAGTAACGGCCACGCTGGGACCTCTGAGCCAGGGGGGCAGGGGGGAGGACTTGCCAATGCTGAGCCCTGGGGCACAAATGGGCTCCCCCCGCTTTCTATAGTGCCCCCCCCCCACACACACACAGCTGGCACTGATGCCCCTGGCAGAGCTCATCAGGCCCCTGAACCCCACTTCCAACCCCCTGGAGAATCTGGGGGCTCTGGGGTCCCCTATGGAGGCTGAGCTGGGGGCTCTGCCATGGAGCTGCCTTTAGTCCCAGCAGAGCTTCATAGACTCCAAGAGCCAACAGCCCATTGTGCCCTCTGTCTGCGCTCCTGTGTCACACCGGGACCGGCCCTGCCCAGGGGCTCCTGCCTCCCGCCCCGACGGAGCCAGAGCGCAGCCTCTGGAGAGAGGCTGGACAGAAAGACTCCGAATTATGGATTTTTTCGGGGGGGGGGGGCGCCCTGTATCTCAGCAACCCCTCAGGCCAACGACGCCAAATTTGGGTTGCTCGCTCTGCCCTATGCGCCTATAAGGCCCAGCACATTTCGAGCCAATCCACGCCCCGGGTGGATTTTGGAGTACTGAGAACATACACAGAGTCAGCCTTTAACTGGCAACAGCGTCCTGCCGCAAACTACAGCCTGTCTGACACGAGGCTGACAGGAGCGCGCCGCTCAAGGGGCTGTACTGCGAGATCAGAGCGGTGGGAAGGGGCCCATCTCCCAAAGGGACGCTCTCAGCTGAAGAACACCCCGTGGAGATGAAAACAGCCCGAAGCAATAGCTCTTAGAGGTCTCAGCTGCTCCCTTCATGTTAGCGGGTGTTCCCACCCCTCTGGCCCAGGGCTGCAGAGCCTGTGATATGCATCAAGCATGTCCAGTCTCAGCTCCTCAGCACTGTGTCCTCGGAGCATGCACCAAAATGGCAGAGCTTAGACCAGTTTACACCTGCTATGGCTCATTGACATCAGCTGGAGATCTGGCTGTTTGACACCAGCTGGGAGCCTGCCCATTGGCTCCCCCAAGAGAGGCCTCCATTCTGCCAGGTGGGGGGATTCTGGTGCTGTCACTGTCCTTAAAGGGCTGGCGAAGCCTGTGATGGGGCTGATTCCAAAACCTGAGTCCTGGGGCACCCAGGAATTGTTGCATCCCTCCCCGTATGGCATCAGGGAAAACTCCTGCTGAAAGGACAACTACCCCATTGACCTGTGGGCTGAAGTCTTGCCTGGTCCTGGTTTCAGAGGGGCAGCCGTCTGTATCAGCAAAAACAACAAGGAATCCTTGGGGCACCTTAGAGACTAACATTTATTTGGACCTAAGCTTTCGTGGGCTAAAACCCACTTCATCAGATGCATGGAGTGGAAAATACGGTAGGAAGAGATATATACAGAGTACATGAAAAGATCGGGGTCGCCTTACCAATTCTAACGAGACAATTCAATTAAGGTGGGCTCTTAGCAGCAGGAGGAAAAAATCACCTTTGTAGTGGTATTCAGAGTAGCCCATTTCAAACAGTATATCTCTGCCTACTGTATGTTCCACTCCATGCATCTGATGAAGTGGGTTTTGGCCCACGAAAGCTTATGCCCAAATAAATTTGTTAGTCTCTAAGGTGCCATAAGGATGCCTCTTTGTTTCTGCCTGGTACTGGGCACTAAGGGACAGCGGGCACTGGGATTGCTGGGTGGACCTGGCATGCTGACATCTGGCAAATCCTCTGCTCCCAACACCACAGGTTGCTTGCACATGGGAGAGGGAGTGAGGGACCCTGGCACACCTGGGTGTGGGGGGAGCTCAGGGCTGGGCTAGCAGGGGGCTGTGGGTCAGGGCTGAAGGCAGTCTGCAGGGCTTGGTGTGTATGGAGCTTAGGGCAGGGTTAGCAGGGAGCTGTGGGTCGGGGTTGAGGAAAGTCGGCAGGCAGGGTGTGTGGGGAGCTCAGGGCTGGTCTATCAGGGGCCATGGGTTGTGGTTGAGGGAAGTCTCCGGGGCTGGGTGTGGGGGGAGCTCAGAGCTGGGCTAGCAGGGGGACGAGGGTTGGGGGTTGAAGGAAGTCGGTGGGGCTGGGTCTCGTGGGGAGCTCAGGGCTGGTCTAGCAGGGACCATGGGTTAGGGTTGAGGGAAGTCGATGGGACTGGGTGTATGGGGAAGCTCAGGGCTGGACTAGAAGGAGACTGTGGGTCAGGGTTGAGGGCTGGGAGTGTGGGAAGCTCAGGGCTGGGCTAGCAGGGGGCCATGGGTTAGGGTTGAAGGAAGTCTCCAGGGCTGGGTGTGGAGGGGGGCTCAGGGCTGGTCTAGCAGGGGCCATGGGTTGGGGTTGAAGGAAGTCTGCAGGCCTCGGTGTGTGTGGAGCTCAGGGCTGGGCTAGCAGGGACCTTTGGTCCGGGATGAAGGCAATGGACAAGGCAGAGTGAGTTAGGAGCTCAGGACTGGTCTATCGGGGCTCTGGGTTGGGGTTGAGGGAAGTCTTCGGGGCTGGGTGAGTGGGGAGCTCAGAACTGGGCTAGCAGGGGGGCGTGGGTTGGGTTTGAGGGAAGACCGCAGGGCTGGCTGTGCGAGGGAGCGTGACAAACATAAGAATTGTCTGTAATAGTTTTCTCAGGAGCAGGCATCTCCATTCCCCCATTGGCCTTGGCATGGCCACCCGCTGGGTGCCAAGGGGTTCTCATTCTCCTCCTGTCACAGAGCCATAGTCACGAGGCCTTTGGGACGGTAGCTGGCTGTGGTGGTAAGAATACGCCATGACGAGCTGGCTGCAACTATCACTTGCCAACAGAGACAATGACCACAGCCAATGACTGACTGTACCAGCCAGCAGCCCCAGCAGGAGGAACGAGTGTAAAACCCAAGTGCCTCTGGCTATGATCCAGGCAATCACAAAGGGGCCCAAGGCAGCGAGGGGTCCCCTGAAAGCCAGATCTGGCTCGTCTGGCATCAGCTGCTCCATCCTGCTCACTGTCCTCCATCCTGCTCACTGCACACTGGTACAGTGTGACCTGGCAGGTAACATATGTGGGAGCTCACTGGTAGGGGCCCTGGAGTTCCTGTTGGAGCCCCCCGGGACAAACACCGTCACTGCTTCCGGCGACTGTACCTAAATGGATGGAATCTGTCTCCCTAGCCGCGTCTACACTGGGGGTTAGGTCGGCCTAGCTGTGGCGCTTGGGGATGTGTGCTTTTCTCACACACACACAGACAGACAGACAGACAGACACACACACACACACACACACACACACACACACAGGCGTAGCTAGGGGGATCTAAATTTGGGGTGTAGGCCTGGGTGAGCTCAGCAGGGGGCCCTGGACTGGAGGGGTCAGGAACCAGCATTATCAGAACAAGGTTCCCAGACACACAGGAGCTCGGCTTGGGACAGAGGCTGTGTCTACACTACCCAATCTGTGCCAACACAGCTCCCAGGGTAGACACAGCGTAGGCCAGTGGAGGAGCCTTTCCTGCTGCTGTAGGGATGCCGTCTCCCTGAACGGCATTCGCTGGGCCAACGGCAACACCCGTCCATCGACGTAGCTGAGTCCACTCTGGGGGTTGTGCCAGCACAGCTGCGCTGGGTTCTCTGACGTAGCTGTGCCAGTGTTTTAAGACTAGACCAGACCTGACTGGCAAAGGGACGTAGCGAGCCAGAGCCACAGCGTGAATTCAGTGTCTGTGCCAAGTGAAGCTGGCCCGCCTGGAGCAAGGCTGCCCGGTGCTGATGCGAACACAGGACGCGGTGAAAAGCCTCTGCACCGGGCAGCACTAGCGGGGAGAAGGAGGCTGGAGCCGTGTGGCCTGTCCGTGGGGAAAAGCACGACCCCTTGCGGGGGCTGGGCAGGAAGAGGCAGACCCAGGAGACCGGGGATGGGGCATAACATATACCCTGTGAATCCGTGACAGGGAGCCCAGGGCTGGGGTGTGCGGGCTGGGATTGAGGGGCACCGGCAGAGCTGGGCGTGTGCCTAGGGACGGGCTAGCAGGGGCTGCGGGTCGGGACTGAGGAGCACTGTTGCCAGTCACAGCCTCCATCCCACCCCCATCACTGCCCTGCTCTCCGGCCGCACTGGCTCAGGGCATCCCTGCAGATAAGCATCTCCCCGCCGCGCTGGGCAGGTTTCACAAGGGCATTTCACACAGTAACGGCTGAGCTGGGACCCCGCGTCTGGGCCGTCCTGATAACCCCGGGGCCGTTTCACCGCAGGCTGCAGCGCTGAGCGCCCGGCCACATGCCCCCTGAGTGTCAGCATTAGCATCCCCTCCCCTGCCAGCACTCCCTGGTAGTGTTGCCAAGCCTCCAGGATTGCCCTGGAGTCCCCAGGAATTAAAGATTATGTCCTGTGATGAAATCTCTAGGAATTCATCCAACCAAAGTTGGCAACCCTGCTCTCTGGGCCCCCCCCTCAGAGCCAGGGGACCCTCCCCCCATTGCCATGGGGACCCTGCCCAGTGCGGCTGGGACTCAGGAGCTGTAAACATGCCCCCCAGACTCTGGCGGACCCGGGGTCGAGCTGCCCAGCGCCCTGGCACCAGCCCTGTGCAATGCTGCTATCAGTGCCCAGACCAGGCTGTGGATTGTGCTATGACCTGGCCTGGCCTGACCCCGTCCTGTGCATTCCCACCGCTGCCAGCTCCAGCCTGCCCCAGCCATGGCACAACCTGCCCATGCCCCTGTCTCTGCCCTGGTCCCCACCCTGCTCCCTGGCTCTAGCCTGGCGCAGAGGAGCTGTGAGAACTGGGGCAAGCAGAGAGCAGGGCCTGGGGCCCATCCCGGGATATAGGGGATGGGGGGACAGTCCCATGCAGGGCTGGGGGGGCAGTGGGGCTGGCCATTGTGAGGGATGGGAGGACAGTCCCATGCAGGGCTGGGGAGCAGTGGGGCTGGCCATGGTGGAGGATGGGGGACAGTCCCATGCAGGGCTGGGGGGGGGGCAGTGGGGCTGGCCATTGTAGGGGACAGGGGCACAGTCCCACGCAGGGCTGGGAGGACAGTGAGGCCAGCTGTGGTAGAGGATGGGGGCACAGTCCCATGCAGGGCTGTGGGGTGGGGTAGGGGGGCAGTGGGTCAGCCCTGGTGGGAGCCTGGTTAGTTTTAGTAGCATCCTTAGACCCACAAGCGGCTGAACACGCTCAGTAGCCCCCTGTGGGTGTCCAGGGTGTTACCCTGCCCAGCCCCCTCCAGCAGGGGTGTCTCCCCCAGAGATGGCCCCAGGCCTCAGCACCTGTTCCCACCTGCGCCCCTCCCCAGACTGTCCCTCGGGGATCCTGCTCAGAGCTCTGCAGCCAGCAATGTCCTGCCAGCCCATCTCACTGGGCCCCCGCCAGCTCCCAACCAGCCCACGGAGCCCAGCCACAGACGCTCCCCCCAGCTCAGGGCAGCTGCAGTGGGGCGCAGCTGCTCTCACCCCCAAGGAGTCACAGGGAGCCCCAGGAATCACATGGAGGGCTGAGATCCCATAAGGCCTTTGACTCAGAGGCAAAGGCCCTAGGCACTGTCATGGCAACAGGAGCTGGTGTCCAGCCACTCAACTCTCCCAGCCCCACGCACCCTGGAGCAGGAACTCGAGCTGGGGGATCATCTCCTCCCAGCCCTGGGTTCTCACATATCAATTACTGAGATCAGAGTCCCTGATGGAGTCGGGGTTGGGGGTGGGGGGTTCTGGGCCAGTCCCAGCGCCCCTGCTCACCGCAGGCAGGGAAGAGCCATGTGCCAGGCTCTGGGTGATCACCCCACTCCAGTCCCAGCCCCATTGTGCACCGTCCCATGGCAGTGGGGAGGGTCCGTGGCTCTGAGGGGCTGCCCCCCAGGGAGTGCTGGCAGGGGAGGGAACCCCAACGCTGGCACTCAGAGAGTAGATGGCACCAGCCCGTTGGCTGCTGCCCCATTCCCTGTGACCAGGCACCCAGCGCTGTGGCCTGCGGTGAAACGGCCCCGGGCTTATCAGGACGGCCCAGGTGCGGGGTCCCAGCGCGGCCATTACTGTGTGAAATGCCCTTGTGAAACCTGCCCAGCGCGGTGGGGAGATGCTTATCTGCAGGGACGCCCTGAGCCAGTGCGGCCGGAGAGCAGGGCAGTGATGGCGCGGGGGGGCTGGCAGCAGCGCTCCTCAGTCCCGACCCGCAGCCCCTGCTTGCCCAGCACTGGCTCCCCTCTGCCTCAGCTCTGCCGGTGCCCCTCTCTCCTGACCCACAGCACATGCTAGCCCAGCCTTACAGTCAGGGTCTTTCTAAAGCGGGTCGCCGAGGGGCTGGGAGCCCAGCTCTCTGCTACCATCAGCAGGGGGGTGCATCCAGGACCTGGTCTATGGGGAGTTGGGAGCCCTTTGTAGACAGCTCGTTTATAAACTCTGCCAATGGCCCCTAGGTGGCAACATGGGACAGCTCATAGATCGGAGCCCAGGCTGGGTGTGGGGATGTCACAAGCTGGGCGGGGGGGGAAGGGGGACGCACTAGGGGCTGGGAGCTGATAGTGACTCTTTCCCCATCACCCAGCTTCCTGTTCCAGACCAACATAAGGGGCTGGGATGGCTGGAGCTGTCGGAGCTCACTGAGGACCCACAGCCATCACAGAGGTGGCGGGGGGTCTTTGGTTGACCCCGGGGAATATGGGGGGTAAT
The DNA here is from genome assembly GCF_020497125.1 of Mauremys mutica. Classification (NCBI taxonomy): domain Eukaryota; kingdom Metazoa; phylum Chordata; order Testudines; family Geoemydidae; genus Mauremys; species Mauremys mutica. Next base: position 146,659,260 of record NC_059075.1, read on the forward strand.
GGGGACCTGCTCCAGAGTGGGGTCACTCGGTCAGGGCCTGGCTCTTACAGCAGCCAGTGCTGGTTGCCTTGGGGAGGTGCTTGCCATTATTCACCTCTCTGTGGCAGGGGCAGATCCCTGCCTGACTCCAGGGTCTGTTCAGCTCCTGCCCTGGAGCCTGAGATCATGAGGCCTCACTGTTGGCCCCTGAGGCTGCTGTGATGCCCAGAAAGGCCTGGCACTGCTCAGCACTCTCAGCCCCTTGTATCCTGTGGCAGGGAGTTCCACAGGCTAACAGCACATGCTAGAATTTTCCTGACTGCTTCTGCCCATAGCCAATATGTGCATGTACCCCTTGTCCTTGTGAGTGAGAGCCCCTCTGCTCCCACATAGAGGCAAGGCCCCAGGTTCTCTCCATCCCCCTTGGTTGGCCCAGCCCTACCTTAGTTGGGAAAGGCTGCCTTGGTTGTGGGGTGGTCATCAACCCAGGGGAGCTTGGTGGAAGGTTATGGCTCAGTGATTGGGGGGTCCCTAGATGGGGGATCAGTCTGAGCTAAGTGGAGGGAGGGGATAGATTCTAGGCAGGGAGGTCAGTCTGGGCTCAGTGATTGGGGGGTCCTGGTGGAGGGGTCAATCTGTCTCTGTCTCACAGCCCCGCCAGATCTGCCCGAGATGAAGCTGTCCCTGCTGCTTGCCCTCCTGGGGGCCGTCTCTGCTCAACAGCTCCGTAAGTCCTGGGGCCCAAGTCACCATGGCTACAGCCCCTCCCCCACCCTGTGGGGAGCCTGACCTACAGCCACTGCCCCCAATGGGAACCTCCACCCCCCCAGCAGACACTGCATGGACCCCATGGGCTTGGGTCAGACCCCAGCAAGCACAGTTCAGGGCTCCATTACCCCAGACCTGTGCTCTCACTAGCCCCCAGCCCCACTCTGTTCCGGCCACCTGGGGCGCCTGCCCCCAATAACCTTCCACCTCTCTGCAGCCCGGACACCAGGGTCCCCTGGCCCCGCAATGACCCTCTGAGCCTCTCTGTCCCAGACACCAGGGTTCCCTAACCCCCCAGTGACACCCTGACCCTCTATCCCGGACACCTGTGTCCCTGGCCGCTAGATCTGCTCCCACTTCCAAGGATTGTTTGGGCTCTGGGCTGCGTCTTGCAGCTGGAAGGGCCAATTGGTGTCTCTTGCACCCACCCTTAGATGAGGGCTCCCCAGAGCAGGAGGTACCAGCCGAACAGGGCGAGGAGGAGCCTGGGGAGCCAGAGCCACCGTGCCCCACGGAGAGCGAGAGCTTTAGGATGATAGTGCCTGGCCAGGAGGGGCACACCTGTCGCTATGTGATTGTGAACGATTGCCAGCCATTTTGGAGAGCCCAGGTGAGTAGGTCAGGGGCACAGGTGGTGGGGAAGACTCGCAGATAGGTCAGGAAGTGGGGTGAGAAGCCCATGGAGCTGGCGAATGGCCCATGGGGGGCAGTGGAGGGGGCATGAGGCGGTGGAGGTGTGGCATAGGTGCAATGCAGGGCCCATGGATGCAATCAAGGAGGTATGGAGGTGGTGGAGGGGGCATGGGGTGTTGAAGGGGTGATATAGGTGCAATGCGGGGCCCATGGATGCAGTCAAGGAGGTGTGGAGGTGGCATGGGGTGTTGAAGGGGTGGCATAGGGGTGCAGGGGGGCCCATGGAGGCAGTGGAGGAGGCATGGGGGTGGTGGAGGGGGCATGGGGTGTTGAAGGGGTGGCATAAGGGTGATGGGGGGCCCATGTAGGCAGTGGAGGAGGCATGGGGACGGTGGAGGGGTTGAAGGGGTGACACGGGGGGCATAGGGGCAGTGGATGGTGCATGGAGGGGTGGCGGGTGGATGTGACTCTGTGCCTGGGCCCTGACTGTCCCATGTCCCCCTCACCCTCTCCCCACAGAAACAGTGTGCCCGCTGCTACCACGGCCGCCTGGCCTCCATCCACAACCGTGCAACCAACCAGCGTCTGCAGAGCATGGCACGTACCCGCACCAACCGGGGCCAGGTGTGGATTGGGGGCTACACCTACCGCTGGGTAAGGAGAGTGTCCGGCCCTGCTGCTCCTGTTCCCCCACTGCCTGGGCCTGGCCCAGAACCAACCCCCCCACACCCCGACTCCCTCATCAGGGCCCTGCCAGCTCTGAGGCTGACCTCCCCTCCAGTGCAGCGCGGACAGGGGGATCCATCCCCCGCTGCGGCTCAGTGTGTGCCCAGCCGGAACCCCGCTCAGGGCAGCCCCAGACCACCCCCCATTTGCACCCTGGGAGGTGGGCCTGGGTAGCTCAGGTGTGGGTCCCAGCTGACCCCCCGATGTCTCGCAGTCTCCCTGGGACCCACTGATCTTGGTTGCCCACGAGGTGCCAGGGCTGGTGCCAGGGCAGAGACTGGTGCCAGCAAGTCCCAGGTACTTCCCAGCAAATCCAGAGCCCCTCACTGTGGCCCCCGGCTGGCTCCAGTGCAGGAGCAGCTCCTGCCCCAGCCCAACCGATGGCCCCGGCCCCTTGGGGGGCTGGAGGGGAGGGGATTTCCTGGGGCACCCTGCAGATGGGACAGCACTGATCCAACCCCAGCCACTTCCCCACAGTTCTTTCGTGTTTATCCCCGCTGGGTCGACCACAGTCCCTGGAACTACTCCAACTGGGCCAAAGGGAACCCCTGGCGCTTTTGGAAATCGTGTGTCGCCCTGTGCACTGTAGGTGAGTAGCCCCCTGGGGCAGGACAGGGCGGAGATGGGGATCTGTTCACTGCTTGTGGGAACAAGAGCCCTTGGGCAGAGGAACCGCGGATCTGTGGGACAGGGGTCCAAGGGCAGGTGGGGCTGTGGGGCCGTGAGGCAGAGGATCTGAGGGTAGGTGGGGTCATGGGGTGTAGGGGAGGTGGGGCTTTAGGGTGTGGGACAGGGAATCCATGGGGAGGTGGGGCCATGGGGCAGGGGATCTGAGGGTAGGTGGGGCCGGGGGTTTGGGGCAGGGGATCTGGGATTAGTGGTACTATGGAGGTCTGGGGCAAGGGATCTGGGGTTTGCTGTGGGCTGGGTGCCAGGTGCCAGCTGGGAGGGCACTAACCCCTCTCTCTCTGCCAGGTGGTCAATGGAGCAGCGTCAGCTGCGGGACACGCCTGCCCTTTGTCTGCGAGTACTGAGGGGGCTGCTCCCCCAACGGGGTCCCACTGCCCCCACCGCTCTCCTGGCCTGGGACCCCCACTCTGCCCTGCCAGAGGTGCCCCTGCTCCCTGGACTCGGCTTTGCTCCCAGCCTTGCCCCAGCTCCCCGGGGGGGCAGCCCCCACCCCTCGCTCACTGCCTGTGACTCCCTGCAATAAAACAGTGCTGGACTCATCATCCCTGGGTATTGCTCCTTCCTGCCCCGGGACACCGAGGGCCCTTCCTGGGGCTGGACCAGGGCAGGGGGAGGGCGAGAGGTGGCCTGCAGGGAACGGGGCTGGGGTTACCCCCACCCAGGGATGGAGTCGGGAGGGGGGAGTTACCGCTGTACCGGGCATTAGGGAGCCCACTAGTGGGAACTGCGTCCAGTTCAGGGGTACCCCCGCCCCCGGGACATTCCCAGCAAGCAAAGGGCTCAGAAATGCCCAGGCTGTAACCCTGCCATAGGCCGCGCCGTCAGGAAGTGCCAGCCATTTCGTTCAGCCAAGAGCAGCTTTTGGGGGCACTTGCACCCGGTCTGTGCGCCCCATCCCGGGGAGGAGATTTCTCACAGCAGAGGCTCTTCAGTCTGGCAGGGGCTGGGCACAGGTGTGCACCAAATTCAGACCAGGAACAGGGGGCATGTTTTTAACATGGAGGGTATCTAACTCCTGGATCCTCTTCCCCTGGGATGGTGGGTTCTCCAGTGCCTGGGGGGCACCAAATTAAAACCGGACGTCTGTCTCAGACAATAAGCCATGCTGGAGCCCCTGGGGGGCACTGGGGGAGGTTCAGGCAGTCAGACAAGATGGGCACAAGCGGGGCAGAGCGGGCCAGGGGCCTCCGGTGACCTCTGGAGAAAGCTAAGTGCAGAGCTGGGTTAGTTCCTCGCTAGCGTTTATGTGATTTCAGGGAGGAAGGCGCCGGGGCGTCCCATTCCCTCGCTTTTACAAAGAAGCACAGAAATAAAATCTCTGTAGTCAAAGAGAAGGAAATGGGGGGATTGAAATACACCCTGCCGATAGGGGAACTGTAACACACTTCCCGCCCCCACTCCCCCCGCCGCGCACCCTGGGCTCAGGGAGAGGGAAAGGCTGGATTTATACCGACCGGGCTATACAAAAACCTAGAAAATCAAGTATCTGTAAAAATAGCCCAACATGACCCACCACCCTGCCCCTGGAGAGGAGCGAGTGCCTGGCTGGCTGATGGTGACAATGCTGGGCTGGAGGGACACAGCTACGGATTGGCTGGGGCTCAGCCTGCACTGCTAATTCCCTTTCCTCATTCCCTTTTGGGGGGAGCAGCCCCTGAAGATCCCTGTGGGGGGGGGTCAGATGGAGGACTCCACCCCAGCCTTGGCCAGGGTCAGGGAGGGTGAGTCGACATGTTGCTTTTCCTGCTCCCTCTCCCGGCGCTGGCACTCCCGCAGCACCACCAGCGGACTGACGAAGGCCAGGAGGACGACGACGATGAGGCCAATGTTCACCTGGATGGGAAAATCAAGTTCTGAACAACACAGAAAGTGGGGGTCAATAAAGTTCCCCCAGGTCCGGTATGGGGCATCCCCTGTCTCTCACTGCAGGGTGTCAATAAAATTCCCCCAGGTCCAGTATGGGGCATCCCCTGTCTCTCACTGCAGGATGGCAATAAAGTTCTCCAGGCCCCAGACGGGGCACTCCCTGTCTCTCACTGTGGGGTGTCAATAAAGTTCCCCCCCAGGCCCTGTAAGGGGCACCCCCTGTCTCTCACTGCAGGGTGTCGATAAAGTTCCCCCTCACCCCAGACGGGGCACCTCCTGTCTCTCACTGTGGGGTGTCGATAAAGTTCCCCCCCAGCCCTGTAAGGAGCACCCCCTATCTCTCACTGCAGAGTGTCGATGAAGCTCCCCAGGCCCCAGATGGGACAGGACACTCACATAGAAGGGGTCGTCGCTGAGCGGTCCCTTGATGAGTGCGAAGCAGGGGTACTGGAGGAGTGACACCACGGCTGACAGGCCCATCACCAGCCCATAGAGCTTCCCGAAATGTTCCAGCGGGAACCTGTGGAGAGCCGACCCAGCGGGGCGGGACGGTGTTACAGATGGGGGGGAGGCACTGCTGTGAGACAGGCCAGAGGTGTACCCTGCCCCACTGTCCATTGCAGGGCATCTCTGTGCCCTGCCAGCCCTCCCCTCCATTTCCTCCACCCCAGCTCTGCACCCCTGCCCCATTGGTAGCCCTCTGCCCCCTCCATGTCTAGGATCTTCCCTCCCCCAGCCCATGCCCTCGGGTGACTCACGCGATGGCCAGGAAGGCGGCATTGCCCCCGTACAGGAAGGAGCGGCTCAGCACCTGCAGGATGAAGGTGGCGTACTGCACAGGCAGCACCGGCACAGAGGCGCACACCGAGAAGGCTACACACTGCAGCACTGTCACAGCCAGCGACAGGACGCAGGAGCGCAGGTCCGCCAGGGAGTCCGAGCCACCTGATAGACAGGAGAGACGCTGGCAAGAGGCAAGGGAGAGGCATGGGGCACTGCTGCAGGGAAGCTCGCAGCGCCAGGGTCCCAGACAGGCACTGCTGTGGGGAAGCTCGCTTGTGCCGCGGTCCCAGATGGGCAATGCTGTGAGGAATCTTTAAGCATCGCGGTCCCGGACGGAAACTGCTGCGGGGAAGCTCACAGCACCAGGGTCCCGGATGGGCACTGCTGTGGGGAAGCTCGCAGCACGGGGAGAAGCAGCAGCGGGCAGAGCTGGGTCCAGCAGCTGGTGACAGACGAGGTGATTACCTTTGGCACTGCCATCCTTGCTCCTCCCGCGCTTGTGCCGGTCTAAGATGAGCCCATTCCAGGGGGCGCACAGGACCCCACAGAGCTGGGTGAAGGCGAAGGCATTGGTGTAGGTGCTTACTGGGAATAGAGACAGGGAGCAAAGCACAATGCTTGAGACTTCACCCCACAGGCCCTGTTCACTTCCTGATCCACTGGACGGGAGGGTGGCCTGTATTGGCCAGGCACTCCTGGGTCCCACACTGAGCCCTGGTGACCTTGGCCAAGCTACTGACCCTCCCCCTGCCTCAGTTTCCCATGGGTGACAATAGTACCAACCTCGTCAGGTCATTTGAGATGCTGGGCAGGAAGGGCCAAGGGTTTGTACCTATTCCAGCCTCCCTCCCCTCCTCTGGAGCCTGCCCCACTTCAGTTCTCCTCACTCCATCCACACCAATAAGTACAATCCATTTAATCAGACAGCAGGGGGCAGAACTGCCCAGCTCAGACACCGCTGCCTACTCCAACTCCGTCCCACCCCCAACCTTACCTACAAAATCTCGCTCCATCCCTGCCTGCTCCTTTCCCTCCGTCCTTCCCTCCATCATCTCTCTCCATCCCCGCCTGCTCCATTCCCCTGTTCTCTCCATCATCTCTCTCCATCCCCACCTGCTCCATTCCCCTGTTCTTCCCTCCATCATCTCTCTCCATCTCGCCTGCTCCTTTCCCTCCGTCCTTCCCTCCATCATCTATCTCCATCCCCACCTGCTCCATTCCCTCTGATCTTCCCTCCATCATCTCTCTCCATCCCCGCCTGCTCCATTCCCCTGTTCTCTCCATCATCTCTCTCCATCCCCACCTGCTCCATTCCCCTGTTCTTCCCTCCATCATCTCTCTCCATCCCACCTGCTCCATTCCCTCTGACCTTCCCTCGATCATCTCTCTCCATCCCTGCCTGCTCCATTCCCCTGTTCTTCCCTCCATCATCTCTCTCCATCCCCGCCTGCTCCATTCCCCTGTTCTTCCCTCCATCATCTTTCTCCATCCCCACCTGCTCCATTCCCTCTGACCTTCCCTTAATCATCTCTCTCCATCCCCGCCTGCTCCATTCCCCTGTTCCCTCCATCATCTCTCTCCATCCCCGCCTGCTCCATTCCCCTGTTCTTCCCTCCATCATCTCTCTCCATCTCCATCTGCTCCATTCCCCTGTTCTTCCCTCCATCATCTCTCTCCACCCCACCTGCTTCCTTCCGTCCATCCTTCCCTCGATCATCTCTCTCCATCCCCGCCTGCTCCATTCCCCACATCCTTCCCTCGATCATCTCTCCCCATATCCACCTGTTCCAGTCCCTCCGTCCTTCCCTCCATCATCTCTCTCCATCCCCGCCTGCATCATTCCCGTTCTTCCCTCCATCATCTCTCTCCATATCCACCTGTTCCATTCCCTCCGTCCTTCCCTAGACCATCTCTCTTCCCCTCTGCCTGCCCTATTGTTCCGTTCTCCCCCTTCCCCCGTACCCCCAGCTGTGGCAGGCTGGGTGCCCCGTACCTAGCGCGGTGTCGCGGGCAGCCAGGTGCTCCAGCATGGGGTTGAGGGTGCCGATGAAGAGGTAGTGCCGCAGCTGCATCACCGATAGCCACATGAGGTGCCAGAAGAAGAGCTTGGAGAAGACACAGGCCCGGAAAGACATGCCAGGGGGCTCTCCATGGCCGGGCCCGGCCCCCGACTCTCCTGGGGATGGACACAGCGCACTCAGGATTAGCCCTAGGTCTGGAGGGGGTGGGGGTGAGGGAGGGGGTGTGGTTTCAGAGTGGGGGCCTGTGCCCAGGCGATCCAGAGAGAGAGGGACGCTGCCGGGGGCCTGAAGGGAGCTGTGAAGGCTGGAGACAGAATGAGGAGGGAGAGCAGGGATCAGCTCCCGGCCCTGCTGGTTCACCCCAGCCCAGCCCAGCCCAGCGGGCAGTGCCTGTCCCTCCTGGGATCCTCCACAAACCATCCCCCCACCTCCCCCGCGGGCTCCTGTGCTCGGAGGTGCCTGCCTAGGACAGGGCCGACCCCAAGGAGCCCAGAGAGGCGCCTGTGCCCGAGTCTGGGCGGTGGCTCCGCTGCCCTGGACACAGCCCTGTGGTGGGGGGCACCTCTGGGGGAACGGTGTCTGCCTGGGACCAAGAACAAAGGGCTGGGGTGGAGGTCAAGGGGGGCGCGGGGTTAAATGTGGGCTGCTGGGAGCTGGAGTCTCTCCTGGACCGGGCCAAGAGCGGGGTCGGAGGGCTGGGGCTGCCCAAGCTGGCCCCTGCTTTAACTTTCCGTTCTCTCCAGGTGTCGCAGCGCTGGCTAGTCCCTGCAGAGGCTGGGGGGCTGCCCTGCTCCCCTTGGGGGCACGGGGCTCTCCTTGCACCCATCGCAGCAGGGGTGCTGGAGGTGCTGAGGTTTGCAGTGGGGCTGAGTGGCTTACCCCAGTCACAGAGTGGGAGCCTAAAAGGGGGGGTCCTCCAGGGACTCTCCCAGAGCACCAGACCTGTGGATCTGTGAGGGGCTCACTGGAGTCCATGGGGCGATTCAAGAGTGGGGGATAATTTGGGGGGCTCACTGGAGGTCATGAGTGCTGCAGGGGTAGAGGGGGATTTGGGGGGCTTGCTGGGGGGGCCCCAGGAGGCAGAGGAGGAATTCGGTGAGGGGAATTGGCCAGCCCTACCTTTGCCCATGAGGGCTTTGCCGGCATCGGCGCCTCCCGGGCCTGGCTCCAAGTACGGGTCGCTGGGCTCGTGGGCTCCATCGCCCAGGCCTGGCCGCTGCTCCTCGTGGGTACGGTAAGAGCACCCCTGCCTCCGGCACCTCAGCCTGTGTGGACACAGCGAGCCAATCACCGCCCGCCACAGCCCACGGCAGGGCCAGAGACAGCACCCACCCAGGCCCACCACTAGGACCAGTGACCCCCATGCAAGAGCCGAGGCTCCCCAGCACCCACCGGTGCTCCCCTGCAGCACAGGAGCAGCCCCGAGACAGCATGGCCTGGGGGCCAGGGGAGAATCGCTCCCAGGGGTCCGGCACCGTCCGGTGCTGCCATGGGGCTGAGCCCCATTTACCCAGCAGAGCCTGTTCCCTGAGAGAGGACAGCAAGGGTGCAGTGGGGTTACAAGACAGACTGCGATGGCAGCATCCATGGGAAGCAGATGCGCAGGCAGAGAGCCCAAACGGAGGATGGAGAGATCCACACGAGGCAGATGTGGGGTGGAGGGGCCCATGGGAGGCAGATGTGGGGACAAAGAGGTGCATGGGACACAGATGGAGGATGGACAGGGCAAAGACACCTATTGGAGGCAGACGAGGGGTGATAGGGAGCAGAGGGCCCCACAGGAGGCAGATCGGGGATGGAGGGACCCATGGGAGGCAGATGGGGGGGTGGAGGGACCCATGGGGAGTGGAGGGTGCGGGCAGAGGGTGACTCACCCATATGCGTATCCTGGGGGCAGCGGGTAGGGGATGTGCCACCTAGGCATCAGGAAGAAGGTGCGGGTCAGGTGCCAGGCACTGCAGGCCGAGAGGAAGAGGAACATTTCTCGCAGGGTCAGGCCTTGCTCGGACAGCAGCTGGGGGTGAAGGAAGTTGTCAGCGGGTGCATACGGGGCCAACCTGGATTCAGTGACCTGTATTGTTCTTAGGGTGGCTTCCAGAGGCTGCAGCCAGGATCAGAGCCCCTGGTGTGCCAGGCCCTGCACAGACCCCCACCGAGACCCGGGCCCCCGTTGTGCCAGGCCCTTCACAGACCCCCACCGAGACCCGGGCCCCCTGTGTGCCAGGCCCTTCACAGACCCGCACCGAGACCCGGGCCCTCCGTGTGCCAGGCCCTGCACAGACCCCCACCGAGATCAGGCCCGACGCAGACACATAGCAAGGGACATCCCGTGCCTTGAAAAACTCACAGTCTAAACAGAAAAGTGGAAACTGAGGTACGGGGAGGGGAACTGATTCAACCTGTCCCCCCCCCTCGTGTGTCAATGACAAGGCCAGGAATAGCACCCACATGGCCTGATTTCCAAACCCGTGGTTTAACCACAGCCACACTTCATCCTGCCCTCATCCCAACAGCCCAGCAACAGACTGCCCCCCCGAGTGGCTCCGGCTCCCTTCATACGTCTCAGCACAGGGCTGGAAGATCATCACGGGATTATTTCTCTCAGTCGGCCCTCGCTGCAGAGACACAACCTCAGGTTGGTTGTTCCCATGCAGCACATAAACTCCATGGCAGCACATGGCCTGGAGGAGAGATGGGGGGAGAGGAACAACTCACTGCCAAAGCCAAGGGAAAGAACATGGAAGGAGTGGGAGTCTCCACAGCTAGGATCTATGCAGTGCCCTGATCTCAGCTGGGGCAGGGCCTGTCTGTCGCTGTGTGTCTATGCAGCCCCCGGCACGATGGGGCCCTGATCTCAGCTGGGCCGGGCCTGTCGCTCACTCTGTGTGTATGTGTGTGCAAAGCCTGGCACAATGGGGCCCAAATCTCAGCTGGGGCAGGGCCTGACTCTTACTGGGGCTGGATGCTGGCTGAGCTCAATCCTGCACAGGTGAGGCCAGTCTGGTGGGGATTGGAACGCAGTGCGAACCCCAGGGGTGTGCAGGAAGGGTGAGAAGAACCTGAACATTTGCATGTCACAAGATTTAGGAGGTGGCTGTATCTAAGGAACTCCTTGCTTAATGGACCCCAAATCTGCACCTCTAACCCTGCCCTCGGCCCCCATGGAGCAGAGCTGGGGTTTCCAGGAGGTGGTCTGCCCCACCCTTCCCACCCTCCCTATTGCTGTCTCCTCCAGCCACCTCCTCTCCCCACGGCCCCCGGAGCTAGGGCCCAGGGGCTCACCTTGACCACAAGGAAGACAGCAGAGGATGAGTCGAAGGCCCCATTGTAGAGGGTGATGATGGTCGAGCGGTGCTTCCCAAACAGGTTCCCCACCTGGAGGAACGATACCCCCCCCACACCCCCAATCATCATAGAACCATAGACTATCAGGGTTGGAAGGGACCTCAGGAGGTCATCTAGTCCCACCCCCTGCTCAAAGCAGGACCAGTCCCCAACTAATTCATCCCAGCCAGGGCTTTGTCAAGCCTGACCTTAAAAACCTCTAAGGAAGGAGATTCCACCACCTCCCTAGGTAACCCATTCCAGTGCTTCACCACCCTCCTAGTGAAAAAGTTTTTCCTAATATCCAACCTAAACCTCCCTCACTGCAACTTGAGACCATTACTCCTTGTTCTGTTATCTGCTACCACTGAGAACAGTCTAGTTCCATCCTCTTTGGAACCCCCTTTCAGATAGTTGAAAGCAGCTATCAAATCCCCCCTCATTCTTCTCTTCTGCAGACTAAATAATCCCAGTTCCCTCAGCCTCTCCTCATAAGTCATGTGCCCCAGTCCCCTAATCATTTTCGTTGCCCTCCGCTGGACTCTTTCCAATGTTTCCACAGCCTTCTTGTAGCGTGGGGCCCAAAACTGGACACAGTACTCCAGATGAGGCCTCACCAATGTCGAATACAGGGGAATGATCACATCCCTCAATCTGCTGGCAAGGCTCCTACTTATACAGCCCAAAATGCCGTTAGCCTTCTTGGCAACAAGGGCACACTGTCGACTCATATCATCAACACCGCCCAGGGCACCCCAATCTTGCCGGGCCATAGGGAGCATGGGATGGGGGCTGATTGAGCACTAGGGAGTCTGGGACCCACAGGGAGCTGGATGGGGGAGGGTGGCACCATGTGGCCTGGGTTGCCTGGGGAGCAGGGCTGCAAGCTCCTGGGGGACCCTGCGGGGTCAGATTTGTCCCAGGAGTCTGGGATGTGGGACTGGCACTGTGGGCTATGGTGTCCCTGTGGAATTGGGCTGAGGGGGGCACTGTGGGGTTGGAGATCCCCCAGGGAGCCAGGTTGGAGGTGCTATGGGGGCTGGGGTCTCTAGGGAGCTGAGCTAAAGGAGGGCCTGTTCTCTGCCTCCATTACTCAACTGGCAGCAGTTCTGGCAGGGCAGCTGGAGCTGGGGCATCTGCTCCCGTGAGGATGCCCTCACCCCCAGCTCTCTGCTTTTCTGCAGGGGGCTCTGATTCTATACACTATATATAAGTGGGATTTTAATCGGATTCGTGCTAACACAAAAAAGAACAAAACAATCATTGGTGGCCCCTGCTGACACTGATTTTGTCCCTGTTTCTGAAGCTTTCACACTTCAAGTTTAATTAATTTTTTTCAGACTTTCAGTTGCTGGAGACAGGGGTGTGAATTGGTGGCACTAATCGCTGGTTTCCGGCTGCTCATGGTAGCACTGCACGGTGAAGGTCACGTTTGAGAAGGAACGCTAAGTTAGAAAGAGAGAACACTGTAAGCAAGCAACCCAAATATACAAAACTATTTCTCTGCTAGTGCGGCTTCAAAATCAGCTTCCAAAGATGTCGGACCTGCTTGCTCCAAAAATGATAATCACAGTGAAGCTATGGCTATGAACTTGTTCCCTCAGGAGAGGTCAAAAGAAAGGACAAGCATTCCTGAAATCCAGGACAAATGTCATGATGAAAGAGAAGACCCACTTTTCCTACCACCTGTCCAAACAGAAGGCGGAGAGACAAGTCGTGATAAGGAGGATAAAGTGGCCATTAAGACAAACGAAGATCTGGATAAATGGCCTTTGATAATGGAGTAGTTTTGCATGCAGCGTAAGGAAGGTCGGCGCTATTTTTGAACTGCATCCTGGAGGGAAGTTTTAAGGCTTGTTGTGACAATTAAGCTTCTCACTGAAAGTGGTTTAACATTTAGAGGAAGGAGGGACATTATCGGCTATCCTGAAAATGGAAATTATCGAAGTATTCTTGAAACTTTCGCCCAAATATGATCCGTCTCTACGTGAGTGAGTTAAACGCTATGGAAACATCCTACTTGTTGAAAACAATCTGTGATGAGTTCATTGAGCCAATGGGATGTAAGGTTTTGGAATTCATTGTAAGTGAAGTCAAAGAAGCCAAATACTACTCTTTGATCACAGGTTCAACTCCTGATATCACTCACGTTGAACAGTTATCTGTCATTGTCCGATATAGCTTACACGGTGCCAGATATGAGCGTCTTGTTGGGTTTATACTCGTCAAAAGCCACACGGCAAAGTCGCTCTTCCAGCCCGTGGAGTCTTTATTGGACACAAACAACACTGCTACTGAAAACTGCAGAGGTCAAGCCAACGATAATGCAAGTTACAGGTCTGAAAAGTATGAAGGTCTTCAAGGTCAGATCAAAAGACTAAGCCCACTAGTTGGGTAGGTGCCATACACAACTCATTCTCTGAACGTAGTTGGAACGTGTAGCATTGATGCTTGCATGGAAGCCATAAACTTTCTCTGTTTTGTTCAGAAACTAAATGTTTTTGGGGTTTTTTGCAGCATCGCCCAGGCGATGGCAGCATCTGTGCAAGAAGCTTACCAAGAGTGACCAAATAACTCTCCTTGTCCTGAAAACCCTGCCAGATAGGAGCTGGTCCTGTCAGGCTGAATCTTGTAATGCAGTGTAGTGGACCGTGAGGACATTCAATGTTGTTTCAAAGAACAATGGACAACGCCGAGGAAAACAGTGGAACTCAAAGGGAAGCGCAACCATCTGCACCTTATGAGTACCCTGTGGAATGGGATATTAGAAAGGTTGGACAAAACTAGCCTAAGGATTCAAAAGCCAGGCCCGGGTCTTGTCATCGCTGTTCATTTGCTGCCTTCCTTGCAAGAATTTGCCACAAGCTTCCGATCTCAGTTTGACTATTTTGAGATGCAAGCGAAAAGAATTGGGAAGTGAAGGTGATGAGTCCTTCATGAAAACCACAAATGGACTGTAACACAAATACTTCCAGATGGCAAAAGTGAGGAAGGAGGAAATCGGAAGTTGAGAGCTTTTCTCCTCTCCGCCACAAGCTAAGCTGGGAACTGAAAAGAAGAAGTGAATGTTATGCGGAACTGTCATGCATGCCAGCACTGCTCAACGCTTACCCAAATGATCTACAGCCTCAGCTTGTCCACGAAATGGAGCCGTGTTCAGCGGTTGTAAGATACTGTGATGTGCAGGATGCGAAATGCTCCTGAAATCATCACATTTTTGCACGAGCAAGGCCTGAGTAACGTCTTCCCGACTGTTTGCATCACGTTGAGGCTGTATTGGGCTGTGCCCATTGCCAGCTGCAGAGCAGAGCGAGCGTTCTCGACGCTTGCCTTCATAGATAATCATCTTCCGCCAACGATGGCAGAAGCAAAGCCCAGAGCTCTCGCTATGATGGCAGCTGAATGGAATGCATTTCACACGCTGCCGTTTGAGGGTACAATCGCTGAATTTTGCGGCACCTAAAGCTCGCAAGATGCCAGTTGAAACGTTCGGCCTTTCATTTGACTCGCACTGTTCTGTGTTTATCCAGGCGGTATGTACCCTGGTCAGCATCTTCGCTTTTCTTTCTGTGTCGCGACCAGGTGGGCCTTTCGCTGGGGCCGCCTCAGTGTCCCCTCCTTTTCCAAAGTTCTCTCCCCGCTTGGGAACCGTACTCCAGCTTTCCAGGGGTCTCCCACTTCAGGGGACGTTCAGTCTCTGAGGCTCCTTATAAAGGTCTGATTAATAGATGAGGTCCAGCACGGCTGGACCCTGGGTGTCCTGTGATGATGAGCTTACCCTGGATTTCCTACGTCCATGTGGGCAGGAGAAGCTGTTCCCTCTCTCCGCTCTGTAGCAGGAGAAAGCTACCTTTCCTCTTGGCTGCCGCCCCGTCTGTGCCAAGCTCCCCTTTTAACCTTGCGGCCTCGGGCTCTGCAGCTGGGCCGATCCAATAGCACGTGAGACCAGAGTTGCTCCTGAACCTCGCCCAGATTGGGGTGGGGGCATGTCCCACCCCAGCCCTTATTCAGTCATGTACAGGACTTGTTGATTGCCTCTAAAAAACATTAGCCCTGGGCCTCCAGTCTCATCAATCCAGCCTTGCTCTCCCCAGGGGGACCAATAGGAGGCAGCAAACCCAGCCCCTCTCAGTAGGTTCCTTCATCAGTGCCTAGCTAGAGATCCCTCGGCCATTGCCTGGGCAGCTCCCGCCCCATGGCTGACACCCCCAGGAGAGCCCAGATGGAGCGGGTGGGAGGGTCAGACCTGCATGTTGGTGAGGATGAGGAGGATCCCGCCAATGGAGAGCAGACACATAGCTGGGAAGAGGATCAGCGCCGTGGCTGCAGGGGACACACAAGCACCGCATGTCAGGGAGTGGCACACCACAGACGCACCATACAACGCACACGCCAAGGCACTGGGCACACACACAGACAGCGAGTGCAACATGCACACACACAGGGACATACACTATCGGGCTTCTTAACAAGCCCCAGTGAGTGTAACACATACACACACACAATCATGAGATATAACAATTCCTAGCGAGTGTAGCACACACACGCCCATCCGGCCTCATAACAAACTCCAGTGAAACACACACACACACACACACACACACACACAAACACCCTGTTGGGCCTCGTAACAAGCCCCAGCGAGTGTCACACACACACACACACACACACACACACAAACACCCTGTTGGGCCTCGTAACAAGCCCCCGTTAGTGTCACACACACACAAAATTGGGCCTCATAACAAGCCCCAGTGAGTGTCACACACACACACACACACACACACACACACACATAAACACCCTGTTGGGCCTCGTAACAAGCCCCAGCGAGTGTCACACACACACACACACACACACACACACACAAACACCCTGTTGGGCCTCGTAACAAGCGCCAGTGAGTGTCATACACACAGAGACCCTGTTGGGCCTTGTAACAAGCCCCAGCGAGTGTCATACACACAGACACATACACACCCTGTGGGGCCTTGTAACAAGCCCCAGCGAATGTCTCTCACACACACACACACACAGAGGTAGGTGCCCAGCCACACTCGCCCAGAGGGGTGTCCACGCCATGGTGGATCAGGACTGGCTCTCTCTGCCCAGCAGGAGGCAGAGCTGCGCCCAGTCACAAGCGGAGGCAGAGTTCCCAGCCCAGTGGGGGCGCTTCTGCATGGAAGGGCTGGGTCCCCCCAGTGCTGCCATGAGGGGCAGAGCCCGGCCCTGCTTGGTGCCCCAACCCCAGCTCGGGCCATCAGGAGGTGCCCTGCCCCATCGCGCCCACAGGCAGAGGCCTCACCTGCCGTGGAGAAGGCAATAAGCAGCGTGCCGCCGGTGTAGAGGGATCTGAAACACACAGACACAGGGCCATGCTGGGGGAGCAACCGAGGGGGGGCAGCGGACACCCCCTCTCCATTGCGGCTTCTGTCCCACGTGGGGGAGCTACAGCTCCCATCGCAGCTCCAGGGGTGGGGGGAGCAAGGGAGGGGCTAGCGGAAGGCAGCGGTGGGAGCTAGACACTTGGGGTGCAAGGGGGGCAGGGAGGGGGAGTGGAAGGAAGGAGGACGGGGAGGGGCGATGGTGGGGGAGGGATGCAGGGAAGTCAGGGAGGGAGGGGAAGGAGGAAAGGGGACAGGGAAGGATGGGGGACAGAGGCAGGATTTAACCCCACAGTCAAGGTGGTGGAGGGCAGGAGACAGGGCTGGGAGGAGGGCCCAAGCCGAGCCAGGAGCTGCAGACCAGACACCACAAGCACTGGTTGCACCCCAGGGAATGCTGGGAGCAGTAAAGGCGGGTTGGGGGCGCACGGCAAGGCACGCTGGCGGAAGGGATGGAACAGGCGACCCTGCAAGGCGGCTGGGGCAGAGCTAGGTTGGGGGCAGGGGGCTACTGCTGGGTGTTGGCAGCCAGGGCACAAATGGCCACAGCATGGCCCTGAACACTGGGGCTTGGGCCAGCCAGCTTGTCTGCACTGGGAGACTGACCCCAGTACTGCACCACTCTAAAGAGTGAAGAACCAGATCCCCCAGGGAGTTACCCCCGTCTAAGGACAGCACCAGGATTAGAATGGTAGAACCTGACTGGTTAATATACCTGGGCAGACCTGCCCTCAGTTAGTGCCCTTCCTGGATGGGATAGATAGCTGGATGGATAGATGGGGTGTATGTAGATCGATCGATCAATGGATGGATAGATAGATGGATGGGTGGGTGGGTGGGGTGTAGTCAATACATGGATGGATTGGGTGTATGTAGATGGATGGATAGATGGATGGCTGGGGTGTATGTGGGTGGATGGATGGAGTGTATGTAGATCGATCGATCGATGGAGGGTATGTTGATGGATGGATGGATGGATGGATGGATGGATGGATGGATGGATGGATGTGGATGGAGGGAGGGAGGGATGGGGTGTATGTAGATGAATCGTTGGAGGGTATGCGGATGGATTGATGGAGGGTATGTTGATGGATGGATGGTTGGATGGATGGATGGATGGATGGGGTGGATGGATGGAGTGTATGTAGATCGATCGATCGATGGAGGGTATGTTGATGGATGGATGGATGGATGGATGGATGGATGGATGGATGGATGGATGGATGGATGGGGTGTATGTGGATGGAGGGAGGGAGGGATGGGGTGTATGTAGATGAATCGTTGGAGGGTATGCAGATGGATTGATGGAGGGTATGTTGATGGATGGATGGATGGATGGATGGATGGATGGATGGATGGATGGATGGATGGATGGTGTGTATATCAATAGATGGATGTACGGATGGGGTGTATGTCAGCCCAGGCAGCAGGCCTTTGCTTTGACTGCCATGGGCTGTGGGGCTGGCCCACAGCGTCCTGGTGAGGGAGCTCAGCTGAGCGGGAGGTACTGGAGCTGCAGAGCCCCGGAAGCAGGAGCCCCAGCTCTGCAGCAAGGACGGGAGGGAACAGCTTGTGGGAAGCCAGCAGCGAGCACTTCCTTCCGGGCGCTTGTGCAACCTCAGCAGTAGCCTGCTGGCCATGCTCTGGGGTGCAGGGAGTTAGCCCGGAGCCAGCTGCACCAGCGCCCCCGGGCCCAGCCGCATACAGGATCTGCTGACGTAGTCCCTGGCCCGTTCACAGACACTAACTCAGCCAAGGAGAAACGAATGAGCTGCAGGTGCCCTGGAGCCCTAAGGACGAGGGAAAGCTGTGGGCAAGGGCCTGTGCTGGGGGGGCTGAGCCTGTGAAAGTGATGGGCGGGGGGGTTGTGCTGGGGGGCGTGGTCTGAGGGGCTGGCGGCTACAGGCACGGATCCGTGGGCCCAGGCAGGGCGCTGCCGGGGGGAGGCGGATGGGCTCACTGGATAACCTGGGCCAGGCGTGGTCCCTGCTTGGTGTCCCTCATTTTCACCGCATTGCGGTGAGAGTGAGGAAGAATGAACCAAAGAAAGAAAGAGTGGGGAGGGATGGGGGATCCTGTCCCGGGGGACCTTCTCCCCTCCCCGCAACGCCACGGGGTTTATCCCACACACACACACACTCGCCAAACCCATGGAGAGCGTCCCATCCCCCACCCCCGGGTCCCCGAGGAGCCTAGGGGAGGGGTCCCGGAGGGGATGCAGTTCAGGGGAGGGATCCAAGAGGAGGGTCCGAGTGGCGGGGGGTGGGGTTGGGACAGGGGCCCAGCGGGAGGGGCCCACGGGGTGGATCCCTGGGGCCCCCCGCCCCCGCACTCACATGGCCAGCAAGCGGGCCGGCATGGTGCCAAAGCGGTCAAAGATGTAGCCGGTAGGAAAGGCCATGAAGTTATTCATGAAGGAGCCGACAGTGAAGACGAGGGACAGCTGCTCGTCCTGCGCCCGGCAGTCTGGGGAGAGCCTGGCCTGAGACACCGAACTGACCAACCCACCCCCACCGCTCCCACGTGCCCCTCACGGACCCCGACACCCCCACAGACCCTCCCACCTGGATCCCAACACTCATACGGGACCCTAACATGGATTCACCCCCAGACACAGACCCCCTGCCCTGACACCCCAGCCCCTCCCATACACACATCCCCCAGTCCCGATACCCTCTCCTCACCCCACCCATGGCCCAAGAGGGTGTCTAGGGGAAATGGGTGGCACTGGGCCGGGTGGGGAGCTCAAGGTAGGGAACCAGAAAGGGAAGGAATCTTAATTTAGGGATATGCAAATGAGACAATGCATAGTTCTGAATATGCAAATAAGGGTGTTGCACTATTTGCATATTCTCATCAGCCTTCTGGCCCTGGTGCAGCACCTGAGATGGGGACATCCCCCTATCCCCCCGGCCCTGCATCACTGCTCCTCCTCCCTCCAGCACCGCCCACTCCCCTGCAGCTCTCCCCGGTGCCACTCTAGTGCTGCCCCCCGCCATACCTGGGCCCTGTGTGCCATTGCCCGTGCCGTTAGCCGCCGGCACACACAGCTCCTCGAAGTAGTGAAAGTCCTTGAGCACATACACCAACGAGGCCCAGCCGAAGATGACGCCGGCAAAGCACATGCATTCCAGCAGGCCCGAGAGCAGCGTGCCCAGCCGCTTGGCCAGTCCCGTGCCCTGCTCCTCCATGGCACCCTGCCCGCTTCCCTTCTGCTCCTGGGAGGGTCCCTTTCTGAGCCTGGAACCACAAAGAGACACTCCAGGAGGTCAACGCTTTGCAGAGACAGCCCATGCCCGGTGCTGAGATGCAGCTGCTTCTGGGGAAGGGGGTGGACCAGATATTAATACAGGATTCCCCCACCCAACACTGAGATGCAGCTGCCTCAGGGGGAAACCTATCTCCTAATATGGAGGCGAGGAAAGAAGTTGGTAAAGTCCAGGAGAGGAACAGTCAAATGTAAGCATCCCATTGAAACACAACACATGGAGGCAAGCAACTGCATATAGACAACGTGCACAAGTGTTTATACACAGATGATAGACATCTAAACACTAAGCTGGGTGAACCCGAGTGCCTGGCATTAAAGGAGGCTATTGATGTAACAGGCACCACAGAAACTTAATGGAATGAGGCTAACCACTGGGACACAGAAATACCAGGGTACGAAATATACAGGAATGAAAGAGCAGGTTGTGCTGGTGGGGAAGTAGCACTGTACGGGAAAGAAAGCACCAAGTCAAATAAAGTAAAAATCTTAAACAAATCAAACAGTTCCACAGAATCTCTATGGCTAGAAACTCCGTGCTTGAACAATGAGAGTACGGCAGTAGGGATATACTACCCACCATATGGCTGTGAAATGTTCAGGGACATCAGGGAGGCTAAAATACCAGAAAACCCAATAGTAATGGGGGATT
Source organism: Mauremys mutica (assembly GCF_020497125.1). NCBI lineage: Eukaryota > Metazoa > Chordata > Testudines > Geoemydidae > Mauremys > Mauremys mutica. The sequence goes on from NC_059075.1 coordinate 146,679,354, forward strand.
TCAACTTTCCCCATATTGACTGGGTACATGTCACCCAGGTCAGGATGCAGAGATCAGGGGCGGCTCCAGGCCCCAGCACGCCAAGCGCGTGCTTGGGGCGGCAAGCCGCGGGGGGCGCTTTGCCAGTCGCCGGGATGGCGGCAGGCAGGCTGCCTTTGGCGGCATGCCTGCGGAGGGTCCGCTGGTCCCGCGGCTCCACCGAAGCCGTGGGACCAGCAGACCCTCTGCAGGCACGCCTGCGGGAGGTCCACCGGAGCCGCAGGACCGGCAAGTGGCAGAGCGCCCCCCGCGGCATGACGCCGTGCTTGGGGCGGTGAAATGTCTAGAGCCGCCCCTGGCAGAGATAAAGTTTATAGACACCATAAACGACAGCTTCTTGGAGCAGCTAGTCCTGGGATCCACAAGGGGAAAGAGGATTCTTGATTTAGTCCTCAGTGGCACACAAAATCTGACCCCAGCTGAACCATTTGGGTAATAGTGACCATAACATGGTTAAATGTAGCAGCCTTGTAGGGGGGAAAATACCAAAAAATCCACCATACTCATATGTAACTTTACAAAGGGGAACGACATAACTTTACAAAGGATGGTAGTTAGATGGAAATTAAAAAGAGCAGTGCCAAGGGTAAAACGCCTGCAAGCTGCATGGAGATACTTACAAACACCATCCTCGAGGCTCAGACAAAACGCCCCCCCAAATCCAAACAGATGGCAGGAGGGCTAAACTGCAGAGTAATGGAGACGACTAGCGGCAAAAGTAAGGAGCATAAACTTTGGCAAATAAAATGTGAAAGTCTAACAGGACGGGCCAAAAAGGGATTTAAGAAGCAACTTGCTAAAGATGCAACAACTAACAGTAAAAAGTTGTAAGTACACCGGAAGCAGGAAGCCTGCCAAACAGTCAGTGGGGCCACTGGACAACAGAGGTGTTCAAGGAGCACTCAAGGAAGACGAGGTCGTTGCAGAGAAACTAAATGAATTCTCTGCATCAGTCTTCACTGCAGGGGATGGGAGGGAGATTCCCACACCTGGGCCATGCTTCTTAGGTGACAAATCTGAGAAACTGCCCCAAACTGAGATGTCAATAGAGAAGGTTTGGGAACAAATTGATAAATTAAAAAGTAATGGCCCCGGGGCCAAGAGTTCTGAAGGAGTTTAAATATGAAACTGCAGAACTCCTAACCGCAGTATGTAACCTACTGCTTAAATCATCCTCTGTACGAGATCACTGGAGGATAGCTAATGTAACGCTGATTTTTAAAAAGGGCTCCAGAGCACTCCTGGCAATTACAGGCCACTAAGCCTAACTTCAGTACCAGGGTAAATTGGTTGAAACTTTAGTAAAGAACAGAGTTACCAGACACACAGATGAACACAATTTGTTGGGGAGGAGTCAACACGGCTTTTGTAAAGGGAAATCATGCCTCACCAATCTATTACAATTATTTGAGGGGGTCAGCAAACACGTGGGGAAGGGTGACCCAGGCAATATAGTGTATGTGGATTTTCAGTTTAGCTTTGATAAGGTAACCAGGGACTAAGGGAAGATCCCTTCATGGATCAGTAACTGGTTCATAGATAGGAAACAAAGGGAACAAATAAATGGGAAGTTTTCACAATGGACAGAGGTAAATAGCAGGGTCCCCCAAAGGTCTTCACCAGGACCAGTTCTGTTCAACATATTCATGAATGCTCTGGAAAAGGGGTGAACAGTGAAGTGGCAACGTATGCAGATGCTACAAAATTATTCAAGATAGTTCCATCCAACGCTGACTGGGAAGAGTTACAAAGGGATCTGCCAAAACTGGGTGACTGGACCACAAAATAGCAGATGAAATTCAACGTTGATAAGTGCAAAGTAATACACATTGGAAAATGTAATCCCACCTGTACGTACAACATGAGGGGGTCTAATTAGCTGTTACCACCTAAGAAAGAGATCTTGGAGTCATCATGGATAGTTCTCTGAAAATGACCACTCAGTGCACAGCAGGGATCAAAACGGCTAACAGAATGTTAGGAACTATGAGGAAAGGGGTAGATAATATGACAGAAAATATCATAGTGCCACTGTAGAACCCAGGGTGTGCTCACAGCTTGAATACTGTGTCCAGTTCTTGTGGCCCCATCTCAAAAGGAATGCGTGGAACTGGCAAAGGTTGAAAGAAGGGCAACAAAGATGATCATGGGTATAGAACAGCTTCCATACAAAGACCGGGGCTGTTCAGCTTAGAAGAAACGACTCAGAGGGGATATGAGAGAGGGCTATAAAATCATGAATGGTGCAGACAAAGTGAACAGAGATGTGTTAATTAACCCTTCACACATGCAGAAACCGGGGTCACCCCGTGAAATTAGTACGCAATAGTGTGACTCTGTACCTCAGGGGAACACCCTGCACCCCCATGTTCATCTTTATAAAATGATTGTGTGGTGTCCAATGCAAAGTTTGTCATGTTGGGTGTCTTCAAAAGGCTCACGATGCACTGAGCATGGTCACTATAGTGATATTATAGTAATTGTTACAGTAATATTACAGTAATGTTATAGGTTATAATTTCAAGTACATAGTTATGAGGCTGAAAATGTATCCTCATGGCTTAAAGCAAGCCCAGGCAAAAACTCTCCAAGAACAGAGAGGCAGTTCACACCTCATCAGGGCAGGTATGGGACAAACCCAGCCCAGACTCACAGGAACATAGGACGCTGGCCTGGGCAGCAACAAAATAATTTGTTGGACTCTCGAGTGAGAAGCCCCCCTTCCTTTGGCCAGTTTGGGACTGCGATGAGGAAATGCTCACCTGACTCTGGGGGGGGGGGGAGCAAAGGAGGAAGAAAGGACAGGATAAAAGGAACAGACATTTGCCGTGCACTCTCTCTCTTCCACCTACTTCTACAGACACCACACCAAGCAACTGAAGCGCTGATCAAAGGGGAGAGCCTGGCTGAAGAGCAACCAGCCAGCCTGTGGTGAGAAGCATCTAAGTTTGTAAGGGCACTGAGAGTGTTAAAATCAGCTTAGAATGCGTTTTGCTTTTATTTCATTTGACTGCATCTGACTTGTTATGTTTTGACTTATAATCACTTAAAATCTATCTTTATAGTTAATAAATTTGTTTTGTTTATTCTACCTGAAGCAGTGTGTTTGGTTTGAAGCGTGTCAGTGACTCTCCTTGGGATAACAAGCCTGGTACATATCAATTTCTTTGTTAAATTGATGAACTCATATAAGCTCATAGCGTCCAGGGGGCAGAACTGGACACTGCAGGTTCCTAGGATTGTGTCTGGGACCGGAGATATTGGCTCATGTCATTCGGTTGCGCAATCCAAGGAGCAGCCTACATGCCAGAGGCTGTGCGTGAACAGCCCAGGAGTGGGGGTTCTCACAGCGGAGCAGGGTAAGGCTGGCTCCCAGAGTCCAGGATTGGAGTGACCTAGCAGATCACCAGTCCAGATAACACCAGAGGAGAACGTCACACACAGGTTTGATAAAAACAAGAGGCAGGATCTTTTCACACAGTGCACAGCTAACCTGTGGGATGCAGTGAAGGCCAAAAGTGCACCTGCCTTCAGAAAAGAATGGCTAAGTTCACAGAGGATAGATCCATCAATGGCTATTAGCCAAGATGGTCAGGAACGCCAGCCCGTGCTCTTGGTGTCCCTAAACGTCTGACTGCCAGAAGCTAGGTGTGGAAGACAGGGGTGGATCACTCAGTCTTTGCTGCTTTCTGTACAATCCCCTTGCAGCTCTGGCACGGGCCACTGTCAGAGACAGGACACTGGCAGTATGGACCATGGTCTGACCCAGTGTGTCAACTCTTATGTTCTCTTATATTCTTATGGAGCCTAGCAGCTGTTTACAGATGGAGCCACCACCCAACATTGAGATGCTGCTACCACTGGCTATTTGTAGATCACTCTCTCGACTAGTGCTGAGATATGGCTGCCTATGGGGAGAGCAGTGGCAGCTGTTTACCAGCCACAGCACATCACCACGCAGGGATCACTCACCGAGCACTGCAAAGCAGCCACCTCTGGGGTGGTGCGTAGCAGCTGCTTATACAGAGATCCCTTACCCATCACTGCAGGGAGACCACGCCTGGGGTGGGGCACAACAGCTCTTTATGCAGGGGTTTCTTGCCCAATGCAGCGGTGCAGCTGCCTCTGGGGTGGGATGCAGAAGCTGCACTGAAACAGCGCACAAGAGCTGAAGGCTGGATGCATCCAGCTGGAACCACAGGGAAACTGAGTATGGCAAATTAGAATTAACCCTGTGGGAAACAGGCCAGTGCATGGGGGCAGGTCTTGTGAAAAATGCCACTGGATCCTCCATGCCCTTGGAAAGTTCAAGAGACCTTGGTAGCATTGGGATAACACTGTGTGAGGACAGCACCCGCTACTGATCCTCTGCCCCGCTCCCTGCAGCACAGCGCCCCCTAGTGCCACACTAGGGCATTGGGGTCAGCACAGACTGTGTGAGGACAGCACACCCCACTGAGCCCCTGACCCACTCCCTGCAACACAGCGCCCCCTAGCACCGCACAGGGGCACTGGGGTCAGCACTGACTGTGCAGGGACAGCTCCTCCCTGCCCTGCTCCCTGAAGCCCAGCGCCCCCTGGCTCTCAGGTCTGCACTGGCTCTGAGGGGAGTGTGCCCCCTACTGAACCATTTGGGTTTCTCCCAGTCCCCCATCCCAGAGCTCCCCCCACTTAGTGGGAGGCCTGGGGGGGGTCAGAGCAAGTGTCACTTCGCCGGCAGAGACGTCTGCATTAGCTGCCACCTGCACAGAGCCAGGGGCTCAGTAGGGGACACGTGCTGAGCTCAGCGCAGACGATTGGGGAGGCGGGGAAAATGTGGGACATGGATCGGGGAACCAATAAAAGCCTCCCCCTCCATCTCCCACGCTCCTCCCCCGCCCTCCTCGCTGTGCTTCTTTGCCCAGCCTGGACTGTGTTGGGGGCTCTGGCACTGCGCCCAGGCTGGGGGGGAGCCAGTCGGGTTACTCCCTGCCCCCCAGTGCCGAGAATCGGTGCCTCGCCCTGGGCAGGATGTGCTCTGGGGGCAATAAGGGCCTGGCCGGTGCTGGCCGGGCGCGGGAGCCAGCGCCTTGAGTACTGGCAAGAACAATCCTGTCAGCAGGATTTTAATGCTGAGCTAGGAAGGACGCAGGGGTCATCGGGGACAGGGCCACGGGCAGTGATTTATGGCATCCCCAAGGGACCAGTTCCCACGGAGCGCTGCAGGGCTGGAGCCCCTTGGCAGGGTGACCCAGACTCAGCACTCCAGGACTCCGGTGGGATTGTAGAGACAGAGCTGGGGGTTAGAGGCAGAACAGCCCAGGGTCTAAATCACTAGCCTGCTGCTCAGGAGACTGGGTCTAGTCCTGCCTCTGCTGGGTGCCTGTGGGCAAGTCACTGCCCTGCTCTGTGTCTCAGTTTCCCCCTCTGCCTTGGCTATTTGGAGCGTGAGCTCTTTGGGGCAGGTCCTGTCTCTCACTGTGTCTGGCCAGCGCCTGGCACAATGGGGCCCTGATCTCACCTGGGGCAGGGCCTGCCTCTCGCTGTGTGTCGGTGCAGCACCTGGCACAATGGGGCCCTGATCTCACCTGGGGCAGGGCCTGTCTCTCACTGTGTGTCTGGGCAGCGCCTGGCATAACAGGGCTGTGATCTCACCTGGTGCAGGGCCTGACTCTCACTGTGTCTGTGCAGCACCTGGCACAACGGGGCTGTGATCTCACCTGGGGCAGGGCCTGACTCTCACTGTGTCTGGGCAGCACCTGGCACAACGGGGCTGTGATCTCACCTGGGGCAGGGCCTGTCTCTCGCTGTGTGTCGGTGCAGCACCTGGCACAATGGGACTCTGATCTCTGGGTGCTACTGAAATAGAAACAGCAGTCAAGTGGCGGATGCCCTCAGAGCCCAACAAATTGTTCCCACTGAATCGTTTACTCTGAGCATTTCCATCAGCCCCAATCACGGGGGATCCGTGTGCAGGGCTGCGACCAGGAGGCTGGTGGGAATCCAGGCAGGGCCACCCACACAGTGCAGTTTGTGATCCCCGCTTGGGGGCTCATGTGATGTAGCGACGCGGCACGAACACAGCGATCGCCAGCGCCAGGAGGACGGGGTCTGGCGGGAAACCAGCTGTTTGTGCCAGCAGAGCCCCTGGCGACTCAAAGGGACCAGGAGCAGGGCAGGGCTGGAATGTGCTTCCATAGTGCCAGGGAGAGGGGTTACAGGATGCCCTGCTACTCACCCACCCATCGCCTCACCCTCTATCTATCCCATATGCACCCGCTAGCCTTCCACCCTTCTGTTCGTCTATTGCATCCGCAGCTTCCAACCCCACACTCTGCACCTGTCCTGTACTCACCTTCTGTCTATCCATCCAGCCCCCCACACACCCTCTTTCTTCCCATCTGTCTCCCTACCTTCATATGAGGCTCATCACCACAGTGTCTGACCACAGTATATACACCAGGGGGTAGGAAGAGGCTGGTGGATAGATAGATAGATAGATAGATAGATAGATAGATAGATAGATAGATAGATAGATAGATAGATAGATGGGGTGGCTGGGGATAGATAGATAGATAGATAGATAGATAGATAGATAGATAGATAGATAGATAGATAGATAGATGGTGTGTGTGGGGATAGATAGAGGGGGGTGGGGATAGATAGATAGATAGATAGATAGATAGATAGATAGATAGATAGATAGATAGATAGAGGGGGTGTGTGGGGATAGATAGATAGATAGATAGATAGATAGATAGAGGGGGTGTGTGGGGATAGATAGATAGATAGATAGATAGATAGATAGATAGATAGATAGATAGATAGATAGATAGATAGATAGATAGAGGGGGGTGGGGATAGATAGATAGATAGATAGATAGATAGATAGATAGATAGATAGATAGATAGATAGATAGATAGAGGGGGTGTGTGGGGATAGATAGATAGATAGATAGATAGATAGATAGATAGATAGATAGATAGATAGATAGATAGAGGGGGTGTGTGAGGATAGATAGATAGATAGATAGATAGATAGATAGATAGATAGATAGATAGATAGATAGATAGAGGGGGTGTGTGGGGATAGATAGATAGATAGATAGATAGATAGATAGATAGATAGATAGATAGATAGATAGATAGAGGGGGTGTGTGAGGATAGATAGATAGATAGATAGATAGATAGATAGATAGATAGATAGATAGATAGATAGATAGATAGATAGATAGATAGATAGATAGATGTCCCAGCCCCTAGGTGACAGTCTTCTCCAGCTCTGGCCTCTAGACTGGGGGTGCCCGGGTGACTCACTAATGGCACGTTGTTGTACTGAAGCCTGTTCCTCTCAGCTGTGGGTGGTGGGAAATGTTATAAATAATCATCTGCATTTCTATGGCAGCGCCACATGCCACTCGCCAGGCGCTCCCCCCTCCCCCATGCATGGAGCCACATCCCCTGGGGATGTGCCTGCTCCCCAACTTCCCGAAGGGGAAACTGAGGCACAACCAAGGGCTGTCTCACTCCAAGCTACACACCCTGGAGTGAAGGCCAGATCCCCCTCAGCCTTGACCCCCCCCATGCACCCTGTGTGAGCTGTCATGCATATGTGTGACACAACTGCCATGCAACCTGTGTGAGCTGTCACATATGTGTGTGATACAACTGCCATGCAGTGGGTGTGCGGTGTCATGCATGTGTCAGACACACATGCCATGCAGCACCTGTCAGGTGTTACACATGACTCCCGTGCAGCATGTGAGGTGTCACACGTGCAATGAGACCCTATGTAGCATGTGTGCGACACAACAGCCGTGCAATGTGTGTGCGACATGTCAAATGGATGTGTGTGACATGACAACCAGGCAGTGTATGTGACATACCCCCTTGCAGTATGTGCAATACAACCCTATGAAATGTGTATGTGCAATGTCACATGCATGTGTAACAAGACAACTGTGCAGCCTGTGTGTGACACAACAGCTGTGCAAAGTGTGTGGAGATTAGATAGATAGATAGATAGATAGATAGATAGATAGATAGATAGATCCTATCTATCAAGGGTCAGGGTGGATTCTCCATCACTGATGATTTTTCAACCAAGAGGGGCTGGTTTCTAATGATTTGGGTGCAGGTCTCTAGCCTGTGTTATCCAGGTCAGACTAGATGATCACAACGGTCCTGTCTCGCTTTGGAATCGCTGTGTGTGTAACACAGCAGCCACGTACAGTGCCTGACACCAACCCACGCAGCATACATGTGACATGTCGCTTGTGTAACCCGACCTCTCTGCAGCATGTGCGCCCGGGATTCTGCGCTTGCTGTCACCACCAGGGGCCCTGCTTTGCCCCAGGGCGAATGCCCACCCAACTCGCAACCCCCAGCTTTCCCTGCCAGGAGCAGCCTTCCGCCCTGGCACAGCCCAAGAGACACAGCGTGCATTGCCCTGGGGGAGGAATGGCAGTGTCGGGACCAGCTGGCTGCCAGCCCCCCACTCCCTACGTGGGTCACTAGGCATCACTGCTCTCTGCCCTTGCACATGCTCCGAGCTAGACAGACACAAACCCAGGGGCGTCTTCCCCACTTCCCAGGGAGTTTGAGTTCCCACACATGGGGCAGGGACACGAGGGCCAACTGCCCCGTCCCCATCTGCCCTGGCTGGGGCACAGGATCAGCAAGCATCCGGAGGGGGGGCGGGGGGGCTGGGAGGGTGATGACATCAAGGCACTGACCAAGGCGTGGCCTGGCTGCCCTGCTCCACCTGCAACCCAGCCCTCCCTTGGCGTCTCTCCCACTTACCTGCTCATCTACCAACTCCATACATACCCCTCCATCCAGCCATCCATCCGCAACACCTTATCTATCCATTCATCCATCTGCAACACCCCAGCTATCCATCCGCAACACCCCATCTACCCATCCGCAACACCCCATCTATCCATTAATCCATCTGCAACACCCCATCTACCCATCCGCAACACCCCATCTACCCATTAATCCATCTGCAACACCCCAACTATCCATCCGTAACACCCCATCTATCCATCTGCAATACCCCATCTACCCATCCGCAACACCCCATCTACCCATCCGCAACACCTTATCTATCCATTCATCCATCTGCAACACCCCATCTATCCATCCGCAACACCCCATCTACCCATCCGCAACACCCCATCTATCCATTAATCCACCTGCAACACCCCAACTATCCATCCGCAACACCCCATCTATCCATTAATCCATCTGCAACACCCCATCTATCCATCCGCAACACCCCATCTATCCATTAATCCATCTGCAACACCCCAACTATCCATCCTTCTGCAACACCCCATCTATCCATCTGCAATACCCCATCTACCCATCCGCAACACCCCATCTATCCATTAATCCATCTGCAACACCCCATCTATCCATCCGCAACACCCCATCTACCCATCCGCAACACCCCATCTATCCATTAATCCATCTGCAACACCCCAACTATCCATCCTTCTGCAACACCCCATCTATCCATCTGCAATACCCCATCTACCCATCCGCAACACCCCATCTATCCATTAATCCATCTGCAACACCCCATCTATCCATCCGCAACACCCCATCTACCCATCCGCAACACCCCATCTATCCATTAATCCATCTGCAACACCCCAACTATCCATCCTTCTGCAACACCCCATCTATCCATCTGCAATAACCCATCTACCCATCCGCAACACCCCATCTATCCATTAATCCATCTGCAACACCCCAACTATCCATCCGTAACACCCCATCTATCCATCTGCAATACCCCATCTACCCATCCGCAACACCCCATCTATCCATTAATCCATCTGCAACACCCCAGCTATCCATCCGCAACACCCCATCTATCCATTAATCCATCTGCAACACCCCAACTATCCATCCTTCTGCAACACCCCATCTATCCATCTGCAATACCCCATCTACCCATCCGCAACACCCCATCTATCCATTAATCCATCTGCAACACCCCATCTATCCATCCGCAACACCCCATCTACCCATCCGCAACACCCCATCTATCCATTGATCCATCTGCAACACCCCAACTATCCATCCTTCTGCAACACCCCATCTATCCATCTGCAATACCCCATCTACCCATCCGCAACACCCCATCTATCCATTAATCCATCTGCAACACCCCATCTATCCATCCGCAACACCCCATCTACCCATCCGCAACACCCCATCTATCCATTAATCCATCTGCAACACCCCAACTATCCATCCTTCTGCAACACCCCATCTATCCATCTGCAATACCCCATCTACCCATCCGCAACACCCCATCTATCCATTAATCCATCTGCAACACCCCATCTATCCATCCGCAACACCCCATCTACCCATCCACAACACCCCATCTATCCATTAATCCATCTGCAACACCCCAACTATCCATCTGCAACACCCCATCTATCCATCCATCTGCAACACCCCATCTATCCATTAATCTATCCGCAACACCCCGCCTATCCATCTGCAATACCCCATCTACCCATCCGCAACACCCCATCTATCCATTAATCCATCTGCAACACCCCATCTATCCATCCGCAACACCCCATCTACCCATTAATCCATCTGCAACACCCCAACTATCCATCCTTCTGCAACACCCCATCTATCCATCTGCAATACCCCATCTACCCATCCGCAACACCCCATCTATCCATTAATCCATCTGCAACACCCCAGCTATCCATCCGCAACACCCCATCTATCCATCCGCAACACCCCATCTACCCATCCACAACACCCCATCTATCCATTAATCCATCTGCAACACCCCAGCTATCCATCCGCAACACCCCATCTACCCATCCACAACACCCCATCTACCCATCCGCAACACCCCATCTATCCATTAATCCATCTGCAACACCCCAACTATCCATCCTTCTGCAACACCCCATCTACCCATCCGCAACACCCCATCTACCCATCCGCAACACCCCATCTATCCATTAATCCATCTGCAACACCCCAACTATCCATCCTTCTGCAACACCCCATCTATCCATCTGCAACACCCCATCTATCCATTAATCCATCTGCAACACCCCAACTATCCATCCTTCTGCAACACCCCATCTATCCATCTGCAATACCCCATCTACCCATCCGCAACACCCCATCTATCCATTAATCCATCTGCAACACCCCATCTATCCATCCGCAACACCCCATCTACCCATCCACAACACCCCATCTATCCATTAATCCATCTGCAACACCCCAACTATCCATCCTTCTGCAACACCCCATCTATCCATCTGCAATACCCCATCTACCCATCCGCAACACCCCATCTATCCATTAATCCATCTGCAACACCCCATCTATCCATCCGCAACACCCCATCTACCCATCCGCAACACCCCATCTATCCATTAATCCATCTGCAACACCCCAACTATCCATCTGCAACACCCCATCTATCCATCCATCTGCAACACCCCATCTATCCATTAATCTATCCGCAACACCCCGCCTATCCATCCTTCTGCAACACCCCATCTATCCATCTGCAACACCCGATCTACCCATCCATCCACCTGCAACACCCCATCTACCTATCCTTCTGCAACACCCCATCTATCCATCCATCTGCAACACCGCATCTATCCATTAATCCAGCCGCAACACCCCATCTATCCATCTGCAACACCCCATCTACCCATCCATCCACCTGCAACACCCCATCTACCTATCCTTCTGCAACACCTCATCTATCCATCCATCTGCAACACTCCATCATCCATCCATCCATCCATCCATCCGCATACACACATATCTATATGCATATAACCCTCTATCGAACAATCTGCATGCACCCATCTATCTATGTGCAGATATCTCTATCAATCTATCTGCATACACCCTATCTATCTCATGCACACTCTTTTCTTTCTTTCTTTCTTTCTTTCTTTCTTTCTTTCTTTCTTTCTTTATCTGGGAACCTCCTTAGCAGTAATGCCTCCCCCTCTCTCCGCCCTTAACTCCCCATGCCCTTCCCACACTGTCTGAGTCACTCATCCTTAGCAGCAGCCAGAGCCACCCACCCCTCCCCCCACATCACTCACGATGCATCTGTTTTCTCTTAGGCTATGTCTACACTAGCACTTTTGTCCGTAAAACTTTGTCACTCGGATGTGAAAAAACACACCCCTGACCGACATACGTTTCACCGGCAAAGGCACCGGTGTGGACAGCGCTGTCGGCGGGACATAGCTACCGCCACTTGTTGGCATTGGTTTAATTATGCCGGCAGGAGACTCTCTCCAGTGGGCACAGAACAGCTACATGGGAGACGTTACGTGGTGCAGCTGCTGCAGTATAGTGGTGCCGCGGGAAGGTCCGTAGTGTAGACATAGCCTGAGCCACGTCACCAGCTAAGTATTTCCAAAGCCCCCCATGCCCCTGCCCCTCGCCGCATCCACTCAGCCCTGTGTTGTGCCCCAGGTGCCTGGCCGGGCTCTTATGAGATCTGGGGTGGAGGGTGTCAGGCAACAGGGCAGCAATGCCAGAGAGACACAGCCTACCTGACCCCTGCACAACCAACAGCCCCCTCCTGTACTCTTGCCCCTCCTCCCACAAACCTCTGGCAGGCTCAGTGGGGAGGTGGGCCCCTCACAGAGCAGGTGGATGGGGAGACTCACCGTGGGTCACCAGCTCAGGAGCGGGGGTGTTGGCACTAGACTACCAACAGCATGAGAGCGCAGCAAAGAAACTCCAGGGCACACCCTCTCCTTCCTCTCCCCTCTGTGCCTCTCCCCAGCTCCACCCCTGCCTCTGCCCCTTTCCAGGAAACAGATGTTGGAATGAGCACTCACTGCTCGCACGCACACATGCTCATGCATGCACACAACATGCACACACAGCACACACACACGCATCTGTATGTGCACATGCAGCACACACATACATACACCCAGCATGTACACACATACACTCCACTCATACATGCACACACATACACCCAGCATGTACACACATACACTCCACTCATACATGCACACACACGCACATACATGCTGCATGCACACACAACGCACACACACACACACACACACACACACACACACTGTTGCAGAGCCCTGCAATCCCCACCCCCAATGCCCAGTCGCTCTCAGGGGCAGTCACAGGGCGCTGTATGAAAAAGGGGTTGTCCCTTTTGCATGTCATGACATTGTATCAGACACTGAACTGCCTCTTCTTGCATGGCCATCAGGTGCCAAAAAGTCCTCTGTACCGCCCTTGTTCGCCTGCTGTACCTTTGGCAGGGCCAGTGTACAGCCCAGGGGTTGGCAACCTTTCAGAAGTGCTGTGCCGAGTCTTCATTTCTTCACTCTAATTTCACGTGCCAGTCATACATTGTAACATTTTAGAAGGTCTCTTTCTAGAAGTCTATAATATATAACTAAACTATTGTTGTATGTAAAGTAAATAAGGTTTTTAAAATATTTAAGAAGCTTCATTTAAAATTAAATTAGAATGCAGAGCCCCCCGGACTGGTGGCCAGGACCCGGGCAGTGTGAGTGCCACTGACAATCAGCTCGCGTGCCGCCTTCGGCACCTGTGCCATAGGTTGCCTAGCCCTGGCATAGCCCTTGGCCGCCCGGCTAGGGCTGACAATAGCAGTCTGGGCAGGGGAGAACAGTCTATATCAATGATCACCAGCTGTACAGCCTAGTGGCAAGCACGGGGTGAGAGTAGGGGAACCCGGATCCACCCTACTCCACTGGGTTCTGACCAGTGTTTAATTTGTGCCAGGGCTTGGCAGTGCTGAGACCCAGCACATCTGGGCCTGGCAGTTCACAGCCCCGGCACCTCTGGGCCTGGCAGTTCACAGCCCCGGCACCTCTGGGCCTGGCAGTTCACAGCCCCGGCACCTCTGGGTCTGACAGTTCACAGCCCCGGCACCTCTGGGTCTGGCAGTTCACAGCCCCGGCACCTCTGGGCCTGGCAGTTCACAGCCCCGGCACCTCTGGGTCTGGCAGTTCGTAGCCCCAGCACCTCCGGGCTTGGCAGTTCACAGCCCCGGCACCTCTGGGTCTGGCAGTTCATAGCCCTGGCACCTCTGGGTCTGGCAGTTCACAGCCCCGGCACCTCTGGGTCTGGCAGTTCACAGCCCCGGCACCTCTGGGCCTGGCAGTTCGTAGCCCCGGCACCTCTGGGCCTGGCAGTTCACAGCCCCGGCACCTCTGGGCCTGGCAGTTCACAGCCCCGGCACCCCTGGGCCTGGCAGTTCGTAGCCCCAGCACCTCCGGGCTTGGCAAAAAATTGCTTGAGCCCCGGCACAGGGCCGCCCAGAGGGGGGGCAAGTGGGGCAATTTGCCCCAGGCCCCGCAGGGGCCCCCACAAGAATTTTTTGGGGGCCCTGGAGCGGGGTCTTTCACTCGCTCCGGGGGGCCTGGAAAACTCTCACGGGGCCCGGGCCCCCGGAGCTTCTTCCGCTCCAGGTCTTCAGCAACAATTCTGCAGCCCCGAAGACCTGCGGCAGGAGCTCCTTCCATCCCAGGACCCGCCGCCGAAGACCCCAGGCCCCCTGAATCCTCTGGGTGGCCCTGCCCCAACATATAATTGCTTACGCCCCAGCACCTCTTTAATTACAAATTAAGCACTGGTTCCCACTCAGGGTCCTGTAACCTCCTTATTAAGTATTCAAGTGTCAGCTCCCAGTGCATTCTCTGGGTCACTTCTTACCCTTGAGCCTCCCACAGGTTTGTCTTCCCTGGGCAGCGGCTTGGCGTCTCCGTCGGGCTCCATAGCTGGTGGACCCTCTGAGGGGTAGGCTAGGATATGCCCCTCGGCAGTCTGGAGAGCTGACAGTTCTTCAGCAGGAGCCTGCGGCGTGTCCATCCTCCTCCTCAGCCAGCCCCGACTGAACTGACCAGTCGCCTTGTATTTGTTCCCTCCACCAGGAGCACGCGCAGCAGGGACGAGAAGGCGTGGCCTCCTCTGCCCAAAGTGATTTGTTACCCCCCTCCTGACCAGTGCTGGGTTTATACACCCTGTCACACATCCGCCCCCTCAAGTTAGGGCTGGTGTCACCCCCTCTCCCTCAGGAGAAAAGGTCAGCATTCACACGAGCCCTACCCAGACCATGAAGGACCTAGAACTCGTAGGGCTGGAGGGAGAGGTACCACCTCATAGCCCTGGCGTTGGGGTCCTTTGTGGAGTTAATGCACCAAAAGGGTGCATGGTCGGTGATGAGGTGGAAAGGGCACCCCAGCAGGTAATACCATAGGGCTTCAACTGCCCTCTTGGCTGCCAGGGCCTCTTTTTCGATTGTAGAATATTTCGTTTCATGGGGGACTAACGTCCTGCTTAAGTAAAGTATGGGGTGCGCCTCCCCATCCCGCTACCGGGATGGAACAGGACTGGTTCCTGGCTCGACTGGCCCTTTAGGGCCTGGAAGGCTTGTTCACACTCCTTTGACCACTGAACTTTTCATGGCCGGGAGTTTTTCATCTTATCTGTAAGGGGAGCAGCTAGGGTGGTGAACTCGGGCACAAAGTGCCTGTAGTAGCTAGTCAGCCAGAGGAACTGCCTCACCTGCCTCATGGTCATGGGCAGTCTCTCAGATCTGATCCACAAGCAGATGCAACTGACCCCGTCCCACCATGTACCCTAGGTATGTCATCTCCCTTTGCCCTAGGTGACATTTAGCTGGGTTTGCAGTTAGCCCGGCTTCCCGGAGTGTTTGCAGCACTGCGGTGAGGTGTCGTCGATGATCTTTCCAGCTAGTACTGAAAATCGCAGTATCAGCAACATAAGCTGCTGTGTACCGGTTATGAGGTTGCAGCAGCTGGTCCGTTAGCTATTGGAAGGTCGCTGCGGTCCCATGGAGTCGGAACAGCATGGTTATAACCTGGAAAAGGAGTGGCAAAGGCTGTTTTCTCCTGTGATGTTGGGGTCAGGAGAATTTGCCAGTATCCCTTTGTCCAGTTCAGCCTGGATATAAATTCCCTAGAGGTTTGAGCAGCTTGGGGCATTGGGTAAGCATCAAAGTGCAAGACAGCACCAGCTTTCTGAAAGTCGATGCAGAATCTCATTGACCCAAATACAGCAGGCCTCCTCCACTCCCTTCAAGACTCTTCTATAACCCCCAGGGCCAGCATTGCTTTGAGCTCCTCTTGGATGATTACCCACATCTTCTGGTGTATTGGCTGATGATAGTCTTCGACCCTCTGCCCTGGGCTGGTGGCTATGTGATGGTATGTTAGGTTCATGCATCCAGGGCAGGACGATAGCATGGCTGGAAAGGATTGAACCAGCTGTCGCATCTACTGCTGCTGCTCTCCACTGAGATCACATATGATTGACACGGGAGTCGGATTGGATGAGCCTAATGCTATTGGCGCCAATTCTGGTTCGGAGTCCTTGTGGCACCTTAGAGACTAACACATTTATTTGGGCATAAGCTTTCGTGGGCTAAAACTCACTTCATTGGATGCATGCAGTGGAAGATACAGTAGGAAGATATATATACACAGAGAGCATGAAAAAATGGGTGTTGCCATACCAACTATAACGAGACTTATCAATTAAGGTGGGCTATTATCAGCAGGAGAAAAAAAACTTTTGTAGTGATAATCAGGATGGCCCATTTCCAACAGTTGATAAGAAGGTGTGAGTAACAGTAGGGGGGAAAATTAGCATGGGGAAATAGTTTTTACTTTGTGTAATGACCCATCCACTCCCAGTCTTTATTCAAGCCTAATTTAATGGTGTCCAGTTTGCAAACTAATTCCAATTCTGCAGTTTCTCGTTGGAGTCTGTTTTTGAAGTTTTTTATTGGAGTATTGCGACTTTGAGGTCTGTAACTGAGTGACCAGGGAGGTTGAAGTGTTCTCCCATTGGTTTTTGAATGTTATAATTCTTGACGTCTGATTTGTGACCATTTATTCTTTTGCGTAGAGACTGTCCAGTTTGGCCAATGTACATGGCAGAGGGGCATTGCTGGCACATGATGGCATATATCACATGGGTAGCTGTGCAGGTGAATGAGCCTCTAATGGTGTGGCTGTTGTGATTAGGTCCTATGATGGTGTCACTTGAATAGATATGTGGACAGAGTTGGCAACAGGCTTTGTTGTAAGGATAGGTTCCTGGGTTAGTGTTTTTGCTATGTGATGTGTGGTTGCTGGTGCATATTTGCTTCAGGTTGGGGGGCTGTCTGTAAGCGAGGGCTGGCCTGTCTCCCAAAATCTGTGAGAGTGAGGGATCATCCTTCAGACTAGGTTGTAGATCCTTGATGATGCACTGGAGAAGTTTTAGTGGGGGGCCGAGGGTGACGGCTAGTGGTGTTCTGTTACTTTCTTTGTTGGACATGTCCTGGAGTAGGTGACTTCTGAGTATTCTTCTGGCTCTGTCAATCTGTTTTTTTCAATTCAGCAGGTGGGTATTGTAGTTTTAAGAATGCTTGATAGAGATCCTGTAGGTGTTTGTCTCTGTCTGAGGGATTGGAGCAAATGCGATTGTATCTTAGAGCTTGGCTGTAGACAATGGATTGTGTGGTGTGTCCTGGATGGAAGCTGGAGGCATGTAGGTAAGTATAGCGGTCAGTAGGTTTCCGGTATAGGGTGGTGTTTATGTGACCATCGCTTATTAGCACTGTAGTGTCCCGGAAGTGGATCTCTTGTGTGGACTGGTCCAGGCTGAGGTTGATGGTGGGATGGAAATTGTTGAAATCATGGTGGAATTCCTCAAGGCCTTCTTTTCCATGGGTCCAGCTGATGAAGATGTCATCAATATAGCACAAGTAGAGTAGGGGTGTTAGGGGACAAGAGCTGAGGAAGCGTTGTTCTAAGTCAGCCATAAAGATGTTGGCATACTGAGGGGCCATGCGGGTACCCATAGCAGTGCCACTGATTTGAAGGTACACGTTGTCCCCAAATGTGAAATAGTTGTGGGTGAGGACAAAGTCACAAAGTTCAGCCACCAGGTTTTTTGTGACATTATCGGGGATACTGTTCCTTATGGCTTGTAGCTCATCTTTGTGTGGGATGTTGGTGTAGAGGGCTTCTACATCCATAGTGGCCAGGATGGTGTTTTCTGGAAGACCACCGATGGATTGTAGTTTCCTCAGGAAGTCAGTGGTGTCTCGAAGATAACTAGGAGTGCTGGTAGCATAAGGCCTGAGGAGAGAGTTTCATTATAGTTGGTATGGCAACACTCATTTCTTCATATTCTCTGTGTATATATATCTTCCTACTGTATTTTCCACTGCATGCATCCAATGAAGTGGGTTTTAGCCCATGACAGATTATGCCCAAATAAATTTGTTAGTCTCTAAGGCCTGGTCTACACTACGGGGTTAGGTCGAATTTAGCTGTGTTAGGTCAATTTAAAAATGACTGCGTCCACACAACCAACCCCGATCCGTTGACCAAAAGGGGTCTTGAAATCGACTTCTGTACTCCTCTCCTGCGAGGGGAGTAGTGCTAAAATTGACTTTGCTGGGTTGAATTTGGGGTAGTGCCAGGGCCGGCTCCAGACCCTAGCGCGCCAAGCGCACGCTTGGGGCGGCATTTTGCCGGCAGGGCGGCAGGCGGCTCCGGCGGACCTTCCGCAGTCATGCCTGCAGGAGGTCCACCGGAGCCGCGGGACCAGCGGACTTCCCGCAGGCATGACTGCGGAGGGTCCGCTGGTCCCGCAGCTCAGGTGGACCTCCCGCAGGCATGACTGCGGAGGGTCCGCTGGTCCCGCGGCTCGGGTGGACCTCCCGCAGGCGACTGCGGAGGGTCCGCTGGTCCCGCGGCTCAGGTGGACCTCCCGCAGGCGACTGCGGAGGGTCCGCTGGTCCCGCGGCTCAGGTGGACCTCCCGCAGGCATGACTGCAGAAGCTCCACCGGAGCCGCGGGACCAGCGACCGGCAGCACGCCCCCTGCGGCGTGCCGCCGTGCTTGGGGCGGCCGGATTCCTAGAGCCGCCCCTGGGTAGTGCGGATGCAAATCGACGGTATTGGCCTCTGAGAGCTATCCCAGAGTGCTCCATTGTGACCGCTCTGGACAGCACTTTGAACTCCGATGCACTAGCCAGGTACACAGGAAAAGCCCCCGGAACTTTTGAATTTCATTTCCTGTTTGGTCAGCGTGACGAACTCAGCAGCACAGGTGACCATGCAGTCCCCCTACCATCTCCATCCCTGAGCTTATCGCAGAGTAGAAGGCGAAAAAAACGACATGTTTTCCGAGCTCATGCAGTCCTCCCGCACTGATAGGGCACAACATAATGCATGGAGGCATTCAGTGGCAGAGGCCAGGAAAGAATTAAGTGAGCGCAAGGACGGGATGCTGAGGCTAATGGGGGAGCAAACGGACATGATGAAGCAGCTGTTGGGGGAGCAAACGGACATGATGAAGCCAGGCCTGGCTCCAGCTTTTCTGCCGCCCCAAGCGGCAAAATAAACCCAACAATCAGCAGCACTTCAGCGGCAGCTCAATCGTGCCCCTTCATTCTTCAGCGGCAAGTTCTTCACTCCCTCTCTTCCTCTTCAGCAGCACTTCGGCAGCAGCTCAAAGAGGATGAGAGGGACTGAGGGACCCGCTGCCGAATTCCTGCCGAAGACCCGTTTCAAAACATGGTTTTGAAACAGTAGTTACTTTATTCCGAAGGGGGGAGGGTGGTTGGCTTACAGGGAATTAAAAATCAACTAAGGGGTCGGGTTTGCATCAAGGAGAAACACACACAACTGTCACATCGAAGCCTGGCCAGTCATGAAACTGGCTTTCAAAGCCTCTCTGATGCGCAGCGCGCCTAGCTGTGCTCTTCTAATCGCCCTGGTGTCTGGCGCGAAACGATTGTCTGCCGTTGCTTTCATGGAGGGAGGGGAGACTAACAACATGTACCCAAAACCACCCGCGACAATGTTTTTACCCCATCAGGCATTGGGAGCTTAACCCAGAATTCCAATGGGCGGCGGAGACTGCGGGAACTGTAGGATAGCTACCCACAGTGCAACACTCCGAAAGTCGATGCTAGTCACGGTAGTGAGAACGCACTCCGCCGACTTAATGCGCTTAGTGTGGACATACGCAATCAACTGTATAAAATCGATTTCTAAAAATCAACTTCTATAAAATCGACCTAATTTCATAGTGTAGACAAACCCTAAGGTGCCACAAATACTCCTCGTTCTTTTTGCTGATACAGACTAACATGGCTACCACTCTGAAACCTGTCACCATGCAAGACACTGAATTTAGCCGCATGAAGTGGAAATCCATCAACTTCATGAAAAAACTCATACAGATACAGACAGACATCATCTTCCTTTCCAAATGCAAACAGATGGACTGAAGGTAAAAAATCCGTTACAATCTACATACCACACAGACTATGCTGAGAGATTGTGCCACACACTCGCAAAGAAATTGTGGAACCACCTGATCAACATCCTATGCAGCAAACAGGGAAAGATTAAGAATGAGCTCTCAAAACTAGAGACTCTCATAAAAGAACAACCTTCCACACAGGGCCGGCTCCAGGCACCAGCCGAGCAAGCTCGTGCTTGGGGCGGCAGATTCCAAGGGGCGGCATTCGCTGCTTCGGCCGCCCCCGCAGGGTTTTTTTCTTTTTTCTTTTTGGTTCGCTGCTCCGGCCGCCCTGTCGGGGGCAGCAGTGCAGAGGAGGGGAGCGCCCTGCTGGGAGCGGTGCCAGGTCTGTAGCAAGCGCGGCAGGGCAGCCGGCATCCTTCCCTGCCCGCCCACCGGAGCGGCGCGGAGCCCTCCTGGCAGGCAGCATGGCGAGCGCCACGCTGAAGGAAGCCCTGGCTGCCCCCCTTCTCTCTCTCCCCCCCCACCCCCGCTGCTGCCCGTGGCACATCTGCAGGGCCGGGAGTCCCCCCTGCACCCGCACTCCGTCCATCCTGCAGGTTTGTTTGTCCGCCCCCCACTTCACTGCTCCGGCCGGCCCACAGGTGTGTGTTTGCTTAGGGCGGCAAAAAAGCCAGAGCCGGCCCTGCTTCCACACAAACTTCCTCGTGGCTGGACTTTACAAAAACTAGACAAGCCATTTACAACACACACTTTGCTTCTCTACAAAGGAAAAAGGACGCTAAACTATCTAAACTACTACATGCCACAAGGGGCCACAACAGTGGTTCCCTTAACTCACCCAACAATATTGTTAATCTATCCAGCTACACTCTTAGCCCGGCAGAAGAGTCTGTCCTATCTCGGGGCCTCTTCTTCTGTCCCTCCACCCCCACAAACATGATACAGTTTTGCGGTGACCTGGAATCCTACTTTCAATGTCTCTGACTCAAGGAATAGTTCCAACACACCTCTGAACAGCACACTAACCCACAGAAACCTCCCTACCGACACTACAAAAGGAAGGATTCTGCATGGACTCCTCCTGAAGGTCAAAACAACAGATAGGACTTCTACATAGAGTGCTTCCGCCAACGTGCACGGGCTGAAATTGTGGAAAAGCAGCATCACTTGCTCCATAACCTCAGCCATGCAGAACACAACGCCATCCACAGCCTCAGGAACAACTCTGATGTCATAATCAAAAAGGCTGACAAAGGCAGTGCTGTCGTCATGAATAGGTCGGAATATGAACGAGAGGCTGCTAGGCAGCTTTCCAACACCATATTCTACAGGCCTTTATCCTCTGATCCCAATGAGGGTGACAAAAGAAACTGCACCATCTGCTCAAGAAACTCCCTGAAAAAGCACAAGAACAAATCTGCACAGACACACCCCTAGAACCAATCCATCCCCAAACACACCCCTCCATCCAACCATCCATCCCCATACACATCCCTCCATCCATCCCCCTGCACACCCCTCCTGCCACCCATCTGTCCCTAGACACATCCCTCCAGCCACTCATCCATCCCCATACACATCTCTCCATCATAGAATCATAGAATATCAGGGTTGGAAGGGACCTCAGGAGGTCATCTAGTGAGTCCAACCCCCTGCTCAGAGCAGGACCAACCCCAACTAAATCATCCCAGCCAAGGCTTTGCCAAGCCTGACCTTAAAAACCTCTAAGGAAGGAGATTCCACCACCTCCCTAGGTAACCCATTCCAGTGCTTCACCACCCTACTAGTGAAAAAGTTTTTCCTAATATCCAACCTAAACCTGCCCCACTGCAACTTGAGACCATTGCTCCTTATTCTGTCATCTGGTACCACTGAGAACAGTCTAGATCCATCCTCTTTGGAACCCCCTTTCAGGTAGTTGAAAGCAGCTATCAAATCCCCCCTCATTCTTCTCTTCTGCAGACTAAATAACCCCAGTTCCCTCAGCCTCTCCTCATAAGTCATGTGCTCCAGACTCTTAATCATTTTTGTTGCCCTCCGCTGGACTCTTTCCAGTTTTTCCACATACTTCTTGTAGTGTGGGGCCCAAAACTGGACACAGTGCTCCAGACAGGGGCGGCTCTAGCAATTTGGCCGCCCCAAGCACGGCGGCATGCTGCAGGGGGCGCGCTGCCGGTCGCCGGTCCCGCGGCTCCCGTGGACCTCCCGCAGGCATGACTGCGGAAGGTCCGCCGGAGCCGCCTGCTGCCCTGCCGGCAAAAGGCCGCCCCAAGCGCGCGCTGGGGTCTGGAGCCGGCCCTGGCTCCAGATGAGGCCTCACCAATGTTAAATAGAGGGGAATGATCACGTCCCTCAATCTGCTGGCAATGCCCCTACTTATACAGCCCAAAATGCCATTAGCCTTCTTGGCAACAAGGGCACACTGTTAACTCATATCCATTCACCCATTCATGCCCATACACACTCCTCCAGCCACACCCACACATCCTTCCATCCACCCATATACAGACCCCTCCTGCCACCCATTCGTTCCTATGCACACCCCTCCATCTACCCATCCCTCACCATACACACTTCTCCAACCACTCTTCCATCCATCCCCATACACATCCCTCCATCCACATATCCATCCATCAGCATACACACCCATCCAGCCACCCATCCTTCCATTCCCAAACACACCCCTCCAGCCACCCATTCTTCCATCCACACACACAGCCCTCCACACGTCCATCCATCCCAACACACCCCTCCTTCCACCTATTCTTCCATCCCCATACACGCCCCTCCAGCTACCCATCCATCCCCATACACACGGCTCCTTCCCCATACACACACACCCAGCCCCCTCCTCCAGCCACCCATCCTTCCATCCATCCCTCACACACCTCTCCAGCCACCCATCCATCCCCACAGAGACCTCTCCATCCATCCATCCCCATAGACTCCCCTTCCACCACCCATCCTTCCATCCCCATACACACCCCTCCAGTCACTCATCCTTCCATCCATCCCCCCTACACCTCTCCAGCCACCCACCCACAACCTGGGCCATCTGTCACTGTGCCTCTCTCCCATCCCATGTCTCAGTTTCCCCATCTGCGTGGATAATGGTAGTGACCGTTGGAAGGCACTTTGAGATTTACAGATGGAAAGCACTAAAGATGAGCTAGGTAGTGTTACAATCTACATAAGAACGTAAGAACGGCCATACCGGGTCAGACCAAAGTTCCATCTAGCCCAGTATCCTGTCTACCGACAGTGGCCAATGCCAGGTGCCCCAGAGGAAGTGAACCTAACAGGCAATGATCAAATGATCTCTCTCCTGCCATTCATCTCCATCCTCTGCCGAGCAGAGGCTAGGGACACCATTCCTTACCCATCCTGGCTAATAGCCATTTATGGACTTAGCCACCATGAATTTATCCAGTTCCCTTTTAAACATTGTTATAGTCCTAGCCTTCACAACCTCCTCAAGTAAGGAGTTCCACAAGTTGACTGTGCGCTGCGTGAAGAAGAACTTCCTTTTATTTGTTTTAAACCTGCTGCCTATTAATTTCATTTGGTGACCCCTAGTTCTTGTATTATGGGAATAAGTAAATAACTTTTCCTTATCCACTTTCTCAACATCACTCATGATTTTATATACCTCTATCATATCCCCCCTTAGTCTTCTCTTTTCCAAGCTGAAGAGTCCTAGCCTCTTTAATCTTTCCTCATATGGGACCCTCTCCAAACCCCTAATCATTTTAGTTGCCCTTTTCTGAACCTTTTCTAGTGCTAGAATATCTTTTTTGAGGTGAGGAGACCACATCTGTACACAGTATTCGAGATAACCTACCTGTCTATCCCGACACACCTAACTCCATTTTCATGCTGTGCCCCTCACCATGGCTCCTGTGCAGCTCAGCCCCTAGAACTTGCACCCCAGCAGATTCTCCCAGGCTCCAAGCCTCTCAGATGAGACAACCCCCCCCCCCCCACATCCACATTGTATGTGGCAGCTGACACTTACCAAAGCCAACTTCTACTCCTCAGCGCTACGCTGCACTGCTCCGCATCGGGTCAGGATCAGCCGGCCATCCCCTTCTCCCCGCAGGGCACTGCTGCTGGTCTCTGCCCTGGCACCGGAGCCCGGCCCCACGCCCCACTAGGAGTCTCCCGCTGGGGGAAAGCTGAAATCCTGGCCAAGACTTTGGACCTTAGTCCACGTTTATTTCTGTCCATTAACAACCCTCAGTGAGGGCTCCTTATCTCCGGGGTCGAAATGTCCAAACAGTTACATCCCCCGGGATGCTGGGAGCTGCCAAACGTGAACTCCTGCCAAGCGCTCGCAAGCTTTCGAGACGGCTGGAGCCTCACGCGTTCTATTTCCATGGGCCAGTCCCCTCTATTTTTAGACAACTCAGCAGGGTACACGGAGGCACCGGCTGGGTGCTGGGTCCTGACAGCAGCTGCTCCCAGCCGCTGGGTGAAAGTAATTTTGACCCAGGGTATGAGAGACATTCGGGGAGCGAGCAGGCAGTTTATGGAGAACGAAAGAGACTAGCAATAAAGGTGGCAGTATGGCCTAGTGGGTGGG
The DNA here is from genome assembly GCF_020497125.1 of Mauremys mutica. Classification (NCBI taxonomy): domain Eukaryota; kingdom Metazoa; phylum Chordata; order Testudines; family Geoemydidae; genus Mauremys; species Mauremys mutica. The sequence continues at coordinate 146,704,282 of NC_059075.1, forward strand.
GAGCTGGGCTAGGATTCAGAAGACCGGGGCTCTAGTCAGAGTTCTGCCTATGGAAGAGTCACTTCCTCTTGCTGTGCGCCTCAGTTTCCCCAGCTGTACAATAGAAATAATGCTACTGACCTGCTTTGTAAAGTGCAGTGAGATGGAGGCATTATGATTGGAAAGGGAGCATTGACTCAAGCCCCTTTAAGGGTCTGAGCTCATCCAGCAAGCCTGTGCCACAACATCCGTGCGGCTAGCTTTAGCACGCCTGACGTGGGCTGGGAGGTTTGCTCCCAGCTGCAGCCCAGTTACACCCCGTGGGCTCTGAGGTAATGGATTTGGCTACAATGAAGGATGTGATCGAGTCACATGGCATCATTTTCCCGCCTTCAGAGGGAAATTCCCAAGCCAAGTTGATCCTGGGGGGTAACTCACCTGATATTGGTTGGGATATAAGGGATGGTTTCATAGAATCATAGAACTGGAAGAGACCTCGAGAGGTCATCTAGTCCAGTCCCCTGCACTCAAGACAGGGCTAAGTATTATCTAGACCATCCCTGACAGGTGTTTGTCCAACCTACTCTTAAAAATCCCCAATGATGGAGATTCCACCACCTCCCTAGACAATTTGTTCCAGTGAGGAACCACTCTGACAGTTAGGAAGTTTTTCCTAATGTCCAATCTAAACCGTCATTGTTGCAATTTAAACCCATTGCTTCTTGTCCTATCCTCAGAGGTTAAGAAGAACAATCTTTCTCCCTCCACCTTGTAACAACCTTTTATGTACTTGAAAACTGGTATCATGTCCCCTCTCTGTCTTCTCTTCTCCAGACTAAACAAACCCAATTTTTTTCAATCTTCCTTCAAGTTTTCTAGACCTTTAATCATTTTTGTTGCTCTTCTCTGGACTTTCCCCAATTTGTCCACATCTTTCCTGAAATGTAGCACCCAGAACTGGACACAATACTCCAGCTGAGGCCTAATCAGCGCGGAGTAGAGCGGAAGAATTACTTCTCGTGTCTTGCTTACAACGCTCCTGCTAATACAGCCCAGAATGATGTTTGTAATTTGACCAAGTTTCCACTTTTTGTAGGACTCTTTTTTGAGTTGTAGATCATTGAAGATCTCCTGGTTAAGCCAGGGTGGTCTCTTGCCACACTTCCTAGCTTTCCTACGCAGTGGGATAGTTTGCTCTTGTGCCCTTAATAACGTCTCTTTGAAAAACTGCCAACTGTTTTCAATTGTTTTTCCCCTTAGACTTGCTTCCCATGCGATGTTCCCTACCAGCTCTTTGAGTTTGCTAAAGTCGCCTTCTTGAAACCTATTGTCTTTATTGTGATGTTTGTCCCATCAGCTCTAATACTGCAGCCTCCTGGCCTGATCCCTTCCCACACACGTTATTCCATGACTCACCACTAGAAAGGTCCAGAGCTCCCTAGCCAGGCACTTGGGAATCTGCAGAGCCCGAACACCCAGCCAGGACCTTACTGACACCAGTCGTCCCACCTGCCCCCTCTCCCCCCGCCCCCACTCCTGATCCCAGACCAAGGATTTCAGTCTTCTTCCCTCACAGCCAAATTCCTCCAGCCCCCCGTGTGGAGCCAGTCTGGGGAAAGGATGCAGGGTCCATACAGTGACAGGCTGGATGGACAGCCAGGCTCATCCTGGAGGAGCACCGAACGGCTGGGCTCTGAAACAGATTGACAGGGATAAGCCCACTGACCCACTAACAACACAGAGCCAGAACTATGGGGCTGGGAATCAGATAGATAGATAGACAGACAGACAGACAGACATTAATCCCTCCACAGTTAAGGCTGAAGCTATTTCTCAAATCCTTCATCTTCCCCAATGCCCACCTAAGCTGGTTATGCAGACGTCGTGATGGGGACAGAATTCCTTGTGGAGGACTAGAGGAGTGTCTGACCGGCTGGTGGTAGCAGGGGTGAAGAGATTATACCAGCTAACTCTTATTCACTCTGGGAAAATTGGTCACAGGGTTTTTTTGTTTGTTTGTTTTGTTTTGCAACTTGTCACAACCCCAAAAGAGAATCACTCACAAAAATCAACCTGCCCCTTCCAAAGAGTCCTTAACAAATAGAGGGGGCAGGCAGGCAGGTAGAGGGGTGTGTGTGTGTGTGTGTGTGTGTGTGTGTGTGTGTGTGTGTGTGTGTGTGTGTGTGTGTGTGTGTGTGTGTGTGTGTGTGACCATAATCATACCAAAGCACCGGTATTCTCAATCTCTCTGGGACTTACGCCGCCTCCCTCACCATAGCATCTGAGTACCTCACTGTTCTCACGTACTGAGCCTTCCAACACCCCTGGGAGGCAGGGCTGTGACCCCCATTGCACAGAGGGGGAACTGAGGCACGGGGAGGCCAAGCGATGCACCAAGGTCCCATTGGTCATCCGGAGCACAGCAGGGAATGGAACAAGTCCCAGGCTAGAGCCTGCAAGATTATTCACAGGAATCGAAGTGTAACACACTTTCCAACTTTATTTTATACAGATTCAGTTCTTATCCTCAGTGGGGCCCAATTCCCAGCTGGTGTCAATCAGCCGTAGCTCCACTGGAGCCAAAGGGCCAGACCCCCAACTGGTGTCAATTGGCCGTAGCTCCATTGGAGTAAATGGGGCAGATCCCAGCTGGTGTCAATTGGCCGTAGCTCCACTGGAGCCAAAGGGCCAGACCCCCAGCTGGTGTCAATTGGCCGTAGCTCCATTGGAGTAAATGGGGCAGATCCCAGGCGGTGTCGATCAGCAGTAGGTCCATTGGGATCACTGAGGGCAATTGACACCAGCTGAGACTCTCTTTCAACTCCATGCGTGACATCATGAGAACAAGCGGCTGTTGTCTGGGCTGGGAGCCCAGAGCAGCGCTGCTGGCTGGGACGCCTCGTTTATCCATTAGCCCTTTGATGGCTGGGCACCACACGCACCTCCCTTGCTCTAGGGTGTCATGTTTCTGGGTCATTGCCCCACTGGTCTCACGGAGAGAGCGCTCTCAATTCTCTAGCGCTCCGACTCCTGGAGCCTCGTCCATCAGCAGGCTCTCACACAGAGATCCCCCACCTCTGGGGGGGGGGGGGGCGGGGGCGAGATCCCAGCTCCCCACCCCCTGCCTGCATCTCCCACACAGATCCTGCTCTCTGGGGTAGCAGCGCCCCCATCTCTTCTCTAGCCGCTTCCACCCAGACACCTTTGCCCCCGTTACTGCATTTAGCCTCCCGCTCCGTGGCGTATAGGCAAAGCTATGCCCATACAACGGCCAGCGAGTCAGCCCAGATCCCAGGGAGCACTGAGCTCCCCGATCTAACCACTAGCCCAAACTCTCCTCTCGGAGAGCTGTCTGCTCTCCAACCAGGCAAACATGGCCGGGTCAAGCAGCCCCTGTGCCATCCAGGCACTGGCTAAAGGGGGAAATAAACCATTCCAGAAGAATTGGGTATTCACCCACGAAAGCTCATGCTGCAAAACCTCTGTTAGTCTATAAGGTGCCACAGGATTCTTTGCTGCATTCCAGAATAGCGCCCCCTGTGGGCTCTCTGTTGCAGAATCAATATTCTGGATTAATTACTCCTCTTCCTGAACAAAGTCTATTTTATTCTGGACTGGGGAGTCCACACGGAGGCAGCTACTCTGGAAGGGCTTATGCTGCTTCATTTTCCCATGTAGACCAGGCCTGATCCAGAGAGAAGGGGCTCGAGCCAGAGGAGACGCTGCCTTGGATGGGCTTCTAACAGGGAGAGGAACTGACTGGAAACGTGTGGATAGTGGGGAAGGCAGGATGCCACGAGCCAGGCATTCAACAGAGAGCGGTTAGATCCCAGCTGGCGCAATGGAGGGCGGCTTCACTGGGACCATGTCGGGCCAGGCGGGTGTGGGGCCCCTGGAAAGCACCCAGGTGTTAAAACCCGGCAGCGAGGTGGGAAGGCTGGGGGGAGCCCAGAATCAGGGCAGGGGGAGTTCTCGCCCTGTACTGCCCTGGTAGCGTCAGGGAGCTTTGCCTGCTGCCTGGGACGGAGCAGGCCCTGTGGGGCTGCTGCAGGTTACCGGGGCTGAGCGGTGGCCTGGGGGCCCTGCACAGGGCTGCACTGCCAGTGGGACAGGAGGGAAGTGATCAAACCTAGCAGGAGGCCTGCAGGGGACTGATAAGGGCAGCAAAGATAGAGCCACTGTAAGAACCGAGGGGCTTAGAACTGGGGTCTGCAGTGGGGGGTGTCAAGGCAGGTGTTGCTTCCTCATTACCACCAGGGGGTCCCCCAGGACTGCTCCAAGACATATGGGGAGGCTAAGCCCTGCAGGAAGTTCTGCCCTAACGGGCATGAGCGACAGCTCTGTGATTGTCTGACTGGCCGGCACTACCCATATCAACCAGGAAGCCGGTCCCAGGAGTTGGCTGAGTGGCCTGGGTACTTCTGCCTTAGTCCTGCCACAATACTCAGCTCCTGACTCTGACCTGCGGTTTCCTGCCTTCGGCTCGAGACCATCACTAGCCCGGCGGCCGAACCCCATTCATGACTCTGACTTTAGGGTTTTAGGGACCCCGGCAGCCCCCACTACCACAGGCTACCCACGCCCCGGCCCAGCTAGCATGAGCCAAGCTGGGAGTGGATCCAGCGAGGCCTTCGAAACGGACAGGGCCCGGGGGGAGAGCAGAGTCCTGAGGCGATGTGTGTACAATTGCGTAGCTCCATCAGTGCATACACTGTGCGTGGGGGGGGGGCTGTGTGCAATGTGTCGGGAACAGAGGAGGAGGAGATAAGGCAGCAGCTGCGGGGGAGTGGGTGGGGTGGCCGGAGTAGCAGAGGCCGCTGGAGATAGCTGCAGGGAGGGGCTTGAGGCAGGAGCCTGAGCTGGAGATAGCTGCAGAAGGGGATTAAGAAAAGCTGGGGAGACAGGGGCAGAAGGGTCTGTAACCAGTAGAGGACACTCCCACCATTCCCCTGCTGTCAGCCAACAGCTGGAAAACCCACTCAGCTTACCCCCTTGTGTGCCAGGTCCACATAGACCAGTCCTCTCCAACCTTTTTATGACCAAGATCCCTTTTTGAATCTAAGGGTGACGCAGGATCTACCCCCCTTCCCCAAAGCCCTGCCCCGCTTACTCCATCCCCCCCCTCCCCCCCCCCCGTTGCTGGCTCTCCCCCACCCTCACTCACTTTCACCAGGCTGGGGTATGGGCATGGGCATGGGGTGGGGTTGGGGAGGGGATGCGGGCTCTGGGCTGGAGCCGAAGGGTTTCTATTCTTCCAATTTTTAAGATTTTTTTTTTAAAGTAGGAAATTAGATTTAAAAACCAATGTTAAAAGAACATTATGGTTACAAGGCCAAGTGCTCAGAACTGAGCACACCCTTAATTGTTATGAGTTATGGGTAGTAGCGTAGTGTTCTGGATCCCCAGCCACGGACAAGGACCTCGCCGTGCGAGGCGCAGGGACGCCAGAACAGTGTGGGTGCAGGGCCTCGGGGGGAGGAGCAGAGCCGGGGGCAGGGCCACAATCCGGGCATCAGTGGCCCCCCTCTTCAAGGGAGCGTCCCGCACTCCTCGCTAAGCACCATATAGACACAGAACAACAAGATGGACCCTGCCCAAAACGCTCACAATCAAAGTCCAGGACAAGAGACGACCGTGGGATACAGGTGAATGGCCAGATCGTGGCAAAGGAGCGGGATTTGAAGGTGGTCTAATGAGATGGCTTAAGGGATGTTGGCAGTGAACTCCTGCCAGGAGTGAGGGGAAGGGGGGAGAAAGCCTGAGAGTGCTTCATTGAAAATGTAACTAGGGGGCAGTGGAGCATCACCACCTCGACAGCGAATGAGAGACGATACATCGGGTGGGGATAGACCATGAAGGGCCTAGAACGGGGTCCCCAACGCAGTGCCCGCGGGCGCCATGGCACCCGCTGGGGCATCTAAATACGCCCGCGTACTGGCCGGTGGACGAGCATCTGCTAAAATGCCGCCGAAATTCGGCGGCGACACCTCTGGATGACGCCGCTTGCCACAGACAAGCAGCATCATCCAGAGGCGTCGCCGCCAAAATGCCACCGAATTTCGGCGGCATTTCGGCAGATGCTCGACCGCTGCCACGCTCCTTCATCTGGCACCCGCCAGACAGAAAAGGTTGGAGAACACTGGCCTAGAATGTGAAGGCAATGTGTTGGATGTGAAAGGGAAGGGGAAGCCGCTGGAGGGGTGCAAAGAGAGGGGTGACGTGGCCAGAGCAACGGGCTAGGGAACTGAATGGATATCAGCAGGCCAGGATTGCATGTGTCACTGCTACAGAGAAGGAGGGTGCCATGACTGGGACGCTACATGACGAGAGCTTGGGGTGCAGATGGATAGGAAGGGCTGGATCTTAGAGAGGCCATACAGAAAAAATCTGCAAGACTTAGCCACAGCCTGGATGGGAGGACCTAGAGAGAGGTCTGAGTTGAAGATGACACCCAGGTTACCAGTCTGAGTGACAGGCAGGATGGTGGCATTGAAGACGGGAGATCGCAGGGAGAGCTTGGGAGGGGAGATGAAGAGTTCTCTTTTAGCCATGTTGAGTTTGAGCGGGCGGCTGGATATCCAAGAAAAGATGTCAGACAGAGGGGCTGAGATTCTAGTTTGGACAGACGGCAACAGGTCTGCAACAGAGAGGTAGATCTGGGAGTCAGCAGTGTAGATGTGGGAGTTGAATTAGGTTTCAGAGTGACAGCCATGTTAGTCTGTATCAGCAAAAACAACGAGGAGTCCTTGTGGCACCTTAGAGACTAACACATTTATTTGGGCATAAGCTTTTGTGGGCTAAAACCCACTTCATCAGATGCATGGAGTGGAAAATACAGTAGGCAGGTATAAATACACAGCACGTGGAAAGATGGGAGTTGCCTTACCAAGTGCGGGGTCAGTACTAATGAGACAAATTCAATTAGGGTGGATGTGGCCCATTTCCAACAGTTGACAAGAAGGGGTGAATATCAACAGAGGGAAAATTATGTTTTGTAGTGACCCAGTCACTCCCAGTCTTTATTCAGGCCTAATCTGATGGTGTCAAGTGTGCAAATTAATTCCAGTTCTGCAGTTTCTCATTAAAGTCTGGTTTTGAAGGTTGTTGTTGAAGAATTGCCACTTTTAAGTCTGTTATTGAATGTCCAGGAAGATTGAAGTGCTCTCCTACTGCTTTTTGCATGTCACAATTCTTGATGTCTGATTTGTGTCCATTTATTTGTTTGCATAGAGACTGTCCGGTTTGGCCAATGTGCATGGCAGAGGGGCAATGCTGGCACATGATGGCATATATCACATTGGTAGATGAGCAGGTGAACAAGCCCCTGATGGTGTGGCTGATGTGGTTAGGTCCTATGATGGTGTCCCTTGAACAGACGTGTGGACAGAGTTAGCAACACGGTTTGTTGCAGGGATAGGTTCCTGGGTTAGCGTTTCTATTGTGTGGTGTGTAGTTGCTGGTATTTGCTTCAGGTTGGGGGGCTGTCCGTAAGCGAGAACTGGCCTGTCTCCCAAGGTCTGTGAGAGTGAGGCTGCTAGGTAACTCTCTGACACCACATTCTACAGGCCATTACCCTCTGATCCCACTGAGGGGTACCAAAAGATACTGCAACACCTGCCGGATTTCGATCAAGCATTCTTAAAACTACCATACCCACCTGGGGAAGTGAAGAAACAGATTGACAGAGCCAGAAGGGTACCCAGAAGTCACCAGCTAGAAGACAGGCCCAACAAAGAAAGTAACAGAACGCCATTAGCCATCACCTACAGCCCCCAACTAAAACCTCTCCAGTGCCTCATCGAGGATCTACAACCTATCCTGAAGGACGATCCCTCACTCTCACAGAACTGAAATAATGTTTGCGGATGAGATTACCCAAAGATATGGTGTAGAGGGAGAAGAGACACAGCCCTGTGGACCCCCACAGAAGGCTGGAGGGGGGATCCTTTGAAGGACATGCTGAAGGAGTGACTAGAGAGGTAGGAGGAGAACCAGGAGAGGACAGGGTCATGGAAGCCAGAGGAGCAGAAGATCTCAAGAAGTGCATGGTCAACAGTGTTAAAGGCAGATGACAGGTTAAGGAGGATGAGGCTGGAGTATGGTTCTGAGCTTTGTCTAGGAAGAGCTCAGGAGAGACGGTTTCAGTGGAGTGCAAGAGGCGGAAGACAAGTTGAAGGGGTTCTGGGATGGAACTGGAGGAGAGGAGCTCCAGAAAGCGATTGTAGACAGTGCATTCAATGGCAGCGGGAAGGGACATGGGGCAGTAGCTGTAGAGGCCAGCGGGGTCAAGGGTGGGGTTTCTGAGATGCCTGGCTTCAGCCAGGGGGCTCTGGCGGTGGGCTCTGGACTCCAGCCCCCTAGGATGGCAGAGCTCCAGGCTTCAGCCCCCCTCTCTCCCTCAGCTCCAGCTGTGGGGCACTGGCTCTGGGCTTCAGAGCAGGGCAGTGGGGTTTCAACAGGGCCAGCCTTACTGGGGTGCCATGCTTGAGAGGCAAGGAGCAGGTTGAGCCTGGGTCTGGAGCTTGGGACAATGGAGGGGGGGCGGAGGAAGCAGTGGAGTCTGGGAGGCTGGAGGAGGAAGCAGGAGCCCAGGCACCAAAATACAACTGTAATTTATTTTTATTACTGAGTTTGCAAAAAAAAAACCCTACATAAATACATTATAACGATTTAGACATTACGATTTAGACATGGATATGTGCATATTTATTTGTTTTTCCTAAAGCTAATTAAGTATTTTAGGAAAATTTGTCAGAGCGGCCACCAGCAAGAGTCGTGGCCTCACTCTGAGGCCACCAAAAATGTGTTGTGAACCCCTGGACTAGAGCATGTTTGTAGTGTGGGGGAAAGAGCCAGAGGAGAAGGGAGGGGATGGGAGTGGAGGTGAGGGAGATCAGGAGAGATCAGGAGATGGGATGGGGTCACTGGGGCAAGTGGAGCGGGTTAGAGGAGGAGAGCAGGTGAGAAACTTGTGCCGGGGAGAAGGAGGATGGAGTTGGAGGGGGAAGGGAAGGCAAGCCGAGGGGATGGAGACGCTCACGTGGTATTTCATCAGCGTTCCCTTGGAAGAAATGGGCGCCATTCTGTGCAGAGAGAGCAGCGGAGGCAGGAGTTGAGGGGCTGAGACAAAGGCAGGCAGGATTCAGTGGAGCTGGAGAAGCGAAGCTGTTCAGCCATGGCTGAACTGAAGGAAGAGAGGATGAATCTGCAGCGGGGGAGGCCAGCCTGCTCTCCAGATTTCCACCAGAGACGACAGCAGGAACGGAAGAAGTGGGTGATGGGGCGAGCCAGGGCGGACCTTGCAGGGGGACAGAGGGTAGGTGTCCCTTAATGACATGATCACGTGCTGGTTTTTTTCCACAGGACCCCGGCCCTGGTGACGAACCAGGGCTGTGCAGGGAAAGGGGCTGTTGTCTGCAAGGCCCCTGCCTTGTTTGTTGCAGAAGTTGGGAGGTGTGTTGTGCAAGAGGCAGATGATTGGGTTGGGGCAGAGAAGGGAGGGTCTCATGGCCAAGGCAGCTCAACGCCATCCTGGAGACCTGGATTCTAGCCCTGTCTCCGCAAGTCACATAAACCAAACTGAGCACTCCCAGCTGCACCGGACATCAATGGCGGCTGCCCTCTGAACACACAAAGTGGCTACCTAGCACGAAGTGCGTGGGAAAGTCAGGGCCAGGCGTCTCAAACTGGGCGCCCACAATTAGTGGCGACGGATGGGTGACAATTTTGGCTTTGATCTCAGCGCCCCACCTGCAAAGTGGGGATATGCCCACACCCTCGCCTCCCACAGGGACAGTGAAGATGGAGTCCCTAGTGATTGTGCAGCTCTCCAATGCTATAGTGACAGGCACCATAGAAACGCTCACGAGGAAATTAAAAATTCTGTCTTCAGAACCAGGTTTGAATAGAGGGCAGTCAATCAGACCTGGGGGTCATGCACCGAACAATGAGGATACAAAGAAATATTGAACAAGCCCCATCCATCTTGTGCACTGAATGAGGCAGGGGCCCTGTGAAAAAAACTCTGTGATCATGTAATTAAAGACCTGATCATAATACACAAGAGGGGTGAATTTAGATTGCTCTGGCATCCTGAACTTTGGCATCTCCTAACTTGGCAGGGCTTGACACTGCAACCTCAGTGTTCTTTTAATGTAGCTGTTTCAAACAAAATAGCTCGATCGATATGTTTCTCATGCAAGAGAATTTGGCTCTTTAGAAAATAACTCACAGCTCTTCAGAGAAGCTTCTGATAAAGAGCAGGAATACATTATTTTGTATAAGAAATGTTTTATTATCTTTTCAATCATACTGCCCATGTAAACACAATTAGCTACATCACACAACGTGCAAACCCAATACCACTAGCAGAAGCTCCCACCACCCCACCGTTTCCTCTCCACTTCAAGAAGCTACATTACAGTAATGAATTCAAATGCCCAAAAGACAATATTCTCTGCTGCTCCTCAGACTGCTGAGCACTAATGCAACCTCGTGCGGCCATTTATGCCAGTGAAAAGCAAGTGCAAAGTGGATGGACGTTCACACGAGTGAAAATTGACACCAGTGCTATGAGAGTGCTGAGTGGAAATGAATAACTGAGAAGCCAGTAGCTGAAAAGGCTTACAAGAAATAGGAATAATAATAACAACAGACCAGGAGATCTGAGGAGCATCTTTGGCTATTTGAAGCTGATCAGCATGAGTCTCACCACCCCAGAACGACAAGAATGATTCAGATTCCAACAAGCACTCGTGAAACATACCAGCTTATCCAATCAAATTAATGAACAGTGCTCATGGTACCAAACAAAGTCCCATTATAATCTCTTTGCTGGCTAGATCTCCACTAATCAGCTGGCATAAACCACAACTGTCACTGACAAAGAAGATCTAGGCCCCTGCCACCTTGGTAAAGCAGGAAACGTTCACAGGATTCTCTTCCAGTAGCGAGAGACATCAGTGTGTTGGGGCCTCCGGGTCTGGACAGATTTGCTCCACCATTTCCTATTTTCATAGAATCATAGAATCATAGAATCTCAGGGTTGGAAGGGACCTCAGGAGGTATCTAGTCCAATTCCCTGCTCAAAGCAGGACCAAACCCAACTAAATCATCCCAGCCAGGGCCTTGTCAAGCCTGACCTTAAAAACCTCTAAGGAAGGAGATTCCACCACCTCCCTAGGTAACCCATTCCAGTGCTTCACCACCCTCCTAGTGAAAAAGTTTTTCCTAATGTCCAACCTAAACCTCCCCCTCTGCAACTTGAGACCATTACTCCTTGTTCTGTCATCTTCTCCCACTGAGAACAGTCTAGAACGCTTTCAGAGTTGTTTGAGAATTAAACGGCTCTCTCTAATCTTGGTCCTTTGGCCTCACTGGCTCAAAAAGGCAAATACTTGTTATGCAACAGTTCATAGCTCGCAAGGCCAGAAGGGGAGCCGGCAGCTGCGACAAAGTGGGGATTGTTTGTAATGTTTTTATGAATGTCGGGCATGGCAGTGACTCACTTGTCTAGCGACTGCTCCCCGCTGGGTGCAAAAAGGTTAAACAGCTGTTCCTGGGGCGGAGCAAGGGACAGGAGGGGGGGGTGTCAAACAGCTGGGTGGGGAGCTTAAAGAACTAGCTGAAATTAGGGTGACCAGATGTCCTGATTTTATAGGGACAGTCCCGATTTTTGGGTCTTTTTCTTATATAGGCTCCTATTACCCTCCGCCCCCGTCCCGATTTTTCACACTTGCTGTCTGGTCACCCTAGCTGAAATGGACTCATAACAATGAAGGATCCGGCAAGACAGTGGGAACCCCAGTGGTCGGGGACATACTAGCAATCAGCAGCCAAGAGGAAGCAGATCTCCCCTCACCTCTCTGCACAGCCTCTTTGCTCTCTGCAGAGCAAAAGCCTGGAGCTGGAAAACAAAGGATTAAGTGCAGGGCCAGCAGGTCTCACCTTGGACTGACAGACAGGGGCAGCTCTAGCCATTTCGCCGCCCCAAGCACGGCGGCACGCTGGGGGGGGGCGCTCTGCCGGTTGCTGGTCCCGCGGCTCTGGGGGACCTCCCGCAGACGTGCCTGCGGATGCTCCACCGAAGCCGCGGGACCAGCGGACCCTGCGCAGGCACGCCTGCGGGAGGTCCACTGGAGCTGCCTGCCGCCCTCCCGGTGACCGGCAGAGCGCCCCCCGCGGCATGCTGCCCCAGGCACGCGCTTGGCATGCTGGGGCCTGGAGCCGTCCCTGCCGACAGACAAAGGGAAAAAAACTAAAATGGATTCAGCAACAGCTTAGCTGGGGAGGGCCTCATGCTGGCCAGTCTGAACTCTAGCTTGGGGGTTCTCAAAGTGGAGGTCATAGAAGATCAGGGTTGGAAGGGACCTCAGGAGGTCATCTAGTCCTGCCCCCTGCTCAAAGCAGGACCAATCCCCACGCAGATTTTTACCCCAGCTCCCTAAGTGGCCCCCTCAAAGATTGAACTCACAAGCCTGGGTTTAGCAGGCCAATGATCAAACCACTGAGCTCTCCCTCCCCCCCTCAAGGGGCTGTGAGGTTATTACATGGGGGGGTCGCTATTACATGCGAGCTGTCAGCCTCCCCCCCAAACCCCGCTTTGCCTGCAGCATTTACAATGGTGTTAAATATATTTAAAAGCGTTTTTAATTTACAAGGGAGGTCACACTCACAGGCTTCCTCTGTGAAAGGGGTCCCCAGTACAAAAGTTTGAGAACCACTGCTCTAGCTTGACCTTTGCTTCTCTCTGCTAACCCGAGGCCTTGAAATGCTGTGCACCAGCCACAGACCCTTGTTCGGTTTGCAAAGGCTGCCCCGTGTCCCTGCACTCAGGAGCACTGATCTCTGAGGAGGGCAAAAGATCTCTGCCCAGGATGCCTGTCTCTGTTGGACTTGCTGGGCAGAGCTCACTGCATGCAGCAGGAGGGCCAGGTACTTACAGACTGTGAGCAAGTCACCTCTGAACCATTCAGATAAGGTTTTGGCTCATTCAGTTGCCCTATTAGCTGGGTGAGTGGCAAAAATACGAAACGAATGGTGCAAAAATTAATGTTTCTCTGGGATTCCAAGAGGAGCCAATTATTCCTCATTTGATTCTGGCATGTTGCTTTTCTGGGCTGTTTTTAAAGTGTCAGCGCAATTAAGAAGGTGGAATCGGTGCTTTTGCATCTCTTAGAGCGTGAGGATTCTCACGTGGGAATTTTGCTTGCTGAGCGTCAGGGCTGGCTGCTAAGATGCTTTGTTAATAAATGGGCCTTTGAGTGGAAACTCACCCAGGTGCAAGGTGGGTGGAGACTGGGTGGAAACTCATGCCAGGGAATCCACACCGCTGCAAAGTGATTATCACGTGGGTGGAAATACACACTGGTGGAGTGAGGCCACAAAGGGGGAGAAATCGACACCAATACAAACGGGGTGGATGTTCACACCGGTGCAATATGAGCGTGAACTGGGTGGAAATTCACACTGGCGAATCCACAGCCTTGCACGGTGGGTGGAAATTCACACCGATGCAGGGGTGGTGCAAACTGCTACCCGTTGGGTTCAGCAGCTTTCCATCCCATCCTGCACTGGTGTAATGACAAGGTGAGGGGCAAGAAATGATGAACCAGGTGCATCCTCGGGCACAGCTCTCACTTGTATTTTTGGGGGGTGCTTCCCATGAGGCCCCTCCAGATTTACAGCCCTGGATCACAGATCAGAATCTCCTCCTCGGGTGTGAGTTAATTCTGGGACATCAGTCCCTCGCTGCCTTTCTATCGTGGGTTCCCATCTGGGAGCAGGGCCGAGGGCAGCTAACCCTGCCCCCGTTGAGGTGCAGTTCTTGCTCGCTCACCGATCTCCCCCTCCCCTTGCATTGATGCCATTTGCGGGACAATTCCGCCGTGCATGTGGGGAAGTGCCACATACATGTGCACACGCCTGTCTACACATGGATGGCCGTTCTTCACAGGGCCATTGTGGATCGTTCTGAGCCATGAGCGAAGCAGGGAGGAGCTCTTCACATCCAGGAGTGGGGAAGGGGCTGGACACGGAGATTTAGGCCACATCAAAACTTGGGAACACAGCAACAGCCAGGCTGGATCTGACCCCAGCCCCATCTTGCCCAGTCCCCAACACCGCCCAGCAACAGCTGCTTCCCAGGAAGGCACCAGGACCCCACAGTCACAAACCTGTCACGATCCCAGTGCCCCATGTTGGGGAAACACAGATATGCCCAAGGGGGCTGGGCGTGGCCTCTGCCAAAAACTAAGAACCTACTGGTTAAGAACGGAAGGACGGCCAGAGTGAGTCAGAGCAATGGTGCAGTGTCCTGTCTCTGACAGTGCCAGGTGCTTCAGAGGGAATGAACAGAACAGGGCAATTATCGAGTGATCCATCCCCTGCCGTCCAGCCCCAGCTTCTGGCAGTCAGAGGTTTAGGGACACCCAGGGTGTGGGGTTACATCCCTGACCATCTTGGCTAACAGCCACTGATGGACCTATCCTCCATGAACTCAGCTAGTCCTTTTCTGAACCCAGCTGTGTACTTTTGGGCATCACAGCATCTCCTGGCAACGAGTTCCACCGGTTGCCTGTGCGCTGTGTGTAGAAGAGCTGCCTTAGGTTTGTTCTAAACCTACTCTTTGGTTGTCATGGTTATTGTGGGATGCACACACAGGAAAGAGTCTAAGGGTGTGTCTATATGTACCGCGCTGCAGCGGCATAGCTGCTCCGACACAGCTGCACCGCTGCAGCACGTCTAGGGAAGACGCTCTGTGCTGACGGGAGAGAGCTCTCCGGTCGGCATAAAAACCCACCTCTGGAAGCGGCAGGAACTGCATTGGCAGGAGACGCTCTCCCCCCGACACAGCACTGTGCACATCAGCCCTTATGCTGGTGCAACTTCTGTCGCTCCAGGCGGTGGCATATTCACCCCCCTGAGTGACATACGCTTTCCCAACACAGGCTGTAGTGTAGACGTCGCCTTACGAGTCAGGTACCGTGGAGAATAGTGTGGCCAAAGCTGCTGGACGTGAAACTGGCCACCAGGCGGGCGGGCGCGTTCTCAGACCTAATGCAGAGTGAGAACTGCCATCTTTCGCTCCAGCCTGACCAAGTGTTCACAGCCTAGACGGAGGCTGGCTCGGGCCTTTACAAAGCTCAGAAGAGCCCAGGAAAAAGGACCCTGACTAGTGGGCCCAGCAGGGGCGAGCTGAAGTTAATGAAAAGAGGGTTGGGAAAAGAGACGAAAGGTCTGGAGCTGTAGAATATGGGAAAGGAGGCATCCGTTATGGAGGGGCACTGCCCGCCCGCATGAGCGTCTCATGCAGAAAGGAGCCCAGCTCTCGACTGGCCAATCGCTGTCCAGATGGACTGACCACTGGGTGAGAAATACCTTAGTAGGCGAGGCAGGAACTTGTTCCTAAGCAGAGGCTCGAGAGGCTGCTTTCTATTTTTGGTTTATCTGCAATAAGATGTTTCCAATCCTTCCGCTCACGTCTATTTGGAGCTTTATCTTAAGCTCTGTCACATAAACTCCTAATTGGTTTTAATGCAGACATGGCTGGTGCTGGGTGCCAAGGAGAAGCTAGTGCGCTGCGCGGGGGGCAGCGAATCCATGGGCATTGTGGTGTCCAGAAGTCAAGGGCCTGGGCACTCAGTGGGATGCGGGGGGAGGGGGGATGTACAGACATGTTGGGGGGACTGACGACTCCATAGATTTAGCCACAGGCTATGTCTGCTCTGCCCCAAGGCCCCATGTAGGGAGCCCTAGGCCTGAGGTGTGTAAATTGTTAGCCTGTGGCAGAGAAGAACAGGGCTTGCGGAGCCTGCAGTGGCCACCAGCCAGTGGTTTGGGGCCAGTTTCTCCCAGTGGGCACAGACAAGGCTCCCTTGTAGCTGATTCACACTGCACCCCCTGGGTTACCCCAGAAGTGTCACACTTCCCCCCCCCCAGGGAAGTCCCCTCCTGCCCCCCAGTCCTTAGAGCCTGGTTCATGCCTGGAAGCAGGTGAGAGCCCTCCCCACAGCACCTTTGGTAAACAGAGGGGAGATGACCTCACATGGTGGGTGGGTGGCTAGAGAACACGGAAAAATCTCTGAAAGTCCAATGGAGCTATGGACGATTGACACCAGCTGGGATCTGGCCCACTGAGTCCCATGGAGCTACAGACGATTGGCACCAGCTGGGATCTGGCCCACTGAGTCCCATGGAACTACAGACGATTGGCACCAGCTGGGATCTGGCCCCACACCCAGTCCAGCCCGTTCCCACGGTCCCTGCCTGCGGCACGAAGGGCACAGCCGGTCTGGCACGGGCTTTCCCCCCTACAGTGCCACTCCCAGCACAGCACCAGGCCAGAGTCACAGCCAGGACCAAAGCAACAGATGCTATTGTCCAGTCAGGGTCCCCGCCCGCCCGGCGCAGCTGGGGTGATGCCAGTGTAAGCGGGGGAATGGTCCCACTATTGTGGGGAACTTTCCTGGCTTCTGCACTACCCCGGTGAAGTGGGCTAGCGAAAGGATCTGAGTCCTCACTCCCACTTCCTTTACCCAGAGGCCTCGCTGCCCTTGAGGACTCCCCTTCCACTCTCCTGTCTGGCAGAGTCCTCGTAACCCCAACAAGGCTGGGCCCAGGATTCCTAGGGGGCTCGACCCCCAACCCTGCTGTGGTCACCTAGGACAGGGGCTAGGGTGTCCCCACTCCGGGGTACTCTCTCTGCACTGCGCACATCCCTGACCCACTGATCACATCATACAATTTAAAGCAAATACAAGTTATTTAATTAACACTTAATTTAAAAAAAGAATAAGGAAAAATGGGAAAGGTTACAGGAAACACATCACCCTGCTCTGTGGCAGGGAACATCACAAACAGTGTCTCTGAAAGGTCAGGGCAGTTCACAGTCTGTTCCATGTAGGTCCCAGGCCTCCTTCTCAGGTCCTGGCTGTGCTGCAGGGATGCTGTGGGTTGGACACTTGCTCTGGCGGTGGCCACACACTCTCAGGCTCTGGGTGGCAGGACCCTTCTCTCCAGCGTCACCCCCGCCCTGTCAGGGTTACGATCCCCCTCCCAGTCTGGCCTGCAGGGCCTCTTGGCTGAGGTATCTCCCTGCGCTGGGCCCACTGCCCGGGGTCCCCCTCGCTCTCCCCAGCTGCTCACCGAACCCGGCTCTGGACTGCTCCAGCTCCAGCTCCACTCTGCCTCAGCACGGCTGCTGCTGCTGCTCTGACTTCAGCTCCCTGGACTGCTTCTCTGGCCTCTCTGGCTCCAGTTGCTACCACTCTGCTCCCAGGGCAGGGCTGCTCTGCAGGCTGCTTCTGTGACTCTGCTCTGAGCTCTCATCTGCTCCCTGGGCTGCTTGTCTGGCCCCTCTGGCTCTGGTTGCTGCAGCTCTGCTCCCAGGGCAGGGCTGCTCTCTCTGGGCTGTGCTCTGGCTTTTTGGGCTGCAGCTCCGCTCCCATCAGCTTAGCTTGGGGCCCCGCTCTCTCCTTAGCTCGGCCCCACTCCATCTGACTCAGACAAATCCAGCTCACACACGGAGGACGGGAACCCCCCTGGCCTCCTGACTCCTTGATTAGCCTGCCCGCCCTGCCAATCAGGCTGACCTGGCGCACTGGCCTCTCCACACTGTTCCTGGAGACTGTCAGTCTCAGGCTCCTGATTTCCCATCGACCGCTCCCTTTTTAGTGCTGGGAGCTAGCAACCAAACACCCCCCCACTGAATGTCAGTAAGGGGGCAACAGTCCCCTTACACCAGCCTGCCCCACCGGGTTGCCTGCTCCATCAGCAGCCCCTTACTTCCAGGACCTTCTCCAAGCCCCACTCCGGTGCCCAGGGCTCCCTCCCCCACCTGCTCCAGTCCGCTCCCTCCACCCCCAAGCTGCCCCCTTTGTCTCCCAGCCTCTGTGCGCTCCCCGGTCTGCCCCACCCGGGACGGCAAAGCCCCCGGCGGCCCAGCCCCGTGGATCGGCGGCGCGGGGCTCCCCCGGGGGGCGCACGGTGCCCACTGCCTGGAGAGCCCGGCGGGGGCCAGCCCGGGCCGTGCAACGCGCTCACCGCCCACCCCGCGATCCCCGCGGCTCCTGCCATCGCCGCCCGCTGCCGTCCCGCGCGGCCACACGGGCAGCCGCCGGCCGGGCCGGGGCGTCTCCTCCGCCCAGCTGGCCCCGGCGCCGCAGCATCCCCGCCGCGGGGAAGGCGGCGGCACCTCGGCGGGGGACTCTGCCGGGCGGCCAGCAGGGGGCGCCCCGGGACCGCCAGTGCCCCGTGCGCGCTAAGGAGGGAGCTGAGTTACCAAAGCTCACGGTGGATTCTCCATCACTGACATTTTTTAAATCAAGAGGGGCTGTTTTTCTCAAAGCTCTGCTCTGGGGGTGATTTGGGGAAGCTCCCTGGCCTGTGTTAGCCAGGAGATCAGACTAGCTGATCACAGCGATCCCTTCTGGCCTGGGAATCTATGATAGATAGATAGATAGATAGATAGATAGAACGGGACAGGTGCAGAGTGTGGGGTTGGAAGCTGCGGATGCAATAGACGAACAGAAGGGTGGAAGGCTAGCGGGTGCATATGGGATAGATAGAGGGTGAGGCGGTGGGTGGGTGAGTAGCAGGACATCCTGTAACCCCTCTCCCTGGCACTATGGAAGCACATTCCAGCCCCACCCAGCTCCTGGTCCCTTTGAGTCGCCAGGGGCTCTGCTGGCACAAACAGCTGGTTTCCCGCCAGACCCCGTCCTCCTGGCGCTGGCGATCGCTGTGTTCGTGCCGCGTCGCTACATCACATGAGCCCCCAAGCGGGGATCACAAACTGCACTGTGTGGGTGGCCCTGCCTGGATTCCCACCAGCCTCCTGGTCGCAGCCCTGCACACGGATCCCCCGTGATTGGGGCTGATGGAAATGCTCAGAGTAAACGATTCAGTGGGAACAATTTGTTGGGCTCTGAGGGCATCTGCCACTTGACTGCTGTTTCTATTTCAGTAGCACCCAGAGATCAGAGTCCCATTGTGCCAGGTGCTGCACAGACACACAGCGAGAGACAGGCCCTGCACCAGGTGAGATCACAGCCCTGTTATGCCAGGCGCTGCCCAGACACACAGTGAGAGTCAGGCCCTGCCCCAGGTGAGATCACAGCCCTGTTATGCCAGGCGCTGCCCAGACACACAGTGAGAGACAGGCCCTGCCCCAGGTGAGATCAGGGCCCCATTGTGCCAGGTGCTGCACCGACACACAGCGAGAGGCAGGCCCTGCCCCAGGTGAGATCAGGGCCCCGTTGTGCCAGGCGCTGGCCAGACACAGTGAGAGACAGGACCTGCCCCAAAGAGCTCACGCTCCAAATAGCCAAGGCAGATGGGGAAACGGAGACACAGAGCAGGGCAGTGACTTGCCCACAGGCACCCAGCAGAGGCAGGACTAGAACCCAGTCTCCTGAGCAGCAGGCTAGTGATTTAGACCCTGGGCTGTTCTGCCTCTAACCCCCAGCTCTGTCTCTACAATCCCACCGGAGTCCTGGAGTGCGGAGTCCGGGTCACCCTGCCAAGGGGCTCCAGCCCTGCAGCACCCTGTGGGAACTGGTCCCATGGGATCCATATCTATCTAACCCTTTGTCTAGTTCCATATACAATCATCTATCCAACTTTCTGTCTATCTCATAAGCCTCTATTTATGGATCTATTCCCCTGATCCATAGAGATCCATTTATCTATCACACCTCTTTACCCAGCTGCCTGCCTGTCTACTAAATGGCAAAAATCTTTGTTACTGCCCTGTGACGATTGCCTGTCTATCCCTCTTGCCCTCCTGGAACATCAAGTTCAGCCAAACTTAAACATCTGAAAACCAGGAGCTACAGCGTGAAGGTAAACACCCATATAACCTTAACTCTGCCCCCTGGAGCAGTCTAGAATCACTGGCAATTCTCAGCACACACTCCAGCAGTAGTCATTGAGCTAGGTGTTGTGGTACTGAATGGTGGAGGGGTTGTCTGCTGCAGCTTGGCAGAGCTGTGATTGTGACCTGAGGGAGCGGGACCTCTCAAGAGGGGCTGGTGAGCCCCTCTCCCTGGCCCCTGTGTGTGATCAAAGGAAAGAGGTGTGTGGGAGGGACACTTTTGGGGGTTAGCCTAGGTTCTGGGATGAATCACTTCCACCTGGGGAAACCCACCCGAGCCACCAGCTGCTGGCAGTACAGGTGCTCTGCACCACGCTCCATGCACCACGCTCTTTCCCAGTGCAGGCTAGCAGCTGACATACCTTGTGACGGTGCACTCTATATGATTTTATGAAAATATGCTAATGAGTGTGACTATAATGTGACTGGAATATGCTCCATGCAAAAGGTCTCTGGTAAGGTATCATTACAAAGCTTCTAATCTACTGAGTGTGGTCATCCTATTTGTATAAATGTGCCACTCTTGTATCTGAAACTAGGAATATGAACTATAACTCTGAGGGCCTATTGTAATGATGCAAAGTGTGAGCCATTAATGGAGGTTTGGAATCTTGATGGCTCCCATCGACCAGGACAATTGACTGTGGATGGCTCTGTTTGCAGGCCTTCCTGTGAATCAGGGTCAGGCTGGGAGGAGTGAGGGCTTGGGGTCTTACAGTGACATGTGATCATGTCACCTGAACTGGAATCCATCTAACCTGGTGCTTTTCCATTTCGAAGGAGGGCTGGGAACCCAGAGAGGGACAAAGGATTCCTGCCTTGTGCAAAAGAGATAAGGGGGTGGAACAGAACAAAGGGGGCAGCCATCATGAGAAACCCCCTAGCTACCACCTGAGCTGGAACAAGGGCTGTACCAGGGGAAAGGATTGGGCCCAGACTAGGAAGGCGTCCAGTCTGTGATAGAAGCTTATTGAAACGTCTGAGGGTGAGATTTTATCTGTATTCAGTTTTCTTCCGGTACTAGACTTAGGCTTGCGTGTTTTATTTTATTTTGCTTGGTGATTCACTTTGTTCTGTCTGTTATTACTTGGAACCACTTAAATCCTACTTTTGGTATTTAATAAAATCACTTTTTATGTATTAATTAACCCAGAGTATGTATTGATACCTGGGGGTGGGGGGGGAAACAGCTGTGCATCTCTCTCTATCAGTGCTATAGAGAGTGAACAATTTATGAGTTTGCCCTGTATAAGCTTTATACCGGGTAAAATGGATTTATTTGGGGTTTTGACCCCATTGGGAGCTGGGCACCTGAGTGTTGGAGGCCGGAACACTTCTTAAGCTGTTTTCAGTTAAGCCTGCAGCTTTTGGGGGACGTTGCTCAGAGCTGGGTCTGGGTTTGTAGCAGGCCAGCGTGTCTGGCTCAAACGAGGCAGGGCACTGAAGTCCCAAGCTGGCAGGGAAAACGGGCTCAGAGGTAGTCAAAGCACATCAGGTGGCAGCCCCAAGGGGGTTTCTGTGATCCAACCCGTCACACCCCTCACTTTGCTACACTTGGGTGCCCAGTCCCCTGTCTTCTGGACACCCGCCATGCGCACCGATCTGCTGCCCCAGGGCACTGGATTTGGTTCAACACTCTCCTTAGCACAGGGCACTTCGGCCAGTTTAGAGCAGAACCAAACTGAAGTTTATTAAATGAGCTAGAGGGAAAGATTCAGATAAAAGCAGGTGTAAGGAGTTGGAAACATGAGGTTACAGGAAAAAGAAAAACATCAGACCCAGTCAATAGGCTGTACTTATTAACTAGTCCTTTTCTTGTTATGGTACGTGGTGTCACGGACTCACAGGTCGTGCCCACTCTTGGCCCCGTAGGGTCCCTGGGGGGAACCCCCTTCAGTGTGACAGCCCTTCTAAGGGGTCCACTCTCTCTCACGGGTTAAGCCCCTCAGCCTCCTGGAGCCGCACCTCTCCGAGCCTTAGCACGCCTGTCTCTCGCCATGGGCCCCCTCAGGGAGTCCACTCACTCTGGACTCCTGGGGCCTCCACTCCCAAAGGGAATAATGCAACCCTGTTCTCTAGGCTGGAGTGACACTCAGCCAGCGTAAAACAGGAGGGTTTATTGAGCGTTTGAACACAGCACAGGAAACTCTCAGGGCCTTCAGGCCTGGCCTCCCTCAGCACAGCCCGTCTAAGTCTCCCCTGCATCCAGGTGGGCTCTGCCTGCTCCCCCCTCCAGCCCAGAGCCCCCCCTGCTTCCCAGCTGGGCATCTGATATCACCTCCCCCAAGCCCCGCCTCTGTCCATTGTCTTCTGTCCAGGTAAACAGGGTCGCCTGGGCCTCCTCTCCTCTCAGCCACTCTGTTCTCCACTGGCTGGAACCAGCCGGTCAGGTCACCAGGGTCCTCTCTCCACAGCCCATTGTCCTCCCACTGACCAGAACTGGCTGTGGCATCGGAGCTGGACCTCCTGGTCACTAGGTCACCAGTCGCTGGGGTGTCCATTCCCCTGGCCATTGGCTGGGGTCCCAAGTTCTGTCGCTCGTCCTCTGTAACAACAAACTCCCTCTCCCCTCACCTCGTTAAACCAGTAACACCCAGGGAAACTGAGTCCCACCCCCTCTCCATGCAAACCATAGAAAAAACCAAGAAAATCCCCCAGTTCGTCACATTGCTCCCTGCTTCAAGTCTGAACTGAGTGTTGTCACTTAGCCAGTGACCTAGGGAAGTTAGGGGCCCCACTGTGTGATGAAGCATCGGCTATAACATGGGTGGGCAAACATTTTGGGCCTAGGGCCACATCAGATAAAGAAATTGTATGGAGGGCCAGGTAGGGAAGGCTGGGGAAGGCTACGCCTCCCCAAACAGCCAGATCCCTGGAACCCCCACCCCCATCCAACACCCACTGTCCCCACCCCTGACCGTCCCTGGGATCCATGCCCCTATCCAATCTCCCCTGCTCCCCATCCCCAACCACCCCTCCTGGGGTCCCCTATCCAACCCTCCCTGCTCTCCCCACCCCACGTTACCTGTGGGGTGGGGGAAAGGGGGGCTCCATCCTGGGCTTGGCTGCTGGGGACAGGGGCCAAGCACGCAGGGGGTGGAGGGGGGCCCTGGCTTGCTCTGCCCCTGTCCCCGGCAGCAGGGCCCAGGCCCCTTGACCGGCCACCCCCCTGCAACCTCCCCCCTGGAACACTCCCTGCTCCCCGCCCCCAGACAGTGCCACCCCGGAGCACCAGGTCTGGCAGCACTAGAGCCGGGCCGCCCGCCCGGAGCTGCAGCCACGCTGCCCAGGCGCTGGGGGACTGTGATTGCGAGGGAGGGAGGTGGGGGGGAGGGGAGCAGAAGGTGGAGGGGCCAGGCACGGCCAGGGAGTTGCGCTGGCTCCTCCACAAGCCTGTGCTGACCCGGCTTCCTGGCAGGAGCTCGGGGGCCAGAGGGAAGGGTCCTGCAGGCTGGATGTGGCCTACGGGCCATAGTTTGCCCCCTTCTGGGCTATAACATTGGCACTCCCCCTCTTATGGACCACCTCCATATCATAACCCTGCAGGAGCAGGCCACACCTCAGGAGCTTGGCATTAGTCCCTTTCATTTGGTGCAGCCACGTTAGGAGTGAACGGTCAGTGTATACGGTGAAGCTTCACCCAAATAGATCTGTCCCTTAAAAAGCTGCAACCAGATGATCTGGTTGCAGCTTTTTAAGGGACCACACCATGGCCAGACATTCCTTCTCTATGGCCACTTAATGCTGCTCCTGGGGAAGCAGCTTCTTGCTCAAGTACACAATGGGGTGTCTCTCCCCCTTAGTATCAGTTTGCAACAGCTCCGCACCCAGCCCGGTGTCTGAGGCATCGGCAAACACCAAGGAAGGGTTTGTTAAAATCCAGGTTTACCAGCACTGGGTTTTGGATGAGTGCCCCCTTCAGCACACAAAGAGCCCTCTGGCACTGCTCCGTCCAGACCACCCTGTCTGGCTTGCCCTTCCTACAAAGCTCCGTCAGGGGAGCTTCCAGGGAGCTAAAGTGCGGCACAAATCTCCGGTAGTACCCGCCATCCCAATGAAAGCCTGGACCTGCTTCTTAGTCTGGGGAGCGGGCCAGTCCTGGAGTGCCTCCACCTGGGCCGGCTCCGGCTTTAGGTGGCCGCCAACCACCTTGTGGCCCAGGTATGACACCTCTGCCATGCCCACCTTGCACTTTCCAGCTTTTATAGTCAGTCCTGCATCCTGGAGGTGACCCAGCCCCCTCTTCACCTGGGACACATGGTCCTCCCAGGTTTGGCTAAATACACAGATATTGTCAATGTACGCTAGAGCAAAGTCCTCCATCCCATTAGTAACTGATTCACCAGGTGCTGGAAGGTGGCAGGTGCCCCCTTGAGACCAAAAGGCAGAACCAGGAACTCAAAGAGCCCTATTGGGGTGGTGAAGGCAGATTTCGCCCTGGCCTCTGGTTCCAAAGGCACTTGCCAGTAGCCTTTGGTGAGATCCATGGTAGTGAAGTACCAGGCACCCCCCAACTTATCTAGGATCTTGTCAGTCCTAGGCATGGGGTAGGCATCAGACACAGTGATGGCATTGAGCTTCCAATATTCCACACAGAACCGGATCGACCCATCCTTCTTGGGGGCCAGCACCACGGGAGAGGCCCGGGGCTGGAGGACGACTGGATCACCCCTAAAGCTAGCATGTCCCCAACCTCTCTCTCCAGGACCTGGGCTGCTTTCCCAGTGACCCTGAATGGGGAACACCTGATGGGAGGGTTGGCTCCCATCTCCACCCAGTGAACAGCCAGGTTCGTGAGCCCAGGTCAGCTGGAAAACGGCTACCAGTATGAATGCAGCACCCCTCTGATGTCAGCCTGCTGGGCAGGTGTTATCTGGTCTGAGAGGGGAATTGATTCCAGCGAGGGGTCAGCCCCAGCCTCAGGAAGGAGATCCACCAGGGGATCTTCTCCCTTCTCCCACTGCCCACACACAGCCAGCACCAACTTCTCCCTGTCCCAGTGTGGCTTCATCATGTTACACGGTACACCCGGGGGCTGTGTGCCCAGTTGGACAGTTCCACCACATAGTTCACCTCATTTACCTGTCTGATGACCTTGAAGGGGCCGTCCCAGGCAGCTTATTCTTCCTCACGGGGATGAGAAACATCACCTTGTCCCCGGTAGCACAGGAGTGCTGAGCAGTCGTACCAGACCGTCTGCTTCCTTTGTGCCCTGGCTAGGTTTCCCCTGGCTAACCCCATGAGCTCAGCGAGCTTTTCCCAGAAGGTCAGGACATGCTCCACCACTGATTCTCCATCCGGAGAGGCCTTCCCCTCCCACTCGCCCCTCATCAAGTCCAGGGGTCCCCTCACTCTCCTCTCCTACCTGCATCTACTCCAGACAGTAAACACCAGCTGTCTCCAGGGGCATCCCTTGTTCTCACATTGATTGGCTCAGCTCTCAGATCTCCCCTCTTCAGGTGCTAGGTTTTGCTCCCAGGTGTCAGATTTGGAACACAAGATCCGAGTGTTCCGTAACTCCACAGGTGTTTCCTGGACAAAGATCTCGCAATAACCATGGCAATCAGATTGACCGTCGCTGTCAGCAGAGACCCCACACCATTGACATTGGGGGGAGGGATAGCTCAGTGGTTTGAGCATTGACCTGCTTAAACCCAGGGTTGTGAGTTCAATCCTTGAGGGGGCCATTTGGGGATTTAGTTGGGGATTGGTCCTGCTTTGAGCAGGGGGTAGACTAGATGATCTCTTGAGATCCCTTCCAACTCTCATTCTAAGAGCAATTGAATCATAGAACTGGAAGGGGCCTCCAGAGGTCATCTGATCCAGTCCCCTACACTCAAAGCATGACTAAGAATTATCTAGACCATCCCTGACAGGTGTTTGTCCAACCTGCTCTTAAAAATCCCCAATGATGGAGATTCCACCACCTCCCTAGGCAATTTGTTCCAGTGATTAACCACTCTGACAGTTAGGAAGTTTTTCCTAATGTCCAACCTAAACTGCCCTTGCTGCCATTTAAGCCCATTGCTTCTTGTCCTATCCTCAGAGGTTAAGAACAATTTTTCTCCTTCCTCCTTGTAACAACCTTTTATGTACTTGAAAACTGGTATCATGTCCCCTCTCCGTCTTCTCTTCTCCAGACTAAAAAACCCCAATTTTTCCAATCTTCCCTCATAGGTCATGTTTTCTAGACCTTTCATCATTTTTGTTGCTCTTCTCTTGACTTTCTCCAATTTGTCCACATCTTTCCTGAAATGTGGCACCCAGAACTGGACACAATACTCCAGTTGAGGCCTAATCAGCGCGGAGTAGAGCGGAAGAATTATTTCTCATGTCTTGCTTACAACACTCCTGCTAATACGTCTCATAATGGTGTTTGCTTTTTTTGCAAC
This sequence comes from Mauremys mutica, assembly GCF_020497125.1. Classification (NCBI taxonomy): domain Eukaryota; kingdom Metazoa; phylum Chordata; order Testudines; family Geoemydidae; genus Mauremys; species Mauremys mutica. Next base: position 146,730,526 of record NC_059075.1, read on the forward strand.
AGTGTTACACTGTTCACTCATATTTAGCTTGCAATCCACTATGACCCCCCAGATCTCCTTCCACAGTACTCCTTCCTAGGCAGTCATTTCCCGTTTTGTATGTGTGAAACTGATTGTTCCTTGCTAAGTGGAGTACTTTGCATTTGTCCTTACTGAATTTCATCCTATTTACTTCAGACCATTTCTCCAGTTTGTCCAGATCATTTTGAATTTTAATCCTATCCTCCAAAGCACTTGCAACCCCTCCCAGCTTGGTATCGTCTGCAAACTTTATAAGCGTACTTTCTATGCCATTATCTAAATCATTGATGAAGGTATTGAACAGAACCGGACCCAGAACCAATCCCTGCGGGACCCCACTCATTATGCCCTTCCAGCATGACTGTGAACCACTGATAACTGCTCTCTGGGAACAATTTTCCAACCAATTATGCACCCACCTTATAGTAGCTCCAGCTAGGTTGTATTTCCCTGGTTTGTTTATGAGAAGATCATGGGAGACTGTATCAAAAGCCTTACTAAAGTCAAGATATAGCACGTCTACCACTTCCCCCCCATCCACAAGGCTTATTACCCTGTCAAAGAAATCTATCAGGTTGGTTTGATACGATTTGTTCTTAGCAAATCCATGCTGACTGTTATTTATACCTTATTATCTTCTAGGTGTTTGCAAATTGATTGCTTAATTATTTGCTCCATTATCTTTCTGGGTACAGAAGTTAAGCTGACTGGTCTGTAATTCCCCAGGTTGTCCTTATTTCCTTTTTATAGATTGCCCTTTTCCAGCCTTCTGGAATGTCTCCCGTCTTCCATGACTTTTCAAAGATAATTGCTAATGGCTCAGATATCTCCTCAGTCAGCTCTTTGAATATTCTAAGATGCATTTCATCAGGCCCTAGTGATTTGAAGACATCTAACTTGTCTAAGTAATTTTTGACTTGCTCATTCTCTATTTTAGACTCTGATCCTACCTCGTGTCACTCTTCACTGGCATTCACTATGTTAGACGTCCAATCGCCACCAACCTTCTTGGTGAAAACCGGGGGAAAAAGTAATTTCCACATTTTCTGTTATTGTCTTTCCTCCCGCATTGAGTAATGGCCCTACTCTGTCTTTGGTCTTCCTCTTGCTTCTAATGTATTTGTAGAAGGTTTTCTTGTTTCCTTTTATGTCCGTAGCTAGTTTGATCTCGTTTTGTGCCTTGGCTTTTCTAATTCTGTCCCTACACACTTGTGTTATTTGCTTATTTTCACCCTTTGTAATTTGACCAAGTTTCCACTTTTTGTAGGACTCTTTTTTGAGTTGTAGATCATTGAAGATCTCCTGGTTAAGCCAGGGTGGTCTCTTGCCAGACTTCCGAGCTTTCCTATGCAGTGGGATAGTTTCCTCTTGTGCCCTTAATAATGTCTCTTTGAAAAACTGCCAACTGTCTTCTATTGTTTTTCCCCTTAGACTTGCTTCCCATGGGATGTTACCTACCAACTCCCTGAGTTTGCTAAAGTCACCTTCTTGAAATCCACTGTCTTTATTGTGCTGTTCTCTCTCCTACTATTCCTTAGAATCGTGAACGCTACCATTTCATGATCACTTTCACCCAAGCTCCCTTCCACTTTCAAATTCTCAACTAGTTCCTCCCTATTTGTCAAAATCAAACCTAGAACAGCCTCTCCCCTAGTAGTTTTCTCCATCTTCTCACGTAGATGTAATATTCCTGCCAGCACACATGTGGACATCTGTGTCCAGATCTGTGAAGCACATCCGGTCTGCCTCATTGCCGAACGTCGTGTCACTAGCACGCTATTCTCCTCCAGCCCCCTATCACTCACCCCCATGTCCACCGTCCCAGTGCCTGACCCCTCCCTTCCACCTCCACCTAACCCCCTCCTCTCCCCTCCCCTGACCCCCCAACTCTCTCCTACCCATCCAGCTCTATGTATCCCCCTTCCTAGAGTCCCTCCCTTCACTGAACCCCAAACCCTCTCCCACTATTCCCACCTATTCCTCCACCCCCAATCACCTCCCAGCCAACATTTGCATGTTTTTGGGGGGGATCAAAAATAGTGCCAATGCCTTCTGAATATTTAGCAGCCTTCCAATTACATTTCCGCCCCCCCCCCCAATCAAAACCCTGTGCCCATCTTGGAGCAAGGTGCCTCCTTTCTTCAGTTCAGATTTCTGCCCAGGGCAGAGCTGAACGCTTAGCGCCTGGGTGACGCTGAGATTTAGCAGCCACAACAGTCCCCCCTTGAGCCGCTCACACACAACAGAGCACAGCCACATTTCCACCCCCTTAGCCGCTCTCTCCGCAAACGCACGGCACTATCCATTTAGGCCATGCCTACACTAGTATTTATGTTGGCTAAACTTCTGTCACTCGGGGTGTGAAAAAAACACACACACATACCCCGAGCGACATAAGTGTTGCTGGCATGAGCACTCGTGTGCACAGCGCTGCATCGCCGGGAGATGCTCTCCTGCCAACAATGTTACCGCTGCTCGTTGAGCTGGTTTTATGACGAGCTCCCTCCTGTTGGCATAACACGGCTACATGAGCGCTTTGACAGCAGCACAGTGGTGTCGGTACAGGCAGCTGTGCCATTGTAAGCTTGTAAGTGTGGACGTGGTCTTAGCCCTGCTAGGCATGCACTTAGCTGGAGAACCAAACCCTTTGACTCATAACATTGTAATGCGATTTCTCTGCGCTGTGGGTACCGTGCACCCAGTTGGGGTAACTCCAGAGCATTTGAGACCCTGGTGTGGTGATCTCAACTCTGGTTTGATCTCCAGCTAGCTACCAAAAAAAAAATTGACAAAACAAGTCACCTTTAAGACAAGATTTTTTTTTGGCTGTATCTAAGGACCCCCAGGGTCAATCTGCCACCATATCGCCTTGTGATCTCCTCAGACCTCATAAACGAACCAGCTATGGCCCTGGCTCTCCTGGAATGGCAAACCTCCAACAGACGGTGGGAAATTGGAGAGGGGTTAGAGAAGAGCCCCAAGACTGATTAAAGGATTAGAAAACCTGCCTTCTTAAATGTCAGCTGGATCACAACAGTTAGGCAGCAAATGGTTAATTTATTATGAGAAGTTTCCGTATGTTTTGTGATGTTTGTTTTTTCTATACATTTTTTCTAAAAAAATAACAAAACCTTGAAAAGAAAAGAAAAGAAAAGAAAAGAAAAGTTATAGTGGTAGACTGAAGGCGTTCAATATAGTTTAACAAAGAGAAGGTTAAGGGGTGACTTGATCACTGTCGCTAAGTATCTACATGGAGAACAAATATTTAGCAACAAGCTCCTCATTAATGGCTGGAAGTTGAAACTAGACAAATTCAGGCTGGAAACAAAGTGTAAATGTTTAACAGGGAGGGTAATTACCCCCACTGGAACAATTTAGCCAGGGTCCGGGTGGATTCTCCATCACTGACCATTTTTAAGTCAAGATGGGCTGTTTCCCTAAAAGCTCTGCTCTGGGATTGATTCTGGGAAGCTCCCTGGCTTCTCCTAGACTCTCTGAGTCTATGAAATAACCCCCAATTTGGCTCAGTAACTGAACTCTGCACCACCACCACCCCCTGGGGGACACCAAATTTCCAGGCAATCTGAGGATGTGTGGCCCTCAGAGCATTTACAAATGTTGAGCTGTAAACAGAATGCTGGTCTTAATCTTAACTACAGCAGCGCTGGTGCTCCACGGCTGCCTGTCTGCCCGCCTAGCTATTAAATAGCAAAACTCTTCGTTAATGCAGAGCGGCGCATGCCCGGTGCTATCTCATGCCTTTACAGAACATTGAGTTCAGCTAAACTTAAATCTCAGAAAACCCGCAGCTACAGTGTGAAGGTAAACGCCCCTGCAGCCATAACTCTGACCCCTGGAGCCAGCTGGAGTCACTGGCAATTCTCTGCATGCGCTCTGGCTGCAGTCACTGGGCAGGTGTCGCTGTACTGAATAGCGAAGGGGTTGGCTGAAGCAGCTTGGCAGAGCTGTGATTGTGATGAGAAGTGCCCTGGGGGGGGGGCTGTGCCCCTCTGGGGGTGTATGTGAGCCCCTCTCCCTACCCCCCATGTGTGTGATCACGGGAGCGGTGCATGTGCACCTGGGGAGAGCCGATCTGCCTCATTTCAGCGCTGAGTTGTGTACGTTGCCTCACCAGTGGGGCACAGGGGCATCTTGATATGGGGATTGTCAGCAGTGAGGTGGGAGCTGGTGGGAGCTGTGGGGTTAATGAAGGTTAAGTGAGCGTATGGTGTTAGAGAGCATCATGTGCATAGGCAATCAGCTATCAGTCCAGCGATCCATCTGTCTCAGGGGTTCTCAGACTTGTACGGGGCCCCTTTCACATAGCAAGCCTCTGAGTGCAACCCCTCTCTCCACCTACATTAAAAACACTTGTTTATATATTTAACACCATTATAAATACTGGAGGCAAAGTGGGGTTTGGGGTGGAGCCTGACAGCTCATGACCCCCTGAGGGGTCCCAACCCCCAGTCTGAAGAACCCCTGATCTATCTCCATAGCTATCCATTGATTGATCTTTCTATCCAACTATGTCATGTGCACATCTATCCATCCCTTCCACCTCAAACATGACAATAAATCTACCTACCCCATACAGCTGTCTTTCTATATGAACTTCTAACTGTAGCATTCACACACACACCCCTTACAGCCCCTCTCTCTATCTGCTCACAGCCCCTCTCTCTATACTGAGCTATCCCATACATGTCTGGATGTGTCTAGCCCTCACCTTGTGTTGAGACAGGGGTCAGAGCCCTGGGTCCTCTCAGATCATAGAATATCAGGGTTGGAGGGACCTCAGGAGGTCATCTGGTCCAACCCCCTGCTCAAAGCAGGACCAATCCCCAGATGGATTTTTACTCCAGTTCCCTAAGTGGCCCCCTCAAGGATTGAACTCACAACCCTGGGTTTAGCAGGCCAATGCTCAAACCACTGAGCTATCTCTCCCCCCACTACCCCCCAATGCTAGCATGCTATTGCACTTGGGCCTGTCCCATCCATGCAGCGACCAGGCCATACCTGCCCTGGTACCAGGGGAATGGCTACAGTGCCAGAGGCTGTGGGTCCCCACCATCACACACACCCCACCTTGCCCCTGGGGTGCCCAGCTCCATAGCCTGCTCCTCTCTGTTGGGCAGGGGGAAGGCAGCATGAGGCTCTGCGTGTGGGGCTGAGGACATCTCTGCCCCACACAAGGCTCCCAAAGGATGCTGGGAAGCAAGGGGATTTTATCTCTCACAGACAATTAACCCACTGGGGGCCAGACATGCAATGGGGGTGTGTGGAGAGGGTGGGTAGCTATGTGGGGTGGGGGCACAGTGGAGGTGGGGTATGCCAGAGGGGGTGGCACAGTGGGGATTTGGGTGTGCTGCGGGGGGTGGGTAGCTCTAGGGATGGGGGGCACAGTGGGGCATTGGGTATGCTGGAAAAGGGGGCATGGAGGGCATTGGGAAGCACCCAGCCTCTGCATGACCCATCCCTGCTTGGGCCCCTAGTGCATTGTGGGTCCCCCTCGGGCACGGAGCACATGGCCAGCAGCGGATGACAGCCCCCTGAGTCAGCGCCCACCGCCCACCCGCACCCGCAGCGTCTGTCTCTCCATCTTGTGATATTTCGCTCCCCGGGAGATGCCGGAGGCAGTGCAGCAAACAAACCCTGCGCCAGCTTGTGCCGCAGCAGCCTGGCATAGCCCACCAACCCAGCCCCCCGCCCCCCTGCCCAGCCCCAGGCAGCATGGCCATGGGCGGCGAGGCACACACGGCCCTGCCAGCCACAGGGCACAGCTCATGGCCCATCACCCCCCTCCCCCCCCGGGGCACAGACTGCTGGGCTGGAGTGGGGGCTGGAAGTGTGGATCCTGGCGCTGGTGCCACAGGGCATGGATCCCACTGGGGGGCGGGGCTGGGACTGTGAATCCTGGTGCTTTTGCCCCAGAGCATGGAGCCCATTGGGGGCCTGGGAGTGTGACTCCTGGTAGGTGCCCCTGGGCATGGATCCCTGTACTTCCAGCTGGGCACATGGCTCCAGAACTGCCCTGACACAGCAAGATGAGCGGAGAAGGGGGGCACGGTGGGCACAGGGCCAGAGTTGCTGGCTGGTTTCCTGGGAGCGTGTTGCCTGTTGGCAGATGAGTCCCTGGCAACGCCAGCACCAGCTGGTGCCCATTCCCAGTTCTCTGCAAGCGGCTTCTCCTCCCCCTCCCACCCAGCTCTGCTCCCAGATGTGCCCGTCAGAGACCCAGAGCAAGGGCGGGGTTGGATGGGGGGGGAGGAATCCCTCTCTTGGCTACTCCCACTTCCCACTTTAAGCCCCGCCTTCAGCCCCCAGCTCCCTTGCCCTGCTAGACGGCGAGCCCAGCCCCCAGGCTGGCGGGCTCAGGGGGGCAGGGAATGGGGCACTGGGCCTTTCCCCTCCGTGGGGCGCTGGCTGTGATCCCACCCAGAGCAGGGGACTGGCTGGCTCAGGGCGGTGGGGAATGGGACGTGGGGCCTTTTCCCTGTGAGAGCGCCGGCTCCCATCCGCCTCGAGGTGATGCCCCCCCCCCAAGGATGGGGGGAGCTGGGGAGCGGTGTCCTGCCCACCGATCTCGCCTGGTGCGAGGGGCACTGGCTGCCCCGCTCCCCGCCCTTTGTTGGCATCTGGAGCCAGAGCCCTTGGGCTGCCCCCGGCGGGGCGGGGCGGAGCCCGGCCCTTCAAGGGTTAAGCGGCGGCCCCGCGGCAAGGGGAGGAGCCGCCGGGCCGGGATAAGGCTCCGTGGCGCGCAGGGCTCATTTCTCCCCGCGAGCGGCCGGGAGCGCAGCGTAGGGAGCCCGGAGCGCAGCGCCCCCGCCCCGCCCGCGCCCCCACCGGCATGAGGCCGCCGTGCGCTCGCTGTCGCCGGCGCAGCGGGGGCTAAGGCGGGACGGTGCCCTCCGAGGGCGCCGGGTGCCACCGGGCTGAGCGCACCGGGCACCGGCATCGGAGCGGGCTGTGCGCTCAGCGCCCCTGGCCAGGCGCGGGCACCGGGCTGAGCGCACCGGGCACCGACCCGCGAGCACTGTGGCCTGAGACCCCAACGCCCGGGCACCCGGGAGCCCTGCGGACTCGGCACTGGACTGTGTCCCCCTGTGCATTGGTGCCGGGCTGGGCTTTGGCAAACACCCCGTCCGGCTGGGATCGGCGCCGGGCACCTGCGCGCTGCTGGCCGGGCGCCACTGAGGCTCGGATCTGCCCCTGCCCTGCTCCGGCCATCTGCCCTTCTGCTCTCACCTTGGCAACATGCTGCCCCGGCCGGGCCGCCTTCTGCACGGTAAGCGCCATCGCCAGCTGGCTCCGAGGCTTCACCCCCGGGCCCGGTGGGGCAGCTTGGGAGCCGCCGCTGGCTTGGCAGCATGGGGAGGATGGGGTGGTGCTGAGGGGTGGTACCAGGTGGAGGACAATGCTGGGGGGGGCGCGGATGGGGCGGTGTCGGGGGGCAGGATACAGTGTCCTGGGTGAGGGAGACGCGGACAGGACAGTGCTGGCAGGGGGAGAGGGATAGTGCTGTGGGGGTACAGGTGAGACATTGCAGAGTGGGGCACACAGCACCCTTGGGGGGGCACGTGACAGGGATGGAGGTAACAGTGCCCAGGCACTGACAGCACAGCTTCCTGGGGTGGGGTGGGGGCACAAGCACCCTGGACGGGCATGGCAGAGGAGAGCCGGGGGGACGGTGGTAAGGTGTGGGGCAGCTGTGGACAAGAAGGTGCCGGGGGGCAGCAGGACACAGATCGTTGGGTGCATGAGCAAGACAAGCCCTGGGGTGGGTGGGGATTGTTCGTGCCATGGCCTGGGGGGTGCAGGGCAGTGTGATGGGGAGGGGGAAGCCAGAGCAGCTCAGTCCACACTCTGTCTCCCCCCACCCTGCGAGCCCAAGGACGGGGAACGGGGAAGCTGAGGCCAGGGGCGGTGCCACCCTCCTTGCCACGCACCCAGCTACTTAGTTACCTGGGGGGGGGGCAGGCCAGGGAATAGGACATGGGGCCTTCCCCTCTAGGGGGCGCTGGCTCTGATTCAGCCGTGGACATGAGGGGCTGGCTGGCTGGTTGGGGGGTGTTCTCCCCGACCCCCAAATTCACGGATCTGGTGGGAGGAGTTCCAGCTGCGCCCCCTGCAGGACAGGTCTGGGGTGGATGGGGGGGCATGTTCTTCTCTGGGGTATTTGGTGCCCAGGGGCTGGTGACTCCAGTGCTGACTCAGCTGATGAGAGGGGGAGTGAAACAGATGGGTCGAGGGAGGGGGCAGATGGGGAGGGATTGGCAGGGGGGATACGAGGGGGCGAAGCGAGGATCAGAGCACGCAAGGGGTGGGTCTGGTGGTGCTGCTGCCCTGGCACTGGGGAGTGGGGGTGGCTTGGCAGCGCTGCCCCCTGCTGGCCTGCTCCTGGTGCCCCAGGCGACTGGTGCCATTTATAGCCACTGCGTTAGGGAAGAGCTCCCGGCGCAGCCAGCAGCTTATTTTGGGGGGTCTTAAATTATGGACAAGCACAGAGCAGCTCCCAGCAGCACGGAGCCCCCTCGCCTGCATCACTCGCTGCGTCACCACCCCACAGGCTCCCTGCCAGCCTTCGCCCTGCTGGGGAGGGGGGGAGGATGCTCCTTGGGTATTACCCCCCTTCTGCTCCCTAGAGCCTTCATCCTCACCACCAGCTGTGGAACCTTCTTTGCCAGCCAGCTGCCTCCTCTTAGGGCTCTCCCCTCCACATCTGTCTGAGCGTCTGATCCTATGGGGACCCCCCCTCACCCTTGATTCCCATCAGCAGCCATCTCCGTCCCCACCATCCTCTTCCTCCGTGGGAGGCTGGACTGCTCCCCCAGGCCTTACACCTGCCATTTCTGCCCCTTCATTTCCCCTCCCCTCCTTCTGATCCCCCCCTCACTGCCCTGGTGTCCCCCCCCCGCCCCACCAGATTCTGTACCCGCCTCCCTGCCCCCCTCTTTCCGTGGCCAAGCGCCATGTCCTAGGGACCCTGCTCCCCCAGCTCCGCCTCCTGGGTCGGTGGTTCCCCTGTTGGCTGGCCAGATGCTCAACTGGGCATGAGCTGGTGGAGCACAGACCTTGCCCCATCCCTCAGCAGGGGGAAGAGGGGGGTGGGGCAGCCACAAGGGAGCTACCTACAGCCGGCGCCTGGTCACTGCAAAGAGCCAAGACAGTGGCTGGAGGCCTGGAGATCTGGGAAGGGCCTGGGGCAAATGCCTGGGCTGGCATCTGGGGGGCTGGCATGGGGCCCACCGGGTAAGCAGGAGGGGAGAGGTGGCAGCTGTGCCAAACCCCCACCCACCCCAGGGCCAGGCGCTGCTGAGGCGGGAAGGCTGGTGAAATGCAGACTGGGTGAGGGGTGCTATCCCGGCCTCCCTTTGAGGAGTGGAGTCGGCCTCCAGTGAGGGACCCCCCTGCCCACTGGCTGGTAGCAGGGAGTGACTGGAGGGGCAGCCAGCGAGGGCAGGTCTGAGGGCTTGGGGGAGGGGGATCTGAGGGGGGAAGGCTGGGGGGTTGGGGCGGGGAGACGAAATAGGGCAGGCCTTGAGGGAGACGAGCCCAGGGGCACAGGCAGAGCTGCCCTGCTGGGCGCACACCATGCTGATGTCTGTACAGGACTGTGTGTGGAGGGGGGGGGGGGTAGGCTGAGAATCTTCCAACCCTCCCCCCCCCTCCCTCCCTCGACCTGCACTTAGAGAGAGCCACAGGCCTGAATTATGGATGAGTCTCCTTGGGTTACAGCTGCTCAGCCGGGGGCGGGGGCCCAGAACAGCCCCCCAGGCACTGGGCATGGCTGGACGCCTGCCCAGCCCCAGAGGAGTGCCAAGGAGGCAGTGCTGGACCAGTGCGAAGGGGACGCTGCGTAATCCTCGGAGCAGGATTAAGAGATCAGAATTTGGCTCCTCGAGTTCCCCGAGAGAGACGGGAAGTGCCCCATACAGGGCCTGGGGAACTTTATCAGCACCCCTCCGTGAGAGACAGGGAGTGGAGCTGGCAAGGAAAGCTCCTAGGAACTACCACACTGGGTCAGACCAATGGTCCCTCTAGCCCAGTGCCCTGTCTGCCAACATGGGCCAATGCCAGGTGCTTCAGAGGGCATGAACAGAACAGGGCAATTATCGAGTGATCCATCCCCTGCTGTTCAGTCCCAGCTTCTGGCAGTCAGAGGCTAGGGACACCCAGAGCATGGGGTGATTGGGGTGTCCTTGGGGAGCTCTATGACTGTCCTGTACCTGGGGGGTCTGCGTGGGGGAGGTCCTGCCCGTGTGAGTGTGGGGATCTCCCGCTGAGTGGGCTATAGAGTCTCAGCCCAGCAAGGTCACTCACTCCCTCAAGCCCAGCGGGGGTGTGGCTGGAGCTGCCTTGTGGGGAGAGGAGCACGTGTGGGTCCTGAGTGGGGAAGGGGAGAGGAGGAGGAGGCGGCGGCGGCGGAGGTGGTGTGAACAGGAATGGCAGCAGCTTGTGTCACTTGCTCTGGCGTCAGCCGCCCACCTACACACGCTCTGGGCACATGCATTTGCACATGGGACACGCGCACGGAAGTGTTCACACGGGCGTTTGCGCTGCCTGGGGTCAGGAGCACCCATGGCCTCAGGCCTGGGAATACCCACTATATACGGGAAGGTGCCCACAGGACACCCCCCACACACACACACACACATGGGATCACGCACCTGCTGGCTTGGGTAGGAGAGCATGTGGGGGGCAGGGGCGTGGCCCTGGCTGGGTGGAGGGGGGGCTCTGGTGCACTGGTACAACAGCCCCTCTCACCTCCCGCCTCTCTGTTTTGCAGGCTCCGTCACTCTCCTCTTCTGCCTCCTGGTGCTGCTGGTGACCTTCCCCCCGGGGGTACCCACCTGCCCCATGCTGTGCACCTGCTACTTCTCCCCACCCACAGTCAGCTGCCAGGCCAACAACTTCTCCTCGGTGCCTCGGGTGCTGCCCCCCCACGCCCAGCGCCTCTTCCTGCAGAACAACCTGATTGGGGCCCTGCGGGCGGGCACCTTCGGGCCCAGCACCGTCACCCTCTGGCTGTACTCCAACAACATCTCCTCCATCCAGCCCGGCACCTTCCGCCACCTGCCCGCCCTGGAGGAGCTGGACCTGGGGGACAACCGCCACCTGCGCAGCCTGGACCCCGACACCTTCCGGGGGCTGGAGCGGCTGCAGTCCCTGCACCTCTACCGCTGCCAGCTCAGCAGCCTGCCCAGCACCCTCTTCCGCAGCCTCTTCAGCCTCCAGTACCTGTACCTGCAGGAGAACAACCTGCTCTACCTCCAGGTGGGTGGGGGCAGGGAGCCCGGCCACAGGGACGCCTGCGCGCCAGCCACCGCAGCCGGGAAGCCAGCTCGGCCTGGGACACTGGCTGGCTCCGGGGTGGGGAATGGGATATGGGGCCTTTGCCCCCTAGGGGGCACCAGCTCCAGCCCTGCTGAGCTGGGGACTGGATTCTCTGGGCTTCGGCTGAGATCCCCACCTGTCCTCTGGCTGGGAGTCCAGCTGCCCGGCCGACGTCAGGCAGCTCCCCTCCCCCACGCTCCTGCAGGCAGGCTGGGGGGAGCAGAGGGGCTCTTTGGGGCCTTGCCAGCCAGCTACTCTCAAACCACAGTCCATCCGGCCCCGGGCGCTGCGGCTCCTCCACAGCAAGGAGCAGCCCGGCCCTGCAGCCTGCGCGAGTGGGGGGTGGGGAAGGAGGAGAGGGAGTCCCTGCCAGACAGCACTGCCTCCAGCAGAGCATGCCCTGCCCTGCAGAGATCACAGGGCTGGGAGCTGGGTGGTGAGGGGGCAACGCTTGTGCCACGTCATCTGACTTGACTATCATCCCTCCCTCCCTCTCACCCCTCCTCCAACCTCTCTCTCTCCATCCATCCCTCTGTGTCCTCTTCCTCTCCTGCTGTCCTTCCACCTCCCTCCATCATGCCTGGCTCCTTCCTTCCATTCCTCCCCCTCTTCTCCACCATCCACCCTTCCCTTCCTCCATCCACCTTCCTTCTACCCGCATCTATTCCTCCATCCATCTCTACCCCTCCTCCGTCCCTTCTTTCTACCCTCTCTCTGTCCATCTGTCCTTCCTTCCATCCCTCCCCTCCTTCCTTCCACTCCCTGTCCATCTATTCCTCCATGTATCCATCTCTACCCCTTCTCTCCTCCTCTCTCCGCTCCTTTCTTTCTTTTTTCTACCTGGCTCTCCATCCTTCCCACTTGCCATCCCTCCCACCTTGATCTCTCAGGACGACCTGTTTGTGGACCTGGCCAACCTGAGCCACCTCTTCCTGCACGGGAACAAGATCCGTGTGCTGTCGGAGCACGTGTTCCGGGGGCTGGGGGGGCTGGACCGGCTGCTGCTGCACGTCAACCGGCTGCACTCGGTGCACCGCTGGGCCTTCCGGGACCTGGCCAAGCTCACCATCCTCTACCTGTTCAACAACAGCCTGGCGACGCTGCCGGGCGAGACGCTGGCCGAGCTGCCCTCGCTGGAGTTCCTGCGCCTCAACAACAACCCCTGGGCCTGCGACTGCCGCGCCCGCTCCTTGTGGGCCTGGTTCCAGCGGGCCCGCGTCTCCAGCTCGGATGTGGCCTGCGCCAGCCCGCCTGAGCGCCAGGGTCGCGACCTGCGCCGCCTGAGCCAGGCTGATTTCAGAGACTGCCCCCCGGCCAATCACGCCCCAGCCCGGCCGGCGGGGGGCACCAAGCCCAAGTGGGGTGGGGAGGCCGAGGCGGGCCGGCCCCACAGCAACAGCTCCTCCAACCACCTGTACGGGCTGGGGGAAGCCGGGGCGCCCCCTGCCGACCCCTCCTCCTTCTACCGGGACCTGCCGGCCAGCGACATCCGCAGCCCCAAGTATGACTCCCCCACGGAGGTGGACTACTGGGCCGGCTATGGTAGTGAGGAGGGCCGGCTCAAGGAGGGCTGCACCGGGCCCGGCTGCTCCCCACTGGACTCTGGGGCCTGTGGGCCAGGTATACTGCCCGCAGCCCTCCCCCCACTCCTGCTGCTGCTGGTCCCCCCTGGGCTCTGACCCGGCCCCACCAGACTGCCCCGGACTGAGCAAGGACAGCGACTATGGGAGGACAGGCCCTAAATAACCCCCCCATGGCACTGAGACTGAGGGGGGCAGCCCTGAGCCCCCCTTCTGGGACTGAGCCTGCCTCGTTTCTCCCCACACACACCTGCCCTTGTGGGCAGCTGGCTAGTGGAAATGTGGAGTTTGGGTAACGAGTGCTTTCCCGCTGCCCAGGGGGTTCCTGCTGCTTGTGGAGGGGAGCCCACCACTGCAAACAGGACCCCCAAGGAACCCTCTACGGGCACCCCCAACTTCCCTCCCCATTGGGCCCCTAGACCTCCAGGAACCCCACCCCCAACACCTCCATCTTATCCCCCCCGCAATGGACCCTTCCATGCTAGCCCCCAACCCCATTGACATTGCTCACTGCCCCCCCACACACCATCTCTCCACCCTGGGCAGAGCCCCCCCCCCACTCCTATGTGACAAGCTGTGCAGGGGGACCAGCTATTGGACGCCTCCTGCCCCCAGGGGTCCACAGCATGGCCCCTAGGAGTTAGGGCCCCCTCCTGCGGGGGGGGGGATCAGTGCCCTTCTAATCCCCCCCACCGTCCCCTCCAAGCCACACCACCCCCTGCTCCCACATGCCCACAACTGTCCCCCCAGCCCATTGCCTGCACCCCTATATCCCCACTCCAAGAGAGAGAAAGCAGTGTCCCCTCCCTCCTTCCCAGTGCCCCTCTCCAACCCACTGCCCCCAGCCCCTTCTTTCCCTGGCCCACATGCCACCCCCACCTCCCCATCTCCATGTTCCTGGACTGGCCCTCAGGGCTGGAAGCTCATTCCTTCTCCCCCTCCCTTCCCTGAGTCTGGTGGGATCCACCCCCCCCCAAACCCTGCTCTGCGGCTCTGACCTTCCCCCCGCCTTTACCCACACGTCTGATGCTGGATGTTTTTCTGCTGCTCGCCCCGCCCCCCTTCTAACAAGCAAAAAAAAAAAGGGGGGAGGGGTTGGAAAAATATTTATTAAAATTCTATTATTTTAGACCCATTTGTCAGACTTAGTCACTCGGGCGCATGGGCAGCAGCTGCTTCGGAGTCCGGTTCCTGAGCTTGGCGGCTCCTGCCCGGGCCGCACGGGGTATTCAGATGGCCGGCTCCCGGCTCACTCTGGATCCCATCTCAGGCCAGGTGCCAAACCCAAGACTGGTGGGTCTGAGTCCTGATGGGGGAGGTGCCCTCCTTACCAGCTCCTCATGCCAGCTGGCAGAGATTCCCCTCTCTCTCCCCCCCCACCCCTGCAGAGCAGGCACAGACTCAGCAGGCAGAGGAGGAGAGCGGCTCTGGCAGCTTTTGGTCGCTTGCCCCCAAAATCTCCGCTCTCATTTCAAACCAGCAGCTTCTGCCTCCTGAAGCTGGCGATGATTTGGGGGGAACCTGGTGGCCCAACCTGGTGGCCCCCCACCTCCCTGCCCCTTCTGCCTATCCCCATTGCAGGCTCTCGCTCTCAGCATTGTAGAGAGAACCCCGCAGCGGCGTGACACATGCGTGATGCTGCCTGAGTCTGCAGCCAGCCTGAGCTGGGGGTTTCCCTTTCAGCTGAGTAGGCTGTTAACTCTGGAACCCACTGATGGTGATCACACTGCAACTGACATGAACTTGTGGGGTGCTGCCCAAAGCCCCCTGCCTGGCATCCACTTTCAGGGGCCTGGCACACTTGGACCCCATGTTCTCTTGCCCCACTGCACTTCTGTCTCCCCATTATTGGGGTTAGGGATGGGGGCAGGGTGAGCGTGAGGTTGATCGTGGGGTGGGGGTGGTCACATGGGGATGGGGGTTAGAGGTCAGTTGCTGGCGTGGGGTGAGGCGGGGTCAAGGCAGGGTCTCTCCAGAGCCCTGGGCTGTGGAGGTGTAGGCAGGCCTGGCGCTGTGCCGGGGGTGGGAGCCCTGCCTTTCCTGGTCATGTCATTCTCCTCATGAAATATTCAGGGCCCCTCTTGCAGAACAGCAGCACAAGCCAGTGAGCAAGGTGGCGTGCAAGAGCCTCCCGCAGGGCACCCCGGCACTCCCTTCCCCCACCCGCAGCCAGGGCCGGCTTTATGAACGGCGGGGCCCGATTTGAATACCCGGTGGCGGTCCGTGGCTTCGGCGGCACTTCAGTGGTGAGGGGTCCACTCCCGGTCTTCCACAGCACCGAAGGACTCCCCCACTGCCGAAATGCCGCCAAAACCCCGGAGCGGACCCCCCTTCCCGCCACCAAAATGCTGCAAAAGTCCCAGAGTGGATCCCCGCCCTGCTGCCGAAATGCCACCGAAGCCCTGGAGCAGACTCCCACCCCACTGCCGAAATGCCACCAAAGCCCCGGAGCGGACCTGCCTCCCCCGCTTGCTGCTGAAATGCCGCCTAAGCCCCAGGTGAGTAACCCCCCCCCCCCCAGCCACCGGGTGAGTTAAAAAAAAAATTAACAGATGCCTAAGGCGCGGGGCCCCCTTAGGCGTGGGGCCTGATTTCGGGGAATCGGCTTAAAGTCGGCCCTGCCCGCAGCCAGGGGGCGCCCCATGCCACATGAGCCCCACTCCCACCCCTGCCCCTCACGCGGCTCAAGGGGGCCTGGCCGGCCATGGGGGGGGAGAACAGAGCCCAGCCCAGAGCAGCCAGCGGACACGGGGGGAGGTGTCTGCTTTTGTGTTTACAAGAGGAGTTAAAGCTGCACAGGGCTGGGACCGGCTCAGCCTCCCCTCCGCAGCTGGCTGGTGTGAGCCATCGCGTGAGGGGCTCTAGCTTCTCCCCTCCCTCCCCCTCCCAAAAAAACCCCCTTGGCTGAGGGGCAGCTAAGGTAGCTCAGTGCATCTGTATCTCTCCGCACTTCCCTGCTCCCCCATCTCCATCTGTAATGTAGTTACCAGTGTTCTATCCTCCCCATCGTACAGAGGGAAACTGAGGCACAGAGAGGCTCTGTGTGCTGACACAATTCCCCTCCCCCCCAGGAAAGTTTTCTGAAATGATGCCCCTGAGTGGGAAGCTAATGGGAACGTAGTCTAACCAGAGGGAGTGCTGCATGCCTGAGTCTGCAGGCAGCCTGAAACAACAGCTCTAGCTTGGGTACTAGCCACCCTTATTCATCACATGGTAGCTGTTGACTCTGGAGCCTACTGATGACCCTTGTGGTGCCAACCCAGTGAAATATGGCTCTGCTGCTGATCGAAGTGAGCGAGGAAGGAGAGGAAAGATGGAGAGAGACTCGTTCTCCTGAGGGTGGGGCTTGGTTTGGGGGGCGGGGCTTAGAAGGATGCAGCTCAACCACAGTGCAGCGTGGTGAAGTGGTAAGAGAGGTTTGCCCAGCCCCTGCTTTGGCAGCCGCTGCCAGCCCCAAATTCACTCCCCGTCGCCCTGTCCCTCCCACAGTATCACACTCTCCTGCACAACAGCTGCAAACACACATGCAACTGAAAGGGGGGGGGGAGGCAGGCCCTTTAAATCAGGTTGGGGGAGGAAGGCACCTGAAGGCAATGTGGCTGGTCCTTTAAAGTGGGGGGGGCATGGGTGAGGCAGCTGGGAAGGATGGGGCTGGCCCTTTAAATCAGTGAGACAGGATGGAGCTTGCAACTGGGGGCCAGGCCAGGCCCAGCGCCTGCCAGCAGGGCGCGTAGCCACGTACCATGGGGAGCAGCAGTGGGGCTCTGGGGTCCCTGGAGCACCCCAGAGCTGCCCACTGCACGTCGAACTCGCTGCCACTCAGCCAAGCCCGTCACTGCCCAGCTGGCGGCCCATCTCCAGAGGCTGGGCGGGCGCCGGCTGCGCAGAAACGCCTGGGAAACGTAGCGGGGACAGGGAGACACAGAACAGTAACACAAGGCCCCAAGGCAGCTCTCCATGGCTAGGTTCTCTGGCAGGCCGAGCCCCGGGAATAACCTCGCTGCAGACCCAAGAGCCGGGAAGGTGCGACAGAGCTGGGAGCGTTCAGGATCAGCCCAACGGGCAACGTGGACTCCTGGGTTCTATTCCTGGCTCTTCTGCATGACTTCAGGCAAGTCGCTTTCCCTTCTGGGCCTCAGTTTCCCCTCCCACTCCTTATCTGTTCAGGCTGTGAGCTCTTTGAGGCAGGGGCTGGCTCTCATTGTGTGGCTGGGCAGCGCTTGGCACAAAGAGGACTCTGGGCTTGGCTCAGGTCCGTGTAGCATCCAGCACAACAGGGACCCCAACCCTGATGGGGGGCTGGGCAGCACCTGGCACAAGGGAGGCCCTGATCTCGGCGGAGGTCCATGGAGTGCCTGTCACTGCGCGGTGCCCCGGCATGACAGGGGCCTGATTTTGGCTGCTGCCTCTAGGTGCTACAAATAGTAACGTTCTCTCCACACCCTGTGACAGGAGCGAGCCAGGCAGCCTCTCCCGGGGGTCATCGGGGAATTTGGCCTCCTGGCCACAACCCACTGGGCAGCCATGCAATCTCCCATTAGCGAAGTTCCAATGTAATGGCTTGAACAGCTGTTGGCCGGGGGGGATCAGGGGGATTAAGTGGCAGGAAAGCAAAAGATAAACATCTTCAATGGTTTTATCTCTTAAAGCCTAAGGCTATTAGAGAGTACGGGACACGATTCAGGGAGATGGCGGCACCGGAGGGATCCCCATAGCGTGGCAGCTGGTGGGATGGGCCAGGGGTGCTGATCAAAGCTACGGTCTCGCTGCCTGATGGGACCAACCCCCCTGTGGTAACGCCAGGGGGGTAGATCCACCCTGCTGGGGCTTGGCGAGGGAACAAGAGCCGTAGTGCAGGACCAGCCCAGCCAACACCCCTCGCTCACGCCCCAGAACATCTCCAGTGGTGAATGCAGCATGGTGCCTGCCCACCATGCTGGGGTGAGTCTCCCCTGCCCTACAGCGCCAAGCCAGGTGGTCTAGAGGGGCCGGGGCAGAGGGGTGACTCAGAGAAGGGGGGAGATGGGAGCCTCTTAGCCCGGCAGTGTGGGTCTGTGCTGGCAGCGGTGGGGGGATGGGTGAGGGAAAATGGCCCAATGCCCCCAGCTTCTGAGCTGGAGAGCCAGCACATGGGGCTGTATGATGCCCATCCAGGGTCTGAGGAGACAGGCAAAGGAAGAGCAGGTATTTAGCTTAACAAAGAGCAGGTTATGGGGGTGACTTCATCACAGCCTAAGTGTACTCGCATGGGGACCGGATATTTACTAATGGGTTCTTCAGTCTAGCAGGGCAAGATCTAACCCGATCCAACGGCTGGGAGCTGAAGCGAGACAAGTTCAGCCTGGAAATGTTTACCAGACACAGTAATTAGCCATGGGACCCACGTACCGAGCCTTGTGTGCTGGGTTCTCCAGCACTGGCAATTTTGCAATCAAGAGGGGCTGCTTTTCTCAGCTCCGCTCTGGGAATGATTTGGGGGCAGCTCTCTGGCCTGTTACACAGGAGAGCAGACGAGAGGATCACAATGGTCCGGTCTGGCCTTGGCATCTAGGAGGGAGCCAGGAGTCCAGGGAGTCAGACCTTGGGCTGATCAGGTATCAGAGTCTGCGCAGCAGAAGAAACCAACTGCAAGGGGACGGCACATTGGGGTGCCCATGTCTGGGGGTGCCATGCCCAGTGTGCCCAGTGTAACAGACTGAAGGGTAGGAAAGAGACAGGCCCCCGGGGCAGACCCATCCCACCTCCCCCCATGGCCAAGTCACGCACTGCAATAAGTCAACCCCCCTGCTCCCAGTAATCGTTTCTGTGCCCAGGATTGGGCCTGCTTTCCCCACCTCACTTCTGGAGAGGAGCCGCTGCATTGGGGCAAACCTCTTGGTTAGCCCAGCACTGCCCTCCGCTGGAGGGGAGCAGAGATGTGTGTCATGGGCCCCATACTTCTCCCAGCGATCGACGAGTCCCGGATGGTCCCAGTGCTGGGGTGTGGGAGGGGCACTCTCTGGGCAGGAAGTCTCTGGCGAGGCAAGGCTCTGCGCAGTCCAGCAGGGCGCAGTCTCTGGGCAGGGGGCACTGGCAGGGCAGGTTACAGCCAGGCACTCCCTGTGTCTGGCCCAGATTCCCAGGCCCCCTGTGCCCAGAGCACAGCACCGCGTGTGACATCACAGCAGCTCACTGACCCACTTTCCAGCCAGTCAGCGAGCCCCACGAGCGCCAGGTCTCTGGGACGCAGGGCACTTCCCGCACGCACTGATGCACACACACAGTGATACACACTGACACACACACAGTGACATGCACGCACACACCGATGCACACGCACTCATGATCCGCCCAGAAACATTAGCTACACATGCACACACACGGAGAGACATGCAATGGGCACTGCTGTGGGAAAGCTCGCAGCACCGCAGGCAGGCTGGCACTGCTACAGGGAAGCTTGCAGCGCTGTGGGCAGGCTGGCACTGCTGTGGGGAAGCTCACAGCACCATGGGCAGGCTGGCACTGCTGCGGGGAAGCTCACAGCACTGTGGGCAGGCTGGCACTGCTGTGGGGAAGGTTGAAGCACCATAGGCAGGCTGGCATTGCGGCGGGGGATGATCGGAGCACCATGGGCAGGCTGTCACTGCTATGGGGAAGCTCACAGCACTGTGGGAAGCTGGCACTGCTGCGGGGAAGCTCACAGCACCATAGGCAGGCTGGCATTGCTGCGGGGGATGATCGCAGGCAGCACTGTAGGCGGGCTGGCACTGCTGTGGGGAAGCTCGCAGCGCCGTGGGCAGGCTGGCAGAGCTGAAGTCTGTAAGGTGACCCATGCCAGCGGCTATGCAGACAATGCAGGGGGTCAGGTTACCAGCATGAATGTTTAATGCCCCACGGCCCTGTCAGACCTTCCGAAACCCTAGAGGTGCCACTCACCTTACAATGCCCCCCCCACGATACAGCTGGGCCCTTCCCCCCACAACCAGGCAGCTGAACCCCCCCACCCCCACCCCTCCACCGCCCACCTCCAACCGCCTCCGTGATTCATTGCCCCTCCTCCAGCTTCTGGGCTCTCCCTGTCCTATCGCTGTGCCCCCCGCCTCTGGGCCCCCAGATCTTGTCTCTGGGCCTCCTCCCCACAACCTCCCTACACAGGGACACAGAGAAGCCATTTTGCCCCAAGTAACGGGGGGCGGGGGCAGTAGGGCCCAGCCTGCCCAGAACATAGCCAAGGGCCCCTCTATCCCCCCCTTTCCCTCGCTCACCATCCCCCATCTCTCTCCTGCCCTCCTCTTGCAGGGTGACCCCTGGTCTTGCGGGCTCAGCTCTTTCTCTTCCCTGGAGACAGTCCCTTCATCATCCTGCCCAGATCTGCACACCAAGCCCGGCCTGTCCTCCGCTGTCCCGGGCACACACCTGCCTGCCCTCCTCCCCCTGGGGAGCACAGCGGCCTGGCCCCACACACACCCCCCCAAAGGAGATGAGGGGGAGTTAACCCTTCCCATGCTGGGGGCGGGGGCGTACCAGGAAGAACCCTTCCCTCCAGGGGTGGGGGGAGCAGTCAAAGAAGAGGGGATCCCTTTGGGGGGGGAGAAGACCCGCTTCAGTTATTGATGCTATTTGATGCCTGACCCCCCGCCCATGACCTTTGGTGCCTACCCCATGCACCCAGAACACCCCTTGCCAGTGTGCGCCTGCCTGCTCAGTGTGGGGAGGGCGGGAGGAGAGGCACAGGCTGGAGAAACGGGGGGCAGGCACAGGGGGAGGAGAGATGTCCCTAGGACACTGGAGTTTACACCCCACAGTGACACCCATCTCGGCACGATCAGCTCAGGCTCTGTGCAGATTCAGGCAGCGTGTCAGTTACACACAGGGCTGTTCACACCCCTCCCAGCAATGGGCGCAGGCTCTCAGCAGACTCGGGCAGCGTGTCAGTTACACACAGGGCTGTTCACACCCCTCCCAGCAATGGGCTCAGGCTCTCAGCAGACTCGGGCAGTGTGACAGTTACACACCCCTCCCAGTGATGGGCTCAGGCCTTGTGCAGCCCCAGGCAGGATCACTGCATCGCTCACACCGGGGTCACACTTTGATGTGTTTCCCGAAGGTGAGGAACTTGCTTCTTTTTTTTTAACTGCCAGCGGAGCTGGATGCAAACCCAGGAATCCTGGGCTGGGGCTGCAGCTTGGCTCCGCAGCACCTGGGCCTGAATCCAGAGGCCCTCACCTAAGCTGATGGACGTGTGGGTGGGGCAGCTGCATCTCCTCCCTCCCCTGCCCTGTCACCCAGGACCTGGGCCTGGCCGGAGCTAAGGCAGGGCCATGCCGGGAGCCGCGCTGAGGTGGGTGCCCCGACCCAGGATCTCAGCCGTGCAATGGGCAGGCTAGTGCAGGGTGTGCTGGGCAGGTGGGGGTGAACCCAGGGCACGCTGGTGGGCACTGTCCTCCCCCTCCCCCCCTCCTGTGGCCCCATGCGGGGTAGGAGGGGGTTGGCAGCCCCTGAAGTGCCCACCTGGCACATGCAGGCCCCTGCCCTCCTGCTGTGATACTGCCTGGTTCCCCACTGTCTCCCCTCCCCCGTTTTGTGCCCCTCCCTCTGCCCTCCCACCCCCTCAGCCGCCCCCCTCCTGTGGTGCAAGCCCAACACCTTGCCAAGCGTTTGCAGCCCTGACTAAGCGAGAACCTCCCACTCCCAGCGCCTGGCCTGTGTTAACCCTTGCCTGACCCCACTCCAGCTGTGCTGCTGGGGGGTTCCCTTGCTGGGAAGGGGGTGCAATGACACAGAGAGCTCGGGGGGGCGCTGTGCCCCCCTTCCCAACCAGGACACGGTACGCTGGGGGGCACGGGCAGAAAGCGTCCTGAAGACTTGGCTGGGGAACCGTGGAGGGGGCGGAGGGAGCCATGTGTATGTGGGGCAGGGTTTTCCCCCTGGCAGAGCTGCACCAGGGCCCCCCAGTGCCCACTGGCAGGGCAGTGCCCAGAGGGGTCAGATCCCCTGCTTAGGGACCCCTATCTCGATGGCCTTGGGGCAGTGAGGATGCTTGGAGGGGGCAGCCTCACCCCCTGGATTCTTGGGGAGGGGGGCAGAGGGGTGCTGGGGGGGCTCAGCCCTGCTCCCTGGCTTCAGTCCTCCTCCGTGATCCCTTTGCCATGTTCCACCCAACACGCAGCCCTTTCGCAGCATCTGCTGGCTGCCAAAACCAGGTGGTTTTCCCTTTTCCAGCCCCTCTCGGTGCCTTCATTTGCTCATCGCTGCCTTCTGCCCCCATGCCAACTTTGGGGGGGAAAGTCCAGCCCTCCCCCCCCAACAACATCTGGGCCCTTCCCCACATGGCCAAGCCCCTCCCCTCCCAGCCCTGCAGTGAGCAGTCGGGGGTCCCTACGGCAATGGGGTCCCCTTGCCGCACCAGGGCGGGGGTTGAAGGCAGACAGAGTGGGGTGTGGGGCGACATGCTGCTGTGAGGGAGACCCACCACCAAGGCTGCTCTGCCCCCCAAGGGCACAGGGGCCCATCCCGGTGTCCTGGGCATTAGTACCCAGTGCTGCTCACCTCGCCCTGCCCTGACTGCAGCTGGTGCCCGTCTACACAGCAGCCAAGTGGGAGATGCCGTTCCTGGTCCCTGCCTGCCAACACCCAGCTCCGCTGGGCCTGACCCCTCAAGGGTTAATACTGGGGGCTGCCTTCCCAGGGAACCAAGACAATCCGGGGCCGGGCGGGGTGTCCTGTGACCTGGAGACCCAGCCCGATCACCCCCCTCCCCAGGAGGGTCAGTTTCCTCGTGCCCCTGCTTGGAGAGAGACCACACCACGCATGTGGCTGTGCCAGCCCCAGATGGGGCGGGGGGAGGGCTGGGGCCCACACCCTGACCCCCCAGCCCCTCCCCACTAGGCCCATGCCCCCCCTCGGGTGCCGGGATTAGAAGGGGCGCAGTCCAGCTTCTTCTAATAATCTTCCCGGCAAGGGGAATTACTTCCTCCTGCAGGGATTAGCATGGGCAGGGAGAGGGAAGCGAAGGGCTCTGGCTGGGCTGGGGGGGGGCGGTGTGGGAAGGGGGACTGCCCCGATTGCCTGGCTGCCTCCCCACGGCTCTGCTGCAGAGCGGGGAGTGTGGCATGGTGCCACGCCCCGGGGTGGTCTGTCCCCGACAAGCAACATGGTGTTTCCACTGCCAGGCGGGGCGGCCCAGCGCTGACCACTTGGGCTGGGCCTGAGGCTGCCGGGTGAGACCCCCCCACACACACACCCCTCCCCCAACTGGTGTCTGCGCTCCCCAGGGCTGCGGCATGGCAGCCCCCTGTGCCCATGGGAAGGTGGCCCACCCCGGTCTGTCTGGTATGGTGCTGCAGCACCACCGGCTTGACATGCACCCGCTGGCATCCACAGCTTGACCCATGGATTGAGTGGGCACCAGCCACGCCCCTGCCCCTGGCCAGCCGGTGTTGTGGGTGGAGCTCTCACTGGGCAGCCAGCCACTCATGGCCCATTGCTCCTGTCCCCTGCTCCCACGGGCAACTGGTTCTGTGCCCCACCCCCAATGGGCTCTGGGTACAACTGCCCTGGGAAGAACTGGGACAGGATCCTGGCCTCTCGGCACGTGAAATAACCTCAGTGCGAGACAATGGTGAGAAGGGTCGTATAACACGAGGGGTCACGGTGGGGGCAGCCACCCCTAGTGTGGGGGCACAAGGCCTAGTGAAACCCAACCAGTGGGAGAGGAGTGGTGTCTAGTGGGTACAGTGGGAGGAGGGGCTGGGAGCCAGGATTCCTGGGTTCTATCATTAGCTCTGGGAGAGGAGTGGGGGTCTAATGGATAGAGCAGGAGTGGGACTGGGAGTCAGGACTCCTGGGTTCTATTCCTGGTTCCGGCACTGACGTGCTATCTGGCCTTGGGTAAGTCACTTCCCCTCTCTGGGCCTCAGTTTCCCCCTCTGGCCCATGAGGAGATCAATACTTGCCCACCCCACAGGCAGGACGGGGAGGCTCCTTTCATGGGTATTTGCCTTGGGCCCTTTGTGACACCCGCCCTCCCTGCAGGTGAGTGCATTAAACCCAGCAGGGAAGCAGGCTCTGCCCTGGAGCCCATCTTTTAACCGCAAACGTGGATCTCACCCCTGGGTTTATTTCCTCGGAGCAGTGCCAGAAAGGGG
This sequence comes from Mauremys mutica, assembly GCF_020497125.1. Taxonomy (NCBI): domain Eukaryota; kingdom Metazoa; phylum Chordata; order Testudines; family Geoemydidae; genus Mauremys; species Mauremys mutica. The sequence goes on from NC_059075.1 coordinate 146,754,590, forward strand.
AGCAGAGCCTTCCCTGCTTGCCCCTGTGGTTGGGGACGCAGCCAAGGTGTTAGTGAGGCCTGCCCATGCCCTCTTCCTGCCTAGCGAATAGGAGCACCCACCCCATCTGATGGAAGTCTGCCTGCTGCATCTCCCTGCCATCCATTGGCATGAACTGAGATGGCAGCTACCAGCATGGTGCTGGGTTAGAGAAAAGATGTGAAACAAGAACTTCAAAGAAAGAAAGAAAAAGAAACGCTGCGTCTATTAACGTATAGAACCACAGAATCTCAGGGTTGGAAGGGACCTCAGGAGGTATCTAGTCCCACCCCCTGCTCAAAGCAGGACCAACACCAACTAAATCATCCCAGCCAGGCTTTGTCAAGCCTGACCTTAAAAACCTCTAAGGAAGGAGATTCCATCACCTCCCTAGGTAACCCATTCCAGTGCTTCACCACGCTACTAGTGAAGAAGTTTTTCCTAATATCCAACCTAAACCTCCCCCTCTGCAACTTGAGACCATTACTCCTTGTTCTGTCATCTTCTACCACTGAGAACAGTCTAGATCCATCCTCTTTGGAGCCCCCTTTCAGATAGTTGAAAGCAGCTATCAAATCCCCCCTCATTCTTCTCTTCTGCAGACTAAATAATCCCAGTTCCCTCAGCCTCAGTAAATGGCCTTTAGACTCAGCCCTCGCAGATAAATCATATTTCCCTTTGCCCCTCTCTAGCCTGTTCCAGCCCCACGGCTCAAAGCCCTTTGTCATTAACAAATTAGCCACACGACCCTCCCATCACTCCCTTTCGACAAATGCAGAAACTGAGGAACAGAGCAAGGCAGGGACTTGGCCAGGGTCACCCAAAAGGTCAGAGCCAGGAATAGAACCCAGGCGTCCTGGCCCCCAGCCCAATGTTTTAATCTTCTTCAATGTATCACAGCCTTGCTCCTAACCCTGATCCTCTTCTGGCAATGGGCAACCCCCCCTCTCCTTTTTTTTAATTTAGTGTGTGCGGGAGGATTCGGCACCGGGCAGAGAGGGTCTGGGATTGCCATGGGCGCAGGGTGAGGTGGTCTCAGGGCTAGGGAGACTAGATGTTCTGTTTTTAAAGGGACAGTCCCATATTTAGGCCCTCCCGACTTTTTCTTAAAAATGGGCAAATTGTCCTGTATTTTCTGTCTCCCCCTAATCTGTCCTGTCAGGTCCTGCTGCTGGTCAGATCTCTGCTCGCCAGCCGCCTGAAAACCAGTGGCGGGGCAGAGGGGGATCCAATGGCTGCTGATGTGGGTGGGTGTGCAAGGCTGGTGGCGGGGTGAAGATGTAGCATGTGGGGCCGACCACACACACACACAGACACACACACAGACACACACCCCCGCTGGTCCGTCAGCACAGCCCCCGCTGCGTGCCAGCTCTCAGCCAGCAGGGCTCCAGCCCCCATCCCGTTCCCAGCTGGCGCTAGCTGCACACTGCGAGCTGCAGTGGCTGGTGAGTGTGGCAGGCGCTAGGCGGCGGCCAGTTACGTCTCGCCTCTGCTGCCCACCCACTGGCCCTTTATGTGCTCCCCCTCTCGCTGGTCTCTCCCTGCTTTGCATCCCCCCAGCCCGGCGGCTCCTCCATGCCCCCTTGGCAGGGCACCTCGCACTCCCAGCGCTGTGCGGAGAACCAGCCCCCGGTTGGAGAGCCCTGCAGCCTGGCCGGCAGGCTCCTTCCCCCACTGCCTCTGCCTGGACCAGTGCCCCGGGAAAGCCCAAGACCTTCTGGCCCAGGGGGGCTGGCCAGGAGGAGCCGAGCCCTGCATGTGCCAAAGCCCCGCACAGCGCTGCCCTGGGGAAGCCCCTCCGCCCCTCAGCCAAGCTCCGGAGTGCTGGTGGGGGAAGCGATTTCCGCCTGTTCACTCCCCGAACCTGCAGGCTCCATAGCAGCCCTCCAGGCAGAGGCTTAGCACCCTCTTCACCCACCCCCCCACCTCCCTGGGCCCTGTCCCAGGGGTCACAGGGCTGCTCCATCCCCTAGACACCTGCTGGGCCACCTCTCTGGCTGGGTTTGCTGAAGCCCCTGCAGTCAGGTTCCCTGGAGCCTGGTGCACAATGCAGCCTTAGGGCTGCAGCCGGGGGGCAGGAAGGGGCTGGGGTATGTTGGTGGCCAGCAGCGGCCTGGAGGTGTTAGCTGCCTTTTGAAACTGTGGGGGCAGGAAAGGACAAGCTGCTTCCAGTGGGGGGGGGAGAGACACAGGCCAGGTCATCCCTTCCCGTCCCTACCCTGTAGCTGGAAGCAGTTTTGATCCCTTCCCTCAAGCTGCTGGCCACATTCTGGTGTGAACCTGGCAGAAATCTGAAGAGCTGGGGTATGAGACCCTGCGTGTCCCGCCCCCCCCCCCCCCCCTCCATGTGTTGCCTCAGGAAGATGTGGCGCCACGTACCAGGAGAGGCAGGTCCATCCCTGGGGTCCAGCCAAGCATGGAGGGTGGAGAGCACCAGGAAGGGAGAATTGGGTCAGTCGGTCACCGCCGCTGTGCGGGAGAGGTGTATGGGAGTGTGTGTGTGTGTGTGTTCCCTCTCCCTGTGTGTGCATGGGGGGGTTGTCACCCCTCCCCATGTGAATCTTAAAGGCTTAAAGATAAGAAGATAAATAAAAAGAATTCAGCTATTCAGTATTTCCTTTTAAGGGGCTCAGTCAGCTTGATGTTAATTGGAACGGTTGCACCGCATAGTTCTGACTGATTACTGTTGAACTCACTCGAATATGAATAATTTTACCAGGTGTCTGGTGTTCAGCCCAGGGAAATCTGCTGAAACCCTACAGAGGGCTGACTGGTGGGGTCACTGGGCCGAGGGCACGGCCTGCGTTACCTCACTGAATTCTCCTTTGATTTTTGGAAAAAAAGAAGAAAAACTAAAGAAATTCTCCCCTCCCTCCCCCCAGGCAAAACTCCTGCTGTTAACCTAGATCTTCCTGCAGGGTTCGGCTGCTCTGACCAGGGCACCGTCCAGCCTGGCTTTGCATTGCAGGAGAGAGAGAGAGACCCCAGCCCCCCACCCATGGCATCCAGCAGCTGGGGCCAGGGACCCCACACAGTGCACAGGCTGATACGTGACTGAGCCCAGTGCCAGCCCTGCTGCAGCTGGCTACTATGGAGACACGTGAGGGCACCAGCATGGTGGGGGGGGACTGGACCCACCAGAGCTGCCACGAATGGCACAGGTGCTGGGATTTCCCCACAGAGCTTGGAGAGACAGAGGCTGGCGGTTGCACCCTGACGCAGACCCCAGGAGCCTTACTCCCCCCACCCCACTCCTTCCCTTACCCTGCCTGCTGGCGAGCCTCGCCCTCGGCCGGCGGGTCCATCGTGCTTGCCGGCGGGTCCCTGGCACTGAGAGACGCAGCCCAGCGTGCGGCAGAGTGGGATCCAGACGCCGCGGCTATCATGGCTGGGAGCGCACTGCAGCTGCCAAGATATTGAGGGGACAGCAACGGGGGACAGAGCCCCTAAACACAACCCCAACTCTGGGCAATCATGTGGGGCTGGGCTTCAGCTCCACCAAGAGGCCCAGACCCCCCAGGGGATGGGGCAATAACATCCGTGTCACTGATACTGCAGGGCCCCCACAGCACTTTTCAGGGGCCGTACGCCCTCGGCACGCAAATGCAGCCACCTCTGGGGGGAGGCGCAGCAGCTGTTATTAACACCACAGCAGAAGCATTTAGGCAAAGAAACAGACCAAAGCGTTGCCCAAATGAAACTCCCTGGGGCAGTGAGGGGAGGCAGAAGGTGAATACAGGGCTGGAGTTTCGGGGGGACAGCGAGGAAATGCCCCTGTCCTTTTGGAAAGTGCAACAGGCTTTTCCATTATTGCACCTAGGCCAGGCCTCATTTTTCAGTCTCATCCGTAAGCTAGAACCTAAGATGGCACAGAGCCCCCTAGTGCCACATTGGGGTCAGCGCTGACTGTGAGGGGAGAGCGCCCCCCTATCTAGTCCCCCCAACCCACTCCCTGCAGCACAGCGCCCCCTAGTGCCGTGCTGGGGCATTGGGGGCTGCACTGGCTGTGAAGCAAGATCGAGCCCTACAGAGCCCATACCCTGCTCTTTGTAGCATGGCGTAGCCAGCACCCCAGTGGGGCATTGGGGCCGGCCTGGTGTGGGAGGGAAGAGTGCCCCCTACTGAGCCCCCTGTGACAAATATAGGAATTTGTGTCACATCTGTATGACTCAATGCGTGCCTCAGTTTCCCTTGGTGCGCTGTGCGGCTGTGCACTGAGCGTAAAGCGCAGGAGACCCGAGGTGTCTGGCACACGTAACTGCATGGGGTGACCTGAAGGACTCGTTAAGGGCAGACTGGCACCAACGCCAATCACTGGCAGAGCCTACAGAGAGAATGGCAACCCCAATGACCCCCACCACCACCACCACCACAGAGCCACAGTTGCCAGTTGTTTTGCTGCACACGCCGTCCCCGGGAAGTGAAGCTTAACCAGGCCCGACCTTGTTCTGACTGGGTGATCACAGGGTGGCAGGAGGCTGCAGCGAGTGGTACGGCCAGTCACCATGGAGGACACGGGGCCCAGCAGACCGGAGCAGAGCCCAGGGCCATCTGGCCCAGTTTCCCGTCTCTAATAGTAGCTGGAAAGTGTAAGAACCCCGCGGGATCTGATGTGGGATAATCTGCCCCCCCTCATCCCCCACCCCGGGTCTCATCCTCATCACTAGTAATCAGAGATTGGCTTAAACCGGAGCTCTAAGATCGCTGCCCCAATGCAGGCAACAGTCACTAAAACTCACTCTAGTCTTGTTACCCACAGAAATGGCCAGTCCCTTTTTGGGGCCCTGCTCTCGGCCTCACTGCAATCTTGTGGCAGGCAGTTCCCCCGGCTAACGGTGTGTTGTCTGAAATAAGCCTTTCCGCTCTTGTGGTGGGAATTTGCCCCCTTTCCACGTCTCCAACTGTCCCCTTGTGTCAGGACGAGAGGAGCAGCTCCAGCTCTCCCTGTGGTATTTTATAGACTTCCATCCCCTCTAAGGTAACAATCCCCCATCTTTTCAATCTCATCATTGGAGCATGGGTCCAGGCCCCCCGCTCATTCTCGTCACCCTTCTCTGAACCCCTCAAGATCTGCACCATCCTTGTGCGGCGCATGGTGTCCGGAGGAGACTGCGCCATCCACTGATATGAAAGCGCTATAATATCCTCACTATTATTCACCATCTCGTTCCTTCGGCATCCTCACAGCTTAGCTGCTCCGACCGTGGCTGCGCATTGAGCAGAGCTCTCCACTGATCTGTCTGCAACGACACCCAGGCCCCTTTCTGAGCTGCAACAGTTATTTCAGACCCCTGGCAGGTGGGACGCGGGGTTCAAATTCTTCCATCTCCTTGCATTGGGCAGACACTGAATTCCAGCTTCCGGCATGCTGGCCGTTCCTGTCCCTCTGGGCTCCCTCGCTACGCCTTGGCTGACCTCACGCACTGGGTGTGGTCTCCGTTGCAGCTGCTGCTGCTTTGCCACTCACCTTCTCTGCCAGCACCCTAAGAACTTAGACACGGGAACCCGTGCAGAGCCGGCAGACCTGGCATTAACCCTCTGCCAGGATGGAACCTGCCTGCCTGATCTTGCTCTCCGATTCCTGCCTCTTGGCCCGTTTTTGATCTGGGGTAAGACCTGAGCCCCTGTTCTTTAGACAGCACCTCCTGAGGGGCCTTGTCCTGAGATTCCTGGAAGCCCCAAGAGAGCTGGGATATCACTGGGGTGGGGCCCAGATCCCCTAGACACAATCACTACCAGGCCTTATATTTGCCTTTTTATTTCCTCTGAAACATACAAGCAGAACAATAAATTAAACCCCCCACTGGCTGGAGAGCACCGGCGACGGGGGAGGGGAGAGAGGGGGGTTTACAGAGAGGAGGGGGCAGGGGCCCATTCCCACCCCTTCCTGGCCAACCCCTTGGCTGGTCCCCGGGAAGGGGGGGGCAACACCACAGAGAATGGATGCAACAATGTCTCTGGAAGGTGCCCAACTGTGGTTGCTCCCCAGCGCTGCGATTTCCAGCACCTCCCTTCAGTACTGCCAAGCCGGCCCCTGCACCCATCCCCCGAGGGGTCCGCAGCCAGACTCAGAACTCCCCGTCGGATCTGATCCCCCCTTAGTACCAGTTGTGGACATGGCCGTTTGCTCTCTCCCAAAGAAGAGACGAATCGGAGCACCTGAGAAATACGCACCCAGCAGCCACTCGCCCCAGACACCTCCCGGGGCCTGGTTCTGCTGGGGTGGAGTGAGATCCACAACCACCATGCACAGCGAGACAGCTTATAAAATAGGGGAGGGGAAGCTTGGATCAACACCCCAGTGTCAGGAGACAGAGAGTGTCTATAATGGAGGGAACCTTGACCGACCTCCCAGAGTTAGCAGATAGAGGGTATCTTGGTGTGGGGTGGCCTGAGAAGGGAGGGGAAACTTAATCAACACCCCATATTGGCCAATAGGGGATGTCCTAGAAGAGAAAGAAACTTTACTGATACCCCAGCGTTGGCAGACAGGGGACATCCTAGAAGAGACTAGAAGAACGGCCGTACAGGGTCAGACCAAAGGTCCATCTAGCCCAGGGTCCTGTCTGTCGACAGCGGCCAGTGCCAGGTGCCCCAGAGGCAATGAACAGAACAGGGAATCATCAAGTGATCCATCCCCTGTCGCCCATTCCCAGCTTCTGGCAAACAGAGGCTAGTGGCACCGCCCCTGCCCATCCTGGCTAATAGCCACTGATGGACCTATCCTCCATGAACTGATCTAGTTCTGTTTTGAACCCTGTTAGTCTCGGCCTTCACAACACCCTTTGGCAAAGAGTTCCACCAGGCTGACTGTGTGGAGAAATACTTCCTTTCATTTGTTTTATCGACAACCCAGCGTGGGCCAACGAGGGACGTCCTAGCAGCATGAGGAAACTTTGACCCCTCCATGTTAGCTGATCGGCAAAGGCTCAGGCAGGCAGGGCGAAGTTACGATTCAAACCCAGGACTCGGCAGCTCGGCAGTTTCCCCATCTAGAACATGGGGGGGTGGGATTCTGACACTCACCCACCACAGTTTGACTGCGGCTAGGTAAGTGCTAGAAATTATTATCCTGAATGCCCTGATCCAGCACCTCTTTCCAAGGGGCGCATCTTTATGGGAAGGGCACGTCCTGATTTGGGGCTTAGGCGCGCACCCCGATCTTTGGTTAGTTATTTACAGTCATAGAGCTTTATAAAGTTCCCTGCAAAAATATATAGATCTCTCTCTCTCTCTCGATATATATATAAAAAAAACTATTAGAAATTCGACGCAGCTCGGCTATTTCCATGGCTCCCGCGTATTGAAACCTACAAGTGTTTCTTTTTCCTGCTCTTAGTGTCTCATCCCATCTGTTCGGCAATCGGCTGATGAGCGGATCTGGCATTTTGTTCCATGTCACCCACGCTCTCCCCCCCCCCGAACCCGTTCTCCAGCCCCCCCTATGCCGCAGTGTCGTCAGCACTCAGCACGCCATTGAGGGCCACGCCGGCCTGGAGTTTGACTTGGGCATCCTCCGCCAGGTCCGGGGTCTCTCCCAGCACCGGCTGGTCCCGGAGCAGGGCGCGCCGGAAGTAGCAGAGGTAGAAGGGCAGCAGAAAGCCCAGGAGAGAGAAGATCAGGAGGCCAAAATTGACCTGTGGGGGGGGGGAGGGGGATGCAAGGCAAGTGGGAGAGATTTGGAGGGGGGAAAATCAGTGATTTCATCTCACAGCTGAGCTACCCACTCAGTGATTCAGCCACCAAAATATGTTCCTTCTCCACCCCCTATTAATTGCACGGCATGCTGGGAAAGGGGCCCGCGCCGCAGCCCTGCACTCCTCCCCCGGGGGCACAAGGAGCTCGGACTCCAAGACCTTTTTAGCGCCAACTGGGCAGCTTTGCCAATCTGGACACAGGCACCTGCCTCACCGGGGACTGTCCCACTCCCCAAGCCAGCCAGGCACAAGGACCAGCGCCCCCTAGAGGGGGAAGACTCCCACTCCCCCCCATTGACTCCTCGAGCCAGTCAGTGGCCCCATCCTGGGGTCAGATCAGAGCCAGCGCCCCCTAGAGGGGAAAGGCCCCATGTCCCATTCCCTGCCCCCCTGAGCCATCCTGGTCCTTCCCCCCACTATACCCTTTTCTCCAAGGGCAGGGAGGTCCCTGTGACCCCTTTCAGGATGGTAGGAGGAGCCTGGGTCTAGCCCCACCCCTCATCTCTCCAGTGTCAGCTAACACACTCAACTGGGACAAATGGCACCCTCTGGTCTAACGGGGCCAGGTGCTGCCGCAGAGCCCCCTGCCCAGCCAGGGGAAGGGGCACCAGATCCATCCCCCCCACTCCAGCCTCCCTCCCCCCTTGGTGGATCAGCCCTAGAGCGGGGCAGAGTCTAAGTCCTTGGGGGGTGGGGTCAAGCACTGGTATTGCCCCGCCCCTTGCCATATGCTAGCTCCACGAGGTGGGGGCGGGGGCTCCCCAGCCTGAGGTCTGTGGGGAGGGGGATCCCAGGATAGGGTTGGCCACGGCCCTTTCACTTACCCAGAAGGGGTCGCCGGCCAGGGGCCCCACCACGACCATGAAGAGCGGCTGCTGCAGCAGAGCAAAGACGGCGCTGATCAGCGACTGCAGGCCAGTCAGAGTGCCAAAGTGACTGGACGGGTACCTGCCAACCAAAGGCCAAGCGGCCAATGAGGGCTCTGCCCACCTGGCGCCCCTCCGGGTAACCAGACCCCGCCCCCACCAAAGTCCTAGGAGTGACCCCCCCCCTTGATTAGTGACCCCACACCTCTGCCATGGCCCCAGCAGACAGGAGAATGAGTGGGATCGAGGGGGCAACCCCCCATCTCCCCTCCCGCCTGCCCCACATCCCAGCTGGTTCGTACCCCTTCCCCCATCAAGAAGGACTGACCCTCACCAAACTCCATCAGCCTTGGCCAGCTGGGCTTGGCCCCCCAGGAAGATTAAGGAGGGAGGGAGACGGGGTCCCTGGCTGCTGGGTCATGCCCCTGTGAGCATCCCCAGCCAGCGCTCCAGGCTCTGGGTGTGGCAGGGGCACACAGGAAGGATGGGGCAAGCGTGGGGGTGGGGGGGACTCACACAGCGGCGTAGAGACTCCCGCAGGCGGAGTGGAAAAAGCCTCGCACCATGGTGTGAAGGACAAAGGTCAAAAACTGCAGAGAGAGAGAGAGAGAGTGAGGGGGGGGGCATCAGAATGTGGGGGGCGCCCCAGGGGATCAGCAGCAGACAGTGACCATTGGGCCTGGGGCACGATGGGAAAGGACAGGAGACTCAGAGTGGCACCAGCTCTGGCGGGCCATGGGGCAAGGGGGAGCGGGCCAGGGGCGGCACCTGCCTGGGGCACCGTGGGGGAGCAGAGCAGGGGCCAGCGGTACCTGCAGAGGTAGGTTATCGATGAGGCAGGTGACCCCGAAGCCCACCAGCAGCAGGTTGGTGAAGGTGAAGGCCCGGATGGCATTGGTGAGCTTCTGGATCTTGCGGTAGCGGGGCCTAGCAGGTGACTTCTCAGCCCTGGCCCTGGCAACGGCAGGGGAAAGAGTCACTAGCCAGCCCGGCGGCGTCCGCGCCCCGGGGCATGAGCACCAGGATTCAAACACACACCCCAGTCCCCCCAGTGGGTTCCGTGACCTGGGCCACCAGTGCCAGGATTCACCCCCCAGCAGCCCCAGTGGGGGCTGCACCCAAGGGCACCAGTGCCAGGATTCACCCCCCAGCAGGGATCTGTGCCCCGGGGCACCAGGATTCGCCCCCCCAGGCCCCCAAGCTGGTTCCGTGCCCCGGACACACATTCTCACCCAGCTGCCGCGGTGGCGCCCGTGCCCAGTGGCCCGTCCACACAGTCCTTCATGCGCCAGTCCATCACGTAGCCGATGAAGGGGCAGGTTATGAGGCAGAGCAGCTGCATGGCCCCGAAGATGGAGGCGTAGAACCCAACTGTCCGTCGGGGAGAGGGTGAGAACCCGGTGCCCGGGCCCTGGCCCCAACCCCACTGCCGGGGAGACTCCCAGGCCCTACCCCCATCAGAGCGGAGACCCCTGTGCCCAGTCCCCACCCCCAGTCTCTGATCAGGGAGGAGACTCTTATGCCCACGCCCTTCCCCATCAGGGGGAGAACCCCACACCCAGGCCCCGTCCCTCTGCCCTATAGCGGAGAGCACAGCGCCTGGGGAAGGCATGGGTTCATCGGCCACTGCGTGTGAGAGACCCCACTCCCACTTCCTGCCCCATAGGGGCCTGGGGCTCCCCAGTCTCTTGGCAGCTCCGTACATTGCCGGAGCTAGCAATGCTGGAAGGGCAGGGGGCAGGGCTGGCCTCGGCTACCCCCCAGCCGCTCCTACCTGTGTCCTCAGCCTGCTCCATCAGCTCCTCCGGCACTGGGGTCAACAGGGGGAGAGACACACAGACGGGATAAAGGGCCTGGAGAGAAGGTCCCTGCCCCCATTCAAGCCAATGTCCCTCCAACACCTTTTCCCTCCCACATCCACCCCCAGCTCCCCCTGCTGGCCTCGGCTTCCCCCCTCCTACGCCAGCTCCCCCCTACCCCCACCCCCAGCCCACCTCGGTCTCCCCCTCCTACCCCAACTCCCCCCCCGCCCACACCCCCAGCTTCCCCTCATGCCCTATGCCCTCCTGTGATGAAGTGATGATTTTCTGAGATATTTCCCCAGGCTCCCCCACCCCCGCCCCATCAGAGACCCCATCCCCCGACAGCCTCAGCCAGAGTCATCCCCAGGCTCCCTCTGTACTCTGCCTTGCTACTTGTGGGCACAAAAGGATTAAAAGCAGTTCTGGGGGCAGGAGGTGTTGGGTCCCATAACAGTCTGGGGCCTGGCTCCACATCGATGGAAGGTCCGTAATGCCAGTGGGAGCCCCAGGCGATCCCTGGGACCCTCCCGCAGGCGGACAGGCAAACTCAGCCCTTGGACGACAGACTGAAAACCAGCTGGGCTGAGTTAGGGCAGGATTGTGCTGAAAATTACATTGACACGAAGAGCGGGTGAGTCTGTGGCCAGGAGCCTGCCTCGCTCGGCCTCGCTGGACAGAGCTCGCAGTGGAGCCCAGAGGCGGGGAGGCCGCCTGACTGGCCCTTAAGGAAGAGCGGGGCCCTCGGTGGGGCTCCTCCAAGGGGCAGGGGAAACACCAGGGCACAGTACACACCCTGTGGGTCCATGAGAGCAGGCCCCCACCCAATGCCCCCTCCTGGCCTATGTCCCCCTGTGACCAAGTGGGAATTTTGGTGCTATGTTTATGAGGCGTATGCGTGCCTCAGTTTCCCTCTGTGCTTTGCATTGCTCTGCACACGAGTGCAGAGGGTTAACCAGCTGTTCTTGGGGCACAGCAAGAGCCATGAGGTGTGTGCGTCCCGTGGCTGGCTGGGGTGGTACGAAGGGTTGGCAAAGGACTGGCGGAAACCAACCCACATCAATGGAGCATGCAGCAAGAGAGCGGGAACCCCAATGGCCGGGCTGTTCACCCCTAGAGCCACCAGCCAGGAGGAAGGAGACGTTCCCTCAGCCGAGAAGCAGCACAAAGGCCCCAGCGGGAGAACAAAGGGGAAAGGAGGCTGGCGGCCAGGCCTCGGAGCTGACAAGGAGCCACATGGAGATAGAGGCCATAACAGCTTGGCTGGCTAATTGCACCGGCGCTGGCCAGGCTGGACTATGGCTCAAGCTTTGCCTCTCTGTGCGAAGCCAAGGCCTTGCCGATCCCGTGGGCCAGGCGGCTCATGTCCCCCCGGTCTGGGAAGGCTGCTGCTGTCGCTGCAGATACCCCTGACAGCACGGCGCCCCGAAGGGCACAAACCTCCCGGCAGCCAAGGAGACAGACGGGCCCTAGAGGCCATGGGCCTGCCCCTGTGGAACTGGGTGGGGCCTTGGGGGCCAGGGACTGGGGAGAGGCTGGGCCAGTGGATCCATGACACGCTCCCCACCGGGCCCTCACCGTCTTGGCTGCCGCCCGTCACCTGGAACTCCAGCATCTTGTTCATCGCTGCCATGTAGAAGATGATGCGCAGCTGGGTCATGCCCATGGTGATCAGGCTCCACAGGAAGATGGGGGAGCAGACGCTGCGGCGGAAGGGGATCGAGTCTGCAGGCAGGGGCGAAGGAGGGGGAAGGGAAGGAGGAGATGTCACTGTCAGCCCCAGACAACCCCCACACCTCCTCCACCAGACATGATAGTGCCCCCCATCAGAGACCCCATCCCCCCGACAGCCTCAGCCAGAGCCATCCCCAGGCTGCCCCCCATGAGAGACCCCATCCCCCCGACAGCCTCAGCCAGAGCCATCCCCAGGCTGCCCCCCATCAGAGACCCCATCCCCCCGACAGCCTCAGCCAGAGCCATCCCCCGGCTCCCCCCATCAGAGACCCCATCCCCGACAGCCTCAGCCAGAGCCATCCCCAGGCTCCCCCCATCAGAGACCCCATCCCCCCGACAGCCTCAGCCAGAGCCATCCCCAGGCTCCCCCCATCAGAGACCCCATCCCCCCGACAGCCTCAGCTAGAGCCATCCCCAGGCTCCCCCCATCAGAGACCCCATCCCCCCGACAGCCTCAGCCAGAGCCATCCCCAGGCTGCCCCCCATGAGAGACCCCATCCCCCCGACAGCCTCAGCCAGAGCCATCCCCAGGCTCCCCCCATCAGAGACCCCATCCCCCCGACAGCCTCAGCCAGAGCCATCCCCAGGCTCCCCCCATCAGAGACCCCATCCCCCCGACAGCCTCAGCCAGAGCCATCCCCAGGCTCCCCCCATCAGAGACCCCATCCCCCCGACAGCCTCAGCTAGAGCCATCCCCAGGCTCCCCCCATCAGAGACCCCCTCCCCCCGACAGCCTCAGCTAGAGCCATCCCCAGGCTCCCCCCATCAGAGACCCCATCCCCCCGACAGCCTCAGCCAGAGTCATCCCCAGGCTCCCCCCCGCCCCCATCAGAGACCCAATCCCCGACAGCCTCAGCCAGAGTCATCCCCAGGCTCCCCTCATCAGAGACCCCATCCCCCCGACAGCCTCAGCCAGAGCCATCCCCAGGCTCCCCCCATCAGAGACCCCATCCCCCCGACAGCCTCAGCCAGAGCCATCCCCAGGCTGCACCCATCAGAGACCCCATCCCCCCGACAGCCTCAGCCAGAGTCATCCCCAGGCTCCCCCCCCCCATCAGAGACCCCATCCCCGACAGCCTCAGCCAGAGTCATCCCCAGGCTCCCCCCCCCCCCCATCAGAGACCCCATCCCCCCCGACAGCCTCAGCCAGAGCCATCCCCAGGCTCCCCCCATCAGAGACCCCATCCCCCCGACAGCCTCAGCCAGAGCCATCCCCAGGCTCCCCCCCCCCCATCAGAGACCCCATCCCCGACAGCCTCAGCCAGAGCCATCCCCAGGCTCCCCCCCCATCAGAGACCCCATCCCCCCGACAGCCTCAGCCAGAGCCATCCCCAGGCTCCCCCCATCAGAGACCCCATCCCCCCGACAGCCTCAGCCAGAGCCATCCCCAGGCTGCACCCATCAGAGACCCCATCCCCCCGACAGCCTCAGCCAGAGTCATCCCCAGGCTCCCCCCCCCCCCCATCAGAGACCCCATCCCCGACAGCCTCAGCCAGAGTCATCCCCAGGCTCCCCCCCCCCCCATCAGAGACCCCATCCCCCCCGACAGCCTCAGCCAGAGCCATCCCCAGGCTGCCCCCCCATCAGAGACCCCATCCCCCCAACAGCCTCAGCCAGAGTCATCCCCACGCTCCCCCATCAGAGACCCCATCCCCCCAACACCCTCAGCCAGAGTCACCCCCAGGCTCCCCCCCCCTACCAGAGCCCCAACCCCCGACAGCCTCAGCCAGAGTCATCCCCAGGCTCCCCCCCCCATCAGAGACCCCATCCCCCGACAGCCTCAGCCAGAGCCATCCCCTGGCTCCCCCCATCAGAGACCCCATCCCCCCAACAGCCTCAGCCAGAGCCATCCCCAGGCTGCCCCCCCATCAGAGACCCCATCCCCCCGACAGCCTCAGCCAGAGCCATCCCCAGGCTCCCCCACCATCAGATCCCCCATCCCCCCGACAGCCTCAGCCAGAGCCATCCCCAGGCTGCACCCATCAGAGACCCCATCCCCCCGACAGCCTCAGCCAGAGCCATCCCCAGGCTGCCCCCCCCCATCAGAGACCCCATCCCCCCGACAGCCTCAGCCAGAGTCATCCCCAGGCTCCCCCCCCCCATCAGAGACCCCATCCCCCCCGACAGCCTCAGCCAGAGCCATCCCCAGGCTGCCCCCCCCATCAGAGACCCCATCCCCCCAACAGCCTCAGCCAGAGTCATCCCCAGGCTCCCCCCATCAGAGACCCCATCCCCCGACAGCCTCAGCCAGAGCCATCCCCAGGCTCCCCCCCCCCATCAGACACCCCATCCCCCCAACAGCCTCAGCCAGAGCCATCCCCAGGCTACCCCCCCCCATCAGAGACCCCATCCCCGACAGCCTCAGCCAGAGTCATCCCCAGGCTGCACCCATCAGAGACCCCATCCCCCCGACAGCCTCAGCCAGAGCCATCCCCAGGCTGCCCCCATCAGAGACCCCATCCCCCCGACAGCCTCAGCCAGAGCCATCCCCAGGCTGCCCCCCCATCAGAGACCCCATCCCCCCGACAGCCTCAGCCAGACTCATCCCCAGGCTGCCCCCATCAGAGACCCCATCCCCCCGACAGCCTCAGCCAGAGCCATCCCCAGGCTCCCCCCATCAGAGACCCCATCCCCCGACAGCCTCAGCCAGAGCCATCCCCAGGCTCCCCAGCCACGGCAGCTCTCATCACCCCCCTACAAACAGACAGGAGCGTCTGTCACTGCCCACCTCTGCTCTCGCATGTGGGAAAGGTGAATCTCAGCACGGTTGGATTCCTGGCTTCTACCCCAGCTCGGGGGGCGGGGGGGCAGAGGGAGGAGTGGGGTCTAGTTGCAGGGTGGAAGTCAGGACTCCTGGTTGTAGCCCAACTCTGGGAGGGCAGTGGGATCTAGTGGTTAGAGCTGGCAAGGGTTCTCGGAGCCAGGACTCCTGGGTTCTCTCCAAACTCGAGCTCACTCTAGCAGCTGTGCAGGAGGCTGGCCGCGGGGGTGCCTGGGTGCTCCGCCCCCCCCCACCCGGGGGGTTAGGGCCGCCCCAGATCCCGCAGGTAGAACCCAGCGGGACTTATCGGTGTCGGGCGCTACGGGCCGGGAAAGTGCAGGTCCCGGATCCCGCCAGCAGGTGGAGCCAGACACCCAGGCAGCGCCCCGCGGCCTGCAGAGCCGCTGCCTGATGCGCGAGGTTCCCGGCCTTGCACGGAGCAGCTGCCGGGCCATAAATGGGCCATAAATCGGCCAGTCGGTTGGGGGCACGGCTGGCCCCGCCCACACACCGCCTGCTGCTTCCAGGCTGCACCCCCCTACATTCCCCTGCACCCCCCAGCCTGGGGGAGCCCTGCGCCCCCCTACATTCCCCTGCACCCCCCAGCTTGGGGGAGCCCTGCGCCCCCCTACATTCCCCTGCACCCCCAAGCCTGGGGGAGCCCTGCGCCCCCCTACATTCCCCTGCACCCCCAAGCCTGGGGGAGCCCTGCGCCCCCCCCTACATTCCCCTGCACCCCCAAGCCTGGGGGAGCCCTGCACCCCCCTACATTCCCCTGCACCCCCCACCCGGGGGGAGCCCTGCACCCCCCTACATTCCCCTGCACCCCCCAGCCTGGGGGAGCCCTGCGCCCCCCTACATTCCCCTGCACCCCCCCACCCTGGGGGAGCCCTGCACCCCCCTACATTCCCCTGCACCCCCCAGCCTGGGGGAGCCCTGCACCCCCCCTACATTCCCCTGCACCCCCCACCCTGGGGGAGCCCTGCACCCCCCTACATTCCCCTGCACCCCCCAGCCTGGGGGAGCCCTGCACCCCCCTACATTCCCCTGCACCCCCCAGCCTGGGGGAGCCCTGCACCCCCCTACATTCCCCTGCACCCCCCAGCCTGGGGGAGCCCTGCACCCCCCTACATTCCCCCGCACCCCCCCACCCTGGGGGAGCCCTGCGCCCCCCGACATTCCCCTGCTGCCCCCCGCCTGGGGGAGCCCTGCGCCCCCCTACATTCCCCTGCACCCCCCAGCCTGGGGGAGCCCTGCGCCCCCCTACATTCCCCTGCACCCCCCAGCCTGGGGGAGCCCTGCGCCCCCCCACATTCCCCTGCACCCCCAAGCCTGGGGGAGCCCTGCGCCCCCCTACATTCCCCTGCACCCCCAAGCCTGGGGGAGCCCTGCGCCCCCCTACATTCCCCTGCACCCCCCAGCCTGGGGGAGCCCTGCACCCCCCTACCTTCCCCTGCACCCCCCCAGCCTGGGGGAGCCCTGCACCCCCCTACATTCCCCTGTCCCCCCCAGCCTGGGGGAGCCCTGCACCCCCCTACATTCCCCTGCACCCCCCCGCCGGGGGGCGCCCTGCACCCCCCTACATTCCCCTGCACCCCCAGCCTGGGGGCGCCCTGCACCCCCCCTACATTCCCCTGCACCCCCCGAGCCTGGGGGAGCCCTGCACCCCCCCTACATTCCCCTGCACCCCCAGCCTGGGGGAGCCCTGCACCCCCCCCTCCATTCCCCTGCACCCCCACCAGCCTGGGGGAGCCCTGCACCCCCCCTACATTCCCCTGCACCCCCCCTCAGCCTGGGGGAGCCCTGCACCCCTCTACATTCCCCTGCACCCCCCCAGCCTGGGGGAGCCCTGCACCCCCCTACATTCCACTGCACCCCCCCTCAGCCTGGGGGAGCCCTGCACCCCTCTACAGTCCCCTGTCCCCCCCTCAGCCTGGGGGAGCCCTGCACCCCCCTACATTCCCCTGCACTCCCACCAGCCTGGGGGAGCCCTGCACCCCCCCTACATTCCCCTGCACCCCCCCTCAGCCTGGGGGAGCCCTGCACCCCCCTACATTCCCCTGTCCCCCCCTCAGCCTGGGGGAGCCCTGCACCCCCCTACATTCCCCTGCACCCCCACCAGCCTGGGGGAGCCCTGCACCCCCCCTACATTCCCCTGCACCCCCCCTCAGCCTGGGGGACCCCTGCACCCCCCTACATTCTCCTGCACCCCCCCTCAGCCTGGGGGACCCCTGTACCCCCCTACATTCTCCTGCACCCCCCCTCAGCCTGGGGGACCCCTGCACCCCCCTACATTCCCCTGCACCCCCCAGCCTGGGGGACCCCTGCACCCCCCTACATTCCCCTGCACCCCCCCTCAGCCTGGGGGAGCCCTGCACCCCTCTACATTCCCCTGCACCCCCCAGCCTGGGGGAGCCCTGCACCCCTCTACATTGCCCTGCACCCCCCCAGCCTGGGGGAGCCCTGCACCCCCCTACAGTCCCCTGCACCCCCCAGCCTGGGGGACCCCTGCACCCCCCTACAGTCTCCTGCACCCCCCCTCAGCCTGGGGGAGCCCTGCACCCCTCTACATTCCCCTGCACCCCCCCAGCCTGGGGGAGCCCTGCACCCCCCTACATTCCCCTGCACCCCCCCTCAGCCTGGGGGAGCCCTGCACCCCTCTACATTCCCCTGCACAACCCCCCCCAGCCTGGGAGTGCCCTGCACCTCCCTACATTCCCCTGTACCCCCAGCTTGGGAGAGCCCCACACCCCGCTGCACTCCGCAGCCCCACACCCCCCTGCACTCCCTCACACACACTGCTCCCCTGGGGGGAATCAGACACCCTGAGCCCCTCAGACACTCTTGGGTGGCCCTGTCACACTGCCCTCCTCAGGGAGCCCTTCCCCCCATACACCTTGAACACCCCCCCCCCCACACACACACACTCTGGGAAGCCCAGCAGCCCCCAAACCCTGCCCACCCAGGGTGCACACAGCCCAGCAGGGGGCGCTGCAGCAGGACTTCCCCCACCCAGAGACCCTGCCCCCTGCAAGGTACCCTGAGCTCTGCCCCCATGGGTGCTGGGTCCAGCTGGCCCCCTGAGTCCAGGGGGCATGTGACACTCACACTCGGCAGGGATCGTAGCCCCGTGGCACAGGTCCTGCGTCGATGTGCAAAGCTCCTTGCCCTCCTGCGGGCACGGCCCCTTCTGGCTCAGGCGCTGCCCCACGGTGGTGACGTGGGTGTAGAACCGATCGCCCGTCACCCTGTGATCCAGTGCCAGCTCGCTCAGCTTGATCTTCTTCCTGACCCAGGGAAAGGCGGGTGAGAGGAGAACCAGCACCCCCTGCTGGGGGAGACCTGCCACTGCCCCCATAGCGCCACCTGCTGGGGGAGACCTGCCACTGCCCCCATAGCGCCACCTGCTGGGGGAGACCTGCCACTGCCCCCATAGCGCCACCTGCTGGGGGAGACCTGCCACTGTCTGCTGGGAGCTCCCCCCACAGCCAGCGCCCCCACCCTGCTCCCTACAGCGCCCCCTGCTGGGAAAGGCCGGCGCTCCCCCACCCTCACTCACGTGTAGTTAGCCTCCTCGGGCGCCGGGAAGGACTCCTTGGGCCAGTTGACCAGGCAATTGAGGAAGATGAGGCAGGCCAGGCCCGACCAGGTCAGCATTATGGTGATGAAGGAGACGCCGGCATCGTAGATCAGCTGGGAGCAGGGGAGCAGGAGGTTAGTGGGGCGGATGTGGACAGGGAGGGGGCCAGATGGGACAGGGAGAGTCTGGCTGGCATCTTGGGCAGGGGTCACCCGGAGACCCGATTTCTCCCCACGTAACCCAGAGGCGCTGAGAGCTCTCTGTGAGCCCCCCAATCCAGCAGCCCAGGCCACCCACTGATCTGAAGCAGGAAGTGGGGATGGGGGGGTTGAACCTGCCCCCACATCGAGAGGTCCCCGTACCTTGACTGCGGGGAAGGTGACGGCCGAGGAGGCGTAGGAGCCGATCATCAGCGCCATGAAGGTGGAGCGCAGGTTCCCAAACATGTTGGGCAGCTGGGGAGGACCCAGAGCAGAGATGTTAGTGGGGGGAGAGGCGGCGGGAGGGGGGGGACAGCCCCGGCGCCAGGACAGCCCCCAGCCCTCCGCAGTCTCTTTCCCCCTCCCCCCATCCCAGCCCATCGACACCACCCCTCCCCGCTGCCCAGCTCAGGCCGACTTGCCCTGAGGGGCCCAGATCCACTCGGGCCTGGGGGCAGCCATTTCCCTTTGGCCCCCACTGGGGGGGGTCTCACTAGAGGAGCAGGGGGTGGGGGACGGGGAGAGGAGGCCTGCATTCCCCCTGGGGAGGGAGCCTAGATACAGGGTTAGGGTGCCATGGGGCAGGGGGGTGGGGCTGGATCCCAGGTCTGGACCGTGTTGGGGCCCCATGGGGGCGGGGATCAGGCCTGTTCCTCCCCTCCCCCAGACGCAGCCGCAAGCAGTAGGGCACCTTGGTTTAGTAAACAGGCCAGCACGAGGTTGGGGCCCTGCCCCCTCCCACCCCGCCAGCCCTGGGGCAGGGGGGGGGTGTGCTCCGTAATCCTGCCTTCCTATTGGCTGCCCGGCTACCGGCCCAGGTCACGTGACTGCTGGCAGGTGGGGCGGGGGCTGTGCCTGTGCCAAGACGCAACATGACCCCTGGGGGGTGGGGAGGGTGTAATCCTAACCCCTCATGTGCTGGATGGAGAGATTTCCCCCTCCCCTGACCCAGGCAGTGCCCCATGCCAGAGGCTGCAGCGCTGCCCACTTTGCTCCGTCCAGCCCTTTGCCAAGGTCCCCTGGCAGCCCGGCCCCGAGGGCTCGCTGGCACCCAGCGCCGGCTCACTTCCCGGCTCAGAGCGCTGCATGCAGCGTGTGCACAACGCCTGGGTCAGACCCCATCACGGAGCGGGCGGGGGGCAGGATCACGCCCGGCCCTGCAGCTGGCAAGGGACATGGCCCCCAAGAACACCCCGGCCTGTCCTCCGGGGCCCAGCTCCAGCTGGGGACCCAGCCCCGACAGAAACCCTGCAGTGACATTCCCGCCAACCGGCCTCCCCTGTGTGCCCAGGACTGCAGTGCCCAGCTGCCCATCCCTCAGCAACCAACGCAGACAGGAGCATTCAGCATGGGGCGAACACAGCCCCGTCCCAGCCCCCACCTGACCCAAGCAGGTGCACAAGGCCCTCCTGTGCCTGGCTCAGAGTTTGGCCTTGTCCCCACCCCACAGGGCAAGCAGCCCCACCCTGGGCGCCAGGCCAGTGCTCCCCCGCACCGTGCAAGCCGCCGGTCAGGCCCATGCAGAGGCAGCCAGGAGGCAGATGGCTCCGCGCCTGGCCCAGAGCAATGGGAGCCGTGGCAGGCGAGTGGCACGTCAGTCCAAGGCAACGAGGGGCGAGCGCACTCAGCCCTGGGAGATGGTGAGAGACGGCACAGAGCCCCCTGCCAGCGAGCCCCACGACCCGCACCCCACACACACAGCCCCTCCCCACAGACTGAGGACCCAGGCTGGGCCCCACCCTGAGAGCTGGGTGCTGCGCCATACCCCAGGACCAACCCCCGCGTGGGGCAGGAGTGGCTGAGCGAGCTCGGGCGCAGGCCTCCTCAGCAAGGCAGGGCAGGGCCCGGCAGGGAGCCATGGGGACCCAGAAACAGGCAGGGGGGCTAGTCACTCCCCTGCCATGTGACTCTAGGCCAGGGTCCTGCCACACCACCTGCCTCCTCGGTACTCAGCTGTGGGGTTCAGGCCCCAGCGCCAAGCCCCGGGAGGAGATCAGGGCACTGACCCCTCTGGGCATCCAGGGGGAGCCTTGGGACCAAAGATGTTTTGTACCCTGAGGAAGGCTGGCATGGTACCCCTTCCCCCACTCTGCTGCCCCCAGCCGGCCCTTCCAAGGGGCTCAGCGCTCCCTCCTGCCCCACAGCGACAGGCACAGCCCCTCCCCCCAGGGGGCACAGAGCCCACACTCACCGTCAGCGAGGTGAATGTCAGGCAGATACCCCCAAAGCCATTCAGGGACAGGCCGAGGAAAATCAGTGGGGAGAGACCTGGGGGAGAGAGAGGTGGGGAGAGTAGATGAGTCTGAGCTGGGGAACTGGGGGGATGGGAGAGCGGAGGAGCACAGGGCTGTGGGTTTGGGGGGATGGGAGAGTGGAGGAGCACAGGGCTGGGGGTTTGGGGGGATGGGAGAGCGGAGGGGCGCAGGGCTGGGGGTTTGGGAGACTGGGGAGCGGAGGGGCGCAGGGCTGTGGGTTTGGGGGGATGGGAGAGCGGAGGGGCGCAGGGCTGGGGGTTTGGGGGGATGGGAGAGCGGAGGGGTGCAGGGCTGGGGGTTTGGGGGGATGGGAGAGCGGGGGGTGCAGGGCTCGGGGTTTGGGAGACTGGGGAGCGGAGGAGCGCAGGGCTGGGAGACTGTGGGGGCGGCAGAACGTGAGATAAGCAGTGGAGGTGGAGGCCTGTGTCAGTGGAGGTTTGGATCAGGTTCAGGAAACAGGTTGGGGAGCTTGTGGGTGCTGCTGGGAAGACAAGGGGGCGGGGAGCTGCGGGCTGTGGGGAGGAGCCCTCACCTCACCTGAGGGGTCGTAGGCAGCCAGGGCCATCAGAGCGCAGGAGACAGCAAAGCTGAAACTACAGGGGCACAGGGCAGTAATCAGCACCCCCAGCCTATGGGACCCTCCCCAACCCTGGGATCCCTCCATTCCCATGGGCACCTCCCCCAGTGCCCACACCTTGAGATCTAGCCACCTAAGCATATCCCTGAGGCCCCTACCCCCACAGGACCCAGCCCCCACCATGGGCACCTCCAGCACCCCCACCTTGGGACATCCCCAGTGCACATCTCCCCCTCCTTTTACCTTGTCCCTCCACGCCCACCTCAGCCACCGCCCCCCATTTTAGGACCCAGCCCTGTTTCCTGAGGAAATCCATGGCCCCCTTCCCCATCTCCATGGGCCCTTCTTCCACACAACCCCCACCCAGGGGGTTCCTGACCCCCCAGGCCACCCCGCACCTGCCGAGGAGGCGGAGGGGCCGGGGCCCCAGACGGTCCATGAGCACCCCCAGGGGTAGGGTGGCGGCGCTCAGCAGGAAGGACCCGATGGTGAAGCCCAGGTTCAGCATCTCCTCCTGCTCCACGCAGCTAGGCCAGTGGTGGAGGGGATGCTCTGGAGCCGAGCCATTGGTCCCGTTTTCACCTGGGGACATTCGCAGCGTCAGACCCTCCCCAGCCCTGGGGGGAGCCCCCCGACCCTGACCCCCCTTGCCCCAGGGGCTGTACCTACCTCTCACTCCATAGCTGGGCAGGGGCCCATGGGGGGAGCACAGAGTCTCATCAGGGAGCAAGGAGGCTCATGGGGGGCAGGGAAGCTCCCAGTGGGGGAACAGGGGTCCCATGGGGGTGAGGTGGGTCCCATGGGAGAGCAGGAGGCACGAGGTTTCATGGGATTCAAGCAGGGCTCTCAGTAAGGGCAACAAAGTCTCACTGGGGGTTGAGGGGGCCCCATGGGGGGACAGGGGGCTCTCAGTGGGAGGGTCAGGGTTCCCATGGGGGGACAGGAGGCAAGGGGGAGGAGGGGACTCTCAGGGGGCGGGTCAGGGTTCCTGTGATAAATAAAGTGGTGGGGGGAAGAGCTCCCTTTGATGGACACCCAGCCAGCCACTTAGCTGGAAAATCCCTCTTGGGAGTTGGTCTTTACTTGCTTTACCTATAAAGGGTTAAAAAGTCCCCCAGGTAAAGGGGGGGAAAAGTGGGCACCTGACCAAAAGAGCCAATGGGAGGGTGGAACTTTTTAAAATTGGGAAAGAAACTTTGCCTTTTTCTGTTGTTCTCTGGGCTGGAGGGACAGAGCAGCCGCCTATAAACAGCTAAGCCAGGTATGATCATAAATCATTAGCTCATGCCTAGAACTACGTATCTGAACTCCAAATGTGTAAGTAGATCAGAATGTTTAGCTAGACGCGATCAGGTTTATTTTCTTTATTTTGGTGTGTGGATCTCCGCTGTGCTAACCCCAGATGCTTCCATTTGCTTGTAACCTTTAAGCTGAACCCGCCAGGAAAGCTGTTTTGGGTGCCTGATTTGTATAAATGTTTCTTTTAAGATCTAGCAAAAAGCCTAAATTCCAGATGTATTTTTCCCTTTTTTGTTTTTAATAAAATTTACCTTTTTTAAGAACAGGGTTGGATTTTTGGTGTCCTAAGGAGTTTGTGCATGTTGTTTAATTAGCTGCTAGCCACAGCTCATTTCCTTTGTTTCCTTTCTCAGCTCTTCCCCGGAGTGGGGGTGAGAGGGCTTGAGGGTGCCCCACAGGGAGGAATTCCCAAGTGCTCCTTCCTGGGTTCAAAAGGGGTTTTTTTGCATTTGGGTGGTGGCAGCATTTACCAAGCCACGGTCAGAGAAAAGCTGTAACCTTGGGAGTTTAACACAAGCCTGGAGTGGCCAGTATTAATTTTTTTAATCCTTGTGGGCCTCACTTATGTACTCGGCGTGACAGAGTGGGGCTTCAGCGTTGACCATTCCCATGGGGGGACAGGAAGCAAGGGGGGATGGGAGGGGCAGGGGTTCCCATGCAGGGAGCGGGATCCCCTTGGGGGCAGGGGCGAGGCAGAGGAGTCCCTGAGGGTCTCCAGCCCTGGCTCAGGAATGCTGTATGGTGCCACACCTGGCAGGGTCTGTGCCAAGCGCCGGTCTCGCTGTCACCCTGTCCACGGGCCCATGCTGCAGCCCCATGGGGTGGGTGTCAGGGAGTCCCAGCACAGCCTGGCACGGGGCAGATGTGTACATCAGTGCCCAGGGCCTATTGAGTGGGGCCTGGCCCGGCCTGCCCTAAGCAGCTGGGGTTGGTGGGAGGCGCCAGTGGCATGGTGCCTGTCAATCCCCCACAGGTCCGTCTGTCCCTCTCTCGGCTGTGTCTGGCTGCAGGTCTCTTGTAGCCGGCAGAGCAACCCGGACCCTGTCAGACCCATCCACCCCACCGGGCCTGTCCCGCCCACCTGGGACGAGGGGCCAGAACCAGCCCGGCTGATCTGGGGAGGAACCCAGCTCTGTGGGGCCTCTGCAGGGACTGAGCCCTGGCCACACCCCAAACACACCCACATTCCCACACCTCCCCATTCCAACATCTTCCCGTGGCTCCACCCACCTCATCTCAGGCTCCACCCCTCCCCTGCTTGGCCACGCCCCTCCTCATCTCACCTCCTCCCCTGATTGCCCAATCCCATTACTTCCCTTTGCCCTCCACTCCTCATATCATCCCCCACCCTTCTCCTGCTTGGCCCCTGCCATGTTATTGTCCTTCCCACCTTTCATGTTTGGCCCCTCCCACTTTCTCTTTGACCTTCCCCACCCTTCTCCAGCTTGGTCCCTCCCACTCTCTCTGTGCCCCACCCTTCTCTCGCTCAACCCCACGCACTTTCCCCTGCCCCGCTCTCTCCCTGGGCCCCTCCCCTCTCACCTGTGCACATGTGGGAGTAGAAGCCCTCGTGCTTGAGCATGATGAGCAGGGAGCCCCAGCCCAGCAGCACGGCGGAGAAGAGGAGGTTCTCCAGGACGGCGGTACACGCCATCCACCAGCGCCGACGGTACGCCTGCTGCAGCGTCAGCGCCATCCCGGCTCCACAGGGGCCACAGGCTGGGGACACAGAGTGACTGACTCATTCTTTGCCCCCCCCATCTCCTGCTTGACCCCTCCCACTTTATCTCCTTGCCCCTCCCCTCTCTAACTAAATGGCAAAGCATAGGATGGGGGGTGCTGCAGGGATCTGGTCTTATTTAACCTCTGCCATACCAGTCTGGAAGAGGGAGTAAACAGCATCTGTCTTAGAGACTTACCTGGCCCATAGTGTCTGAGCTCCCTCAATGCCTTTGTATCTTTACACAGACAGGCCAATTATGCCTATTGTACAGATGGGGAAACTGAGGCACGGAAAGGCCAAGTGACCTGCCCCAGGTCTGCGGCAGAGCAAGGAACTGAACCTAGGTCTACCCAGTCCCAGGCTAGTGCCCTAACCACTGGGCCATCCTTCCTCCTCTTGACAGTCACAGATGCTATGAGCGAGGCCAGGGAAACACCCACCAGGGCCAGGAGAGCTAGTCCACCTGGGCAGGAAATGGAGACTGACTGTTTTTCTAGATCTGCTCTAGCTCAGCCGTGTTTGCAGGGTTGCTGTAGCTGTGCTGGTCTCTGTAGAGCTGGAAAACTGGACAGAAGTCGGTCCAGTGAGCGGGGTTACCTCACCCACCTGGTCTCTCTCGTTCAAACACGAACTCAGTCAGGGCAGCAGGAGGTCAGACGAGCTGGTCGCAGTGGGCTGGGCTGGCCTTGGGATCTGTGACTCTCTGAAATACCAACACGGGATTTCACATGGGAAAGCCAGTGTTTGATTTGTAGCGGAAGAGATGCAATTGTTTTGCTTTCTTAACTGACACGGCAAACGCAGAGGTGCAGGGGCCATGATCTGCCAAGCCCACTGATGTGGGGTCCATGATCTGCCAAGCCCTGAGGTGCCGGGGCTGAGCCCTGGCACAAATTAAGCATTGGGGAAAGCAACTAAGGTAACCAGATGTCCTGATTTTATAGGGACAGTCCCGATATTTGGGACTTTTTCTTATATAGGCTCCTATTACCCCCACCCCCTCCCGATTTTTCACATTTGCTGTCTGGGCACCCTAAAAGCAACAGCCAATCCAGCTGGAGCAACCCGATCCCAAAGCCAGGCGCCCTCCCGCCGGGGCTGGGGGTAGACTGTGAAAGAGACCGAGGTGGGGGAGTGCGGCGGCGCTCCCTGAAATGAGGCACAAGTTTGGAAGCTGGAGTGAAGAGGCCGGAGCGACAGGTTTGCCCTTGGCCCGGTGCCGGTGCTGATCCTACACAGGGCTCATTTCCAAGGGGAGACAAAATGGTTGGGGCTCTGTTGAGTTTGCAAATCTCCAAAGGTGGGATGAGAGAACGTTAAGAAAGAGGAATTTAGGTGAGAAAATGGCTTCAAAGGGGAATAGCCCCCTGGGGGAAGGGCCAGGGGCCCCACTGTCCAGCCAAAGATTTGTGCCCTGGGGGAAGATCAGCCCCTAGACGGCCCGTGTCCCCGAGGGCCTCGCCCTGCTCCGGGCTGTCCCACGACCCCCTGGCAGAAGCGGAGGTGCTGAGCCCCAGCTGCCAGGATTCTCATGTCAGGCTTCTCTGACAGCTGACAGCACTCTGGGGTACCCCCATCGCAGGGGTATCCCCTCCAGTGCCCCCATCCCTCCAACATCCCAGCTCTGTAATCCACTCAAGCCCCCTCGCCAGCATGGCCTCCCCCCACCAGCAGCTTCCTAGAATCCCCCTCACCTTCCCTTCCTGTTCCAGCACAGCCAGCCACATGTCCCTACCCCTCCCCAAAAATAGCCCAGAATCAATACGGGGCTGGGCTGGGCTGCGCCTGGCCTGGCCGCCCTGCCACGTGGACTGCACGATTGCTTTGCCCCAGTCACATACGTGTGAAACACTCCAGTCCCCTTGGCCCAGCTGGCTCCCTCCCCAGCCACCGCCTCCCCTCACACCGCTCCCCCTTGGCAGCCCTCGCCCACACTTACCCTCCTGGCGCAAGGGGTCAGGGCGGGGGGGGGCAGCTCGGTGATCCCAGAGCAGGGAGGGGTCAAGCGAACTCTCCCTCTGCCTCAAGCCACTGGCTAAGCGGTGTGTTTTTTTGCCTGCTGTTTGCCAACTGCTGAAGTTAGAAACGGCTGAGCGGGAGTTGAAGAGCGCTTGTGTGTGCAGTGCAGGAAGTGAAAAGAGCATGTGTGGTCTGCTTTATAAGGGCATCAACTCTGCATGTGTGTGTGTGTGTGTGTGTGTGTGTGAGAGAGAGCCAGGAGGGGGATAAGAAGAATAAGAAAATATGAAGGAGCTAAAGAGGCAAATAACAAAATAAAGGGGGAATTGAAGAATGAATAAAAGAATGAACAAGTTAAAGAAAGACTGAAAGGACAAATGAGCAAAGAAAAAGTGAATTACAGAAAGACCAAATTAAAAAAAGATCAGGCAAAAAGTGAATTGAAGGAGGAAAGAAAGAGTCAGTGAAAGAATTAAAGGAGGAATGAAAGACGGAAGAAATGAAAGAACAAACTAAAGAAGGAAAGAAAGAGTGAGTTACAAAAAGAATGAAGGAAAGAAAGAACGAAAGAGAATGAAAGAAAGAACGAACTGAAGAAGGAAAGAATGCATGAGTGAAAAAATGAATTAAAGAATCAGCAACAAAGAACAAATTGAAGGAGGAAACACAGAATGAGCAAAAGAATTAAAGAAAGAAGGAAAGAGAAGAAATGAAAGAACAAACTAAAGAAGGAAAGAATGAGTGAAAAAGAATGAATTCAAGCAAAAACAGGCAAAAACTGAATCGGAGGAAATTCAGTGTTCATCAATGCAAAAGAATGCACACTGGAAAACATAATCCCAACTCTACCTACAAAATGATGGGGTCTAAATTAGCTGTTACCACTCGAGGAAGACCTTGGAGTCATGATGGTAGTTCTCTAAAAAATCTGCTCCATGTGAACTGGCAGTCAAAAAAGCGAACAGTGTTAGGAACCGTTAGGAAAGGAATAGATAAGACAGAAAATATCCTAACGTCACTATGTAAATCCATGGCACGCCCACACCTTGAATACTGCATGCAGCTCTGGTCGCCCCAGCTCAAAAAAGATACATTAGAATTGGAAAAGGTATGGAGAAGGGCAACAAAAATTATTATGGGTCTGGAACAGCTTCCATATGGGGAGAGATTAAAAAGACTGGGACTGTTCAGCTTAAAAAAGAAACGACTAAGGGGGGACATGATAGAGGTCTGTGGTATCAGGACTGATGTGGAGAAAGTGAATGCGGAAGTGTTATTTACCCCTTCGCATAACATGAGAACCAGGGGTCACCTAATGAAATGAATAGGCAGCAGGTTTATAACAAACAAAAGGAAGTATTTTTTCACACAGTGCACAGTTGGCCTGTGGAAGTCGTTGCCAGGGGATGTTGTGAAGGCCAAAACCACAACTGGTTTCAAAAAAGAATTAGGTAAATTCATGGAGGACAGGCCCATCAATGGCTATTGGCCAAGATGGTCAAGGGTTCAATCCCATGCTGGGGATGTCCCTAAATCTCCAATTGCCAGAAGCTGGGACTGGACGACAGGGGATGGATCATTTGATAATTGCCCTGTTCTGTTCGTTCCCTCTGAAGCACTGGACACTGTTGGACAACAGGACACAGGGCTAGATGGGCCATTGGTCTGACCACATCTGGCCATTCTTATGTTCTTGTGAAATAATTAAAGAATGAACAAAAGATGGAAGAAACAAAATACAGAACGAACTAAAGAAGGAAAGAAAAATGAGTGAAAAGATGTTAGACAAAACAAAGAACTAAAGAAGGAAAGAATGAACAAGTAAAAAAAGAATGAAAAAGAATGAGCAAAACAGAAAAGGAATTAAAGGAGGAAAGAAAGAACAAGTGAAAGATGGAATAAATGAAAGAAAGAAGGATTAAGGAAAGAAAAAGGAAAAAGAAATGAATGAGAAAAAGAATTAAAGAGTGAACTATAGAAATAAAAGAATGCATTAGAGAAGGAAAGAACAAATTAAAAGGAGAAAGAAGGAAAGAAGGAAAGAGTGATGGACAGGAAAGAATGAACTGAAGGAAGGAGTGAGAGAAGGAAGGAGTGGATAGAGGAGAGAGACTGGGAGAGAGCAGAGGGGGAAGAACAGGGTGGAGATTTCCAAATGGGACAGGAGAGAAGAAAGTGGGGCAGGGAGAACAGAGGAAAAGAGCAGGTTGGCTGGAGCATATACTGGGAGCAGGCGGATCTCACCAGTGCGGGTCGCCCTTGAGAAGCACCAGGCTCACATTTTGTGTGTGTGGGGGGGGGGGGGTCTCACCCTTTCCTTTATGTCTCCCACAGCCCCCCGGTGCAGTTGGAACCCCCCCCCCCCAGCTTCTCATTGGCCACTGACCAGCCTTTAGCTGCTGTGATGAGTCCAACTGCGCAAACACAACCTACAGCTCAACCTTTAACTCCCCGCATGCCACCCACAGGTGCCCCCTCCCCTGGCCGGCCTGTGTGGTTGTGCTGCATGTGCATTCATGTGTGTGTATAGTTGTTTATGTGGTTGTGTGTGTACGTATGGTTGTGCATGGAGAGTGGGTGTACGTGTGGTTGTGCACGGTGGATGGTTGTACATGGTGTTTGTGTGTAAACGTGCATATGTGGCTGTGTGAGGTTGTGCATGTGTGTGGTTGTGCATGTGTGGCTGTGCCTGGTGTGTGCACACATGTGGCTGTGCCTGGCGTGGTTGTGGTAGCATGTATGTGGCTGTGCAAGGTGTGTGTCTCTCCCTATGTGGGTGCATGGGGTGTCTGTGGTTGTGTGTGACACTGCATGGTGTGTGGTTGCAGGTGTGGTTGTGCATGGTGTGTGTCTGTCTCTGTGTGATGTGGATCCACAGGATTGGTGCTACACCCTCAGCTTTGGAACAGTCTCTTGGAGTGTGCCAGACCCCCAAAGGGTCCCACCCTTCCTTAAGGGCAGCCATCAGGCCTCACCGCCTCCTGTGACTGACCCTCCTGCCTCACCCCGTGAACTCAGTTCAGTGAGCCCAGCTGGAACAGGTTCCCGGCTTGTCTGCTCTTAATGCCCCTGATTAAGTATCTGTGGTGACACTGAGTGTTGTCAAAACAGCCGGGTTCGGCAGTCAGCTGTTACACAGCACAGGAGGGACATAGGTGAGCACAGAGAAGTGAAGGTTAAAGCACGACCCAAGTCCGTCCTACTCAGCCCAGAGCCCAGCCAAGCTGTGGTGAACACCTCTGTTCAGGCTCTGTCTCAGTCTGACCTCCCTGGTCAGGTGAGAGCCCTGACTCCTTCCCACAGCCAACTCCTCACCCCACCTCCCACCTTCCCAGCCCTTTGTTCTCCAGCTGGGGGGTTTGCTCAGCCTCCCTGCTGAGCAGTGGGGAAATCCATCCCCCTCTGGGGCACAGGCTGCTAGGCATCCATGTCCTGGTGAGTGGATTTACTGTCTTAGTGGGGCCACCCTCAGCCAGTCCTTCCTTTTTAATGACCCGCTCAGGCAGCCATGTAACGTTCACACTGACATTTCCCAGCCTGTCCAGAGAGCAAACTGTCCTTTTCCCCCACTGGGTAACAATGCAACGTAAGAGGGGGTGTTTGTGACATTCTGTACTTAGGGGGAGCGTGCTGTAACCCCCATATTCCTCATTTTCATATCATCGTGATCTTACGTATAAAGCAGGCCTTGTAAGGTATCAGGGGAAAGGTTATGATCTGCTGAAAGTCATTTCTCTCTCCATCTATGTATATCATTAATGCATATGAAATTATGAGGATTGTGTAGTATGGTTGTCACTAAAACATGCTGTAAGTTGGGGGAATCAGCCAGATATTAGCTCCTGAGAGGCAACAGCAAGGAAAGCAACCAACGCCCAGGCGGGGTGTCAAACAACCCATCAACAACCATTGTCCAGCAAGGGGGCTACAGTGCAACGACTCACCTGCATGAGGCCCCACCAGTGGAATTGTTCAACCTTGCTTGGAGAGACTCCATGTAATGCTCACCTGACTCTGAAGGGAGGGTGGGGGCAAAGCGAAGAGGGAGGAAAGGACATGATAAAAGGGAGAGACGTTTGCCAGGCTCTTCCTCTCTCTTCCACCTCCATCTACAGCCATCACCACCAAGTGACTGAAGTGCCGATCAAAGGGGAGAGCCTGGCTGAAGAGCAACCAGCCAGCCTGTGGTGAGACGCATCTAAGTTTGTAAGGGCCCTGAGAGTGTTAAGATCAGCTTAGAATGCGTTTTGCTTTTATTTCATTTGACCAAATCTGACTTATGGTTTGATTTATAATCACTTAAAATCTATCTTTATAGTTAATACATTTGTTTTGTTTGTTCTACCTGAAGCAGTGCGTTTGGTTTGAAGCGTGTCAGAGATCCCCTTGGGATAACAAGCCTGGTACATATCAATTTCTTTGTTAAATTGATGAACTCATATAAGCTCACAGCGTCCAGCGGGCAGAACTGGACACTGCAGGTTCCTAGGGTTGTGTCTGGGACTGGAGATATTGGCTCGTGTCATTCAGTTGCACAATCCAAGGAGCAGATTACATGCCAGAGGCTGTGCGTGAACAGCCCAGGAGTGGGGGTTCTCACAGCAGAGCAGGGTAAGGCTGGTTCCCAGAGTCGAGGAGTGGAGTGACCTAGCAGATCACTGGTCCAGATAACACCAGGGGGGAACGTCACAGTGTTTAAGGGCTATAGGGTGTTAGTTCCCCAATCCTGTGACCAGAGACACTCGGGTATTAACTGCATGGAAACAGGCAGCTGTCCTTCCCAAGACAGCCGGTGGAACTCCCTGCCACTGGATGCCAGAGAGTTAAATGCTGCTGTGGGGTTTGTGGAGGGGCTGGGGAACACTGTGAGTGGAAAACTCCTGCCCTGTAGCCTCAGCTGATGGCTGGGCTCAGGCAGGAATGGCCCACGGGTGGTATAAAGTAGCTGGAAGGTGCCCAGCCCCCAGATGGCACTGTCTCACCTGCGCTGGGAGACCACTCCCCCCCAGAGCCCACAGCACTGGGGCCAGTTAGTCGTCCTACCCCCTCTCAGGGTCTGTATGAAATCCCCTTGGGGCACAGCGTCCCCAATGCACCAGGGAGACTCAACGCCTGTCCCCATTCCTGGGCCTGGCTCCCCTAGTCACCCACTCCTGCTGGGGCCTGGCCCTCTGTTCCCTACTCCCTCCACACAAACACACACTGTCCCCCACCCTCCAGAGTAGACTCCTTTGGGCTCCCCTCCCCATCACCGCAGCGTCGAAGCCCTGCTCGCCTCCCTCCTGGATCTATTGCCAATGGCCTGAAGCCAGAGCAAATGAGGCTGGAACTAAGGGGCTCATTTTAGGCCATTAACCCTTGGGGCCCACCTAGGCATGGGGCAGATTCCCCAACACTCTGAGCCCTTGAAGGAAGAGGGGGCATCTCTCTCTCTCTCTCTGAACACTCCACTCTGGCTCCACCCCACAGGCAGCCCTGGGGTTCAGCTCTGGCCTGGGCTAGCCAGGTCACACTCGCTGATCACACCACTGGCCTGGGAATCTAGGATCTCTGCCTCTCCACCATCATGCTGCTCCCCTGCCCCCAAACTGCCAGCCGTTGGCATCATTCCCATTGTGCCTCCTTCCCTGTCCCTCCCCATGGCTACTGCCCTCCTAGGCCGCCCCCTACACATCCCGGGATAGAATAACCACAGCCACAGGGTTGTTAGACCAGCGCCACCCTCCCAATGGAGAGGTGCCTTACAATAGTACAGCTTTGCCCCCTTACTCTACAGCACAGATCCCTAAGCTGTGGGGCACGGCCCCTAGACATTCAGGGGGGCACAGCGGGCTAGGCCAGCCCCCACAGGGGGCAGTGAGGGAGGGCCACCCAGCCCTGCCCTGTCCCCATTTCTGCTCCCGCCCCAGCTCCGTGCCTGACCCCGTCCCCAGCGCACAGGGGCAAAAGGGGTGTGTGCAAACGAGGCTGCTTCTGCTACCACTACGAATGCCCGGTTTGTCTGGCTGTTCCCCCATCCCAGGTGTGTCTGGCTGTCTGTCTGCAGACCGTGATCACAGTAGGGCAGGGACTTCCCTTCCAGAACATCTGGGAAGCCCCCAGCACACAGGGGTTACCACAACCTTGCAGCCAAAGATCTGACACGGTGCAGTGGCTGGAAGTTGAAGCTAGACAAATTCAGACTGGAAACAAAGCAAAAAACGTGAACAATCTACCAAGGGCTGCAGCAGATTCTCCATCGCTGACAATTCTTCAATCAAGATGGGATGTTTTTCTAACAGATCTGCTAGTTCAAGGAAGTCCGCAGGCCTGTGTTAACGCAGGAGATCAGACTAGATAAGCACCGTGGTCCCTTCTGGCTTTATAATCTCTGACTCCTCATTATTACAGCTCATTCCTCTAGCATTTCCCTCACCCAGCCAAGATGAATAAAACCTCAAGTCAGGCGAATTAAAAATAACTCCCAGCTGGTGCCTTTTAATCCAATTCTGATCTCTAAGTAGCTGGGAAGGGAGAATTCAGCCTCTGGCACAACAGAGCTGCCATGTAATTAACCTGCGGTCAGCACTCTGAATGAGACAAAGGCAGGGAAACAACTCAATTAAGATCCTGGATTGTTAAACATGTACCACAGCCGGGAGCAGTTAAGGGCCACGTGCTCTGCAGGGAGCAGCATGCCCCCTGGTGGGCACACAATGCACCATCAGCCACCTGTGCTTGCCAGGATGAGTTGCTTGAAATAAGAGAAGCTCTTCACACAGGCATGCATGGATCTGAAGCCACCTCTGGGGTGGGAGGTGATTAAAGAGGAAGAGTGACATCCCTCCACTAGGAGTTTGGGACAGGAAGTGAAAGGATAACTGGAGGGGAGGGGAGGTTATCCAAAATTGATCAGGACCCTGCCAGTCACACACCGATCCCAGTGAAAGTGCCAAGGGAATTTAGTGTGCACAGCAGAAAAGAAGCTGAGCTTTACGGTGCACCAGGAAATATGCCCCTGCCCCAGCACCACAGCGCCCCCTACAGCTACACTGGGGTACTAGCAGAAGAAAAAGCAGCCAGAATCCAACCTGGCCTCCTGCAGAACTGCTCCCCCTGTAGGAACGGACTTCGATTAACCCTTTCCTCCCATGACATGGTAATAGGACTTAGACTGGCCGGCTAAATGGGAGGGTCAGCTGAGCAGGGCAGAACTGGGATCCTATCCACGCGGGGATGGAGCAAGGCGGGTGTGGGAGGGGGAAGCGGAACATCCCATTGGTGTATCCCAGCCCAAGCTCTTTGAAATGTCCTTGCAGGCAAAGACCTAGCTCATACATGACTGCAGAGGTTTTATTGATGGGGGGCACAGGGTTGAGTCCAGAAGGCAATGGCGGGGTCACTGGGCCAAACATGCATGCTGTCCATGTTCAAGAGGAAGTCCCTACACTGGCCCCGCCCCCTGCTGCATCCTCTTCATCAGCTCCTCATCCTGCATGGAAAGCTCTGTCAGTTTCTTGCCCATGCGCTCGTGGATGTCCAGGTACTTAGAGACGCAACGGTCCAGGCACACAGACTCCCCCTTCGAGAGCTCTGCCTCCTTGTAGTGGGGAGGGACGCACTTCCGGTGACAGGCATTGGTCATTCTGGGCCACAGAGGAGGAGAGCATGAGAATACACAGATGCCCCTGTGACCCCAGTCCTGCCTCCTTCCCACAGACCCCACTACTATCCCAGCCCTGAGTTCCCTCCACACCCTGCCCGCAGTTCTGACAGTACCCCTGAATCCCAATCCAGAGCCCCTGCTATTGCAGTTCTGGGCTCTGCCAATTCCTCTCAATCCCAACCCATGGCCCTTTGATGTTCCAGTCCTCAACTCCAGCATGCCCACAGCCCGCCAGTTCCCTTCATTGTGACCCACACACCATCTTGATTTAAAACTCATCACTGATGGAGAATGCACTATGACCCTTGGTAAGTTGTTCCAGCGGTTAATTACTCTCACCATTAGAATCTGACACCTTATTTCCAGTCTAAATGTATCTAGCTTCAACCTCCAGCCACTGGATCATGTTAGACCTTTCTCTGCTAGACTGAACACCCCACTATTAAATATCTGTTTCCCACATAGGTACTTACCAAGTCATCACTTAACCTTCTCTTGATTATGCTAAATAGATTGAGCTCCTGGAGTCTCTCACTAGGAGGCATATTTTCTAATCCTTTAAATTATTCTTGGGGCTCTTCCTTGGACTGTCTCCAATTTGCATCTGAAGAAGTGGGTTTTTTACCCACGAAAGCTTATGCCCAAATAAATCTGTTAGTCTTTAAGCTGCCACCAGACTCCTTCCAATTTAGATGAAGAGAATGGCCCCTGCTGGCTTTGAAACCTATGACACCCCAGCAAGCCACACTCTGGGGGGCTGGGACCCTGCCCTTGACAAGGAGCAGCCACGATGGGGTCGTTACCTGTTGTACATGTCAGCCATCATCTCCACCTCCAGCTCGGCTGCCAACTGCTGAGCCCTGAGCGGATCCATCGCGCCGCAAGTGAGCACCGAGTCCCCAGTGTTTGGGGCGGGAGTCAGTGACTTGCTCCTGGAAACACACAGAGCCTGTCAGAGCTGCCACTTCCCCCCCCCCCCAGGGCAGCCCCTAGCCCCTACCGCCACCCTCCCCCCAGTGCAGTTCCCCCCACACCCCTAGGACGGCAACGCCACCCCCCAGGGCAGTTCCCACCACCACCACCACCCTCCCAGGGCACCGTGGGGGGGGGGGCACGTCCCACGCCTCAGAGCTGACACCCGCTCCCCGGGCCCTGTGCGGGGACCCCTCACCCGCCGCGCTCCTCGGGGACCACTGAGCCCCGCGGTCAGAGGTCAGGGGTCAACAGCCCCCCTCCCTCCCCCGCAAGGTCAGGCCCAGGCCGGCCCCTTTCTCCGGGATGTAACGCGACTTTCCCCGGCTCTGCCGCCAACCGGAAACACGCGGGGACCAGGCGCTTCCGGCATGATGGGCCCCTCTCTCCTCCAAGGTACCATAGAGTCCGGTGGGGGGGGCGGGGGGGGAGAACCCCTTCCGGCGTGCGGCGGACTCAGTTACCACAGAGTTACCCGCAAGAGAGCGGGAGGAAATAGGCAGGAGGCTAGAGGGGCCGATTCCAAACCATAGAGACGTGCCGGGACTGGAGCTAGAGCGGAGAGGAGCTGACTCCCGAGGAAGGCGGGGAACCCAATTAGACCATAGAGCTGGTGAAGGACCCAGGCTAGAACATACCGGATGGGAAACGGGATGATGGGCGTGGCCATGTTACCATAGAGATCTAGCTGTTGCTAGGATGTCTAATGAGCCTAGAAGAGTGTTTCTCAACCTTTGTACTGGTGACCCCCTTTCACCCAGCGAACCTGGGAGTGCAACGCCCCTTGCAAATTAAAAACACTTTTTTTGTATTTAACACTCTTATAAATGCTGGAGGCAAAGCGGGGTTTGGGGGTGGAGGCGGACAGTTTGCCACTCCCCACGTAATAACCTTGTGACCCCCTGAGGGGTCGTGACCCCCAGTTTGAGAACCCCTGGCCTAGAATAGCTGAAGGGCTAGTGTCCCCCCCCCACGGGAGGAGGAGAGGGTGTAGGTGTTGGGGACTTTAACCCCGACAGCGAAATTCGTTGTCTGTTCACAGAGAGACAGGCAACACCAGCAAGGTCCGATCAAAAGCCCTTTATTGACAAGTGCACGCATCCTCTCCAGTGAGAACCAGCAGCACTTTTCAGCTTAGTATTAGCCTATATAGACAGTTTTATTACGTCATACATCACTCACTTGAGCAAAAGCCACCCCCCTTTGTTTAACAACTTAAAACTAGACACTTTTAATATACACACATGCCTAGACTTTATGTCTACAACTTTAGATAATTAATTATATCTTAACAACACCCAAAAGTTAAAAATACAGGGGAGTTTTAAACAAACCTATAACTCAACCAAAAAGTTAGAATCTGAACCGTGGGATGCTAGAGTTTCTTATCAGCTCTTCAAACACTGTCCTTAGCACAGCTAATGGTATGCCAGCAATGCAATCCCTGGTTTATCTCAGGCTTATCTCACGTTTTCCAGGGCTCTGTAAAACAATGCTGCTTCTCAGTACTTTCCACTCTGGGATTACCCAGAAACCTCTTTTAGCCTGACTTTAGTCAGGTTGGCATAACTGTTTTGCCTGCTATATTTTCATTCAGGCCTAACATAGGGGAGGGAGAGAGGCCCCCTGGGGCAGCCCCCCTCAGGCAGGGATCCCGCAGGGCTTCGGGGACAGCTGGGACGGGAACAGCTGGGAGAGTGGCGGGGTGGTGTCAGGGGTGATCACAGTGGGGGCTGTGGGGTAACAAGGATGGTGGGGGGTTCATTGTGAGGGCTGTCAGGCAGCGGGGCTGTGGGGTGACAAGGGCTGTGGGGGGTAGGGGATGATCACAGTGGGGGCCAGCAGACAGTGGGGCTGTGCTGTTATTTGCAGTACGCCCCCGAGTCCCCTGTACCTGGAGCAGGAACAGGACAGGAGCATAGCTGCCAAAGCCCAGATACAGCCTGTACCATCATGCTGGGCACCACCAGCCACTCCCAATCTTTGACCCCAGGCAGCACCTCCCGCAATGGGCCCCTGGGAGACGCGGCAGCACTGCAGTGTGGGACCTGGGACTGACCCCACAGCCAGTGGGGCTGGAGTGGGCCCTGCCCGATCGCCCCCCAAACACATTGCAAGAACATGCCCTACCCTGGCTGCCAGTTACCTCCTGCCCGCCGCTTACAAACACCCTGGGCTGAGTGTCCCTGTGGCGGTGCCTGTCTCTGCTGCTGCCAATTTTATGTGGAAAGGGGCATCTGCCTCTGAGCCAGTGACAATCTGAGCCTCCTGCTAAACAGAGCCAGGCAGCTCATCCTAGGCAGTGTGCATGCCCGGTTTGTCACACCCCACCACCATATTACACACAGGGAAATTGAGGCACAGAACGAGGCAGGGACTTGCACAAGCTCAGAATCAGGACAGAACCCAGTTCTCCTGACTCCCAGTTCCCAGCTCTACCCGCGAGAGCACAGAGTTTTTGTCTTCAGAAGGGAGGCAGTGACACAGTTGAGCCTAAGATTGCCAAGAGAGGCAGGGAATGGCTGCAAAGGAGCCACCCAGGGGCCTGGATTAGGTGGGACCTACCCTGTCTTTTCCTTCTGCCGCATGGATGATGCCCACGTGACTGCCTAGCACCCCAGCATCTGGCTGGGTTGGCGTGCCAGGCCCCAGAGCTGCACTGGGGACAGACCAGTTGTACTACATAGACTCATAGACTTTAAGGTCAGAAGGGACGATTATGATCATCTAGTCTGACCTCCTGCACAACGCAGGCCACAGAATCTCACCCATCCACTTCTATAACAACCCCCTAACCTATGTCTGAGTTATTGAAGTCCTCAAATTGAGTGGCCTGGATGCTCCACAGAGACATTCACGAAGGGGTGGGGGGCAGTCTCCTTCCTGATTGGCTGCCTGGGTGACCTCCAAATCCCTGATGCTCCATCAGCCAAACGCCTGCATCTCACGGGCTCAGGAGGGGGACCCTGCCCAGTGTTTGGGCACCCCTAGCAGTACAGAGAGGAGGAGATGCCCTGTGGTCCCCCTTGCACCCCCTATGGCTCTGTTAGCTCCAGCCTGGATGGTGCCAAGCTGGATGGCTGGTGTCCCCTGGAGTGGGGCCAGTACCCTGAGGTGGGGGAGGGAGGCGCTCCAGGTGTTGTCGGGATGGGATCCCCTGTGGCTGTTTGTCCTTTTGCTTCACTCCCCATTTGCTACCTCTTAGCACAAGGGTCCCCTGCCAGGGTTAGTGGCTGCACTTCCTGCCTGGTGAGGTCCCCCCTTAGCCCCCCAGGCTTGTCCCAGGGGGTCTCACCCATGTGACCCTGGGAGAGTGGAGCTCCCCCTACCCCCGCCTCCCCAGAGGACCAGGGGAGCTAACAGAGTGGAAGAGTGTGAATGAAAGTGGCACCTGTTCCTCTCCTGGTAAAAATAGGCTGCACTGCCCCGGGATGGGGGATGTGCCAAGGGTGGTGACACAAAGAGCAGGACAGAGGAGGATTGAGCCCAGAACCAGCCTGCCCCGTGGAGCAGCCAGCAGGTGGGTGCAGCCCTGGCCAGCACCCCTACTCCAGGGAGGGCCCAGAGCGGGGCGGGGGGAAAGTGGGGTATTGAATGAACCCTTCCGATAGGGGGAGCTTGGTCAGGCTGGAGACACCCCCTGCCCTGGCTTATGGGGCTCAGGATGCAGAGAGGGTCCACTGCCCATTGCCCCTGGCTCAAGATCCCCCAGCATCACCCCAGCCCCCTTTCCTCTCTCAGGCACTGGGGGAGCCCCTGGAATCACCCCAACCCCCTTTCTGCTCTCAGGCACTGGGGGAGCCCTCGGAATCACCCCAATCCCCTTTCCTCTCTCAGGCACTAGGGGAGCCCCCAGAATCACCCCAACGCCCTTTCCTCTCTCAGGCACTGGGGGAGCCCCTGGAATCACCCCAACCCCCTTTCCGCTCTCAGGCCCTAGAGGAGACCATCTGAATCAAAGGCAGCTCATGGGAGCCCAGGCCTGGAATAACAGGGGCTGCAGGTTGGGATTGAGAGGCACTGGAAGAACTGGGGGGAGCCCAGGGCTGGGCTAGCAAAGGGTGGCAGGTCACTATAGAGGGGCACTGGCAGAGCTGGGGGGAGCCCGGGGCTGGGCTAGCAGAGGGTGGCAGGTTGCTATAGAGGGCCACTGGCAGAGCTGGGGGGAGCCTGGGGCTGGGCTAGCAGGGGGTGGCAGGTTGCTATAGAGAGGCACTGGCAGAGCTGGGGGGAGCCCGGGGCTGGGCTAGCAGAGGGTGGCAGGTTGCTATAGAGAGGCACTGGCAGAGCTGGGGGGAGCCCGGGGCTGGGCTAGCAGGGGGTGGCAGGTTGCTATAGAGAGGCACTGGCAGAGCTGCGGGGAGCCCGGGGCTGGGCTAGCAGGGGGTGGCAGGTTGCTATAGAGAGGCACTGGCAGAGCTGCAGGGAGCCCGGGGCTGGGCTAGCAGGGGGTGGCAGGTCGCTATAGAGGGGCACTGGCAGAGCTGGAGTGGAAGTCCGGGGCTGCAGGCAGTTTACCACGGGGGGGTGGCAGGGCCACAGTTGGCGAATCCCCCATTCCCTGGGTCTGGCAGAGCGGTAAATGTCAGGGGTATATTTAGCCGCTGAGGAGAGGGTCACCTGCCCCCTCCCCAAGATGCCCTCCCCCCACTGCAGGTTTGGTGCCTGAGTCAGAGGCCTGTTCCAGCCCCTGGGGATTGTTTACTGGGGGATGGGGCACCTTGCTTTAAAGGGCCAGCATCCAGCCTGGCCTCCTATTCCACTCGAAAGGGTTGACAGCGCAGCCAGCCCCAAGGGCCCTCTCCCTGGCTGCCTTCCCAGCTCTCCCGGGTTTAGGTAGGTCCTACAGTATTTACTGCATAGTCACACAATCGCTGGTGTTGGCCAAGCTCATTGGATAAACCAGGGGCTCCTGGCACCCCTCTATACCCGCCTACAAGATCCCTGGGTTCAACCCTCCATTGCAGGGACACTCTGCAACTCCCCCACACCAGGGGCTGTGTGTGCCCCCATTTCCTCTCCTCCCAGGTTTCCCCAATCTCTCCCCCACACCAGGGGTCTGTGTGCCCCCCATTCTCCCTCCCCCCACACACCAAGGTTCCCCAATCTGTCCCCCATGTCAGGGGCTCTGTGTTCCCTGGTTCCCCCTCCCCTCACACCATGGTCCCCCAATCTCTCCCCCAGGCTGCATTCCCCCAAGAAAAAGAACTGCATTGGAGTTGATGTGAGCTCCCAATCGCAGGCCCCACAATGCCATGGTATGGCCACAGAGGGTGACCCGATGCCTCCTGCCCCCTTCCTCTCCCCCCCAAACTTGGCAGTGGTGGGGCTCAGGGGTGGGGGGAGAAAGAGCCGTGGAGGGATCTGGTAGGCCAATCCCTGAGCAGGCCAGTCGGGGGCCTCTCGCAGCCCCAATCCAGGTCCCTGCTGCCCCCATCTGACCCACATGCTTCTTGTCTCCTTCCAGAGATGGAGGAACAGGAAGGCGCCCCCAGGCCGACAGCAGAGGAGCCCGGGGCCACAGCTAACAAGGCTGAAGGGGTGGCTGGGACTGGAGCCAAGGAGGTGGCTCAGGGTGGGGATGGGCTGGGGGAGAAGGGAGGAGCAGGGAATTCTGGGAGCAATGCTAAGGGGGACATTGAGGCTGGGGGAGCAGGGGATTCTGGGAGTGATGCTAAGGGGGACGTTGAGGCTGGGAGAGCAGGGAATTCTGGGAGTGATGCTAAGGGAGGCAGTGAGGCCGGGGGAGCAGGGGATTCTGGGAGTGATGCTAAGAGGGGCGGTGAGGCAGGGGGAGCAGGGGATTCTGGGAGTGATGCAAAGGGAGGCAGTGAGGCCACCAGAGCAGGGGACTCTGGGAGCGATGCTAAGGGAGGCGGTGAGGCTGAGGGAGCAGGGGATTCTGGGAGTGATGCTAAGGGAGTCAGTGAGGCCAGCAGAGCAGGGGATTCTGGGAGTGATGCTAAGGGAGGCGGTGAGGCCAGCAGAGCAGAGGATTCTGGGAGCAATGCTAAGAGACACGGTGAGGCCAGCAGAGCAGAGGATGCTGGGAGAGATGTTAAGGGGGGTGGTGAGGCTGGGGGAGCAGGGGATTCTGGGGCTGGGGCAGAGGAGGGGGCAGAGGGTGGGCAGAAGATTGGGGCAGAGGAGAGGGAGGTAGTAGGTGGGTCTGGGCTTGAGCCCCAGGACGGGGCTGGAGGGGCCGAACCAGAGATGCAAGGGGCTGAAGCCGAGGGGACCAACGATGCCGTGGCCAGAGAGGTGAGTGTCCCTTTGGGTTAGATGGGGCAATGGGGGGAGGAGGGAAACTCACACACACCTCCCTAGGGGGCCAGCTTGCCCGGAAGGTGCTGCGGATGCCCACTTGCCCTCCCTGATGCCATGCCCAGGCCATTGCAGGGAGTGGCTCCCAGGGCTCGGGATGGGCTGCGGGACTCAGCCCCAGTGGTAACCCCCCAGGGGAGGTGGGTTCAAATCTCACCTGGGGGGGCAGGGAGGCCATGGGGGGAAGGACAGGATTCGGGGCCAGCAGCGGGGGTCTGGGATTTGGGGGGCAGGGGCCTGTTAAAGGGCTTTGTTCCCCCCCAGGGGCGTGGTGGGAGCACCTCAGAGGAGCCGCTGTCCCCAGAGATGGGGGGCGAGGAGGAGGAGTGGGGTGAGCCTGCACCCAGCTCCCCCGACGAGGGGCTGGCCAGCCCCACAGGGGACGCTGCCTTTGGGAAGGAGACTGGGGCCCCCCAGCCGGGTAAGGCCAATTGAATTGGGGAATGAGGGTGGGGGAAGAATACAGGGAGGGGACGCCCCCCACAGCGCCCCCTAGCACAGCCCCCCCAGTCCCATCTCCCACTCACACAGGGTCACCCCCCCAGCACAGCCCCCCAATCTCAGATACCCGGTTGAGCCCACTGTGGTGATTGTTTTTAACATCAAATACTTTGTAAATTCCTTTCAGGAGAAGCCTCCCAAGGCCGAGAAGCCGCTTCAGGTGGCAGCACCAGGTGAGAGCACCCGCGGGGGCCCCCAGTACCAGGATAAGGGACTTCTACCCCCTGCACAGCGCCCCCCGCTGCCAGGCAGGGAGGTGGAGGCACACAGCCAGGGGTGGGGAGAGCCCCCCAGCACACACACCCTGGTGCCAGGCAGGGAGGTGGAGGCACACAGCCTGGGGAAGGGAGATCTCCCCCCTCCACAGAACAGCCGCCCCCTCTCCCCTTCCTGGCCCATTCTCTGATCCACTCCCCTTTTCTTCGCAGCACTGAAGGGACAGCCCAGCAGGACAACGTGCAGAGCCCGGCACCTGAAGGAGTTGCACCCCCCAAGGAGAAGCCAAAGAGACCAGCGCTGGATCGGAGGGAGCTGACCCGACCCCGCCTGGCACCCAGGGCCCAGTCCCGCAAGGCCCTTGTGGAGAAATTTGGGGGGTGCGCAATCCCCTATTAACCTCCCCCCAGGGGCTACGAATGGGCCAGCCTACACACGAGAGGGCGGAGCTTGGAGGAGAGGCCCTGGTCGGTCAACCAATGGGGGTGCCCAGTGCCATTAAAGAGCCACATGCCAAGAGAGGGTGTAGGGAGGGGCACTAGTCACCTGTGGAACTCCCTGCCACTGGATGTTAGGGGCAAAGCGCTCGGGGGCAGCTCTTGTGGCACCAAGGGTACCATGGGGGTTAACCCCTTCAGCGCCCGGCCCAACGCAGGCTCTGGGGGCTGGTGGGACAGAGAGGGAAGGCCCAGGGATAGGGGAGGGAGGGGACCTGGCCAGTCACTGGCATTGTCCCTTCCCTCTGTGACACCAGCCCCTCCATCCCCCCTGCAGGGCAGCCAGTGGCCCTGCCCCCAACATCAAGAAGACTGGAGGTGCCAACACCATCAAGAACATGCTGCTGGAGTGGTGCCGTGCCAAGACACGTGGCTATGAGGTGAGAGGCTGGCAAGGGTGAGGTGGTGCCCAGCGTGCAGCCTCCTCCCCTCAGACACACAGCAGGCTCTAGTAGAGGGGAGGGTAGACACTAGCCAGCCCCCCTCCCCCCACTCCTGCAATGACCGTGGGGATTGAGGGATGTCGGCTGGAAGGGGCAGCGGCCCAAGGGTGCCTGCTGTGCTCAGAACTCAGCAGGGGCACACCCAGCCAGGCACACTGCCACCTGGATCTTCATGGGGGTGACTAGACCTGGCCCAGGGGGGAAAGATGGCAACGGGAGGCAGCTGGGATAGCCGCTGGGAAGCATTGGGGCAGGCAGCTGGCCCAAGGGGTGCAGCATAGGGGGGGTTCTACCATCCCCGGGTGAGCAGCTCTGCCCCAAGGCCCTGGGTCACCAGTGCTGACTACAACATGGAGAGGAGGAACAGCGGGAGAGCGCCCCCCCTGCCCCAGGCAGGCCTCTGCCATGCAGGGCACAGCGCTGCCACCCATCCACTGTGGAGACAGCCAGAGAACACAGCCGCCAGCTTTCTGCCCCAGCCTCTCGTCCTAGTGCGTGGGGGGGTGGGCAGCCCACAAGGTCGGGCACCCCTGGACCCTGCAGTGCCCACAAAGAGGCTGCGGGGGGGAGGCCCACCCAGTGCTCGTGGGGCTGATTGGTATTCCCTCCCTGTGCCCCTGCTCTGCTGCCTGGCTGCCAGCACGTGGACATCCAGAACTTCTCCTCCAGCTGGAGCAGCGGCTTGGCCTTCTGCGCCCTCGTCCACAAGTTCTTCCCTGACGCCTTCGACTACGCAGCCCTCGACCCGGCCAACCGCAGGGAGAACTTTACCCTGGCTTTTGCCACTGCTGAGTGAGTGCACCCCACCCCCAAAGCCCAGGGAAGCCTGCCCCACCTGGGGAAGGGCCTCTGCCACACATCCAACATGGGGCTTGGAGGCAGAGTAGGAATCCGCAGTTGCCCCGTAGGGGGCGCTGTGACACCAGGGAGGGGGAGAAGCCTGCACTGCCCAGCCCCACCCTCCCCAGCAGCAGGTGCTGTGATGCCAGGTGGGCTTGGGTGCATTAGTCCACCCTATATCAGCTGGTATAGAAGGCCTGGCTGGGTGCTGCATCCAATAATTGAGGCTGTTAGCTAATTAGCGGTACTCCCTCTGCAGCTTGGCCACCCTGTGGCTCCCGGGAGCTCTCCCCTCCCCCCATGAGCCCAGAGCTCAGGGACCCTGACAGCCCGGGCCCAGCCACGCAGCCAAACCCAACCAGGCCAGGGCACGATCCTGCTGGGACAGGCCCGGAAGCAGCTCCAGGGACCCACCCTCT
Source organism: Mauremys mutica (assembly GCF_020497125.1). Taxonomy (NCBI): domain Eukaryota; kingdom Metazoa; phylum Chordata; order Testudines; family Geoemydidae; genus Mauremys; species Mauremys mutica. The sequence continues at coordinate 146,798,918 of NC_059075.1, forward strand.
AGCCTGGACTGGACACCGAGCCCTTCTCTAGGGCACTAGCTCCGTGGTCCCCTCCCTTCACTCCCATTCCATCACGACAGGCACATCCTGGGCCACTTCCCCTTTGCCCATTGGCATCAAACACTGCCTGGTTTGCAGAGGGGCCATGGCTTGGGATAGGAGGGAGGGGAGGCCTATGGGACAGCCATGCCCGGGGGGGGACAGAGCAAACCAAGGGCCCCGGGGCCGAGTCGAGTGCCCTGGTTGAGGGCAGCACTGACCCCTGGCCTCTCGCCCCGCAGGAAGCATGCCGACTGCGCCCCACTGCTGGAGGTGGAGGACATGGTGCGCATGAGCGTCCCGGACTCGAAGTGCGTCTACACCTACATCCAGGAGCTGTACCGCAGCCTGGTGGACAAGGGGCTGGTGAAGACCAAGAAGAAATGAGGTGGGAGTAGCAGCCGGCTGGGGAAGCAGAGAGAGCGCCAGGCGGCATGGGTGAGGACGGGCCATCCAGACATTCAGCCTGGCACATGGGGGCATGGGTGAGGAACAGCATGGGGTGCTGCTGGAAACGGGAGCGCTCATGCACCCAGGGGTCCACACATTCCATCCTCCCCATCTTCCCTCTCACTGCTCAAATGGGAGCAAGGGGCTCCTCAGTGACCAGGCATCACCTCCTCCCAGAGGGGCAGATTGGGCTAGGTATGGGGGGGTGGGGCGCTGCGCCCTCCTCAGCCCCTTCAGAACCTTCCCCAAGGCCCAGTGTCCAACCCCACCAGGACACCGCCATGGCCCCGTTCAAATCACGGGTGGGGTGTGTGCGTTCCCCCTGTAGGATGGGACACCTCCATCCTGGCCCGTCGGCCTAGTCCCGCGCCTGGCCGAGCTGGGAGTCTGTGTCCGAATACTCCATGGGGACAGGGCAGAAATGGGCACGGGTGAGGAGGGGGTTTCCTGCTCTGGAGAAAAGCCTTGCCCCCCCCCCACCCCAGAGCATGATGGGGAGGAGCTATCCCCTCCCCCCCCCAACCTCCTGAATCAGAAGTGCAAGAGGCTCAGCACCGTCCCTGTGGCGGTTCCCTCCATGAGGCCAGGGGGTGGGGGGTCCAGCAGGGCACGGCAGCTCCAGGGGCATCTTCTCTCCCCTGTCCAAGGTAGAGAAGGAGGCATGTGGGGGGAGGGGGTCATAACAGGTTCTTTCCAGTGGCCCCTTTTCAACAGAGTCCCCCCCGGCTGGTTCAGCCTTGTGCCCAATGATCAGCAGTGGAGCCCACTGCTCAGCAGACCCGCTACGGGCAGGATACCCAGGCCTGGCCCCTGCCCGCTCTCCCAGCCCCTGGAGTCCTTGGCTGAGGCTGCCCAGCTGGTGGGAGGCACAGCAAGCTTCCAACAGGTGCCACCAACACCTCACTGGGGTGTGTGGTAGCTGGCAGGGACCCCTCCAAGGCAGAGTTCCTGAAGCAAGGCCCCACCCCCACAACACCTGCTCCCCCTCTCCCAACAGGTCTGTCCTGGAGCTCTCCCCCAACGTGGCATCTCCTCCGCTGGTAACCCTCCGCAGCCATCTCCTGCCTGCCCCCTTCCCCGCGGCTCACGTGTGCACACGAGACCCTGGCAGATCCAGTAAAGCAGAACTGCTCCAAGCTCAGGCAGACGCCGGGTGGTTTCTTGTGGTTAGCTCTGGTAGGTCGAGGGTTCCATCAGTGCCGGCCACATTCCTCAGCCAGGGCGCAACAGATGTGGCTATGGCTGTGGCTGCAGTCCAGACAGGAGCGACGCCCATCAGCAGCAGGAAGTCGCCTCTGCCCCCCGCCAATGCCAGATGAGCACATTTCACCATAGGGCTGGGGCCAGCGTTCCTCGTGGATCCAAGCTGGCAGCGGGTGCCTGGAACGCGTCCTTGGCTGGCCGCAGCAGGGGTGGTTCTCCTGGCACTTCCAGGGTCCATTAGAACCAAGCGCCCCACGCTCAGGGCTACCCCCACAGCAGCTGGCCGGCTCCAAGTGACAGTGAACCTGGGCTGCTTTCCTGCTGGTGCCAATGTGACACCCAGCTGAGTGCCAATGATCTTCCAAGCTCTGAAGGGCCTTGTCTAAGTGCAGGCCTCTGCTCTGGGCCTTGGCTCAGCTCTGCCAAGCTGCCAGATCCCACAGAGGGTGCTCAGCAGAGGGCCTGGAAGTTGTATGCTTGAGCACAGACCCCCCGCCCCCTTCCAGCCCGTAACTAGACCCCATAGCTCTGTGCTGCCCTCTGGTGGCTAAGTCTTGCTAGCTCTAGATCATGGATGGGCCAGACCGATGATGGCACCAACAGCAGCCACTTCCTCCAGCTCCAGGGTACAATGCAGCAGCTGCTCAAGGGCCATCAGAGCTGGCCCAGGTGTCTGGAGGTGCAGGGTCAGTGTGCTGAGGTGACCTGCGGTCAGGACAGGAAGTGGAGGCGTGGACCATACCAAGGGAGGAGAGAGAGAGACAGGGTGTGATCACTCAAGCTGGCAGGGGCTCTGACACACCCGCCTGTGGGATTTTTAATTGGCACAAGCAGCCAAAGACCTCGGTTCTATGTACCCTGGGAATGCAGCCTCCCTCCCCGCGCTGTCCGGGGGGCCCTATAGGGTCACACACATGGCTTTGGCAGCTCTCAGCTGGGCAACTCCATGGTCTGACCCTCAAGCCAGCTTGTGGTAACTGGGGAGAATGGGAGGGAGGGCTGGGGGGAGCTGGCTAGGAACAGCACCCGGCTCCATGGGGACAGGCTGGCCCAGGGAGCTGGGACAGGACCCAGAGCCCTTCCCCTCCAGTCCGGGGTGGGGGGGTGTCAGAATGGTTCATCCTCACGGCATCTGCTCCAATCCCACCTCAAAGGGGGAGGGTGGAAGTGGCTTGGGCAGGAACAGCAGGAAAGAGGAAGAGTCTAGAGATATTCCGAGGTCCCCAGGGAATGGCCCCACACCGCTTTGGGGCAGGGAAGGCAGCTACCTGGGAAATCATCCAAGGGGGGATCTGCACATGGGAGCAGAGGGATCACGGTCCATTTTTATTGACCAGAAAAAGGAAGTTATGTCACACACACACACACACACACAACCCCCCCATCACCACCCGCCGACAAACAAAGGGGCTATTTTAAAAAAACATTTCTATCACACTCTTACACCCCAGAATCACCCTCCAGCCTAATACCCCCACCCCTCCCCTGCACACAGCCTCAGTCACCTGCCGAGCTGCAGGGCTCCTGGGGGGCATCCCCCACCCCCCATCACTTCCTGTCTGCATGGGCTGGGGGCAGGGAAGGCATTTGGGGCTGCTCTCTCCCCCTTCCGGTCTTTGTAGCTGAGGTTTTAAAGTGCCAGGCAACAAACCAAAACAAGATCAACAGTGGCAATGGGGGTCATGGCACAGAGCTCAGTGCCCAGGGAGCGGCCTTCGGCCCAACCACTCCTGGCAGGCCTGGGGGCCCCCCAGTGAAGATGGGGTGAGCAAAAGAGTCAGTCAATGAAGGGAAGGGGAAAGCCCACATACCCAACTTCAAACCCCCCCCACCCCCCCGGGCTTCAGTGCCCCCTCTCGGTTGAAGGGCTCCCACAAGTGACAACAGCGTTACTGTGAGGTGCTGGGTCCCCCCTTAGTCCGGGCAGGGATGGGGCATATGCCCCAGAATTCCATGGGGTGCATCGCCATGACAGCATGTGATGGTGGGAGGGGCCACCTTGGCCCCACTCACCCACTAGACTTCACCCACTAAGTGCATAGGCCCCACCCCTGCCTGGGCCACCGAGTCTTCCCCAGCAGGAGCCGGCAGGGGGTGCCAGAGCAGGAGCAGGGTCACTCGCAGGGCCGCTTCTCGCTGAATTTGCGGGTGTGATCCTCAGCGTTGCGCAGGAACCTCTTGTGGTCGCGGGTGAACTCCTCGGCCAGGTCGGCACGCAGCGGGTGGCCCGGCTCGGGCTCGTTTACCAGCGCAATCAGGGCCTGGATCACTGCACAGAGGGGCAGGGAGGGGGTCAGCACGGCACGGAGTAGAGCAGGTTGTGCCTGCACCCCCACACTGGCCCCAGCACCCCCAGCCACCCCCCAGGGTACCAGCCTCACCCACCCATGCTGCCCCCTGGCACCCTCAGCCGCTCCACAGGGTACCAGCCTCACTCACCCATGCTGCCCCCTGGCACCCTCAGCCACTCCACAGGGTACCAGCCTCACCCACCCATGCTGCCCCCTGGCACCCTCAGCCGCTCCACAGGGTACCAGCCTCACCCACCCATGCTGCCCACTGGCACTGCCACCTACCCCACAGAGTACCAGCCTCACCCACCCGCACTGATCTTGGCACACAAACTGCCGCATGCCGCCATCCTCACTCACCCGTGCAGCCACGTCACTGCCACCCTTGTTATAACCCCCCCAGACTCCACAGGCCCAGTGCTTCTGGGCAACACCCCCACTAGCTCCCTGGAGGCGTGTATGTGCGGCAGGGGGGCACGTACCTTGATCTGTCTTGGTGGCAGGTTTCCAGTTCTCAGCACTGATGATTGGCAGGCAGACCTGCCCCTTCTCATCTACGTTGGGGTGGTAGATCTTAGTTTTGAAGGTGACCTTGGGGGGCTTGAAGGGGTACTCGGCCGGGAAGCTGATCTCGATTCGGAAAGCGCCTTTGTTGTAGGGAGGATTGTCCTGGTCATAGGGCAGGAGAGAGAGGGCAGGAAGCTACAGAGTCAACAAACACTGATCCTTGGGGAGAACTGGGGGCTTCCCCCATCTGAACCCAGCACAGACCCCCTTGAGGCATGCAGCCCCTTCTGACACCATCACCCCCCATCTCCCAGTCCCCACACTCACCGGCACTAGGAGCCCTTTCCACAGGAGAACATTGGTGTCGTCCACCTCAATGTCCTTCAAGCAGCGGGACCCAGACCTCTTCAAGTCATCCAGCTCCTGCAGTGGGACACAGCCGAGCCATCGGGGATCACACGCCGCCCCCACCTCAGAGCTGCCCCCCAATTGGCCCCAGCCTTCTGCTCCCTAAAATTGCCACCCCAAGAGGCCTCAGACTCCCACTTCCCCAGCAAGCCCCATCCACCCCCAGGTAGCAGCACAAACCAAACCATCAGTGGCACCAATTCAGATCTTTCGGGGGGCGGAATTCCAGTTCCTGACACACACACCCCAGGAACCTGCTCTAGTTCCCACTTGTCACCCCCTCCACCGGGTAAATGTCTACGTGCAGTTGTATGACAAGGCTGCTTGTGATGGTAAGGACTGGCTTCAGCAGCCCTGGGGCTCAGTTCTGGTTTATGTCCTGTGTTCCTGATACTTCAGGGTTTCAGCCACAGCCACCCTCAGGGGTCAGGAAGGGATTTCCCCTCTCTCTCAGTGTATTCTGGGTTTCTTCTCTCCTTTGAAGCATCAGGGATGGCCACAGCTGGAGATGGGACATTAGGGGTCAGGCATCTACCATTCTCTCTCAGAGGTGCTTGGCAGGCTGGATCCTGCTCGCATGCTCAGGGTCTAACTCGGGGGTGGGGAACCTCCAGCCCATGGCAAGTCTCCACGCCGCGGGCCAGAAACCCGGAGCCTCAGTGCCCCCTGTGGGGGGAGGATTGCCAGGCTGTTAAAATTCTGGTTGGCTCTGCGCAGCAACCGGAAGCATGCCCCTGTGGCCCCTAGGTACAGGGGTGATCAGGGAAATGCCATGTGCTACCCCCACGCCCAGCACTGATTCCACAGCTCCCATTGGCCGGGAACCACAGCCAACGGGAACCACAGCCTTTGGATGGAGGGGCAGCCGGGCCAAATCTGACTGGTACTGTGACCCTGTGCGCCAGGTAGCAATGTCACTTGCTGAAACGTGACCTGGCCACCCTCCCATCAGGACGGAGGGGCAACCAGAGCAAATCTGAGCACTGCTGAGACCCCGCAGCCAGGGCGACGCTCCGGCAGCAGCTGCATTGATTTAGTACGGGGATCACTGCTTAAAAGTGGTCGGCCATGGCCCCCCAGCTCTGGGGCATATGAAGCATTGAGCAAATGCAAACACCCTGGGGCGGCATTCGCCCATCCCCTGAAGCCCCCGCAACTGGCACCACTGCGAGACACCCTCCCTCGCCCATTATCTCCCCACAACAGGGCCACGGCAACCAGGGGCTGAGCTGGGCTCTGCCCATCTCTGCAGCTGGCCCAGACTCAGGCACATTTCTCAGAAATGTCTTGAAACTGGGGGGCGGGGCAAACTCACTTCCTGCTCCCAAAGGCAAATAAACATCAGAGCCTCCTGCTGCTAGCAACTCACCTCCCCCTAGTAGAGCAACCCAACTCCCAGGGACAGGAGGGACCCTTGGGTTACCCAGTCCTCCCACCTCACCCTACTCTAGGGCTCTGCTCCCCATGCCCCCAAGAGACGGGATGTCTCCCAGATCAGGTCACTCCAGAGGAGAGAGTCCACTCCCTCAGCTCAGCCCGCATCCATCCTCACCCTGCACCTTTGGTTTCCAAGAAACCAGCCAGGGACTTTCCAAGGCAGCAGCAATAGAAAGTGAAAGCACCTGCCTGGTCCTGGCACTTATTTTTAGACACTGTTCCTAAAATTAACTGCTTCCTTTCCTCCTGCTTCAGCCCTGCTTTGGTCCCGAACACCCCCCTCCATAGCAATCTTGCCTGGATCCTTTATAAAGCCGGCACCACCAGGGCCAGCGTGGGGCATTTGTCCGAAGTTGGCCAGGGCACAAAGGGTGCCAGCCCCCATCACCTTAGGGGAATCCAGGGCCTCACTTTTTTCTGTCGGTCAGTCCAGCCACTCCAGCCCCACCAGCGTGATTTTGATATGTTACAAGTCGGTTTTTCCAATCTGGGTTTTATTCCCGTCCGGTCGGATGGGGTTGGGCAGCCAAATGCTGAGCAGAGCTGGAGACAAGCCCCCCCCCCGCGCACAGGGATCACAGCTGCACCTTTGATCCGGCTGCAGGCACATGACAAGCAAAGGGGCAGGTGTGACAGGATGCGGGGGGACACACACACAGGAAGGGGTTAATCTCACTGCAGGGGGCCTTCGGAGCCACAGTGGGACCCGGAGTGCCCCCCATCCCATGGGGTGGCCATCAGAGACCTAGGGTGGGTCCAGCACCCCCCTGGCTAGCCAGGAGCACCCAAACAAAAGTGAAAGTAATACAAAGTTCCCACCACTTGCCGTGTACCCCACAACCAGCCCCCACCTCACCCAGGCCCCCCACCCGGCCTCTCCCCAGCCCCCCAACTCACCCAGCCTCTCCCCCGCCCTCCCCCATCTCCCCACCCGGCCTCTCCCCAGCCCCCCAAAGCGCCCAGCCCCGTCCCGCCATCATCCTCAGCCCCCCCCACCTCACGCAACCCCCCCTCACTCCCTGCCCCCAACTCACCCATCCCCCCACCCTGTTTCGTCCCAGCCCCCCCCGGGCCGGTGCGACCAGAGACCCGGCCCGGCCCCCGCACCTTGCCCACTCTCCTGCTCGCCGCCATCTTCCCGGCCCGAGCCCAGCCCGGCCGGCTCAGCGCGGAGCAGCGAGGCTGCGGGGAGGCGGCTCCAGCCCGTGCACCAGCGCCCCTCCCCCCGCCGGCCACAGAGGGGGCGGGGCTAGAACGCGGCCTCTGCCCCGCCTCCTCAGGGATCACGGAGGGGGTGGGGCGGGGCAAACTCCGGCCCGCAGGACCCGCCCCTCTGGCCCCGAGCCCCGGCCGGGGGGCGGGGTCAGCACAGGCTGGCGGAGGAGCCAGCGCCACGCCCCGGCCGCGCCTGGCCCCGCCCCTCCTCCTTCCCCCCGCCTCCCTCGCAGTCACAGGCTGCAGCTGCGGCCAGGCGGCCCGGCTCTGTCGCCGCTAGACCTGGTGCTCCGGGGTGGGGGCCAGGGGGCGGTCAAGGGGCCTGGGCCCTGCTGCCGGGGACAGGGGCAGAGCAAGCCAGGGCCCCCCTCCACCCCCAGCGTGCTTGGCCCCTGTCCCCAGCAGCCAAGCCCAGACAGGGAGCGAGCCCTGCCCGACTGCCAGGGAGAGCAGCCAGGCTGAGCCCCCCTTTCCCCCACCCCGCAGGTAACGTGGGGTGGGGAGGGTTGGCTAGGGGACCCCAGGAGGGGTGGTCAGGGGGTGGGGAGCAGAGGAGATTGGATGGGGGTGGGGGTTCCGGGGGGCTGGATAGGGGGCTAGGCCACGCCTCGCTGTTTGGGGAGGCATAGCCTCCCCCAGCCTTCCCTACCCGGCCCTCCATACAATTTCTGTATCTGATGTGGCCCCAGGGCCAAAAAGTTTGCCCACCCCTGCTCTAGCCCCGCCCTTTCCCCCGAGCCCCTGCTCATTATATCCCCCTCTAACAGTGGCTCACTCTCCCCCCACCATCACTCACTTTCACTGGGCAGGGGGCTGGGGTGCAGGAAGAAGTGGGAGCTCTGGGGTGGGGTTGGGGATGAGGGGTTTGGGGTGCAGGAGGGGGCTTTGGGCTGGGGTGTGGAGCCTAGGGGTTCAGCGTGCGGGAGGGGTTGAGGCATGGGTTGGGGTACAGGAGGGGATACGGGCTGTGGGTGCGAGCTCTGGGATGGAGCTGGGGATGAGGGGCTTGGGTTGCGGGGGAGGGGCTCAAGGCCGGGGGGTGGGGCCAAAGGATTTGAAGTGCAGGAAAGAGCTGCAGGTTGAGGCAGGGGGTTGGGGTGCAGGATCTGAGGTGAGCTGGGGATGAGGGGTTTGGGGTGCAGGAGTGTGCTCCAGGTTTGGGGGGGGGGCTCAGGGTTGGGAACTCCACCAGAGAGGTCCTTCGGGGCCATCTGCCTGTCCCAAGTCAGGGTAAAGGAGGAGGGTTGGGCGTGGGGCTAGCAACTCCACCCCGTAAAAATCAGCTTGCTACAGAAACGCCAACAATAGAGTTAACAGAGACTTTTAGACTGGAAAAAGAAGGGTCTTCAACTCGAAGACGCATGACGCTGGGTGGTGAAAGCCGCGAGGAAGCCACTAAGCCGATCACCCTTCTTACAACCAGGAGGATTACCATCTGCACATGGAACGTGAGGACCATGTACGAGTCAGGAAAGACGGCGCAGGTTGCAGCAGAGATGAGGAGCAACAACCTGACCCTACTAGGCATTAGCGAGACAAGATGGACGCAAGCTGGACAGAGACGACTGTTGACAGGAGAGCTGTTGCTGTATTCAGGACATGAAGAGAGCAACGCACCCCACACACAGGGAGTAGGCTTCATGATGTCAGACATCAAAGTAAGGATTGGTAAGGCAAGAGCAGCCTTCTTACAGCTCAAGAACATCTGGAGCTCCAGAGAGCTGTCTTTGGCAATAAAGATTCGACTGTTCAACTCCAACGTGAAATCAGTCCTACTGTATGGAGCTGAAACCTGGAGGACAACCAAAACAACCACCAGGAAGATCCAGACCTTCATTAATAGCTGCCTCAGAAGGATTCTCCAGATCCGCTGGCCAGACACCATCAGTAACATCCACCTCTTGGAGAGGACCCGTCAACTCCCAGCAGAGGAAGAAATTAGAAGGAGAAGGTGGGGCTGGATAGGACATACACTACGCAAGCAGCCAACCAACATCACCAGACAGGCACTGCGGTGGAACCCCCAAGGCAAGCGGAAAAGAGGCCGCCCAAGAAATACCTGGCGATGCGACCTTCAGGTTGATAGCAAAAAAATGGGCTATACCTGGAACCAGCTAGAGCGAATGGCCCAGGATAGAAGACTCTGGAGATCTGTGGTTGGCGGCCCATACCCCGGTTGGGGTGACGGGCATGAATGAATGAATGAATGAATCAGGGTTGGGGCACAGGCTTACTTCAGGCAGCTTCCGGTCAATGGCGCAGCGGGGGGTAGTGGGAGGGGCTAAGGCAGGCTGCCTGCCTGTCCTGGCACTGCGCTGTGCACGCCCTGGAAGCAGCCAAACAAGTCCAGCTCCTGGCACGGGGGCTAGGAGGCTCCATGCACTGCTCTTGCCCACAGGCACTGTCTCCCCCAGCTCCCATTGGCTGGTTCCTGGACAATGGGAGTGTGGAGATGGTGTTGGGGCAGGGGCAACGTGTGGAACCCTGTGGCCACCCCCCCCCCCAGGACCCAGACCTCCTGGCCACTTCCAGGTGTAGCGCGGGGCCAGCCAGGACAGGTAGGGACTAGTCTGCCTTAGCCCCTCAGCACCACCAAATGGACTTCTAACAGCCCGGTTGGTGGTGCTGACCGGAACTGCCAGGGTTCCTTTTTGACCGGGTGTTCCGGTTGAAAACCGGACCCCTGGTCACCCTAGTTTCACCAGGAGTCTCCTGGAATCATCTCCGCAGCTCCCATTGGGGCCTCTGGGACTACCAGAATAGAAATAATGTACAACAGTGGAAAGCGAAGCCAAGAAGCAATGGGCTGCACAGCCGGGGAGCCAGCAAGTGAAGGAGTTTATTGTAAGACATGGTGGTGGTGTAAGGATAAGGTCTTCGTCTGCAGCCAGATTAAAAGAGCAGCCAAGCAGCAGCCATTAGCTGAGAAGCAGGAAGTCACATCCTCACATTCCATCTAAATTACATTAAAGCAATGTAATATCAGGCTGTTAAGAAGGAGACCTGCTATCACCAGATAAAGAAACAGATCTTAAGATGGCTAAAGAAAACTTAGTTTGACAGCATCCTGTCTGTCAAGGAATCATAGAACATCAGGGTTGGAAGGGACCTCAGGAGCTCATCTAGTCCCATCCCCTGCTCAAAGCAGGACCAATCCCCAACTAAATCATCCCAGCCAGGGTTTTGTCAGGCCTGACCTTAAAAACCTCTAAGGAAGGAGATTCCACCACCTCTCTAGGTAACCCATTCCAGTGCTTCACCACCCTCCTAGTGAAATAGTTTTTTCTAATATCCAACCTAAACCTCCCCCACTGCAACTCCCCCACACACTCCTTGTTCTGTCATCTGCCACCACTGAGAACAGCCGAGCTCCATCCTCTTTGGAACCCCCTTCACGTAATTGAAGTCTGCTATCAAATCCCCCCTCACTCTTCTCTTCTGCAGACTAAATAACCCCGGTTCCCTCAGCCACTCCTCATAAATCATGTGCTCCAGCCCCCTAATCATTTTTGTTGCCCTCTGCTGGACTCTTCCCAATTTTTCCACATCCTTCTTGTAGTGTGGGTTGCAAAACTGGACACAATACTCCAGCTGAGGCCTCACCAATGCCGAATAGAGGGGAATGATCACGTCCCTCGATTTGCTTATCAATAGGTGTGGTTGTGAAATCCTCATTTCTTTATTGTTTTGTCATTATGGTCCCCACTTCCCTATTTTTTATCTGCATGGTCTCTGTGGTTCTTTTCTGTCTGTTACATAATTTTGCTAGGCGTAAATTAATTAAGGTGGTGGGGTACGATTGGTTAAAGAATTTTGTTACACTATGTTAGGATTGGTTAGTAAAATTTTAATATAATGATTGGTTAAGGTATAGCTAAAAAGGACTCAAATTTCACTATATAAACTGAGGTCCAAAAGGAAGTTATTTGGGAACCAACTCCAGGACACAGCCCCAAAGCTCAGAACTGCCAGACCTCAACATTCTGCCAATGACACCATGCAGAACCTGGAGTCCCCCAGATGGACCTGATCCTGACTGGCCATCAAGAAAAGTTCATCTGTCTTATTGGGAGTGGTGAGCACTGTATGTGTCGCGTGTGCAGTCTGGTTTTGGTGATTGTTAATAAATAGAGGTTATGGGGTGAAAACATTATCTATATTACTGGTAAAAGACCCCGTAAACCTGCAAAATATTAAGCTCTGAGTCCACAGGGAAAGGGTCTTTCCCCGGAGCCCATGGAGGGGTAAAGTTAGGTTCTTTTCCCCTGGAGCCCTAGGAACTGGGAAAGGGTGGGGGTGCCTAAATTAAGAGGGTTACGCCTTGAGCCCTAGGACCTGGGTAAAGGTGGGTGCCCTAGAGTGTGTGAGTAACAGAGAATTTTGTGCGGGTAATAGTGGATTTTCAGCAACTGTTGCTGATCTCACATGGGCAGCAGCTCCTCAGTTGGAAGAAGAACGGGAGTACTTGTGGCACCTTAGAGACTAACAAATTTATTTGAGCATAAGACTTAGATATCCAATCAAACTACTGAGATATTAACCCTTGGTAAACTGCTCCTGAAGGAGCCTCCTGGCCTGGGAACCATTTACAGGGGATTCTCTATTTGAGGAAACTCCAACCTTCTCTGAGAAATTCGCAGAGAGACAGAGGTGTGACACTCTTCCATACAGCATTCACACACCTCTACTTTCCATGTCTCGTCATTCTCCTCTCACTCTCAATCCTTGTTTTTCTTCCTGCTAGTTGTTCTCTGGACTAGGGCACGTAGCTGTGTTGCCAGCTCTCATGATTTTCTCACAAGCCTCACAACTCTTTGTGTATTTCTGAAATCTCCAGAATCCTGTGATTAGCTGAAAATGTCAACTTTGATTTAAAGAAAAAAGTAAGTCGCTGCTCTTCTTGGTCCTGGAGAAAAGCTAGAAAAGGGGACCTGAGTGCAACCTAAGACCAAGACAACTCCATCTCTTTCACAGACCAGCCTTCCCCAGGTGGCAGAAAGCTCCAGCTGTGACTTGCCTCCAACTCTGGGCCCTACCAGTATGTCATTTGGGGGTGGGGGTAGCTCAGTGGTTTGAGCATTGGCCTCCTAAATCCAGGGTTGTGAGCTCAATCCTTGAGGGGGCCCTTTAGTTGATCTGGGGCAAAAATCTATCTGGGGGTTGATCCTGCTTTGAGCACAGGGTTGGACTAGATGAACTGCTAAGGTGCCTTCCAACCCTGATATTCTATGATTTGGTGTAGATTGGGCACTTGTACATTATGATGAGGCTCTCTGAGTTTCACCAGACATCAGGCAGGTGTACATATAAAACTCTGGACGTGAGGGGACTTACACTTCAACTATCTCAAGATGCAAAGAAAAATGTCAGGTAGTTCTCTTTGAGTTCAAGGTTTAATGTACCAGCAGATCACTCCTGAGCAAGATCTGCTATACATACTGTGTTGGGATTGCACAGGTATAACTATGCCAGTTAGGGGTGCAATTTTCTTCTGATATGGTTATACTAGTACAGCCACTAGTGTAAATGACATCATACTGGTATAAAGGTGTCTTATACTAGTGTAGTTTATTCCCCTTCCTGCACAGGAATAGCTATCCCAGTGTATGCATCTTTATACTAGTCTATACTGGTATAAGCACCTTCATAGGAGTGGATATAAACTGTATATACAGGTATAACTGCATCCACTCCTTTAACAATCCAGGATGGCTAACCCGCTGTAGCTTGTGTGTCTAGATAAGGCCTGAGTCCTTATTGCACACCGCTTCTTTTCACCCTGTTCTTACATTGTTGAACTGTTTGTAAGCCCCAGAGGCTGAGTCACAATGGCCCTGTTTTCAGAAAGGAGGGCCATCAAAATCAGGGCATTTCCATTAGGGTCAAAGTAGCAGTCACACCAGGAGAGGCCCAGAGACAGGATCCAGCCTCAGACTGGATACTGAGCTCAATCCAGATTCACTTTGGAGTAACTCTGATCTGATCCAGAGCCTTCCCTCCAACTGATCACCTTTGGATCAGGGCTGGGAGCGAGCTCAGATGCGGGCCCGCCGTTTGTTTACCTTTGGGGCGTTCCACAGAGAACCGGAACCAGGCCGGGCCTGGAATTTGTAGGAAGGTTCTGTGCCCCATGACATTCCCTGGAATCGGATTGGGAAGGACGGGGCTGCTCTTGTGACACTACTTCAACATTGTGCTCTTGGGCTCCTGAGCTGCTCTGGAGAAGTGAGGAGAGATGGGACAAGAGGGAAATGTGTCAGGGGTGGCACAGAAGAGATTCCCACCCCAGCCACAGACCCTTGCTTTGAAAGGACTCCCCCATGCGAGAGCAGGGCCTAATCCTGATTCCCATTCCACCAGTGCAATCCCATGGACTTCCAGATGAACACAGGGGAGTGAGGGGAGGGGGATGGGAATTGGGCCTCTTGCACGGAAATACTCCTACGTGGCTGTGGCTTGCTGACCTAATCAGAAAAATGGAGCTCGGATCCCAGCAGCAGCAAAGGGACAGTAAACAAGGCAGGGGTTTTACACTGTCAGTTACTGTCAGATGGGACCCCAGCAGGGGCTCTGGAACAGTTTGTTTAATGGGGGTGCTGATTGCTATTGAACCAAACTGCAAACCCTGTATATCAGAGGGGGGCAAACTACGGCCCGCGGGCCCCTTCCCTCAGGCCCCTGAGCTCCTGCCAGGGAGCAGGGTCAGGACAGGCTTGCAGAGGAGCCGGCCCAACTCCCTGGCAACACAGTGAGTGGAGCAGAGACTAGCCCCTGGCCCCTCCCCGCTGCCTCCCTCGCAGTCACAGTCCCCCAGCACCTGGGCTGCAGCTCCGGCCATCTGGCCCGGCTATAGCACCGCCAGACCTGGTGCTCCAGGGCGGTGCTGTCAGGGGACGGGGAGCAGGGGGAGTTCCGGGGGGGGAGGTTGCAGGGGGGCAGTCAAGGGGCCTGGGCCCTGCTGCCGGGGACGGGCAGAGCAAGCCAGGGCCCCCCTCCACCCCCAGCGTGCTTGGCCCCTGTCCCCAGCAGCCAAGCCCAGGCAGGGAGCGAGCCCTGCCCGACTGCCAGGGAGAGCAGCCAGATGAGCAGGGACACACACAGGGAAAGGATGGAGCCTCCCTTTCCCCCACCCCACAGGTAACAGGTGGGGAGAGCAGGGAGGGTTGGCTACAGGGGCAGCTCCAGGCCCCAGCACGCCAAGCGCGTGCTTGGGGCGGCATGTCACAGGGGGCGCTCTGCCGGCCGCCGGGGGGGCAGCAGGCAGGCCGCCTTCGGCAGGTCTGTTGGTCCCGCGGCTTCAGTGGACCTCCTGCAGCAGACCCTCCGCAGGCACGCCTGTGGGAGGTCCACTGGAGCCGTGGGACCGGTGACCGGCAAAGCGCCCCCCGTGGCATGACGCCGTGCTTGGGGCAGCGAAATGTCTAGAGCCGCCCCTGGTTGGATAGGGGACCCCAGGGGGCTGGTCAGGGGGTGGAGAGCAGGGGGTATTGGATAGGATGTGGGAGCCCCAGGGGACAGTCAGGGGTGGGGAGTGGGGGGGGCTGGATAGGGGGCCAGGCCACGTCTCGCCTCACTGTTTGCGGAGGCATAGCCTCCTCCAGTCTTCCCTACCTGGCCCTCCATACAATTTCTGTATCCAATGTGGCCCTGGGGCCAAAAAGTTTGCCCACCCCTGCTGTATATGATGGAAAGCACTTCAAGCCAGTACCTCTGGCCTCCAGTTGCTGCCCCAGGGGGGGAAGAGGGGGCTATACTCATGGGGGAAGGGTCCAAGGCCCTGGTTTCCAGCTGGCACCTTTGACAGAGTTGGATAATCCACCCGGTGCCTCCCCCGCACCAGCTGCTGCCCACCCCTCTTGCCCCCTGATTTACGGGAAATCACACCAGGAATCGATCATCCTTAATTTTTAACGGGCCGGGGCCGGAGCCAGCCAATGGGTGCATCCCCTCCACCCCATGCTCCACCCCCAACCGCCCTCTGTGCCCTGAGTGCCTGGACTCAGGGCTGGACACTGATCACTCCGGAACACAAGGAGCAGGTGGGGCTCTGGGTCTGGGGTCAGATATGAGGCAGATTGCTGCCCTTTTCCACCACTGTCAGCCCCTCTTACTTCTCTCTCTCTCTGTCTCTCTCCTGCCTCTGATGTCTGTTCCTCCCACTCCCTGGCTCAGCCTCTCGGCCCCTGGCTTTCAGCAACAGGGGTGGGGAGCTGCTGGGAGCGAACCTAGCATCCACAGTGGCCATGTGATGAGAGATTGCGAAAGAGACAGAATGGGAAGACCCAGAGTCCGACACACGGAGGGGGAGGCAGACAGACAGACGGACGCACAGAGAGAGGTGCGCAGACAGACACAGGGACAAGTGGGGGACAGACAGACAGAAGGGTGGGAAAGACAGACTGAGAGAGGCACAGAGTGGGGAGACAGACAGAAGGGATGGACAGACAGACAAGCAGGGAGATGGAGGAGACAGAGTGGGAGGATGGACAGACAGACAGAGATGTGGGGGACAGACAGGCACAGAGGGGGTGAGCAGATAGACGTGGAGACTGGGGGACAGAGAGACAGGACAGACAGACTGGCACAGAGGGGTGGCCAGACAGACAGAAGCCGAGGGAGTGCAATGGAAGGGCATTGGGCGCAGCAGGCTGAGGAGGGGGCACTGTACTTCGGTGGGAGGGGGTGCACCTGGGGGTCCCAGCCTGCCCCAAGCAGGCCCAGCACTGTGAGCATCTGGGTCAGGAGAGGGCAAAGGTGGGCAGGGTTTTCACTGACTTCTGGGCATTGCTTTGGCAGGATTCGTTACCATGAAGAGCTGGTTGATCCTGGTGTGGTTGGTGACCTTCGCAGGCGTGAGTCAATCCTCCGTGCTGGGGGAGCCTTGTCCTTCCTGGGGAGTGGGGAGTTTAACCCATTGAGTGCTGGAGATGAATGCTCCAAGGACCCTAGGGCTGGAGATACAGAGGTGCTGAGCACCAGCTCCATTGCCACAAATCCCACTCTTCAGACTACAGGGCCAGAGCCAGTGGGCACAGCATAGCATGCTGGGTCTTTGCCCAACTCTGCCCCAATCCTGGCACAGACTGGAGCAGCCTACCGGTTGCTCTGAACTATGCCAACTGGTAAGTGCCCATCTGGGCATGGTCAGCGCTCTGGATATGGAGGATGTTTGGTTTATTAAATCTGCAAAACAATTGGCAAAAAGAACCATTTTCTTTCATTTTTGCCTATATTTTTCTGCAAAACCTTTTGGGGTTTTATTAACCAAAAAAAAAAAAGGAAAATAAATTCCATGTTTGGCCACCAAAACTAGAACAGTTTCCCAAAATTAGGGGGTTTAAGGCACTGGAAACCCCAAAATTTTCACCTGCTTGGGCAAAATTTTGGGGGTTTATTGAAAGTTTTCCACCTGAGATGTTTCATAGAATATCAGGATTGGAAAGGACCTCAGGAGATCATCTAGTCCCACCCCCTGCTCAAAGCAGGACCAATTCCCAGACAGTTTTTTGCCCAAGATCCCTAAATGGTCCCCTTAAGCATTGAACTCACAGCCCTGGATTTAGCAAGCCAATGCTCAAACCACTGAGCTATCGCTCCTCTCAAAGGGAGCATTATTTGTTTTCATTGCTGAAAACTGTAATGTTCTCTGGCATTTCATTTATTTCAGCAAAAAAACTAACACTGGAAAAAATAATGGATTTGGTGACTGAAAATGTTTTGGTTTCTGACAACTGGAAAGCAAAAAACTTTAGCCAGTTGGACAGAAATATTTGCTTTCACTGAACATTTTCACCTAAGTCCTGAAATGTTTCAGTTTTTGGTGGCTAAAAACTGAAAAATTGGGTTTTTAAGCGCCCCCGTCATCCAAAAATGGATTCCCCCCACACACACACACCAGAAATGCCATTTTGATTAAAAAGCCATTTTTTTGTTGAAAAAAACATTTTGAACAAAGAATATTGACCAGAGTGGTGTGCTCTGGCCACACCCACTCCCCCAGAGCTCCACCTCCTGGGAACTCCCCCCCAGCTCTGCCTCCTGGAAACTCCACCTCCTAGGAACTTCCCTGTAGCTCCACCCCTTGGGGATTTCCCCACTCAGCTGAATCTCCAGCTGGGGAGAGTCAGGCAGTTCCTGAGGGGTAAGGGGCAGTGAATCACCCCTTAATTGGTACTAGATCCAATCACACCCCTTGGGCCTTGTATCTCGCTTATCTGATGGATCCTTCTCCTTTCCTTTATGGTGTTGGCACAGCAGGATTGGCTGAATGGGGCAGAAGGGGACAAACAGTGCCCTGCTTCCAAGGTCCCCCTACAAGCTGCTGCCCACAACTCCACAGGAGATGAGGAGGCCAACAATGGGATCCGCCAGGAGGCTGTGATTTGTCAAGAAGCTCCGCAGACCAGGGAAGGCCCTGAGCAAACCTCGGGGAAGGGAGGAGAGAATGGGGGAGAGAGGGAGGGGCAGGAGACCCAGCAGGGGCTGGTGCAGGAAGGGCCAGGGGGAGAGGAGTCCACAGGTTGCAAAGCTGCCTCCAGCGTGACAGAGGGAGAAGGGGAGGCCGATCAGGCTACTGGCATGAGTGGCCCAGGAGGGGCCCCTGAGAGACATACATCAGAGATCCAGAGTACCATGGAGCTGTCCAAGGAGCCGGACAAGGAGCCGGACAAGGGGCTTGACGAGGAGTCGGCCAAGGAGCCGGACAAGGGGCTTGACGAGGAGTCGGCCAAGGAGCCGGACAAGGGGCTTGACGAGGAGTCGGCCAAGGAGCCGGACAAGGAGCTTGACGAGGAGTCAGACAAGGAGCCGGACAAGGAGCTTGACGAGGAGTCAGACAAGGAGCCAGCCAAGGAGCTTGAAAAGGAGTCGGCCAAGGAACCAACCAAGGAGCCCACTGCAGCACCCACCACTGAGGCCGCTACGGTGCCCGTTACAACACCGCAGCGGTGCCCGCCCAGTGACCCCTGGGGAAGCTGTGGGGACGACTCCAAGGAGGAGAGCTCCAGGGTGGCAACAGCGCTGACTGATTTTGCACTGAATTTCTATTCGAAATTGGTCAAGGTGGAAGGCACTGGCTCCAACGTGGTCTTCTCGCCCTTCAGTGTGGCCCTGGCACTGTCGCACCTCTTGCTGGGTAAGGGCAGTGCACACTTACACAGCAGTCACACACACAGTCATCGCATATGCAGATGCAGCTGTCTCACACACACACCTGTCACACACACACCCATCACACCGAGTCACAGCTGTCACACACACACACCTGTCACACATACTCCCATCACACATACCCACAACTGTCACACACACACCTGTCACACACCCATCACACATACCAACAGCTGTTGCACACACACGAGCCACACATACACCCATCACGCATCCCATAGCTGTCACACACACACCCATCACACATACACCCATCACGCATACCCTCAGCTGTCACACACACACACACACACCTGTCACATATACATACACACCTGTCACATATACACCCATCACACATACCTACAGCTCTCACACACACCTGTCACACATACACTCATCACGCATACCCATAGCTGTCACACACACACACACACCTGTCACATATACACCATCACACATACCTACAGCTCTCACACACACCTGTCACACATACACTCATCACGCAAACCCATAGCTGTCACACACACACCTATCACACATATACGTATCATACATACCCAAAGCTGTCTCTCACACACACCTGTCATACATACACCTATCATGCATACCCACAGCTGTTGCACACACACCAGCTACACATACACCTACCACGAGTACCCACATCTGTCACACTCACATCTGTCACACATATACCCATCACACATACCCACACTTGTCATACACGCACTCCTGTCACACATACACCTAGCCTTCACACACACCTGTCACACACACACATCACACATGCCCACCGCTGTCTCTCTCTCTCACACACACATCATACGTATACCTCTCACACATACCCACAGCTATCTCACACACGCCTTTCGTGCATACACCCAACCTTCACACGCACACCTCTCACACATCCACTCATCACGCATACCCACAGGTATCACACAACCACCTGTCACACATACACCCAGCCTTCACACACACCTCTCACACATACACCCATAACACATACCCACAGGTGTCTCACACACACACACACACACACACCATACATATACCTCTCACGCATACCCACAGCTATCTGACACACACCTGTCATGCATACACCCATCACACATACTCACAGCTGTCACACACACTCCTATCACACATATACCCAGCCTTCACACACACACCTCTCACACATACACCCATAACACATACCCACAGGTGTCACACATACCCCTTTCACACATATACCCATCATGCATACCCACAGCTCACACACACACACATCATACATATACCTCTCACACATACCCACAAATGTTGCACACATACCTCTCACACATACACCTATCTCATACTCACAGACATCACACACACCTGTCACACATACACCCGTCACACAGACACACAGCTGTCACACAGATACCCATCACGTGCACACGCACACACCCATCATACACACCCAGCCTACACATGCACCTGTCACACCTTCACCCCCATTGCGCATGCATACCCACCCGTCACACAAATACCCATCATACACACACACACACCCATTACAGACACACACAACCGTCATAAACCCACCCAGAGTGCATACACACAGCTCTCACACACATAGTGCACACACACACCTGTCATACACATGCACATTGCACACGCACACCCATCATACACACACCCAGCCTGCACATGCACCTGTCACACCTTCACCTCCATTGCACATGCACACCCACCCGTCACACAAATACCCATCATACACACACACATTACAGACACATACAACCATCATAAACCCACCCAGAGTGCATACACACAGCTCTCACACACACAGTGCACACACACACCTGTCATACACATGCACATTGCACACGCACACCCATCATACATGCTCAAAACAGCCACCACAAAAACACCCATCATGTGTAAACACCCATGGCACACACTCACTTATCAAACACATATAACCATAGCACACAAACCCATTGTGCGCACGCACACAGCCATCACACACATCCCCATTGTGCACTATCAAACCTATCACACTCACAGCCGTCTCACACACACACACACATTGCATGCACACAGCCATCACATACACACTCATCGCATGCTCATCCAGCTATCAGACACCCATCACACATACCCAGTGAACCATCACTCACACACACACACAGTCATTGCACATACAGTCACCAGACATGTCCACACAAACATCACAGGCCCAAATAGCCATCATGCATGCACACACACACAACCATTGCATGCACACACTACTGTTGCATGCACAACCATTGTGCACACAGCCATTGCATGCGCAGACACAACCATTTCACACATGCACAACCACTGTGTATGTGCACACATATAACCGTTACACAAATCCAGTCAGCACACACACAGCCATCTGACACACACACACACACAACCATTGCACACACAAAACAACCACACACACAGAGCCGGTCACACAACTATCACACACACATTCAACCTCACAAACGCAGCCATCGCTCACACCCACCACTCTCCAAACACTTGTCACACCCACCCCTTCACTTACCCCCCCATCCCCAAATACTCCCATTTTGAGGGGGCCATGCCCAGCTCTGCCTCCCTCAGGGATGGTGCACTGGGAGCCTTCTCCCATTGGCCATGGGCCAAAGCAACGCCGCAGGGTGGCTAGGGTGAGATGGTGTTACCAATGGTACTGGGAGCCCCTGATGAGGAGGAGAGGCCTGGCCAACCAAGGAAACCCCAGAGAACAAGCAATCCCGTGGAGATGAGTCTCCAGCCCAGCCCCCAGTGCCACCCACATACAGAATTATCCAAGGCCAGTCCCCCTGCAGGAGTGGCCCTTGCCCCTTTCCCCAGCCCTGTCAATCCTCATCCTCCCATCTGAGAACTTGTTCTTCTCACACAGGGGCCCGGGGCGAAACCAAAGAGCGACTGGAGTCCATCCTCTCCTACCCCTCAGATCTCGTCTGCGTCCACACTGCACTGCAGCGGCTCCTCAAATCCCAGCCCTTGATCTCAGCCTCAAAGCTCTTCCTCCGCCAAGGTGAGTGGGCATGAGGGGTTCACATCGGCACTCAGGTCAGCAGAGAAATGCCAGTGCTTTGCTCTTCCCTCTGAGAATCTCAAAGCCCTTTCCAGCTCCCCCTCCCCAGCATGTCTTCAGGGAAGGATGCATTGTCATGGCAGGGGTCCCAAGGCAGCACTGTTGCACAGAGTCTTAGAAGCTTTTTTTTTTTTTTTTTTTTTAGTGTGCAAGCAAGTGTTCAGGCTTTGGAGACATGCTGTGTTGCTGTTAGTTTTGTAATCCAGCTTCTTTTTGGGAGAAGCTGTTACAAACAGCAGAAGCTTTGCTCTCTGGCTTAATGTCTGTAACTAGAGTCAATTCTGGGGACAGACTTGCTTCCTGGGAAGTGGGCGTTGGAGTCTGGACTGGGACCTCTGAAAGAGGGGATTAGCCTGAGTGCTCTTTGTGACCACCCCATTCCAGGACAGGACAGGTGGAGATAGTGTAAATAAACAAGTTATCCCTTCACGATTTCCTCTGCAGGGCCCCAACATCTAATGCTGCTCAGCAGAGAGGCTGATCTTACAGATGGGGAAACTGAGGCACCAGGAGGGGTGAGGGGTGTGTCTAATTTCCTTTGGTCAGGAAGAGGGTTCGCGACATGGTTAGGGGGTAGGAGTAAGGGGAGGTTGGTGTTGCCCAGGTGGCAGGGGAAGTTTGAGGGCTTCACAGGGTGGCATTGGATTCCTCATCCCCTTGCCTTCCCGGCTTGCAGGCCTGCACCTGAACGAAGCCTTCCGCAACCAGTCGCTGCGCTTCTACAACAGCCGGCCCCATGTGCTCAGTGGCAACGAGACCCAGGACCTGCGATTCATCAACAAGTGGGTGAAAGACGTGACCAAGGGCAAGATCAAGAGGCTGCTGAAGGAGCTGGAGCCGGACGTCCAGCTGGTGCTGCTCAACGCTGTCTATTTCCAATGTAAGGGAGGGGCGCATTGCACCGTGCCACGCCCAGGACCCGCTCCCCTGCCCCCCTACATTCCCTCCAGAAACCCGGGTCCCTTGGACCTGCCCCCCCCCAATATCCAAGTCTCCAGGGACACACTCCCTTTGCCACTCCTGTTAGACCCACCCCTGCAACACATGCACCCACTGGGACCGGTCCCCTGAGATATCCTAGCCCCCAGGGAGCCCACCTGGAGCTCTCTGCCCCAGTGGCTCCTCCAGGCTGCCCATCCCCGCAAGCCCCCTGCCCTCGAGGGACTCCTCTGGGATACCCCTGCACTGAGGGTGCTCCCCGGCTACGTCTCCCTGTCCTTTCGCCCTCCAGCCAAGTGGAAGACGACCTTTAAAGTGAAGAACACAGTGAATGAGACGTTCTACCGCCCGGGCCAGGCCCCCATCCAGGTGCCCATGATGACCAGCAAGAAGTACCCGCTGGCCTTCTTCAATGACCCCAGCCTGCAGGCCAAGGTGAGCCCCCGTGGGTGCTCTGTGCCACGCCCCCTCCCCTCTTGGCCCCTGCCTTGCCCACCTTCCAATGGCAACTCCACTTTCGCCTCCTTCTCCCCTCCACTGTCTCCTTGTTTTCCACCCTGTCGCACCTCCTCCATAATGTCACTTACTGATGTCCCCTATGTAGGGTGACCAGACAGCGACTGTGAAAAAACGTGACGGGGGTGGGGGGGTAATAGGCGCCTCGATAAGAAAAAGTCCCAAAAAACTGGACTGTCCCTTTAAAAATGGGACATCTGGTCACCCTACCACTATGCCCCCCTCTCCACACTCCTCTCCCCTCCCCACCTCCCATCTCATCCAAGTGAAGCCAGCATCTCAGAATAGCAGGCTCAGGGTGCAGGTGGGGATCTCAAGCTGAGGACTCTCAACTCATGGCATCCAATATCCGTGGCTTCACAGAGCGTGGGTCCAGTCATTGCCTGGGAAGTTTTTTCTCCAGCAGAGCATTGGTTCTGCATGCAAGGCGCCCCGATGTTGGGTGCTGGGATAAGATCCTAAGAGAGACAACTGCAAGTCTTTATTGTCCCACGTTTCCAACCGATCCTAGCATTATAAGCTGAACTGGTCACAAAACACCAAGAGTCCAAAAATGTTTGTTTCCTTCATGATTTTCAGGCAACACATTTTTCAAAGATTTTTTTGGGGGGGGAGGGAGAGGCCATTTGTTTGTTTGGCCTTGACTTTTTTAAATGAGAAACTAACACATTTTAATTCATCAGCAAATCAGGGTTTTTTTGGTTAGAAAGCAAATCAGTTGTTAGCAGGGAAAAAACTGAGTTTAGTGCTCTAAAACAACTGTGTTTTGTTTAGAAAGAAAATTGGTTTCTGGCAAGAATTTTTTTTTTAAATTGGTTTTCTTTAAGAAATCTTTTTTGTCCTTTTAATTAGTTTTTGGGTAGAAAGTAAACATGTTTTTGGTAAAAACAACATTCGAATTGCATTTTGGTTAAAAAATCAGTTTTCTGTTAAAAAGGAAATCAGTTGTTTATTAGGGGGGGAAATTTCAGTAAGAAACCAAATTGGTTTTTGGTTTGAACCAAACAGGTTTTGGTTAAAAAAAAAAGTTTTACATAAAAAATAAGTGGGGTTTTTTTTTGGTTTTAAACACTTTTTTTTAATTAGATTTTTGCAAAAAATATTGTTTTTCAGTTAAAAAAAAAAAGTTAGAAGCATTTTTGGCTTTTGAAACCTGAAACCATTTAATGGAAAATGTTCATTTTCCACTGTTTTGTCCAAAAATATGTTTGGCAGGAAGTTTTGGAGGAAACATGGTTGAAAAATGCCAGCTGTCTTGGGGGGCGAAAATGGTTTGATGAAAAAGTGTCGCTCAGCCCTAATTGCCCAGGCATGGGAGTGGGCAGGACCAAGAACGGGAAGGGGGCGGGACTTGGGGACACAAAAGCATGTGGGAGAACTGGTTGGTGTCCCAGAGATTGGGAGTGGGACAGCAAAGGCACCATGTACCCATGCCCTGGCTCGCAGGGGTTGCAGTTGGTGCTGCAGGGTAGGTGTAGGCACAAGGGGCCTGATCCCCAGCTGACCAAGACGGCAGTCAGTGGCATGATGCTGGTTCACGCCCACGGGTGGCTTGGAGGTCCCATTGGAAGGACTCCAAGAATAGGGGGATGGGGTGATGAGGGCCCAGCTGTGGCACATGAAGGGACGGACGGGAGAAGGGGACGTTTGATTGGGGCTTAGGACAGGCCCTCAGCACAGAGAGGCCTTTGTGTCGTCTTCCCCCAAGGTTGGCCGGCTGCAGCTGTCCCACAACATGAGCCTCATAGTCATCGTGCCCCAGCACGTGTCCCAGATGCTCGCCCAGCTGGAGCAGAAGCTGACCAAAGAGACCTTAGCTGCGGTGATGAAGAAGCTGATGGGTGTCCCCTTCAAGCCCACTGTGGTGAGCCTGCCCAAGTTAAAGCTGGACAGCTCCCAGGACCTCATGGACATCTTGGGGGAGATGGGTAAGGATGGTGCTGGGCAGGTGGTAGATGGCGGCAGTGGGGGCTGGGGTGGGAGGGGAAGAGGCAAGAGAGCCCCTCCCCCTCTGGGCAGGAAGGGACATCAGAGCAGGGGTGTTGGGTTGTGACATCACTTCCTGGAGGGGAATGGATGAGCAATGCTGTCACTTCCTGAGGGGTGGCATCAGACCGCTGCTTCTGAGAGACCCATTCCCATGGCTAATCCACCACGCCAGTGTCTATTGGGTCTGTGAGACCAGTGGACACCATGGATAGCCCCCCCACACACAGCTCCCTGGTTCTGAGTGACCCATTTCCTTGATCGATCTATCCCGTGTCTGATGGATATGTGAGACTGCTGGGTGGATCATGACACCTGGTTCTGAGTGACCCTTCTCCATGGCCGATCCATCACACTAATGTCTATTGGCTCCATTTGACTTTTGGACACATCACAGGCTCCCTCGGTTTGGAATGACCCATTCCCATAGCTGATCAGTCCCATGTCTCTTGGTCCCATGAGACCACTGGACATATCATGGGCTCCCCTGGTTCTGAGTGGCCCATCTCCAAGGTTGATCTCTGGCACTGGTGTCTACCCAGGAGGAGGTTCTCCAGCACTGGGGCAGACTCCTGTGCACTGAGGGGTGGTTCCTACCTCCTCCCTTTTCTGCCTGTTCTCCAGACTACGGAATTTTCTATGATTCGAACCTGTGCGGCATCTCAGAGACAGAGGATCTGTTGGTGACGAGTGCCCAGCACCGGGCCATGCTGGAGCTGAACGAGGAAGGGGTGGAGGCCGCAGCTGCCACAGCCTTTTCAGTGGCCCGCACTGCCTGGGTCTTCGATGTGCAGCAGCCCTTCCTCTTCATGCTGTGGAATGATGATCACAGCTTCCCCATCTTCATGGGCCACGTCAACGACCCCAGAGTGTGAACCAACCCTCTCCATGCCCAGTGCCACTTGCATGGTATGCCCTGGTGCCACAGGCACTGAACAGGGTGCCCGCGGAGTGCTGCTTGGCTGTGACGCTTTTGGGGGGGGGGAATATCTGTCTCTCTCTCCTCCTCCGTATATAACCATCCATTCATCCCCATGCATTCCCTTCTACTTCGCTATCAATTCCACACAGCATTTATCAAGGGACTGACCTGGGAGGCAGTGTAGCCTAGTGGTTAGCACGGTGTACTGGGACTCTCAGAGACCTAGGTTCTGCTGCTAGGCGTCCTAGATCAAGAGACATTCTAGCTCTATGCCTCAGTTTCCCCATCCACAAAATGGGGATAATGATCCTGACCTGCTCTGTAAAGCACTAAAGATCTGCTGATGGAAAGGGCTGTAGATGAGCTAGGGATTGTTATTATTATCTATCCATGCATCCCCAATACGTAGCTTCTATCTAGCTATCTCCCAATACACCCCATTCATCATCACAGTCTGGTCTCTCTGGATTTTCCTTCTGTCTCCCTCTCTCTCTTCTCCCCTCAGCCCCTTTGTTCCTCCCTCTCCCTACTTGACTGTCTGTAGCCTGTGACCATCCCAGGCTCGGATCTTCTGAAATGTACAGGGAAGAGCTGATCTGTGGGGGGGTCCCTTCTCCCCACTCCCTCAACTCTGTCCCCCTCACAGCAGCCGCTGCCTCTTCCAACAGTAAATAAAGTCTGAAAACTTTGGCTTCCTGGCCTCTCCTTCTCACCTTCCAGAGTGCCTGCTGCCAGACGGGCTGCGTGAGGGCAAACACTATGGAGTGGAGGGGGTGATTCCACTGGGCCGGTTACCTCCCTGGGTGGTAAATGTAGGGGCACAAGGGTAAATAGCACCTTGAGGGGTCATTATCCAGATCTAGTCGCCCCCCACGCAAGTTGTTGTCACACTGAATTCCCCTGGAGGAACCTGACTCAAGGATTTCCTAGGCCAAGAGCCTAGTATGAGCTACATACATGTACAGGAGAGATCCCATAACACCCGCAGATGCCTCCCTCTGCCCCTCACTGCCCCCCACTCCATCTCTCTTCTTGCCCTAAGGAATCCCCATATTTAGCACCATAGCCAGTGGGGCAGCCCCACTCCACCCTCCAGGTGATATAGTAACTTGACAGCTGGGGGCACCACCCATTGGCCTGGCCTTCCAGTGGTATGGTTCAGAGGCAAGGGGAAATTAGCATGCAGCACTTGGATTGGCCAAGTGGAGGGCTGAGCAGATTCCGCTGCGGTATATCCAGCCAGCCAGCCTGCCGGAGTGTTGTATGCAAATGAGCCAAAGGGATGAGCTGCAGGTATACCATGGCCGCAGGACTAGAAAAGATGTGTTTTATTTAAAAATATACTCGCCACCAAAGCCACCTTGTGGGGCCACACCCCGGTGGGAAGGTGAGAGAGGCAATAGATATTAAATATAATTATTAGTAGCATGGCTGGAGAGATGCACAGTCAGTGCAGGAGAGCGTCTTCCACTTGTTCTCGTGAGCCACATTCATCACTTCAAAGGTGCTTTTGGTTTCCAGCTGGGCTTGGAGCACTGGGTGCGTTTTCCAAAGCGTCCAAGTGACCCAGGCTTCTAAATCCTATCTTCAAAAGTGATTCAGGCCCTCAGGAGCCGGAGTCTCAGTGGGACTGAGCACCTGTGTCTGTCTCTTTCAGAAATGGGACTTAGGCCCAGAGCCACAAAGGGGGCGTCTCACTTCTGTTGAAATCAATTAAAGTCTGGAGCTGAAATGACTTCATCATACAGGCATGTTGGAAAATTCGACCCACGGTCTCAACTGTCACTCCGCACACGTGCACACACATACCCAGAGCAATGCACAAACACACTCACCCCCTACCCCTAACTTTTGCACACACACACACACACACACTCTCTCTCACTCACTCACTCACTCACTAGCTGCACAAAAGTGTGTCTTCAGCCACAGGGGAACTGCAGTTGCTTCAAATACTCAAGAAGCTCCTTGGAGAGCTGGGGCCCGGTGGTGATCTCCCTCCACCCGGTGCCTGCAAAGGGCCAGGTCACTTCGCAGAAGGACGGGTACGGTGCTGCTGGTGGCTGCTGGGCAGAACAAAAAGAGAGAGAGAGAGAGAGAGAGAATGAAATGTCAGGAGCTCGCCCCTCTCACCAAACTATAGAACACCTGGATTTTGCTGCAGGTCACTCCCTATGCCTGGCAGATCACAACATTCCCCAGCCATCAAACCACGTGGAAAGGGCAAGTCTGTGTCGTGCAAATGAAATAAACCAGGTTTATAAATCGGGGAAAGAGAGAAACAGAAAAGCCCATGAAGGCTCCCAGCATGGATGTTTGAACCTTTGGTCTTTAGATCTTCACCACAGCTCCCTTTCTCAGGTGTTACAGCAATAACATTCAGTCAGTGACTCTGGAGGCTTGACTAGAACGTGGTGATATTTTTCAGCCAAAACTTTCTTTGTCTGGAGAAAAATGCAAATTCAACGAGCCAGAAATATTTCATGAATTTGTGTTGGTTTCAACAAATTGTTTGTTTAGGGAAAAAAAAAAAAGGCTCAAAACAATTTTGATTTTTCAGTTTAAAAAGACTTTTCATTAAAAAATGCCCTTTCATTTTATTTTGTAACAAAAATGGTCAAAATAAAAAATGTTTCAACGTTGTCATAACAAAATGCATGATTTGACCCGAAACAAACCTTTTCTTTTTGATTTTTTCAGTCCACCACAAATTTTGGAAATGTTTGGCTTGGGGCCAACCTGACACGGATTTTTTTCTCCCAATTTTTCCGACTGACCAATGAACCAAAAAAAAAAATCTATCATCTTCCCAGCTCTCATCGCAGCATAGCCTTCATGGTGGGTCACACAGCAGGAGAACGTTAGGTGATCTCGACTCCTGGCTTCTGTTCTTGACTCTAGGAGAGGCGTGTGGTCTAGTGATTAGAGGGGGCTGGACTTTGTGCCTGTGAAAATCCACCTAAATTTGACCTACTTATACATCTTGCGTATGCTCAGCAGAGACTAAGAATTAGGCAGCTAAAATGTCCAGTGATTCTGTCTGCACTGAGCATGCTCCAACCAGCCCAGGGAAGCAGGTGCTCAGCAGCACTTTCCCTACAATTTCTGCTCTTGGCTGCCAGGAGCCCCTGCACTGCTGGAACTGAGCAGAGAACCTGTCTCTCCCGTACTCCCCGTGCTCCCCTGTTGGTGCCCAGGCAGCGTGGAGGGGAAGGCAGAAGCCGCCTGAGAGTGGATAGGGTGAAGGAGTTGCCGTAGTCAGAGGATGCAAAGGGGGGACAGGGCAG
Organism: Mauremys mutica; assembly: GCF_020497125.1. NCBI lineage: Eukaryota > Metazoa > Chordata > Testudines > Geoemydidae > Mauremys > Mauremys mutica. Next base: position 146,828,372 of record NC_059075.1, read on the forward strand.
AAGGGTCTATAACCACTAGGCTCTATCCCCTCCAGAGCCTGCAGTGCAACTCAGGCATCCTGAGTCTCACTATTCCTCTGCTGCCATCCAATAGCTGTAAAACCCACTGGCCACGTGTCCCAACCCCCTCTTCACCCAACACACAGCCACGCTGTGGAACTTGTTGCCAGGGAATGTTGTGAAGGCCGGAAGTATAACGGGGTTCAGAAAAGAATTAGATAAGTTCATGGAGGTTAGGTCCATTGATGGCTATTAGCCAAGATGGTCAGAGACACGACCCCATGCTCTGGGTGTCCCTAACCCTCTGATTGCCAGGAGCTGGGACTGGGTGACAGGGGATGGATCATTCGATATGTGCCCTGTTCTGTTCATTCCCTCTGAAGCATACTGGGCTAGATGGACCATTGGTCTGACCGAGTATGGCCGTTCTTATGGTCTTAGTGCCTGAGTCTCTTGGAAGATAACAGCCTACCACTGCGCCCACCTACTCCGCTAGCTCCAGAGGCAGAGCTCTGTGTGGTGGATCTAAACATTCCAACCTTGCTGATGGCTGAGGCTAGGATCAAAATGGTTCCACTGGGGGAGATCTGTTTCCCCCCCCCCAGTAATTTTTAAAGTTCCTAGGAAATTATATCCATAAAAGCTACATTAAAAGAATGCAAAGGTCACAAAGTCAATCATTCAACAGTTAGGAAATAGCAGAATTAAAGCTGCCCCTGAAACCTTAATTCAGTCCCTTAGCCATGTGCATCACGATACAGGCTTCGATGACATGATCACAGACTATTTTTGTCCCTGTTCCCCATCTCCCAAGGAGAGTGACCCCACTGGCTAGGGGGGACTCCACCACCTCTCAAGAGAGGCCCTTATTACCACCGCATCACAGGGAGAGAGGGGTATTCAGGGCTGCATTAATCCAGCCCTGAGATCAAGGTCTCACAGGGAACCTGTGTAGAGCCAAAAATTGAACCGCCATCTCCTGGATCCCAGCCTAGGGCTTTATCCACAAGGCACCAGCGCTCTGCATACCAATCTGCAGTGATAATCACTTGCAGAATAAACCACCTGCAGAGACATGTCAGCTCTGCTTCCCCCCACAGCTAAAGGCAGCAATGGTTTCTCCCATGGTTTATCCGCAGGCTACAGCACTGTCCCAGGGCAGGAGTATGGGCTCCTTTACCTTCATCTTGCTGATGGTGTTTCTGAGGTGGGAGAGCTGGCGCTGGCAGAGGCTCATGCCACTGGTGATGCTGAGCGGCAGCTGGTTGGTCCCCCAGAAGCTGTTTGCCAGGTGCCTTAAGCAGGCATTGTACTGGCACAGCCGGGTGCTGATCGTGTCCTATGGCATGGGAGAGGAGATGGGTCAGCACTCGCAGAGTTAGCTCTCACCCTTGTCCAGGGAGCTCCAGAAAGGATCTGACCCACAGTCCTGCTCTTTATTCTGTCTGTACAGCCCCTGGCACAGCGGAGCCCTGACTGGCCACCTTGGGGAGTCTTCCTCCTGCTTTATGGTTAGTTATTGACTGTCTAGTTATTGGGCCTATGAGCCAGGACTCCTGGGTTCCATTCCAAGCTCACCACATGACCTCAGGAAAGTCCCTATCCCTGTCCATGCCTCAGTTTCCCCCTCTGCTAACAGGGAGTGATGATCCCACAATGAGGCTTTGTTAGCTGTAATGAGCCCTCCAGCACCTCCTCAGTCCCCACCTCGGGCCTCCCTGACCTCCCAGCGAAACAGGCGCTGAGGCAATCCACCTTTCAAAACAGGAGGATGGCGAGGGTCAGGGCTCTGACCGATTCCCCCATGGCAGGAGCTGATATGAGGCGGTACCAGTGGGAGAACCAAGCCCCAGGGTGTTTTGCCCCCACTCCCTTTGGAGGGAGACATGGGCTAAGAGGGCAGGTGTCCGGCAGCCTACCAGACCCAGGGGAAGGGAAGTGTAACCCACCCTCACGCCGTGCAGGGCTCTGTCCCTTCTCGTGCGGGAAGAGGGGACCCGCCGCGGGACCGAGGAAGGGCGGCGCAGCACACCGCGCTGCTTGGGGCAGCCTATTTTCTAGAGCCGCCCCTGCTTCTCGTAAGGGCTGGGTTGCCTGTACAGACTGGTTGCAGTCAGACAATGCAGCAGGGCCCCTTAGCTCAGGCAGGAGAAGTGCAGGTTTGCGGGTACCAAGTGCGACCCCTGAGAGGCCAATGACCTGGCATTTAAGCTGGAAGATCTCGATCCTGCTGGGGGTCAGCCTTGCCCCTCCAAGTCACCAGGCATCTCCTGCCCGCGCTGGGAAGGTCCATGGGTCTCCTTACCAGCTGTGTGGCCCCGTCACTGGCCTCTCTGCTCGTCGGGAGGCAGACACGGCTCCTCTTTTCTCCGTCTTTGTAACCCTCTTCCTGCAAGCGTGGAGATGCATGATGAAGGGATGGGCGGGTTGGGGCCCTGTGAGGGTCTGAGTGGGGGGGGGGCTATGAGGGAGGACCTGAGCAGGGTGGCCCCATGGGAATAAAGATGATCAGGGTGAGCATCCCAAAGGGGGCTGAGCAGGATGGGGTTCCCATGAAGATGGGGAGGGCCTGACCAGTTGGAGAGATGGCCAGGATTGGGGGGTCCCATGGTGGCAGGTGTGGGGGGCACGCGGGACAGAGGGCCTGAGCAGGGTAGTCCCTGGGATGGAGATGGTCAAGGCAGGAATCTCATGGAGGGGATCTGAGCAGTGTAGGTGGCCCATTGGGGAAGATGGCCAGGGTGGAGGGGTCCCATGGGAAGGGCCCAAGCAAGGGTGGGTCCCATGGGGGGATGGCAAGCCCCTCTCATACCAGGAACAGCTTATGCAGGTGTTCCAGGCAGTTCTTCAGGTGTCCTGCGATGTCCTGAGCATTCGGCCACTCGGCATTGCACGCGGGGCCAGGGCGCCCCTGGGCCAGGGACCAGAGCACAGCTAGCACTGAGGTCAGGGACAAGACGTCGCTCCGTCCTGCATGGGGGGGCAACACACCGGAGTCACCTCCCTGTCCCACCAGAGGGGAACACACATCGTCCAAAGTCACATTCTGATTGGCTGACTGGACCTGATGACATCACTCCCAAGGTGGCCCTGGGGACCTCGCCCCACTGAGCACACACATATTAAACCAGGCAGGGAGGGAAATGGTGGGACGAGTCATTAACTGGCCCTTTAAGGGAGGCTTGCCTGTTCCCAGGGAATTCTGGGAGGCGTAGTTCCCAGGACTGATGGGAAGCTGTAGGCTAGGCAGTAATGAATGCTGGGAAAGAGGGCAGGGCTATAAAAGAGCTCCCTTCTGTTCCCACCATCCAACCCTCCAGTCATCCAAGCTGATCTGGGGCAGCTCGTCTCCTTACATTCCCCCAGTCACCCTGGTCCTGGCCCTTGGCCCCAAAAGATCCCTCCAGCTGCCTCCCACCCCAAGACAGAGAGACAGACCCATGCAGCAGCAGTTTCAGAGAGAGAAGTAAGGAATCTCTCTGCATCTTAATTCCCTGGCATGAGTAATTTTTATGTGCACATCCCTCTAGATACTTTTACAACCTGCCTAGCTGTAGCATCAGAGCACGTCACAATCAGAAATAGTCACTCGTGAGACAGCAACAGATTCTCTCCGCTCTACAGCTTGAGGGGAAACTGAGGCACAAGGAAGATTCAGACCTTACCCAAGGTCAAAGCTGGGATCAGAACCCAGGTCTTCAGAGGCCTATAGCTCCATTGGAGTCAATGCGGCCAGATCCCCAGTTGGTGTGAATGGGCCATAGGAATTCACCTGCCAGCCTTGCCCTCACTCTCACAGTGCATATCTCCCCGTCCCGCAGGGAGCCAGAGCATGGGCCAAATGAGGAGGGAGTATTTCTGGGAGAGCCCCACAACATGGCATTTCATTCATGGGCCCAGGCAAATCCATTGACTTTTGGGGGCAAAGAAGGGGCTGAGAAAAGAATCTGCCCCTTATGGGTCCGATCCTGAGCTGCTCACACAGGATCGGGCCCTTCATCTATAAGTTGGTGGGTGCAGGGAGGTACCTCTTGGTTATTCCATGACTCATCCATTGTCCTGGGCTGAGCCCCCTCCACGCCTGCCCTCCCCCTCCCCACTGAGGGATGGCATGGGCTCACCACAGAAGGGAGAGCGGATCCCAGCCCAGTGGGATCCTGCATGATCACAGCCTCTTGCCCCAGCCAAAATGAGATCACAGCACCCACCCGGAGCAGGGCAGCTGCTTTGCCTATAGATGCCTACAGAAGTGCCAGTCCTGGCTCCCCTGCACAGGACAATCCCTGCCCGTTGCACCGGGAGGGAAGGAACACAGCCTAGGCACGATCCCAGAGCAGGATCATGATGCCCTCCTGCCCCTCAGTCCCAATCCACAGCCCCCTGCTAACCCAGCCCTGGGATTCCCCCTTCACAGTTCTGCAGCCCTATGCCCCGTTCTAACAATGGGTCAAATGCACTAAAGTCTAGGAGGAGAAACCTGCATCCTGAAGGCGGCACTGAGTCAGGTGCCTCTAGGGGAGCTGAGTTCCTTTGACCACCCAGCCCTGAGTGAAAGCCCTGGAGTGACAGCTCCTTCCTTTAACCCCTGCTCCACCGGCCTCTATGTAATGCTGGGGTGAACCCTTCCCCTCCAGCTGAGCACAGACAAACTCCTCACACCAGCAGCCTGTGCGACTGATGCTGGGGAGCAGCACAGCCACTGGCGCAGTGGAACGCAACCCTCCTTCCCGTGTAGCAGCCCCTACTCACGCAGCCTCATCCTGTGTCCTTCAGGGAAATTCTAGGAGGCACCGCAATCCTCTACCTGCAGCTTGGCTAGGGCCTTTATATCCCACCTGTTGGCTCAGATCACACCCCCAGGCCTTGTGACTCACCAACGTCCTAGGAAATCCTGGGGAAGCTGGAGTGGAGGCGGAGGATCTGGCTGCAGAAGCCGTTGGGTTATCGCCATGGAGGGATGGGGGGCATGGCCGGGATGAGCTAGGGAGCAGTGGATGGGATGAGCTTGGGCATCAGTTCAGAGCTGCACCCACCCACAGACATGCTGCTACTGTGTGTGAACCCCGATGCAGACAGAACCCAACCGAACAAGCCATTGGCAGAGCTACAAAGTGGGGGAGCAGACAGGGGTACCTTGGGAGCCAAGGGGTGCAGAGTGGGGCATCCCAAGGACCAGGAGGATGCAGACGGGCATCCTGGGCACTTGGGCAGGGAGCAGAGGGGCAGTCATCCTGGGTGCTGGCAGGAGCAGACGGGGGCATCCTGAGCTCTTGGGGATGCATATGGGGGCATCCCAGGGGGGAGCAGACAGGTCTCCTGCACACCCGTGGATCACAGACAGGGCATCTCAGGCACTGGGGGGAGCAGATGGGAGTATCCCAAGGATGAGCAAGGGAGCAGAGGGGGGCATCCCAAGTGCTAAGGGGAGCAGACAGGGCATCCTGAGAACCTGGAGGACCAGACACAGGTATCCTGAGGACTGGGGGTGGGGGCAGACAGGGCATCCCAAGGACTGGGAGGGGAGTAGTTGGGGGCATCCTGAGGACAGGAGGGGAGCAGACAGGGTTGTCCCAGGCATGTGGGGGAAGAAGATAGGAGCTAGCGAGGGAATAAATAAGAAGAATAAAGGGGATTCTGCAGCCTGTACAGAGCTGGGGGAGCCAGTACAGTTGTACCCAGACAGTTTCCATTGGCACTGCCAAAGTGCCCGCTGGTTATGTGGTCGGGAAAGGACCCAGACAGGGTGAGGCTCCCAACCAGTCCTCCATGGTTGGCTCTCTGCTGGCAGGCAAGAGGAACGGGTGGATAGCGTCCAGTTTAGAGACACCAGGGAACATGGCTGGTGGGCCTTGGCAGGAGCTTTTAACCTCTAAGGGGCATCAGCTCCAATCCAGCCCCAGAGTAGGGCACTGGCTGGTTCATGGGGGTGAAGAATGGGACATGAGGCCTTTCCCTTCTAGGGGGCACTGGCTCTGATCTGGGACCAGGATGGGGCACTGGCTAGCTCAGGGGGGCAGGGAATGGGACATGAGGCCTTTCCCTTCTAGGGGGCACTGGCTCTGATCTGGACCCAGGATAGGGCACTGGCTGGCTCAGGGGGGCAGGGAATGGGACATGGGGCCTTTCCCCTCTTGGGGGCGCCAACGCTGATCTGGCCCCAGAGTGGAGCACTGGCTGGTTCATGGGGGTGAAGAATGGGACACGGGGCTTTTCCCCTATAGGGGGTGCCGGCTCCAATCCAGGCTCAGGGTGGGGGACTGCTTGGCTCATGGGGCGGAGAATGGAACATGGGGCCTTTCCCCTCTAGTGGGCACTGGCTCTGATCCAGTGCCAAGTCAGGGCACTGGCTGACTTAGGGGGCAGGGTAGGGGACTTGGTCCTCACTGGCCCTGGGGTGTCAGTCTGAGCAGAGAGGCCAAGGGGTGGCTGGAGCAGTGGCGGGTGGAGGGGAGCCCCAGGGCCATGTGTGCAGGGCTTGCAGTCAAGTGGGATCTCCAGGAAGATGCAGCCCTAGGGCACGATTCTCCCTGCTCCTCATTGAGCAACACTCCTCCCTCCTACCCCGGGTTCCCGGGTAAACAAGAGTCAATGCTGGGAGCTCAGCACCAGCCCCGCCCATCCGGGAGCTGCCAGAGCCTGTCACCTGCGTCATAGCAACAGGGGGCTCAGGAGGCCTGGAGGGATCTGCGGTTCCAGGAGGGAAGGGGAAGCTGAACTGCAAGGATCTACCCCCGCTCTCCCCAGCTCTGCCCGTGCTCCTCAATCCCAACCCACAGCCCCCTGCTAGTCCAGCCCTGGGCTCCCCCTGCAGTTCTGCTGGTGCCCCTCAGTCCTGACCCACAGCTTCATATCATAAGTGTCGTTTGACTTCTTTATTTGGGGGTGGGAGGCAAGGGGCTTAATGCTATTCGTAATAAGTAGAGGTCTAAATTCCAGGTTTTCCAGGGGTTAGTGGTACTAAATTACAGCATACTCCATGAGTAGTCGGGGCTTGGAGATGGCGCTCCCCCCCGAGCCCCGCCGCATGGGGCTGGCGAGCTGGCCCCAGCCACCTGGCATCACCGCTCGCCCCAGCGAATGTTCCTCTGTGCCCCACTAGGGGGGCGCACCCCACAGTTTGAAACCTCTGGTGTACAGTTTGTGGGGACAACACCCCTACATGCCCCCCACCTCAGTCTCTGCCTATGCTCCCTGCTAAGCCAGCCCTGGGCTCTTCCACCCCAACTCTGCCAGTGCCCCTCAATCCTGCCCCCCTGTCTCCTGCTATGCAGCCCTGAGCTCCTTCCCCAGCCCCAGCTCTGCCAGTGCCTCTCAATCCTGCCCCCCTGCCACCTGCTCTCCTAGTTCAGAATTAGGCCCTTTGCTGAGCCTGAGCCAGGGCTCTGAAACGCTCTGGTGACGTCTCCCTTTCTTGCTAAGTGAAGTGGAAGCAGAGTCGTACCCCGGGGCTGGGGGGGTTGCTCATACATGCTCTCACTGACGGTAAGTGTGGGGCAGGATCTGGAGCTGCCGTTCCGCCTGGGGAGGATGGGCTGTTCTGCCGCCTCCTTTTCCCAACTGATGTAATCAGGAAACTGGCACCTGCCACCCTGGCCCAGGTCCCCATGGGGTGGGGGAAGGGAGAAAGGGCCCTTCCCCCTACAGTCTCCCTTCCCTCTCCCCTCAGTCTGTCTCCACCTGCTCCTCGCACCCCAGCCTCCCCATGGCTCACACGCTTGCCCTCCCTTGAAGGATTGTGGGAGTGTTTGAGAGTGAGGCCGCAGTGAACTGGGATAGCAGCAGTCCTGGGGGTTAGGAGTGAGGGGCACCAGCAGATCTGGGTGTGGGGGAGCCCAGGTCTGGGATATCAGGGGACTGATGGTTTGGGGCTTGGCTTGTTTTTATGGGGCAGGCCTAGGCAGCTCTGTCTGCTGCACCCCTCTTCCTCCTGGCCGGCCTGGATCCCTGGCCAGCGGAGCCTGCCTCTGGGAAGCTAGTGTGGGGCACAGCAGGTGCACGTTGTGGCTCTAGCTGGTGGCTGCCTGTGCCCCCTTGGTGCTGGCATTAGCCCCCCACCTGGTGAATGATCCCAAAGCAGGGGACATACCAGGCTGGGCTGGGGTAGGCCGGGCCTGAGGACACCCCCCGTCCCCTGTCTGCTGCTGCAGTGCCCGGCAGGGCGATGGCACCGGCGGCACAAGCCAGGGCTGCTCTGGGGCCAGAAGGCCACTCCACATATCTCTATAGACCCCCTGGATCAGCTGACCTAGGCTAGAGCTGCTGGGCTATGAAATTGCAGTGGACATATTCACCCTTGGGCTGGAGCCCAGGCTCTGGGACCCTGCAAAGAGGGAAGGTCACAGAACCCAGGCTCCTGCCCAAACAGCTACACTGCAGCCCCAGCCTGAGTCAGCTGTCAGGGCCAGCTGGGGTGGTCTAGTGCAGTGTGGCTTAGGGGCTAGCTGCGCCTTAGAGTCCTCATTCCACTCGTTCTTGGAGCTCCCTCTGCTTCTCAAAGCCTCCTTTGGCCGTCCCGTCTCCGGGATGGAGCTGAGACCCTCTGAGGCGCTCCTCTGACTAGGGTTGCCAAGCTCCCAGGCTTGTTCTGGAGTCTCCAGGAATTAAAGATTATGCCACATGATAAAACCTCCAGAAATACGGCCAGCCAAAACTGGCCACCATACCCCTTGCCGTGCCTCACGAGGGGGAAAGTGGGTTTGGGACACGGGTTAACTACTGCTTGTTGAAGCCCCAGTCTGGCCATGTGATTGCCGTTTGAACAGGTGTTAGTGTAAACCCTCCTGGAGAGCCAGTGTCTACCTCGACCAGCGACCACCGGTTAAAACTCCTGCTGATCATGTCCACGCTATGGTTTGAACATAGGTTGGATTTAGATTGTCAGCTCTCTGAGGTAGGAACCCTCTTTTTGCTCTTTGGCCGTACAGCATCCAGCACAATGGGGTCCTGGGCCATGACTGAGGCTCCTAAACATTACCATAATACACGTAATAAATAATGTACAGCACCTAGCACAGTGTCCTGGGCCATGACTGGGGTGTCTAGGCGCTACCATAATACACCAAATAAATAATGTACAATGCATAGCACAGTGTCCTGGGCCATAACTGGGGTGCCTAGGCGCTACCATAATACACCTAATAAATAATGTACAGTACCTAGCACAGTGTCCTGGGCCATGACTGGGGCACCTAGGTGCCACCATTACACACCTAATAAATAATGTACAGCGCCAAGCACAATGGAGATCTGGGCCATGACTAGGGTTCCTAAACACTACCATAATACACCTAATAAATAATGTACAACACCTAGCACAGTGTCCTGGGCCATGACTGGGGTGCCTAGGTGCTACCATAATACACCTAATAATAATGTACAGCACCTAGCACAATGGGGTCCTGGGCCATCACTGGGGCTGCTAAACACTACCAAAATACACCTAATAAATAATGTACAGAGCCTAGCACAGTATCCTGGGCCATGACTGGGGTGCCTAAACACTACCATAATACACCTAATAATAATAATGTACAGCACCTAGCACAATGGGGGTCTCACTCCTATGCCATGACTGGGACTCCTAGAAACTACTGTAATACACCTAATACATAATGTACAGTACCTAGCACAGTGTCCTTGGCCATTACTGGGGCTCCTAGGGGTGCTATCGAAATATACCTATTAAATAATGTACAGTGCCCAACACAAGGGGGACCTGCGCCATCACTGGGGCTTTTAAACACTACTATAATACATCTAAGAAATAATGTACTACACATAGCACAGTGTCCTGGGCTATGACTGGGGCTTCTAGGTGTTATCAAAATATACCTATTAAATAATGTACAGCGTCCAGCACCATGGGGTCATGGCCCATGACTGGGGCTCCTAAGCACAACCACAATACAAACAGCCAAGGATAATAATAGGCTTGCTAACATGTCGCCAACACATCTTTTCTCTGAGCGTAGATGTGGCCAATGAGCATTTGCCTACACAGGAGTTTGTGATTGTGTTTTAACTAGGGCTGTCAAGCAATTAAAAAAATGAATCATGATTAATGGCACTGTTAAACAATAATAAAATACCACTTATTTAAATATTTTTGGATGCTTTCTACATTTTCAAATATATTGATTTCAATTACAACACAGTATACAACGTGTACAATGCTCACTTTATATTTATTTTTTATTACAAGTATTTGCACGGTAAAAAAACAGAAATAGTATTTTTCAATTCACTTAATACAAGTACTGTAGTGCAATCTCTTTATCGTGAAAGTTGAACTTACAAAAGTAGAATTTTGTACAAAAAAACTGCATGCAAAAATAAAAAAAAGTAAAATTTTAGAACCTGCAAGTCCACTCAGTGCTTCTTCTTGTTCAAACAAAAAAAATTGTTTACATTTGCAGGAGATAATACTGCCCAGTTGTTGTTTACCATTTAACTTGACAGTGGGAACAGGCGTTCTCTTGGCACTGCTGTAGCTGGAATCACAAGATATTTATATGCCAGATGCACTAAAGATTCATATGTCCCTTCATGCTTCAACCACCATTCCCAGGGACATGTGTCCATGCTGATGATGGGTTCTGCTCAATAAGAATCCAAAGCGGTGCGGACCAACACATGTTCATTTTCATTATCTGAGTCAGATGCCACCAGCACAAAGTTGATTTTCTTTTTTGGTGATTCGAGTTCTGTAGTCTCCACATTCGTGTGTTGCTTTTTCAAGACTTCTGAAAGCACGCTCCCTACCTCATCCCACTCAGATTTTGGAAGGCACTTCAGATTCTTAAACCTTGGGTTGAGTGCTGTAACTATCTTTAGAAATCTCTCATTGGTACCTGTGACATTCCCCTCTGTTGTTATACAGACCAGTAATCTGCTAGGTCACTCCAATCCTTGACTCTGGGAGCCAGCCTTACCCTGCTCTGCTGTGAGAACCCCCACTCCTGGGCTGTTCACACATAGCCTCTGGCATGTAAAGTGCTCCTTGGATTGTGCAACCAAATGATGCAAGCCAGTATCTCCGGTCCCAGACATAACCCTAGGAACCTCCATCTTACAGTGTCCATTAATGCCCGCTGGACGCTGCAAGCTTATATGAGTTCATCAATTTAAGAAACAAATTGATATGTACCAGGATTGTTATCCCGAGACGAGTCTCTGACATGCTTTAAACCAAACGCACTGCTTCAGGTAGAATAAACAGACAGATGTATTAACTACAAAGATAGATTTTAAGTGATTATAAATCAAAAGCATAAGTCGGATTTGTTAAAATGAAACAAAATCAAAACGCATTCTAAGCTGATCTTAACACTTTCAGTGCCTTTACAAACTTAGATGCTTCTCACCACACGCTGGCTGGTTGCTCTTCAGCCAGGCTCTCCCCTTTGATCAATGCTTCAGTCGCTTGGTGGTGATGCCTGTAGATGGAGGTGGAAGAGAGAGGAAGAGCCTGGCAAACGTCTCTCCCTTTTATCCTGTTCTTTCTTCCCTCTTGGCTTTGTCCGCCCCCCCTTCAGAGTCAGGTGAGCATTACCTCATCCCAGTTCCAAACTGACCAAAGGAAGGGGGCTGACTCACTCGAGAGTCCAACAGATCCTTTGTTGTTGCCTAGGCCAGTGTCCTTTGTTCCTGTGAGCCCAGGCTGGGTTTGTCCCATACATGCCCTGATGAGGTGTGAACTGCCCCTCTGCTTCGGGAGAGTTTTTGCCTGGGCTTGCTTTAAGCCATGAGGACACATTTTCAGCCTCATAACTATATACATGAAATTACAACCTATAACGATACTCTAACATTACCATAACAACAATTACTATAACATTACCATAACAACAATGCTTAGTACATCATGAGCCTTCTGAAGACACCCAACACGACAAACTTTGCATTGGATACCACACAATCATATTATAAGGATGAACATGGGGGTGCTGGGTGCTCCCCCGAGGTTCAGAACGTCACACCTCCCCCCCCTTAGTTTACTGCAAGAGGGTTAGTCACTGACTATCTCGAAGGCAGTTTGTGTTACAGTTCTTTTGGCATCCAGACATTAAGGCCATGAGGCGGTGTGCCTCAATTTCCCCATTCACGCACAGCAAACCAGGTTTTTTATGGTTTCTCGGCTGTGATACGCTTTAAACCTGCTTACAGGTATTAACTGAAAAGTAGCATTATCCTAAGGTTTAACATCACTAACAAAATTCTTATCCCAAAACTTGACATTAATACCGTTTGTATCACAGATGGGTGTTTACAAGTATCTTTATGGTACCAGGCCCCCTGTTCAGATAGTGGAGTCATTTCCCATGGTGTCTTTTGACTCTCTCCCATGTCATCAGTTACTGGCTTTTCTTTCCCTCCAGTGTTCCCGTCAGTGTGGGCTCTTCATTTAATCATGTTACTGGAATTTTGGTGCCTCAGGGTCTGGCAAGACAGGTGTTCAGGGGAATCCTGCACATCGGTTGGCCCTGTGGGGAGCAGTCTCCCAACCCCAGGACTGTACATATGCCGAAAATCCAGCTCCCCTTTTGGGGTTACCCTGAGTTTCCCCCTCCCAGCACTGAGTCCTTCCCTGCCCCCTTTTCCTAGAGGACTATGAGCTGTGCTCTCTGCGCTAGGTGTGTTTACCCTTCAATCAAATTCACCTTTTCCCAGCAGCTTTCCCATAACTGCTCTCTGTGTCTCACCAGCCTGCGGGAAACCATCCTCTTCTCTGTCAGTTGGGATATTTGTATTCTGGCAAACTACCACCTGGCAATTCCCTGGTCCCAACTCCTCTGTTAGCACTGGCATTGGAGCTGCATCTTGATTTAAAGAGACACAGTTACGTTCCAATAACTTATCAGAAATAGCATCCTGAAAACCTGGGACCTGGAGTGGGGTACCCTCCGCCACCCCTTTCTCTGTCCCTGAGAAGTCAGCTGTAGGACTGCTCCCCTGCATGAGGTCAGTTACACGGTTCCTTCTCGAAACCTGGGTCACAGGCTGACTGCCTGGGTGCACAGATGCTGACCCAGCCATCCTCCAAGTGTCCTGGGCAGCCTGCTCCGAGTGACTAGTGAGGAGACATCCCTGTACCCCCACTATTCCTTCCCCAGTTTCCTCCTTCTCTGTGCTCCCTAGGAAGGGTTCTATCCCTGGTTCATCTGCAGAACTCTGCCAGCTAACAACTGGGACAGTTTCCTTAATCACTGACAACACCTCTCCTGCCCCTGTGCCTGAGGGCATGTTGCCTTCTGCTGGAAAGGAGCTAGTCTCAGCCCCTCCCATACTTGGAAGCATCCTGCTTCCCTGGGTTACAGGGTCACAGGAATCCTCACCCACCTCAGTGGTTTCTGAGATCCCATCACCCTTCCCTGGGCTTTCCTGTGGGACACATTTCTCTCTGCTCCTTAGAACTGGGTAGGCCTCTGGTTCAGCTGCGACCTGCTGGCAGCTAACAACCTGGACAGGTCTCTCCCTGGCAGGCATTACACTTCCATCCCTTCTGGATGTGGTGTTGCCTCCAGCTGCAGTGCTGGAGCTGGCCTCAACCACCCTCCCACCTGGAAGCATGTGGCTTCTCCTTGCTGCAGAAGAATCAAGGAGACTCTCTCCCATTCTCTCAGCAGTTCCTGAGACCTTCCCCTTTCCCTTGGGGGTCCCAACATAAAACTCCCTCCTGCTGCAGGCAAATACTTTAACCTGAGCTACACGGAAAAAATCATTACCAAGGAGCACATCGAATAGGAGGTGTTCCATTACCCCCACAGTTAAAACACTTTCCAGACCTTCCCAAACCACATGGATTTTAGCTAGTGGTATGAGGAATCTGCTTTCGCCCACCCCCACAAGCTCTGCCATTTGGCCAGGTAGTATACTGGCCTTTGGGACCACACTCTGCTTAACCAGAGAGATCTGGGCCCCTATATCCTTCTGCCTCAAATATTCCCTGCCATTAATTTCGACAACCTTAACATGCTCCATGTCTGGTTCTGCGGAGGTTAAGCTCACAAAACCAACATGATAGGTTTCAATTGCTTGGGGCTTCCAGTGGTGAGGACAGCAGAACTAACATGAGCCATTGGTTGCCTGCTTCCTTCTAGCACAGGGCATTTATTCCTCAGGTGATCAGTGACATTACCCTGATAGCACCTTTGGAGCTCTTCTGCTTCTACAGGCGATTTGGGATTAGGGATGTTTTGGGGTAAAAGAATAATTGGGCTCCCAACCCCCTTCTCTCTTCCTGGGGCAAAATGGGATCCTCCCGTCCCACCAGTTTTAAATCCCTTTGTGTGGCCTGCCCTCAATAGACCCTTGAGTTTGTTTGAAGGTGTTGGGATATGTTAGGATTAAGTAAAGACCTGGGAAGTTGCTGATGTGCTGATGTGTCATTAGAGGATAAAGGCATAAGCAGGCAGTATTTCTTTATTTGGTCAATAAGTTTCCATAGTTTTCCCTTCCCTGTCCCTTGTAAGAATTGATAAGGCCTGCAGCTGCATGAGAAATGCAGTTGTCTAATAAATACCCTTTGTGTGAAAGAAGGTAAAAGAAATGTTATCTCCCCCTCCCTTCCTTTCCCAGCTACATAAACAAGTCCTGGCTCATGGTCCCTTCCTCCCTCCCCTGAGAACCACTGGTTAGGAAACATTTTTAGCAATAGATTATTGCACAGAAATGGATTTTCAAGGTAGAAATGCCTGTATAACACGCGTAATGCTGTGAACAATAGATGGGGCGGGTGTGCTAATTGTATGGATGTTTCTATTACTTAATAAGGGGGTTTGGGGTGTTGTACCGGATGTAGGCGTTTACATACTAACTTCATTACTCATTCATTACTCGTTCATTAGCCCGTTCGCTTATAAGCCGACCCCCCAAGATGGATAGGTAAAAATAGCAAAAACTGTGTGACCCTTTCATAAGCAGACCCTATATTTCAGGGGTTGGCAAACTTTGGCTCCTGGCCCGTTGGGGTAAGCCGCTAGCGGGCCTGGACATTTTGTTTACCTGAAGCGTTCACAGGAACGGAGCCTCTCAGATCCCCAGTGGCCGCAGTTTGCCGTTCCCAGCCAATGGGAGCTGCGGGAAATGGCACCACTTCCTGCAGCTCCCATTGGCTGGGAACGGCAAACCACAGCCACACAGGGCCGCCCAGAGGATTCCGGTTAGGTGCCCCGAAGACCCGCGGCGGGAGCCCCCCGCCGCCGAATTACCGCCGAAGCGGGACCCGCCGCCGAAGTGCGGCGGGGGGGGGGGCGCCCCCCGCGGGTCTTCGGGGCACTTCGGCGGCGGGTCCCGGAACGGAAGGGCCCCCCGCCGCCGAAGATCGGGCTGCGCTTCGGCGGCGGGTCCCGCTTCCCCCCAGCCCCGGCCCCAGCCTCTTACCCCCGGCTCCCTCCTCGCCCGGAGTCTCAGCGCCTCGCCGGAACAGCGGCAGCGTGCCTCCGGCGGGGCCTGAGCTCCGTCCCGCTCAGAGCCGCGTGGTGAGGGGGCGGGGCTGGGAGCACCGGGCTGAGCTCCGCTCCCTCCGCTCGGCGTGGAGCTCCCAGCCCCGCCCCCTCCCCACGCGGCTCTGAGCAGGGCGGGGCTCAGGGGCTCCGCCGGAGACATCAAGCGCTGAGGCTCCAGGAGAGGGGCGGAGGCGGGAGCCTCCGCTGTTCTCTTGGGGGCCCCTGCGGAGCCCGGGGCAAATTGCCCCCTTTGCCCCCCCCCCTCTGGGCGGCCCTGCAGCCACAGAGAGCTGAGGGGCTCCATGCCTGCAGAAGCTCCAGGTAAACAAAACAACCATGTATTAGATATTCAATTCAATGATTCCATAGAGTTTACAATCATCAAATTTTGGTGTAGACCCGTTTATAAGCCGACCCCCGCTCTTTGATGCGTCCCTTTTTTACCAAAAATATTCGGCTTATGAACGAGTATATACAGTGTAGATAAAAAGGGTGTGCTGTGACTAATCCAGTGCTTACTTGACAATTGGGTCGAGAGGAACAAGTATTGCAATAAAGAAGCCCATACTCAAATCCACCTCTGGGTCAGCCTGCTCCTTTTCTTCTTCTAACAGAAGGCATCGGCTAAAAAAGCCATCTCATCCACAGACTTTACATCTTTGTCCCATAGACACTGCTTTACATCAGCCTTACATATGCTTAGGAAATGCTCTTGAACAACAAGATCCAACATTCCCTCTTTACCCCTCATCAGGAGAAGCTGGCACTGACCAGTGAGCTGGAACTCACCCTGTCTACACGACCCCCTGAACTGCTTCCAAGGAGACTCATGGGTGACAAGTGTCATCTGACCGCCCCCGAGCAGTTCCTGCTGTGAAGGAGGCTGTAGTTCAGGGCCACTCTCCTGTATTTCCATTATCTCTGATACTTCACTGCGCCCTAGCTGTGCCCTCTCATCTGTGGGTCCCATCCTGCTGTGCTCAGCACACGGGTGGATGGAGGCTAAAAGCCACCTTGCTCCTTTCCTGATCCTCTGCTCTGCCTCCAGCGTAACTTAGGGCGAGTCTGCACTGTGTAGCGTACCCAGGTCATGGTGCCCATGCTGTGACACTCTGCTCCTCAAAGCAGCACCCTGGAACCCCCATATTCACCATGCTGGTATAATTATTATATATTCTTTGTTCAAAACATGCCTTGTGAGGTCTTGATCTGTTGAACATTAATATCCTGTTGGACTGTATATGCTATCACTGTAGGTGAGGTTATGAAGTATTGCTGTATATGTTACTGAACTATGTTGTGAAGTTGAAAACACCCACAACCAGCCTTTCATGTACAACAATGGAGTAGCCAGTCAGCGGTTAATGGCCCATCAACACCCATCAAAAGAATCCACTATCTCAGGAACTGTATACAGTGGACACTTCAGAGACAACATGTAGACAATGAAGATGGCTTGACCAGTGCGGGGAGACCCCCCAGGTCACAGCAAAGGACTTTCCAGCACTCTGGACAAAACTAAAAAAGAGGGAGAGTGACATCTTCACTTCACCTCTGTGTCCCCTCAACTCATACCTGTAATAAACATCTGGAGGACAAAGACTCTGAACTGGGGGAGGGTGATCCCAGGCCAGGAAAGATTAAGGATCTGTAACCTGCTTGTACCATTCATAAGCAGGTTTTCAATTTAAACCAATTTTTACCAAAAAAAATTCCAAGATTTTACAAAAAGTATTATTTTTTTTCTGCATTTCACCCTACTTTTGAATCATTCAAATATGTATTATGATAATCTATTCGTCTGTGTGTATGTGCAAAGCTGCCTGTTGAAGTAAACCTACGTATTAGTCTAGAAGATACACACAATAAATGAGCACGCACGCAAGCTCTGAAGTGTGTGCGTGTCTGCATGTACTGATGAAGCTCACGCCCACCACGTACATGTTTCAAGCTGTTAGCAGATTACTTTTTAAAGATCTGATGCACTAAAATGGGAAGAAAATGAAAATCTTGATCAGAATAGATTTCGTAACACTAGGAAGTATTCGAAAGCTTTTAAAAAACAAAAACAGGAGAAAAGGATGAAGCTGAGTGTATGCGCTGCCAAGCGTGTCGGCCAATTATTAAATGTAAATATTATTTATAGGCTACTAATTCTAAGTTTATAGCAGTAAACTGTTTATTCAAATGAGAAGTTTTATCTGCGGATTAGAGGTATATTGTTTTCTTAAACTCACAGGTGGCATCGTGTTTTCAGTTCTGTTTTAGTTCTGCCGTAAACCACAGGGAATTCCATTCATCAAAGCATTAATCTACTGAATACTTTTCCCCCCTGTCCATCTGTCCACCAAAATAAGCTCCGATATTTACCCACTAAAATTTTTTTCACTGATTTTGACCTGTTTTTGTTTAGTAATAAACATTGATAAATTCCTGGGGGAAATTAAATAAAATAAAAACCGAAAAAAAGGGCCCTAATCATCAGTCAGGGTGAGACACTGCTTGATTCAAATCCTGTTTAGTTTGTAGAACTCAGACTGTGAATTTATTTTTGTTTCTTAAATAACCAACTTTGATCTCTGTGCCTGCTACTTATTGTCACTTAAAATCGATCTTTCTGTAGTTAATAAATCTGTTTTATATTTTACCTAAAACAGTGTGCTCTGGTTGAAGTGCTTGGAAGATCTCAGCTCAGGTTACAAAGGTTAGTGTGTGTCCACTCACATCGAATATGGGGCGGACTGGGTAATGAACCAGGGCAAGAAGACGGTACAGCTCTCGGGGGCAAGGCTGGGGAGAATTGGCTGGAACCTCTCTATTGATGGTTCATGAGCGGCTGGGAGATCATTCATGTAACTCAGCTGGGTGTGTCCCTGCCTATGGATGTCTGTGTAAGTGCAGTGCCTATCGAAGGTTTGTAGCTTGACATCCACATCACAGTGTGAGACGGAATCCCCAGGTTGGTGGGATAGAGGGCTCAGCAGTCCCATACTCCTGTCCCAGGAACCCCATCACAGGTGCTTTCCAAGCTCAGTTGCAAACCCACACTGCATTGGTATGCACACCTCCCAGATCCAGGTAGGTGCATCCCTCCCAGTGCTGCACTGACAGGTGTCTGACACTGGGGTTTCTGTGGGTGTTTCTCGTCACCTTGCTAGCTGGAGCCATTTGAGGGCTTGGTTTGGGGTGTCTCGTCTGTCCATCCCGCAATGCTGTGTGATGCTCTCAGCCCACCAGTGCAGCCATGGCCCTGATGTGTTTATAAGTTAAATCGACAAAGGAAACACAGTCATAGAGTGGAGAAATGAGCTGCTACAGATCATCTGGCTGCCAGGAATAGAACCCAATCCAATCTTCTGAATCACAATCCACAGCCCTACCCACTAGGCTACATCACCTCTCTGTTAACCCTGTGGAAGAAACACACTCTTTGGTTTCAGGGGTCTTGTATCAGGTTTGGTCCCAAGGCATCCTCTCACTTGAATTTAGTTCTGTGATTCTACTTCTTTTAAAAATCAAAAATGTTTTAAAGCTGCTGAAATTGAAATGAAACTTTTCGATTTTGTGGAAACAAAATGTCTCATTTGGCCCAAAACTTTTCCCCCTTTTTATTGGCCAAAATGTCCGGATCCGCTTGGAGCTGATACGAAATTTCCCTCACAACCTTTCTAAACTGACAGTGAACCCCAAAACCCACCCGGGTCCTGCCTTGGCCTGGACGCCTGGGCTCCCCAGACCAGAGCAGGGCAGGTCACCAACCCACCATGGGCAAAGGGCCTTTTGCCAGGGGCAAGATTCATCCCAGGTGCAAGCCAGGGAGAATCGGACCAGGGACATGGGTCAGGGAGACGGGACGTCTCTGAACCGAACCCCACAGGGGGTGGAGGGGGGCGGAGCTGTGGGTGGCCCCGATTCCCACAGTGGGCGCTAGTGGGAATCTCTTTGGCAGGGGGGATGGGCTCAGCGCAGCGGTTGGGGGCCCAGCTATGGGGCAGGAGGGTGGCCAATGGGGAGGTGGCTGCTGTTCCCGGAGGGCCCGGGGCGGCCAATGGGAGCGGAATCCCGCAGCCTCCAGTCAGGAATCCCAAGTATTCAAGATGGACGGCAGCGGAAGGAGGGGGAGGGGCGCTGCCTTCCCGGGGGGCTCGGGGCGAAAGTTTCACCTCGGCTGCTCGCTGGGGTGAGCCAGGAGCGCGGAGCCCGGGATGGAGAGAGCGAGGTACGGGTCGGCGCGGGGCGGGGAACCGGCATCGTTGGGCGGGGGGACCCCCTGCCTTTGCCCCTGCAGCCCTGCCCCCCGCTGCCACCCCCTGCAGCCCTGCCCCCCGCTATCCCCCCTGCAGCCCTACCCCCCGCTGCCACCCCCTGCAGCCCTGCCCCCCGCTGCCACCCCCTGCAGCCCTGTCCCCCGCTGCCACCCGCTCTGCCCCATCACCCTGCCTTTGCCCCTGAGTCCTGCCCCTGCCTGCAGCCCTGCCCCCCGCTGCCACCCCCTGCAGCCCTGGCCCCCGCTATCCCCACTGCAGCCCTGCCCCCTGCTGCCACCCCCTGCAGCCCTGCCCCCTGCTGCCACCCCCTGCCTATGCCCCCTGCTGCCACCCCCTGCAGCCCTACCCCCCGCTGCCACCCCCTGCCTATGCTCCTGCAGCCCTGCCCCCCACTGCCCCCCCCTGCCTATGCCCCTGAGACCTGCCCCTTGCTGCCACCCCCTGCCTTTGCCCCTGCAGCCCTGCCCCCCGCTGCCACCCCCTGCCTATGCCCCGCCACCCCCTGCATCCCTGCCCCCTGCTGCCACCCCCTGCATCCCTGCCCCCCGCTATCCCCCTTGCATTCCTGCCCCCTGCTGCCACCCTCTGCCTATGTCCCTGAGACCTGCCACCCGCTCTGCCCCATCACCCTGCCTTTGCCCCTGCAGCCCTGCCCTCCGCTGCCACCCCCTGCCTATGCCCCTGAGCCCTGCCACCCGCTCTGCCCCATCATCCTGCCTTTGCCCCTGCAGCCCTGCTCCTACCTGCAGCCCTGCCCCCTGCTGCCACCCCCTGCCTATGCTCCTGCAGCCCTGCCCCCTGCTTGCAACTCTCTTCTCCGCTCCCTGCCCCTCAGCCCCATCCCTGTAACCTTGCTGCCCTCTCTTCCCTACCCCCATATCCCTGCCCGCCTGCTTCCCTGGCCCCAGCTTCCTGCAATCCTACCTCTCCCTCCCTTCCCTACCCCCATATCCCTGCCCCTTCTTTCTCCCTCCTCCCCTAGTCCCCCTCTTTGCCTTCCTGACCTCATCCCTCCTTTTCGTTTGGGGGTGGGGGGATCATGCTGAGGGTTCTGGTTTGCATGGGGACAGGGTGGGGGTGTTTTAAAATGGGCCAGGGGCTCGTTATGTGTTGCGGGGAGAGGAGGAGAGTCATGGGGCTCGTCACCCCGTCCCTTTGAGTGGGGGTGTGAGAGCAGTGGGCAGGAGGGGCGTTGGGATCCCTCTGCCGTCTCTTGTACCCCACAAAGTCCCCCTTCCTCACCTACCCCTGTCACTCACCACCCTACGTCTACAGTTGCCCTTCCCCAACCCCCACCTCTGTGCCTGTCACCCCACACTGCACCCTGCTCCCCCATCGCTACATCTGCCAGTCCCATCCCCTCACCTCCACACCTGTCTCTCCTCCCCGGTCACCCACGATCAGTAACACTGTACTGGCTGTGCCAAGCATAACCCCTCCCCCCGCCACACCTAAGCCCACCCTAACTTCCCCACCGCCCAGTCAGCCGGCTGCCAAAGGGGTGCGTGGGAAAAGGGGGCTATGGGGTGAGACAGCAGGGGAAATCAGAGCTGGGGTTCACTGCTGCAGGAGTCTTAGGCTTGTGAGGACTCGGACCTAAGCCCCACTGGCAGATGTTGCCCTGTTCCGGCAGCATAAAGGGTCTTATGGTGGGTAGAAACTGCCCCTGAGAATCCCCCCTGCCTGGGAGGTGTCCCTGGGGAGTGTGGAGCTGGCCCAAGGACCCTTCTCCCAGCCCTTGGCATAGGGGATTGCTCTAGCTGACATCGGGGACAGGCTGGCTTCTGCCCCACCTCAACCTGCCCCTGTCCCTAAAGTGACTGGCTGGCTGGCTGGCTCTGTGAGTGCTTCCTGGAGCTTCTAGACAGACAGCTCAGGACTCATTCAGGGCTTGTAAACTCCGCAGGAGTGAAGAGACACCTCTCCTAGCCTGCGAACCCCCTGCCTCTGCCTCCCTCGTCCCAGCAGCTCCCTCTGGGGCTTTGTAAACTGCCTGAGCAGGGATTCCAGACTGCGCAGGATCAGGGCTGGGAGCTCACTGCGGGAGGGAATCCTTTGACCCAGCTGCCATGTGCTCCCCGGCCTGAGTAGCTCATCGCTGCCTGTAGTCCCTGAAACGGGGCTGGCACTCTCCTAGCAGCCTTGACCATGATCAAATCCCCCATGGTGTGAGGCAGGGGGTGTTGTCCACTACTCTCTTCCCTTCCCTAGAGAGCCCCTAGGGTGGAGGTCACGGTACAGGACGTCTGTCAGTAGCAAATGCCTCTGAGCCTTGTTACAAGAGAGCTCTGTGGCTGTATATCTGTACATAGTGAATAGGTAAATTGCCAGTAGGTGGCACTCAAACACATGTAGCATAGTTCCTGGCTTCTGTGGGACCAATATGAATTGCCCTGTGCTATCAGGAGCTTCCTCTGTGCAGCTCCTAACGAATCTCCATTGCGTCCTGGTCACACGGCCACTGCTTCTTCCTTTGCTGCCGAGCTGGAGCCGGCACCTAGAGCCTCTGCTCATTGCTCCTGCTATTTCTCATCCCCAGTGTCAGTAGTGTTCTGAGTGTCCGCTGAGCCAGCATCCTCCTCGTTTCCACCTAGGTGGATCTGCTCCTGGTGTAGGCGTCACCAAGGGATCATGCTTTGTGACCTGATGGTCCCTTTCTTTTTGGGATCTCCCAATTTCACTGTAGTTGTGCACTAAGACAACAACTGTAATCTAATCTCATGCTTCAGGCCTTCAGCTGATCGCCTGTAGGGGTCAGGAGGGAATTTTCTCCCCAATGCACAATTGGCTTCATGTGTGATATCATAACACAGCACTGTCTATAGGGAGCTCCATCCTATGCAGCTCTTTCATCTCTGTGGTCCCACTGCGTTTTGATGCATGGAGGTGGCTGGGCGGTTTTGCTTGTCCGCTCACCTAGAAGTGCTCTTGCCACCTGCTGTAAATTTGGATCACTTTCTCCGTTTGAACTTGATTGAGTTGGGAAACGGGTGGCACCTGGGGCACGTTGACTTGATTTGCCTCTTCCTTCAGCATTCTTGCGAACATTTCTGCTAAAGGAAGCTTCCCTTACCGCGCCTGACAGGTACTTGTCGCAATTTTCCAATCCCTTTCTGAAGCTGCGGTGCTGCCTTGCACAGCCTGCCGGTCTCTGTCAGTTTTATCCTGCTGTCCATCGCTGATGTATCTGGGCGCCTTCCATGTAAAATCAATAACAGTATCACAGCCCCTGATGATTTTCATGGAATTTCTGGTACTTCACAGTGTCAAAACTTTGTTTGGGGCAGGGGGTTGTTTTTGATGGTTGGAGTTTGGGTTTTTTAAAAGGTTTTTTTATTAATTTCCACTGTGGTTGGTAGGGATAGAAGGGGGTATCTGTGCTGTGAATGTCATTCTTACAGTTCATAGGTTGCAGAGCCAGAAGGGACCATTGAGATTACCTAGTCTGATCTAGTATAACACAGGCCAGTGAACTTCCCTGAATTAATTCCTGTTTGAACTAGAGGTGATCTTTTAGGAAAACATCCCGTCTTGATTGAAAAATTGCCAGGGGTGGAGAATCCCCCATGACCCTTGGTAAGTTGTTCCAATGATTAATTTCCCCTCTACTAAAAATGTGTGCATTATTTCCAGTCGGAATTTGTTTGGCTTAAACTTCCGGCCATTGGATCTTGGCTGAAAGGCGTTGTTGAAGAGGAAAGTTTGCAGCGTTTCCTAAAAGACAGAGACTCTGGATTCACCTGGTCTTTGGAAATTCTTGCCACCGCCAGAGAATGCTTTGGGCCTGATTCTTAAGCATTGTGGCCCGGGTTGTGTGATCTGTCAAGCCCCAGAAGAGCGCTGCTGCGCCAGTGGTTTGTTGATCTAAATTCAGTCATGCTGGTAGCTGCGGCTTGATCCATTATTGTTTAGAAAACTAGGACCAATGGGTGTTGGAAGCTGCCCGGGACCCTGGATGAACTTGACCCTGCAGTACAGCTTCCAATGGTTCAGGGTTTGACGTCTGCCTTATATTTATGAAAAGGCTCCCACCCTAACTCAGCGGCTAGCATTTTCTCCTCAATCTGAGCCTAGCGCCTGTGTGTGCTAGTGAGCACTTTGAAAGCATGTGCCACTGAGTGATCATCTAAGCCAGGGGTCTCAAACTCAAATGACCCCGAGGGCCGCATGAGGACTAGTGCATTGGCCCGAGGGCCGCATCACTGACACGCCCCCTTGCTGCCCCTGGCCCCACCCCCAATCCACCCCTTCCATGAGGCCCCGCCCCTGCCCTGTCTCTTCTCCACCTCCTCCCCTAAGCGCGCGCAGTTTTAATAAATATATACACTCAGTAATGCACCTCACTCAAAGGACAAAACACGCACTTAGATTTACTGCCTAAGGCTCTGGGAGGGAGTTTGGGTGGGGGAGGGGGTCTGGATGCAGGCTCTGTGCTCGATGCAGGCTCCAGGCTGCGGCAGGGGGTGGGGGTGCAGGCTTTGGGACGGAGTTTGGGGATAGGAGGGAGTGCAGGGGTGAGGGCTGTGGGGCTGAGGGCGAGGGGTACATGATGCAGGAGGGGGCTCAGGGCTAGGGAAGAGGGTTGGGCTGTGGGGTGAGGGCTGTGGATGAAGGGTTCATGATGCGAGGGGGCTCAGGGCTAGGGAAGAGGGTTGGGCTGTGGGGTGAGGGCTGTGGATGAGGGGTTCATGATGCGAGGGGGCTCAGGGCTAGGGAAGAGGGTTGGGCTGTGGGGTGAGGGCTGTGGATGAGGGGTTCATGATGCGAGGAGGCTCAGGGCTAGGGAAGAGGGTTGGGCTGTGGGGTGAGGGCTGTGGATGAGGGGTTCATGATGTGAGGGGGCTCAGGGCTAGGGAAGAGGTTTGGAGTGTGGGGTGAGGGCTGTGGATGAGGGGTTCATGATGTGGGGGCGCTCAGGGCTGGGGCAGAGGATTAGGGTGCGGGGGATGAGGGGTTCATGATGTGGGGGCGCTCAGGGCTGGGGCAGAGGATTAGGGTGCGGGGGGATGAGGGGTTCATGATGGGGGGGCGCTCAGGGCTGGGGCAGAGGATTAGGGTGTGGGGGCATGAGGGCTCTGGCTGGGGCTGAGGATTAGGGTGCAGGGGGATGAGGGGTTCATGATGTGGGGGAGCTGAGGGCGGGGGCTGAGGATTCGGGGGCGGGGGGAATGAGGGCTCTGGCTGGGGCTGAGGGTTTGGGGTTGGAGAGGCTCAGGGTAAGGGAAGCCTGCCTTGCCAGTACTGGCGGAGGGCAGGCACTAGGACCCTGCACCCTAATCCTCAGCCCCAGCCAGAGCCCTCATCCCCCCACACCCTAATCCTCTGCCCCAGCCCTGAGCGCCCCCACATGCAGCCCTGACCGCCCCCACATCATGAACCCCTCATCCCCCCGCACCCTAATCCTCTGCCCCAGCCCTGAGCGCTTCCCTTCCCCCCCCCCCAGCCCGGCCCCGGCGGGTCCCCCTTCCCTCCCCCCCCCCCGGCCCCGGCGGGTCCCGCTTTCCCCCCCCCCTTACCCGAGCGCGTCTCCGGCGGTCCCGCTCAGAGCCGCGTGGTGAGGGGGCGGGGCTGGGAGCTCCACGCCGAGCGCAGCGCTCAGCCCAGAGCTCCCAGCCCCGCCCCCTCCCCACGCGGCTCGGATCGGGGCGGGGCTCAGGCGCTCGGACGGAGACTCGGCGCTCTATGCGCCGAGGCTCCAGGAGAGGGGCGGAGGCGGGAGCCTCCGCTTTTCTCTTGGGGGCCCCTGCGGAGCTCCCCTGGGGAGCTCCGCGGGCCGCAGGGAAGAGCTCCGCGGGCCGCATGCGGCCCGCGGGCCGCATGTTTGAGACCCCTGATCTAAGCCGTAGGCCAGCTCTGAAGCCAGGGTCACTTGTGAGATCAGAGGCTCTGTGTTAACCTCCAAATGTTCCCATCTGGAACAACTGCTATTTTCTGGTTTATTTGTTAAGATTTTCCCCTAGTGCCGTTCTCTGCTGGCCTCAGACGGCATTCCAAGTGGAGATCTTATCTGTGACAAACAAGCTGAATGTGGAGGGTTATAGGAACATGCCTGTGAATTCTTGGCTCGGTCCGCCCTTTTCTGAGAACTCATAAACCTCTGTACTTACTCCAGCCACTACCCCAGCGACACAGAGCGACACTCTGCCTGTGTGTGTGTGTGTGGGGGGGGGTTATTAATGATGATTATTATTCCCACAAGCCAAGACACCAGATCCTGAGCAGGAATGCACTGAAGCCAACAGAGCGACAGTGATTCCCTGCAGCCCAGAAATTGAGGGATTGAAAGAAAACCGCCATGATGTTCTCCTGGGAGCATGAGTTGCAGGCACTGCTATGGGGACTTTGGAGTGTGTCTGTTGTGGCAGGACAGGGAGGGGAGTGGACCCAGGAGTTCATGACCTAATAGATCCTTTTCATCCCTGGCCTGTTTCCAGGGGCGGCTCCAGGCCCCAGCACGCCAAGCGCGTGCTTGGGGCGGCAAGCCGCGGGTGGCGCTCTGCCGGTCGCCGGGAGGGCAGCAGGCAGGCCGCCTTCGGCAGCATGCCTGCGGAGGGTCCGCTGGTCCCGCAGCTCCAGTGGACCTCCCGCAGGCGTGCCTGCGGAGGGTCCGCTGGTCCCACGGCTTCGGTGGAGCTGCAGGACCAGCGGACCCTCTGCAGGCACGCCTGCGGGAGGTCCACCGGAGCTGCGGGACCGGCGACCGGCAGAGCGCCCCCTGCGGCGTGCCGCCATGCTTGGGGCGGCAAAATGTCTAGAGCCGCCCCTGCCTGTTTCTGTGACCTGAGATAAATCTGATTGTTAAACAAACACGGTTGTCCTTTCCCCCTCCCCCGCATGCCATGGTGTTTGGTTCTGTTTCCCAAATGCCACTTACTCCATATCTGAGCACAAAGTCCAGCCCCACCAGCAGGTCACTGACCTCAGGAGCAGGAGGGCATCCCAATCACTGCGGAGCCTGGGAGCCAGCTTCCAGGAAGCCTCATTCCCTGGAGGTGACTGGCAGCCAACCCCACCCCCCACACACACAGGTTTGCAATGGTGCATGTGGGCCTGTGTTTGCTGAAGATTTTAAAGAAATGCAGCAGGGGAGTTGAGGGCCTGCCGAGGAAACTCGCAGCCAGGCTCTGAGGTCTGATCATGGGCCAGGAGAGGCGGAGAGGGTTGGCCCCCAGCTGGTTTCTCTGAGTGCCCCCTCTCTGGCCCCAAGCCTCATGTCGTTACCTCTCTGGGGTGGAATCCAGTGAGTCTCCCAGTCTTAGACCCGCCTCTGGGCTACAACTGCCTGTGGATCAGCCGTGCTTCCCCAGCAGCTCCGACTGGGTTCAGCACCCAGCTTCTTCCCCTCGCAAGGCTGTGCCCAGTGGTGTCTAAGGACCGGGAGGAGGCTTCCCACCAAAGGGTTGTTTACTTGAACAGTAGGAGCCAAGCGGTTAGAGAAAAGGACACAGAGCTTGCTTTAGGCTCCTATCTCATGTCGCTTCCCATCCCCTGAGCGTGGTCTGGGCAGGCCTAACCTCTTCAGACCCCCCCCAGCCCCAGCAACTCATTGCTAGCTCAGCTGGCCAGTGGCTCGGGGAGCTCTGTCCGGTCCCCAGTACGGCAGGGGCGCTCTGCGGGCTGCAGCAGCAGGCAGGATGCGTCCGTCTCCCTTGGTGACTCCCACCCAGCTGAGCTGTGGGGCCCACCTTTTATGCTTCTTTTTCCTGCCCCACCCTTCACCAGAGGGCAGGCTGGGCTCACTTGGCTCTGTCCACCAGAGGGCAGGCAGCGGCCATCCCTCGCCATCAATCTTCAAGGGAGGCCAGGCCGTCTTGCTACAGTGCGTAAATAGCTTGGGAAATCTGACCCCCAGGAGACCAAAGGTAGCGCTGGATACTGCGTCCCACCAATCCCCTTGGTCTTGCCCTTTCGTCAGTTCCAGGGGATGCTGGTCAATTTCATTGTGGGACACACCATTTCCTGTTGCCTACTCAACCTATTCCAGGATGTGAAATCCCAACTCATTGGGCCCCTGGAGCAAGGGATGGTGAGATGGCTCTCAGCTTACCCGGAAGGGTGCTTGTTAAGGTTTTGCAGTGACTTTCTCCCGTTTCCCCTCCCAAATCCAGCAGATCTGAATGGAAATGGCCAGAGGGAGGTGGCTGTTAGAAAATACCCAGGAGAGGGTCTCGCGGGAGGAAAGGATGGTTAAAGTACAGGCTGAGGCATGGGTTCTTGTCTTGCTCCAACTCCCAGTATGACCTCAGGCAAGGCCTTTCTGTGCCTCAGTTTCCCCAGCTTTAAAACGATGCCCCCTCCATACAGGATTGTGAGTCTACATTCACTCAAGCATGTTAAGTTCCTTGGCTGGAAGGTGCTATTAGTGGCAGTGCTGCCTCCAAAGGCTTAATCCCACGGGGTGGGAGTTGCAACCACTGGCATCTCATGGAAGAGGCGCTCGGTCAATTGATATAAAATATCATTTTCTTTATTACCTGAGCGATGCAGGTGCCTGTACCGCACTAGCCAACAAACAGGGCCCAGAGAGTGCGTCAGCTCCCCAGCTGGTGTCAATCAGCAAGGCACTATTTACTACAACAGAGCTGTGCTGATTGACACCAGAAGGGGAATTCAGTGACACACGGTGTGTAGGTTGGACCCCACGGCTCCCTTTCCTTGAAACAGCAGATTTGTCAACAAATCTCACCTTTGGGAAGGAGCAAATTGGTGACATCAATTTTTTTTTCTGTTGCTGGTGAGGGGTCCCTCAACAATGGGTGAGACTTTTGAGGATGAAGGTGGATGGGAGGAATCAGGGCTGAAAGGGCCTGTCTACATGGGGAGAGGAACTAGCATTACTGTACTGGTATAATTACACTGCTATAGATCATAGAGTCTAAGGCAGGAGGGATCTCTAGGACCATCTACTCTGTCCCCTTGTACAGCACAGGCCATAGGACTTCTCTGAAATAATTCCCGTTTGAACTACAGCTGGTCTTCTAGGAAAACATCCTGTCTCAGTTAAAAAAATTGCCAGTAATGGAGAATCCACCACGAGCCTTGGTAGATTGGTTCAATGGTTAATTATACTGGTATAACTCCCTATGGGGATGCTCTTAGGTCCCTTCCAAAGGGATATGAGCTAAACTGGAAAAAGGCCATAGAACATCAGGGTTGGAAGGGACCTCAGGAGGTCATCTAGTCCAACCCCCTGCTCAAAGCAGGAGCAATCCCCAGGCAGATTTTTACCCCAGATCCCTAAATGGGCCCCTCAAGGGTTGAACTCGCAACCTTGGGTTTAGTAGGCCAATGCTCAAACCACTGAGCTGTGCCTACCCCCACACTATTATTCCAAATGAGTGTGTCACCATGGGGGGCTATAGTGGGATAATTATACAGATGTCCCTAAACCTCTGACTGCCAGACGCTGGGACTGGACGACAGGGGACAGATCACTCAAAATTGCCCTGTTCTGTTAGTTCCCTCTGAAGCATCTGGCATGGGCCACTGTCAGAAGACTGGATGCTGGGCTAGATGGACCACTGGACTAACCCAGTATGGCCGTTCTTGTGTTCTTATAGCAACGCTGGTAAATTTCCCCATGTAGAAAAGCCGTAAGTAGACCAATAACTCCCCTTGTTTATCCCTCTAGGTGAGGCAGGACTGTTTGCCACTAGGAATGGATCTGGATGTTAATTACAGTTAGAAAATGGATAATTAGGTTCCGTCTCCAGGGGGAACCTTGACATTGCCCGTGCTTAGAAGGGAAAGGGGCTGGCTGAAACGAATGTGGTTTAAAGTGTGTGTGTGCGCGCGCATGTGTATGGAGGGGTGGGGTTGTTCTTTGCTCTTCTCTTTTTCAGATCCCTTTGTGATTTTTGAACACTCTTGTTTATCTGAGAGAAATTCCTTCTCTCCAAAAATCCTGGGGTTTGTTGAGCAGCGAATGAAAAGAACGATATAAAAATGTGTCCAAACAAATTGCTCAGAAGGTTCTTCAGAACCTGGCAGTGAAAATGATCGTAGAAGGTCAGGAAAAGAGAATGAGGGGAAATCCCTTGTTTTTCAGCTGTTTTCAGGGAAACTGAAGTGGGTCAAAGATTACGGAATTTGAAGCTTTAGCCCCTCCCCCACATCAAACAGATAAACCAAAATACTCAGAGTTGGACACAGCCAACTGCTATGCGATTAGGAGGCATTTTGTAGCTTGCGAATTTTAATATGTAGACAGATTTTTAGCATTTTGAATCGAAACAAGAGTCGATCATTGCCACAAAGCCTCGCTCCCTTGTAATATATCCATTGTAATTCCACGTGGCTGGACTTTACAAACACGAGACAAGCCATTTACAACGCACACTTCACTTCTCTACAGAGGAAAAAGGACAGTAAACTATCTAAACTCCTACATGGCACAGGGGGCTACAGCAGTGGTACCCTCAATTCATCCAACAATATTGTTAATCTATCCAACCACACATTTAGCTTGGAGGAAGAGTCTGTCCTATCTCGGGAACTCTCTGCCCCACCACCCCCACGAACACGATACAGTTCTGCGGTGATCTGGAAGCCTACTTTTGTCATCATACAAAAGCCAGCAGGAGAACACTTCAGTCTTCCTGGATAATCTATAACAGATTTAAAAGCAGCTATACTTGAACAAAAAAAACTTCAGAAACAGACTTCAGAGAGAAACAGCAGAACTAAAATTCATTTGAAAATTTAACACCATTAATTTGGGCTTGAATAGGGACTGGGAGTGGCTGGCTCATTACAAAAGTATCTTTGCCTCTCCTGGAAGTGACACCTCCTCATCTATTATTGGGAGTGGACCACATCCACCCTGATCGAATTGGCACCGTCAACACTGGTTCTCCACTTGTGAGGTAACTCCCTTCTCTTCATGTGTCATTATATAATGCCTGCATCTGTAATGCTCACTCCATGCATCTGAAGAAGTGAGGTTTTTTTTACCTACAAAAGCTTATGCCCAAATAAATCTGTTAGTCTTTAAGGTGCCACCGGACTCCTTGCTCCATTGTAATGTTCAGCATGCAGTGTCAGGGAAGGGGCACTAGAGGGAGTAGGAGACAAGAAATACACAGGGCTGGTAATTCGGGGCTGCTGCTCCATAGATTTGCTGTAATAATGATGCTGATGTGCAGATATTCTTGGTGTCCCGTCTTGGTGAGGGCTGGGATGGATTTTCCAGTCTTGTTGAGGGCTGGGATGAAGCTCCTTGAAGAGGAGATGCTGCCCAGTGTATTTAGATTGGTAATGAATGTTTCTATTAGTGATCACCACTGAATAGCATCATGAAGATTAGATTATTTGGGGAGGAGGAATGGGACACGGGGCCTTTCCCCTCCAGTGGCAGCGCTTCCGATCCAGCCCCAGGCAGGGGAATGGCTGGCTCAAGGGTCGGGAATGGGATATGGATCCTTTCCCCTCTAGGGGGCGCTGGCTCTGATCCAGCCTCAGGGTGAGGGGATTGGCTGGCTCTGGGGAATAGGGAGTGGGACTTATATCTCAACAGAGTGGTCTAGGACTGAACAGACCCTGGGACTGAGCACCTCTTCCCCACAGGCGGGAGCATGCAGAGGGGTGTGGGTGTGTGTTGGGGGAGGGTTTCTGGCTCTGGGGCACACAGAGGGATGGGGATGGGGGATTTCCAGCTGTGGAGCACACAGGAGCAGGGGAGGGTTTCTGGCTTTGGGGCACATGTGGGGGTTGGCTCTTGAGCACACAGAAGGGCCAGCGGGGGGATAGGAGGTTCCAGCTCTGGGGCACACAAAGGTGCTGGCAGGGAGAGGGGGTTCTGGCACTTGGGCACACAGAGATGCCGGTGGGAGTAGAGGGTTCCGGCTCTGGGGTACATGGGGGGTGTTTGGGGTTCCGGCTCTGGGGCACATGGGTGTGTTTGGGGTTCCAGCTCTGGGGCACATGGGCGTGTTTGGGGTTCCGGCTCTGGGATACATGGGGGGTGTTTGGGGGTTCCAGCTCTGGGGCACACAGAGGGGCCGGCCAGGCTGTGGGGTTCTGGTGCTAGGGCCAGTGACCCAGGCTTCCCTCTCTTTTCCAGCTCTGGTTCCTGAGGCCTCGCTCCCGAAAAGCCCCAGTAGAAGAACGTACGAAGAGCCATGAAAATGGAGACTTGCTCCTTCCTGCACCTGTGATCCCTCCATGGCCCAGGATGCCTCAATACCATGTCCTGCCCCTGTGAGGGGCCCTATCTAGCCCAGACCCCCTCAGCCCATGGCCCCCCAGCCCTGCGGGGGTGGGTGGGAAGGGGTGATTTCCTAGCTGCTGAGGAGGAGGTGAGAGGGGACGAGAGGTACGGCAGATCCCCACCACCACCACGCCGCCGTCCTGGGCTCTTTTCACATTGTGCTACTGTCTGAGCCCCTGCCAAGCAGTGCAATGTCAAAAGGGCGTCGGGCAGGCGGTGCCAGCACCACTCTGCCTCTGGGGGTCTGGGAGAAGGAGGGCAGAGTGAGGATCTGCAGGGGGACACAGACTACCCTTCCCAGAGTGGGGCAGAGGAGGGGATGAGGGGGGTGCTGTGCTCATGGCAGGGGGCTTTGATGCTGAGGAGGGGTGCTGGGCTTGGGGCAGGGGTTTCAGGAACTCAGTTGCCTAGCAACCTAGTGAGCTCGTTTGGTTCAATAACCCTAAGTGACTGTGCTCCCTGATTGAACTGAAGGGCCATCAGGTCACCAATGAACCCCTGTAGCACCAGCAGCACAGCGGCTGCTCAATACATTCCATGTTCCCAGCTGTGCCAGACTCGCTTCCTGCTGGCCCTTACCCCACTCATTGCAAGCTCCACAACAGCTCTTCCCTTTGGACTCCTGCCCCCTGGCTCTGACTAATGGCTTGTCCCCTGGCCACGACTCCACTTCTGCCCTCTGACTCTGCTCCAACCACTAGGCCAGACTCCTTCTCCGACCCCTTGGTCTCACCACCTACACCTTGGCATGTGACTGTTTGCTAGAAGGTAGCAGGGGCTTTGCCGCACAGCACGGAGCTTCCATCCAGAATGGCCCCAGTAGGAGTTCACCCCACCTTTGCAGACGTTGTTGGAGTCCTGCAGGAACTGCAGGCTCAAGTTGCCTCGCTGCATGACCGGAATGGGCCCTCCAGGCCCAGGTACAAGCCCAGGCAGTATCTTCTGTCCCCACAACTCTTGCATCCATTTTCCGTGAGCCCGAGTTGCCCCTACCCAGTAAGTTGGATGGGGATTGTGCCAGATGTCATGGGTTCCTTAACCAATGTCGTCTCCAGTTCATGTTGTGGCCAGTTGGACCTCACAGCTCAATTCCAAGTGGGATTAGTTCTCAGTCTGCTCCGAGGAGAGGCCCTGACGTGGGTGTCCCCTTTCCTGGAAGGGAGCAGTCCTCTCCTTGAACACTGCGGGAGCTTTGTACGGGCTGGGGTGGGCGTCTCCATGGACCCTAATGGAGAATGGACAGCAGAAGCTGCTCTCCACGCCCTCTGGCAGAGGGTCAGGTCCGTCGCAGCAGAATTCCAGTGTCTGGCCACAGACACTCACTGGAATGAGGCTGTGCCGTGACACCACCTTAGGCAGGCACTCCACAATTCTGTCAAAGATGAATTAGCGCAGGTGGAACCTCCGCCTAGTCTAGCAGCTTTAATTGGGCTTTGCATCCAGATTGATGGTCAACCAACGGAGCAAGCTCAAGAAACAGGCCACCTGACCCCCGCTGCCCAGAACGCTCCCATCTCCTGCAGTCCCAGTTGTCCTACCAGATCCTGAACCAATGCAAGTTGACCAAATCCTGACCCACCTTTCCACTGCTGAAAAGAACTGTCGTCAGGCATTGGGGTTGTGCTTGTATGGGGCGGGGGGGTTGGACCCCTTAGGAAGCCACCTGATGTTCTGAGATATCACTAAGTCAGAGGGGGGCAAACGATGGCTCGCGGGCCACATCCGGTCCGCAGGACCCTTCCCTCTGGCCCCGAGCTCCTGCCAGGGAGCGGGGTCAGGACAGGCTTGTGGAGGAGCCAACCCAACTCCCCGGCAGCCCGGTGAGCGGGGCGGAGTCTAGCCCCTGGCCCCTCCCCTTCTGCTCCCCTCCCTCCCTTCCTCCCTCGCAGTCACAGTCCCCCAGCGCCTGGGCAGTGTGTCTGCAGCTCCGGCTGGCTGGCCCGGCTATAGCGCTGCCAGACCTGGTGCTCCAGGGTGGCGCTGTCGGGGCAGGGAGCAGGGGGAGTTCTGGGGGAGAGATTGCAGGGGAGCAGTCAAGGGGCCTGGGCCCTGCTGCTGGGGACAGGGGCAGAGCAAGCCAGGGCCCCCCTCCACCCCCAGTGTGCTTGGTCCCTGTCCCCAGCAGCCAAGCCCAGACAGGGAGCGAGCCCTGCCCGACTGCCAGGGAGAGCAGCCAGATGAGCAGGGGAAACACACAAGGAAGGGACTGAGCCCCCCTTTCTCCCACCCCACACATAATGTGGGGTGGGGAGAGCAGGGTGGGTTGGGTGGGGACCGGGGGGATTGGATAGGGGTGGGGGTTCCAGGGACGGTCAGGGGGTGGGGAGCAGGGGGGATTGGATAGGGGATGAGTGTCCTGGGAGGATGGTGAGGGGGCAGAGAGCAGGGGTATTTGGGTAGGATTTGGGAGTCAAGGGGAGCAGTCGGGGGTGGGGAGCAGTGGGGGTTGGATAGGGGGCCAGGCCACACCTTGCCTCGCTGTTTGGGGAGGCGTAGCCACCCCCAGCCTTCCCTACCTGGCCCTCCATACAGTTTCTATATCTGATGTGGCCCTAGGGCCAAAAAGTTTGCCTACCCCTGCACTAAGTCTACCTGTTCTGCTAGCGTGAGCCCCCTTTCAATCATGGAATATCAGGGTTGGAAGGGACCTCAGGAGGTCATCTAGTCCAACCCCCTGCTCAAGGTAGGGCCACTCGCCAGACAGACTTTTACCCCAGTTTCCTAAAGGGCCCCCTCAAGGATTTGAGCTCACAAGCCTGGGTTTAGCAGGCCAATGCTCAAACCACTGAGCTCTCCCTCCCCTCTTTAACTTGTCTTGCTGAGCCAGGCTCTTAAAACCTCCTCTAACACACACGCAGGCAAGGCCACACCCAGCTGCTGCTCAGCTGTGGGAAGACTCAGCTTCAGGGACTTGCTCCAGTACTCAGATGTCCACCTCCCTTGGAGCGCAGACCCAAAGATATACTATGAAATTCGCCCCCTCCCTCAATGTGGAGAGAGGTGTGCACAGTTTCCCCCGCCGCCCACTAGAACTTACAGAAACTGGGTTTAATAATAAACCAAATTTTATTAACTATAAAAGGCAGATTTTAAGTGGTAAAAAGGGCAACAAACAGAACAAAGCAGATTACTAAGCAACTGAAACCAAACGCACAAACTAAGCTAGTTTCGCTAAAGGAATTGGTTACAAATAGTATTTCTCACCCTAGATATTGTTGCAGGCAGGTTGCAAAGTTTCTGTGGTTCAGAGTTCCAGTTCTGTTCCTTTTCAGTCTGGACTCCTCCCTTGCCTTCCCTTTTGCAGTCTTTCTTCTTGGGCAGACAGGCCATGGAGAGGAGGAGTCCTGTTTGCCTTCCTCCCCACCCTTAAATAGGATTTACATAAGGTGGGAATCCTTTGTTCCCCAAACTTGAAACCCCCCCTTCCCTTATAGTGGAAAGTTACCAGAAGTCCCAGGCAATGTTTTAGTATCAGGTGACAAGACCACCTGACTCTGTAGGATCACAGCGTCCGTCCGTGAGTCAGTGACAGTGTGGAGCATCCACAGGACGACCAAGCTTTTCACACTCTATTGTCCCCGTTGATGGGCCATCTGCCCTGTCTGACTTTTCCATTGTTGTACCTGAAGTGTTAGCAGTGGGCGTCACTCATAGTTGAAATACAAGTATCTAGTCAATATTCCAAACTTCAGATACAGAAAAGATACAGGCATACAAATTGGGTAAGTGCATTCAGTAAATCATAACCTTCCCAAAGATATCTCACATGAGCCATCTTGCATAAAGTATGTCTCAGTTATGCCATATTCATATACGTATATTTTCATAAAGAATATGGAATGACACATCACAGGGGGTGCCTAGGCACATTGCATCAGAGTGCCTAGGCAATGCTAGAACCCAGCCCCAGTAGGGAAGCTAGGGTTGAGTCAGTGCTCCGCTATTCCCTACGGTGAATCGTGCTGCTGCCTATCTTGGCATCCCCTAACCAGCATGCCACCCCGCTGCATCTGCCTCTTCAGCATGTGCCATGCCAGACATCCACCTAGGGGCCTTGGTCAGCTTGGACACTTCTGGCAATTTTATGGACCAGGACTTTATGGAGCCTCGAATTCCCGACCTCTACAAGGTCTTCCCCAAGCTTATTGAGGTTATAGATGGGTCATTCCTATCTTCAGGCCCCATCATGCATCAAACAACCCACCTGGAGGGCATCAGCATTGGCAGTCACCGAGATCTTCCAGTTCAGGGTCATCTGCGCTTTGCATTCACCGGTCGACCTTGGTGTCCCCTGGCTTGTTGCCCATAAACCCCAAGTTAGCTGGCGCTTGCGATCTTTACTTTTCTATTCCCTGCAGTGCCGATGAGCATGCTTTCCAACTCTAGTGAATGGCTAGTCACATTCTGTGGCATGCTCCAGCCCTCGAAGGATCCAGAACTGCCAACCAAAGTTTCATTGGCAGTGCCCGGGATTCCTGCTGAGTACATAGAATATGCTGCGGTATTTGACAAACAGAAGGCAGATGCTCTACTTCCTCAGCACAGTGATGATTGCACAATTGACCTTCAACCAGGAACAGGAGTTCCTTTTGGGTGCATTTACACCTTATCTGCACCCCAGCTGCAGGCCCTCCAGGAGTACCTTGAGGAAAATCTGCGGAAGAGGTTCATTGTCCCTTGACTTCCCGAGTGGCAGCACGTCTTCTTCGTGGCTAAGAAGGATGGCTCCCTCCCTTATATTGATTATTGAACCTTTAACGAGATCACAGTCTGCAACTGATGCCCCTTTTCATAAATAAACTGGAAAGACTCCCAGTCAGGTCTTCACAAAGCTAGACTGGTGTGGGGCATACAACCTGTTAGAATCCAGCAAGGGAATGTGTGATGCTGACGGACCATTGGCCAGCTCATGCCAAGGCCCTTAGATCTCAGCTGAACGCTGGCAAATATGTAGCTGGAACCAGTCTGGCTCACCCATGTGCTAATATTGTTAAAGTAGGTATTAGAGTTATAAAAATGTGTTGCTGCATGCGCTAATCTAATATGATATCTGTATCCTATGTTACAAGGTAACAAATACAACAAGGAGTCTGGTGGCACCTTAAAGACTAACAGATTTATTTGGGCATAAACTTTCATGGGTAAAAAACCAAGAAGTGAGGGTTTTTTACGCACAAAAGCTTATGCCCAAATAAATCTGTTTGTCTTTAAGGTGCCACCAGACTCCTTGTTTTTGTGGATACTTGACACCATGTAAGGTAACAAATGTTTGCTCTGTAACTTTAACTCACCAGACAGACGAGAAGCATTACCAAGTGTGAAATACTATCTTGCCACAGGATGTGTTCTCTCTTGCCCAACAAAAGAAGTCCCATCAACACCAGATGAACTGTTGTGGAACATCAGAGGACAAAAGACTTTGTTGATCAGCCCCCTTACCACTTACCCCCCGAAGAAGAGACAGGCAGCTGAATTTGCAACTCAGCAGAAGGGGGAAAGGAATAAAAAGCCCTAACAAGGAGGAACTGTATCCTCTGCTTGGAGTCTGAGGAGTGGGACTTACTAAGCATAAGCAAAAGATCCCCAGTGGTTGGCCTAGATTAGCCCTAAGGGCACATAGCTTGCTTATTATAGAAGCTTCTATTACCTTTTGAAACTTAAGACAGGAACACATTTGTGTGTACAGTTAAACCTGCTTTAACCTTCTAAATAACTCTATTTCCTTTGCCTAGTTAATAAATCTTCAGATACTTTATTTTAGGATCGGTAAGACCCTTCGTTTTCGGTTTAAACGGATTTTTATTGAAAAATTCTCAGGTTTTAAAAATAGAATTAATTTTTTTTCTGATTTTCACTCTACTTTTGTATCATTCAAATATATACAAAATAACTCGTTTGATTAGGAAAATACAATATATGGCATGAGCTATATGTATTACGCTAATACATTAGTCCGTGTGTATATGCAAGGCTGCCTGCTGAAGTAAGGCTCTGTGTTGGTCTAGAAGATAAAATAAACAAAGAGGCGCACACGCAAGCTCTGAAGTGTGTTTGCATCTTAACGTACTGATGAATCTCCCGCACACCTCGTACACGTGTCAAGCTCTTAGATAACGGTTTAAAGATCTGACCCACTAAAATGTGAAGAAAACAAAAATCTGTATCAGAATCTGTTTCAGAACACAAGGAACTAGTCGAAAGTTTAAAAAAAAAAGAAACAGGAGAAAAGGATGAAGTTGTGTGTATGTGCTGCCAATTGTGTGGCCCAGTTATTAAACGTTAATATTTAAAGACTAATAGTTCTAAGTCTACAGCAGTAAACTGTTTATTCACATGAAAAGTTTTATTTGGGGATTAGAGAGATATTGTTTTCTTAAACTCAGAGGTGGCATTGTGTTTTGAATGCTATTTTTGTTCTGCAACAAACCACACTGCTGAATGGAATTCAAAGCATTAATCTACAGACTACTTTCCCCCCGTCTTTCTGTCCACCAAAATAAACCCTGGTATTTACCCAGAAAAATTAATTGTTTTTTTGCACTGATTTTCACCTGTTTTTGTTGTTGTGGTAACAAACACTGATAAATCCTCAGGAAAAATTAGAATAAAAACTGAAAATGAAGGGCCCCAAGGATTGGCTACAAGCGTTGTCTTTGGTGTGAGATCTAAAGTGCTGTTGAGCTGGGGTACGTGACTGGTCCTTTGGGACTGGGAGTAACCTGAACACTGTTGTGATTTTGTGTGTAAAGGCCCATCTGTCAGGCAAGCTTACCTAGGTGGCAAGATAGAGGAGAATACCCATGTTAAGGCTGTTATACTGCCTGAGACATTCACACTTGATGGTTGGTAAAATCTAAGTCTCAAACTCCCAGACAGGTTAAGAGGCCTTGCCTCTTAACAGTCTGCCTGTAGGCTGGTACTCATGCTCCTCAGCCACTGCTGGACAACAGAATGAATGGCCTTTTGAACCAGATATGGCCATTTTGACTATTTGGTCATGCCATTTGGTCCCACTACCTTCCAGCATTTCATGAATGATGTTTTCAGAGACATCCTCAACCAACTCATGATCATCTACTTAGATGATAGTCTCACTTTTTCAGAGACTCAAGAATTCCATGACCACCCAGTGCGCACTGTTTTCGGGTGGCTTTGCCAAAGTCAACTTGATGCGAAACCTGAGAAATGCAAATCCCTGCACCTTTTTCTCTCTGAAACTGATGCCCACTGAGAGAAACTATGATATGAGACAAAGAACTGCTGGCTGGCTGAGCTGCCTTTGAGGAATGGAGGCACCTCCTCAAGGAGGCGTACAGCTCTGTCCACGTCTGAGCCAAGCAAAAGAAGTTGGAGAAATGCAACAACTCAACCATCAGAATTGCTGGGCTCTTTTTCTCTCCCAATTTGACTTCATTGTTACGTACTGTCCAGGGACTAAGAACGGGATGGCAATGCCTTGCCACACAAGGATGAGGAGTATGAAATGGAGCAGGAAGCTTTCACCACTGTCATTAAACCGTCCCACTTTTGGGTGTGGGAGCCTCACGCTCACTTGATGACCACTTGCCATCCCTCGCTTCCAAGTGACCTGTTTGCAGCCTCAATCTGCCAGAATCCCCAAAGTTTCATCTACAACACGACCCACTTTATTGTGGGGATCGTCTCTACATGCCTGAGGGCAGTTCCTGGCTTCAGGTGCTAGAGTTGTGCCATGACTCGCCCATGGCTGGACATTTCAGCCCATTTAAAATCTGGCCCCTGATCACTAGGTACTTTTGATGGCTGATCTTATGAACGGATGTTAAAAACAATGCTGGGTCATGCAACCTGTGTACCCATAGGAAGAATCTATGAGCCGAGTCAAGCCCATGGGTGTCCCTCAGCCTCTCCCCACACCTCCTTGTCCTCGCTCTACCCTCTCAATGGACTTTATTGTTGTTACCGTGCTTCCAAGGGCACTCACTTATCCTGACCATAGTGGACCTCCTGACCAAGATGCCTCATTTTATTCCCTACTGCTCTGTGCCATCTTTGATTTGCTCTGACCACTAGTTTGTCTCATGATCACCACTTCTGCCCTCTGATTCTGCTCTGCCCACTAGGTTGCACTGCCTAGACCCCAGTGTGTGACCGGGGGGCTCTGATGCCAGCAGGGTGTGCTGGGGTTGTGGGGGGCTCTGAAGCCAGTGGGGGGAGGTGAGGTTGAGGGGCCATTGATGCTGGCGGGGGCTGCTCTGACACCAGTGGGGTGCTACTGTGCTCGGGGTGGAGGGTTTTCTGATGCCATAAGGGGGTTCTCTGCTCAGGTTGGGGGGACCTCTGATGCCAGTGGAGGGGAGGGGAGGTCAGGATGCTATTGATGCTGGCGAGGTCTGCTCTGACACCGGTGGGGGGTTACTGTGCTCGGGTAGGGATGAGGGCTGTGATGCCAGAAGGGGGTGCTGTGGTGAGGTTGGTTGGGGGTCTCTGATTCAGTGGGAGGTGCTGTGCTCTGGGCGGGGGCTGTGATGGCAGTGGGAGATCTCTAATCCATCCCCCCTGTGATTCTCTCAGACCCAGTGCCCTTGGGGGTGAGTGGGGGTCCATGCTGCTCAGACACCACAGCACCCTCCACCCATGCCAGCCCCTCCCCCAGAAGGACCAGGGCTGACAGGCCCGGCATGAGCCTCCTCCACTAAAGGATGCCCCTGCTGGGTGGACATGCCTTGACTAGCTCCCTCCCCCAGTAACAGACTCTCTCCATCTTCTATAAAAACATCTTTATTTATAATACAAAACCCGCGTGCGCTGGTGCTGGTGCCACAGTGTTGGGGCCCCCGGGCCAGGCCCCATGGCACCAATGAGGGGGCAAGGATGGGCAGTGCCCAGGGATCACCAAGGCACGGCGACCCACAGAACCAAATGGCCCAGAGCAGACATGAAGGAGTGCGGAAGAAGGCCCAAGGGAGGGACGCGGGAGCAGGGAAATGAACAGCAGAGTCTCAGGCCCAGCTCTGGACCCTCTCACCCCAGGCCTGAAGGGGGAAGCTCCCACCTTCTCATCCCCCACTCTGAGCCCCAGGCCCAGGGGGGCCAGCTCCAACCTTCCCACCCCAGGCCAGGGGCCCGGCTCCCACCCTCTCCCCCCAAGTCCAAGCCCTAGACTGGGGAGGCTGGCTTGGACCATCGCATCCCCTCACTCCAAGCCTAGGGCCAGGAGGGGCCAGTTCCCACCCTCACACTCCAAGCCCCAGACTGCTCTGACCTTCCCACCTCCCACTCATAGTCCTAGGTCAAGGGTCCAGCTCTGACCCACCCACCCCCAACCCTAGGCCAGGGGTCCAGTTCTGACCCTCCCCCCTCCCAACTCCTCATTCAAAGTCCCAGGCCAGGAGCCGGATTCTGATCCTCCTCCCCACACACACTCTGGGGCCAGGGGGCCTGGCTCTGCCCCTCTCTGCCCCCCACCCCACACTGAGCCCCAGTCCAGTGGGGCCTGTGGTGATCCTCTAGCCCCAGGCCAGGGGGGCCAGCTCCTACCTTCTCTCCCCCAACGCCACCCTGAGCCCCAGGCTGGGGTGGCTTCCCTGATCCCATTGCCCTCTCACTCAGAGCCCTACATGGGGAGGGGGACAGCTTTGAGTCTGTTCTTGTGCCCATGCTGGGGGGGGAGGCAACTCTGATCTTCCCCCCTCCACCCCAGAGCCCCATGCCAAGGGGGGCTGGCTCTGATCCTCATCACCAAGCATGGGAGGGGAGCTCTCTGATGCTAATGCCCTCCACCCCACACCAGGGGGCCAGCTTTGATCCTCCTGGCCTCTCCCCTCACAATCCCACACCGGGGGGGGGTGCACTCAGCTCCCTCACCCCACCAGTTCCCTTCAGTGCCATACCAAAGGAACTGTCTCCTTGCTCCCCATCTCACAGGGCAGGCTCTAGCTAATGGGGAGAGACACTCCCACTCCCCGATTGGGGGAGACACTAGCAGCAGGAGTCAGGCTCCCAGGGGCCTGTGCCCCACAGTGCTAGCCGGGGGTCGGTGCCTGCAGGCTCAGCCCAGCAGGATGCCCACCCCGGGGCTGGCCTCCCAGTCCATGCCTGGTGCTGGGGGTGGGGCGAGGTCCCCGGACCCCCTGCTCCCGAAAGGCGATCGTTGTGCAGGGGAGTTCTCGTGCTGGGATGGGCAATGCGGCAGCGTGATCAGGGAGGGGGAGGCCATGCTGCTGGGGTCGTGGCTGCAACCCCCCCCCCACTCAGTCCCAGCCGTTGTCCTTCACCATGTGTGACATCTCAATGATGAACTTCCCCTCCTTGTACTTCTGGCTGGTCTCGAAGGCCTGTTCCTGGGGGAGGGGAGAGAGAGCAGAGCATCTGAGCCAGCCCCCTCCTCTAGGGCATGCTGTTCTCCCCAGCTGGGGGCACCGTGACCACAGGGAGGGGGCACAGTCTGTCCTGCCCAGTCCCGCTTCCCCAGCAGGGGGTGCTGCGACATGGGGGGATTCCTGCAGGGCTGGGGCAGTACTCACATATTTCCACCCCAGGGTGGTCTTGCAGCTCTCACAGAAAATGTCGGCCACAGAGTGAAGCCCAGTGAGCAGGAGGCGCTGTTCAGCCGGCCCGCAGCCAACGTTAACCCTGGCACCAGAAAGAGGAGCAGGGTGGGACAGGGTCACAGTCTGACTTCCACCCCCACATCCCAGCCCCTGTAGGGCTAAGTTCCCTCTCAGCTGCGCAGCCGCCCAGCAGTCTATCAAGTGCCGCACACTTCAGGTGCCGCTCACCCCACTATCGTGCTGCTCCTGCCCTCTGCCTTGGGTTGCACCCCCTGGCCAGCTGCTCCCGGGAGCCTCCTGCTTGCTGTGCAGAGAGGAGAAGGGGAGGGGGGACATTACAGCCCCCTCCCCCGTCTATGTACCCCATCTCCACAGAACAGGGGGAGGGGACACGACAGGGCTCAGGAGTGGGACATGGGGCTGAGCTTCCTGGCAGCTGTTGCTGTGTCTGAACAAGCAGGCTGGTGACTGCTGATCTATTTCAAAGGGCAGCATACTTAAAGGGGCAACACATCTCTCCCTCTCTCTCACACACACCACACTGTCTCTCTCTCTCTCACACACAGTCACACACACAAACCACACTCCCACACACCTATGCACCACAGTATGTCTCTCTCACACACCACACTGTGTGTCTCTCACACTCACCTCCCAACACATACTTGTATTGTTGTTGTTCTTGATACTTCCTGCAATGCACATATATTCTCTGTAAATTTATTCTTTCAAAGTGGTGTTATTTTAGTTTCTGGACTGGTTTATGCATTTCATAAGTTTTATTTCTCTCTTATGCTTAAATTTAATTTTTGAGTAGTGAGTCCTAAAATGCCTAACCTGTCTTGGCTGGAGTAATTAGCCCTATGGTAATGTGTGTGTGTGTGTTTTCTTTCTACTGGTGGCAATGCACATGCACATTACCTCGGTATTGGTGCACATAACAAAGTTCATTTCACCCACGGATGGAAAAAATTAGAGGGAACATTGCTGTGGTAGTGGGGGTTGAATTCAGATGCCAGGGCCCCTAGAAGCTGTGGGGGAGTGTCATGGTGCCCTAGCAAATATACAGCCCATACAAGACCAGACTGTTCAGGCTTAACCCCCAGGCCCTGCTGCGATCAAAGCCCAGCAGCCCACCCCTGGCTCAGGGATGTGGGGCAGAGCTGATTCTCATTGATGCACTGGAGACGCTGGATTCTCAGTGGCTTCATGAAGGGGGGACTAGCTGGGCCTTGGTGGAGCAAGCCCTAGGGAGGAGCAGGCACCCAGCAGGGCCCCATGGAACTCTGCCTGGGACAAAGTGAACTCACCCAAGGGTCCCTCCAGCCATCAGCCCACACCAGCATGTGAGACAGTACCAGCATGTGGTCAATGGTAAGAGCTGCTCCTAGATCAGGAGTAGGCAAACTTTTTGGCCTGAGGGCCACATCTCAGTATGGAAATTGTATGGGGGGCTGGATGGGGCAGGGGA
Organism: Mauremys mutica; assembly: GCF_020497125.1. Lineage (NCBI taxonomy): Eukaryota > Metazoa > Chordata > Testudines > Geoemydidae > Mauremys > Mauremys mutica. The sequence goes on from NC_059075.1 coordinate 146,872,297, forward strand.
CTGGGGCACGTGGGGGGGATGAGGGCTCTGGCTGGGGGGTGCAGACTCTGGGGTGGAGCTGGGGATGAGGGGTTTGGGGTGCAGGAGGGTGCTCCAGGCTAGGATCAAAGGCTTTGGATGGCAATCAGGGCTGGGACAAGGGGTTGGGGCACAGGGGTGGGGTGGCTCAGGGGTGCAGGATCTGGGCGGCGCTTACCTGAAGCAGCTCCTGGAAACAGCAGCCCATCCCCCCTCTGGCTCTCATGCAGAGGTGGGGCCACACCACTCTGCATGCTGCCCTTTCCGCAGGCACCACCTCCGCAGCTCCCATTGGCTACGGTTCCCAGGAGCTGCAGAGCCGTCGCTTGGGGCGGGGGCACCGTGCAGAGCCTCCAGTTGCCCCTGCTTCCGGGAGCCACACGGAGCTGCTGCACATGTGGAGCGGAGCAAGGCAAGCCCCTGATCATGCTCCCTGGCTGGAGCACCAGAGCGGGGAAAGCTCCCAACCCCGCTCCCCGGCGGGAGCGTGAGGGATGGATTAAAAGGTCCAACAGGCTGGATGCGGCCCGCAGGCCACAGTTTGTCCACCCCTGTCCTAGATCTAATGGCATCACTAGGAGTCTCTACTCCTGGGGGAATTCTGCACCACTGCAGACGTGTAGAATTCATGTATCCCGCAGACTTTTTTTTTTCTGCAGAAAATACTTTTCTGCCCAAGGGTGCTGCAGTTCTGCCTTTAGCCCACCAGAGGCCACTGTGGTGCCAGAACAATCAGCAGCATGAACGCAGCCAGCTGTTCTGGCGCCACAGCAGCCTCTGGTGGGCAAAAGGCAGAACTGCAGCATTTCTGGGGCAGAATGTATTTTCTGTGGGGAAAAAAAATTCTGTGCGTGCCCAGTGGTGCAGAATTCCCCCAGGAGTAGAATGAGAAAGACCTGGGAGTGGCCTGCTAAGAGCAGGGAACAGAGATTACTATATTTTGGGACTCTGTGAGTTTTGTTTTGCATGCTGATGCTAAGAAATCCAGCCCCTAAGGAGGGTGGCTGAACAGAGAGCAGCCTGAGTGTGGTGTTTATTGAGGAGCCCTGAAGAGAGGAAAGTGAGGCATGGTGCTTCCAGAGCATTTCCTGGCCACAAGTGCGCACCTGGCCAGCAAGTGGGCACCTGGGAGGTTGCTGACCCTGTAACACTCTCCCAAAGGGTGGCACTAAGAACTCCTTTCAAAAAATGGGCCACTGTGCCTTTTGCTAGCCAGCAAGGATGTGGCTGTATTCCCCAGAGGCTCCTTGCCCATCATTAAGCAAAGCTGCATGAGAACCAGCCAGCAAAGAGGGCATTTCTGTTGTTCCCACAGAACAGAGAAAACTAGTCCCAGCCTGACCAGTCTCTAATGCAAAGCAGACAAACTCATAGCATTGAGAACCACGCAGCTATGCTACTGAGCCAAGGCAGCAAGGAGCCACCATGCCACGCCACCCACAGCCTCAGACAGCACCCAAACCACGGCCCCGGGAACCCTAAATCCTTAGGGCACGGTCTGTCCAGCTCTGCCTTCTCTCTGCCATGTCGTTCACAGATTCCAAGGCCAGAAGGCACTGTTGTGAGCATCTGCTCTGACCTCCCGTATAACCTACACCAGAGAACTTCCCTGAATTAATTCCTGTTTGACGCAGAGCAGATTTCTTAGAAAAACAGCCAATCCTGATTTTAAAATGGCCAGGGATGGAGAATCCACCAGGACCCTTGGTAAATTGTTCCACTGGTTAATTACCTGCACTGTTAAATATGTGCACCTTATTTCCAGCCTGAATGTGTCTAGCTTCAACTTGTAGCCATTGGACACTGTTATACCTTTGTCTGCTAGCCCAAAGAGCCCTCTACTCTCACATTTCTGGACCCCAGGTAGGTACTTCTAGACTGTGATCAAGTCACCCCTTAACCTGCTCTTTACTAAGCTAAATAGATTAAGCTCCTGGAGTCTATCACTATAAAGCAGGTTTTCCAATCCCTTCATCATTCTCATGGCTCTTCCCAGACCCCTCTCCAATGTATCAACATCCTTCTTGAAGGGTGAGCACCAGTAGTAGACACAGGATTCCAGCAGCAGTCGCACCACAGCCACATACAGGGGTACAAGAGCATCTCTGCTCCTACTTGTGATTGCTCGGTCATGTCTGGGCATTGGCCATGGCCACCCGTAAGCCATGGACCAGACAAGGGAGAACATTCCTAGATACTTCTATGTCAATAGCCATTGCTGTTGGCAATGGGATGGCCCATTGGCTGAGTGGTAGAGGTTGTGACCCCCTGCCAGAGTTGACAGTGATGTGGCTGGGGTGGATTTTCATCCCCTTCCCATTGCAATCCCAGCCCCTCGCTGGGATCAGCCTGGAGCGGACTGACAGGGAGAACCCTGGGCTTGGAGACGAGCCAACCCATATGAGACATCTTTGGGGAGGAAGACCCCAGCGCAAGATGTTTTGGAGATGGGGCCTGACAAGTTACTGCCAGCTTGAGCAGGCAATTGTCTGCTGGGGAATGGTGCTGAGATGCCGTGTGCTCTAATGGAGCCCAGAGAGTGAGGCACATTGGGGCAGGGTTATACATCACCATGACAATGGCTGTGATTCTACCCCAGGACTCACCACCTCGAGACCCCATTCCAGAGACTCCACCTCTGAGTCCAGATGCCAACAGTCACCCTCTTTTGGGTCATGTAGAACAGAGATGGCCTAAATTATCAGCTCTTTGGAGCAGGGACCATCTCTGTTCTGGGTCTGTACAGCACCTAGCACAACAGCGTCCTGCTCCACAGCTGGGTGACCAAGGCACTACCGTAATACACCCATCAACGATAACGACTGGTAATATGGCTCTAGCTGCTGCCTGCTCCCTTCTGACTGGCTGCAAGCTCTCCACCCCCACCCATACTCTCCCCCCCTTGTAACTGATGGAGTGATGGATCACGGAGGGGCACTCACACAGAATTGAACAGGTAGGCTCGGCCATGGCTCCCCTGGAAAGACTGCAGAGACAAAGGACAGGAATTATACCCTGCCCCCCTCCCCCCCTGAAACAACCCTGGTCCCCACCATCCACCTTCAATCACTGCAGCGGGGAAGCTCACAGCACCCAGGGCCTGGCTGGGCACCGACAGGGCATTGCCATGGGCAAGATGGGCAGTGGCAAGGCATGGCGGTGAGGAAGCTCACAGTGGTGGGGTCCTCAGCTGGGCACGGCCCTGCAGAAGCTCCCAGTGGCAGGGCGCAGGGCTGGTGGGAAGCCTGGTGGCTAGTGCAGGCCCCTGGCAGGCTGGAGCGGCTGTACCTTGGAGATGAGCTCATCGTGCTTGGCCAGGTGGGCCTGGCAGTGCACACAGCTGTAGGTGCGGTGGCAGTGCGGAAGGTAGCTGCGGAAGGTCTTGGTGGGCAGGCAGGCGGCGGGCGGCCCTGGCTCACAGCTGGGCATGACAGGCTGGAGGGCGATACCCTGGCGGGGCGGGGGGGCGGGCGCTGTGCACCCCCCACACAGTCGGTCGCAGGTGAAGCAGCGAAGCAGGTTGGCTAGAGCCGTGTTTCAGGGTGGGAAGAGTTTGGGGGGGCTGCACAGCCGGGGCCCCCCCAGATGAGAACCAGGCCGAAAGGGGAGTCACCTGCAGAGAACGAGAGAGAGGAGGGCAATGAATCGGGGGGGGGGGGCGCCCCTATGGCCCGCACCCACTCTGGCTCCCTCCGCCTGGGACACTGGGAAAAGCGCCCTCTGGTAGGGAAGGTGAAAGAGTCCCCAGCTCTCTTCTCCCCCATGCGCTGCCCCCCAACCCAGAAAGCATCCCCCGCTAGAGCTAGAAAGGAAATGCACAGTCCTGGTGAGCTAATTCTCTGGCTGGCCAACCGACGCCCCTGCTGGTCCTTGTCATGGGGTCTCTTCTCCCCATGCTGCTGTCACTGCCCTGATGAGAGCGCCCCCTGCTGGGACAGACCCTTTCCCACCACTGAGCCCCCAGTCTCCCCAGCTCCCAACCCCCAGCCCAGAGACAGTGCCCCATGCTGGTCAGAGCCAGGAACTGCCTTCTAAAAAACCCATGCCTGAGTTTGGCACCAGCCTGACCCAGCTGACTGAGACAGCCCCCAACTCGCTGCACGAGTGTCATGCTCCCCCCTCGCTAGTGGACAATGGGCTCACAAACCGGGGCAGCCCAGTGCCAGAACCCCACAAGGTCGCTCCCCTCTTTCTCACCCAGGGAATAACCTAAGGGACCAGAGGGGGGCGTGAGGCAGAAAGTGACATCTGGGGGCGGGGCGGGGGGGGGCGGTTTCCCAAGGTTGAGCTCCCCGCAGAGAAGGGAAATGGAGGAGGATCTGGCGTGGGAAAGTTGCAAGTGGGGTGGGAGGGGATGGTGGGGGGCTGGGCTCTCTCCTCACGGGCTGGATTGATGGATGATGCGGAGGAGGGGAGAGACCCAGGCTCCGTTTGCGGGGCCAGCTGCGGCGGGAGGACAAAGTTTCTCCGCGCAGCCCTTGGCTTTCCGCCCACCCCCCCCGCCCCGCCGCCCCTCACCTTGAAATCTCGTCCCGAGAGCCCCGTCCGTCCGTCCCGCGGCCGCTCCTCCGGCGGAGGGGGGTCGGCCTGGGGCTGTGCGGGGCGCAGGGGGCCGGCTCAGGGGGCCGGGGGACCGCGGCTGGGGGGCGAATGGGGCCCTGGGGCTCGGGATGGAGCCGAATGTGGCTGTGTGTTGTGGCACCGCATCATAACATTGAGTCATCCCCCCCCCACCTCCCGCTACGTCAGAAAGGGGCTGGGAGGCGCGGGGAGGGAGGGGGCCGGGGCCACTGGGGCTGGGCTGCGGGGGTGGGGGGCGCAGTGATTGGAGGGGGTGGACATGGGGCAGGGGTGGAGCGGCGGGGGGAGGCGCAGGGCCAGCAGTACCCCGGGACGCGCGGGGCGCGCACAGGTAATAAATCATGTATTGCGCCTCTGACGCAGGGAAAGGGGAGCGAGAGACAGCTCGGGATCACGGGCTGCAAATCTGCCTGCGCCCCCCCGACGCCAGGCCAGGGCTCCCCGCTGCAGAGCAACTGCGACCTACCTGGCTGGAGCTACCCAGTGCACTAAGAGCCCCAAACCTGTCAAATATGAGACAGCCCCAGGCCCTGTCCCCCTGATCTCACTGTCCCAAATCCTGGCACCCACACGGCATGCCACTCCCCTAAACGCTGGCACCCCCTGATCTGACTGCCCCAAATCCTGGCACCCACACGGCATGCCACTCCCTCAAAAACTGGCACCCCTGATCTGACTGCCCCAAATCCTGGCACCCACACGGCATGCCACTCCCTCAAAAACTGGCATCCCCTGATCTCACTGCCCAAAACACTGGCACCCACACGGCATGCCACTCCCCCAAACACTGGCACCCCCTGATCTCACTGCCCCAAATCCTGGCACCCACACAGCATGCCACTCCCCCAAACACTGGCACCCCCTGATCTGACTGCCCCAAACATTGGCACCACGTGGCATGCTGCTCCCCCAAACATGAGTACCCCCAATCTCACTCCCCCAAACATTGGCACCACACAGCATGCTGCTCCCCCAAACATGAGCACCCCCAATCTCCCTCCCCCAAACATTGGCACCAACATGGCATGCTGCTCCCACAAACACTGGCACCTCCTGATCTCAGTGACCCAAACATTTGCACCCACATTGCATACTACTCCCCAAACATTGGCACCCCTGATCTCACTACCCAAACATTGGCACTCACATGGCATGCCACTCCCCCAAACACTGGCACCCCTGTTGTGTGACAGCTCCAACACTGATAGCTGAACCTGCAATATCCCCAAACACTGACTCTGTTTTTGCTCCCCCCAAACACTGACTGGATCTGTGACCAATCAGAAGTCAAGGGAGCCCTGATCTATGACACTCCAAGTAGTGGCCTTCCCAATTGCTACCAAATAGCAACATTGGCTCATGATCACCAGGTATCCGGCATCTTGCGTGACACTCCAGCATCAGGCAGCCCCCTGTGCCAGCCCACCCTGAATGTCATGCACCTTCTGAGAGGCTCCACTGGCAAAAGTCTTCAGGCAGCTGGCCCAGGTAGCAGGGAGAGATGGGTGGGGGGAGACTCAGCACTACCCCCAGGCTGCCCAAGCCAGAACCCTGCCCCACAGAGACCCTCTCTCCTCCCCAAAGCCTAGCCTCCAAAAGAGACACCCCAACCAGACCCCGGCCAGGAAGGCCCAAGCCAGAGCCTGGACCCTGAGAGAGGTCCCCTGCCCCCATCGCCATCTGCCCAGCTACCTCAGCACTCCTAGATCTTTCAGCACCCACCCAACTTAGGCTGCACTCAAATACCTCATCCACCCAGCACCCACTGACTTAGATGCATCCAGAACCCACTGAGCAATCCAGCCACCCACTCCCCATAGACACCCTCATACAACACCGCCCCAGCCTCGCTGCTGCTAAGTTTTGTGTGGCTCCATGTCCCGGCCCCATTATTGTTCAGACAAGGGGGTGTCACCATGGGCTGAAGTTTACATCCATGCAATTCAACCCTTAAACGATTTGCATACAATGTCACTCTTGGTGCTGTGCACCGCACAGCTGGGCAGCCGTGTGGCCCTGCCGCGGACCTGCCCACTGGGCTGCAGCCGGACCCCAGTTCCAGATCAGGGCCGTTCCCTGCAGCATAGTTTGGCCTGATATTTGGGAACTACAACTCCCGGCAGGCCCTGCGCTCATCCGCCGTTCCAACCCTCTACTTCCGGGTTCGGCCTATACAGGAGAACTACATCCCCCAGCAAGCAACGCGCCTCTCTCCCTGCACTTCCGGGGCCGGCCAGTTCTCCCGTCAGGCACTATGCCTTTACGCACTTCCGGCCCCGAGGCCGGATGTGCGCGTGGCCTCGGGTCTCCTGGTTGGTTGGTTTATCGCCTGGCGGCGGCGGCAGCAGGTGAGTGACTCTTCTGGGGCCCGGCTGGGTTTGGCCCCTCTGCGGCCCGTTCCCTAGCGCCGGCTGTTGCCATGGCGACACCCAGGAACGCCCTTTGCTGCCTTTAGGGCCGTGGGGGGCAACGCGCCGCCCTCCCGCAGCGCCCAGTGGCCGCGGTTCGCCGGTCCCGGCCCATGGGAGCGGCGGGGAGCAGCGCGGGTTGCAGGGACGTGCTGGCCGCCGCTCCCATGGGCCGGGAAGAGCGAACTCCGGCTACTGAGAGCCGCGGCCCGCCAGTGGGTTACCCTGAGGGGCCGCGTGTTGCGCCCCGCTGCTTGAAGGGGAGGGGTGGCGCCGCCATTCCCCGTGGGAGCCCTGGGTACCGGGGGGCGGGGGGGTTGCCGCCATTCTCGGGGTGAGAGGGGGGGTATCGCCATCTTTCCTTGCGGGTGAGGAGCCTGGCCACAGCGGGGGGGGGCTGCCATTTGTATGAGTGACGCTGTAGTGACTCCCATGCACCCACCCAGTGGTTTGTTTTCCCATATGAAGCTGCAGTGACTAACGCTGTCTTGCCTGGGGCAGTGTCTAGGGGGTGAAGCAGCGACATCCCTTCTCTGGTCCAACCGTTTCCATGGCCACCGTCTCCGTGGCCCAGTGCCCGATAGCCTTGGTGCTCGTTGGTGTGTGGTGCTCTCTGCGTGTGGTGAGGAATATCGTTTAATCAGTGGAGTTCCAGAATAACCAATTGCATCGCAGTGTGGGGAGTGGGAACCCTCCTCACATCCGTATATAATAACGCCTGGGTCTGTGTGACACTGTAGAGCATAGCAGGGAACGGAGCCCTCTACCAGCTCCAGATAAGGGGACCAGAGAGTGGGACTGAGTAGAGTGGAATTCGGGCGGGTGTGATGGAAGAGCATTATACTCCCTGTGATGTGACCTCATTCCTTGTATAGGCCTGAAACAGACACGGCTTAGAGATGGCAGAGGAGGCCGGGGATGAGAAGAAGCAGGTGGCAAAGTTTGAGCTGGAGCGGGAGACGGAGCTTCGCTTTGAGGTGGAGGCCTCGCAGACTGTCCAGCTGGAGCTGCTGGCAGGCATGGCGGAGATCTTCGGCACCGAGCTGACCCGTAACAAGAAGTTCACTTTCGATGCTGGTGCCAAGGTGGCCGTGTTCACGTGGCACGGCTGCACAGTGCAGCTGAGTGGCCGCACTGAAGTGGCTTACATATCGAAGGACACACCCATGCTGCTCTACCTCAACACCCACACAGCCCTGGAGCAGATGCGGCGGCAAGCAGAGCGCGAGGATGAGCGGGGGCCCCGGGTCATGGTGGTGGGGCCCACGGACGTGGGTAAGTCGACAGTGTGCCGGCTGCTGCTGAACTACGCTGTGCGGCTAGGGCGCCGACCCACCTTCGTGGAGCTGGACGTGGGCCAAGGCTCGGTCTCCATCCCTGGCACCATGGGGGCACTGTATATCGAGCGGCCTGCTGATGTAGAGGAGGGCTTCTCTGTCCAGGCCCCCCTTGTCTATCACTTTGGCTCCACCACTCCAGGCACCAACATCAAACTCTATAACAAGGTGAGCGGTGGCAGATCGGGGGGGTGACATTCAAGGCAGCCAGGGCTCTTTCCCACACACACAGACACAGATGTTTCTGGAGACATAGCAACCTTTAATGACCAAAACATCTGGTTCTGAGGGAGGGAGGAGTAAAGCAGGCTGTACATGGAACAGTGCCCTTTGGAGATGGGATGCTGATATGTACATGTACCGTGGTCCTACTGGAGAAAAGGGTAGGTGGGCACCTTCTCCACAGTCCAGAGTATTTTGGAAGGAGAATGCCAATGTGCACACCACCCTCACACCAGGGGATGGTTCAGGCATCTCCATCCTCCCAGGGCTAGACCAATCCAGCAAGGTCAAGTCACATATGCACACTTGTCGGTGGGGAAAGGCAGAGACTGCCCCATGCTGAGACCTTTTCTTAGCCCTGAACTCACATGAATAGATAGGTGGGGGACTGGGCCAAAGAAAAAGGAATTACTGGCAGTAAAGGGGTAATATTCCCTTGTCACCCCACCCCACGATCATCTCTGGCCCTGCTCAGCTGTATTTTCATCATCTAGTCTGGCTGAAATGAGAAGAAGAGCATTTGACTTGTTGCTTCCTCTTTATCTTATTATCAGTACTCTTTAATCTGTTTTGCGCTACCTTGGAAGGAAACAAGCTTGCATCATGGACTGGAAGTCATGGCTCTCAGGCCAACTCTGCCACTGACTTCCTGTGTGACCTTGGCAAGTTAATACACTTTCACATAACACAAGAACCCAGGGTCACCAAATGAAATTGATAAACAGCAGGTTTAAAACAAAATAAGGAAGTATTTCTTCACACAGTGCACAGTTAACCTGTGGAACTCTTTGACAGAGGACATTGTGAAAGCCAAAAATATACCTGGGTTCAAAAAATAATTAGATAAGTTCATGGAGGTTAGGTCCATCAATGGCTATTAGCCAAGATGTTCAGGGCCGCAATCCTATGTTCAGAGTGTCCCTAAGCCTCTGATTGCCAGAATCTGGGACTGGACAACGAGATGGATTGCTTGATGATTGCCCTGTTCTTTTCATTCCTTCTGAAGCATCTGGCACTGACCACTGTTAGAAGACAGGATACTGGGCTAGATGGACCATTGGTCTGACCCAGTATGGCTGTTCTTAAGTCACTTCCTTATCTGCAGAATAGGGACAGGGTCGGGGGAGAGATAGCTCAGTGGTTTGAGCATTGGCCTGCTAAACCCAGGGTTGTAAGTTCAGTCATTGAGGGGGCCACTTAGAGATCTGGGGCAAAATCAGTACTTGGTCCTGCTAGTGAAGGCAGGGGGCTGGACTAAATGACCTTTCAGGGTCCCTTCCAGCTCAATGAGATAGATATAGCTCCATATATTTTATTTAAACATTTGCATGGTTTGAGATGAACACTGACATTTATTAACCCAAGATGTAAATACTGTCCAAAAGACAGAGAATCTTCTTAATTACACATCCTTGCAGGTAGCTTATTATCTTGATTGAGATAAACCTTTATTAAAAATATAGCTTGAAAAGACTTAAGATGGGGGGAAAAAACAGTGAATAAAAAGGATATTCTGTTTATTTGATTATTTGGCAACTTCTGTGTTAAAAGAGCAGAGTTTAGCATTTCACACAGTCCTGTTCATTAGGGATGATGCTGATATTGTCTCTCTAAAGCAGCAATAACTGTCACTTGCTATATTTCATTGTAGATATAAAACCTACATTGTTTTTCTGAATCTCTGTATAGTATCCCCAGCACAACAATAAGCAAATCTCTCCTCTGTGACCTCAAATGTAGAGGTCCAGAAGAAATAACCATTTACTTTAACCATTCAATAGGTGGGGTGTTAAATATCCAATCTGATTAGCCTTCTAGAAGCAAATAAATACACTGGTGCTTAATAATTGTCCAAGTAACCATACAAAATATAGTTATTTGTATCCCCTGTCTCATGGGTAAAGGACAAGACACAGTTTCCTGATGGAGTGTATCTCTCTTATGAAGCTGTGCTCTGCCATGCTTAATTTGCCATGCCGTGGTATCTAAAGTGAGATGCTTGGACAGGAAGATTTGCATTTCCATTTCTCCTCTACTGAGTAAAATGTCAATATCAGGGCTGCTCAAGGGCAATTTATATGTGATCAGGCCACCACCTAGTGGCAGCCTGCAAAGGATATAAGCCCCACCTTGAGAAAGGGAAAGACCATAGGTGGAGCCATTTCAGACAGTACAGTCATCGTGTGTCTTCCTTGGGTTCCAATTAGCCATGCTGCTTCCTCTCTGCAGATCACATCTCGCTTGGCTGACGTCTTTAACCAGCGCTGCGAAGTGAACCGCCGGGCTTCAGTCAGTGGCTGCGTTATCAACACGTGCGGCTGGGTGAAGGGCTCAGGGTACCATGCCCTGGTGCATGCCGCCTCAGCCTTTGAGGTGGATGTGGTGGTAGTGCTGGACCAGGAGCGCCTATACAATGAGCTGAAGCGGGACCTGCCCCATTTTGTGCGCACAGTGCTGCTCCCCAAATCGGGTGGGGTGGTAGAGCGCTCCAAGGACTTCCGGCGGGAGTGCCGGGATGACCGCATCCGTGAGTACTTTTACGGCTTCCGTGGCTGCTTCTACCCCCACGCCTTCGATGTCAAATTCTCCGATGTCAAGATCTACAAGGTGGGGGCTCCCACCATCCCTGACTCATGCCTGCCCCTGGGCATGTCGCAGGAGGACAACCAGCTCAAGCTTGTGCCAGTGACGCCGGGCCGTGACATGGTGCACCATCTGCTGAGCGTCAGCACTGCTGATGGCAGTGAGGAGAACATCTCCGAGACTAGCGTGGCTGGCTTCATCGTCGTCACTGGGGTGGACGTAGATCGCCAGGTCTTCACAGTGCTGTCACCGGCACCTCGCCCGCTGCCCAAGAACTTCCTGCTGATCATGGACATCCGCTTCATGGACCTTAAGTAGGGACTGCACTGGAACAGAAGAGGTGGAGTCCACCAGGACTATTGTGTCTCTGTTGTGGACAGAACTTTTACCAATTGAAGGGGGTGGAGACTGCCACACAGACTGAATCATTTGAAACCAGTGTGGGAAAGGGTAGAGGCTGCTGTCCAGATCAAACCATTGGGAGAAACCAAAGTGGGTCAGGTGAGGTTTGCGGATTAATTTGTAGACAGAAGCAGGGAGGGAAAGTGGGATTAAATGTAACTGTAAATGGTTCACTGTCTACATCCTTCTCTAGGTTCCCTTCTCCTCCTTAGATTTCAGTCATTGAAATCTGGACCCATTGTCCCTTTTACACAGCCAGTGCTTTGTGGGTCTCTTTTGTAGGAGAGGATCAATATTGTTTTATATTTTTGTAATTTTAATAAACTTCTTGGTATTTTGCTGGTCTCTGGTGACAGTGGATGAATTTTGAGTAACCTCCTGCAGTGTGAGAGAGGGATCTGCAGGGCACGGACACAGGAGGCACTGCTGGGGCTTGGAAAGGGGAATTTCAATGTGATGCCCACAGAGAAACTGGACAGATTGAAACAGGGCCATATGAAGTATGCTGGGGCACTTCAGCACAGTGGATCATCACAGGAGCCAAGCTAAGAACCAACAATTTCATTTTCTAGGCCCTTCACCTCTCCTGTGCTATGGAGATGTCTGCTCCACATTGTTGCCAGCTTGGATCACCTCCAATATTCCAACCAATATCTTCACACTTCCCCTTAACCATCAAATGAGCTCCCTATAAACATCTTGAGCATTTCTCCTTCAACTCCCTCCTTAAAGCTCACCTCTGCTGTAATGCATACAGCACCCGTAGCTGGCATCCCGTGACTGCTCTTTGTGATCATTTCCTTGTTTCCCCACCCTTCCTGTCAGTTGTACTCAGCTGATAGAGTGGTAGACTTGTTCTGTGTTTATACAGCACCTAGCCCCTCATCTATGACTGGCTGCTACTGCAATAAAAGTAGACAGTGGTTTTTACTGGGTATGAAGCAAGGAATTTGCCCCTGGAAGGGAAGACCATGGCAAGGAACTGCTGCTAGTTGGTGGAACTTCAGGGTAAGAGAGGGGAGAAACAAGTTTGCAAATACAGAAGGCAGGGAGGAAGAATGTAATGCTGGAGACTGCATAGCTGGAGAGAGAGAGGAAAGGATTGTGGGATTTTAAGCACACAGGAGGAAAAGTTTGAATTTTTGGTTGGGGAATTTGGGTTGTCCTGACCTCTCTAGCCAGGAGGTGGCATTGTTGATTAAACCCATATAGTGACTTCCTGTGTCAAAGCAGTAATGCTCCACTGACTATATGATTTAGTTACCAAAGAGTGAATTAATGGGGAAGGGACAGACCTAAATTTCTGAGTTTAAGTCGTGCACTGTGATCTGAGTTAATGGCATGCACACACACTCAAGCTTTCACTTGTTCTAAGGATCAAAACTTTCTTCACCGGTCAGGACCAGTTGCTTAAGCAGATGCACATCCCAGTTGCCAGAGGTGTGAAAACCTCATGTGTCCTGGGATTGCATCAGAACTACTGCCTCAGAGGTGCAAATTCTGCATCTCCCCTCCTGTGATCACCAGTCCTTTTAACTTTCTGGAAGTGCTTTGGGCCTGGGAGCCAGTGGGGGGTGGGGAATAAAACAGGACATGCCATGCAACTGTTACAAGAGGACCTCATGGCTGGGATATGCATGATGCTGTGAAGACAAACCAAGGCTAGAGGAGCATTTTGTGTCCCATAAGCCTGTGGGGTGGAACGTCAGTCAATCAGGTGTTTTCCTTGTTCCAGCCTCTTGCATGATAGTTGGAGCTCACCCAGCTCAGGTGGTAGAACACCAGCATTAGCGAGGGAGGCTGGCCTTACCTGTGCTATGACTCAGGACATCTGGTTCAATTCCTGGCTCTGCTGCAGGTCACCTGTATGACCTCAGGCAAGTCATTTAGCATCTCTGGGCCTCAGTTACCCTCTGTAAAAAGAGAATAATGATCCTCCCTTTGTCTCTTGTCCATTTAAACTGTGACTGCTTTAGTGCAGAGACTGTCTGCTATATGCATGTCTCCTATCCCCTGATCATTACCTCATCTAACTTCATATGCCCCAGCAGGGGCCCTGCATATTAGTCTTTATAAGAATGCAATGTTGGGGCAGACTAAAGGTCCATCTAGCCCAACAGCCTGTCTTCCAACAGTGGCCAATGCCAGGTGCCCCAAGGGAATGAACAGAACAGGTAATCACCAAGTGATCCATCCCCTGTGGCCCATTCGCAGCTTCTGGCAAACAGAGTCTGATTGCCTGGAACCAACTTCCCCTCTTGAGAGAGAGTTCCTTTTTAAATTGCTGTAGTCCTTTTGATCTCTGGGGTGTTCTGGTTTTGTCTTGTCATGCCATTGTCTCTTAACAACATGCAGGTGTTTGCAGAGAATAGTGAGCTATTCCTTCCTCCTCATTTTTCTTTACAGTTCACCTGAGCTGTTTGGCATCCTGCTTGGAGTATAAGGTGGGAGCAAGGAGATAACCTAGATGCTGGGCTGGTGATGGGCTCTATCATGCATCTGACGAAGTGGGTATTCACCCACGGAAGCTCATGCTCCAATACGTCTGTTAGTCTATAAGGTGCCACCGGACTCTGTGTGGCTCTATCATGGTGTCACTGGGACGGGGGGGGGGTGTCACACCCACTGACACTGGACCATGGACTCATTGGGATGGGGTGTGTTGCACAGGCTGGGGGTGAACTGTACCATGGAGTCACTGGGTTGGGGGTCACCCCCCTAGACACTGGGATGGGCTATCCCATGGTTTCACTGGGTGGGGGGGGATCAATCCCCTCTGCTGGTTTTTTAATTGCTTTAAATAGAGCCCCTCCCCCAATAATCAATCTAACCAGGGCGGCGAGTTCTTTAAGGCGATCTCCCGGATCAGCCACTGGCAGTGCACGTTTTATCACGCTAGGCGGGGATGAGCACTGATTGGACAGGGAGTTTGTCAGTCAGCATGGCCGGGTACGAATGTGGCCTCTGGAACCGAGTGGGTCCCGAGCACGCGCTGAACATCCCATCGCTCAACGGTCCGCTCCTCTGTCCCCTACCCCTCCTTCCTGATTGCGAGGCTCTGGCGCACGCGCAGAGCGATGACGTGGTTGTCCACTTCACTGGGCATGTGCAACGGCTCTTCCTTCTCTCGCTCTCCCTTCCGCCAATCAGCTACTGGCAGTATTCGGACGGGCGCGCGACCTGGCGACGGCCGCTCGGTTGGGGGGGGGAGGAGTGGGCGGAGCGCGCGCCTTGGGACCAACCGGCGAGCGGAGCGCGCGCCCGAATGGGCTCGGGAGCGCGCGCTTCCTCCCTGCTGCCTGGACGCGCCTCTCACACAGGGAGCCGGGCCGGGCGCAGGCGGAGGGAGCGACTGTGCGGTGCGGGTGAGTGCGGGCTGGGCCGGGCCCATCCCCATGGGCAGCGCGGGGAGCCGGGGCCCTCACGCAGCGCGGGGAGCCGGGGAAAAGCGCCTCGGGGAGGCCGGGCCTCGCTCCGGGCCTAGCCGCCCCCGGCATCGGACACTGGCCCGGAGAGAGAGAGAGAGAGAGACCGACCCCTCCCCCCTCTGCGCTCCTGGACAGCCTCACCCCCCCCCCCCCGCACCGATCTCTCACCGGCCCTCCCCCGTAGCGCGCAGTATCCAGCACCCGCCCCCGCCACTGCCCCGACCCCTCAACCCCCCACTGTTCTCCCCCTCAGACCCCTCAACCCCCGCACTGCCCCTCCCCATACACACACCCTCTCAGCACCCCTTCCTCCGTCAGTGCCATGTCCCCACTGCCCCTCCCCACTGCTCTCCCCCTCAGACCCCTCAACCCCCGCACTGCCCCTCCCCATACACACACCCTCTCAGCACCCCTTCCTCCGTCAGTGCCCGTGTCCCCACTGCCCCTCTCCTCAACCCCCACACTGCCCCTCCCCATACACACCCTCTCAGCACCCCTCACTGCCCCCTTTCTCCAGCACCCCCATCTGCACAGAGTCTGTGTCCCCCACTGCCCCTCCCCTCAGACCCCATAACCCCCGCACTGCCCCTCCCCATACACACACCCTCTCAGCACCCCTTCCTCCGTCAGTGCCATGTCCCCACTGCCCCTCTCCTCAACCCCCATACTGCCCCTCCCCATACACACCCTCTCAGCAGCCCTGCCTCAAGCCTGTTCCTCTTCCCACAGAGACATATCCCACCTTACACTGGTCCTTCTGCCCTAGAGACCCCTGCCTCCACACTGCTTCTCCCCCTGTTGGCACCCCCAGCACAGAGACCCCTCTCTCCACCACCCTTGCCCCACACTGCCCCTCCACCTACAGAGAGACATTCCTCAGCACCCACAGACCCTTCCTGCATACTGATCCTCCCCCTATGGGAGACACTCCACAGCACCCAAAGACTCCTCTCCCTGCAGTACCCCATCCACCACAGTGCTTCTCCCCTACAGACAACCCCAGCATTCACAGATGCCTCTTCCCTAGTACCTCCACCCTGCCCCTCCCTACACAGGGACCTCTTCAGCACCTACACACCCTTCCCCAAACAGGGAGACATCCCCACTCCCATAGAGCCCTCCCCCTAAAGAGACACCCCATAACACCCACAAAGTCCTCTGCCAAACTGCCCCTCTTCCTAAAGAGACCCCACAGACCCTTGCCCCTACGGCTCCTCCCCTTTCAGTATCCCTGCCTCCATAGATTCCTCCACCACAGAGACTCCTCTCAACACCCCTGCCTCCCCCGAGATCTGGTCTCCCATAGAAGCCCTTTCTTTGTGTGTGATCTGGAGACCCCTGGTTCCCTCCCCTCATGCGTGACTCCCTTCCCCCACAGAGACTCTTTTCCCCATATATGACCTCTCCCTGCTCATTGTATCCTGTGTGTGAACCCCTATTCAGAATAATTCTCCTGCTGATTCTCTCCACCCTGCAGCCCTCCTTCCTTGTATTGAATTCCGTCACCCATGTGCAACCCTCCCTTCCCCTATCCCCCTTTATTCTGGTGTGGACCCTTACTATCTTTTGAGTCTGACTTTGCCACTATAACCCCACTTGTGATCCCTAATTAATTAATTTCCCTGGCTTTACATCCCTATTCGCTAGCCAGCACATCTATATTTCCACTCCTGTTGCCTCCATCCCTGGATTGTATGCCATGTTCCCTGGTGTACCACCGCTCTTCACCACCCCTTCTCCCCTCTTGGATTATTTGTTAGTCTCTAAGGTGCCACAAGGACTCCTTGTTGTTTTTGCTGATACAGACTAACATGGCTCCCACTCTGAAACAATGTTCACTTGTGCAAGTCCTGTTTCCTGGTCTTGGAATCCCCATTTCCCTGAATTCAGTTCTTCCCCCCCACTGGATTACAGTGCCTCCCCTGCATAAAACCTGTTTTCTCTCTCTTGGAGTCCCCCTACCCTTTGCATGAAAAGAAAAGGTGTTATTTTAGGATTTGGAGACCCAAGTTCAGTTCTCAGCTCCATCACAGACTCCCTGGGTGACCATGGGTGAGTCACTTAGCCTCTCTGTGCTTCAATTCTCATCTGTAAAATTGGGGTAATAGCACTTCCCTACCTCACAGGGTGATGGGGGGCCAGATAATAGGGTGCCCAGACAGCAAGTATGAAAAATTGGGACTCTGTGTGTGTGTGTGTGTGTGGGGGATAATAGGCGCCTATATAAGAAAAAGCCCCGAATATCAGGATTGTCCCTATAAAATTGGGACATCTGGTCACCCTACCAGATAAGTACCTAAAATAGACTTCTCAGATAGTTGCCCTGTATTATATACCCATAGATCAGAAAAGTTACCACTCATCCACCTGAGTAAATGTCAGTTGCATCCACTTCCAAATTTCTTTACCCCAATATAGATTACGATTACAGCCCCAAAAGGAACCTACAATTCACCCCATTCTAATAAACTCAGGCTAATGACCCCTTCCTGGGTAAACCTGGGTTAGTGTGTGTGTGTGGGGGGGGGTTAAAGTTACTTGTCCAAGGACAGCTTGGACCTCGACTGAGGTAGTTTTTGCTATTGCCGGTGGGATATTTTTGTATAATAAAGTGTATATTTTGTCAAAGATTAATATCTGAGCTGAGATGCACTGACTGTTATGTCCCACTATGATTGAAAATCTAGCATCCCAACTTTGTTTACAGGCCGCTTCTGTCTTATGCTGCACTTTGGGTAGAGTGCAGCATGGATCAGTTACACACACAAGCATTTTCCAGCATGCACCATGGATGCCATCAAATGGGGCAATGAACTAACTGGCAAGCACGTTAGTTTTGTGCTGTTGTTTGGTGGCATTTACAAAATAACTGAAAAATTACCCCCCAAGGGAACTATGTGTAAAATCCAAATTATTCCTTGCTCTGAATATTGCCACCTATCTCTGTAAATCTAAATTATGCCCTGCTCTGTGTCACCCCTTCTCTGTGTAAATCCAAATGACACCCTGCCCTGTATATTACTGCCCTGTCTAAATCCAAATTGCCTTCCTATATGAACTCTTGGAAGTCGTAGATAGTTCTCTGAAAACATCCACTCAGTGTGCAGCGGTGGTCAAAAAAAGAACAGAATGTTGGGAATCATTAAGAGAGGGATAGATAATAAGACAGAAAATATCATATTGCCTTTATATAAATCCATGGTATGCCCATATCTTGAATACTGCGTGCAGATGTGGTCGCTCCATCTCAAAAAAGATACATTAGAATTGGAAAAGGTTCAGAAAAGGGCAACAAAAATGATCGGGGTATGGAACAGCTGCCATATGAGGAGAGATTAATAAGACTGGGACTTTTCAGCTTGGAAAAGAGACGACTAACGGGGGATATGATGGAGGTCTATAAAATCATGACTGGTGTGGAGAAAGTAAATGAGGAAGTGTTATTTATTCCTCATACCACAAGAACTAGGGGTCACCAAATGAAATTAATAAGCAGCACGTTTAAAACAAACCAATGGAAATATTTTTACACACAACGCACAGTCAACCTGTGGAAGTCTTTGCCAAAGGATGTTGTGAAGGCCAAGACTATAACAGCGTTCCAAAAAAGAACTAGAAAAGTTCATGGAGGATATATCCATCAGTGGCTATTAGCCGAGATGGACAGGGATGGTGTCCCTAGGCTCTGTGTGCCAGAAGCTGGGAATGGGTGACGGAATGGATCACTTGATGATTACCTGTTCTGGTCATTCCCTTTGGGGCACCTGGCATTGGCCACTGTCAGAAGACATGATACTGGGCTAGATGGATCTTTGGCCTGACCTAGCATGGCTATTCTTATGCTGGGATGGGAGATTTACATGGTGTTTTTAAATAGGCCAGTCCAGTGGCCAGTAAGACACAGCCAATCCAGACCAAGGCTCTCTCACTTCACCAAAAGAAGTACATCACTTCTGTTACAAAAGCCTTTGGTTTCCAGCTGGGAGAGATGCTAATAGGATCTGAAAGGAGTTCCAGACAGCACCTCTGCAGGGAAGGTCATCTATGAAACATAAGGCCCTTTGTTTTCAGTTTTTACCTAACATTTCCCAGATTTTACCAAAGCTATTTGTTTTTTACCAATATTCACCTGAAATTTGGACCACTTTAGTACAGTGTACATGAAATTCCTGATTATTTTAAGGAAATCCAATGCATTAGATGTAGGTGTATTTATGTTAATAAATTAGTCTAAGTATAAATGTAAAGCAAAGTAATGGAATATACGCAAAAACCTACACGTGCGTATATGTACTTGCTGTTAATGGGCAGTTCCTAAAATATATCATAGCATTAAACTGCTTTTACTTTCAATACTTTTACTTTTTTCTTTTTGTTGCTTTTTTCTGTCCTCCCATCCCCTAATATTCATCTCACTATTACCCAAAAAAGTGAAGTTATTTCTTTGCACTGATTTTCATACATACTAATTTTTTTGTAATAAACACTGAGAAATTCTGAACAAAATAAAAACTGAAAATGAAGGGCCTTGACATTACAGAACCTGGGTAAGTAAAAGGCATCTTTTCATTAAAGACAAATATATTAGATAGATAGATTCAGATGTAACCTACAGATTAAAATTAACAAAGTTAAATGCAAAATTAGTCCTGTATTAATGCAACTGTAGGGTTGTACAGCTCAGAATCAGAGTCAGGAAATATAAATATTAAGATTCCTATAGCAACATTAACTTGGGCACACTGTTCATATGAAATATCTTCTTTGTACTGAGTTAGCCTCCAGACAGCCCAATTAGGAATCAGGGCCCTATTCTACTAGGCGCTGTAATTAAATAACAAACCAAAAAAAGCCCCTGTATCAAAGAGCTTATCATTTTTAATCAATTTTCTTCTCCTCTTTTTCTTAAAGAGAATATGTTTAAAAAAAAAACACTGAATAGAAAATATTACGCACAAGCTGTTAATATTGCCAGGGGTTGGGAGGAACAACTTTTATTTTTGCATTTCCTTATGTGCAGTGCCTACTTATAAGACCTAAACTTTGCACTGGTGGTTGTTTTATGCATTTCATTTTCTATATATTTTTTTTTAAAGAGGAGGAAAAGGAGGGGTAAAAGTCTTACCCCAGAGGTAACAGGCACAGTGTACCGGCCTAGCTGCTGCTACTATTACTGTACTAGTAAACCAATATAGCCCTGCTTTCCAGCTACAGATCTCAAAGTGCTTTACAAAGGAGAGCAAGTATTATCCCCATTTCACAGATGAGGCACATAGGTGAAATGTCTTGCCCAAGATGTCACAGTGACTCCAGTTGCAGAGTCAGGAATAAAACCTACATCTCCTGCCTCAGTCCTATCCACACAATCAGACTGCCTATCAGAAGCACCAATCACTGGCTGCAACAATGGACATATGGACTATGGTTCCATAGAAGTGTGAACTCCCAAAAAACACACCTTGTCCAGCTGAGGATTTAAAGGTGTGATGTTACACCTTCTAAAACTTTGATTAGATCCAGCCACCAAAGTCAGTCTAACATCACACACCTTTAAATTCTAGTCTGGACCTAGTTGCATTTTTTACTCTAGAAAAAATAATTTTAGGCCAAGATCAAACATGGAAAATTTCAGCCTCAAATGATACTGTTCAGGGACATTCACATGTGAGTGAAAACAGGAAGTTCTAGATGAAACCATTTACTACAAATAATCACCTGCAAGCAAACCTTGTAAATACAAAAGAGGCCTTTCCCCCTGAATCCACAAGTGATAAGGTGGGTTGGGTGAAGTTTAATGTATTAAAATTTTATTTTGGGGTGTTTCTTCAAAGCAGGTATCAGAATACACAAAATATCGGAAAGCCATTTGGGAGTTTATATATACCCCGCTACCTCGATATAACGCTACCCAATATAACACAAATTTGGATATAATGCGGTAAAGCAGTGCTCCGGGCGGGGGGGCTGCACATTCCGGCGGATCAAAGCAAGTTCAGTATAACACGGTTTTACCTATAACGCAGTAAGAGTTTTTGGCTCCCAAGGACAGCGTTATATTGAGGTAGAGGTGTGTATATATATAACTCCCAAATAATATAATATATATACATAAGCTCCCAGATGACTTTCCAATATTTTGTGTATTCTGATAATATGAAGAGCTTCACAGCTCATGGGTAACACTCATCCTAAACTCATGCCAATAAAACCTTTTTCTTATTTAAGAACAGCCAAACTGGGTCAGACCAATGATTCATCTAGCTCACTATACTGTCCTCTGATTGTGGCCATTTATTCAGAGGAAATAAAACGAACAGGGCAGTTATCAAGTGAGCCATTCCCTGATGTCCAGTCCTAGCATCTGGCAATCAGAGGCTTAACCACCTTGGTTAATAGCCATTGATGGACCTATCCTATATTAACTTACCTAATTGTTTTTTGAACCCAGTTATAGTTTTGGCCTTTATGACATCCCTTGGCAAATGAGTTCCACAGGTTGACAGTGTATTTCTTTTGTTTGTTTTAAACATGGTGCCTATTAATTTCATCAGGTGACCTCTGGTTCTTGTGTCATGTGAAGGGGTAAATAACACTTCCCTATTCACTTTCTCCACACCATTCATGATTTTATAGATTTCTAATATATTCCCCCCTTAGTTCTCTCTTTTCCAAGTTGAACAGTATCCCAGTCTTTTTGATCTTTCATATGGAAGCTGCTCCATACCCCTAGCCGTTTTTGTTGCCCTTCTCTGTATCTTTTACAATTCTTTTATATATATATATATATATATATATAGGCAACCAGAACTGCATGCAGTATTCAAGGTGTGGGCATACCATGAATTTATATAGTGGCATTATGATATTTTTGGTCTTATTATCTATCTCTTTCCTAATGGTTCCTCACATTCTGTTAGCATTTTTTGACTGCCACTGCACATTGAGCGGATGTTTTCAGAGAACTGTCCATGATTTCAAGATCTCTTTCTTGTGAGGTAACAGCTAATTTAGACCCCATCATTTTATATGTATATTTGAGATTATATTTTCCAATGTGCATTATTTTGCATTTATCAGCATTGAATTTAATCTGCCATTTTGTTGCCCAGTCACTCAGTTTTGAGAGATCCTTTTGTAGCTCTTCGCAGTCTGTCAGTATAGATCCCTGGGGGACACCGCTATTTACCTCTCTTCATTCTGAAAACAGACCATTTATTCCTACCCTTTGTTTCCTATCTTTTAACCGGTTTTATCAATCCATGAGAGGACCTTCCCTCTTATCCCATGACAGATTACTTTGCTTAAGAGCCTTTGGTGAGGGACCTGGTGAAAGGCTTTCTGAAAATCTAAGTACACTATATCCACTGGATCCTCCTTGTTCACACGCTTGTTGACCCCCTCAAAGAATTCTAGTAGATTGGTGAGCCATGATTTCCCTTTACAAAGCCATGTTGACTCTTCCCCAACAAATTATGTTCATCCATGTGTCTAACAATTTTGTTCTTTACTAGAGTTTCAACTGGTTTGCCCGGTACTGAAGTCAGGCTTACTGACTTGTAATTGCCGGGATCACGTCTGGAGCCCTTTTTAAAAATTGGTGTCACATTAGCAATCCTCCAGTCATTTGGTACAGAAGCTGATTTAAATGATAGGTTACAGACTCCGGTTAGTAGTTCTGCAATTTCACATTTGAGTTCCTTCAGAACTCTTGGGTGAATGCCATCTGGTCCTGGTCACTTATTACTAAGGCTGTGAGTTCGTCACGAAAGTCACAGATTCCGTGACTTCTGCAGCGGCCAGTGCGCCTGGCATCCCTCTTGCTCAGCTTCTAAGTGGAGGTGTGGCCAGGTAGCTCTGAGCGCTGCCTCTGCTTGCAGGCACCGCCCCCGCAGCTCCTATTAGCCACAGTTCCCGGCCAATGGGAGCTGCAAAGCTGGCTCTCTGGGCAGGGGCAGTGCACAGAGCTGCCTGGCCATGCCTCTGCCAGGAGCTGAGCGAGGGGGATATCGCCGCTTCCGGGGAGCGCGGAGCCAGGTAGGGAACCTGCTGGCCCTGCCAATCCCCCCCCCCCCCTCCCACACACACACAGAGCACCAGTTGGGATCCCGGCCTGGCTGCGAGTTGCTGCCTGCCCGCCTCCCACCCAGCACCAGCAGGGGTCCTGGACTGCCCCCACCCCTTCCCTCAGCTTCCACAGTGCCCCGCCTTCTTCCCCCCCCCACCCCCGTGCTGCCCTCCCAGCATCTGCGGGCCCACCCAGGCTGCTCTCCCCCCAGATTTAGTCAGGGGTATATAGTAGAAGTCATGGACAGGTCACGGGCCTTGAATTTTTGTTTACTTTTACTAAAAATACCCGTGACTAAAATGTAGCCTTACTTATTACTGTTTATTCCAAAACCACCTCTAATGACACCTCAATCTGGGACAGTTCCTCACATTTGTCACTTAAAAAGATTGGCTCAGGTTTGGGAATCTTCCTCACATCCTCAGCCGTCAAGACGGATGCAAAGAATTCCTTTAGTTTCTCTGCAATGGCCTTATTGTCCTTGAGTGCTCTTTTAGCATCTCGATCATCCAGTGACTCTACTGGTTGTTTAGCAGGTTTCCTGCTTCTGATGTACTTAAACATTTTTTGCTATTACTTTTTGAGTCTTTGGCTAGCTGTTCTTCAAATTCTTTTTTGTTGTCCTAATTATATTTTTACACTTCATTTGCCAGAGTTTATGCTCCTTTCTATTTTCTTCACTAGGATTTAACTTCCACTTTTTAAAGGATGCCTTTTTGCCTCTCATTACTTTTTTTACTTTGTTTAGCCACTGGTGACACTTTTTGGTTCTCTTATTATGTTTTTTAATTTGGGGTATGCATTTAAGTTGAGTCTCTATTATGGTGTCTTTAAAAAGTTTCCCTGTGGCTTACAGGGATTTCACTTTTAGCCCTGGACCTTTTAATTTCTGTTTAACTAACCTCCTCATTTTTGTATAGTTCCCCTTTCTGAAATTAAATGCTATAGTGTTGGGCTGCTGTGATGTTTTCCCTGCCACAGGGGTGTAAAATTTAATTATATTATGGTCACTATTACCAAGCAGTCCAGCTATATTCACCTCTTGGACCTGATCCTGTTGATTTAGGACTAAATCAAGAATTGTCACTCCTCTTGTGGGAGGACTAGCTACTCCAAGAAGCAGTCATTTAAGGTGTAAAGGGACTTTATCTCTGCATCCCGTCCTGAGGTGTCGTACCCAGTCAATATTGGGACAGTTGAAATTCTTAAGTTTGGATGACAAATTTAAAAAGGGAGTAGGGTCAATTATGTGACTATCTTCTTTATTTTAATAAAATTATCAATTCAGATGCCAGTGGAAGGGAGAGGCTGATCTCCTGGGCTGGCCAGTGCATCTCTGTCCTAATGGAAGAAATGTAACAGGCATGTCATGGGGTACAAAGGCAGAGGATGGTGAAAAGAGTGCAGTTTGGAGGTTTAACTTCTCCAAATGAGTTGTAGATTTATGCTAACCAAGGGTAGACTGGATGGCTGAGGGGGTTAGGAATTGGGTACAGGGCCTTTCCTCTGTAAGCTGCTGTTTTGGATATGTTCTTGGGATAGTAGTTACAAAACACCCCTGCCCTATTATTTACTGTTTGTGTTAATGTAGTACCCAGGAGCCCTTATCATGGACCAGAACCCCATTGTTCTAAGTGCTGTACAAACACAACAAAAAGATGGTCCCTATCCCAGAGAACTTAGGGTTATTTGGTGGCCTATCCCATGTAAACTGAGTTGAGATTTCTGCCTTAATTTGCACTGCGATAGATAACCACATCACGCAAACCACCACTGTATTTTGCAAAACAGCGCAGACTAGGGAATTGGTCATGGAGACAGAACTCCCCTCTCCTCCCCAGTAAGCTGATCTCCACAAGCATTCTACTTGTAATGCTTGTACCATTGTGTTACAGGGAGTTAAACAGAAACGGCAATGATTAGCAGTGGCAATGGAAATAAGTAGTGAAATGTTGTGAAATCATTACAAGTTGTTTCTCTAGCATGGTGAATGTGCACTCTTCTTTACAAAGAATAGAGTAAGTCGCGTTCCTTGCCGTGTAGGTCTGATAGTCTTGGAGTGATGAGATACAGGGCAGCAGTTCAGACAAGGGGTGGAGAGACTTGTGGGGAGGAAAACACAATGGGAAAGATTTCTCAGAGAAATGGATTTTAAGGAGAGACAGGGCTCCTGGCAAACAGGAAGAGTGAAACTGTTCAGGCATCTAAGAGGAAGTGTAGTGGAAGACCCAAAGCAGAGAAGGAAGAGGTGATGAAAGGAGGAGTAATGAGAGAACATTGGGAGGAGCTGTAATGAATAAGTGGGTGTGAGAAGAGGACAAAATTAGAATAGTGAGTAGGCATCTTGCAGATGAGAAGAGAGAGCTTGAATTTGATGAGGTGGAGAGAATGAGAAATAATGGAGGGATTTATGGTGGCCTAAAGGGGGAAAGGTGAGAGGTGGAAGAGAAGGTGATCCCGGAAGTGGAGGTGAGAGATGAACGAGATGTGGTGAAAGGTGCGGGTGGTGGGGTTAGCAAAGAAAGGGCAGATCCTGGTGATATCAGAGAGGAAGAAACAGGACATAGAGGGAATGGGGGTGTGGAGGGAAGAGTTGAAGATGCTGCTGTGGTGGTGAGCTGGGGAAACTGTGACAGTGGAGTTGCCTGTGAGGATAGAAGAGGAAGGCAGTGGAGAAGGATTGGAAGGGAAGATGAAATGTTCAGTGTTGAGTGAATGGGTTGGATGAGAAAGTAGGAGCAGCTGGAGATGAGAGATTGGACAAAGCAGAACAGTGATTACTCTGTGCTGGGGAAAGGGGGATATAGGCCTATGCTGAAGACCTTAAAAACAAAATCAATTCCCAAAGTCTGAAAGAACACTTATTTGTATGCATCTTTAAAATTTGCAGCCTTATTCAGTGGAACGTCCTTTCAGATGTGTTGGCTGTCCTGTTACAGTAGATAAGCATGTTAACTGGCTGATAGTTAGTTAAGGCAGTCAGTTAGTGACTAAAAATAAGTTTATCTCTCAGTGAGAGTTGTGTATCATTATTCCAATTATGCAGATGTAGAAACTGAGTCTCAGAGATGTTAACTGACATGCCCAAGCCTATAGAGTGAGTCTGTGTCAGAGTTGGGTGAGAGCGCAACATCTCTTGATCACCAACCTAGACCATGTTTTCCTCTTCAAACTAATGCTTATACAGTACCTTGAAGATGCAGAGTGCATTATTAATATTAAATATATGTTAAATGGTTATTTTTCCTGACTTCCCTTGTTAATTGTTTTTTTTTTCTCCCCTAGATAAAGCGTGGAGTTCCAGATGTCAAGTTTTAATTATTTTATGATTTTTTTAACAAATATGGATTGAGGAATGGTTTTATATGGGGGAGGGAGATGAAAATGGAGCAGCTTGGAACAGACTTAGATTCCCAGGCCATGGGTGAGAAGGGCCCAGTCAGCATTGTTTTAATTATCAGTTGCATTCTGGCGTTTTAACAGAATTGTCTGAAAACTTTCAAGTCTCACCTCACCTGCTCAGGATTTTGTGGAGACCATCACCACAGAAAGGATTTGAAATTCAACTTTGCTCATAAAAACCAAGTGGAAACTAGAGTTTTGGGTGTCATACAAAAGGGAACAAATAGGAAGAGGACGAAAACGCACAAGCCAACTGACTTCACCCTCCAACCCCCCCTTTCAAAGAAAAGGATTTACAGCTCAACCTCGCACCAGCTGTTACCCAGCTTTAGCCGTCAAGAGAGAAATAAATAACATTAAACAACCACCGCTAGCCAGCCTCAGATCCTGGTGAAATCAGGGAGTGTGTTTCTGCGACTGCCTCGGGTGAGGGGGAGGAGAGGGCCAAGCAGTGTGAGGAAGACAAGCACATTGTTTCAGGATAACCCCGTCCACCTGAGCGGTGACTGGAGGAGACTGCTGGATACCAGGAACAGATTAAAAAGGAAAAGGAGAGGAGGCTACCTTGGGATTTTGGTGTGGGTTTTTTCAAAGAAATCTAATGGCGGCATATTCCTGAGTTGGTCACCTTTCCCGGAGTACTCACCGGGGTGGAAAGGACTTCCTCAGCTTGGCTTCCCTCCATGTGCTGCAGAGTTCTGCAACTTCCATTTGCCACTTTCCCCACCCTAACTTATAAAATCTCTTTGCCTCTACTTTTGAAGCCAGCCTTTGCCACAAGCTGCTTGGGGAGGTGCTTCTGCACCTGTAGTTTGACTGCTCCCAGCTGTCGTGTTCCAGCAGTAGTTTAAACTGGAATTCAGGTTCCTATTTTATTTTTTAAATCTCCTTCGGTACATCTCCAAACTCTCAGGGAGCAGCGTGGACTCCCTTGGCTGTGTTCTTGGGCCTCTCCCTTCAGGAATCGGTGTGGATTCTTCCTCTGGATTATTTCCTCCTGCCTTCTGCTCCATTTGGATCACTCTCTAAGTGTATTTCAGGAAGTTGGGTAACTGCTTACCCCCACGGCTTCTCCCTCCCGTCTTCCCCCTCTACCCCCCTCCTCCTCCCTTCTGAAGGTCCCCTCCCCCTTTTCGTGTCCATTCTGACTCCAGTTGGGCCTGGGCTATGCTGCAGGGCGGATCCCCCACCAGAGCTCCAACATGCCAGCAGCATCTGGAAAGAGATTCAAACCCAGCAAATACGTCCCGGTCTCAGCTGCTGCCATCTTCCTAGTGGGAGCCACCACCCTCTTCTTTGCCTTCACGTGAGTTACAAATAGTTTGCCAGGTATGGGAAGCTGGGCCTGCTGACAAAGTGACTTGGGGCTACCTAAGACATCAAATTGGCCCCTTATTCTACTATGACTGAGTGTGGAGGTCAGATCTGGGCAGGGGGAGAGGTAAGGTGACTTGATACAGGAGTTAATCTCTTGTCAGGAGCCTGCTGAAGAGATGGGAGGGGATGATGCCTTTTTTAATCTAAAGTCTGGGCTCTGCAGTTGTGCTTTTCAGTGTCAGAGTGGCCCCCAACCAGCCCCACCACCTCAGCTGGGTTCAGATACATTTTATTTGGCTTTTCCAGTCAAGATGAAGTCAGAGGAAATGGCACACACTGAATCCTATCCAGTTGCCAGAGCAAGGTGCCTTGTAGCTGTTGAGCCACAATTCTCAGCTTCTTGCTGTCTTTGTACATTTGGAATAACACACAAGCCTTAGCCCAAGGATCATATTACAAATCATCCTGTGTGTGAATAGTGGCCCCATGTGACCTCTGTATCTGTGAAGAATCTGGAAGAGTTTTCATATATTGGGGGTAACCAAAGCCACAGGCAGTTTTTTGGATCCAGGAAGGATGGTAATAGTGTGTGTATAATAATTATTTAGAGAGTTAACAGAATTGACTTGGAAGATACAAGGGAAAGTCCAAGGAATAATGCCCGTTGACTCCCACACAGCCCCTCCCCATCTGGTTCACTCACTGCAGTTAATCTGAGATTTTACCCAAGAGTGGTCTGAGGGGTTCAGTATCTCTGGAATGGGACTTGATTTACCTGTGGGATTGGGAAATAACCATGTCAGGGGTTGATGAGTAAGGATGGTGATAGATAATCATGCTGAATACTGTTAGGCATGGGAGAGCGTTGAGATATAATAGTGCTGGTTGATGTGACAGGGCTAGGGGATGCCTGTGCCATGCAGTGATGTTACAGGAGAATCATGCCCCATGTTCACCTCTCAGCTGTGAGGGGCCTTGGATTGTGGTGGGCATCAACCTATTTTTTCTGGTGGGGTAAGTTTTTCTGGGGTAGGGTTCTTTTCATCCTCATCTGGGGCAGAGCTCATTACGTTCTGGTTTCAGTGTCAGGCAGAATAAGACCTGAAGGCCTGGGAA
Source organism: Mauremys mutica (assembly GCF_020497125.1). NCBI lineage: Eukaryota > Metazoa > Chordata > Testudines > Geoemydidae > Mauremys > Mauremys mutica. The sequence continues at coordinate 146,901,176 of NC_059075.1, forward strand.
GGACCCAGCTTATTTGAGTTGTTGCTGTTCCCATCTCATCCCCCATTCTTGGAAGAGTGGCTTGATTCTAAGCTGTGAGTTAGAACTGAATAGCTCAGGTGCCCTTGACCTTTAAGACTCTGCATATTATACACTGCATGTAGGGTGTGGCTGTGGCTCTTCTAAATACTAGGGTATGCAGGAACCCCAGACCACATGAATGAGAGAGTCTCTAATTCCATTCAGTAAAATAGCAGTACACATGTGACTTCTGAGGGATTAAAGCTAGCGCAGGGAGTGGGGAAGAGGGAATGATCTGTGTGCTGGAGAGGCTCATTGTCAAAGCAATGAGATGTTGCCTCTTTGCTGAAGCCTCTGTACTATTCAGGCCACCCTTGGGTTTTCTCTCCAGTGCCTGCTGGTAACCACATGTGAGGGGTTCTGGGAGTGTTAGAATTATCCCAGTATTGTATTAGAAATATCCGGATTTTTGATGTGAAGTGAAATCTTGCCATTGTTAGGGCTTGGTCCCATTGTAGAGGGGAGGAGGAAAGCGCATTGGGTGCTCAGATGCCCACTTTTTTCAGGGTGGACTTTTTAGTTCATCTCCCTCTGGTTGGCCATCTGGCCCCATCTCTGGCTTTAATCTTGCTGAGAATTGAGAATGGCTCCTTCTCTCTTTCAGCCTCCGTGGAGTCGGGGAAGTGGTTGTGAAGCTTCAGCCACTGAGCAAAGATTAGTCAGGTACTCAGGATAGACAGGGCTCAAACATACCAAATATAGACTAGTCGAGACTGATGCAGAAGAGACGTGTCCCTTTAGAACCTACCCAACTCCAGTGGAGACAGCTGTCAATCAAGCGCTTCTTCCCGTCCCTGCCTGGGTGGATGCTGGGGCATCTTCAGGGGTCCCTCCTCTTCCCAGTGCCTCTCAAACACTAGCTGCTCTGATGTCTGGTCTTTGTGGAGCACATCTACCGGATGGCATGAGTGAGGAGCTGCCTCTGGGAATGGAGGGGCAGCTGAGAAATGCACTTAGCTCCGTTCATGAGTTGACTTGCTGTTGCTGAGAGTCTTTTATTAAGCCTTGGGCAAGAATTTCCCCTGCTGGGCGTTACTGCCTGAACCCTAGCTTTGAACTGGAGGAGCCACTAATATTGGCTGGCAAAGGGTTTGATTAGTGTTGGGCATGGGCGGTGGGGGGAACCCCACTTTGGGTGGCTGAGGAGGCAGTGTGTTACTCAGCATCCTGGAGTCCAGGGAGATTACTAATGAACCCAGGAAGCTGAATAGCACATAATCTCTCCTCAGCCACCCCAGAACCTGCATGGGGCATAATAAAGAGCAAAAATTTCTCCCACCAAACCCGCAACCTGGGTCCCATGGCAGCGGCTGCACCAGGGGAGACAGAGGCTCCCCTGGCCTAGTATACCAGCTGCCCATGGTGCTATGGGGAAACCCTTAGATTGTTCAATAGAGGCGTGAAAAGAGAAGGGCAGGGCATGCTTTTTCCCCGCTTGCTACTTCATCATAAAGCTGTAGAGCTGAAAGCGCGGTTGGAGAGTACTGAAGGACGATGTATCTAGATAGGGAGGGTAGTGCTGGCTTGATTGCTCCCCAGTGTGATTTGGGGTGACAGACATTTTGTCCAGTAGCCCTCAGAATTCCCAGCATAGGGATTCAAGGCATCTATTTAATCAGACATGCTTTAGTATATCCACTTTGACTCAGGTGCTGAGGAGTGAAAGGAAGACAACACCCTTACCATTTTGGGCTGTAAAATATCATCCCCTGACAAGTAAATTGATTGATGGTGCCAGCCAGGTCGTGTAGTAGTGTGTGCAAAACGGGGAAAGAATTGGGGGTTGCCCTCCAGATTTGTACTCTCTCCGTGAGTTGTCATTTGTGGCATTTCCATGCTAGAATAAGATGCACAGTCTGTTTTTCCCATCATTGTGATGTGTAGCATCTCACTGTGGTGCAGAAGAGTGTAAAAGTAGGAGAAAAGGGGGCAGTCACCACCAGTCTGTGAGCCAGCAGCTGGACAGGTGTGAAAAATCACTGAGTATAAGAGTGAGCTCCCTTCTCCCACTAGATCTTCTTCTCACAGGCCTGCAAGCTGCAAAGCCTTGTTGCGATTACTTAAACACCTGCACTGTTGAGCAGGTTTGTTCAGGATGGAAATACCTGGGCAGAGTCATTTAATTGTAGGTCAGTTGAAGTTGTTTAACCTACTTTACAGCGTCAGATTAAAACTCAAAGCACCGCCAGACAGGAGCACAGCTCAGAGAGGCCAAAACAGTACATTGCCAGTCAGATTATTGAGGGCTATGTTGTATTGTTTCCTTCAGCTCAGAGACCGAGTCCCCTCTTGATCCTTTTTTTTTTTTTTTTTTTACACAGCTGCTTGAGTGGGAGGGGTGGAAAGGAACATAAGGCTGCAAATCTGATTTTACTCTCACTTGATAACAATTCTTGAGATTGAATCATTGTCCTTGTATTTTCCCTCCTCTGTCACTTGTGAGCTGCCTGGTTTGTGGCTACAGAGAGGTCCCCTCCCCTTTTGGTTTCCCTGGATAGTGACAGCAGCAATCAGGTGACAGTGGTGCAAGCCTGGTATGTTTCAATCTGCTCTCTCCACAGCCTGTGGTCAGGTATGGGAGCAGCCCAGTCCCAAACTGCCTCCAGTAGGATTGCTCACTAGGGCTGTCTTGTTTATTGCAGGTTTGCTTACAAGGGCTGTGCTGCTGGCATTGGTCCTAAAGCATTTGATTTGGAAAACAAAACACACATAGTTACATGGAGTTAAACAAACAGAAGAGAGATGAGGAGAAAAAAGTAGGTTCCATGTAAAGACTTAAGATCATAGAAGATCAGGATTGGAAGGGACCTCGGGAGGTCATCTAGTCCAACCCTCTGCTCAAAGCAGGACCAAGCCCCAGACAGATTTTTGCCCCAGATCCCTAAATGGCCCCCTCAAGGACTGAACTCACAACCCTGGGTTTAGCAGGCCAATACTCAAACGACTTGCAGGCCCCTCGTTGGCCTGTGATGATGATCCTCAGCAATGGGGTGTGAGAATCGGACTGGTGTGTGGGTTTCTATTTACACTGCCTGGATGGCTGTCTTTGGAGACTTTGTAATTTTGTGGCCCATGTGGATCCTTCACTGCATCTTTCCAGCATGTAATCTGTGCTGCCCATTAGTCCATCTGAGACCTGACCTAGGATTTACGTGCTTAAGTCAAGAAGTCCATTTTAATGTATGGACTTAGTTAGGAGAGGCATCGAGTCACATAATATGGTTTAAACTAATTAGGGTCATTGGCCACTATTGAGACGAAGCTGCGAAAACAGCATTGACTTGAGTGAGAATAAAGACGGAAGTGAGTTATGTCCCTCATTCTCTTCTTGGAAGGAGGAAGAAGCTGTGAATTTGTATTGGGGGTTTCTCCTGAACATTTCCAATCATTTAGGACAGGGAAAGCCCTTTGGGATCCATTTCTCTCCCCCCTCCCTTCACACCCTTCCAGGCCTGCTCCCCTGAGTTTCTGTAAACCTAGTTTTCACTCTCTTTCCCCTTTGAAGACAATTTGGCCAGCTATATAATCTCACCTTTCACAGAGGTTTCTTAATGTACAGCTGCTATTTGTCCCTTTGCTCAAATTCCTCCCAGAATTCCTAGCTGCCCTCTCTCTGGCTCCCTGATTAAGCAACACAATTGCCCACTTCTCCAAACAAGCTGCCATCTCTTATGTTTTAGTCTGTACCAAAAAAAGCAGCCAGTGGCTGCTAACCCCTCATTCCCTGTCCTCCTTCAGTCACCCCAATCCTTTTCCTTATGGGCATTCTGCAGACAGAAAAGCGCCATCCAGATGCAAGGATGGGTTTGGATTTTCAGCTTGCTGTTTAGTACTTGTAGTTTGAAAGCATTGGAAAGCCAGGTACCTTGAAAAGTACTATCTCAGGAGATATGAAATGGAATATAGTCTTTTGCACTGACAACTGCAGCTCTATTTCAGTCAGGGGGGATGGTGAATGGGGTATGGATTCTCTGTCCTGCCTCTGGGGCCCCAGCCAAACCTGTGCCAGATCAGTAGTGATGGAAATTCATCTGCTCACAGCTATTCGGTTCCTGTTTGAAATGAGTTGAAGAGTGTATGGGTTGCAGGGATGGCTGTCGGCCCGTGTTCTTCTTGTCTCTTTCTTTACAATGAGCCTATTCCTATGATACTTGAGTGCCTTACATGTTTGTTAAAGTGAATATGCACATCTCTTCACTTGGTTTATTGGAGGGATTTTGGTGGCACTATTTTTGGCAGGCTGGGTTGTTTTATAGTGGATCTTTTCTTTTCTGAAGGTGCTGAGATTTATGGTCACTCTGATCTCTCTTGAGCTTGCCTGAGTACTGATAAGGCTCAGTCTCCGACAGTCACATGAGTCTATATCACAAAAAAGCCACTGGCATTGATTTTTCCATTTGTCAGTCTCAGCTGAGACCAAGGACTGAATGGGCCAAGGAAACCTAACTTCCCTTTCCATAGGAGGAAATGGGAGCTTGCTCCTGCCCCATGAGGGTGGGTGGGCAATAGTGAAAGTAAAGCAGGAAGTGTGATCAGATTTGCCTGGAATTGGAGTGGGCTGTGGTATCAAGCCTCCCAGTGGGCCTGTCACAGGGAGTCTGAGAAGAGGGTTCTAGCTGTATTGCACCCCTTGCAGTCTTGACAAAATACAACCACAGGGAGCTGGAGGGTTATTTGCAATGAGGGTTTAGAGAGAAACTGGAAAGGCCAGAATATCCCCCCCTCCCCTTCACAGTTCAGCCAAGTGAATGTGATAATGCCAGCAGCATCTACTCTTAACTATACCGAGGGAAAGGTCAGAGTGCAGCACCAGAGTCAGACGTGGGGGGTTGTTTCCTGTGAAGTAATTGTCTCCCTGGGGGAAGTGAAATAGCCACTAGAAGAGGAAGAGGGGGGCGTTTTGGGGGTGTGATTGTGCCTGTGCTATAACAGCTATCTTTGGGGAGAGAGGAAGATCTGGCTGCATTAAAGAGCATGGTCTATGGCAGGGGTGGGCAAACTTTTTGGCCCTAGGGCCACATCAGATATAGAAATTGTATGAAGGGCTGGGTAGGGAAGGCTGGGGGAGGCTACGCCTCCCCAAACAGCGAGGCGAGGTGTGGCCTGGCCCCCTATCCAGCCCCCCGGAACCCCCACCCCCATCCAGCCCCCACAGTCCCCACCCCCCGACCGCCCCCGGGATCCCCGCCCCTATCCAATCTTCCCTGCTCCCCACCCCTTGACCACCCCTCCTGGGGTCCCCTATCCAACCCTCCCTGCTCTCCCCACCCCATGTTACCTGTGGGGTGGGGGAAAGGGGGGCTTAGTCCTTTCTCTGTGCGTGTCCCCTGCTCGTCTGGCTGCTCTCCCTGGCAGTCGGGCAGGGCTCGCTCCCTGTCTGGGCTTGGCTGCTGGGGACAGGGGCCAAGCACGCTGGGAGTGGAGGGGGGCCTGGCTTGCTCTGCCCCTGGCAACAGGACCCTTGACCGTCCTCCCTGGAACTCCCCCTGCCCCCTGATAGCGCCACCCTGGAGCACCAGGTCTGGCAGTGCTAGCCACGCTGCCCAGGTGCTGGGGGAACTGTGACTGTGAGGGAGGCAGGGAGGGAGGGGAGTAGAAAGGGAAGGGCCAGGGGCTAGACTCCGCCCCACGGGGAATTGGGCTGGCTCTCCGCAAGCCTGTCCTGACCCCGCTCCCTGGCAGGAGCTCAGAGGCCAGAGGGAAGGGTCCTGCAGGCCGGATGTGGCCCGCGAGATGTAGTTTTCCCCCCTCTGGTCTATGAAGTAACTGGTTTCTCCAAGTGTGACTAGCAGAGAAACCATCTATGCCTCAGCTCCCAAAGTATGACTCAGTTTGCCTGGTAGGCTGGAACTGTTGAGTTTCCAAGCGCTCTGTTGTTATCTACAGTGGAAAGACAAGCCTCAACAACTCCTCTGGAAATCAGTTAGTTTCTCTCTAAACGTAAGAGCAAGCCTCAGTTCCCTGGGATTCAGATGGTCACTGAGGCTGCTATGTGGAGAACCCCACCTCCAGGCTAAAGGAGCATGGAAACATTCACTGTCCTTGCTGCTTCTCCCTGGGCATGTTGTGACTTTGGGCTTGGCTACACTTACAAATTTGCAGCGCTGCAGCAGGGTGTGAAAACACACCCTCTGCAGCGCTGCAAATTGCGGCGCTACAAAGCGCCAGTGTAGTCAAAGCCCCAGCGCTGGGAGCCGCGCTCCCAGCGCTGTCCGTTATTCCCCACAGGGAGGTGAAGTACGGACAGCGCTGGGAGAGCTTTCTCCCAGCGCTGGTGCTTTGACTACACTTAGCGCTTCAAAGCGCTGCCGCGGCAGCGCTTTGAAGTGTAAGTGTAGCCAAAGCCTCAGTGTGGGGAAGTCCAGTCTAGCTAGGAGCATGAAAGACAGGAATGCATTGCCCTGTCTATCTTCAAATAATGAGGCTTCCTTCCAGCATCAACCTGGGCCCCTGCTCTGCGAGGAGCAAATGGTAGCATTGGCCTGCTAAACCCAGGGTTGTGAGTTCAATCCTTGAGGAGGCCACTTAGGGATCTGGGGCAAAAACTGGTCCTGCTAGTGAAGGCAGGGGGCTGGACTCAATGACCTTTCAAGGTCCCTTCCAGTTCTAGGAGATTGGTATATACTTTCTTATCTCTGGTGCTTGGAGGGTGGATCCAGGCACTGTTGCCCTTGAGGAATTCTCACTGTGCTGAGAAGCTGAGTGTGGGAATCCTGGCATTAGTATCTGGTATGCGAATCTTTGTTTGCTTGGAGGGTGAAGGCTGGAACAATTAGCTAGTAGGACCTACACATCAAAGTGCACTAGTGTCAGGCTTCACATTTCCTGGAAGTGTGGATTCCACACACCCAGAGCACTTAGAGCAGGGATCGGCAATCTTTGGCACACAGTCTGCCAGGGTAAGCCCCCTGGTGGGTTGGGCCCGTTTGTTTACCTGCCGCATCCACAGGTTTGGCGGATTGCAGCTCCTACTGGCTGCAGTTGGCCATTCCAGGCCAATGGGGGCTGCCAGAAGCGGTGCGGGCTGAGGGATATGCTGGTCGCCGCTTCCCGCAGCCCCCATTGGCCTGGAATGGCGAACTGCAGCCAGTGGGAGCTGTGATCAGCCGAACCTGTGGATGCGGCAGGTAAACAAACCGGCCGGGCCCACTAGGGGGCTTACCCTGGCGGGCCGTGTGCCAAAGGTTGCCGAACCCTGACTTAGAGGCTGGTAATGTGAATCCTGATGCAAGCACACTGGTGTGCAGGTTCCACAACATAAAGGCTGGGCATGTGAATGCTGCCATTAGTTCCCTGAGCGTGGCTTCCACTGCCCATGAGTGGCATGAAGGTGTGACTTGTGTTAGTGTGCTGTGCTGTGGCTGCTGATGTGCTTGGGAGCTGGAAGTACAGGTCTTACTGTGGCTGGTGTCAGGAACACTAAACCCCTGGGGTGTGGATCCTACAGATCTGGAAGAGAATGTTTTTTTCCCTTGTGGAATCTGGGCATCTCTGAACTTTGGCTCAGTTCCTAAACTCCTGCTCTGAAATCCCAGACTGGAATGGCTTTGAATCCCCAGCCTGCCGTTCTGGCTATAAAGTTCACTGTGTACTAAATGGTCTTGGTTTGGCAGCTTGCCTGCCTGGTGTGCTATAACTAGACCTGATATGGGTGGGTGTAGACTTTCCCTAGGGCAGATAGGGGAGATTGGGGAGCTGGTGCTATGCAATCACTTTCGTTTCCTGTTAACTACATGGAGAAGAATGTGTTGTGGAGGCTCTGAACACCCAAAACACTCTTGGAATGGAATAAAAAGATTCCCCACTAAAGTACTTGTCGTGAGCATTCCAGACCTCATTCAGAGTTGGGGAGGAGGATAAACTGTTGGAGTTAATCCCTTTGCTCCCTTTGCAGTTGGAGACTTGTTCTGTCACTGTTATGATTCTGATTCACTGGGATCACTATTGGGGCTGAAGTCAGGCTGCTTTTGTTTTCTCACCCAGATCATTCTTGAGTGTCCATCACTGTCTCTTAGAAACTTGACTGCTTCTTCCTGAAATGTCCAGGGGAGGGGGTCCACTTTCCTCCTTGCTTGGGTTTGAATTTGCCCTCTGTACTGGAATGTCCAGTGGGGGGTTCAGCCATTAATTCCCCTCAGGAACAGTACATCTCCCTGCTGGAAGACTGGTTACGTGCTTTGTTGGCATTGCGAGGGGGAGAGGAGATGGTGTGAAAGGTGCAGCTTTCCTATTAGAAGGTGAAGTTCCTCTGTCCCAGACACACACCTGCAGCTGTGCATGGTCTCTATTAGCTTGCAAAGGTCCAGCTTCCTACATTCTTCTTTGTGGTTTTTTTTGGCTCATTCACTACTTGAGCACTTATCATGCAAAGTGAGGTAACTAGGACCTAGTGACAAAGGCTGAATGGGTCTCCCTGACTGTTCCCCTTCCCTCTCATCCTGAAAACTTCAATGGGGCTTTACTTTCACTTTCTTGAAGGGAAGGAATCTTGCTCTTGGAGTGGGGGGAGCCATTCCAAAATTATACGTGTGACCCCCCCACACACACACATCAGTCTTTTCCCTCTACTAGGCTCTCCCTTTCCTCCTCTGGTTAGCAACCACATCTTCCTCTTCAGTTCCCTCCCCACAAGTTGCTGTCCTCCCAAAGCACCTCTCCTCCACTTCCTTTCCTGTTCAGCAGAGGGAAGAGCTAGGGAGTTGGGCAAAATTCCAACAATAGCTAATAGTCACTCTGAGCTGTAAAATCAAGGGTTCAAGGTCAGGGATTGGGGGCGACTCAGCTCTGCAGGGCCAGCTACTACTCAGCAACTCCCTGTGGTAGGAGGGAGGAGAGGACGCTGCCGTGAATGTGGGGGCTGCCTTATAGGGAGGGGACCAAACTTACTCCCCGCCTTGTGGGCAGAGAGGGGACCAGCCCATCTCCTCCCCTGGATTCACCTGCGTGAACCTGCTAGGGAGCTGAGGTCTCAACCCCCTCCCTAGACTGCCAGGAGCTGAGTGGGTTCAGAGTTCTGGCCCTCCGGAGTGGAGAAGGTGTGAGTGGTTCCCACAATCACTGACCTTGAAGCCCTGACCTCACAGCTGAGCGAGTATATTGCTGCTATTGGAGTCTTGCCCAATTCCCTATCTCTCTTACTGCACCATGCTGTGCACCACCAGGGGCTTCACAGCTCCATGTGGCTGCAGGCAGTCCAGAAACTAATCAACTGATGGCAACTCAGTGAGTGACTCCTTCAGTGCTTATAGCTTGGCGGTTTGCAGTCTCTCTTCAGCTGTCTTGAAGGAGTGAAGTTCAGCTGCTTTTGCAATGTCCTTGGGTATAGATAGCTATATGAGGTCCTGCATTCCAACTTCTGCCCCATGTGCTCTCCCTATTGTATCTTTCCTGGCTGATTAATAGTCACCTCACCTCTGCCAGTGGCCCCAGATCAAGAGGTACTTTCTTCTCTCTCTGGCAGCGAGGAGCAGAGGAAGAAGCTCTGCCCTTTTGGGGGCCCTGTGAGTGTCTTATCCGTTTGCAAAAACACTAGCAAAGTGAAAAGCATCATTCTATCAATCCCTTGAATGGCTTTTCTAACCATTTCGCACACCCTCCTGGGTCAGTGTCACGCAGTTGAGCTCACGAGGAGCGTTGGAGTGGCAGGAAATGGGCAGTTATTACAGAGGCTAAGTTTCACTGTTCACAGTCGTGGGTCCTGTGGTATGGCATGTAGGTCTTCCATTATGATGACCTTTGGAATCGCAGTCTAATAGCAGCATGGCTCAGAGTTCAGGTCCTGAGCTCCCCTTGCTGGCAGGGACTGGACCCCAGAAGAAAGGTGGAATGAGCACCTTGAGTCGCTGAGCAATTCCCAGGCCAGCCTTTGTGGGGAGAGGATACAAACCATACACAGATATATTGCTAAACCCAAAGTACGGGCTCATTGGTATGCTGTAGATTCACAGGTGTCTTGGCTCTCCTTGCTAGCCATGCTAGTTCATCTCTTGCCCTGCAGGAATGCTTGGCAGATGTTACCAGTGAGGGGTATTGGAGTCGCCTGTAATCCTAGGAATACTGTAGCCTTGCCTAGTGGATGGAGTGGTTAGTATGAGGGGTCTCTCCCTCCTTCTCAGTCCAGGGTATGGCTTCATTGCATAGTTAACATGGGTGCTTGGCACCTGGGTCTGGGCACCCGAGGTTAGCATAGCCTGAGGGTTTCCCCACAGCAAAGCCCCATCCACATTATTGTGTCCTCACTGTTTCGGCACTTGCCCCTGTGTGTGGGAACATATCCCATGGCTCTGTGTGCAGAGATGCTCTAGGATTTTTTTCCTAGTCAGTTGTCAATTGAAAGAGAACTTGTCTGTCCTTTGGGAGGAATTATGGGGAGACTATGGAGGATTATCAGCACTCAAGTGAGTTAGTCTGTGTCTTCATTGCAAAGTGGGCAGGTTCCAGCCCAAGTTAAAGTGGGGCCTGGATTCTAACTCCCCCCACCCCAGGTAAGTTAGACTAGGCTTAAACCACCTCCCAGTTTGGGGTTTTTCTGTGTGGATTGTAAGGGGTCTTGGGCTAGAGTCTGAGTTAACTGTGCAGAGAAGAGATACATACCCTTACTGATGTGACGTATTCTGAGATAGCGAGCCAGGTGCAGCGTCTTGGTGTCGCTTCTGCCCTCACCTTTCCCTAAGGAAAGCCCCATGTGTTGGGTGTGATTTCAGAGGGGCTTCCACCTGTACAAACTGCACTCTTATTTATCCTATGCTGTGATCTCTCATCATCAGCATGTGTAACGAGGGAACCATGAGACTCGATTGCCAAGTGTAACCCTCCCGTAGCAGTGTTTCTTCCTTCCTTTCTCAGACGGTGCATGTTTGGTTCCTGGCCTGAATCTTTGTAGGCAGTCACTGTAGAGAACATAAAGTGGCAGAAGTGGTCTTTAAAGTGGAGCGACTTCCCCCTTCCTCAGTGAGTCATGGGCTGCTGGATTTCTCTGCACCACCCCTTATCTGACACCGTCTGCCTTCAAGGGACTCCAGCGTCAGGCAGTCAGGCCTCTGCTGAGGTGGATTGTAGTCAGTCCCTCCCCATTTGCTTGGCCAGCCCAGTCAGGGCACCTGGTGCTGTACAATCCGTAAAGGAAAACACAGTCTGTGCCCCAAGAAGCTGTTGGGCTACCCTGAACAGATGAGACGGTTCTAGGTATTGTGTCAGGAGAGGGGGAGGAATGGCCAGATGCCCAGGGTGCCAGTGAGATGAAGATCACTTTTGAGAGTGGATTGACACTGAAAGATGCAAGGTTTAAGGAGGAATTTGTCCAAACAAAAGGGGTGGTGGTGGTGATTAGGTGCCCAGGAAACAGCCCCACGTATAAGGGGCAACTTGGATGCAGTGAGGAAGGAAGGTGGCTTGGGCAGGGGCTGAGCAGTGCAGAGCTTTGAAGGGGAAGGCAGTGAAGGGGGAATCAGGGAGGATTTGGGGGTTGATGTGGTCTGAGTTGTGGCAGAAGGGAGGATTTTTAGCCACCCCAGGAAGGGTGTCCTTCAAAAGCGCGGTGGTTTTACTCCTTGTCTGCCTGCTCCTTGCAAGGCTTTTCCCATGCAGGGTGCCCCTGGCTGGCTTCTGGAGTGCAGCTTCATGTGCCATTCTGAATCACTGTGGGGGGAATCCCCCTGCCAGGAACGGAAAGGATTGAAAGCCACCCCCTCTTCCCCACACACTTTTGTTTCCTTTCTGGTACTGATATAAAATTACTAAAACCTGGCTAGTATCAGGGATGGTGTAAGGCTGCTTGGGTGCTTGCAGCAGTCACATGCAAACCAAGCTTGATGCTGTTAGTCAGGCACAGAATGAACGTGCTAGGGGTGGGGTCGTGACACCCCAGGCTGCCTCAGTTTCACTTCACACAGCCTGCATAGTACATTGTTCTCAGTCTCTGAATTGTGCATGATGGGCAGTACTTAGCTTTCTGTGGCTAGTGGCTGTTCAAGTAGGAAGGAACCTAGGTTATGGCTCATTGCAAGAGGGGCTTGTTGGAGCAGAAATTGCAATCTGTAGCACCTCTGCTATCCAAGGACTTTGTGAGTATTAGTGGATTTAGCCTTCTCCCCTCCCCCGCCTCCCTGTGTGTGAGACTGATGGGGAAACCTAGAAGGGAAGTGATTTGCCCAAAATCACTTAGCAGGTCTGTGGCAGAGTGTGGGACAACACCCAGGAGCAGGGCTCAAGCCATGCCAGAATGCTCCAGTACACGGTTTCGGCACCTTTTTTAGGAGCTGGAATGGCATTCCAGTACTTCTGCTAGTCCTGGTCCAGGCGACTCCTTTCCCTCCTGGGTTGCAGAGCATCCTTTGAGGCTGTTCAGTCAGTGAGAGAGTCACCACTTCCTCCACCCAGGCCAAACATGGTGTGAGAAAGTGAGAGCTTGCCTGGTGGTGGATATTTTGGGAGGGACACTGACCTGGATGCAGGCTCTCTTCCCATGGCCTGCCAGGAGAGAGTGACCGGAATTAATTGGGTTAATTATCAGGTGGGAAATGAGCAAGCCTGCCCCAACACCGCCTCCAGCTGGGTGTGGCCACCAGCACCTCCCTTTCATTTACCTGCTCTCTGGCCATCTCTCCTTTCTCCCCACGCCCTTATCTCCCTCCGCCTCCCTGCCCTTCTTTCATCTCTCTCTCCCACTGCTTGAAGCTGCATGCCAGGACAGGTGTGTGCAGCGGCTCCTCCCTTGGCTTCCAGGACAGGCACATATTATTTACCTCTCCCTTGCCTCTCAGAACATGACTCCTCTTCCTACCAGTCCCATCCAGGCCTCACTCCACCTGCTGGCAGCTCCCCGCCTTGCCAGACACTCCTAGAACAGGCACCACTAACAGAGCGTGTGTGCAGGGGCAGCATAGGCAGTGGCAGTGCTTGCTTCCCCCAGCAGTGTCTAACTCTAGCCCTGGGGTGATGAGAGACTCTTCAGTCTGTGGCCTGTCCAGCCATAGTCCCTCTGCTGAGACTACTAATGGGGAGGATTAAGTAAGTGCTGGTGACTTTGGGATGGGAACATCTGTGCACTGAGAAATGTATCAAGGCCCTTCCCAGTTCTCCTTGCACAAGCAGTACAAATGGCCGTGATGGTTCTGACTGCATCACTGCTTCAGCAGCATGATGGGAAACAAAAGTGGGATAGTAGTAAATCACTATGAACCACTGGATTGGAACTGATGCCCTAGACAGACAGACTGTGTCCAGTTCCCCCAGCCCTCCCCTCTTCCCCGCAGCCTGCCGCCTAGCCCTTTCCCCCCGGCACTGGACTGCTTGCCTCTTGCTAGGCCTAGGCTGTAGATGTTGGCATTTGAACATCTCACACTTTGGTTTTGGTTAGCAGTCCCAGAGCCAGGGTTCATATAGCCCACCCCTGCCCTCCATTGGAGATTGCTGGTGTTCCCACTGACCTGCATGTGAGAGGATGGTTAAAGTGGGCTTTTCTGTCCTAGCTGTCCCTTTAAAGGGACTGTTCAGTGATCCGTCTGGCAGCGGAGGAGGGGCTGGAAGAGAAACAAGGAGCAGTGGGGCAGGCCATCCCTGCCCAATTTAGTGTGTGCCCCACAACTGCTGCCCCAGACTCTGAGGCTACCATGGATTACCCCAGTCATGCCATATGTCATCCTTTTCAGCCACCCATGCGCTCTCCTCTCTGTCTCTGTGCTCCTGCTGCCTAAATCCCTCTGCGTGTATTGCAGACTGCTCTGAGTTGGGGAGGGGAGAGGGGAGAGGGACAGATGCTGCCCTAGATCTGTGGGATTAAACTCCCAGCAGCAAAGCAGATTAGGGTATTACACCGGCGCCTTCAAGGGGGAAGCCCACTATCTCCTGAGCCCAAGCTCCTCCAGGGGAGGAGGGACGGTGATTCCCCTACCAGTGTACACCATTTCTGACACCACTTTCAGCGTCCCTCCAAACCCTCCTGGGATTCTAGAGGAGCTGTTAGCCAGCCAGCCAAACACCCAGCAGTATGTGTGGGTGAATGGGGGTGCTTCATCTAGATCAGGGGTAGGCAACCTATGGCACGGGCAAGCGAGCTGATTTTCAGTGGCACTCACACTGCCTGGGTCCTGGCCACCAGTCCGGGGGGCTCTGCATTTTAATTTAATTTTTAAATGAAGCTTCTTAAACATTTTGTAACCTTATTAACTTTACCTACGACAATAGTTTAGTTATATATTATAGACGTCTAGAAAGAGACCTTCTAAGAACATTAAAATGTATTACTGGTACACAAAACCTTAAATTAGAGTGAATAAATGAAGATTCAGCACAGCACTTCTGAAAGGTGGCGGACCCCTGATCTAGAATGAGGGGCACCTGAGCCCTGTCTCCCCCATGGCACATCTTGCCCTCCCACACCATATGAGTTTTCCAGAGAGTGGGTGGTGGCATATTTCTAAGGGATGTCACACCAATAACATCACTTGCACTGCAGTACGCAATCCTACTCTGTAGTGACTCCTGCTCTTCCAGTCATGCCTTCTACTTTGCCAATGCACCTCAGTCTGGCTCCTGCCCGCCCCACCCTCATCAACTCTGCCAATCCATCTGCATCCCGGCCTTCAGCACTGAAATGCACCTCAAGGTTCATAGGAGCCCTTTGTTGTATGGGGTCTGGTTAATTCCAGCAGGTCTGGGTATTGTGGTGGGGATTCTCTAAATAAGGTTGGAACTCCCTTATCACTATCTACCCTATTTTGACCTCCACCCAAACAGGCTTAGCAATAGGAGAGTATTAGCCATTGTGGATCTCAGACCCACCACCCATGACTGAGCTAGATTTTATTATTTGTATTACAGTAGCACATAAAGGCCCTGGCCAGGGACCAGAGCATGACTGAACTAAGCACTGTATGTTATTTATTAGGAGTACTGTGGTAGCACCTAGTAGCCCCAGCCAGGGACCAGAGCACCATTGTGTGGGTGCTGTATAATCACAGAAGAAAAAGGTGGGCCCTTCCCAGATTGCCACTCTGATTCCATCCTCCTTGCTATAACTAGAGACCTTTTTTCCCAAAGTATCCCATCCTCCTGTGCAGCCTTGGTGCTTGTGACTTCCCTTTGTCCCCGAGAGGGCACTGGGGAGCAGACAATGAACTTCTTTGCCACCCCCTGCCCCCATGGCAGAGTTAGGACTGTTTGAGGAGCCTTAACTGACTGTCCCAGCATCCAGACCTAGGAGCTCTTTTTCACTTGGATGTTCTGCTTGGGTTCTTTCTGCTCAATAGCCGCTTTCCCCACTCTCCCTGCACATATTGTGTGGGACATTTTTTTAATCTTACAAGCTCTCTGTGTGGAGCTGCTGGTCAGACTGGCTTATCCTGTTTCTCCCCCTCACTGTCTAGTTTGCCTTAACGAGTTGGGTCAGTCCTGCTTTTGGTTCGTCCAGGGCTCCCTCTGTTTTAGGTAATTTGGAGGCCCTATTCCTGTAGTGTCTCAGCACCTCGTACCCCATGTGAGGCAGGGCAGTGCTATTATCCCCATTGTACAGATGGGGAACTGAGGCACAGAGGGGCCATGCAACTTGCACAAGGTTACACAGGGAGTCTGTGGCAGAGCAGGGACTTGAACCCAGCTCTCCTAAGTCTTGGACTGGAGCCCTGACCGCTGGGCCATCCTTCCTTGGGCACAGACTGGGGGCATGGTTAGGTCCCACACAGCAGGATAGAACCATCATTTAACTGCTGGGCCATGACCATCTTGTCCTCCAACATGGCTGAATTTGGAGGGGACATGAAAGGGGAGGACTGTTCCTCACTCTCCCCTTCCAGTGGATTTTCCAAGCTGGTCGGAGGGGCCCAGCAGAATGCTTCCCTTATGTGCCCACTGCTAATCATTTCACTTCCTGGACTCTCTGGGTTCCCCATGCCCAGCAGCTACTGTTCAGAGTGTGGAGGGTACGTGCTGCATTTCAAAGTCGGCTACAAGAGGGTAGGGAGAGGTTATGGGAATGAGTTTCTATACCAGCCAGCTCAAGCAAGAGCTGGTGCTCAGTGGAATAAGGTTAGGATCTAGCCAGGGGACCTGTGGCCCAGGAGACAGGCCAGTACCGTTGAGCATTGTTTCTGCTGGAGGGCCCAAGCGCCTCCTCTGTCCCAGAGGAGGGACGCAATCAGTTCTGTGTACCCTAGTCTCCTAGTGCTGCTTGGCTATTTGACATACCCCGTCCCGCTGAGAAGGCTGCAGGCGAGTTTCCAAGTGCACTATTGTCCTGGTTGGCTCTTCTGGAAAGAACCAAGGGGAGTGGCCTGTTGCAGGAGGGGAAGGGTTAACGGCTACGTGTTGGGAATTCTTTGGCTCCTGTGCATGTGATTCCTAAGCTCCCCTGTGGAGTGTGAATCCCCTCCTCCAGTGTTCGCCCAGTGGGAAATATGACCCACCTGTCTGGGGTGGAATGTGGACTTCCACTTTGAGACACTGCAAAGCACAGCAGGGACGGCTTGTCCAGTGCCCAGCACGTCCATCCCCTCGCTCTGTCCTCTGCCCAGCTGCTGCCCTACTGAGCTCTGCAGCAAGGAGCAGCAGTGGGGAAAGGGTATTAAAGGCTACTCTTGCTGCCTTCAGACACAGGGTTGAGGGCAGGACTCTATCCTCCCTCCTTTCCAGTTCGCAGCTCCAAACGGCATTGCCTGGAGTCCCTCCTTGGCTAGATGACTCTGAAGGGCTTCTCTTGGGGTTGCAGAATGCAGTTATTAGACTAAATTGGGGAAGGGTTGGTGGGAAGGGCTGGGGGCATCCTATCTAGAGTCCAATTAGGTCATGAGTCAAGGTGATTGTGCATTGTCTCACCTCTTGTGTCTGTGTGCAGGTGCCCAGGGCTCAGCCTGTACATCTCCCCGATCATCCCCATCTACAATGCTGTTGTCTTCCTCTTCGTGCTGGCCAACTTCAGCATGGCCACCTTCATGGACCCGGGTATATTCCCACGAGGTGAGAGCAGTTCCCGCTTCAGTGCAGCCCAGGAAGTGTCTTGTCAGGAGCCAGCTCTTTCCATGCTCTGCTGATGACGGGACAGGGGCTGAGACCCCAGATCTCCAGCTTCAGGGCATAAGGCTGGCCACAGGGCTGAGGAAAGAACCTCTTGCCCTGGTTATATGGTATTGTGCTGGGACATGCATTGTGAGGGTTTTCCTTTTTCTGTCATGTCTGGTATTGGCCGCTGTTGGAGCCAGCATTCTGGATCAGATGGACCGATGGCCAAAACAGATATAAATCCTGTATTCCTGGATCAGGTCCCTGAGCCTCCCATGGTCAGCAGACATCTGAGAGGCCAAGGCCTAGGAGAACCTCCCGATAGATGGTTCAGTATTTGGGGCCCTCTAGATGGCCCCCATGCCTGCTCAGAATGCAGACTTGGGGATTTTCCTGTTAGGGGGCAGCTGAGGTGTCCAATGTAACAGCGTCGGGACAGCGAAGTCGGGGGGTTCTCAGAAGCTCTCCCAACTTGTGGGGGCAGATAGCAGCTGGGTTTGGCCTGTGGCTTCCCAGTGCTCTGACGTATTGCTCTGCTGGGCATTTCCCCTCCCTCAGCAGAGGAAGATGAGGATAAGGAGGATGACTTCAGAGCCCCACTCTACAAGACAGTGGAGATCAAGGGCATCCAGGTGCGCATGAAATGGTGTGCGACGTGCCGCTTCTACCGGCCCCCGCGCTGCTCCCACTGCAGCGTCTGTGACAACTGTGTGGAGGTGAGGAACCGCCGGCAGGGTGCAGGCTGGACTGCAGTGATCTGAGCTACTGTGCCCGCAGCACCCTGTGTATTGCACAGCTCTGCATGCCAGTGGTGGTCCTGTACTGTGCTTGGCTGCAGGACATGGAGGGTGGCTCTGTCTGTATTGCACTCTATTTGCCCTATGGCTTATGGGGTGAGGACCCTAGAGGACAAGGGCATATTGTGCTCCGTTTCCCTGTGGCAGGGGGGTGGGAGAGCCTTCTGCTCTGATCACCATGAAGTTCAGATAGCGAGGGTCCTACACTCTGATCCCAGGTAGGGGTCTGTGCTCTCCCTGGAGGGTGAGGAACCATGGGAAGGGGTGGGGTGGCATGGCAATTTTGTGCTCCACTCTCCCTGTGAGGGGAGGAGCTGTGGGGTTGGGTGGGTTGGCATGGCAATCCTGTGCTCTGCTCTCCGTTCAGGGTGGGGTAGCAGGGGGGCCTGTGTTCTGCTTGCCGCATGATGCAGGTTTGCTAGCGCCTGTAGCCCTCTGCTGTTGAACAGAAGCCTCTGACTGTTTTCTGCCCTTCTCTTGTAACTGGCAGGAGTTTGACCATCACTGCCCCTGGGTGAACAACTGCATCGGGCGGCGCAACTACCGCTACTTCTTCCTCTTCCTGCTCTCGCTCACCGTGCACATCATGGGCGTCTTCGGCTTTGGCCTGCTCTATGTCCTCTACCAGGTGGAAGAGCTCTCTGGGGTCCGCATGGCCGTCACGTATCCTCCTCCCATCTCTACGGTGCAGTGAAATCCTGCCTAAAACAGCAGACCAGGAGAGGGGGTGTCTCCCTTGGGTGTGGGGGTGCCAGGAGATGAGCATTGCAGGTTGGGGAAGGGATGTCTCCCAGGTGCATGGGGGTGCCAGGAGAAGAGCATTCCCAGTCGGGGCAGGAGGAGCAGTGGGGCTTGAAGCGGGGAGTGTATATGAGAACAGCACTGTGGTTGGTTCCTTGACTTTGCTGGCAGCATGGCTGTGATGTGCGTGGCTGGCTTGTTCTTCATCCCTGTAGCTGGCCTTACGGGGTTCCACGTGGTGCTGGTAGCCAGGGGACGCACTACCAATGAACAGGTACGTACTCTACAGGCCACAGGTGTTTGGAGGGTAAGAGGGAGAGCGGTGGCCGGCCTCCCCTCCCTGCATCTCCGTACTGGCTCCCCTGAATGGTTTTCTGTCTCCCACAGGTTACGGGTAAATTCCGGGGTGGTGTGAACCCCTTCACCAACGGCTGCTGTAAGAATGTCAGCCGTGTTCTCTGCAGCTCCCCAGCCCCCAGGTAAGTCTGCCCCACCTGCTACAGGGAGATCCGAGCCAGCCCCTTGGTCCCAGGCCTGCTTAGCTGTTCTGGGAGGTGGATGTCCTCATGTGAGTGTCTGCTTCGCTAGGGCAAGTCCCCGCTCCTCTGCTTTAAATCCAAACCTGCCCCTGGGTGTTCTCAGCGCAGCTACCAGCATCATGCTCATTGAGGCACTTGCCTGGGGGAGCCGCGTTCAGGGGAGCCTCCTGGCTTTGTGGGAGGCTTAGATGCCCCCTGTAGAATTGCTTGGTGATTGGGGAACTGCATGGCTAAAAGCACCCTCATTCTGGGCTTAGCATCATAGAGCGCATGGCTCTTTTCTCCCCCTCCCTCTCGTGGGGGTCCCTCCAGGGCGTGCAGCTCCTTCCCGTAGAGTGCCAGCCAGGCAGGGCACTGTCCCAGCTCAGCTGCTCTCGTGTCGAGTTCAGTGCTTACCTCTCCCCTGTGCTTCACTAGATACCTCGGACGACCAAAGGCAGAGCAGACGGTGTTGGTGAAGCCGCCCTTCCTGCGGCCTGAGGTGTCGGATGGACAGGTCACTGTCAAGATAATGGACAATGGTATCCAGGCTGAACTGAAGAGAACAAAGGTGAGGAGGACAGCACCTGGGCAGGGAGAGCCCAGGGGGTGCAGTGTGCAGCCGTGAGTAGGAACCGAGTGAGCCTTTCACGTGCTCCCTTTCTTCCCCTCTCTGTGGTTTCACTGTGTTCATCCAGCCTGCCCCGCAACTGAAGCCGTGTTCCTTCCACGTGGCGGCCACTGCTGCATGAGGCTCACACCCTCCCTCCCTCTCTCTCTCCTCCCGGGTAGCTCCAAGGCACCTCTTCCCTTCCCACCTGGCATCTGAGCCGCAAGTGGACATTGCTCCTGGGATGCCTTGTCAGCCAGGAGGCAGCAGGGCCCCTTAACACCACCTCACCGCTGCTGAGCCCAGCGGGGAGGACCTGGCGTCCTGCCCCACCCTTCTGATTGCTCCTCTGCCCTTTGTCTCTGCAGTCCAAAGGAAGTCTGGACGTGATGGAGAGCCAGTCTGCCGATGCTGAGCCACCACCCCCACCCAAGCCAGACCTCAGCCGCTACACAGGTCTGAGGACGCACTTAACCCTGGCCACCAATGAGGGTAAGGAAGGCATGCCAGGCTGACGAGCAGCTGTGCCCCACCCGTCGCAGGGAGGGGAGCCCATGGGCACAGCCCAGGATCGAGGTGCATCGGCAGAGCCCAGGGCTGGATAGCAGCGGGGGCTGCAGAGCTGTGCGTAGAAGCGATTGGGCAGTTTTAGAAATGTCTCTTGGAGCATTTGCAGGGCTTAGTTTGTGTTGCACACAGCCTAGTGAAGGGCAAAGCGGAGCTGGTGACTGCGTTGCCTAGATTGCACTGATCCCTGGCTGGGAAGGTTGCTGCGGTGACTCTCTGGACTAGCGAGTTAGAGTGGTTTGTGCTGCTACCCTTGTGTGTGGGAAGCCGGGATCCAGAGGGGGCCTGAATCTTGTCTGTAGCCTGATTTCACGATGGTGGTGCCTGTCCTGATGTGTAGGTGGGAGCACAGATGCTAGTGCTAATTTCCCTCATGTAGGCATTATCGCTGGCTCCTGGCCTGCCAGTTCTGTCCCCCGCTGGGAGAGGGAATCCAAGGGAATGTGTGTGGAGAGGAGACATGGTCTGGTGACTAGACTATCTTCCTGGGAGTCCAGAGCTCTGGTCTCTGACTGACTCACTTAGTGACACCTTGGGTGAATGGCTTCCCCTCTCTGTGCGGTGGTTTCTCCAAGTGTTTGCCTGCCTCTGAGAGATGGTGTTGAGCTCTATCTGTGGGGAGAGGAGGCATGAGCTACTGGGGTCATTGCAGTGGAAGACACTGTCCTTGTCCCAAGCTGTTTCCCAGCTGACTGGACCCAGCAGTTCACACTCCCCATAGGATGGGTCTGTGCTGGAATATAGCAAGGCTCCATAGGCAGAACTACAGGGTGTGGTGGAAGAAGCGGCATTTGGACAGAATGGGGCTAGTGTGGAGGCAATTCCAGGGTTAGTGTGGGAGGAGCTGGAGCAGCGGGAGAAGAGGCTTTGGAAGAGGCGGATAAGATCTGGGCAGGGGTAGAGCCTCGAAGGTGACGGTAAGATGCCTGGCCTTGAGGTGAAGGCAAGCTGTGACATCTGTTACGCCAGTTGGACAGAGCTCCCAAAATGCCCAGCACACCTCCCCACCCTCCCTTGTCAGGAAGAGGAGAGTTGCGGGCTTCTGCCTGCGCTCAGAACAGGCAAGGCTCTTGTGTTGGAGCAGTGTTAAAGACAATCCACAAAGCCCGTCCCCTGGGCACCAGGGCAGGACTGTTCCGCGGCAGCATATCTCCAGCATGGTTAGTGGAGCCCCTTGAGTATTGCGCAGCTCAGTGTGGTGTTTCTCCGCCAGTCACAGGACCCCTTGCTCAGCAGAGTGGAGCCGAGAACCCATGACCCAGCGCTGGCCAGGCTGCACGCAGGGCTGGAAGCTGCCTGCCTGATCTCACTGTTGGGAAATGACCCTCCTGCTCCATTTCATCCCATTCCCAGTGCTGCCTTTTGGCCCATCTAACCCAGTTCCTCCCCCTCCTTGGCGTCCCAACCCCCATCCCAGGCTCAGAGACGGTTCTCACGGATCAGCACGATGACTGTGGTGTCCCCCAACTGCAGGGAGGGGACCCTGCGGTGAAGCCGCGAATGCCGTGTGTGAGTGTGTGTCTCTCTCTCTCTCTTCCCCCCTCCACAGACAGCAGCTTGCTAGGCAGGGACAGCCCTCCAACTCCGACCATGTACAAGTACCGCCCTGGCTACAGCAGCAGCAGTGCCTCAGCTGCCATGCCGCACTCCACCAGCGCCAAGGTAAGGCTGCCCTTGGAAGGCCCTGGGGGCTGGCCCAGACTGCAGGGCGAGGGTGGGGAGTGACTCTGAGGAGATGCCCGTGGGCAAGTGGAGGCAGTGGAAGGGGGATATGCAAGGACTAAGTGTCTCAGAACGTGTTGGTTGGGTCCAGCCCCAGGCCACCCACCCAGTCATTGCCATTGGGCTGTGGTGTTATAAGGGGACAGGTTCTTGGTTCCCACAGGACTCAGGCTTGTCCTCAGAGGGCAGTGCTGGGAGAGGGGCCGGGGCCCTTCTGAAGGGGATGTTACCCCAGCTCCTGAAGCTGAACTTGCAGGGCAGTGCGGGGTGGGGTGCTGAGTTCCCCCTGCCTTATCTCTTGGGATGTGTCCCCTGCCCTGCCTCCAGGGATGCCCTATGCCAACCCTACAGGGCAGAGCTGGGGGGAACGTGGGGGCTGGGCTGTGAGGGGGTCCGGACCCTTTTAGGGGAGACCTTGCTTTGAGCTCCTCTGCCCTGTCTCTGGGGATGCCTGGTGAGGAGTCTGCAGGGTGGAACCCTGGGAAATGGGATAGGGGCTGGGCTGTCTCTGGAGGTGCCTTGTTCCAGCCCCCAGGACAGTATGGGGGGCACGACAGGTTGGAGTGGGTCTCTAGTTCTGTGGGTATTAGGTGAGGGGGTCTCTGACTATACCATCCATCTCCTGTGCCCTGCAGCTGAGCCGAGGGGACAGCCTGAAGGAGCCCACCTCCATCGCCGAGAGCAGCCGGAACCCCAGCTACCGCTCGGAGCCGAGCCTGGAGCCCGAGAGCTTCCGCTCTCCCACCTTCGGCAAGAGCTTCCACTTTGACCCACTGTCAAGCGGCTCGCGCTCCTCTAGCCTCAAGTCGGCCCAAGGCACGGGCTTCGAGCTGGGCCAGCTTCAGTCGATCCGCTCAGAGGGCACCACCTCCACCTCCTACAAGAGTCTGGTGAACCAGACACGCAATGGCAGCTTATCGTACGACAGCCTGCTCACCCCCTCTGAAAGCCCCGACTTCGAGTCAGTGCAGGCTGGGCCGGAGCCGGAGCCCACCATGGGCTACACCTCGCCCTTCCTCTCGGCCCGCATCACCCAGCAGCGTGAGGCCGACCTGCACAGCCGCTTCCCTGGTGCCGGCTCGCCCAAGCACCCACCCCCCTGCGAGCCCTCACCCATGCGCTATGACAATCTCTCCCGCCACATCGTGGCCTCCATGCAGGAGCGGGAGAAGCTGCTGCAGCAGTCACCTATCCCGCCGCCCCTGGCCAGGGAGGAGGACACGGGGCTGGTGGACTCGGGCATTCAGTCAACACCGGGCTCCAGCAACGCCCCACGCACCAGCTCCTCCTCGGACGATTCGAAGCGCTCACCGCTGGGCAAGAACCCGCTGACCCGCCCGGTGCCACCCCGCTTCGGCAAACCGGAGCCACTCCGGGTACGCTCGCCCGACCCGCCCACTGCCCCCCAGCTGGGCAAAGTCGTGTCTTACAGCAGCCAAAAACAGTCGCCTCAGGCCAGCATCCCAGAGACAGAGGAGGTGGCCTTGCAGCCATTACTGGCGCCAAAGTAAGTACCAACTCCGCCCACCGCGCGCTTTGTGTGTTCTGTGACTCGGCGGGGGACAAGCTGCCTGGGCCATGCCGACGGAGGAGCTCGGAGGGAGCCGACAGCACGCAGGAGGGAGAGGCTGGGGGTGATCCACAAGGAGTCCTGCCTGCCCTCGTCTGGCCCTTCCCCCTCCTCCCTCCAACACATGAGCCAGAGAGCGTGGTGTGAGACAAACCCTCTCCTCCCCTCCCCCCGCCATGCCCCTCCTCTCTCCTTCCATCCAGGGAGAGCCACGCCCTGTTCTGCCTTTCCCCCTCTCTGGGAAGTGCCCTGTGTCTGTGAGTTATCTCTCCCCCATCCCCAGTGCAGCGTAGGGGGGTGAGACCTCCCTCCACCCTTCTGAAGAGTGTGGGGTGTGTCCTCTCTCTCCCTCCTGTGCCTAGAGAGAAAGTGAGGGTGTGGGTGTGTGTCCCCCACCCCTCCCTGGGGAGTAACACGGGCTCTGTGGGTGTGTGTATGTGTGTGCATGCCTGCGTGTCCGACCTCCTCCCTGGGGAGTAACACGAGCTCTGTGTGTGTGTGTGTGTGTGTGCATGCCTGCGTGTCCGACCTCCTCCCTGGGGAGTGCACAGGCTGTGTGTGTGTGCATGCGTGCGCCTGCGTGTCTGACCCCTCCCTGGGGAGTGCACAGGCTGTGTGTGTGTGTGCGCGCGCGCACGCCTGTGTGTCCGACCTCCCTGGTGCACAGGCTGTGTGTGTGCATGTGTGTGTGTGCATGTGCGCACGCGCATGCCTCCATGTCTGACCCCTCCCTGGGGAGTGCACAGGCTGTGTGGGTGTCTCCCATCCTTTGATCGGTGGAAGGGTGGTGGGCAATGTGGATTCTAGCCCTCTTTCCTGGGGGAATGCAGAGCTTCCTCCCAGTGTGCGAGACCCTTCTTTCACCTTAGTGCAGTGAGGAATCTCTCTCCCAGAAGGGGTGGGCTGGGCTCTGTCCACCTTCATGGTTTGGTGTGCTCCTGGCCCCTTGCCCCTTTCCTAGTACATAACCACTCTCCCCTTCCCACCCTCTGTCCTGGGGTGTCGGACGCACCTCGAATCCTCCTTCTCTTCCCCATCTGTGTGTGTGTGGATCCCCTCTCCATCCCCTGCCATTGAGCGTGCTGTGCTGTGTGGTTGAAAGTCCCACCGATCCCAGCCCTGTGGTGTGTGGTCACTTCCTGACGCCCTTGTGTCCTTCCTTCCCCAGAGACGAGGTGCAGATGAGAACCGCCTACAGCAAGTCCAATGGGCAGCCCAAGAGTCTGGGCCCGGCCTCCGCCTCCCCCTCCCCCGGCCAGCCGCCTCTCAGCAGCCCAACTCGAGGAGGAGTCAAGAAGGTCTCTGGAGTGGGCGGGACCACTTATGAGATCTCTGTATGAGGGGCGGAGCTCTCTCCCCACTGTCGCCTACTCCCTGGCTGATACCAAAATGCCTGGGCCCCGGTGGGCAGGGGGCATGCTCAGGAGCAAGGCACGCCTGCTCTCTCACATGCATGGACGTTTTTTAGAATCCTCCAACTGCGGGGGGAAATAGCTGAGAGGACAGTGACCTTTTAAAATATGCCCCCTGGGATTTGGGGTGAGATCCTGGGCACCCCCTAAATCATCACAGCTGCAACACAGTCCCGGTCCCCCTTCTCCTCCCAACCAGCTGAGAGACTGCAAATGTAGCACACACTGCCGAAAGAAAGGGGGGAGGACTATCATGGCGGCGCCCCCAGCTGGTGGGGGGAGGCACAGCCTGCAGTTGCGCCAACTACCGATGGGCCAGATACTCGTGGACCTCGTGCAATCACTCGCCTCGTGCGGTAGGAACAGATCGTTTTTAAAACAAGGATAATTTTTTTTATGATTGTTACGGATTCTATTTTTTCCCCTCTTCTGAGTTACCAGGTGTGTGTATATATAAATATCTATATATAAATATAAATATAAAAGAAATTATATATCTACCAGAGAGAGGGAAGAATCGCCCCGCAAGGGCCCAGGTTCCACGTGCCCCGTTAGGACACTCGGCCCCAGGAAAGACAACATGGGGATGTGTGTGTGTGTGTGTGTATAGAGTATATACATCCAGAGGGGTGGGGGATGGGGGGCTTTCTACCACAGGTGCCTGGTTAATTCGAAAGGAGGCACCTGTGGAATTGCCAGGGTGGGAGGGATGGGAAAGTATTTTATATTTAGGGACAGACTCCAGGTCCTTGCTCATGTGATCCCAGGCTTGACCATTGCTCAGTGCTTCTGCGGCCTGTCCTTCCTCTAGCAGCCATGCTACGGTCCTGGGCCTGGCCTGCCTTTTGTGTCTCATCTCCCCCTTTCTGGCTTCTCTGGTTCCTGGGCAGATTTCCTATCCTGAGGAAGCAAAGCAAGGGGGAGAGCTGGAAGGCAGCCCTCCCACCCCCATCATGCAGTGTTTAGGCGTAACCTCCCCTTCAGCTGAGTGGGATGGGCAGATCCATGTCTCCCCTGTATGGGTGGGTTTAATTAAGGACTCAGTTTCCCATTTTTACAGCCTCCAGTATTCAGATGGGATGTGTCATGAAACTGACTCCCAGCAAAGTGGGGAGAAGGGACGGGTGGGTTTCTTGTTTCCTGATGTTACCCCTTCCACAACAAACAGATGAACTTGCACAGCGCTAGAGACATATCATTGGGGCTCAGAAGAGCAGTGGGGGGCTTGAGGGCTGTGTTCCCCTGTATAGAGATTTGACCTGTATCTAATCCCTCCCCCACAGACAGTTTTAGCCGTTCTCTCTGATGTTTTTACATTTCTTATTTTTGATGGTTCCGTTATGGTTTCTCACTGTCACACGGTTGTTTTTATTTCCAAACTGGGGAAGAGTAAAAAAGAGGAAACCAAACCAAACCCCAAAAAGCAATATTTTCATGTCATATGCCAAAAAAATTGTAGACATCCACACCAAAACCCCATGAAAGTCGAAGCAAACCAAGCAGAAATCCAACCTAATCTCCAGGCACTACTTGACTCTTTCTCTATGGCAATATCTCTCTTGTGGCCTCCACAGAGCCGCACTTTTATTTTTTATTATGATTAGCCATTTTAAAACGAGGAATAAAAAAAAATCTAATAAGCCACCCCTCTAGGCTTGTGTGGTTTTTGTTTCATTTTCCTAGGGGGAGGCGTTGTCTCCTTTGGTATCTTCCTTTCCCATTATTCCATCCAAAAGAAAGATAGGCAATTTTTCTGCAGAAGTCTTGAAGAGCCAGAAGGTCAAAGAATTAAGCTGAGTTGCCAAGAGAGGTCTCCAGAAGGTACATGAGTGGGTCCTCACGCTGTGTTCTGAGCTGTGGTAGCAAAGGGGAAGGCCTGCTTGCTAATGAGGCATAACTGCTAGCAGTGGTCAGTTCCTTGTTACCTGGTGGTGTGTGAGGAGTGGGAAGACAAATTGACTTTGGAAACTATCAGTGAAGGGCTGAGTAAGGCTCGGGTGAAGGGCAGCTATTGATGAGTCTGAGAGCTTGCAAGTAGGGCATCTGCATAACCTCACGAGGGCGAGGGCCTGGCTGTGAAAGAGGCAGTGCTGCACTTCGGGGAATGTGGAGGCTGATGGTAATGATAGAGATGGGAAATAAGGGCGCCACCCAGCCCTCCCCACTTGATCTATTCCATCAAACGGTAAAGGAAAGTTTTCTGGATATGAAACCTGTCTAAGCAGCAACTAGAGCTTCAAGCATGCCTAGCACACCCAGCAAGCCCACTGTGTAACCAGGCATAGGAGCATGCTAGGCTCTATCCATTCAATCAGCAAAACCCTTCAAGATAGCAAAAGGTTCCTGCATGAATAGCCAGGTGCTATGAGTACTTAGATACTATCTGGAAACCTCTGCCTATCTGATGAAGATTAAAGGCCTTCTCCCTCCCTAATTTCAAACCTGTGGGTCCCTGATCATTACCACAGAGTCCCCAGATGGCATCTCTCAATTGAGCTGTTGGGTTTAGCTGAATCAGGAAGAACTGCTGGAAATACACTCCTGACAAATAAAGCCATTGAACCTGAGCTATCATCATAAGGGACTTATCCAAATAGGTCCTGAAACTGTAAAGCTTCAGGGCCTTGGCTCATCCTGGATCTCTGAGATCTCAAATGCTAGGCAAGTTCAAACCAGTGCCTGGTACTGATCTGTTAGTGGACGGTTGTTAGTTGTGGACCTTGTGGTAAAATGGGTCCTAGCGATGGATCTCCAATTCCTGGTGGGGGACCAGCACTGTCAATATAAGATGTGGTCTTTGTGGGCTGGTGTCAGCACTCCATACATTCAGGTCCACACATTTGGTTTCAAAAGCTAGTGCCAAGTTGCTACAGCAAATATACAAACACATTCTTATCAGCCATGGTTTTCAAAGAGACCAACTGGGGGCACCTTTAAAAGGGCCTAAATTTCAGGAAGTGATAAGCACGCACCCTCCAAAAATCAGGCCCCATTTAGATGTCTCCATTTGGGCTCCAAAAATCTCTAGACACTTCTGAAAATGTTGGTCAAGTGTGTATATAAAAAAATCGATATTTCATCCCAAAGCAGTAACAGCCTTAACTCGAATGAGTTCTAGCTTGCTGTTTGGTTTGGTATCAAAACATTTTCTTTTAAGAGAGATTATGGGAAATATCAATATATAATGGATTCTTCTAGTGATTGCACACGTCCATTCCAATGTAGGGATGTGTGTATGTGCACAGTCACCGGAAGTTTTGCCCTCGGTGGTATCTGTCAGGATGGCTCTGATGCCCTGTGGTGCCATGCGCTCATAGCACCAATATGAAGGGCACAACCGAGCCCGCGTCCCCTCAGTTCCTTCTTACCGTCTGTGACTGGTGCTGGGACTGTTCCCTTTGCTGGGGCAAGTGTCTCTCTGAGAGAAGGGTGCATCCATCCCATCAGGCAGTACCCAGTCCAGCCTCTGGTACTGAGGCCAGTGCCGAGCTTCAGAAGCCAGTTCTGTGGGATCTTGTCTGTGCAGACGGGGAGGAATACCCTCAGCTGCTGCAAGCTTCCTCTCCGAATGAGGCTGTGTCAGGGGCAAGGCATGTCACCTCCCCAAGACAACTATAAGGCCCACCAGGAGCTACTGAAGAGGGTGACCTCAAACTTGGGCTTGCAGGCAGAGGTAGTGAAAAAATCCTCCCACAGCCTGGTTGACATTCTGGCCACAGCATGGCTGCCAAAAGTAGCCCTTCCCCTCAATGAGACCATTATGGACCCAGTGAAAGCCCTGTAGCAAATCTCAACTTCCCTTAACCTCCACTTCAAGAAGAGCTGAGAGGAAGTACTTGGTTGGGGTCTGGAACAGCTTCCTTATGAGGAGAGATTAATAAGACTGGGACTTTTCAGTTTGGAAAAGGGATGACTAAGGGGGGATATGATTGAGTTCTATTAAAATCATGACTGATGTGGAGAAAGTAAATAAGGAAGTATTATTTACTCCTCATAACAAAAGAACATGGGGTCACCAAATGAAATTAATAGGCAGCACGTTTAAAACAAACAAAAGGAAGTATTTCTTCACACAATGCACAGTCAACCTGTGGAACTCTTTACCAGAGGATGTTGTGAAGGCCAAGACTGTAACAGGGTTCAAAAGAGAACTAGATAAATTCATGGAGGATAGATCCATCAATGGCTATTAGCCGGGATGGACAGGGATGGTGTCCCTAGGCTGTGTGTGCCAGAAGCTGGGGATGGCTCACTTGATGATTACCTGTTCTGTTCATTCCCTCTGGAGTACCTGGCACTGGCCACTGTCGGCAGACAGGATACTGGGCTAGATGGACCTGTGGTCTGACCCAATATGGCCGTTCTTGTGTTCTTATATGCCTGCCCAGGTTTATGAGTTCCTCTATACTCATCCCCCCTCTTTCCAGATCCTTAGTGGTGTCTGCAGCCACGAAAGGGAGAGGCAAGGTCTGCAGGGGATGACTCCTCAGGCAAAGGACTCCAAG
The DNA here is from genome assembly GCF_020497125.1 of Mauremys mutica. Taxonomy (NCBI): domain Eukaryota; kingdom Metazoa; phylum Chordata; order Testudines; family Geoemydidae; genus Mauremys; species Mauremys mutica. Next base: position 146,930,670 of record NC_059075.1, read on the forward strand.
AAGCTGGAGCTTTTCAGTAGAAAAGTCTACTGGGGGGCTGCACTCCATGTTGAAGTTCAAGGAGTCACTTCCCCAAGAGTCCAGGCAGGAGTTGTCAGTGGTGGAAGAAGGGAAGTCGATAGCCAGGGCTTCATTGCGGATGTGGGAGATTCAGTGGCCAGGTCCATAGCCACCACAGTAGTAGTCTCAGGCATGAGGTCCAGCAAACCCTTCAAGGTCTCCCCTGCGAGGGAGCTTCGCTCTTTTCAGAGCAGACTGATGCTAAGCTCCATGGGCTCAAAGAATCCAGAGTGACCCTCAAGTCCCTGAGTTTGTATACCCTTTTTGCTCATATCAGAATGTGGTCAATATATTATTGGATGTTGTGAGTTTATACATCCAGTTGAGAGAGTCTTCACATGTTTGTCACCATGCCTCAGGACATTCTGGATTCACTGAGGTGGTGGACGAACAGATCAAATGTTCTCCCAGGTGTGCTATTCATCCCCCTTCCCCATTGGTGACGATAATATGTGACGCATCCAACATGGAATGGGGAGCCCATGTGTCTCAATTTACAGTCAGGGGCTTTCCAAGAAAAGACCACACACATCAGTGTGTTTAGAATTAAGAGCCATCCATCTGGTGCTCAGATCATTCCTCGTATACAATGGAACATGGTGCAGGTATCAACAGACAATATGACTGCTATGTATTATCTGAACAAACCATGGGGAGCTCGCTCATTCCAGTTATATGCCGATTGGTGTATTCTGCACGAGATCTATCCAATGGCCCTGTATTTAGCAGGGGAAAGCAACCCTGCCAGCAGGTCGTCTCAGCAGGGACAGTTCTCAAATTCATGAGTGGTCCCTGAAGGATTGAGTAAGTCAAGATATCTTTTCCTATTGGGGTCAACTCGAGGCACACCTGTTTTATGATGAAAAATGCCCCATCTTCTGTTCAAGAGCTGGGAGGAACCGTCAGTCCCTTTCAGATGCCTTCCTTCTACATTGGCGAAAGGGCCTGCTGTATGCTTCCTCCCCGCCATTCAGAAAAAGGAGATGGAGATTTGGCAGGACAGGGCAAGCATGATTTGGATTGCTCCAGCTTGGCCAAGACAGCAGTGGTATACAAGACCTGTGTCATATGTCAGACATATGGTACATGTGTCTTCCACTGTCTCTGGATATTTTGTCACAGCAACGAGGCAGGATTCTCCATCCAGACCCACAGTCTCTTCATCTAACTGCGTGGGCCATCGGACTTTGCCTAGTTATGAGTAGTCATATTCTTCCTTGGTACAGAATGTTTTGCTAATTTCTATCGACAGGACCATGTTACCAATGTAAATGACTAGATTTGAGAAAGAAAGAGAGAAAATCTGATTCTCCAGCTTCTATACCTTGTGTTCTGGAGTATTTAATGTGTATAAAGTCTGAAGGATTGGCTAATCCTTCTTTTAAGTGTTCACCTGACTGCTATTTCAGCTTACGGTGATTTGGTTAAGGGTAGATTGTTTGTACGTGATTCTGTCAAAAGGTTTATGAAGGGGATGTCTAATATATATCCTGCTTCAAGGGATCTTGTCCTATCTTGAGTCCTTAATTTGGTATTATCTATATAAGCTCACCCCTTTGAACCCAAATTAGAGTGTTCATTATTTTAATCACTATTACATCAGCCAGAAGAGTGAATGAACTACATGCTCTGAGGGCTGACCTGCCATTTACTAGTCTTCACAGAGATAGTGGTTCTTAGACCTGATCCTAGGTTTTTTACCAAAAGTAGTGTTTGAGTTTCACATCAGTCAGGTAACTAATTTGCCAGTTTTCTTTCCCAACCTTCATGCTAGTAAAGTGGAGCCTGCGTTGTAAGACAATCTGTTGTAAGACAACCTGTTAGGTTGTAAGACAGCTCTTGTTTACTACTTAGATAGAACTAAGAGTTTTAGGATGTCATCCAGACTGTTTCTTATGCTAAGATTCATATGGGTCTTCGCTTGTCTGCTCAGTCTGTTTCCAGATGGGGTACGCAATGAATTGTGTGATGTTATGCGTTAGCTCAAGTTCCTGAGCTGCCTGTAGTATCCGTGCACCTTCCCCTCTTTCTCAGAGTCCTATCCTAGTCTCCTGGGTTGGCAGTGAAAGTAATAGAGGCAGCAGAGGGTGCAGCACCCCCTTTTAAAGCCTTGCCCTCGGAACATTCAGAGACATTGAGGAGTAGGAGGGGGTGCACATGCACTCTAGCAGGCACTGCTTGGAGAAGGTTCTACCATAAAGCGCCACCAGGCAGCTCGATACCCATAAGTATGGATATGCAGAGTCATCAGAAAAAGCTCCAGTTACAAGTAACCTTCATTTTTTCATCTGTAGCTCAAAGGATTAGCATTCCTAGGGGCTCTGATCTTGGTAATACAAACCAAGACAAGATTGTGGATGCGGTGCTGTCTTGTATTGGCCCAACTTCTGTGGGTGAGACAAGCTTTTGAGCGCCACAGAGCTCTTCTTCAGCTCAGTGTAAGCTTGAAAGCTCTCTCACCAGCAGAAGCTGGTCCAATCAAAGATATTACTTCACCCAACATGTCTCTGATATCCTGGGTCCAACACAGCTACAACAACACTGCGTAAAATAATAATGTGTGTTTCTATGGTTGAGTGGATAAGCCATGGGTCTAACAGCAAAGATCAGGGCTCTACCACAAACCTCCTCAGTGATCTTTTCAGTAATTTATTTTTTGTTTATCCCATCTGGAAAGTGGACTCGTGCACATTCCCGTTCGGCCAACAGCGAACGTAGGAGGCAAGTATCTCAGCTTGGGTTGGAGGCTGCTAAGAATATTCTCTCACCTGGTTTTCTCCCTGCTTTCATTGACAGAATTGTGTCCGAGTTTTCAAATAGGTGGCAGTTTCTTAAACTCTTAACTATTCTGCCCTTGAAAACTTGCCTCTTTCATAAGCCAGTGTCAGTCCACCTCTGTTTCAAATTGTGGGTGTCATGTGACTCTGTTGGCAGAATTAGGCATGGCAGAATTAGCAGCAGGGATGACCCCAGGAAGGTTGCAGCCCATGGCTGTAACTTTTTATGGGAGCTATGGCATATCTGTACAAGAGGCCATCCTCAATGGCTCCAGACCACACAGCTCCCCATGCCTTTAGCAGACCCTTGGACATGCACTGACTTGGGAGCACTTGAGATATGGAATTACTGCCTAAATTCCACCAGTCCAAACTGTAGTGACCACAGATGCACCTGCCCTGGGAATTAGGAGCCTACTCTTGGGGTGCAGGATCTCTGCAGGAATCCAAGCATCCTGGCACAGAGGTGGCTCCTGTCTGTGCTTTGGGCATAGGTGTTCCAGAAGATGGCTCTGATTCAGTCGGGTCAGAGTCTCATAGACAACCTGCGAGGGATAGGTTCTCTTCTGTGTTGAGAAGCGATGGTGGTGGGGCACTGGAACCTGGCTCCCCCAGTAGGTCCTAAGTGTCAACCTGAAGGAGAAGGAAGAACATGAACCCAGCCAAGCCCAGCCCAGTGGTGATACCCCCCAGGTGTGGCATCTAGGTCAAGCAGGTGGCGAAGCAAATCACTCTGTGGATCACCCTAAGGACTCTGGCTGCCATGCCTCTGAACAGCGCTGCTCTTTCTGCAGCCCTTTGGCGATGGAGGTCTTTCCCATCCTCTGGGAAAGGACTATCATGTATTCTCCTCTGGTAGGGCCCTGACAAATCTTTGGAGAGAGACAGACTCCAGGGTCTTCATGTCCCCACATGGGTCAGGACAAGGCTGGGTGCACTCATGTTAGAGATGGCCAGAGCCCATTCCATCGGGTGGACTATTCTGTGCATTCTGACCCCAGCTCACTATCTCTGGGGGACTGGTCCTCACATAAGTTATCTGTATAAGGTCATCAGTCCTGGCTGTTCTGTGACTGGACTCATGTTACTAGCGCAGTCCAAGCAGAGTATCCCAGAGGAGCACAGAGTTTTCTTCTTAAGTCTATGAACCAATTTCCAATGCTCTGTGCACTATTCCTATCTAGAATGTTTAGTAACAACCAGTCTTGTTCTCAGGCTTGGAGTTGGAGCTTGGTTTAGGGTCAATGTGCATCAAAACCTCTTGGCTGCTTAGAAATGGTCAGAGGTTGGGAATAAAGCTTGTGAGCTGGTGTGAAGCAGCTGTAACACATCCCTCCCATGTGATTGGGTTGCCTTTTGGCTGTGAGGGCTAATAGGGCTGCCCTTATTGAAGTCAATGGTAACCCCCCCGCCCCACTGTGATGTCTGGCTACTATTTCAACTTTCCATACTGTAGCCAGCCAGCCAGCCCTGATTGCCCAGCTACTTGTCATCGGATTGTAAGGTGCTTATTGGAGAGAAGTGTGATGGGGATATGGATGCAGCCTTTGCAAAGTGTCTGAAAGCTCTTGATACGTCACAACTCAAATGTCTCATGGGGTAAGTTTTCTTCAGTGTCAATCTCCTTGGATCATAGGGATCTTCCTCCCCTACACTGGACTCCATGGAGATGCTGCTATCCTGGCCTCCTCCAATATTCCTTCTTGCAGCAGTGACCACTTCACCTCTGTGGCTTGTCCTGCAGTGTTGTTCCCATCTCGGTGAGGTCCTTCTCCACAAATTAATAGCAAAGGGCCCCTCACTTGTGATGTGGTGCAGTCTATGCTAAACCTTTTAGAAGGGCCTATTGCCTGTCCAGGCCCACTGGGGAGGATCTTTCCATACAAATGAGTGGATTCACCTTAGGTAGGTAACTTCTGTATGCAGGTGGCATCTGAAACCAAGGCACAGGCTCAAACTGTGGCTGGGAGAAACCACTGCACTTTGATGGCAACTGTTCAGAAAGGAGCAACAGCTATGAAAATGAGGTTGAAGCAAGATACCAAAAGAGATTGAGATACAAGTGGAGGATAAGACAAGCAGAAAACACTGGACACACCCTTTGTTCGCCCTCTCCCGAACATTGACTTTATTCCGTGTGAATTGCTGCTCTGCGATAGGAGTGGCTGTTTGCAGTAAACATGTAAATGTTCCTAGGCTCAGATCTGTGCCCCCTTTTGATCACTACGGCTCACGCCCTCGTTTCTGCTGTGAAAAGCTGGCGGGCTTGATGCAGGAGAACAACTTCCTCATTCATTCATTGTTTGTAGTAGGAACTGACTAAAACCACCCTTGTGCTTTCCCACCTGCTCCTTAGGGGGTGTGGGGGATGTTAGGATTTTTGGCTGTCACATTACAAGAGTGTTAGAACTTCCAGGCAGTTTGGAAACCTGAGTGTCAGGGTCAAATCTGCTCCCACACATGTGCGTAGCCAAGTAAAGGAAACCTTTCTGCGATTCACTAAAGCAAACAAGCTTTTCCCAGCAATTGTTGCAACCTGACTATCCCCACCGTGTGCTGTCAGGAACCTGAGAGTGAAACTGGCAATGAGCAAGCGAAAGCAAAGCAGCCACAGCCAAGCTGAGCACCATGCAAATAGCAAGAGAGAAACACAACACGCTAATGATTGGGGTGGGCATTACTACCCAAGCAAAGGAAACCTGGTTACTGCACCTATGGTCACCCCTCCAATTAACCCTCCCAACAGGAGGGGAGACAGCTCTAGCCCAGGTCTACAGGCAGGGTGGGATGTGGCAGAACTGGGCTCCACCTGCATCCCTCCCTCTCATCTGTGTCCATGCCTAGTGGCTGAAGCTGAGTCAGAAATGGGCCGGAGGGTTGGCTGCTCTGAAAGTGCACCCCTCTCCCTTGGCAGAACAGGGATGACAGGTGCATAAGCCAGCCCTAAGGAGCAGAGACAGGTAAGTGCTAGAGGGGCCTCCCGGGGCAGGGAAAGGCCGTCAGTTCCCAGCTCTATCTGGTGGGACTGCAGAGGAATGGTGCAAAGCTGCCTCTCCCCAAAGCTGCTGCCATGCCAGGTGGTAGCCGGGATCCAGTGAGGGTCAGGCAGAGCATATGTAGCGAGAGGGCCCCCATCCAGTGCATGAGACAGCAGGATGCCATGGCTGCTACTGGGAGCAGCTCCACCCAGCTCATTAACCCTGCTGAGTGGGTGGTGGCCAGCTGGGCATCTATGTATTGGCCTGTCTGTAACCAAAGCCCGGCTCTCCTGTGCCTGGGGATATTTCAGCCAGGGAGGTGCCGGAACAGCTTCCTCAAACTAGGACTGTAGGGGGAGAGAAAAGGGGGCTGGACCCTAGGGATAGAAATGGGGTACCTCAGTGGGTGCTGGGGGAGGGGGAATAGGCAGAGATAATGTCTAGCCTCAGCAGGAATAGAAAGGATGCCCTGGGGGGCAGGGCAGACAGAGCAGGGGGCAGCAGCTGGCCCCTTTGCACCTGGGCCCCAGGCTGTACCCCCCTCTTCCACTGTAAAAGCAGGAGAGGAACCCAGCTGTGCCCCACCCCCAATCCAGTTCCACCTTGTGGTAGGAGGCTGGAATCCCCTGAGCAGCTCTGCTCCCTGCTTGAACGGGGCTGGGGCAAGGCAAGGGTGACCCTATTGCCTACAGCTGTGTGGGATGGTAGCTACAGCCAGGGAGTGGAAGTCAGGACTCCTGGGTTCTGTGCTGGCCTGTGTGACTTTAGCCATGTTATCACTGTGCCTCAGTTTCCCAAGCAAGCACACTTTAATACTTGGGAGCAAAGGGCCAGGCGTGCATTGGCCTTATGGGTCTCACGGGCGAAGGGTTGTTACATTGCTCTGGGGCACTGCCCAACAGTAAGTGGAGCTTGCTGTCTCTTTGGGCCTCTCCCATCTATGCAGTTAGCTAAGCCCTTCCCCCACCCAGGCCCTGCTGGGGCCAAATTCCCCAGCTACCCTCTCTTGCCAGGGGAAGCTGTTCGCCATCACCTAGATCCTGCGGTGGGGGGACGGCAAAGGCTCAAGCCTCCCGCCACCCTCCTCCAAGACAGCGGCAGTCAGTTCAGCCAGGCCCTGGAGCCTTGGGTCTGCATGAAGGAATTGGATCCAGGCTGCACTGTGGTATTTTGCAAGGTGCCTGGTGAACACAGCTGCCTGGGTCAGACAGCATCTGATTCAAGGGAGTGGATGCGGGGGGGAGGCAAAGGCCAGCCCATAGCTGCTGGGGTGAGGCTGAGCTGCCACCTGGGGTGGATTTCTGGCCAATGCTGCCTTCTGAGGTTGCCACAGTTGACCCACATTGGCTCCCGCTAGGAAGCCCAGTCCAGAGAGAAGGGGCCCAAAACCTGCTGGGACAGGGGATCCCCCATCACAGGAGAGTTCCCCCTGACCCCTGTGCATGCAAGATGCTCCATGCAGAGGGTGCTGTGAGCTTGTTCTGCTTCAGGCTAGTCCACCTCCCATTGATGTAAAACACATGGCCCCTGGGAACTGCTGGGAGTCAAGCCCTGAGAAGCAGCACAGAGCTGCCAGGCCTCCACTGTGCAGCAGTTCCCTGCAGGAGGAGGAAGGGAACTACAACCACTGGTTAAGGCCCCAGCCACTTTGCCCCCTTAACAGGAAGGGAAGCAGCTCAAAGCCTGGCTAGGGTGGGAGGGTTCCCAGGGGCTGCACAGGGAGCTAAACTGACTCGGGCAGCTGGGCATTCACTACCTTCAGCAGCAGAGCATGAACAGCATCCGGGCACTGCAGCACCGTGTGGTTTATTTAGGGAGGGTAGTGCCCCCTGCTGGCCTTAGGCCAGTGAGCCCAGCTGGCCAGGGCAGTAGAAAACAACAGGCTGTCTCTGTCCCCTCCCACCGCCGTGAGGCTTGGGCTGTTCGCTCCTGGCAGCCATACTAGAGCCAGAGGCCTGCAGCAGAGCTGCCCGCCTGAACCCAGGAATCTGCTCCCCATTGCCCAGTCAGGCTGGGGTCTAATTAACGCCCTGGAGACTTGTGAGCTGGACACCTGCCCCCTTAGGAAATAGACTCGGCCCCTTCCTCCCCCCTGCTCCACACAGCCAGGAGGCTGAGCTCTGCCCATCTGGCCTGTTACCTGCTTCCCACAGCCCAGGCCCCTGCTGAAATCTATGTCCTCAAGGCTCACTCTGCTGGTAGCTGGGCCAGCACCCGCTCTGCCCTGCCCTGGCCCAGGGGTGGGGAGCCTAGGCCTAGCCAGGCACAGGCAGTGAGCAGGGCACTTTCAAACAGAGCCACCGGCATCTCCTCCAAGCAGAGGTTTAATTAAAACATGAATAAAAAAGAGCCTCTGCTACTGAGAGGATTATTTGGTATAAAAGGGACGAGCAAGCCTTAAAGGCAGGAGCCAGTGCCCCCTCTCCAGCTGAGTCTGTGCTCCCACCAGGCTGATGCCCTGGGATATCTGTACACACCGGGGCCCCCGGTGGGGCAGCCCAGTTCCCCCCTGCGAGCCGCTCTGGGGTATTCCTAATGTCGCCTCCAGCGCCGCTCTCCCCAGCACTCAGCAAGTCGATGATGGGCGTCTCCCTGGAGCGATCCCAGTGCCACGGTCAGAGTTGGCGGCTCACCGGAGGCTGCTGCTGCTGCTGGCTTGGGAGCTGCCCACACCTGGGTGCTCTGGGCTGTGCCGGTTCTAAGTCAGACAGACAGACAGACCGTCCCCTGTGAGGATTCACAGTGGGGCTATGGGGGTTGTGAGTCAGGACAGGATTCCTCAGCCCAGGGACCAATCAGAACAAGGGGGGAAAGACTCAATTTTTGGCCTCAAGTGTTTTCCAGCCCCCAAGTGGGGTTTCTATGTGTACCCACTTGTTCCCCAACAGCATGTGATTTCCACAGCAAATGTCAGTTTCCTACTAAAAATCAAACACCCCCAATATTTCAGCTTTGGTGTCTCATGGGAGCTGTAGTTCAGATGCTCCATGTCTCCAGGCTCCCAGCCAGACTAAATCTCCCATGGTGCACCATGGCCAGGGACTCTCATGGAGTGAGAAAGTGGTGCATCATGGGAGATGTAAACTGACCAAGAATCCTGCCCTATAGAAGAGGGGGCATGAGGCACCTGAACTACAAGTCCCAGGAGTCACCACACCAGCATTTCTAAATCAAAAATATTTGAGTCTTGAGTTTCCAAAAAAACCTACCTCCTGCCCTCCAAGGAGGGGTCACACCCACACAGTCCCTATCCCCCACTCTCCCCAGGGAGGGGTCACACCCACACTCAGTGCCCATCCACCTCTGAGGGGGTCTCTCTCTCACACACACACACTTACTTTTTCAGAGGGCAAAAGCCTATTTTTCTGCCCACTCTAGGTGGGACCACATGGATCACCGGTGGCATCAGACCCCATCTCTCCAGGGCCGTTACATTAGGACAGAGGCTCCAGAGCAGGGGGATAACCAGGAGGGAGTTGGATACATTTCAAGTCCTGTCCCTCCCCAGTAAGGTGAGCATAGCCAGGCTGGTGGGGAAGTGAGCCAGGAGTTCTTCCCCCTTGCTGCCACCTACCTTCTTTTTCTTCTTCTCTTTCTTCTTCCTCTTCCGCTCTGGATCCTCCTCCTTTTTCTTCTTCTTCTTCTTGTGGTCAGAGTCTGAGGGGGTTTCTGCAAAGAGAGACGTAGATCTGCATTCAAGTGAGTCCCCTCCTGGGAGATGGGGGATGGTTGGCCTAGCTATGACGTTACTGGGGCCTGCTGCAATATGTCTGGGAGAGGGGATTGCTGGATTTGTGGAGTGCAGCCTTTACCTGGGGGAACAGGATCCTGGGTGCGGCTCTGCTTGTGCTTGTGTTTATTTTTCTTCTTGGGTGGCTGGATGTGCATCAAGCGACACTGTTCTGGCAACTGGAAGAGACAAAGATCAGGGTAGGTGGGGGTGACGGAGTTTTTCCAAACATCACCTCCCTTCCCGCTACATATCACCTGTCAACCAGCAATTGTCTTTTGTTTTCTCAGCAGACCTCTCTGCATCATCTCCCCCAACCCAAACCTCAGACTCCCCCCTTCCCTGACCCTAACCCCAAAGCTACCCTCCCACTCCCAGCAACTCTCGGGGAAGCTCACCGGGCCGGCATGCAGGCGGAATCCAGTCAACATGGTGCCAGTGATGGGGTTGAAGGAGCTGCTGCAGATGGGTGGCTTCTCAATAAGGGAGCGCAGGCTGCTGTTGTCATGCGAGCCCGGCAAGTCGATCATCCCTGGCAGGTCAGGCAGAAAGTTGCTTAGCTTCTCCTTCACCTTCTTGCCGCAGAATTTGTTGTAGGAGTGTTCTAGGTTGTAGTGTGTGATCAGGTTGGTGCTGCCCGTCAGTTCCATGTTGCCTAGGAAGGAACCAGGAGAGCAGCGCTTTACAGACACCCAGCCTTGCTGAAGGCAGCGAAATGGGGCTGTCTGCACACAGGACTGGGAGCCAGGATCCTGCCTTCCCTGCCCAGCTCTGCCACTGACTTCCCCTCTGGCCTTGGGCAAAGTCACTTCAACTCTCTCTCCTCGGCACTTGCCTGGCCCAGCACGGCCGTGAGGCTCCGTTAATGTCTGTGGTGCACTGGCTATAGGCGGAGCACAACTGAGCCCGCACTGCTCAAGCCCGGGTGGCGAGCCCCTCCGCTAAGGCCGGTTGGGGTCGGGGCATGGCAGCACCATGGTGGGCAACGGAGCCTCGCGTGTCCAGCTGGCAATGGGGGAGAGGAGCCGGGATTTAACCCCACACGACACCTGGGCTGGATGCCACGGATCACGGCCCAGCCGCCGGGGGAGCCTGTATGAGCAGCCAGGGCCGTGGGTCTGTCAGTGAGACCGTAACACGCCCCCGCCCCCACTCGGGCCCTTCCCCATCCTCCCCACCAGCAGCACTGGCTCGGGGGCAGAGGAGTCTGGGAAATGGCTAATGCGGACCCTGTTGGGAGCAGGCTCCCCCTCCCCACGAACTTTATCCTCCCATTGGCTACGAGACTCCATCTCCCCGACTCTTCACAGACGTCTTATTCCATCCTTATTGGCTCGCAGAGCTGCCAATCCAGACATTCATACACACTGTCCCCGCCCCCAGCAGGTTTCTGCCTTCCCCATTGGCAAAAGGGGCTAACAATCCAAACAGGCCCCTCAAGTCCCGCCTCCGCTGGCCCGTCTGTTTTGCCTATTGGGCTGGGGAAAGCAGCCCCAGCCATAGATAGGCGGAGAGAGAGGCCAATCAGAGGCGTCTGAGCGACGCGATTGGCCAGCCCCCTCAGGGCCGCCCCCACGAGCCCCATTGGCCAGGTACCTGGTAGCTCCCGCATCAGGTAGAAGGGGCCGCTGGCAGCCGCGGCCTTGCGGGCGGCGTCCTCCGCGGTCTGGGGCGCGGCGGCTGCGGGGGGAGGCCCGGCGCCGGGACCCCCCGGCTTCCCCGGCCCGAAGCCCAGCGCGGTAGCCGCGGCAGGAGGCGGCGGCTCGGCCCCTCCGAAGAGAGCCGAGAAATTCTCCATCATCCCAGCATGCCCCACGCGCTCTCCTCCCATTGGCCTGGTCCCTCGGGGACGTGACCATCCGCCTCGTCCTCATTGGAGGGCGGCCTATCGTATACATGTCTTTGATTGGTTAATCTCTTTTTTATTCCGCCCAATCTCACGTCCCTGCGTGTCTCTGATTGGACAAAAAGTTACATGGACTCAGCCCTGACGTGATTGGTTTTCTCCCTCGCGCACTATGATGACAACCAGGTCTGGCAATCACGTCTTTCCAATTCTCGATATCTGATTGCTCCCTTGCTCTAGCGATCCCGTCTCCGTTGCGATCTCTGTATCCAATCGGATGTGTCTGATAGTGAGTGGCAGTGGCTAAGACCAATGAGAATGGAGGTCTCCTATCAGTCCTCGCCCTCATCATGATTGGCGTCGCGGTTGCCCAATAGGAAGCGGTGGTGCGTGCGCGGTTGTCCCCGCGGCGGCAGGCCGGTCGGTGTAGGTGAAGATGGCGGTCCTGGCCCCGCTCTTGGCGCTGTTCTACTCGGTGCCCGGGCTCTGCCGCTGGCTGGCGCGGCCCTACTACCCGCTCTCGGCGCTGCTCTCCGCTGCCTTCCTGCTGGTGCGCAAGCTGCCGCCGCTCTGCCAGGGGCTGCCCACGCAGCGCGAGGACGGGAACCCCTGCGACTTCGACTGGGTGAGTCCCGACCCCCCCCCCGGGGACCCCCCTCCCGCGACTGGGTGAGTCCCGACCCCCCCTTCGGGGACCCCCCCCCGCGACTGGGTGAGTCCCGACCCCCCCTCGGGGACCCCCCCCGCGACTTCGACTGGGTGAGTCCCGACCCCCCCCCCCTCGGGGACCCCCCCCCCCCGCGACTGGGTGAGTCCCTACCCCCCCTTCGGGGACCCCCCCCCGCGACTGGGTGAGTCCCGACCCCCCCCTCGGGGCCCCCCCCCCGCGACTGGGTGAGTCCCGACCCCCCCCGCGGGGACCCCCCCCGCGACTGGGTGAGTCCCGACCCCCCCCCCGGGGACCCCCCCCCGGCTGGGTGAGTCCCGACCCCCCCCCCGGGGACCCCCCCCCCGCGACTGGGTGAGTCCCGACCCCCCCCTCGGGGACCCCCCCCCGCGACTGGGTGAGTCCCGACCCCCCCCTCGGGGACCCCCCCCCGCGACTGGGTGAGTCCCGACCCCCCCTTCGGGGACCCCCCCCGCGACTTCGACTGGGTGAGTCCCGACCCCCCCCCGCGACTTCGACTGGGTGAGTCCCGACCCCCCCCCGCGACTTCGACTGGGTGAGTCCCAGGGACACCCCCCTCCCCCCTCGGATCCCTGCAACTGGGTGGTGTCCTCCTTTACTCTGGAGGAGGGAGAAGGAAACAGCTCTGCCCCCAGGCGAGGATGCTGGGTCGGGCGTGGTAGCGTTTGGTGGGTTCCAATGGGGTGTCGGAGCCCAGCCAGCAGGAGATGGGTCTTCAGGCCCAAGCTGTGGGGGGCTATGGCTTGGAGCACTGAGATAATCCATCCAGGCAAGTCCTTGGACTAGTAGCTGCTGGTGAGATTTTTTTTCCAGCCTTGCACCCAAATTCACCCCCTTTCCCTAGTGATGCGGTTGGTATGGCCCGGGTCAGGGTCTCCATGCTCACGCTGTGGTGGGACAGCCCGGACTAAGGATTTTCCACTGTACTTTCATCGCCCTCCTCCACATGCATCCCAGTAATGTCCTGATATGGCCTAGGGCAGAGGTCCCCAAACTGTGGAGGAATGTGCAGGGGGGGTGCAGCTGGGGCCTGGGCCAGCCCCAGGAGGGAGTGCCCCCGGCTCCATCCCCGGCCCCCTAACCCCTCTCTGTGTCCCAGCCTCCTGGAGCTGTGGCACAGACAGACAGACCTAGGGCGGTGGGGACTGCAAGGTAAAAAGTTGTGGAACCGCTGGCCTAGGGTGAGGTGTAATTTCCCTTTCCTCCCTGCAGCGCTTTGTGATTCCATTACTCCTGCACTCAGCTCCCCCACATGCTGTTGCTATGCCCCAGCTCAGCTTCTGGCTGACTCGCCCCACCGTAGCCAGCTCCCAGGGGTGGGCTCAAGTCCTTCATGCAAGGTTCACACCACACCTACTCCCTGGCAGTTCCCCTTCGTGGGGTGGGGCTGGGGGCAAGGGAGGAGAGTGCAGGCAGTGCGGACTGGCGGCAGGCAGTGTAGACAATGGGTTGGCATTCCTGTGCTCCAGCTGAGTATCTGGGAGCTCCCATAGCTACTCACAGCCCCCAGTGGCTTTGCATGGAGATCCATGGGGTGGAGGGGAGTTCTGCTGCCCCTTGCCGCAGCTGCTGTTGGTCTTAGTGCCAGGCTGAGTCAAGAGCGTTTTGGCTGCACAGGACGATCTGTACAACAGACAAGGCTAGAGCCAGCCCCTCTCGGGTACCATGGCCTCTCCATGTTGCATTGGTTCGGTCTGCTATTGCTTGTGGTTGGGATCCCCCTTTCTGTGCCCTGGTGGCTCTGCCTAGCTCTCCCCCCTGTACTTTGTTGGTTCGGTTGGTATCCCCTCCCTGAGCCATGTTGACTCTGCCCGCCCCGCTCGTCCATGCTCACCCCACCCTTTCTTTCAGCGGGAGGTGGAGATCCTCATGTTCCTCAGCGCCATCGTGATGATGAAGAACCGCAGATCCAGTGAGTCCCCCCCCACCCCTCGCTGGAACTATTCTGCAAGCAGGAGATGAGGGGATGGGCATTCCGAGGACTGTTCTTAGGCTGGCACGGCTTGGTCTCCCTGTCAGACCCCAGGGGAAGCATGGGCGGAGGTCTGGAGGGGGTCTGGCTGAGGAGATCACGTGGCAGGATTGGGGAGATCCTCAGGCAGCTCTGTCCCGCAGCGAGTGCGATGAAGTTATGGGGTCAGTGTGTGTTGGCGTCAATCCAGGGGGCAGGTACAGGAGAGGTGGGGGGACAGTTTGTGTTGGACATTTCACATGCACCTCAGCTTCTCCCTAGACCGGGGCTGACCATCACCCCCATCTCTCTCCCCCAGTCACCGTGGATCAGCACCTGGGGAACATCTTCATGTTCAGTAAAGTGGCCAACGTAATCCTCTTCTTCCGGCTGGATGTGCGCATGGGGCTGCTCTACCTGACACTCTGCATAGGTGAGATGCCACCTCGGGGACACGCGGCTGGTTCTGAACAGAATTGAGTCTGTCGCTGTTCCATGGTGCTAGGTGCTGCCTGTGCAGTGAGGGACGGTCCCTGCCTATCTAAGTAGACCAGCCAGACACGATGGGAGAGAGGATTGTTACTGAGATATCGCTGTGCCTACCCAGTTTCTGCATAATCTATACCTATCTCATCGAGCTGGAAGGGACCCTGAAAGGTCATCAAGTCCAGCCCCCTGCCTTCACTAGCAGGACCAAGTGCTGATTTTTGCCCCATATCCCTAAGTGGCCCCCTCAAGGATTGAACTCACAACCCTGGGTTTAGCAGGCCAATGCTCAAACCACTGAGCTATCCCTCTCTGCATCCGCATCTCCGATCCCACACGCCCTATGGTGCTGAGCAGCCAGAGCCAAACAGCCTCATCTCAGATAAGGGGGCACAGTCTCTGAGCCTCCTTGCGTATGTCAGGGGTGGGGGTTAAGTGTAGCCTTGACGCTGAATGTACCAGCTCTTTAAATGCCGCACCCTTTTAGGCTGGCAAGTCCCTGTCACTTCCCAGGGGAAGGTCTCGGGCTCCCTCTTGCTGCACTGTTTGGCTGGAAGCTGTTCGTGCTCCCCTGTCCCAGAGAGGAGTAACTGCCGAGGCCGGGGTCCCACCTCTGCAATAGGGGCCTGTGCACATCGCTGCTGCTAAAACCATATTCCTGGCTTGTCGCTCTGGCCGCTTCACCCCCCTCCTTGCATGTCTTCTTGGCTCCCCTTTCCCCAGCACCCCAGGCACACGCACCCGGTCTCCCCTTTCAGGGTCCTTCAGAACCTGTCCCCACCCACCTATCCTCTCACAGGCGATCACGGTGTTCCGCCCCCCAGTCAGCCCGTGGTCCCAGCCTTCGTCACTTAGCTGTTCCATTTTCAAACAGGCTCCTTCATGCTTTCTTCCCTGCTGCCCCTCCCGCTTGGGAGGAGCCCCCCATCAGCATTCACAGAGCTCCCGCCTCAGGCTTCCCCTTTGCTACGAAACCCACACACAACTTGCCGTAGGCTGGGTGGCTGGTGTGCAGAGACCACTGCCGACCATGCTGGCTGGTTCTGACTCATTGCTCCCTGCCTCTACCCAGGCCTCGTCTTAGATCACAAGCTCTGTGGGACAGGGATTGTTGTCTGGTTCTGGGTTTGCACAGCCCCTAGCACAAGGCCCTGGGCCATGACTGGACTGTTAGCGCTCACATAAAACAGTCCGTGTCCCTGTGCGCCTTAGAGTGAAACCCAGCTGTCGTCCCTTGGCTCAGCCCTGCCTTCTGAGATGCACCATCCCTTCCTGTGTGAGTGCATTCAGCCTCTTTCCATCCTGTCCTCCTGACTCTGGAACAGCTCGGGGAAATCCCCGGTAATACCCCCAGGGCAGATGCGATGTGCCCAGGTCCCCTGTGGGGGATGGGGGTGAGCAATACCCACTTTCTAATGGAGACTCGCGTCAACCTTCACTACGGTGAGCTCCCTCTCCCTCCAGCCTTCCTCTGGGTGAGAACCAGCCCCCTGACCTGCTGGACATGGGGGCCTTTTAGTGACTGCTGGCAGTTGGGAGCCAGGCTGGCTTGGTGGGTTCAGCGCTAGGCTGGGAGCTCTGCCGAGTCGCTTCCCTTTTCAGTACTTTGAGCTCTCCGAGTGAAAAGTGCTGAGTGTTGTTCCCGGCGGGCCCAGCTCTTCCCCGTGCTCTGTGGTGTCCACTCGGACAGCTGTGTTGCCACGCAAACACGTTGCTTCTTATCTCGACATACCACACGTTACACCATTACCCACAAAACAGCTACCTCCCCCCCTGCGTCTCAGCCACTCTCCCTGCTTTGCCAGGGTGTGAGCTTGTGTGCTAAGCTTTGCCTCAATCGTGAGTATTGGAGCCACTGGCAGCCTTGTGCATTTCCACTGCTCCCTAGCCTCCAGCCCTTCAATGCCATCCCCTTGTTCCCCACCTGCTAACGCATGCGTCCCCTGTCTGGCTTAACCACCTGCATTTGGAGAGCTCAGGCTGTAAGGAGGCAGTGTTGCCTAGTAGATAGAGCACTGGAGCAGACCTCAGTTCTGTTCCCTGCTCCCCTGCTTGGCGGCTGGCCTGCTGTGGGGCCTTGCACAAGTCACTTCCTTGCTCTGGGCCTTGGTTTCCCCATGTGCACAATGGAGAGACTGCTACTGACTTCCATTGTAAAGTGCTTTGAGATCCACTGCTGCAAAGCACTATAGAAAAACGACCTAGTATTATAGAAATGTAGGGCTGGAAGGGACCTTGAGAAGTCATCAAATCCAGACCCAGTGCTGAGGCAGGACCATGTAAGCCTAGACCGTCCGTGACAGGTGTTTGACCCATCTGTTCTTAAACACCTCCAGTGATGGTGATTCCACAGCCTCCCTTGGAAGCCAGTTGCAGAGCTTACCTACCCTTAGAGTTTGTTTTTTCGTGATAGCTAATCTAAATCTCCCTTGCTGCAAATTAAGTCCATTGTGTCTTGTCCTACCTTCAGTGGACATGGAGAACAGTTGATCCCCATCCTCTTTATAACAACCCTCAGTGTATTTGAAGACTGTTATTAGGTCCTCCACCTCCTCCAGTCATCTTTTCGCAACACTAAACATGCCCAGTTTCTCAGGTTTTCTAAACCTTTTACCAGTTTTGTTGCTCTCCTCTGGACTTTCTCCAGTTTGTCCTTATTCTGAAAATGTGGCACCCAGAACTGGACACAGGACTCCAGCTGCGGTCTCACCAGTGCCAAGCAGAGCAGGACAGTTACCTGCTGTGTCTTACATCCAATACCCTAGTAATACACCCCAGAATAAGATTAGCCTTTTTTGCACTGCATCCCATTGTTGGCTTGTGTTCCATTTGTGATCCACTGTAACCCCTAGATCCTTTTCAGCAGTGCTGCCTCCTAGCCAGTTATTTCCCAGTGTGTAGTTGTGCATCCGTTTTTGTTTTTTTCTCCTTCCTGTGTGTAATACTTGTCTATTGAATTTCACCTTGTTGAATTCAGACCAGTTCTCCAATTTGCCACAGTCATTTTGAATTCTAATCCCGTCCTCCAACATGCTTGCAGTCCCTCCCAGCTTGGTTCCGACTGCAGATTTTATACGCATACGCTCCGCTCCATTTCCAAGGCATTAGTGAGAGTGTTGTGTATGGCTGTACCCAGGACTGACCCCTGCGGAACCCCCCTAGGTAGGCTCTCCCCGTTTGACAGCAAACCATTCATGACCGTTCTTTGAGTGCGCGCTTTCAACCAGCTGGCCACCCACCTTATTACAATTTCATCTAGCCCACATTTCCCTAGTTTGCTTAGGAGAACATCATGAGAGACTGTCAAAAGCTGGATTAAAATCCAGGTACATCACCTCTATAGCTTCCCCCATCCACTAGGGCAGGAACCCAGCGTGAGATGCTTTAGCCAACCTTCCCGTAAGGCCACCCAGCAAGCAGCCTAGTCCTGGAAACCGAACATTTGATTTCTATGCCTGCCTGGGCTCCCTGCCCCCCTCCTCCAAAGTGCAGCCAGTCACAGCAGGCCCAACTCCTCACCTGAGGGTGAGTCTATTTTAAGCCCGGGTTTAGGGTTGATGAGTAAATAGCTGCTGGTGTGGGGGGTTGTACAGGGTGCAGTGACTCATGCTGTGATGTGTGTGTGTGTACTTTCAGTGTTCCTGATGACCTGCAAGCCGCCTCTCTACCTGGGCCCAGAGTATATCAAATACTTCAGCGATAAAACCATTGACGTGAGTATCGGCTGCCCCATAGCCCCCAGGCCACCATTCACACATGGGCGGCTGTGGCTTGGGGACCAGCTTCCGCCTGCAGTTGCCGATCTCTGCCCTGACCTGCAGCCCAGGGAGGGGGTGCTGGGCTGGCGGTGTTGGGGCTGTGGTACCTGTGGTCGCAGGTGGGGCATGACCCTTCTGCCTGTGCCGCAGGAGGAACTGGAGCGGGACAAGCGGGTGACCTGGATTGTGGAGTTCTTTGCCAACTGGTCCAATGAATGCCAGTCATTCGCGCCCATCTACGCCGACCTGTCTCTCAAGTGAGTGGTGCCCAGGCTGTGATTCGGTGAGTAGGGGAGGGGGAACCCCTGTCACCCCCTGGGCTGAGACTGCCCCGGGGGCAGGGAATGTAGCTGACCCAGCTGGGGTTTGTGGGGGAGAACTGAGCCCAGCCACGTACTCTTGCCACCACACTCCCCTCCCATGCACTGGGATCTCCCTGCGCTAACTGCCTCTCCCCCCCCCACCCCCCACCCAGGTACAACTGCACGGGGCTCAGCTTCGGCAAGGTGGACGTGGGCCGCTACCCTGATGTCAGCACCAGGTGAGCGGGTCCAGGCTGCCGTGAGTAACTAGCTCAGTCTCATGCCTCTGCAAGGTGGGCAAAAGTGGGCTAGTTCCACTGCCCCACCACTGCCCATCCCGCCCCGGCCGATTCAGCAGCAGCCCAGCCATGAGGATGCTGAGGGTCGTTGCTTCACGCCGGGGGTCTCCTCTCTGCTGGGATCCCCTGGAGGGCTATGGCTGTGTTGGGAACCAGTGGCCCTGGGTAGTCTGCTCCCCGCCTAGCCCTGCTTCAGAGAGGTCCCTCCTTGCTGGCTCCGAGCCGTGGGGATGTTGCTGACCCCCGCGTGCAGCCACCAAGACCGTCCTGTTAGCTTGGATTGAGGTGGGGGTTGTTGCCTGGGAAGCGGAGTCTCCCCCTTTCCTGGGGGGCTGGGACGTGGATGTGTCTAGGGGCTGGGAAAGAGCAATGCAGAGCCTGAGGAGTGAGTGGGGAGAGGGGTTGGGATCGCTTGGTGCTCCAAGGGGTCACTCCTGTCCGTCCGTCCCCACAGGTACAAAGTCAGCACCTCACCCCTCACCAAGCAGCTGCCCACCCTGATCCTCTTCCAGGGCGGGAAGGAGGTGATGCGCCGGCCGCAGATCGACAAGAAGGGCCGGGCCGTCTCCTGGACCTTCTCTGAGGTGGGATGCATGGGGGCACCCTGTAGGGTGAGGGGCATGTGTAATCCACGGCCCTTCCTGGGCTGCTGCAGGAGCTGTGTAGCTTCAGCTCTGCCTGTTCAATCGGGCTCTTCCCTGAGCATTGGGGCATTGGCTCCGTTGCCCCAGCCATGGGCTGGATAGGGCCATCCTCTGCTGGGTCCTTCCCCTGCTGAGCTCCTGGCCTGGGCCAGCGTTACTGGCTACACGGCAGAATTCTCCTCTTAACCCATTTCCCACCCACCATCAGGACAGCCCACCCCCGGAGCTCCCTGTTCCCCACTGCAACATGACTCTGGGCAATCTGTACCCAGCCTGCAGGGCATTGAGGGATCCCCTTACCCCGAGCTGCCAGCCGCTGGCCAGACCTATGGTGCTGCCCCCTTCCTCCTGTGTTGCCTGCAGCAGGCCCTGGCAGTGGCAGAGCATGCGCTGAGGTCTGTTTCTGTGCCACAGGAGAACGTAATCCGGGAGTTCAGCCTGAACGAGCTGTACCAGAAGGCCAAGAAACAGTCGAAGCAGCGAGATGAGGGGCCCAAGGAGCCACTGGAGCAGCAGGATTCCCTGGCGGCGAGCACAGAGCTCCCCAACAGCGAGAGCAAGAAGGACAAATAGACCTGCCTCGTTCCCTGTAGTTGCCACCCCCGCCCTCTCCCGGCAGCTGTTCCATGGTGCCCAGCACAACCTGTCTCGAAGACGGTGCCATGGTGACGAGGGGAGCTGCATCAGGGAGTCACCACCCTCCCCCTGGGGCTTAGCCATGCCCCAGCTCCCCAGTGGGCCATGCTGGACTTTCCATGTCTCTGTGGCATCTTATTTATTCCTGTTCCTCTCTGGCATCACTGCAAGAACTGGCTGCAGGCTGCTGATTGGCTGGGGGGGGAGGGGGGGGGCAGTAATTGGTCCAGCAGGGGCTGGGGGTAGAATTCCCCTAGGCCTTTGGAGCAGCTGAGTTTGAGGGTGCCCCCTCCCCCAGTTGAATGGAACCAATGGGGGTGTGGGTGGGGAGTGTTGACTTGACCTGAACCAACTTGGGGTGGGGGGTGTATTGCTGATGGGCCCAACCACTTCTTCCTGGAAGATAGTCTCTCCTCCCCCGCTTTCTGTGTGGGGGTAAGGAGGTGCACGGGACTCCTCCCCGCCGTATGGTGCATGAGGGGGGGTGTAGGTCAGGTCCCCGTTCTCCCCCAGGACTCGCTTGGGAGGGCTGTTGGCTAACCCAGTGGCTGTGGGGGGAGGAGCTGGAGCGTATGTGCCACTCGGGGTGGCAGAGCAGCCTGGGCATGTAACTCTTGTCCCAGCCTGGGGCTGGTGGGAACTGGACTCTGCTGCTCTGGAGGACTCCTGGCCAGTGCCTGACTTCTGCCCCTTTCCCGCTGAGGAGCCCGACCCCTACTAGTTTCCTTTCCCTTCCTTCCAGCTGGTCTTGGTTTAACTCTTCAAGTGCCAAAAGTCAGCTCATGGGGCAAGGAGGGCAGGTGGTGGTGCCAGGCTGAGCGTAGCACCTGGTCTCCTTGCGAGCTGGAGGGGGGGGAAGTGATTGGATGGCCCTAGAAGGGCTCCCCGTTTCTGTGCCTGCAGCTGCCTGGGGCACCCACCCTTCCTGAATCACAGCCAGGGGCTCTTCATGCCAGCCCTGAAGAGGAGAGGAATTTGTGGTGGCTGAGCAGCTGGGGCTCCTAGGACAAACACTCCATGCTTCTGTTAATCATCTCTTCCTGTGCCAGTGTCTGTAATAAACCAAGCTAAGAATGAACCCTCCCTTCCCATCTCGCTGTGTCCTGGCTCCTGGGAAAGGGTGGATATTCACTGAGCCATTGCTGGTCTCAGCAGGCCAGCCCTGGCTCCAGGGAGCTGCCTCCAGCTGCAGGTGAGCTGTGGTGGTGGCTGCAGCCCAGTTAAAGAATATGTTCTTGGGTTCCTATCCTGGGGGGTTAGCCCTGCTCTGCTCTCAGTGCCTGGGGGTGGGAGGAAGGGAGTGTTGGGGCTAGGCTGCAAACTGGTCTGAAAGGTCTGCATCAGGACTCCCTGGCTGGCATGGTGGGAGGGCTGTACTGGCAGCTCAGTGCTGAGAACCACCAGCAGGGGTGACAGGCCAATGCTGCCTGTTCCTACAAGTCAGGTCCAATACACCTGGAAGGCCCCAGTGCCCCCTGCTGCTCACAGGCGCTTAACAGCTGCTGGGAGGAAGCTTGCATGGCCGCAGCATGTGCCTGCATGCTACTGTGAAGAAACTTACGCTGCTGGAGATGGCAGGGCAGCACTGAGGTTTCTACTGGACACTGCTGTAGGGAAGCTGATGTTCCTTGGGCCCTGGGTGGGCACTGCTGTGGAGAAGCTCGCAGTGCTGAGCTCCCCGTGGGGCACTGCTGTAAGGAAGCTTGCAGCACCAAGGTCCCTGCAAGACACTTGCAGCCCTGCTTGCTCAGGTTGCTGGAGTCCCAGCTGAGCCCTTGGGATCTGCCCTGTGATATAAGGTGACCAGAGAGCAAGTGTGAAAAATTGGGATCGTGGTGAGGGGTAATAGGAGCCTATATAAGACAACACCCCAAATGTCAGGCCTGTCCCTATAAAATCGGGACCTCTGGTCCCACCACTGTGCGGGGAAACTCAGCTGGGCCCAGACCTGTCGCAGTAACCCAGGTTGAGCTCTGATTGGCTGCAAAGAAGCCTCATTAATATTCAGAACGTTGTGTAACAAAGTCGGGCAGGAACCATCCTGCAGAAAGGCGGGGGGAGGCGCTGCAGTAAAAGCCGCTGCACGTGTTTTCATTACAACGCTGCCTTGGCGGGAGCCTGAAGCGGCTCCGATCACGCTCAGCTGCCCCGGGGGCAAAGGCCCGGCTGGCTCAGGTGATGCCTTTCCCCACCTTTATTTCCCCGTCCCCCCTCTGTGGTGCCACATGGTTGGGAGCAGGGCAATTTCCTGCGGCCGGCTGGTCCGCGTGGCTGCGCCGGGGTTCCCCGTTGGGCCCTCGCTGGGGAGGAGGCGGTAGGTTGTGGGGCTGTCTCTGGGCAGGGCCTGTGTCTGTGCTGCCCTCCGTGGGGCTGGTGTATGGGCCTGGGGGCTCCGCTGCTGGGGGAGGGGCTGATCCGCCGGGACCCCCAGCGCTGGGATGCTCAGGAGCGAAACGCTGCTGGTACCCAGTGCAGGAAGCGGGGGCTTTACCCACGCAGCGGTGCCCCCGTCCATCTAGTCCCTCACCTCTTTCGCTTTGTTGGTGCTCCTCCATCCTGCCCTGCAAACATGCTGGTGCCCGTTGCCCCTGCCCTGTATTAGCTCCCCCACCCGCCCTTGCTGTTCTGGTCCTCTCGCCTCCCTGCCTCTTGGTTTTCATTGTCCCTTGAAAGTCTCTCCACTTCCTGCCACGCCCTCAGTGATTTCTGTGCCTGGGTGGAAGGGGCCTGTGGTCCTGCCTCTGAGGGTAGAAGGCACCACTGTGATTATGTATCCCGACCCCCTCTGAATAACCCAGGCCAGAGAACTTCCCTGGATTAACTCCTGTTTGAGCCAGAGCAGATCTGTTCCAAAAACAGCCCATTGAAAACTACCTAGAGATACCTGGTAAGGGGCTCTTGTTTATTCTCCCAGAGCACGATGGCCCCCAAAGCGAGGAAGAGGAAGGCAAAGGAGCCTGAGGCAAAGGCTGTGAACTCTGAGGACCTGAAGGCGAATGGCGGTGCCGATACGCTGCCAAAGAGGTCACGGGTTGAGGGATGTCAGGGCCCGGGACCACGTGTGGTTATTGAGCATTGGTGAGTACTGGCCAGTGCAAGAGAGTGGGTGTTTTTTAAGCCCCAGCAGGCTCATGTCCTTGTGGAAGGCACCAGGAATGCTCAGGTGGTGGATGGGTGCCAATAGCTGGCAGGAGGGGGCCTGTCTGTGGAGAGGAAGGGGAGGATTACCTTGGGGGGAATCAGTCTGACACACTTCCAGAGGGGGAGCAGGCACTGGATGGGGGGATGTGGTCATGGATCAGGCAGGGCTCTGCTGGGAGTGTGGCACTGCTCGACGTGGGGCTGGTTTGTTCAGCTAACGCCTCTGCAGGAGGCCTGGTAGCAGGATCCCCAGCCCTGCTGACCCCCATCACCCCCCGCAGTAAGAGCTGACGAGTCTACGGGCGCAACGCCGATGCCGTGAGCCAGGCGCTGCGCCGCACCGTCGCCAACGTGGTGGTGGAGATCAACCCTGAGACACCACGCAGGAACAGCTTTGAGGTGTCCCTGGTGAAGGAGGATGGAAGTAGTAAGTGCTGGCGTTTCTGTAGCGCAGTGCTCAGTCAGGGTGCAATGATTGGGGGAGGCAGGGCAGTGCCAGGGAAAAGTGCCTGGGTGACTGCACACTGGGGTAGGGATGCTCACACTCTGCTTCGTGAGATTGTCCAATTTGGGACAGGCTGACATGGTGAGCTCCTCATGCAGAGTGAGCTCCTTCATGATTAGGTTCCTAAATGCATATGTTGCATCCCTTCCTCCCACCCTGTTCAGAGCTCTGGGGGGCAGATATTGTGCCTCACTAGGGGCCTGTGCCATGCAGGCCCAATTCTAGTTGTGGTGGGGAGAGTCTGTGCAGCACCTGGTATATTGGGGGGGCCCTGAACTTGGTCAGTGGGGATCTATGCAGCACCTGGTATATTGGGGGGGCCCTGAACTCACTTCGGGGTGTGTCTGTGCAGCACTTGGCACAGTTGGGGCCCCTGATCTCGCTCAGTGGGGGGTCTCTAGGGTCTCCTGCAATACAAACCAATGGGTAGCATCCCACACATAACCACCCCTGCCTTGTTGTTGGGGTTTCAGCGGTGGAGCTATGGAGCGGCATTAAGAAAGGGCCACCTCGCAAGCTCAAGTTCCCTGAGCCACAGAAGGTGGCGGACGTGCTGAAGAGCAGCCTGGTCTAAAGCAGAGCTGCACAGAGGTGAGTTATTCCTGCTCCAAGACTGGCCCAGCAGAAGGGCTGGCTGCTGTAAATCAGAGGGAGGAGGGGAGAAGTGACTGTAACTAGTATGGTTGAGATTTGTGTGTCTGTCTGACTCCAGCACAAACCCCCTCAGCTTGCGCTTTAATTGCCAGCACCACCTGGGCTCCACAAGCAGGGGTGAGCTGCAGACGGTTCGCAACGGTTCGCGTGAACCGTTTGCTAAAATTAGACGCCGGACAGCGAACCGCTTGCTAAAGTTCTCTGTCCGGCGTCTAATTAATTCTGCCTCCACCTCCTGCCATGAAGCTCCTCCTTGCTTCTCCTCCCCCAGGGCTTCCCGCGAATCAGCTGTTCGCGCGGGAAGCCTGGGAGGGCTGAGAAGCAGGCAGGCTTCCCCGGCCCAGGAAGACGACCCTAAGGTAGGAAACTGGGGGCGGGGGGGGGGGGGGCGTGTGCCCCGGCCGGTCCCTGGCAGCGACCCGTCCCCGCCTCCCCGGCCGCGACCCTGCCCGGCCCCGCGTCCCCGACTCCCCCCGAACCCCCCCCCCCCGCCCTGCCGTACCCCCACCTACCGTCCCCGGGTCCCCGCCCGACCCTCCCGGCCCGGCCCCCCCCCCGCGTTCCCGGCCCCGCGTTCCCGGGCCCGCCCCCCCCCCCCCGTGGCGGGGCCCCCCCCGGGTTGGGGGCCCCGCCGGGCCCCCCCCCCCCCCCCGGGGTCCCGGCCCTGCCCGGCCGCCCCCCCCCCCCCCCCCCCCGCGTTCCCGGCCCTCCCGGCCGCCGCCCCCCCCCCCCCCCCCGCGTTCCCGGCCCTGCCTGGCCGCCCCCCCCCCCCCCCCCGCGTTCCGGCCCTGCCTGGCCGCCCCCCCCCCCCCGCTGCGTTCGCGGCCCTGCCTGGCCGCCCCCCCCCCCCGCCGCGTTCGCGGCCCTGCCTGGCCGCCCCCCGCGTTCCCGGCCCTGCCTGCCCTGCCCGGGCCCCCCCCCCGCGGTCGCGGCCCGGCCCGGCCCCCCCCCCCCCGCGTTCCCGGCCCTGCCGTGCCCCCACCTACCGGGATGCACGGCTCTGGACACGGCCCCCCACCTCCGGCCCGGCCTGGCCCCGTGGCTCCAGCCGCCCCTGCTGTTTTGCCAGGGGGCCGGGCTCCGGCAGCGCGGGTCTGGGCATGACGGCGGCCCCGGCTGCCCGGCTCCAGCTCTGGCCGCAGCCCTCCCTGGCTCCACCCGGCCAGCCACCTGGCTCCGGCCGCCGGGCTCCCTCCGCATCCTCCGGCTCCGGCCGCGCGACTCCTGTCCTGGCCCAGCCACGTCCAGGCAGCGCAGTAAGGGGGCAGGGAGGGGGTGTTGGAGAGAGGGTAGGGGAGTTTGGGAGTGGGGGGGTCAGAGGGCAGGGAACAGGGGGATTGAATGGGGGCAAGGGTCCTGGGGAGCAGTCAGGAGAGCAGGGTTGGATGAGGTGGTGGGGGCACTCAGGGACAGAGAGAAGGGGTAGTTGTATGGGGTAGGGGTTCTGGGGGGCCATTGAGAATGAGAGGAGGGGTTGGGTGGGGCGGCAAGGGGCAGTCAGGGGACAGGGAAGGGGGGATGGGTCAGTGGTCTCGGAGTGTGTGTGTCAAGGAACATGAGGGGTTGGATGGGGCACGACCCCCCTCCCCCCCCGGAGGGGGGGGAAGGAGGGAACCCGTTGTTAAAATTTTGGAGGGAGGAGGGAACCCATTGTTAAAAATTTGGCAGCTCATCACTGTCCACAAGTCAAGCTGGGCTCTTTCCTTCTCCCGCACCATGGCAAGTCATAAAGGTCTTGCAGAGCAAACTACACTCTAAACTACCCGTGCCACCTCCTTGCCCTCGCATCAGGGCCAGCACATGATGCATGAGGAGGAATAGAGCTTGTGCTCCCAAGCAGTGGTGTCTCTGTAGGGCTAATGGGAGCTGAAGCACACGGTTGTCACTAAAGACAGCAGATCCGACTCCATGCACCTGGGGTCACTTCTGCACCTGTGTCTAATCGAATACCTGCTATGGGGCATGGTTGCCTTAACTGGACATGCTGAACTTGTCAGCAGGCTAGTGCTAGGGATGCGAGAACGTGGCTGTTGTTGGAGCCTCGGCCTATTCCAAGCCCAGAACACCTAGAGAGTAAAACCTAGTCCAGGCTGTGTTGGCTATTCCTGTGAGGGGGAAGTGTCTCCTTTCCTGGAGTTGGAAGCAGGGCTGGATCCATCAAAAATGCCCTGTGGTGGGGAGGAGGAAGCAGGCACCTGTAAGCAGAGAGGGCATGGCGGGTGCTACAGCCCCATGCTCTGTATTCCAGCTGCTGAGCAGAATCCCCATCCACCTCATCCAGACCCTGCATGGTCTCTCCCCCATGGTGGGAGCCCTGTATCAGGGGGGGGCCTAAGGTAATATGAGTGTATCACAACACACCTGAGAATCCAAGTGCTGGGCTCGTACACTGGCCTCTGGACCATCCTTCCTGTCAAGGAGCTGTCACCCCTTAAGTCAGCAGGCTTCTCACTAGCTTATGGGTGACCTCAGTGTGGCAACTACCTCTAGCCAACAAGGCTAATGCAGGTCAGTGTTTTGGGCCCAAATGACTGGATGCTTAGTGCAGGAGTGGGGGGGCTGCATGTCATTCCCTGTGTGAACAGCCAGGGCTGACATCTCTTTCTCATCCCAGCAGCTGGGTCTAGGACCCATCCATTCCTTGTGTGGACCGGAGCATCCATGATGAGGCATGATGAAGTGGGGGAGGGGCCAATGTCCAAACCTCAGTCATGTCTCTGATACTGCAGCTCTTCCCACGGGGAGTGGTGGGCCAGATGATGCCACTCTGTCCTTCGCTTCTGCTCTGCTCCTACAACCATCCTCTGGCCTTCGTTAGCAGATGATCTTTCACTGGTTTGTGGTTAGACTTTTTTGTAATAAAGCTTCTAAAAAAACTTACTTGTAAGTGGCAGTAAGGTGGGGCAATGGCTCAGAGGTCACCCTGCAGGCTGGTCAGCTGGACTGCACCTTCTCCCCTTCCAACCCTAATAATCTGATTCTATCTATGATTCTCCTCCTCCCACTATGTTGCACAGCTTGCAGCCATCAGTGGAGAGCCCCACTTAAGGACATGCTCGTGCATTCTGTTAGGAGTCTTGCCAGGTGTCCTGCTTCCTGCAGGAGGGAGGAAATGGCTCCTGGCAGCTTGCACTGCACGGCTAGGAAAGCAGGGTGGTGCAGTCCATGTAATGGCAAATCCAGCAGAACAAACAAGAGGCAAATACAACAAACTCTTTATTTCAAACAAGCCCCACCCTCTCACACTCCAGCCTCTCCTTGCTATCACCTGTCTTGTCTATTGCCAAAGGGGCTGCTAGTCAATCCCTGCAGTGAGAGAAGTGGAGGAAGCATGGCACAAAGCCCACATAGTTCCTGGATGGGGGATGAAAATACATGCTGATAAGGGTAACAGATGTTCTCATTAGGACAGTGATACGTGAAGATGAGCATTAAGTAACTATGGAGCCGCTGGTTCTTCGTCAGTGGAGAGATACATGTGCTGTGGAAAGCAGCAGGGAAGAAAGGGGAGCTGGGTCATTACAGGAAAACATCAACTCTGGATGAGATGCACAACAGATCAATGGGGGCAGCAATGTGATCATGGGAAATGAGGGACAGGGGCTTGTGCTATGGCATTGCCAGGCAGGAGCAGCGTTTGCTCCTGAAATAGCCATGACTCCATGGCTGAGGCAGGTACCACTGCTGGCCAAATATTTTGCAAAACTAGAGTCCTGGCTGCAGCCTTAAGAGCTCCTAACAGTGCTCTACCAGCATCCGTGGCCTGTGTCCCCATGGCCGGGCTTAGGAAGGTTAAGATGTTTACATACATAAACGTAGAGGGAAAAGCTTAAGCTAAATGCACAACAGGGGCAGGAAAGAAGATTAAGACAATTAGGCAAGGCCTCTCCTGGGGGCTGAGCACTGGTGGCATCAGCCCTAAAGAGATTCTACAACACCCAGGGGTGCTGACTACCACCCCCAATTGAGACTTCCACTGTTTGATCCATGTTGGGTCCATTTATTCCCTTCACTCGCTGCACCCACACAACTCTGCCTTGTACATCAACAAAATGTCAGTGCGTCTGATAGTGGCTGTGACAGCAGGAAAAGCTGCTTCAACATGTGCAGCCCCTCAGCCCTCTGTCCCAGCACAATGGGCGGGGGGGGGGAGGAAGCTTCAGATGACTGGGAAGGGGTGTTCTCTTTCCATCCCTTTCCAGCCCCCTCCCCTCCGAACACAGGCTGCTCAGCGGAACTGAAGCAGTGGTATAAGATTATTCAACCAGAGGTCAGCAGAGCTCCAACAACAAAGAAGTAGGTAACACTGGGGCCACCCCGTTCTCGAGCGACCAGCGCATTTCTTGTATAAATCCCAGTGACATCCCTGTGTATGACTCAGCCCCATCCCAGAATTAATGGGGGGGAGGGGGATGCTGCACCTCCATCCTGGCTTCAACCCAGCTGTGCCCTCCAACTGATCCCTGACCCCCACTTGCAGAGTCCTTCAGCGGTGGGAGAGCTCTTCCCACTATCAGGCTCCGCAGAGCTCCCCACTCCAACAACCTGATTCATTTTGTCACTAGCAGCTTCCCATAGTCAGTCTCAGCTCTGACAGCTACACCTCGGTGGCCAGCTGGCTGTGATGGCTCCCATAAGCTAGACTCCCTCCCCCTCTGCTACAGACTAGTTCAGAATGTCCACCTCTTCATCAGACTCCGAGGAGGGGTCAGGCCTGACGCAGGTGATGCCAGCAGGTACCAGAGCCTCCTCAGCGCCAGCCATGATGTCAATCTCGTCGCCCTCCGGACTGTCCGGGGGCTGATGGTCCAAAGGGCCATGCTTTGGGCTGCTTCGGGGCAGCCCCCAGGGTGCCTGAAACTGGGGCCTTGTCTCCATCCCAGCAGCCTGGGTGGTGCAGAGTCCCTGCCCTTTCCCCGTACTGTCTTCCGCAGGAACATGAGCCGACTGAGCCTCCCTGCTGCCAGCTGCCAGCTGCGGGTGCTGAGGAGTCTGGGGGCTGGCGGGTGCCAGGGGCACTGGGCTCCATGAGGAGGGGTGGTGACCACTGGAGAGAGCCCTCCTGGGTGCAAGATGGCCACCCACAGGCTGCCCCAGGGGATCCCCATCTGCAGTGCTAAGGGCGGAGTGACCACCCCCCACCTCCCATCCTGGCAGGGGGCCCTTCCCTGGGTCATCCCACTCTGGCCACAGCTGCACCTCTGGGGGATGCCACTCCTCACCTGCTGCCTCAGGTGTCGTATTTGGCCCACGTGAGGGGCCCATGGAAGGGGCACAGCCTGCCGTCCCTCCTGGCCCAGCAGTGCCCAGGCCCTCCACGCCACTGCCTGATAGCAGCAGGTCCAGCATCTGCTCCAGCGGTGCTGAGTCCCCAAACTCCTCATTCTCACTCAAGGGCTCCAATGCCGCCATGTCCAGCTCGTAAGGGTCCCTGCAGCCTCCTCTCCCAGCTGAGGGCCCCTGTTCTACCGTCACCTGCTCAGGAAGCGGCGCAGCCTCCAGCCTTCCAGCCAGCAGCTCAGTGGAGCTGGCTGCCCGCGTCTCTGGCAGCTCTGGCCTGCGCGGTCTGGAGCTGGGCGGGGAAGCCACACGGGAGGCGCCTGTCTCTCTCATGGTCACTGGGGCTCCTTGGGGCTCCCTGGCTGGTGGGTCTTGTACCACCTCCCAGCAACTCCCGTTGACGACCTTCCTGAGCTTCACGCTACCCACATGCCCCTCCTCTGGGGTAGTGTCTGAGCCAGAAGCCGATGCACTGGAGCTTCGCTTCCTGTTGCTGGTCTTTGGAGGCACAGGGAGGCTCCCAGCAGGGCAAGAGGGGCCGCCCTGCTCTAGCCCACCTGCTTCATCCCAGCCTGGGGTCTTCTGCCGCCAGAGGCGCCGGATGGACGTGGGGGTCTTGCTGGGTGCTGCAGTGGGGGGCGCCTTCGTGGCACCGGCGTTGTGGGGAGGGGGCAGTTTCAGGCGGCTGAGCTTGATCTTCCTTGGCAGTGGTGAGCAGTCTGTGGTGCAACCCTCGCTGGGACAGGCCTGCTCAGCGCTCCTCTCGCCCTGTGACCCTTCAGCCTCGCCCAGTGTGCGCCCCACACTGAGGCTCCTGTGTGAGCCCAAGGAGCGGCTCTTGGTGCTCACGTTCCCAGTCTCCACAGGAGTCACTGCCCCCTGCATCCCCGGCTGGGCTCCCCCGTTCTGAGGTACTACAGCCGCCCAATACTTGGCGCTCTCCGCCTGACAGGTGGTGCTGCTGGCACGAACCCCACCATCACCTGGGGGCTTTGCCGTAAGTTGCTTGCCTGCCACCAGGGAGTGGAATGTCTGTGGGGCAGTGGGAGCTGGCGGACAGGCCTGCGGCACGACCCTAGCAGAGATAGGAGCCAGGCTGGGCGGCTGCAGGCACTTCCGGTTCAAGCGCCGACCCAGCACCTGTTTCACCAGCTTCCCGCCCTCCAGCTGCAGCGACTCCAGTTCTGCCACTTGGAACTGCCGGGCGGCAGCCAGGATATCCCGGGCCTCCTCCCGGGACACTTCCATCTCCGAGGTGTATAGGAAATCCACCAGCTTCCGCAGCGTCCCGATCTTCAGACCCCGCAGCTCCAGCACCACTTTGCACCCCTTGGAGGGCATCTGCCTCTCCAGGCACTCCATGAAGAAGGGACTGCAGGCGGAGAGAATGCAGCAGTGAGCCGGTACAGCCTCTCCTGCAAACAAAGGAGTGGACCATGAGTGTCATAGGTTAGCTGGGCTCAGCTACAGCATTAGCTATTACCCTTTAACAATGGTGCTTTATCAGGTTTGGGTTGGCCTGCTCTGTGCCGCTCCTGTCCCCGAATATGCATCCTCTCAAGAACCCTGCTTTGTGTGGGGCTTGGCTCCTCTCTATTCAGTATTAATAAACCTCACTTATGCAGAAGGGCAGTTCGCATTTTAACTACCCCAAAGCCGTGGTATCGCCAACCCACAAAAATTCAAAAAATCAGGAGTTGGACCCCACCCCAGAAATCATGATATTGGCTTAAAATCGTTATTTTTATTTGCCTTCTGATTCCAGAACCTTTCGGGGGTCCTTGCTTCACTTTTTCAAGCTTTCTTCCACAAGCACAAGGAAGGCTAGAAATACACTTTAAAAAAAATTAAAGCAAAGATTCTCTTACTGTCTTCCAATTCTCGCAGCCAGGGCTATAAGAAAAACACCAAATATTGCAAGACTCATGATAAAAATCACATGAGTTGGCAACACTTCATTATGGTTCCTGAGGCAGCTCTAACTCAGCCTGCTTATGCTGGGATTTGGTTTCATTTTTGTCTGTGGAGAGATCATATCTCCATGGCCCCCTCTCCAGCCTTTCCTCCACGCCTCCAGCAAAGGATGCCACTCCCCGAGTGGCTTCTTAGTAGCAAAGACCATGCTTCCATTTAATACTAAGCGGAGGGTAATTCAAGGGGATGCTTTTATTTCTGAGGTTCCTTCCACTGCTCCAGTTAACTGCATCGACAGCCAAATAAAACTAACAAACCCCACTCGAAATAAAATTAGGCTGTCTGCTTCCTTTAAAAAAACAAGCCACCCACACTTTTCTCCATATCCCTTTTCTATCCCATGACACATGGTCCCTGAAGAGAAACTACGCAAGGGAGCCACCGTGAGGGTGGGGCTTTGGGGAGAGCATGCATACGCTACTAGGGAGGCCTGGGTGGTTCAGCACTGGTCCCGGGAGCTGGGCTGCGGGGTCCCACATCCCAAGGAGGAATTCTGGATGAGATCGGGGTCCCAGGATTGTGCCTAAGAGGCCAGACCTAGAGCGTCTGGACGCTGCCCAGACCCAGTGGGCTGGAAAGCATGTGGGGGTCCAAAGATTTGGGTCCAATCCAGCAGTCTCGTGACTATCCACAAAGGGGAGACTCAGACAGACGTGTGCCCTGGAGGCGCAGGGATTTTATTGAGAATGTATCCACTTTTCTGGGTGCCTCTCCTGCTGCCTTCAACGCAGCCAGCACCCCCAACCCAGCCTCTCCCTAGCACTGCTACTCAGAGCAGCTTGGAATACTGTAAGGATGGCCACCTTGGCTGCACCCCTCTTTGGTTCTTTAGGAGACAGCTAGCAGCAGGGACATGCAGCCATGAAATTGCTCCAAACCCTCCCCTCCAAAAGGGGCAGAGAACTATAGGGAAAGGTTCAGTGCTGCCAGAGTTTTCAGTATTTCAGACTTCAACCAGGATGTTATCGTAAAGGAGGGATTTTATTTTTCATTTAATTTCCTCTTTCAAAAACCACCTAAGAAAGAGGACATTGAGCACCGGCACATCAAGGCAAATGTTATTTCAGTGAGAGACTGACAGGCATGTCTCTAGCTACAGAACAGCTGGTTTATGTGTCTCTGGAGTTCCATTTGGACGCAGCCAAAGCTACCAGCCAGCAAGAAATAAAAGCTTCCTTACATACAGAAACAAACAATATACCGTATGAGCAAGACCGTGAGATGCATGGCCACGTTCCCCAAACA
This sequence comes from Mauremys mutica, assembly GCF_020497125.1. NCBI lineage: Eukaryota > Metazoa > Chordata > Testudines > Geoemydidae > Mauremys > Mauremys mutica. The sequence continues at coordinate 146,963,624 of NC_059075.1, forward strand.
CACACGCTCTCTCGTGTCCATAACTAGAGTCCTGGGTCTTGGTTCACACTCTACGTGCACCATCTGCTAAAAGTCAGATTCTGAAACAAAGAGCCAGGGAAGCATATGGAAGCCTCACTAATTCGAAGGATGCCACTCCCGAGACACTTCTTAGCAGCAGACAAAGACAGTACTTCCAGGGAATATTAAAAGAATTAAACTTTGTAGAGCAGCGGGGACCTTGCTTATAGATGCAACGAGACAGGAGGCTGTTGCTTGAAACTTCCCCTCACCCAATAAAAGTTTCAACAGAATAACAAGACACTAACAAAATATTAGTGAGACAATCGCCCCCACACTTAATCTTGAAGCTTTTCCTGATTTGTTAGTTTGATTAATGAGTCACAGACCAAAATATGCTCAAGTTGTCAGCTGAACATGAAGCAGCTGAGGGCAAAGTTCATATAAAATGGTCTCGCAATGCTCCGATCAAGGATGTACACTTAATTTCCATATGTCTGCTGACAGATATCTGGCGCCATGTAGGCAGGCTGCTATTTGCAAAACCTCTTTGGAAGTACTTCCACTTTTGTGCAGACCTTTTTCTACTTATGATTCCCAAACAGATCAACCCATCAGTGCCGCCTATCACATCAGGCCGCATCAGTATCATGGTCCCCAATGATACAACCGCCACTGCAAACGGCAACGCTAAGGGCTGAGCGAACATACAGCCCCCTTTATGTTAAAATGTAACGACATACTTATGGATAATGAATCGTCTATGGAAATGTACATCAAATCACATCATTACGAGCACGGGCAAGGTGACAATTCAGCCCCAGATACAAGAACGGTGGGTACCCATCCGCTGCCCTCTTTCAGGTTACCTTCTGCCTGCAGGATGACATCACAGAATACATCTGCCCTCTGCTGGCGATGGAGCTGCAGGAACGCCAGGCGCAGGAGGCGGGAGTTCCGATAGAGAATCTTAGAACCGGCCACAGGGGAGCACATGTCAGCAGAGCCTCCCTCTTGTTACCAGACACCAGATTCCCTGCACACGGAACACAGCCCTGGGAACGCAGCAGGCTCTATCCAGCAGAGCTCCCTTGGTGGATTTGGTACTCCTAAAAGTGAAAGACTGGAAGCAGGAAGTGAGCCTACGCAAGCTTCTGCCAAACCATCTCCCCCTGGAAGGATAGTGACTGTTATAAACCATTTTATTCCTGGCTCAATGATAAATCGGGAAGGAGTCAGTGAAGAGCCACCAGGATGATTAAGGGATTGGAAAAATACACCTTAGAGTGAATGACTCAAGGAGCAAAATCTATTTATCTTAACAAAGAGAAGGTTAAAGGGTGGCTTGATCGCAGGTTATGAGAACTACCCGGGGACCAAAAATCTGATAATTGAGGGCTCCTCAATCTAGCAAAGATCTGATAAATTCCAATGGCTGGAAGTGGACGCTAGGAAATTCAGACTGGAAATAAGGTGGACAATTTTAACAGCGAGGGTAATTAACCATTGGAATAACCTACTATGCCTTGTGATGGATTCTCTACCACTGGCAATTTTTCTAAAAGATCTGTTTTGGTTCAAACAGGAATTAATTCAGGGAAATTCTCTGGCCTGTGTTATACAGGAGCTCAGACCAGATTATCACAATGGTCCCTGCTGGCCTTGGAATCTATGTATTATCCATGTGCTACTTTCCCTGAGGCAGTGTTGATATATTTAAGTAGCAGGGGACACGGAGCACAGAATGGTACTGAAATATGATATTTTTTCCATAATTCAGTACACAGCCTGTCACCTCTGGGTCACTGGCACCCAGCCAGCCAGCTCAGGGGACTGGGGAAACAGATAGGGAGTCAGTCACCAATGGGCACTGGTTCCAATCCAGCTCAGGGTTGGGGGAACTGGACAGCTCACAGACTGTCATGTGGAGTCTCTCACCCCCCTTTGGTGAGGAAGTGGATGACTTGGCTTGGGGAATTAGCAAATGGGATAGAGAACATCCTCTCTAGAGCCGATTCCAAACCAGCCCCAGGTTGGGGCAGGGAACAGCTGGCTTCAGGGAACGGGACAGGGAGAATGGCTCCATCACTGCAATGCTCAATTGTCTCAGCAGACTGGCAAGTAGGATATGGACCTTTCCCTATATGGCCTCGTCTACACTCCGAATTGCAGGCAATTCTCCCATCATTTGTCTAACACCACCACTGCTCCACCGACCCTAGCAGCGGTGAGAGCACTAAGGTCGGCCACCATCATGACTCTGTTCTGAAGTAAGTCAGATGGCTCAGGGGTAAAAACACAAGCAGGTCTACAATAATGCCCCTGCTGCTGCCAACAGTGCAGATCCAGATGACAGAGGAGACCCAGTTAAATTCCCTTCTTTACCACAGACACCTGGTGTGACCTTGGGCAAATCACTTAGCCTTTCTGTGCATCAGTTCCCCATCGATACAATGGGGACAGCAGCGCTGCCCAGCCTCACATGGGTGTTGTGAGAACAAATACATTAAAGGTGCTCAGATACTAGAGTATTGGACGCTGTGCAATTAACTAAGGCCTTGACTACAAGGGAAAGTTTTCTGCTGTATCCTAAGGTGTGAATTTAAACCAGCAGTTATACCAGTTATATAATTACAGCTGGTGCACACGAGGGCACTTTAAGGGCTGCTCTAAAGTTTTTGTACATGGCAGGGTTGTCATTTTTTTTTTTTTAAACTGGCAGCGTTATACTGAGACAATACCTAGCGTGGATGCAGTTCTCCCTGTATAGCTTATTCTCTTTCCCATACAGGAATAACCAGAAGCACTTTATACTGGTATACTAATGGGTAGTCTTATACAGGGCTTTTCATCAGTAGATCTCAAAAGGAGGTCAATATCATTAACCCCATTTTACAGATGGGGAAACAGACACGGAGGGGTGAAGCGACTTGTCCAAGGTCACCCAGCAGGCTAGTGGCAGAACCAGGAATAGAACCCAGATTTCTCAAGTTTCAGTCCAGTGCTCTATCCACTACACATAAAGGCATCCATACAAGGGGTCTGTATTGCTTTAACTATACCGGTATTGTTAAACTGATACTTTTGTGTGTGGACAATGGCTTATTCTGGTGCGAGGGTGCCCTTTGTTCAGTTTAGCTTATGTTGTTTAGGAAGGTGTTCCTGCTTAAACCAAAAAAAAGTCACTTTTATGCAGGAATAAGAGTCTACACAGGGCACATCATCAATATAACTATATCAGTATAACTGGCAAGCCTTTCCCACATAGACAAGCCCTGGATAGATTGATCGATAGTGTAAATATTGTAGGTAGGGCGAACCACTATAAGCCTCCATTGTTGCTGGTTCAGCTTCCCCTGGTCTCAAAACAGGGATAAGCTCGACCCATACAAACTATTTATCCCCAGTACTCACATGGCCCGCATCACAGCAATATCCGATTGCTTCACAATCTTTATTGTATTCAGCCTCCCAATATACCTGTGAGGTTATCCCATGGTACAGATGGCAAACTGAGGCAGAGGTTACACCTAAAACTTAGGTAGATCTAGCTATGTCACTCAGAGATATAAAAAAATTCACCCCCCACAGATATAGTTAAGCCAATCTAAGAATTTTTCCATCACCCTACCTACCGCCTCTTGAGGAAGTGGATTTACTACAGCGATGAAAAACCCCCTTCTGTTGCTGTAGTAAGCATCTACACTACAGCAGCGCAGCTGTGCTGCAGTAGCACTTGTAGTGTAAACAAAGCTTCAGTCACTTGCCCAAGGTCACACAGGGGGTTTGTGGCTGAGCAAGGAATTTAGTGTCCTAACCACTAGAGAATCCTTCCTCTCATGGCTTTACCAGTGCAACTACCCCCATGTCTGTAATTGGAGCAAATCTCTAACACAGAGAAGTCCTAAGCTCCCCTCACATTTTAGTGTCAGACGCCTTCAGTGCTGAGATGTAATTAGTCACTGGTTTGTTACCACCAACCCCTGCTTGTTTTCTTTAGGGGATAAATTGCCCCACCCAGATCCCCACCCCTTCTGCTGCTGAGGAAGGGAGCAACAGTAATGGGGTACCTGTTATTTAGGTTAATGGAGTGTGCACAGGGATGTTGGAAAGCTGGGGGCAGGCTGCCAAACACTAGGAATCTTAGGAGCCACCCGGGTGTGGTGGCAGCATTGAGGATGGAAGCCAGCCAGAGACGAGACAGGTGCTGCCAAGACACAGATAAGAAACATGGATGTTTCAGCATAAGAGGCAAAAGGATCCCGACATTCTTTTGGCCACACACCCCTCCCTCCTCCAAATACACAACACATTGCTCCGAGAGTTGCAATCTATACAAGGGGCTTCCCCTCACAACTATTCCCAGCTACTCCAAAAAGATCCATATTCCTTCTCTATTCCAGTACACCACCCAGATCCTGCATTGAGGGGGGGGCATTCCCTCTTCATTATTGGCACACACACACACTAAGGGAGCTCAATTCCCCCCACAGCTGCCTCTCATACACAAGGGAGGACTCCATTCCCCCGTAGTCACCCCCTCACACACGTACTAAGGAGAGCTCCATTTCCCCTCACACAGTAGGAGGCTCCCTTCCCCCACCAGTCCCCCCACTAAGGGGGGGCTCCATTTCCCTCCCCGGACCGAGACGTGCTCTATTCCCTGCACCCCAATCAATTGCCTCCTGAACAGTGCCCGGGGTGCCCACCGACCCCTCTCTGCAGCACCCCTTTACTGCTGCTGTTGCAAACTCCAGCTCCTGCAACACTCAGCACGAGCCCCTCCCTAGCGCCTGCACGCGCGCGCCACGCCTCCGATAGAACCTTCCCGGGGAACGAACGTGGCTCCTCCTCCCCGCCGACGCCAGTAACAGCCCTTTCATTGGCCAGGCCCTCCGGCCAATCACAGCGGAGGAGGTGTTTTGGCGGGAGGAATTCGAAAAGCGCTGTTGCCTCTGAGGAGAATGGCGGGTGGGAGAGGGGGAGTTTGTTGCATCTCAGCCCAGTGAGCCGGGGAGCTCCAGGCCCCGCCCATATCTCAGCCCCTGCCAGTCAGTGCCCACCCTGGCACCCAAAACCACTTGTCCCCCGTCCCCTGAAGCCAAATGAGGGCTTCCTGTTCCAGGCCAGCCCCAACCCACCAGAGCTTGGGTGTCTCACTTAAAGACCCAGCTCCTGGAGTCCCGTGATTTTTACAAGACTCTCAGTTCACATTTCATTTCTAGCCCTTATGGTTGTGCACAAATGCTTGAAAATGTGACTCCCACTTGCAAGGGCTCCGACACCTAAAAGCAGAGAAAATGAAACCAAACTGTGTGGATTTAAAATCTACAACTCAGGATTTTTAGGCCAATCTTATGATTTTGGAGACCCTGACTAATGGCGTTTGAACACTTGGGGCTTATGATGCTGCAGATCCAGAGCCCAGTCACTGGTCCTGGCCAGTCAGAGCCCACTCTGGCCACCACCACCATGTCAATAGTACAAAGGGGATCCCTGAGCCATCCCAATCACTGAGCCTGTCAGGTTCACTCCTTCTGGGACACCTGGCATTGGTCACTGTCGGTAGACTGGCTACTGGGCTGGATGGACCTTTGGTCTGACTCAGTATGGCCGTTCTTATGTTCTTATGCCTGCATGGCAGCGCCCACCCTGGCCATCACCACCATGTCAATAGCACAAGGGGGATCCCTGACCCATCCCAATGACCGGGCCTGCCTGGCAGCGCCCGCTCTGGCCATCACCACCATGTCAATACACAATCAAGCACATGGGGAATTCCTTGCCCTTGTCCCAAAACTTAATCGCTGGACCGGTTCCATCAGTGCCCATACAGAAGGAGCACAACATTTCCCTTACAGACCCGCAGCCCCCCCGCACTTGCTGAGCATGGCTCTATTTGTGACTCTGACAAGATGGGTCTTGAGTTGCCAGGCGTCTGATTTTCGACTGGAACAACCGGTCAAAAAGGGACCCTGGTGGCTCCAGTCAGCACTGCTGACTGGGCCGGTAAAAGTCCAGTTGGTAGTCCAGGCGCAGCTCCTGGAAGTGGCCAGCATGTCTGGCCCCTAGGCACGGGGTGGCCAGGAAGCTCCGTGCACTGCTCCCACCTCGAGCGCCAGCTCCGCAGCTCCCATTGGCCGGGAACCACAGCCAATGGGAGCAGGGCCGGTGCAAGGATATTTTGTGCCCTAGGCGAACTTCCACCTTGCACCCCCCCTCCACCTCCCCCCGGAGAATCACCTAGTGGTTACACTGGCCCTGAATGGGAGTTGTGGGGTGATGCCTGTGGGCACAGGAAGCGTGCCCAGCGCTGAGCCCCCTGGCCCCTCTGCCTAGGGGCCAGACATGCTAGCTGCTTCCAGGAGCAGTGCGGAGCCAGGGCAGGTAAGGAGCCTGCCTTAGCCCAACTGCACCACTGACCGGGAGCTGCCTGAGGTAAGTGCCACCCAGCCAGAGCCCGCACCCTGAATCTCCTCCCGCACCTCAACCCCTACCCCAGCCCTGAGCCCCCTGCTGCACCCAAACTCCCTCCCAGACCCTGCACCCCTTCCCATACCCCAACTCCCTGCTTCAGCCTAGAGCCCCCTCCTGCACCCTGAACCCCTCATTTCTGGCCTGACCCCAGAGCCCACACCCCCAGCTGGAGCCCTCACCTCCTCCCACACCCCAAACCTCTGCCCCAGCCCAGTGAAAGTGAGTGAGGGTGGGGAGAGCAAGCATTGGCGGGGGGGCTGGAATGAGTGGGGGTGGGGCCTCAGAAAAGGGGTGGGGCAGGGGCATTGCAGCAGGGCAGAGCAAGGGTGTTTGGTTTTGCGCAATTAGAAAGTTGGCAACCCTATGGGTCAGGAATCTCGAGTTGGGTCCTCCCACTGCCTGACTCTGGGCCCATTTCTCACTCCAGGTTGGCGGGGGAGAGAGGAAACATGGCTTTAAGATTTAAACCACATTTGCACCTCCCAGTATTCTGGGCTTCTCCAGCTCTCAGTATAAATTAGAATCACCTCAGGGCTGCTCTGATTCACAGTCAACCTGCCCATGGTCTCCTAGGGACTGTGAACAGCTGAGAATAATGAGACATGAACCAGCACATCACCTGTATTTTCTGGCATAAAGCCATCCATCCACAAACTATATACCAATGCCTTACACTGGGGTTATTTTCGCCTATAAGGCAACAATTATAATGTAGCCCCAAATTAAGTGAGATTGGCTAGTTTTGAGGGAGGGGAAGTCAGGGTAGTGTTAAAGGTGACATAGTGGTTATAGCACCGGACTAGGACTCTGAAGACCTCGGTCCCATTTCTGGCTCTGGCATTGCCCTGCTGGGGGACTATGGGCAAATCATGTTGCCTCTATGTGCCTCAGTTTCCCCATCTGCAAAATGGGAATAAAAATATTTCCCTTCTTTGTAAAGCACTTTGAGATCTACTCATGACAAGGCACTACAGAAGAGCTAGGTATTAATTGTTATCATTTCACTGCTAGGACACTAGTTCCAGTCTGTCCCAGATTGATTTTCAGCAGGATTTAGCCTCCTATGTGACTTCAGGAGCTTTTGATAGTAGGAAGTAGGAATTAGGCTCCTAAGTCACTTCTTCTTCTTCTTATTATTATTATTTTATTATACAATGGCTGTAATTAAGATTCCCCTGAATCTTTTCTCCTCGGTCTATGAAATAAGAATGTTCTCCCTTTGCATGTGTCTAGGTTTAAGAAGTTCTGTTCCAGTGTAACTGCTGAGGGCTGCTAGAATAGATGCTCTGTATGTCACCTAGCCCAGTGCCACGCTTGGAAACCATTTTGTCGATGGCAATGGACAGCAAACCAGTTATATCGCTGCATTCACCCATCTTGGAAATGGTCCCAGGGTGAGGCATGGCTCATTTCTCTGCTTTGTTTTATATAGCACAGAGCTGCACACTGTTGCCACTCAAGCAGTAGTACTAGAAGTCGTAATAATAGTAATGAATAATATGGTTAGTCAGGAAAGGGATCACTAAGAGTCCAGTGGAACTGATCTGACACCATCAATTTCCTAGGGCACACTCTTACAATTGGTCCTCCACCTCCAAGCAGCTGGAGTTCCCTCATTTTTGTCTGCATAATGTAGTGGTCAGATCATAATCAGACAGATCATCACAATCAAAATAGAGATTAAAAGCATCTATGCATCTTTCTGTGTGCTCCCTGTAGCCACTTGGCACAAATGTTTTGGAGGCCTGAGGCTCTGTAGACTCATGTGCTGACAAAGATGTGCTGTTGTCCACACATGGAGGTTGAAGTCTCTCGGAACCAAAAGTGCAGAGGACATAATTACCAAAGCAGATACCATGCTCTGCATTTCTTCTCATTCATGCTATTGCTCGTCTTCATGGTCCTGTAGGCCAGTGAGCCAGAAGGCCAGGGTTAAAGACTCGAGCTTAGAGTTAGCAGACTGTTCTCATTGCATTAACTCCTTGTAGCCTACAGGCCACATCTTGGGAAATGCACCTCCTATGTGGCACAGTTCACAAACATTCCTTTTCCTCTGCTTAGATATTCTGTGGCAGTGTAAAGATGAAAGGCCATGAGTGTATTCTTAGCAGAGGTTTTGAGTTATATTGTCCAGACATTCTGTGGGACATGGCACCATGAAGATCACTGTATCACATGAAAAATGTTCTACACATCTTATGATGGTTACTAAGGGTATGTCTACACTACAAGAGTAGTTCGATTTAACTAGGTCGAATTTGTGGATTCGACCTTATGAAGTCGAATTTATGTATCCACACTAAGGACACTAATTCGACTTTGTGAGTCCACACTAACGGGGCAAGCGTCGACATTGGCAGCGGTGCATTCTGGGCAGCTATCCCACAGTTTCCGCAGTCCCCGCTTCCCATTGGAATGCTGGGTAGAGCCCCCAATGCCTGCTGGGGGAAAAATGTGTCGAGGTGGTTTTGGGTAACTGTCGTCATTCAACCGTCACTCCCGCCCTCCCTCCCTGAAAGCGCTGGCAGGAAACCTGTTAGCGCACTTTTCTGGTCAGTGACAGTGCGGACGCCACAGCACTGCGAGCATGGAGCCCGCTGCGATCATCGCTGCACTTATGGCCGTTGTCAACTCCTCGCACCTTATCGTCCACCTCTTCCACAGTCAGCTGCTGAGAAATTGGGCGAGGAGGCTCCAGCAGCGCGGTGAGGACATGAAGTGTGAGAGTGGCACAGACCTCTCACAAAGCACGGGATCCCGCGCCGTGGAGATCATGGTGGCAATGGGTCACGTTCATGCTGTGGGACGGCGATTCTGGGCCCGGGAAACAAGCACGGACTGGTGGGACCGCATAGTGCTGCAGGTCTGGGATGAATCACAGTGGCTGCGAAACTTCAGGATGCGTAAGGGCACTTTCCTTGAACTGTGACTTGCTGGCCCCTGCCCTGAAGCGCCAGGACACCCGGATGCGAGCAGCCCTGACTGTGCAGAAGCGAGTGGCCATAGCCCTCTGGAAACTTGCAACGCCAGACAGCTACCGGTCAGTAGCGAACCACTTTGGCGTGGGCAAATCTACCGTGGGGGTTGCTGTGATGCAAGTAGCCCACGCAATTGTTGACCTACTGCTCTCAAAGGTAGTGACCCTGGGAAACGTCCAGGTCGTCATAGATGGCTTTGCAGCGATGGGATTCCCAAACTGCGGTGGGGCTATAGATGGCACTCACATCCCTATCCTGGGACCGGCCCACCAGGCCAGCCAGTATATTAACCGAAAGGGCTACTTTTCAATGGTGCTGCAAGCACTGGTGGACCATAGGGGACGTTTTACCAACATCTACGTCGGGTGGCCGGGGAAGGTTCATGACGCACGTGTTTTCAGGAACTCTGGTCTGTTTAGACGCCTGCAGGAAGGTAGTTTCTTCCCGGAACACAAAATAACTGTTGGGGATGTGGAGATGCCTACAGTGATCCTCGGGGACCCACCCTACCCGCTAATGCCCTGGCTCATGAAGCCCTATACAGGCGCCCTAGACAGTGACAAGGAACTCTTCAACTACCGGCTGAGCAAGTGCAGAATGGTGGTGGAGTGTGCTTTTGGACGTCTCAAGGGGAGATGGAGGAGCTTACTGACTCGCTCGGATCTCAGCGAAACCAATATCCCCATTGTTATTGCAGCTTGCTGTGTGCTCCACAATCTCTGTGAGAGCAAGGGGGAGACCTTTATGGCGGGATGGGAGGTTGAGGCAAATCGCCTGGCTGCTGATTACGCTCAGCCAGACAGCCGTGCGATTAGAAGAGCCCAGCGGGAAGCGCTGTGCATCCAGGAGGCTTTGAAAGCTAGGTTCCTCAGCGAGCAGGGTAACCTATGACTGTCCAGTCTCTTTACAGAGAAGCTGAACCTGCCCCTGTTTCAGTTACTATTGACTTTTTTCAGCGGTTACATACCCTGTTCACCAGGTTTCCCCCCTTCCAACAGACGTTTAAAAATAAAGTTATTGGAACATTTTTAATTAACAAAGTTTTCTTTACTAACGAATTCGCGTTAAAGGGTTCAAACAGGGACGCAGACTGTGGTGGATATGGTGTGCAGTGATGTACAGACCGCTTCTACACTCGAGGACTGACAGGCTCCTGCTCCTACAACGGTCTCTCGGGGGAGGACGGTTACAGGAGGGTGTGCAGGAAGGGGTGGGTTTGCAGGAAGGGGTGAGGGGTGTGTGGGAAGGGTGAGTAGGTGTAGGGGGATGATGGCTCTGGCTGGGGCTCAGGGCATCGGAGAGGTTCATGGCTAGGGTGGAAGGGCATGGTAAGGGCAGCCTGCCTTGCCATTTGTGGATGCCAGGCGCTCGGACCCTGGGGCAGCAGACACCTCCCAGACTGACCTGGGGCAGCAGACACCTCCCAGAATGACCCGGGTGCCTAGTGACTGCACTCTGTGTGTGACCTGCTGTTGATCCTGCCCCCATGTCTGTACCCTGGTAATGGTGGCTGTCCTATGCAATTAACAAACCCCTATCTCCCCATCACACAAAGTCTTCTGCAAAGAAACATGACGGAAACAGTAATGAACAGCAAACTATTTTTAATACTCAACTACACAGTTGGGGGATGAAACTGGGATTTTGGATCGGGTGAGCCAGGAAGGGAAGCAATTCTCATACTTTAGGGAATGAGAGCTGTTTGGTACATGAGCGCTCTGCTGGGGTGGAGTGACAGTTTTCATGGCCCCTAGCGCCTCTCCTTCTTGTGATTTTGGGTGAGGGGGGACAGGACTTTGTGGCGGGGGAGGGCGGTTGCAGATACAGTTCAGGGGGGCTCTCTGCTCCTGCCTGTGGTCCTGCAGAACATCCACAAGGCGCCGGAGCGTGTCTGTTTGCTCCCTCATTAGTCCAAGCAGCGTTTGAGTCGCCTGCTGGTCTTCCTGCCGCCACCTGTCCTCCCGTTCGCTGTGTGAGCGCTGCTGCTGAGAGAGGGTCTCCCTCCACTGGCTCTGCTGGGCCGCCTCGGCTCTGGAGCAGGCCATCAGTTCAGCGAACATCTTGTCCCGAGTCTTTTTCTTTCGCCGCCTAATCTGCGCCAGCCTCTGTGAGGGGGATGCCGGGGCAGTTCGGGAAAGAGCCGCAGCTGTGTGATGGGAAAAAGGAAGTGATTTCCTTGCAAAGATACATGTTTGCGAACACTGAACACAGTCTACTCAGTTTCTGTGAACAAGACCATACAGGGCACCTATCTCATGTGCTCTTAGGACAAGTTCGAATTTTCGGCATTCGCTTTCATTGCCTGGGGTCTTGCACTGGAGATCGGACAAGCGGGGCAGGACAGCAGAATCTGTGTAGCAGCCAGGCCTGGTAAGCCGTAAACTTTAGGCTGCTTAAAAGTTAATGGATAGCAGTGGCCTCCTGCTGCAGGCAATCTGGAAAGCATAAAGTCTGACCCTGTTCCAGCCCCTCGCGGCTGTCCCCGGGAAAGATCCCTGTATGCTTTCCCTCTGCAGCCTCCAACACGTGGCTGTTAAACGACGGTCATTGTTATGCAAAGGAAAAGTCAAGCATTCACAATAGTAACATTACATTAATTACCCTAATTAGATGCAGCAGTCGCCGAGCGAGATCACCCTGAGGCGGGTCACTAGGACAGACAGAGAGCACATGCTGCGTGAATCCCTGCACAGACCAGGGCCCTATGCTGCCATGCTGGTGGAGACAATGCTCCCACTATACCTCAGGATGGCCTGGCGCGGAAGAGTGTGCTTCCACGGAGCACCTAATAAGGCACCTCTCCCCAGGAACCTCCTCCGTAGGCTGTTTGAGTACCTGTACGAGAGCTTCGTGGAAGTGTCCCAGGAGGATTTCTATTCGATCGCTATATGTATTGACCTTCTTTTCGTATAGTTTTTATTCCTGATTTTAAAAAAATAAATGTTTATATGTTTATAGCACTTACCGACTGATCCTTCCCCTCATTCAGAGTCCGGGTTAATGGCCGGGGAGGGTTGGTAGGGGATCTCTGTGAGGGTGATGAAGAGATCCTGGCTGTCGGGGAAATCAGTATTGTAAGCGCTGTCGCCTGCCTCGTCCTCCACAAACCCTTCCTCATCTTCCCCATCCGCGAACATCACCGAGAAACTGCCCCTCGACACTATCCCATCCTCAGAGTCCACGGTCACTGGTGGGGCAGTGGTGGCAGACCCACCGAGAATGGCATGCAGTGCCTCGTAGAAGCGGCATGTCTGGGGCTGGGCTCCGGAGCGTCCGTTTGCCGCTTTGATTTTTTGGTAGCCTTGTCTCAGGTCCTTGATTTTCACGCGGCACTGCATTGCATCCCGGCTGTATCCTCTGAGTGCCATGGCTTTGGAGACCTTCTCGTAGGTCTTTGCATTCCGTTTTTTGGAGCGCAGCTCCGAAAGCACAGACTCATCGCCCCACACAGCGATCAGATCCAAGACTTCCCAGTCAGTCCATGCTGGGGCCCTCTTTCTACTTTGAGATTGCATGGACTCCTCTGCTGGAGAGCTCTGCATCGCTGCCGGTGCTGCTGAGCTCGCCCCGATGTCCAACCAGGAACTGAGATTCAAAATGGCCAGACAGGAAAAGGAATTCAAATTTTCCCGGGGCTTTTCCTGTATGGCTGATCAGAACATCTGAGCTCGGACTGCTGTCCAGAGCGTCAACACAGTGGTGCACTGTGGGATAGCTCCTGGAGCTACTAAGGTCGATTTCCGTCCACACATAGGCTAACTCGACATAGCCATGTCGAATTTAGCGCTACTCCCCTCGTCGGGGTGGAATACCGAATTCGAACTAAAGAGCCCTCTAGGTCGAACTAATTAGCTTCCTGGTGTGGACGGGTGCACGGTTAAATCGAATTAACGCTGCTAAATTCGACATAAACTCCTAGTGTAGACCAGGCCTAAGACAGGAAGTCCATTAGCTGCTGTGGAGGAACAGGCTCAAAGAGCGAGTAGGAGTACATCTCATGTTACTCTGTTTGTGAAGTGGTCAGGGCTCTGAGTAGGGTGACCACCCATCCCTAATTGGGTGGGACAGTCCCAAAATGCACATTTCAGGTCCCGGTCCTGGGCTGAATGACTCCGAGATAGCATATGTCCTGGATTCCCTGTGGCGCCATTCCACATCTGCCCAAGGCTCAGGGGCAGTGCCAGGCTCTTCTCAGTAGGGGGTGGTGAGTGCTGAGGTGGGCCTTAGCCCTGCTCCTCCTCTTCCCCCCGAGGCCTTGCCCCTGGCCAGGCCAGAAGCCGGAGCCAGGCACTCAGGGAGCCTGGGACATGTGACATGGGAGCCCCAGACCCTCCACCTGCCATGGACAGCAGGCCATAGGGGCCAGGGCCAGGGGCTGCTCTTGGGCAGCCCACCCAGGGCAGGTGAAGGGCTCTCCATAGCGGCCTTGGCTCCCTGGGCGGCTCTTACCACTGCCTGGGTCTCGCTTCCAGCCTGGTCAGGGAGTGGGGCCACAGAGGGGAGCGGGGCTCTTGCATGTGTCCCGTTTTTGCATTTTGAAAAGGTGGTCACTCTATTCCCAAGTCAAACATCCTCCCTGGAATCCCTTCTGGGCAGGCTGGCAGAGTGGGCCACTTTGGAATCAGATTCATTACGATCTTTGTCCCCTGCTGGAAAGTGACTTAGAGCAGCCTTTTAACATGTCAGTTTCACATGTCCCCTTCTAGGTGACAACAGCCTCCACTGAAAATCCTGGGTGCAAAACAAATGGTGGACCCTTTGGTTGAAGGAGTCTTTGATATTTCCAACAATATGCAGATCTAATTCTCCTTATCCCAAAGCCCGGGGGATAATGCCTGCTTAACAACAGAAGCAATAGTCAAGGTGTAAACTACACCTCCCCTCTCTCTCTTCTATTGTGCTAGCTTCCAGGCCTAGAGGGGTTATTAACATTATTATGCAGCCTGAAAAACAATGGCTTGTCTGGAGACAAGACACTTCCTCTCTTTTTTATTGTTTAAACTGTTGTCTTTGCTCTCTCTTAGAACCTTGATTTTTCCAGCAATGGTCTCTTTGTTCTTTATCACTAGACTCCCCCATCCTGCTCCTGGAGAAGGAAGGAGATTGCAGAAGGAGGGGGTTCCTCAGCCTCTCCATTCTTGGAATATTTCAATTTTTTATTGCGCAGCCTCCCTTCCTCTGTTGCAAAGGGAAGAGTGAGGGTGGGGAAGAAGGACGGGGATGGGAATCAGACCCATGTGTAGGAGGACCTGGAAAGAGGAAGAAGAGTTGAATGAAAAAGGGGATGCATTATAGTGGAGTGGAACAGAAAGGGGAAGAGATTTCTGTCAGTCCTGCAGTCAGTTGGGCATTTGAGCTAAAGGTATGTGAAAGTTTAATAGAAACTCGAGGGCCCATATAAGCAGCTACTACAATCTGATTGTCAGATTTCAGAGGGTTAGTACAGACAAGTCTGTGTACTAAGAAAACCGAGGTACAGCAGGAGGTGGCACTGGTAGTTCTGTAGGTGGCACTGTTCCCTCTGAAACTGAGTTAATATTGGCCCCTATGCCTCAAAACAGGGATTGGGGCCAGGGCTGCCCAGAGGGGGGAGCAAGTGGGGCAATTTGCCCCAGGCCCCGCAGGGGCCCCCATGAGAATATAGTATTCTATAGTATTGCCACTTTTTTTTAATGGAAGGGGCCCCCGAAATTGCTTTGCCCCGGGCCCCCTGAATCCTCTGGGCAGCCCTCATTGGGGCTGCTGGGCTGCTGGAAATGTGGTCTTTCTGGTAAGACATGAAGGTAGTGTTTTCTGTTTTTGTTGTTTTTGTGGATACAGACTAACAGGGCTACCCCTCTGATACCTGACAAGGTAGTGGTGTTGACTTTGGTGTTCTAGCAAAATTCCAGCTCAGAATGGCAATGTGGGTCTAGAGTTTAGCAGAGAGGACTGGGAGTCAGGTAACCTGGATTCTATTCCTTAGTCTAGCATTGACTTTTGTGACGCTGCTGGACAGGTCTTTTAACCTCTCTGTGCCACAGTTTCTTCATCTGCAAAATGAAAATAATATTACACACCATACATCACCCTGAAAGGTGCTACAGAAGTGCAAAGTTATTATTATTATTTATTAGTACTTTCATCTTCCTAAATCCCGCCTGCCCTCTTGAGGGGATACAGGATTCTTCTTTACTTCCTGTCCTAAACTGTTATATAGCATTGCTCTGTTCTATAAACAGTTGCCTTGCTCCTTTCCAGAGGTGGCTGCATTTCAGTGGTGATGAATAATGCTATGTAAATGTAAAATTTTATTAATTGTTATTAAATAGTATTACTACAAAAAGATGTAAAATTTTCCCATGATACTAACCACATTTCTTCCAACATTTCCAGACTGCAGTGGGATGGTAGTTGTCTGCCATGATGATAGTTCTCTGAAAACGTATGCTCAATGTGTTGCGACAGCCAAAAAAGCTAACAGAATATTGGGAACCACTAGGAAAAGGATAGATAATAAGACAGAAAATATCATAATGCCACTATTTAAATTCAAGGTACGCCCACACCATGAATACTGCATGCAGTTTTGGTCACCTCATCCCAAAAATAAAGATATATTAGAATTGAAAATGGTATATAGAAAGGCAATGAAAATGATTAGGGATATGGAACAGCTTCCCTGTGAAAACAGATTAAAAGACTGGGACTGTTCAGTCTAGAAAAGAGACAACTAAGGGGGGGGATATGTTAGAGGGCTATACAATTATGAAAGGCAGGGAAAAAGTGGATAGGGAGTGTTAGTTTCCCCTTCATGTAACATAAGAACTAAGGGCAACCCAATAAAATTAATAGGCAGCAAGTTTAAAACAATCATAAGCAGGGCCGGCTCCAGCTTTTTTGCTGCCCCAAGCAGCGAAGAGAGAAAAAAAAAGCCGCAATCAGTAGCACTTGGGCGGCTGCACTACCGCGCCGCTTCATTCTTCTGCGGCAATTCGGCGGCCAGTCCTTCCTGCCGCCAAATTGCCACTGAAGACCTGGACGTGCCGCCCCTTTCCATTGGCTGTCCCAAGCAGCTGCTTCCTGTGCCGGTGCCCGAAGCCGGCCCTGATCATAAGGAAGTACTTCACACAACACACAGTCAAACCTATGGAACTCGTTACCAGGGGATGTTGTGAAGGCCAAAAGTATAACTGGGCTGAAACATGGGGGGCCATGAGCAGGATTCAGGTGGTCTTCTAAAATAAATCAGAGAGCAATGCTGGCATTAGACTTGCTGGGGCTCAGGGCAGAAAGCCCAAGCCCAAGCCCTGCCATGCCGGGCTGAAGCCCAAGCAACTTAGCTTCGCAGGGCACTCTGTGAGTTGGGGTCTTGGGCAATTGCCCTGCATTGCTACCCCCAATGTTGCCCCTGGCTTTTAATCTACTGGATATGCAGAAAAACAGTTGTGGCACAGGTGGGCCATGGAGTTTTTATAGAACGTTGGGGTGGCCTCAGAAAGAAAAGGGTTGGGAACCCCTGCTCTACCTGGTTCGGGCAGAAGCTCCACCCAGATAGAGTCTTACATTATCACAGGGTGCTGGGGCCAACTAGAGGAGCAACAGCTCCCGTGCAGCAGTCCTAAGGCACTGGAGGTGGGGAGAAATGAGAAACCTCCCTCTTCTAAGGAAAGGCATGGGGCGGGAGTGTGTGTGGCCAGGAGCACCTATCCTCCCCCACCACCAAGGGATTTAGAGTAAATTGGGGGAGCAGGGGGAGAAATATCCCTCCCCTCTGAATGGGACCCACAACTTGAGGTGGGGGGAGGGAGGAGCATTTGTTATCCCCTACTCCCCCGCATAAGAAATTGGAAGTGAGGTGGAGAAGCCTCCTGCCAAGGAAGGTGGACAGGGTGGATAGCACTGCATGGGAGGGCTGTACTAATCCAGTCCCTGATGTGTTGTTCCCTGCATGCTCCCTCTTGTTTTTTTTCCCCTGTGAAAGGTGTAATGATGAAACAAAAGCCAGCCACTGTTTACAGACAACGACCCCGGAGACCACTCTTTCTGCGAGTGCTGTCAGAGGGGATGGGGGTGACATCCGCAATGTGCCCAATCTTCATTCCCGAACAAGCTAGAGCTCTGAGAGCTGACTGGGCACCAGGTCCAGGAGTCTTGGTCCTATTTCCACTTGTAGCTCGCAGCTTGATGTGAAGGGCAGTGATGCCCAGCTCCTTGCTGCTGCAGAGCTAACGATGGCCTGCTGCACTCCCCTCTCGGTAGCCCTTTGATTTGGTGCTGGAAGAAAAGGAGGAGAAGGGTGTTCTTAGTTCCCCTCCATAGTGGGATGGGGAGGAATTCATAGGCTCCAAGGCCCAGATCCTCATGGAAGTTTGTGAATCTGCAGCAGATCGGAGTGTTGATTTCATAATCTCACTGTAGGGAGGTTTTTCCAGATAATCATCCTAA
This sequence comes from Mauremys mutica, assembly GCF_020497125.1. NCBI lineage: Eukaryota > Metazoa > Chordata > Testudines > Geoemydidae > Mauremys > Mauremys mutica. The sequence goes on from NC_059075.1 coordinate 146,981,506, forward strand.
ATGCTTCCTTTTTTAATGTCATCCCATTCCCCTTTCCTAGTACCACCCTCTTTCTCTCCCTCATTGGGGCTTACTCTCTTCAAATGTTTGCAGGCTGTTATTGTTATCACTTACTCCTTGCTTAACCAAACTATACATATTTATCTCTTTTAATCTTTCCCCATAAATCAGTCTCCTCTTCATTCCTCATCTCCTCCAGCTTGTTAATATCTTTCTGGTAACATGGTGCTCAGAACAGAATACATTCACCCCTGATTCTTGGAATCCGGCAGACTTGGAACCGGAGGGTGGGGGACAAAGTGGCTTTTATGTCACCTTTATGTCTAGATTCTGAGGCCAGCTGGGAAGAGGGCAGGGTGTGACATTGAGCTATGTAGACTCTACATCACTTGGGATTCCCCCTAGGCTTGGGGAATTCCGAATTCCTAGGCAGCTATTTAATCCAGTATTATAACCCTTTTGTGCTGTGGATCCAAGAATCAGCTCCAATATTCCAGATGTGGTTACACCCATCTCCACAGATAAGGCTGTCACCTTCCTGTCTTGTGAGGTGATGTACTCAGCCCCAAATAACTCCAGCCTCTTTTGCTTCCAGCTCATGTCTCCCCTTCATGGAATATTAGACTTCTTCTTTGAGTGCTTGTTCATGTCGATTCCAATCAGGTGTGTGCACGGTTGTCAGAAACTTTTCCCCTTAGCAGCCCCCATCGGGTTGGCTAGGGAGCCCCCTGGAGTGGCACACTCATGGTGCTCAATATATGACCCTGCTAACCCGACCCCCCTTCAGTTCCTTTTTACCGTCTGTGGCTGCGTTGGAACTGTGTTTTGCTTGCTTGCAAGTGTTCCCTTAGGCTATTACCCAGTTCTACCCAGTTTTTGTTTTAGTAGTTAGTTTATGGTTATCTGTAGTTAGTATAGACTTGGTGAGTGGAATCATTTCTCTCCTCATCCCGCCTTGGGCTTCGGCGCATGCCTCAAGCCCAAGGATTTAAATCTTGCAGTGTATGCAGAAAGCCTATGCTCCATAGTGATCCCCATGACTCATGCCTGAGGTGTCTAGCGAGATGCATCAGTGTGAGTGCTGCAAGGCTTTCAAGCCCAGAACTAGAAAGGAACGTGACTTCCATTTAAAGCAGTTGTTAATGGAAACTGCACTCCGTCCAGCAGCACCTGACTGCCAAGGCCTGGGCCTGAGCTCAGAGTGGAGCGCCCCAGTGTCAGTCCACAAGCTGGTACCGAGGAAGGACTCTGGTGCAAGAGACCCTTGGTACCAAAGATCGCTGGCACCGCAGAAGGCGGACAGAGGGTGCTCTTCTCAGAGAGTGAGACCATCGGGGGAGGCTTTGCTGCTCCAGAGGAAGGACTCGGCTTCCAAGCAGCAAGAGCTTGTGCCATCAACTCTGGCGCCCCAGCTGGCACCATTGAGCCCGGCACTCAGTGACTCTCTGGCTGGGCAGTGCCTGGTGGAGGCATTGGAGCCCCCCTCCACCCAGGACACTTTCGAGGCTTCCAAGGAGCTTATAGAAATTATTGCGCCTCAGCTCCTTACTGTTAGAGAGAAGCCTCTGGCACTGCCTAGATGGGTGCTGTCTAGAGGCAAGCCCACAATGATGAGACTCCTTGTCGCCAGACCAGCACCGTTCCTGGCATTGTTCCTGGTCTCCATCACCGCAACACTCCCTGGCACCGGCCTCAGTACAAGATTGCCCAGGACCAGGAGCGCGATGATCTATGTGTCCGGCACTGAGGGGTCAGCACTGATCGTGAACACCCTTGCTGGGCTGGCACCGAGACACGGCACTGGAGCACAGCAGCCGTTGTCCAGCACCGGACACACGACACCGGTCTCAGTCGTCAGACAGCCGGCGCCGATCCTCAACACGATCATTGTGGCACCGATCCCTGACTTCCTCTTCACGGCACTGACCGCCGGATCAGGGGTTGTGGGCACCGGGATCCTTGGACTTTGAGGTAGACTCCTATTACTTGAGATGCAGTAGACATAGGTCAGATAAGTGCCGGAGACACGTACAGCTGCCCTGGCAGCCACAGTGGCCGCCTGCCATGCAATGGCCCTTTTGGACCCCTTAGGCTTACCATCAGGCCCAGGGTACCCCTTCGAGGGTTTCTAGGTCGGTGGAATTGGGATGTCACCCTTCCCAGTCACCAATGGATAGACCTGCCCCTCGGGTTACAGAAGCAACCCTCTCCAGACTGCCCTCTCATGCTACTGAGGAGACAGCGGAACCGGCTCCAGACCCATCTGTAGCCCAGGTCACATCTGACTGTGTCAAACCACTGGACAAGTCCAATGCAACCCAGGAGCAACCCGGGCAGATAGAGGGCCATGAGGACCCTGTACCCCCACTCGCTTCCTTGTCATCCTTGCCTAATGAGGCAGCGGCAGGAGCGTCACCTTCAGTCCTCCACCCATTGACCACAGGGCACTCCAGGACCTGCTCCACCACATTTCCTGTAACATAGGCCTACAGGCGCAGGAAGTCATTGAGTCAGAGGACCCGATGGTGGACGTTCTCGCCCCAGTAGGTCCTTCCAGAGTGGCGTTGCTGGTCATTAAAACTATTCACAACAATTATAATACCCTGTGGCAGACTCCAGCCTCCATTCTGCCCACCGCCAGAGGTATACAGAGAAAGTACTTTGTTCCCTCCAAGGGATATGAGTTTTTATTCTCCCACCCACACCCTTGCTCCCTGGGGGTCTCGGTGGTGAATGAGAAGGAGCACAAGGGGCAGCAGGTGCCGGCACCCAAGGCTAAAGAGGTCAAACGTATGGACCTCTTTGGCAGGAAAGTGTATGCTGCGGTGGGGCCTACAGCTGAGGATAGCCAACCAACAAGCTATCCCCAGCAGGTATAACTTTAACTCTTGGGACTCTATGTCCAATACAAGGAGTTGCTCCCCACTGAGTCAAAGGCAGAGTTCTCAGCTCCAGTTGAGGAGGGGAAGGCAGTGGCCAGGACATCCCTACAGGCCTCCCTTGACTCAGCAGCATGTACCATCTCCTCTGGGGTGGTCGTGAGGAGAACTGCTTGTCTCCAAGCTTCCGGGCTTCCCCCAGAAGTTCAACAGACCCTGCAGGACCTTCCCTTTGAGGGCTCAGGCCTGTTTTCGGACCAGACAAACTCAAGGCTTCACAACTTCACAAAGACTTGAGGGCAACTATGAAATCTCTGGGGATGCACACTCCTGCTACCCAGAGAAAGCCCTTCAAGCCTCAACCCCAACAGCAGCAGATGCAATACCAGCCCCGCCCGAGGCAGGATACATACCGTCTTAGGGGCAGGAACAATAGGGGTAGACCTTCAAACCCTCTCTCAGGCCAAGGGCAGGGCCTGACCAAGCCATCGCTGGGATCCAAGCAAGGATTTTGAAGGGATGCCCAAGGACAGCATATCAGCCACTATCCCAGGTCCTTCCCCACGCTTTCTGAACTGTCTATCTCACTTCTACCATGCGTGGTCCTATATAGCATCGGATTGCTGGGTTCTTCGCATGGTAGAAGTGGGATATTCTCTCCAATTCTGCTCCTCCCCTCCCTCCCAACTCCCTCGCCCATCTCTCTTCAGGGACCCCTCTCACAAGCAACTCCTTATCCAGGAGGTGCAATTGTTCCTCGCCATAGGGGCAGTGGAGGAGGTTCCTCAGGAGCTATGGGGCAAGGGATTCTACTCCCATTATTTCCAAATCTCCAAGGCAAAGGGGGGTCTCAGACCCATCTTAGATCTGCGAGGACTCAACCAGTTCATGGTACGGTTGAAGTTCCGCTTGGTCTCCCTAGGCACAATTATTCCTTCCCTGGATCCGGGGGACTGGTATGCTGCCCTCGACATGAAAGACATATACTTTCATATAGCCATTTGGCTGGCCCACAGACGTTTCCTGAGGTTTGTTGTCAACTGAATACACTATCAGTTCACGGTGCTCCCATTTGGTTTATCAACAGCCCCCTGAGTGTTCACCAAGTGCATGTCCGTGGTCGCGGCCTTTCTCCGCAAGAGGCAGGTACAGGTGTATCCCTACCTTGATGACTGGCTACTGTGGGGGCACTCCAGGGAGCAGATGGAGTCTCAAGGTCTGGTTAGTCAGAGAGACCTTCCAGAGACTAGGTCTCCTCCTCAATGTGGACAAGTTGAAGTTGTCACCAACCCAACTAATAGAATTCATTAGGGCGGTGCTGGACTCAGTTCAGACAAGAGCCATACTACCAGAGTCCAGATTCCAAACATTGTCAGGCATCATTCAGACTCTCAGATGATACCCCACCACAACCATGAGGACATGCCTCAGTCTCCGTGGATACATGGCAGCATGCACCTATGTGGTCAGGCATGCCAGGTGGAGGCTCAGACCACTCCAGGCATGGCTCGCCTCAGCTTATCACCCAGGTTGAGACACTTTGGACTTGGTAGTAACAGTACCGGTGCGAGTCTTAGATACCCTAGGCTGGTGATTGGACCCTCGCATACTCTGCGAAGGAGTCCCATTCAACACCCCTCAACCATCCATGACCTTAGTAACGGATGCGTCAGACCAAGGTTGTGGGGCCCACCTGGGAGATCTAAAGACGCAGGACAGGTGGTTGCAGTCTGAAATCCAGCTCCACATGACTATAAAGGAGCTCTGAGCAGTGAGACTAGCCTGCCAGACCTTCCATGATGACAGGGTCAGTGCGTGGTGGTGCTGGCCAACAACTCCACCGCCATGTTTTACATAAACAAGCAGGGTGGAGCCCACTCCTCCCCTCTCTGTCGGGTGGCTGTCCAGCTGTGGGATTTTTGTATAGCCCACTCCATTCACTTGGAGGCATCCTATCTCCCGGGAGTACGGAATGAGCTTGCGGACCACCTCAGCAGGTCGTTCCGCAAGTACGAATGGTCCATCTAGACAGATGTCATACATTCCATCTTCCAAAGGTGGGGTTTCCCCAAGTAGACCTATTCGCCACCAGGAGCAACAGGAAGTGTCCAATGTTCTGCTCTTTCCAAAAGCACAGTCGGGCTCTATCTCAGATGTGTTCATGCTACCCTGTGGGGACCATCTATTGTATGCCTTCCCACCGATACCACTTGTCCACAAGGTACTGCTCAAGATCCACAGAGACAAGGCAGAGGTAATTCTGCTGGCCCCTGCATGGACACACCAACATTGGTACACCATGCTTCTGGAGCTGACAGTGGACACCCCGATCGCGCTGCCGCTCCTCCCCAATCTGATCACACAGGACCATGGCTGCCTCCTTTACCCAGACCTCCAGTCCCTCCATCTCATGGCTTGGAAGCTTCATGCTTAAACCCAATGGAGCTCCAATGCATGGAATTGTTGAGGGAGGTGCTGCTTGGCAGCAGGAAACCTTCCACCAGGGCCACTTACCTAGCTAAGTGGAAAAGGTTCTTGTGCTGGTGTGAGCGCAGTCACGTACCTCTACTTCAGGCATCTATACCATTCATCCTGGTGTATCTACTGCATCTGAAGCAGCAAGATATGGCCGGATCATCCATCAAAGTACACCTCACAGCCATCTCAGTGTTCCACCCGGGAGAGTTGGGGCGCTTGGTATTCACCAACCCTATGGTGGGCCGTTTCCTTAAAGGCATGGAATGGCTATATCCCAGTCTCGACCACCGGTACCTGCTTGGGACCTCAATCTGGTCCTAGCTAGGCTAATGGGGGTCCCATTCGAGCCACTGGCTACATGCGCCCTCCTCTCTTGGAAGGTGGCATTTCTGGTTGCCATCACATTGGCCAGGAGGGTGTCAGAGTTAAAAGAATTAACCTCCGACACCCACCCCCCCAGTCTTCCACAAGGACAAATTACAGCTCAGGCTGTACCCGGCCTTCCTGCCCAAGGTGGTATCCCAAATGGCCAAGACATTTTTATACCTGTTTTCTATCCCAAGCGACATGCTAATGCCCAGGAGCAGAGGCTTCACTCACTAGATGTCCGGAGAGCACTAGCATTCTACATTGAGCGCACAAAGCCTTTCAGGAAGTTGAACCAATTATTTGTAGTGGTGGCAGACCAGATGAAGGGGCTTCTGGTCTCCTCACAGCGCATTTCTTCCTGGATCACGGACAGCATCCATACCTGTTATGACCTCGCCAAGGTCCCAGACCCAGCTATTACAGCTCACTCGACACGAGCTCAAGCCTCGTCCGCCACTTTCCTGGCCCAGGTGCCCATCCAGGAGATCCGCAGAGCGGCAACCTGGTCCTCGGTGCACGTTTACCACCCACTATGCCATCACCCAGCATGCTAGAGAAGACGAGAGTGGTTCAGCAGAGCGGTTCTCCAATCAGTGATTCCTCAAACTCCAACCTCACCCCCATGGGAGAACTTGTGAATCACCTGATTGGAATCGACGTGAACAAGCACTCAAAGAAGAAAAGACAGTTACTCACCTTCTTGTAACTGTTGTTCTTCGAGATGTGTTGTTCACGTCCATTCCAATACCCACCCTGCTTCCCCTCTGTTGGAGTAGCCTGCAAGAAGGAACTGAAGGAGGGTTGGGTCGGCCAGGTTATATATTGAGCACCATGAGGGCACCACTCCAGGGGGCTCCGTACCCGAACCAACGGGGGCTTCTGAGGGAAAAAGTTTCGACTACCGTGCATGTGGCGCTCGCACACCTGATTGGAAAGGAGGTGAACAACACATCTCGAAGAACAACAGTTACAAGAAGGTGAGTAACCGTCTTTTTGGAAATAGGTGTCTTCAGATGGATTAGCTATAGTTTTCCAAACCAACCTGTTGTTTTTTCCTGCCAATGTCTCTTGTCTCTCTAGATCCCTTTGTAGTATTTCTCTACACTCAATGCTGTTTTAAACACTCTCCATTTAGTGCCTAGTCCTACTTCCCTTGAAGTCAATGGGAGCAGGATCAGACCCCTTTGTGTCATCTGTTGATTTAATTGGCATACTGTTTACATCTGACCCCTTCCAGATCTGCATGAAAGATATAATTTGCATAGGGCATAACAGAGATCCCTGCAGCATCCCATTAGATGCCTCCCCATAAACTGATACTCAATTGTTTATCATTTCCTTTGCTTACAGTCCTTCAATGTACATGGCCTTGCCACAGTGGGGATTTTCTGAAATCCTTCCATCACTGTGCCTACTACTGGGCAGGGTGGGCGTGCCAGTGTAGGCCAGCCACCAGTGATTTTACCACTGTGTCTTCTAGACCTGCTCTGAGCAACATTAGACAGAACAGTGATGAACATGTAGCAGATGGCCAATCTTCACAGGTGCTTTGATGTTTCATAAGCAATATATGTCCGGGGTTCTCAACCTTTTTCTCTCTGATGCCCCCGCAACATACTGTAAAAACTCCATGGCCCATCTCTGCCACAACAACTGTTTTTCTGCATATAAAACCCAAGGCTGGCATTAGGGGGTAGCAAGCAGGGCAACTGCCTGGGCCCCATGCCACTGGGGAATCCACAAAGCTAAGTTGCTCAGGCTTTAGCTTCAGCTCTGAGTGGCAGGGCTCAGGGCCCTGGGTTTCAGTCCCATGCGGTGGGGCTTCATCTTTCTGCCCTGGGCCCCAGAAAATCTAATGCTGGCCCTGCTTGGCGCCCCCCTGAAACCTGCTTGCGGCACCCTCAGACACCTGGTTGAGAACCACTGATATATGTTGCAGCAGGCAGCCAGAACTGTAGGAAGGAGATCTTTATTGAGCATGGGCAGTGGCCAGGGTTAGGTGCTAAAAGGCCTGTGTTTGTCTGGCAGCAGATTGGCCCAGCTTGCATGCCTGAGCCCCTGTGTCACACCAAATACATTTGTTAGTCTTTAAGGTGCCACGAGGACTCCTCGTTCTGTTTACACCAAACTAAGTTATTCCTGAAACCTGACCCTCTTTCTCCACTTCCATTCATTGTTCTGCACCCACTGTTGCTAGCCTTGGTGGGAGAATTTCAGGAAATCCTCTGTGTAAAGACAGCCCATGAGATTGGTGTTCCTTAGCCCGGCTAACAGGAAGAAGATCACACTGCAGGAGCAGTAGCTGATACGGACAGGGCACTGCTATAAGGAAGCTCATATTGCTGTGGCCTGAGTCTCCTCTGACTAATACCAATTTTATACCACTACTGCAGTGAAGATGAGGTAAAATGAGAAGAGTATCAGGTCCCTGGGTGTTGATATGGCACTGCTGCAAGGAAGCTCTTGCTTCTGGAATCCCAGTTGGCACTGATGGGGGATTTCTGGCAGAAAGCAGTGCTACCGGGCTCAGAAGGGAATGTGGAGAACTCCCTTGGTTTAAAAAACAGAATGAAAGAATTTGCTCTAAAATGACAAATGTGAACAATTTGCCCATTGATTCAGATATATGACCTGATCTTTCTCAAAAGTATTTAGGCACCTAACTTTAATTGAAATCAATGGGAGTTAGGCACCTAAATACCTGTGAAGGTCTGGGCCAATGTGCTCTCTACATGTGGAACTTTTGGAGTATCAAAAACCTCAACATCAAGCATACATTTTGAATCAACAAGATGCATATCAAGGCCTGATTCTGCTCTAGCAGAAGTCAATAAGAGTTTTGTCGTTGACTTCAGTGAGACCAGCATCACACCCCAACTTTGTATCTGCTCAAACAAAAACTGAGTGCCTAATAAAGAAAAAAACTCAGTTTAAAACTTATTTTTATAGAAAATATCCAGATAATACCACCCTCCCAGCAACTCCCCCACTGAACCTGGTGCAGCAAATAGCACTAGATATCTTCCAGGTTATCACTCTTTTGCAAACGTAATCAAAGTAAATATCCTTTAGGGCCCTGATGAAAGAAAACTTGTTGAAGCTTTTGTCTCTCTCTCTTGATTGGTGGGTTGGAATTTACAAACTGTGAATTGGATTAAATTAGTAATACAAAGCAAAAGAGCTATTTTCTTCAGTGATTTGAGAAGAAAAGGAGGGAAGTAAATTCCTTATCCACTCTAGACTTTTAAATTCAGTTGCTTAATTGCCAGCAAAAGTCATTGACTGAAATAAAACAAGAGCTGATTGCAACTCCGGCAATCTGGGCTCATATAATTAAAACAAAAACAGCAGAATCAAGGTTGAATTTCAAATCTGAAATTCTCCCCAGATCCAGATATTTCCCCACACATCTTTTGTACCATTGTCCTTCTTCCATTTCACGATACTTGCAAAGATGGGAAACATATAAATAAAAAGCACAGGAGACACACAAAAATGAAGATATTTACACGCATTTGCAAACAGGCAGAGGAGGTGAGTGGGAGAAAGAAACATACAGATCAAAAGAAACTGGACTGTGAATTGCAGATCACATCAATACATTTATCATCCTGCCAAGCCTGTTTTAAACTTCTTTCTTGCAATTGGTTTTTGTAATATATTTGTATTTATTTTATCCCCCCCCCAAAAAAAGTTAATTTCTGTCCTCATCCTTTTGTTGTTTTTTTCCCCTTTTTTCTTTTTTCCTTTTTTTATTTTTTTTTTATTTTCTACAATAAAGTTTTCTATTGGATAGTGCCGGGTCCCTCATTTATGTCTGCTTCCCATTGGAGCTTCACAGAAGCTGACATCACTTAGGGAAAGAGGGGTTGGGCGTTGGGCTTGGTTGGAAGGCTTAGTTTGTTACCACCAACCCCGCCAGCTTGTCTTTGGCTGGGTCGGGTGCAACTTCCATTTTAGGTGTTGGATCTGAAAGAGGAGGCGAGGGGAAAAAAAGCCAGAAAGGAAGAAGTAGCAGATCCCAGAGGGAGAAAGGTGGAGAAAAAAAATCACTACATTGGCTACTTTGCTTTTTTTTTTTTTTTTAAACCAATACATTTTGGCAGGGTTTTGCCACATATTTTGCCTCTTACATTTCCTTTAGAGATTTGTTGGAAAAGTCCACATTAGAGTTCTGGGTGTGTGTGTTTGTTTGCAAAGGATCTCACGGAGGGAAATTTTGTTGGAGACTGACATTGTCACCATGAGAGATTAGAAGGGAAGTTATAGGACAGAGGAACAGCCACACTGACAACTTTTTTTTATTTATTTTTGCTTTTATTTCTTCCCCCGGTACTTACAAAAACTCACAAGGAGGAGACACAAACTTATAGATCTCGCGAGTGCAGCTCCTGAGAAGGGAGAAAGCCAGGGTAAGAATCGTATGGTTTTTTTGTTTGTTTTGGGGGGGCTGGGAGAGGTTGGTAAATTAATCTCCGCTCTTGTTCACTTTGGATTTTTGTTCCTTTTGTGCTGCAAACTAACAACGCCTCCTGGGTTGAGCTGTTGGGAAGCTGTTGTCTTTTTTTGTGGTGTCTTCTGTGCAGGCTGGGGGAGGAATGTGATTGGGTTTGGAAAGTGGGTTTTTGGTTTTATTTGCGCCATTTAAGATATTTATTTTAAAGCTTTTTGGGAAACTAAGTTGTAGGGAGATTTTGCAGTTGATAAAGTATTTTTATGAAGTTGTATTCTGGTTGGGAGTGTTGCGGTCTATTCTTTATGTTTCAGATCCACACTTTCTGCTTGGGTGGATCCCATTTTTTTTCCCCAGGTGCAGTTGGGTGGGGGCCTTTCTCCTCTTAGTCTTCTAAAACGAATCCATGTTGAGCTAGAACCTCTTTTTAATTCTTAATTGGAGGGGTATTAAAAAGATTTGGGAAACGGGGCTCTTTAGAACTTAAAATCTGTGAAAATCAACAGTTTGAAGTGGGTGAGGAATGACCGTCTTAACGCCTCTGTTAAGTGTAGCAATCTCAACCCGGCCCACATTCTGCGCCCGAGACTTTGCTTATTTTAAAACTTACTGGGGAAGAAAGCAAAATTAAAAAAGGCTTTAAGCAAACTTATTTTGAAGCAGTACTTTAGGAACTCCGAGTCTAACAGACTTGTATTGTACTTTTTTTTTTAAGTTGTTTCCCTGTAACTTTCCTTAAGCTCTTATGTTCAGTCTCTTGGAAGTGTGCTGAGGATTGGGGGTTTTTAGACGCTGCTAAGAATGTACTTGTGTAGCCAGCTCATTGGGAACCAGGATGTTGGGCTAGTTTCTAGTCCTGAGAGTCGTCATCTGTAAATTTAACTCCTCCATTCAAAACAAAACAAAAGCCTGGAATTCGATACGGCACTAATTGCAACAAACGGGGGCAGAGAGAGAGAGAGTCTGTGCTACTGTCTAAAATTATTATAGGAAGGCTAATTTGTCTCCAAGCATAATTTTAAGAACATACTTTCTCTTCTCTTTCCTTCACTTTGCTGTCCACAGGTTGTGATGCCTTATGTTAGACTTAAGGCTCTTGTGGCCAGAGATCCTGGGGGTATTTTCCGGGTGGGGAAAAAAGCAGCCAGCACTCTTATTTCTGGAAACTTGTTAAGACCCACGTTCTGCATCTAAGCACCTGTCTCTCTTCTCCACCCCCCCCCCCACCCCGGTTTTGGTCTTGGGTGCATCAGAGAAAGAAAAGAGGGTGTTCTGTTTAGAGAGTGGCTAGAGCAGGGTTTGGAAATGGTCAGTGGGTTTCAGTGATGGCTCATGTTCTATTTAGTACCCCTCCTAATTCTTCTCTCTCCACCCCTTCCCTGTCTGGACATAAAAGGTTGGTGTAAGAGGGTAGCTGCTGTGAACAACTCATGGTGTTGGCTGTAGTAGCCTTTCACAGGCAAGGAGCCCAGAGGAAGTGCTCTGACAGCTGGGGAAAGAACACAGGCACTTCTAAAAGTAGATTCAGAATGACTTGATGTCTCTGCTGGGTGGCTGTGAGTGGTGCGATTCTTTGTAGGTTGTAGCACTTTCCACCCCCAAAGCTGATTGCAATACCTTGTTCCTGTGATCAATCTTGTGGTCTATCAGTAGCACAGTGTACATAGGGCCTGGCGTGTGGCCTTGGGCTTGCTTATTGCTGTACAGCATTGTTGAACCTCCTCCTCCCCCCATGCTAGGAGTTATGTGGCTGGGTTCTGGGGTGTCTGTGCTTTGAGTGAAGCATGTAATCTTGACCTCTTGTGGTGTTGCCTCCTCCCCCCCCCCCCAACAAAAAAGCTACCTTGCTGTGCCAACCTCCCAATTGGCACATGGAGCAGGAGAGAGAGTGCATCTCTCTTTGGACAGGCATTCAATGTTGGAGTAAGGAGTGTCTGGCATTGCAAATGGTATCCTGCTCTTTCCCCTCTGCAACATAGTTCCCTTTGTGTTGGAGTAAGGGAAGTTGCTTATGTGTGTTGGAAGCAGGGAGTGTTTTTGGGTGTGCAGGCCTTTCCTGGGGGGTGGGGGGTAACTGGGCCCAAGGTTGTGTGCTGTAAATCTTTTCAGTTATTCCACCCTAAGATTTTGGCATGTGGAAGGGGAGAAAGAGTTGGGAACTGGGATTAGGTGTGTGAGAGGAACCCTATGCAGACTAGACTGAAGCTGGCCAGGGCAGATCTAAAACTCTCTCTTTCTAGACTCTCCTGTTATCTAATTTGCCTCCTCCTTTGTTCTTGCAGGGAAGGGACTGCTGGGTGGAGCCCATCTATTTCTCCCCTACCCCTAAAAAACAAAACCAGAAAAACCAACTCCAAAACAGACTCCTGGTAATGTGGCAGCTATTTATTATAATTATAATAATTAAAAAAAAATCCTTTTTTTCTGGCTCAGGCCAACAAGTGACATTGAAATGTCTCCAGTGAAGGAATAATCCCACAGCAGCCCACTCCCAGGGGTGCTGGGTGCAGCAGGCTATTTTTTTCCCTAGTATCGGGGGATAGCCGTGTTAGTCTGTATCCACAAAAACAATGGGGAATCCTGTGGCACCTTAAAGACTGTTAGTTTTTTAAGGTGTCACCAGCCTCCTCATTCTCTTCCCCCCCCCCCGCTTTCATTGGCAGCATTCTTGTCAAATAGCAGTGCATCTCTCCCGTCCCCACCCTGCCCCTTCTGTGCCTCTTGTCCTGAGAGACTGCTGCCCTTTATCTTACAAAGCCCTCTTATAGAATTAGGATTGTCATTGTGGGGGCGGGGGGGGGGAGTAGCCTTGAAGGGATTCTATCAGGTATTTATATGGCCCCCATCACCATATATCTGAGCACCTTCCAATTTTCAATGTATCTTTTTCCCCTCACTCCCAGTGTGAGGTATGGCAATTCTGTTATCTCTATTTTACAGTCTCTCTGTGCCTCAAGCTTCCTAAGTCTTTGGCAGAGCAGGGACTTGAATCCTGGTCTTCAAAATCCCAGGCTTGTGCTCTACCCACAGGACCATCCTTCCCCTCCAGGAAGGAGTTGTGGGTCCTCTGAGATGCCAGGATTCAGCATTCAGGCTTGATCATGTCTAAATATCTTGAATTCCATGGGTGCCTTAATAGTAGGACAGAGGCCTTGAACGCTTCTTCCATCCCCGTCTCTTGCTTTGCTTGTAGTTCTTTGGCTGTTGATAGGATTGGAGCATCACTGGGCACCTCACTGAGCCCAACTGGGAGGGGGATTCTTGGATCCTTTCTGTGCTTCCCATTCATCACTTGGAACAGGACTAGATGTGGCTGTTATAATACTTAGCCTTTCCCCAGTGTCTTCCACCTGAGGCACTCAAAGCATTGTAGAGACACTAAACTTAGTCTCAGCCCCTCCTCAGTGGCAAGAAAACAAGATTGTCCCAAATTTACTGATGGAGAAACTTGAAGTACAGTGATTTCACCAAGATCACATGGTGAGGTGGTGGCAGAGCTGGGAACAGGTTCTGGGGGTCTTGAATTCCAATCCCTGCTAACTATAGGATTATACATTTTCTGTATTGTCCTGTCCTTCAGCTCCCCAACGAAGTTGCTACTTACCTATTTATGGTGGAGCAGGGGATTAGAACTGATGCAGACTCTCTAGTTTCCAGGTCCTCTTTCAAATTCAGATTGGGCACAAAGATGAACTTGGGGATCATCCTGTTCATTTCACCCCCTGCTCCCTAATGCACATGGTTGTGAACATAGACAAACCACAAAACCTGGTGTGACCAGCTTTTTGCTCAGAGGCACAAGTCTGGAATAGCAAAGGATGATGCAAGGCAGAACTGAGGTGCGTTGAAAGAACTGTTGGTGGGTGAGATAGGAGCTGGACTGGAATAACAGGAGTGCTTTAAGGAAGAGTGGGGAAGCCTGCATGCTGTACGCCCTGCATGGAGTCCTGATTCTAAGCAGATAGCAAAGTAGGGGAGACTGTCACAAACACTGTCTGCTCACATGCTTAAAAGCAGTTTTGAACCTTGTCCTCTCAATGTCTGATTGACCTTGGTTGGGACCCTGTGCATGCAGATGACTAACCTTTCCTTGTGCGGTGCATTCTTGCTGAAATCTTATAAGGAGCCTTTCTAGAAGGGTAGGAAGAGGAAAATAGCTGGCTTGGTGTGTGCTGGACAACTTTGCTTGATTCATGTGGGTTTTCTATTATATGACTAGCTGCCTCCCTTCTGGCTTGGATGCTAGGCCTTGGTGCAGTAGTTGTGGAGCTCAGGAAGATTGATCCAGAGGACAGGGCTCAGTCATGAGATTTGAGTGTTATTTCTCGCTTGTGCAGCCTCCCCTAAGGGAAATTGAGGCACACTCGGTAAAAGAGGGGTAGCTCCCTACTTTAGAGGAGTTGTCCAAGGATCTTACACTGAGTTAAACCTCACAACAAGTACCATTTGTGGCTGCATCAGGAGATGTGAAGCTTGATGGCTTCAGTGAGCCTTTATCTGGGAAGAAAATGACATATTTTCCCATATAATTTCTTTAACAGCCTCTCTTGCTAACAGGGGTAGGTGGAATCAGCCAACAGTCTGGGTTTATAAATGTACAGGTATGTTAGCTAATGGGATGATAAAACTCAAACCCAATGGGTATTCTCAGTTGTCCTGGGAAACCGCTCTGTGCCTTTCATAGGGCTTGACTGTCTGAGCTACCTCAACTGTTGCTTGGAGGACAAGAATGTTTTCTGTAAGCATAATGCTGTTGAGAAAGGTCTGGATTTATAGCCCCTTATAACCAAAGTCTTCTGGATCCACACAGCAGACATGGGCCTAGCATAGCAGTAAAAGCTTCTGCCTTTGTGTCTCAATTCTGGGCCTAGCGTGGACAATCCCCCTACATGTGAAGGGGGAATTCTTGGCCCAGCTAGTCCTTGGTTAGAAGACCCACAACAACTGGGGCAATGGTGACCAGTTTATGTGGACACCTGTCTCACTAGGAAATGGGCTGACTCCCACCTGTTTTCACGTAGGCCACCAGTGGTATCTACTTTCAGCCACTACCAACCTGTAGCCAGATTGGAACCAGGGCTCCAACAGACTTTTTTGCCTCTTCCCCCAGTGATTCACTTGCAAGTAATGATTTAGTGAAGACGGTTGATGTTTCTGTTGAATTTTACTGCCAGGGAGACTTGTCCTGAGTAGAATTGCTGATCTTGTTAACCAAAGAATTTACTAAGTTTCTTGTGTTCCCTTGTGTCTTGGGTGGGGACAAGGCCTGGGGTTAGATGTGGTTATTGACACCACATTGTCATCAAATCTTGGACGACAGCTTTCTGTTCCTCTTAAAGGAAGAGATGAATTTTCCCATTGGTGATATCACTTCTTTAGTGGCCGTATCAAACCACACAACAAAGAGGGAGGGAACTGAGAGGGTGGCTGTAAAGGAAGCTTGTGCTGCTTAATTATCAGGCAGTGTGTCAGGAGAGAGGAAGAGACACTTGAGCTTCTAATGGGGTGCCTGCCATCTGTGCTCCTGCCCTTGCTTGTGAGCAAGGAATATGGACAGGTGTCTGAACCCTGATGCTCACAGCGGAAATTCCAGGTGTGAACCCTGGAAGCCAAATGTAACCTTGGTCATTGACCTCTTAGTCCTGGTCTCAACCTACAACGTGGGTTGATCTAGCTATGTCACACGTACGTGTGCATGTGTGTGTAAAAATTCACCCCTCCTGAGAAGCTGTAGCTAAGCTGACCTGAACCCCAAATTAGATACCACAAGGTTGATGGAAGAACAGCCTTTCGAGGTGGTGGATTTACTACAGCGATGAAAGAGGATCTTCCATTGCTGTAGCAAGTGTCTGTGCTACAGTGGTGCTGTTGTAAGCACGTATATGTAGACCTACAAACTAAGGGTGTATCTGTCTGAGCAAGAATGGTGGGAGGTATCCTTTCTCTGCTTGTACAGTTGTCTTAGTAGTGTAGGCAGATCTGGCTCCAACACTGTCATGCTGTTAAAAACAACTATTAACCATATCCTCCACCATGATGGCTGGTGTAGATGCGTCCTGTGTGGTGCAGAAACTATTGCTGCTTGTGTAGCAAAGACTGGAGTGGTGATGTAGCACAGCCTTGATGATGTGGTGGAAGGAATAGCCTCTCCTCCAGCAACTAGAGCAGTCTGGCAAAACGTGGGAATTGGAGGGATTTCTGGGGTTTCCCTGAGAGAAGGTAGCACACTAGGAAACCAAGCAGCATTTACCAAAGCTGCAGTGAGTCAGTTTTTTGCACTTCTTTTAAAATGGCTGTTAATGTTCCAGAATAGGTTAAAAAAACAGCTGCTGGCTTCATGCTTATCTGTATCCAGTGGACTTAATTTGGTAGCCCACATGTTTGGATGGGAAATGGAGGATGTTGGTGTCAGTCCGTTGGCTAAACACATTTGGACAAGACTTATCTCCATCTCTCCTTTCCCAGCCCTGGCTGCTCTACCCTTAGTAAAAGCAAAGCCCATTGGGGCAAACCCTGCTCAGAGTTTACTGGCTTCCCTGCATCAGCAAATCCTAGCTGTAGGAATCTGGAAGCTGAATGAGATGCTGATTGAAGCCTGCTGGCATATATCATTCCCTAGCATGCTCTTTCAGCAGGCAGCTATTTCATAAAAGTGGGGGTTGGGAAGAAGTGGCCTGGACACCACTTCTCTGCCCACTTCCTTCCCTTCAGATGTCTCTTCTGCTTCTTGTGGCTGTTGCAACTGCAGAAGGGTTATTGTGAACAGATATATACCAGCTCCTGCAGCATGTGGTGTCTTCCCCACCCCCAAGAGCTTTGGTGGCCTCTAGAAGAGGAGCTGTGTGGGGCCCAGGACTACACTAACAACATGGAGGCTGAATTCCCATCCTGAATAGGAGCAGGGAAGTGCCTCTAACCCCAGAACTTGGGGAGGATTCTTCACCAACTCATCTCGTGCTGCTTTCCGTCTAATCCTTGGGTCTCTCTAATCAATGCAGGTGGCAAAACAAATCTTGGTGGGCCTTGATGAGACTCTTGTCTCATATTGAACCCTTAAGTGGGGAACCTCTGCACCCTGTCCTCTTCTCCACTGCCATCCCTACTCCTCTCCTTAGTTGGACAGGCTCTCTGGTTCTCTCAGCCAGAACAACACTGTATGGATAACTTCTGTGGGTGGGTGGGTCACATCAATCTGAGAAAATACATAACCGCAAAGGCCTCTTTCCTTCATTAGATCAGTAGTTCACTGATCTCGTTTGCATGTGTTTCTGGCATGCCCGTGCCCTGTAGGAGGAGTGCATTCCTCAGAGCGTGTTACTGCATGCAAAGCTGCTGCTACGACCTAGCTATGTGATGTCAGGCAGGTTGATTTTTGTCTAGAAGGGAAGGGGGAGGGTGAAGCGAGTGACACTTTTTTTCCTTTTATGAACTAAAATCCTATATCAGGGGCCTACTCCCTGGAGGGATCCTCTGTGGAAACAGGCTTGGACCCCAAGCCCCACCTCCTTTGAATACTCCCTCTTGTCCCTTTAATTACCAGTGTCCTGTTACTGCATGTGGTCCTTGGGAGATTACATCAGAGAGTGACAAACAGGAAACCTTCTCTCCCTCCCCTGAAGCCTCGCCCTGTTTCTGTCTCCAGTAAATGGCCTGGTTGGAAGGCCACTCTGCTGGTGCACAAACACTTGCTGTGGCCAGTCTGAGAAGGGCTCACCTCTGTGTGCAAAACAGGAGATGTGGCTACAAGCCAGGTGGGGAGAGGGTGGAACGAAGAGGGTCTCCATGGTGCTCTTGCTCCCCAGATTTACACTGTTGGGAACAAGCATAGGCATTCACTTCTAGCAGCTGATCAGCATCCCAGGTTACAACTACTAGTGCTTCATCGCTAGTATTTCCTACAATGCCTAGTGTGGGAATTCTCCTCCCTTCCCCCCCGAAGGGGTGCTTGGGAGGTTAAGGGGGAGGTGTCCCCAAATTTGGGGTCATCCATCAATGATGGATAGACATGAGGGGCTGCACACCTGAAAGATTCTTTTAGCTTCAATAAAGTGAGAGGCTTAAGGAGGCCAGTAGTGGGTGGAAGTGGGACATACACTCCCCACTTGCGGCTAACTCCATTGACACATACCCTGGCACTAAAACCATGTGGGGGTGTGGTGCCAGAGAGGATACTCCTGTTCCAGGTGTGAGTGCACTGCTCTAGCAATGCAAAGTGGCTATTTAGCATGCCCTTTGGAGAGGGGACATTCTCCAGCAGGGGGAGGTAGCCTGGGCTGTCTGCCCGTTGTTCTGAGGGGATGGGTGGAGAGTTGGGTAAGTTTTTAGTGAAGAGCTGAATCTTTTTGTTGGCACCTGATGTAGTGGGTGAATTAAGGGTTCACTCTTGCTCCTTCTCCCCTTGTGCGGATACCTTGTGGCAGAGATGGCACTGTCTGTGTTGCAGCCTTGGTTTATAGTTCAATATCTGTCTCCAGCCCTGCCTGGGCAATGGGTGGGTAAGCCTGGCATTCTGTTGCATTGGCTCCAGGGGGTCTCCTCTCTGCACTTTGGAGGATGCAGGGAGCAGCGCTTGGCAGGACGTTGTGTTTAGAACCTTGCGGGAAAGGAAAGGCACAATGTCACTTCCTGTCTGATCAGGAAATACTGGTTTCCTTCCCTTCTGCCTCTACAGAGGGCAGGGAAAGCTGTTGCGGGGGGGTGGGTGGGGTGGGGGAGGGGATGGATATACAGATGCAGTGCTGGGGAAAGGTGCTAGAGCAAGAGCCCATTTGCCATGGGCCCTGGGGCAGGTAGACGTAGGGCAGTGCCAATGCTGTTGAAGGGACGGGAAACTCTCTGACCTGTTTGCACTGTATTTTTGTTCTCTAGCATCCATAATGATGCCATTCAGTCCTTTATTTGAATAGGATAGACAGGTGCTGTGCGGGTCTCCTTCCCTCTGCCCTCATCCCAGTTTGCTGATGCACTTTAATCCTGACCTATGGCATCCTGTTGTTCCAGTCCTTCTCCTTGCTCACAGTCAGTTACATGTAATTGTGAGATCTGGTCTCAAATACTGTGCCAGATAATCTGTTCACCAAGACAGTTCTGTTTTTCTCTCATCTATGGGAGGGGGTGTGTGTGTGTGAGCGGTTGTGGATCTCTGCAGGACCCCAGGATGGTGGTATATCTGATGGTACATCCATGGTGTGAGGAGCTGTGAGTGCCCACTACAGCTCCACACCCCTAGGGGAAGGTGGTTACTGTTCCAAGTGGTGAAGTGAATCTTCCCCTTTAGTGGTGATTCAGTCTTTGGCTCTTGTATCCTGCTCCTCCAATTGCTTTCCTTACCCAATCATTTCTTTCATCAGGATTTCTAAATCTGTCTCTGAGCATGCAAGTGCACACAGTTGGAATAAGGAGCCTCTGATGAGGTCATGCTGAATTGAGCTAGGTTTCTTGTACTATCTCCTTCTGATACCCTGTGTGACTGGAGCTGTGAGTCAGCTTGTGAGCATACCTGAATATGGGGGGTGGGGGAAGGAGAGGCGGAGATTTGGCAACCCACAGCACATCCTTGCTTATATCAAGCACAGCGGCATGGTTTGTGTGGAAGGCGATTACCACCTCACTTTGCAGATTCCCCCTTCCTGGAAATGCTGTATAAGACTGATTTCAGCAACTCCCTGCCCACCACTCCCACACAAAAGATGACTTCAGCCTCTCTAAAACACCTGCCTGTTTGTTCAGAGTGGTGAAACAGGAGCTTTGTGAATTAACTGGCAGGGTTTCATTTGAGGGGGATAGGCTCAGAGGAGGAGGTGCATGTCTGGGTGAGGGAATGGATAGAAATCAATTTTGAAAATCTTATTTTTCTAGCTGTTCAGCAGTGGAGGGTGTCCCTCCGTGACTGAAGTTTGTAAATGGAAAGTAAAACTGCAGGGCTTTCCGAGAGGATCAGTCATTCTTCAGTCAGTGGGATGGTGGCAGAAACATGTGGTCCAATTCCTGCAACTGCTGTTCTTCTGGGATCTCTTTGATTTAGCTTAGGATCGTCAGTAATTCAAAACCCCTCTTCTGGGTGTCTGATATGGCCCTTAAAGGCAGACAGGAGCTTTGGAAGCTTTACTCTGAGGGAGTTTGCCAGTGCATCGCATGCTGGGCGCCTTGCAAATCGACTCCTGGTTCATCCTATTTCCCCGTGTGCCTTCATGCGTTCTCTGATCCCTCATCATACCAGATGCAGGGTAGCCCTCAGCATACAGGCTACAATAGTTGGTCAGATTAGCACTCCTGTGCTGCAGCACCTTATTCTGCCCCATAGCTGTGTGGTTTCCCTTATGTCATGCGGCCAAAGAGGAAATGGCCTGAACCCAGTAGGTGAGATGTAGGGAGCACGAAGGGTTGAAGTCCAGTGATGGCAGGTGAATGGGGCAGGAGTGAAGTCCATGTAACTTTGGCATCTGCCCACCAGCTGAATTGCTTTCTCTTCTGGTTGCTTTGCTCAGACTTCCCATATTGTCCCCATGGTGCAGTGCTAGGTGGCAGTTGTGACTGGCAGAGCTATAGTCTTGGGATGCTGGTGCCATGAGGACATCTTGGTGCGTGCTGTACGGTGGCACCGCTTGTCCGGCGCAGTCCCTTGACTGCAGATGTCCCTTAAACTAGACAGCCCTCATTAACTGGTATTTCCAGTGTGATATGCTGCTCTAAATCCCCTCTTAGATGCTGTGGCTCTGCTAGCCCTCCCCATCTGCTGCACTCTTCCTCTGTGTGAGAAGGCCACACTCCTGACTGGCAACGTCACCAGGGATCAGCCCTCCTCACCCTGAGGGACTTTGCTCCCATGCAGTTGATAGGAGAGGCCTTATCTCTAGGAATGTGGGGGCCTCTGTTTGCTATAAAGCTGTGCTAGAGAGGCTGTGTGGACTTCTCTATTGAGCATCTTTTGAGGAGTGGGGAGAGCAGGGAATGAAGGCAAGGGACATCCCAACCTGTAGGACAATGGTTCTCAAACGTTTGTACTGGTGACCCCTTTCACATAGCAAGCCTCAGAGTGCGACACCCCCCTCTTATAAATTAAAAACACTTGTGTATATATTTAACACCATTATAAATGCTTGAGGCAAAGCAGAGTTGGGGGTGTCACGAGCTGTCAGCCTCCACTCCCATGTAATAACCTCATGACCCCCTGAGGGGTCCCGACCCCCAGTTTGAGAACCCCTGCTGTAGGAAGATGGAAATGTGTATGGTGTGGTGTGGGTGGTGGTTTTTTTTTTTTTTTTTAGGCTATAGGAGGAAAAGGGGCAAGGAGCTTTGAGGCTGCTATGGGACAGGGCTCTGACCCGGAGCCATGGTGGGAGGAGGAGTTGGAGTATGGGAGGGATCTGGGGTTTTAACTAGCTTATCTTCTCTCCTGTCTCATAAGGAGTCCCTGTAGGCACAGTGGCAGGAGCTGTTGAGCTGAACTGTAAATCTGTAACCTTCTCCCCACCCCCAACCCCAGGGTCCCTGATTCTTCACCTGCTGTGCCTGTTGTGAAATGGCCTCATCTCAGGCTGGCCCTAGGGGTGTGGGTGGCGGGCAGTGCAGTGGGGAGGGAAGGGCTGTTTTCCCTGACAGGGAGCTGCACTGGGCGAAGTGGGAGTTCTGGCTGGTGATTGGCGGATGGGCCACTCTGGAATGCTCTGGCCCACTTCCCAGAATCTAGCACTTTGTGTTTGTTTCTGAGCCATAGGTCTGGTGCTACTGTGACAGGAAGTGGAAAAGCTGGGAGGGAGGGGGAGAGGGGAGACGGCTGCGTGTGTGCCTGTGAAATCCCTTTGTCCCCAGAGAGCAGCTCAGCCTCAGCTGCAAATTCCCACAGAGGAGAGAGCTGCCTTTGTGCTGCTAAAGTGTTTTCAACATGTGAAACTCCTGTGCTGGGTGGGGGCTGGGCATGTGAATCTTGATGTGGGTGCCCATGGCCTGCTATGTGGATCCTGCTACGCTTGGAAGGAAGGCTGGGGTGCATGGTTGCTGGTGTGGGGCTGGTAGGCAGCTCTGGGGTATCAATCCAGCACTCTGGTACATGGCTCCTGCTGGGACATGGACTCTGGCATTAGTGTCCTGGGACATGGCTCAGGTTGGAAGGTGTATTCCACTGTGGCATTTTAAGTAGAGGAGGATCTGGCTGGGTGGATATTGTGCAATGGGATCCACATGCCCTCTAGGGGCTGGGGGTAGATCTGGCTGCACTGCAGGAAGTGGGGAGCTGAGGCTACGTCCTGTGGCTGTAATATCTAGAATGTAGTGGTTTGGCTATTCACAGAGCCACTTTCGGTATGGTACTGCTCTTTCCTCTCCAAGTGGGGAGCTCTTAATATACTCTGTTCCCAGCTGCATTGAGCCCTTCAGGAGGAGGGTACAGGGAGAAACAAGTAGCAGTTAGCATGAAACCTGTGACAGGCTGCCCTGCCATGGCCAGTGAGGCCCCGCTCCAGTTCTCTGCTGCATAGCTACTCTCAAATCCGAATGTGGAGAGGAGCTTGCTCTCCGATCTCTGAGGGGAGTCAGGAAGTGCCTGCACAGGGATAATTCATCTCTGTCTAGACAGAAATGGAATAACTTTTTTTTTATTCTGCATTTTTTCCTCCCACTCGGTATGGGTCCCCAGCTGTGCAGGGAATGGGGGCATCTCAGGCGTTTTGCGTAGCTGAGCCCACAGCCTCTTGCCAAGGAGGGCAGCCCTTGAACACACGCATACAAATCCGCCTTTCACTGCCGGAGAGGACAGCTGCCCTGGAGCCAGATTGCTGACATACCAGAGGAACAATCTTTTCCCTCTGTTCTGCTGCCGACCCGCCTGGCTTCCTTCCCTTCTGCCAGCCCCACTTGGTTTTCTCTTCCCCCTGCAAGTCGAGAGGAGGTGTAACTGAGTTACAGCCTGGACAGGTCAGCGCTCCGTTGTGCTCCTGTTGCAATGGTGTTTCTGAGCAAGGTGACTGAACTGCCTTGGCCTGGAGGGATAGGAAAATGTGGGCGGAGGAGAGGTTTGTAGAAGCTTCATGTGGAATGAATGCAGAGATTGAATTTCCTGGGCACCCCAATAGTGTGGGGGAATCCCCGCGGTTACTCGGTGGGTCTCTTGTGTGTCTAAAGCAGCGACTCTCAAACTGGGGGTCAGGACCCTTCAGGAGGTTGTGAGGGTATTATGGGGGGGGGGAGGGAGGAGTGTCGCAAGCTGTCAGCCTCCACCCTAACCCTGCTTTGCCTCCAGCATTTATAATGGTGTTAAATATATAAAAGTGGTTTTTGTTTTTTTAATTTATAAGGGGGGGTGGGGGCAGAGGCTTCCTATGTGAAAGGGGTCACCAGTACTAAAGTTTGGGAACTACTGAAAGGGCAGCAGAGAGTCCTGTGGCACCTTATAGACTAACAGACGTATTGGAGCATGAGCTTTCGTGGGCGAATACCCACTTCGTGGGACTAACAGGGCTACCTCTCTGATACTGAAAGGGGTTTCCCCTCTGCAACAGAGACAGATTTAGGGACCTGCAGCAAACTGGCTCAGACTCTCCCATTCCACTTCCCACAACCTCCCCTGAGAAGCAGAGATCTCCACTGGTCTAGTCGTTTGTTCCCTCTCTCCTGTGATCTCTACTTCCAATTCCTTGCCTGACTGCTCAATCCCCTGCATGTAGAAACTTTATCCTCTGGACCGGACTACTTCAGGAGAGTAAAGTCCCATTCTTGAGTCTCTCTTGCTTGGGGGAGGAGGGGTTGCATCTATTTCCTCCTCCCCCTCCCTTTTTCTTCAGCCCCCCCCCAAGTGCCCTGCCCTTCTTATCTCTCCTTTCTTATCAGCCTCTCCTAGTCGCTGAGCCTTCCCCATATAAGGCAAGGTGAGGCTGTGGTGTGGGTGCAAGCAGGGATGCAGGTAACTCTCACAGGAGGCCTTCCTCATTTAGGTATGTAATCATTTCTGGGAGGGGACGGGGAGTGTGGGAGAGGGAGGTAGCCAGACCATTCTGATATCAGTGTGACTAGTTAGACCAGTCCTGTGTGTGTGACACATGCTAGGGAGTAGCTTTCTCTCAGTCCTAGGCCAGTGCTCTGCTCAGCATGAGATACGCCCTGTATCTAGCTAGAGCCTCATTGCTGAAGTGTGGCTCATTCCAAGGAGGCTGGGCTCTGTAGCGTTTGCACAGTACATAGTGTCTAAAATGCCTGCATGTGGAGGATCCAGCCCTCCCAGTGGGGAAGCAGCTGACTGGGGGGTATCAGGGAGTGCAAAGCCCATGTTGTGTTTAAAAACTGGTTGTGGTTTTTTCGGAACAGCTTTCCTAGGAAAGTCCTTTTTACTTTCCTAGGGGAGGGTGTGAGGCCACAACAGTGGGAAGCAGAGAAACAAGTGAATGAAACAGAAAGCAAAGATGAGTTCCAGAAGCACCAAAGTTCACTTGGAGAATCTGAAAGCTGTCAAAGCAGCAGCCGTGGAGACCAAAATCCTTGACATTTCCATGGCCTAGGCTCTCCCTGGCATGGCTCCTGATAGTGCAAACAAGAAGGTGTTGGTGGCAGCATCTGTCCACTGAGAACTGAGCTCAGAGCCCCAGCTCACTTCACTCAGACCACCAAACAGCCATGGTGTAAAGTGGTAATAGTTTTGTGCTGACAGACATGCCATTATTATCTACCGCGCTCTTCCTCCAGGCTATTCCAGAATCTCCTTTAGGAGGGAGAGAGCTAAAGGCAAGTAGTGTTCTGAGGTGCATACGCCCTCATGGGCACTTGGTCTCTGGGTGCTGAGTCACTTCTAGACTGAACAGTCAGATTTGAAGCCAAAAATGTTCCTATTCTAGCAACTTGGCTGGGTCCAGACTTTGAGAGTGTGTTGGTGAATCAAAGCTTCTGATCTGGTGGTGCTTGCTGTCTGTTCTGCATTTTGGGGTGGGGCTATGCTGCTAGTTGGTCCCCCTCCCCTTATGAAATTGACACTTTTTTTTCTTAACCTTTCTTAACCTGAAATTTTGTCTGTTAAACATTTTTTGTGACAATTTGAGTTTTGTCAGACATTTTGTTGTGCACCCCCTTGCCCCCCCAATCCTGATCAGATCAGTGGGGACCAGAATTGAGGGTCTCTAGATCTTTCAGGTGGGTTGGGGCAAAACAAACTGACTTCATGTGCTACTGTGAACTGAGTGTGTGGAAATTAGGTTGGGTTTTTTCCCCCTCCATCTACTATTACTCTATAGACTGGAACCGGATCAGGACTCCTAGGCTCTCTTACTGATTCAGTGTGACTTGCACAAGTCAGTTTGCCTCTTGGTACTACAGGTCTGTCGCAACTTATGTGCATTTAACATGTGCAATTTCAGCTTTACGCTGTACAGCCGGAGTCCTGGGGGGCATGGTCTCAAGATTTAAAGGCCCTGGGGCACCAGCTGTGGCTGGGAGTCCCAGGGCCTTTAAATCACCCAGGGGGCTCCCAGCTGCAGAAGTGGCTGGTAGCCCCTGGGGCAAACTAAAGGGCCCGAGGCTCCAGCCACCGTGGAGCTCCGGGCCCTTTTAAATGCCGGCCCCAGCCCGGCTGCCAAAGCTGCAGGTGGGATTTAAAGGGCTCCTGGGGCTCGGTGCGGAGCCCAAGGAGCCCTTTAAATCCCACCTGCAGCTTTGGCAGCCGGGCTGGGGCTGGCATTTAAAGGGCTCCTCCGGCCTCTCTGCTGCAGTGGGAAGCCTGGTGGAGCCCTTTAAATCCTAGCCCGCAGCTCCGGTGGCCGCAGCTCCCGCCGGAGGAGCCCTTTAAATGCCAGCACTGGCCCGGCCGCCGGAGCTGCGGGCTGGGATTTAAAGGGCTTGGGGATGTAATTTTGAGTATACGCGGTTTTCGCTTTACGCACTAACCACAGAATGAAACCCCCGCGTAAGATAAGACTTGCCTGTAGTGTCCCAGTGGTGTGCTAGGGTTAATACTTCCCTCATAGGGGAGTGATGCTTGATTCATGTTGTCTGTCTGTTTTGTTTAAAAAAAAAAAAAAATCCTCTTCAGAGCCTCTGTTTTGGAAATGGGTAGAAGTCCCAAGGGGTTCTCTGTGTGTGGTTTTTAAAAGACAACCTCCTGTTGACTAGGTACTTTGCTGGATTAGCAGAGGTGAGCCAGTGCAAAGTAAGCAAGAGTAATGTGCCACCATGTATTCAATTTACTGACAAATGCAGTTTTTAATTATTTATGCTTAATTTTTACAAAATGCACCATAGCATATGATTTGAATCTTGGTAACATGATGCTTCTGTTATTAAAGGGAAGGTCTGGGCTCCATTATCACTAATCTGAGGGTATGGCTACACTGGCGATTTGCAGTGCTGGAAAGCCTCCACCAGTGCTGCAATTAGTAAGTGGCCACACCTGCAGGGCACTTCCAGTGCTGCAACTCCCTGGCTGCAGCGCTGGCCATACACCTCACTCAGCATGGGGAATAAGGATTCCAGCGCTGGTCATAAAGTGTGGCCACACACCTGCGCTGTGATTGGCCTCCAGGGTATAAGGATGTATCCCAGAATGCTTTTAACTAAACTGCTCTTTGTTTTGTTATGCAGCCTCTCTTTGTTTTGTTGTGAACGAGCTCCAGGCGGAGCTCCCTTGCAGTTGCCGCTTATCTAAAAAACAAAGAGAGCTCCTGTTTGCTGTGATCATCTGTACCTGGCTGTAAACAATCAAATGAGATTGCAGGCAGGGAGTGAATGAAACAGCGGGGAGTCGTGTTGGCTGCAGGCTGTTTGCAATTAAGAGTTAAGACTAAGGGGTTGGAAACATGTTCTGATTTTTCAAGGCAGGAAGCTAAACACACAGTGTTGGCTCCAAAAATCCACTCTCTCTCTCTCCCCCCGCTCCCTGTCACACTAGACCCCACTCCACCCCCCTCTTTTGAAAAGCACGTTGCGGCCACTTGAATGCTGGGATAGCTGCCCATAATGCATCACTCCCAACAGCGCTGCTAATGCTGCAAATGTGGCCACACACCAGCGCTGCTCCTACACAGCTGGATGACCAGCGCTGCAAACTACCAGCGCTGCAAACCGTAAGTGTAGCCATACCCTGAGGGTTCTCTCTTTTGGGAAGATGGGATGGCGGTTGACCTTGTACCAGCTGTTTTAAAAACTATTGCTTGATAACCCTCAACCAGTAAACACCATGTCTCAAACCACTGGAGGAGGTTATTTGGAAAGAGCTCTTGGAGTAGCTCAGTCTCAAGTTGATATCATGGGTGTCTCCTGCCTCACCAGCCTGGCTTCAGGTGTTTGGGTGTAACGTAAAGGATTCTTGATCTATGAAGTCCATTGCTGTGCGTGTGTGAGGTGTCCATTCTTGCTTATGGTGTTGAAAGCCACTGATAGAATAAGCTCTTCTAACTTGCCTGGGGGTCTTTGAAGGAGAATTTCTCCTTCCTTTGGCGAAACCCCCAGGGTTGTGACATGAGGTTTTGTAGGGGTGTCTGGTGTCCTGGTCCTTGGATGACAGAACATCATCTTGTCCAGGTGTCAGTCTCCTTTAGTTGGGGTGGAGCTGTTTTTGTGCTCTGAGTGCTGAAGTGGGGAAGTTGATGTTCATGGAGGGGAGTTGGTGAGGTCATCTCCCACTGCTGTGTATGACAAACACCTTGCCACTGTGGTTCTTGGTCACTGAACCCAATGCTGCATCTCAGTTCTCAGGTAGCAGTTGTGCAGTAGTTCTCATCTTGCAGCTTTCAGGCCAGCTTTAGACTATTTTCCTCTGAGTCAGACCTTGTCCGAGAGATCGCTGCCTTTGGGGGTTCAAGGCTTGGGAGCCCTACCCTCAGGGAACCTAGAAGCTTCATCTCTAGAACACAGTGAACACCCCAACTTGAGTTGGATGAACTGGTCTGAGCACACAAGTGGCAGGAGCACTGTAGATCGGCTTTAGAACACGGGCTTGTTTTCGCATGTAGAGCCTTTTGTGTGTTGTGGGACCTGGTTATCTGACAGATCTCTCTAATTCACCCTTCTCCTGGCTTGTTGTGTAAACCACAATCTGCTAGGTTAATCAGTAAATTCTTGGGTTTAGACTGCTTCACTACCAGCAGTGGAGATTCTCCGGAGGGCCTGAGTTCTGGAACTCACTCCTTCCAGCAATTTGCACTGGAGTCTGAGTGACGAGGCTTATCTCTTTAGTTATTCCTCTAAAACACAGGTTATTCTAAGAGTGCTTGTTCATGTCAGTTCCAATCAGGTGTGTGCACAGTAGCTGGAAGATTATTTTTCCCTCCCTTCCAGCAACGACCGTAGGGTTGGGCTGGGCACCACCTGGAGTCGCGTCTTCATGACATCCAATATAGAGCCCTGCCAGTGCCGCCCCCCCAGTTCCTTCTTGCCACCAGTGACAGTAGCTGGAACTTCCCCTTGCTCTGCTCTTGCTTCGGCAAGTGGATTAGCAGTACTCTGTATGCTGTGCATAGTTAGTTTCCACTAGTTAATATAGTATCAGAGGGGTAGCTGTGTTAGTCTGGATCTGTAAAAGCAGCAAAGAGTCCTGTGGCACCTTATAGACTAACAGACGTTTTGGAGCATGAACTTTCGTCGGATGCAAGATGTTGCATCCGACGAAGTGGGTATTCACCCACGAAAGCTCATGCTCCAAAACGTCTGTTAGTCTATAAGGTGCCACAGGACTGTTTGCTGCTTTTACTAGTTAGTATATTTACTTCAGTAGTTTCATTAGAAGTTTTAGTTCCTAAGCGCATGCTGAAAAATGACCCCCACACCACCTGCTTAAGGTGCCTTGGTGAGGGTCACCAGAAAGACCTTTGCAAGGTCTGTCGGGAGCTCTGACCGAGAACCATCAAGGAGAAGGAACAGCGTCTCAAAACTTCCTTATGGAGGCAGCTCTCTGATCTCAGTCAGACCCGGGCACCGTGGATCCTGCTCTCAGCAAGTTGTCTTTGGTGCAGAGCACTCCAGCGCCGTCTTCAAAAGATCCAGCGCTGAAGAAAGATGCTAGCAGGGAAACTAGGCACTGTCCTGCAACTTCTCCGGGTCATTTGAGCCTTTGGCACCGGTCCCAATCGCTGGCGCAGAAGAAAGTTCGGAAAGAGGTCGATCTCTCTCGGCAAAACCCAGGGACCAGCCACCAGTGATACATCAGTTGGGCCATGACTCGGGGACTCAAAGCGGGGCCACGTTGACTCCTGCCCAAGTGAGGCAGTCTAGTCCAGGCCCATCTCACTCACCACACCCATTGGAGCATCTACTGCTCCTGTCCACCCCTGAGGGTTTTGAGGCAGCACAGGACCTGTTGAGGCTCATGATGCTGTTCTAGCCAATAAGACAGAGTGTCCTGGCACCGCAGGTCTCCTCTTGACACCCCCGTGATTTTTTTGAGAGAGAGCCAATGATGGTGGCACACTGATCCCCATCACCTTGGCCAGCTCCACCATCCAGAGAGTGTAGTCGGTCCCCTGCTTCTCGATGCTCTACTTCTAGAGGAGCAGTGCCACCCTGGTCGTCCTAGTTGGTGTTGGACTCGTACCACTCTGACTATAGCAGGAGCAGAAGATCCTCATGGCACCATAGGTGGTCCTGCCCAATGCAGTGGGCCTCTCAGTGGCAGAATCCACAGCAGTGGCCTTTTTGGACTTCGTGGGCCTTCCATCAAGCCCAGGGTCAGAGCCAGGGATCCCGCTCAGGTGCAGCATCAATGGCCTCTGTGATGTTCATCCTGCCACGGTTGGCACCAGAACTAGTGCCTCAGGCTGGTGCACCCCACCCTCCTAGATGGAGGCACATGAAGGAAACACATGATGATGATCAGATTTGTGAGCATGAGAAGAGTAGTGGGGAACAAAGTGATGGGTGTAGGGATCACGTGAGCAGAACAGGGGTGACACCTGCAGCACTGTTCTTGGCACCGGTGCCATCTGCAGTACCACAACCGACCGCTTCGGCACTGGAGGTGTCAGCGGCCCCCATCGCAGCCCCGGCACTAGCACAGATACCACCTCTGTCATTGGTGCCAGCTGCCACAGCGCTCACAGGAACCTCACGCTGCACCAGATGCCGGCACCGCTGACGGTTCCGATGCCAGCACAGACACCCATGCCTTTTGCATCTGTGGGACCAGGCCAGCCATCTGCTTTTCCCCCTGGGTCAAGAGATCCCCCGGGTGGGTCCAGTAGGGAGCAACCACCTACCCTGGTGGTCTCCTCTTTCTCCTCACCAGATGAGGCCCTAGTGGGCACATGAGTTGCCCCAGCTCTGGAAGACTCCAAAGTGTTGCAGGAGCTGCTGCGCTGGGTCACCCAGGGTCTGGGCATTAAGGCAGAGGAAGTTGTGGATGATGTGGACCCTGTGGTGGACATCCTGGCTCCCTCCGGCCTTGTCCATTATTGTTTTAGTTGTAAAGCAATACGGGCATGAACAAGACCCTTTGGCACACCCCAGCCTCACTGCCACCTACAGCCAAGCGCAATGAGTACTTTGTGCCCTCCAAGGGCTATGAACATCTCTTTTCACCCCTAGCCTGATTCCCTGGTGGTGGACGCCGCTAACCAGCGGGAGAGACAAGGATTTCAAGGCCCTTTGCCCAAGAATAGGGGCACCAAAAAGTTAGATCTTTTCGGGTGAAAGGTTTACTCCACAGGGGCACTGCAACTCCATATATCCAATCAACAGGCCATTGTCAGCAGATATGCGTACAGTGCCTGCTCGGCAGTGGGTAAATTTATGGAGTTATTCCCCTCGGACTCCTGCACTGAATTTTCGGCTTTGGTTGAGGAAGGGAGACTGATCTCCAGAGCCTCTCCAAGCGACACTGGATGGGGGAGATGCAGCAACCAGGGTTATGGCTACTGGTGTGGCCAGGAGAAGGGGCTCATGGCTCCAGGTTTCTGGCCTCTCCTATGAAGTACAGCAAACTATTTAAGACCTGCCCTTTTGAGGGTGAGACTCTTCTCAGAAAAGTCTGACAAAAGGCTGAATAGCCTTAAAGATTCCAGAGCCACCCTCAGGTCCCTGGACCTCTGTACTCCATCAACACAGCAGAGACATAGCCCATAGCCCCAGCAGCGGTTCGTTCAGCAACACAACCAAGGCAGGTCCAGAAGGAGGAATGGTAATGGCAGGAGAAGGCAGCACCAACCTTCTGGACAGGGCTTGGGACAGCCCAAGCCATCTTCAAGGTCTAAGCCGGCTTTTTGAAGGCACGGTCGAGGGCAGTGTAGCACATCTAACAGTGGATCCATCCCACCTTACCGTCTCGTCCCGAAAATCCCCTTTCTACTGTGTATGGTCCAGTATCACCTTGGACCGATGGGTGCTCTGCACGGTAGAGAGGGGATACACCATCCAATTCTGTGGTTCCTCAGGAGCACAGGGGTGAGGGCTTTTATTCCCAGTATTTCCTAATACCAAAAGCTAAAGGTGGCCTCAGACCCATCCTAGACCTGCAAGAACTCAACAAGTTTGTGAAGAAACTCAAGTTCTGCATGGTCTCTCTGGCCTCCATCATTTCCCTCATTGGATCCAGCAGACTGATATGCCACCCTTGACTTGAAGGACATGTACTTTCATATCGTGATCACCCAATCCCACAGAAAGTACCTCAGGTTTGTGGTGAACAATACCCACTACCACTTCCGTTTGGCCTGTCAGCAGCACCTCATGTCTTCACCAAATGCATGGCATTTCTGCAAAGGCACCAGGAACAGGTGTATCCTTACCTCGATGACTGGCTGATCAGGGGCTGCTCCAAGACCCAAGTAGAAACTCAAGTCTGATGAATCTGAGCCACCTTTGACAACCTGGGTTTTCTAAATAAAGCAAAATCCACTCTGTCCCCGGTCCAGAGGATAGAATTTATAGGGGCAATATTGGACTCGATCCAGGCCAGGGCATACCTATCGCAAGCAAGATTTCAGGCCCTGACTGATGATTTCCCACTATCACAGCAAGAAACTGCCTGAGGTTTTTCAGTCATCGTAGCTGCCTATACCTGTGTAGTGACCCTGCCTCACCTGGTCCTCAACTCCCTCCTCTGGTGGCTTGATCCTCGGGAGGTATGCTCAGGCATCTCCTTCACCAGTCCCCAGCCATCTCTGTTGCTAGTGACAGATGCATTGGGCTGGGGTGCACATCTGGGAAACCACAGGGCCTCAGGCGGATCTGGCTCTCCACATCAACACCTGAGAACTGTGCGCCTGGCGTGCCAGACTTTCCGAGCATACTTAATGGGACAATATGTATCGTCCATGACGGACAAAGCTACAGCAATGTTCTATATCAACAAACAGGGGTGGGGTGCACGCTCCTCTCCCCTATGCCAGGAAGCCCTCAAGCTGTGGGACTTCCGTGTAGAACATTCAATATACCTGCAGGCGTTGTACCGCCCCAGGGTACGGAACAAGCTGGCAGACCACCTCAGCAGGTCATTTCACAGCCACAAGTGGTCCCTTCGCCTGGACGTTGAGATTTCAATCTTCCAGAGGTGGGGCTTTCCCCAGATAGACCTATTCGCCCCTTGATACCACAGGAAGTGCCAGCAGTTCTGCTTCTTGCAAAATTGCAGCTCAGTCTCCAGCGCAGATGCGTTCCTCCTCCATTGGGGAGGTTGCCTCGTATACACCTTTCTGCCCATACCGCTCGTTTACAGGGTACTCAAAATCCAGAGGGAATGAGCTCAGGTCATATTGATAGCACTAGCCTGGCCCCGTCAGCACTGGTACACATCTCTTCTAGACATGTCATCTATAGACACCCCGATCACTCTGCCCAGACCTTCTATCACAAGATCGTGGTTGTCTTCAACATCCAAACCTCAAGTCGCTTCACCTCATGGTGTGGAAGTGCCATGGTTAAACCCAATGGAGCTTTCCTTGTCAGGTTAGGCAAGTACTTCTTAGCAGCAGAAAACCCTCTATGAGACGCATACCTTGCCAAGTGGAAGAGATTTTCAATCTGGTCAGCGCAGCACCATTTGCCCCCGATGCTAGCCTCAGTGATGCTTATTCAGGACTACCTCCTCCATCTGAAACAGCAGGGGCTTTAGTTATCCTCAGTAAGGGTGCACTTAGCCGCCATCTCGGCCTTTTACCCAGACGAGGAGAGCTGCTCTGTGTTCGCTAACCAGATGGTCAGCCAGTTCTTAAAAGGACTCGACAGGCTCTACCCTAATGTCCATCAGCATGTCCCTGCCTGGGACCTCAACCTGGTCCTCTCTAGACTCATGGGCCCCGCACTTTGAACCGTTAGTGACATGCTTCCTATTCTACCTTTCTTACACGGTGGCGCTCCCGGTAGCAATAACCTTGGCCAGGAGGGTGTCTGAGCTCAGGGTCCGAACATCAGAGCCTCCTTACACCATTTCTATAAGGACAAGGTTAAGCTCAGGCCCCACCCTGCAAAACAACCTTCGGGAGGAAAGCAATTTCACATCAATCAGGACATCTTTCTCCTGGTATTCTACTCTAAACCACATTCTAGCACAAGGTGGGCAAACTACGGGCCGCATCTGGCCTGTCAGACCTTCTACTTCAGCACTCAAGCTCCTGCTGGGGAGTAGAATCGGGGGCTTGCCCCACTCCAGCACTCGAGCCAAGGGATGGGGTTAGGGGCTTTCCCTGTTCTGTGTGTGCTGTGGCTCCGGGGGGCTCTGGAAGCAGGAGCCACAGCCAATGGGAGCTGCAGGGACAGTGTCTGCAGATGGGGCAGCACGCAGAACCACCTGTCCATGCCTCTGTGTAGGAGCTGGGTGGGGGACCTGCTGCTGCTGCTTCTGGGAACTGCTTGAGGTAAGTGCCACCTGGAGCCTGCACCCCTGAGGCTCCCTTCTATGCCCCAGCCCTGATCTCTTCCCTCCCCCCCATCTGCCCTCTGAACCCTTTGATCCCAGCCTGGAGCACCCTTCTACACCCCCATCCCCAGAGCCTGCATCCCCAGCTGGAGCCCGCACCCAACCCTCTGCCCCAGTCCTGATCTCTCCCCCATCCTCCAAGCTTCAGTCCTAGCCTGGAGCACCCTCCTACACCCCAAATCCCTCGTTACTGGCTCCACCCTAGAGCCTCCACCTCCAGGCAGAGCCCTCACCCCCTCCTGCATCCTAGCCCCAGCCTGGATCCCGCTCCCACACCCTGAACTCCTCATTTGTAGCACCACTCCAGAGCCCACACCCCCAGCCAGAGCCCTCAGCCCCTCCTGCACACAACCCCCAATTTTGTGAGCATTCATGGCCCGCCATACAATTTCCATACCGAGATGTGGCCCTCAGGCTAAGAAGTTTGCCCACCCCTGACCTAGCACAACAGGGCTCCAAGGTGCTACTGTGATAAAGGGGTAATAGCCATGAACACTTGGTCTGCCAAGGTTCCATGTTACACACACTCATCTAGAGGAAGATTGTACCTTGTTTCTGATTGTGGAGTACTTGTGCCAGCATGAGGCTGTTTATATCTATTAGTCATGGATACTTGACAGGCCTGATCTGGTGGACTGTGTGTTTGATGCAGTCTGGTCCTCAAGGCTGAGCCTGAACAAGTGAACCAGACTGACATGTGGGTGTCTATGTTGTCTGGAGTGCTGCTCATACAGATGTATTCCACCATGGGTAGAGGGAAGCAAAGGCACCATCTTGTTAAGTGCCCTCTGGCTGACTGGGAACGCTGATCTCTCTGCAGTGCTGGTTCTCCCCCTGAGCGGAGGTGGGATCCTAGCTTTCAGGGTGTCACAGCCCCATCCCTTTCCCTCAATGTAATAGCAGGTCTGACCCTTGGGTGGGCTACTGCGTGGAAAACACTGGGATTGTCATTTTGGTCAGAAGGGTGCCTGGCTGAGTCCTGGAGAAGCCCAACATGACTGGGTATAGCACAGGAAAAAGGACACAGTGGGCGAGGAACTGAATTTTCGCCCTCTTCTCTTTGTGTCTCACGGGCTCTAAGGTGAAGGAGACAGGAAGGAAACTGCCTCTGGCTGCACTTTTCCCCTCACCTCCTTCTCCATGCACTCCCTATCCGTGGCCCCACGAAGTCGCGGGACCTCCTGGTCAACCTCCTCCTCGCCCTGGCTAAAATGGCCATCTACGCGACCAGGGAGAGGCGGTTGGCCAATGGAGACTCCTGCGACTGTGGGGCTTGTTTCCGGTCCTTAGTCCGTTCACGTCTCCGGGCGGAGTTCCTCTGGGCGGCGTCCGCTGGCTCCCTTGACACCTTCGAGGAGCAGTGGGTGCTGTCCGGAGTTCTCTGCTCGGTGTCCCCGTCAGGCTCCCTTCTTATGACCCTTTGACCGCACTCCTGTCCCTGTTCTTTTATTAGTTGTCCCCTGCAATTAGTGGGTTTCTGAGGCCCTGTGGATCCTCCCCTTAGACTGAGGGGGGGTTCCGTTAGCATGGGGCGGGCTTCTGCCCGCCCCGTTTCCCGGAAACCCAATAGATACTGCTACATTCCCATAACTTGTACAACATACTCGTAACCATTCTGTTCACTGCATTAAGTTAGGAACTAAAGAACAGGCTAAATGCATCTGTTAAAACCAGATTCCCAAAGGACATGGGCTTGCTAAGGATGCTCTTGTGCAGGTCATGCCAGTGACAGCAGATGCCTGTCCAGTTGGGCCTAACATGGCAGCTAGGCAGAAGGCTGCAATATCTTTTAGGTACCTCTTACCATAGTATTTTGTGCACCTCACAATCTTTTAAATACTTCATCCTTGCAACTCCTCTGATGCAGGATGGCACTGTTAGCTGCTCTGCCTCCGTTCCCTCCTGTACAATAAAGATAAATCTCACCCAAGGTCTGGACAGGAAGTCTGTAGCAGAGGAGGGACTCGAACGCAGGGCTCCCAAGCTTAGGCTCATCCCTTGACTACTGGACTGTCCTTCTTTCTGCTTTGAAAACTACCTATTACACATGGCTAACAGGGCAGCTGATGCCAAGGGAGGAAAGGTGCGGAGCTGTTGTCACAAATTTGCTATGAAAAGACAAGGAGTAGCTGTCTAATAATGACACTTCTGGGATTGGGTGGCAGACACCTAAATATATGGTCTCTGGGGATGGGGTGGCTTTTTCTCCAGGATGGAGCACAGGACAAAATTCTGCTCAGGAAACTAACACTGGAGAAGCAAAACAAATAGGTTAGAAGTTCTGGCAATGGCTTTGAGAAGCCCCTTTGCTTATGGGGACACACAGGGTGTGGTTATGCTCAATCCTTGGAGGAGGAGCTGGTTCCCTGTGTTTCACTGGCTAGCACCTCAGGGCAGTCCTCACCCATTAGATAGCCAAGGGGGGGAGGTTTGTCAAGTTAGCAGCACTGCCCTGTCTCAAAGTTTTGACTTGCAGTCTCTCTAAGTACAGCTCTATGCCCCCCCCCACCCCCCTTTGCCCCAGTATCCCATAAATGCTGGGGCCTAGCCCTCACCCTTGCTTAGAGTGGCTGTGGAAAGTCACTCACGCCAACCATTTGGGGCTTGCAGGCTGCCTGCAATCACTCATCTCTGGGCAGACTGGGGCCTCTTTCTTACCCCAAAACCATGACCCAGTTTACATGTGGAAAAGGGGTCCATCCTGGAGGAGGTAGTATTCCCCCACTGAGGTGGGTGGGGGCACTAAGACCACTCTGGCAAGCCATAAGAAAACTGTTGCATGCTCCCGAGCTGTGTCAGGCTCTCTGTGGACTCAGACAGGTGTCGCAGCATCAAGATACAGCTCAAAGGTTTTCTTAATCATGAAGGCTTGAAAAATAAGACTTTAGTTTAAGCTTTTATTTTTTTTTTAAATCTTGATATTGCGTGATGCCAGCAGCTGGGCTCTGGGTACTTTCTAGCTTATCCTGGGATCTCTCCCTCTCACACTTTTGCAAAAGCCCAGCAGGCCTCTTAGGTTTTGCAGGTACCGATCAGCTTGCTGCATTGCAACCCAACTGGACTAGAATGAGTGCTGGAAGATAAAGCAAACTGATTTGTGTGTTGGGAGAGGAGGCAAGTGCTGGTGGGAATGGGTGTGTGCATGCATATCGTTGTCTCGTCTGCTCATGCTTAGCATGTGTCCAGCAGTAGAACTGGATTTTTTTTATTGGTGAAGGAAGATTACAGGGCGGAGGCCACCAGATGTTAAAATGCAATTCAGACAGTCTCCAAAGCAAACTGAAAATCTCTTGCTGGGCTCAAAGTCCTCTCTGTGCTGTAGTGCTTGATAAGAACTGAAGCCAAGGAAGCTATTGCATGTCTGAAGAGGTCTTGGATGATGAAGGAATAAGACCTGCTAAAACGAGCAAGCCTGGCTTGGTTTTACTGTCACAAGTGAAATGACTGGAAGGCCTCTGCTTTAGAGATCCGTGCATTGGAGTAACTGGGTTTGCTGTATATGGGGTTTGAGGGGCATATGTGGAGCCCAGGGTTGGAATAGCAGGCTGCAATGGGTTGGGGGACATCAGCAGGAGGAAGAAATACAGCACAGACTTCCTGTCCCTGCACCCCGTGTCTGTTCTTCAAACAGTGCTTAGATCTTCCTTGTACCGTTGGGTGCGCAGCCTGCATACAGCCCACTCTCCACAGGCTGGTTTCTTGCTGGGGAGCGTGGGAAAGTGCGCCAAGGCAGCTGGTGCAGAGGCCAGACTAGTCCCCGCATGCCCGCCCGCCCTCCCTCCCTGCCATGGCTGTATCTGTTGCTAAAATATCTTAGCAGATATGCTGGGGCGTAGTGGCTCTGACATGGGTGAAGGAGGGGGGCCCACCCCTTGACTCCAATGTAGGTTTCTCAGGAGAGTGGGTGCTGAGGGTGCCAGTGCCTGGTGAGCTGGTGGGGGTGCATCTGGACAACGGTATGAGGTAGTGGGGACTGGTGACCTTTGGAATTGGGTAGGCAGCACTGGGGCAGGTCTGGTCAGAGCCAGTTTGCAGCAGGAAGTAAAGATCTGCTGTGTTGGATACTGGCCCTGAGGAGCCCCCACTGATGAGGCGTTTTTTTCCCATGACCATCCCAATCCCTTGTAGAAGGGGGTGGAAATGGTACTTGAAAGTCACATTGAGCAATTCCATGTCCCCTCCCAAAATCCCCTTCACTCCTGTTTAGTTCCAGCCTGCCCTCTGTTGCCTGCCTCCCTCCTTCCCTTCATTATATTCACTCTGTTTTTCCCTGACTCTGCCTACAGCTCTCTTCCCTCCTGCTTCCTCACTGGTGGTGGCTGGGCTGCTTCTCCCATGATTTTTTTCGTCTAGACCTGGCTGTGCTGTGCCTTAGCCAATCAAATCCGACCTTCCTTCCTTACAGGTGTGTATGGAAAACTATTTATTTTAATATTTAATTAAAATCTTTGATTTCTTCCTTTTTTTTTCAATATATGTAATTCTCAAATACAGACGGTGGGTCAGAGGGCAGTGCGACACCTGCCCTTTTAGGATTTAAGGTCATAGACCTTCCTCACAGGTTGTCCTAGTGTCATAGGTCTCACTGGGTTGAGATTCATATTGCCTAAAGTATCAGAGGGGTAGCCGTGTTAGTCTGGATCTGTAAAAGCAGCTAAAGTTAATGTGGAAGCTGAATGAATGTTCCTCATGGGGGAGGGACCCATTAGGGGAACAGTGTCTCTAATGGGGTTTGTGAAACTCTTGCCTGAATTAGCATAGACTGGCAAGTAGGTAATCCTCTAAACTGCAGCATTCTGCCTCCATCAGTGAATGGGGTGGCAAGAAGCCTCTCCCCTTACCAGAGCACATACCCACCAAAACTCTAGTCAAAACACCTCCCTAGAGGGGCCTCTTCTCACCTGGAGCTGGTGGAGGGGCCTATGATTCCTCTCTCCCTTCCAGACGGACTTATCACCACCTGTCCTATGTCACTCGCCCTTCCTTCCCCCAGTTCATGAGAGGGAAGTGTTAGATGCCCCTCAAATAAAATGTGAGTGTTTTTAAGCACTACAAAAGCAGCAAAGAATCCTGTGGCACCTTATAGACAGACTGTTTTGGAGCATGAGCTTTCGTGGGTGAATCCCCACTTCGTCGGATGCAAGTTGGATTAAGCACTACAGGCTTTGGAGATTTCCCTCTAGGCTACTTACACAGGCTTCTCTCCTGGTCAGGGTTGGCTCCCTTCCTATCCCTCAGGGGATCCCTTCAGAGGAGAGAAGATTGGCTCTGGTAGGACTGGGGCAGGGGCATAGAGAACTGCCTTGCCCGTACAGATCCTATTCTGGTGAAGCTTTCGTCAAAGAAGGAAAACTGAAAAGCCTCATTCCTAGACTTGAGGGCAGGAGCAGCGGAGTGCACAGATCAGGGTTTCCTGTAGTAGAGACAAAAACAACGAGGAGTCCTTGTGGCACCTTTAGAGACTTAACAAATTTATTTGGGCATAAGCTTTCATGGGCTAAAACCCACTTCATCAGATGCATGGAGTGGAACATACAGTAGGCAGGTATAAATACACAGCACGTGGAAAGATGGGAGTTGCCTTACCGTGTGTGTTTCAGTGCTAACGAGCCAAACCGGACAGTCTCTATGCGCAAAAAAAAAAGACACATCAGACATCAAGAATTATAAACCACAAAAACCAGTAGGAGAGCACTTCAGTCTCCCTGGACACTCAATAATGGACTTAAAAGTGGCAATTCTTCAACAAAAAAAACTTCAAAAACAGACTCCAACGAGAAACTGCAGAACTGGAATTAATTTGCAAACTGGACACCATCAAATTAGGCCTGAATAAAGCCTGGGAGTGGATGGGTCACTACAAAAATGAATTTCCCTCTGCTGATACTCTCTTTCTCATCAACTGTTTGAAATGGGTCACCTTGATTGCATTAGCCTCATTAGCACTACAAATGTGATTTCCCTTCCCTTGGTATTCACCCCTTCTTGTCAACTGTTGAGAATAGGCCACTTCCACCTTAATTGAGTTAGCTCGTTAGCACTGGCCCCGCCACAATTGGTAAGGCAACTCCCATCTTTTCATGTGCTGTGTATTTATACCTGCCTACTGTATTTTCTGCTCCATGTCTCTGATGAAGTGGGCTATAACCCACTTAAGTTTATCCCCAAATAAATCCGTTAGTCTCTAAGGTGCCACAAGGATTCCTTGTTGTTTTTGCTGACACAGACTAACGTGGCTCCTACTCTGAAACCAGTAGTAGAGGTGACACTCTGCCATGTATGGCAGGACAGTTGCCCTGGGCCAGCTGCTGCTATTGTCCACTGGGGAGAGTGGCAGAAATGATACTTGTTCTTTCTTTGAGTGCTGAGAGAACTTGGCCTTGGGATTGATATTTCATCTGTCTCCTCTGATCTCTTTTTTCTCCTTCCTTCCCTCAACTGTATGTCATGAAGTGAGGGGCTCCTTCCCCTCTTTCTCCCCACCCTCACCCATCTGACCCTGGTTCTCTCACACGCCCCGTGCCCTACACCCTCCCTCCCCCATTGCGTGGGGCCCTCATCACCATGGACGACTCGGAAGTGGAGTCAACTGCCAGCATCCTGGCCTCCGTCAAGGAGCAGGAGGCGCAGTTTGAGAAGCTGACCCGGGCGCTGGAGGAGGAGCGGCGCCACGTCTCGGCGCAGCTGGAGCGCGTCCGGGTCTCCCCGCAGGACGCCAGCCAGACGATGGCCAACGGCACCCTCACCCGCCGGCATCAGGTAACCCCACCCCCGGGGAGAGGTGGGCACGTGGGGCTCGGCAGAGCCCTTATGGTTGCTCCTGCATGAACTATGGTGGACATGGGAGGAGTATCTGGCAGTCTGGCCTTCCCTCTCCCAACTGGCACCCCTCACTGAGGAGCTGTCTCCGCACCTAATGGGTTTGAGTAACTGCTGTAAGAATTTACCAGATGAACTGCAGGTCTGGGGGTGCTTGACCCTCACTGATTCATGGAGGGCTCCCCATACATCTGAGTGTCGGATTAGTGTGCTAGGGAACAGATGCATGGGCCAGTCTCCATAGTGCTGTAGACTCGTCAATCGGGACTCCATGACAGGTGCAGCCCTGCCCAGAAAACCAGGGGCCTCCGGCTCCCTTGCCCCAAAAGCCCTGTAACTAGTTGTGAGGCAGGAGGTATTGGCATCTCTGCTCTGCTGGGGTGCTTGCCTGGTATCCTCTCTAACTTGGTGATGTGATGCCTGTTTTGCAACGTGCCCACCCTGGGGATGTGGCTGGCAGAGTCCAGGAACTCACAGGGGGATTTGAGTGGCACTCTGGGCTCTAGTTAAGTGTGTGACCCCCCTCCCCCCCGAATCTGCTGCTGCACCAATGTAGAGGCCATGTTGTGATTGTGGCCCCCACTGTCTAAGTATCTGGGTGCCTCATACTTTTCAATGTATTTATCCACCCCCCTAGCCTTGTGTGGCAGGCAGAGCTGCTGTTATCCCCATCGCTCCAGATGGGGGACTGAGACCAAGAGATCAAATGACTTTCCCAGGGTCACGCAGGTGTCTGTGGCAGAGACCTAGGGGTTCAGTACCCTACTCTGAAGTCTCAGGCTCCACCTTTAAATGTGGAGTAGTCAAATGGGACAGGGCAGGTGCCAGGAGGGGATGAGGGGAGAGTCTGCCTGAGTCACCAGGGCTCTTAACTTGTACTTCTTGCTGCGGTGGATCTGGCTTGATCTTCTTTCTGCTCTTGTGGCTATCTTCTGTTGGGTTTTGTTAAGAGGTAGAAGTCAAGAGCCTCTGTGCTCTGTTTTAAAGGGCCAGAGGACAGCTGCACTGGAGATGTTGGGCATAGAGGGTTTGGTTGTCTGGCTGAGGATACTGGTGCTACTGAGAGAAACTTCCCAGGCCACACTGGAGTTAAACAAGTGGATTTATATTCTTGGGGGGGGTGGAACAGTTCCCTGGGCCGTAAGTGGGAGGAGGAGAAGTGAGTGTGTGTGAAGATCATAGGCAGTGAAAAGCCATTACACTCTGTGGTCTGCTTTTTACTCCCCATGCTGTTCCCTCTAATCTCCCTGAGATCCTGGGATGTGTTATCTGGTGGCCTGTGGCTTCCACATCAAAAGAAGATGTGAAATGTCTTGTCTCTTCTCTCTCTGGTGGAGTTGGGGTGTGCGTGCCCAGGAGGGAGCGTTAGCCCTTCTGGTAGGAGGTACATGGAGTTCTGAATAGTCTGGCAGCCATGTGGAGCACTGGGATGTCTGGAGGGTGGAGCACTAGAGATGGCTGCTTATTAACTCCTCCTGGGGACTCCCCAGACTGCACTGGGGAACAGCATCAGTCTCTTGCTTGGCTGTGTAGCTCCAACCTTTGCAGTACCATGCCCAGATCTTGTCACTTCACCAAGGGCATTGAGATCTCAGGGCATGGAATCGTCCTGGCTGCTCTTACCACCTCTACCTGCAGCTAACCTCTGGGGCACTGGAATTGGCCGCTGCTGAGTCTGGAACTGAGACTAGAGTATGAGACAGTCAGTACAGTCTTCACAAGGTGGAATGGGGCACTAACCTCAAGGGCATGGGGCCTGGCCTTTCTTGCTTGGAGGCAAGAGGACGATGCATCTGAGGCAATGGACTAGAAAGCATTATAATGAGCTGATGTGGCTTGTTTCAGAACGGCCGTTTCCTGGGCGATGCTGACCTGGAGAGGCAGAAATTTCCAGATCTGAAACTCAACGGACCACCGGTAAAGGGACTTCTGGGAGGAGCTGGGACCTCTTGTTGGGGGTGAGGGGGCAAGGCCTGAGTTCAGGGGTTTAGTGACTGACCTTTCCTCCTTGTGGAAGGGACCATCTTTCTAGGTGTTGCTGGCAAAGCTTCCCCACCCCTCTCTGTGCCGTGGTACGTTCTCTGCAGCCACCAGCAAGCAAGAGTGGTGCCAGGGAAGCCTCTCTCCTTTGGATAGATGCTTTCTGACTTTCGGCAGAAA
The DNA here is from genome assembly GCF_020497125.1 of Mauremys mutica. NCBI lineage: Eukaryota > Metazoa > Chordata > Testudines > Geoemydidae > Mauremys > Mauremys mutica. Next base: position 147,024,485 of record NC_059075.1, read on the forward strand.
ACCCTACCACAAATCCCTCCATCATGGGCACTCCTCCCAGGTAGTGGCAGCTGGAGGGATGGGGCTTGGCCTGTGTGCTGGAGAGCTGGGCTCTCCGGTCAACCACATACATGGAGGTGGGGGGCAGCAGCAGCACAGGACCAGTCTCCTCTTGTAGCCAGTGGTTTCCATTTAAAGTGTGTGGGGGGGAACCCCCCTCCCTGCCCTGACCATGTTGTGGATAGATAACTCTAAGGTCTCCTGCTACACCCATGTAGTTCAGTCATCACTCCTTTAAATGAGAATGGAAGACCGGATCCAACAGGAAACACAGAACAGCCCTGAGATCCTCCTATTTCCTTTATCCACCACCTCCCAAATGACACACATCTCCCTCCCAACAAGGGAACCGTGCACTCCGTCTTTCCCCCGCATCAAGCTGAGGAGAGCACCCTGCTTCGCTTCCCCCTACCCCCACCCGGTCTGGCCACCGTTGCTTCCAGGCTGCTGCTCCCCAGATGCTACTGCCTACAGTGCCAGCCTAGCAACAGTGAGAATGGGGTTGGGGGAGCTTCTGGGGCCTGTGAGGGTGGGGGGGCAATGACAGGTGACCCACCTAAATTCTTCCCACAACCCACTGTTTTGGAAATGCTGCTCTAGCCAGGAGATGGCTCAGTGCATCCTTGCCTAGACAGTACAGGTAGAGCTAAGGTCACAGAAATGCTGTTTCCTGGGGGTGGGATCTGGCACTGTTCGCAATCTGGGCTGACTTGGTGTGCTCTTCCCTCATGCCAGGACCGCAGCCACCTCCTCTACAGCACGATCCCCAGGATGCAGGACCCAGGCCAGATTGTGGAGGAGACGTATACCATGGAGGAGGACCCAGAGGGCGCCATGTCTGTTGTCTCAGTGGAGACATCTGATGATGGGACCACCCGGCGCACAGAGACCACGGTGAGGGACGGGACAAGACAGTCCCCTTTCTTTTATTCAGTAGTGTTGATCTGGCCTGCCCTCCCCTGGGGTTGGTGAGATGGCATATGCACTAAACTTTCTATCCAGCATGTTTCTGTAGCACTGTTACCTAAGGCTGGGGATGAGGGCTACTAGTTGAGATGGAGGGGCACAAGCCGAGTCGGGGAGTCCAGGCCTGAGATAGCAGGGGAGTTGGGATGATTAGGGGACATCAGCAGCCCTTGCATTTGTGATCTGAGAGCATATCCTTTCCCCCATCTCTTCAGGTGAAGAAGGTGGTGAAGACTGTGACCACGCGGACAGTACAGCAGGTCCCCGTTGGGCCAGATGGGTTGCCTGTGGAGGGTTCTCCTGTCTCCAATAACTACATCCAGACAGTGGACAGGAACTTCCGTAAAAATGGCAATGGGGGACCTGGGAGCTACATGAGCCAGCCTGGCACCGCCACACTCCCCCGCAACTATCACTACCCAGATGGCTACGGTCGTCCCTATGAGGACGGCTACCCTGGCAGCGACCACAGCTATGGCAGCCTGTCCCGTGTGACCCGTATCGATGAACGTTACCGCCCTGCCATGGATGGCTACCGGGCCCCGAGCCGTCAGGATATCTACGGTCCCCAGCCACAGGTGCGGGTAGGGGGGAGCAACGTGGACCTGAACCGCTTTCACCCAGAGCCGTATGGGCTGGAAGACGACCAGCGCAGCATTGGCTATGAAGACATGGACTATGGGATGATGCCAGACTATGGCACTGCCAGGCGGGCAGGGACTCCCTCAGACCCCAGGCGGCGACTCAGGTAGGAACAGCAGGCTTTACGCACTGTAGCAGACCACTTGTCCTCTGAGTATTGTGCGCCCCCTCCTCTCACCCCCTGTTAGTGCCCAGCAGTGGGTGTATCTCCATGAGGCAACTACTAATAGCTTTGTGTATTTGTTGGGGCTGTGGTTGTTACTCCTGTGTCTGAGCCTAATTGTCATAGGTTGCCCAATTGGCATCTAGTTGATCCTAAATTATGTAGTTGCAGCATTAACCTCCTGCAGCAATGAGTTCTACAGAGCTATTGTGCACTGTCCAGAGGCTTTTGTTCTGGATGTACTGTCTCTTGATAGCTTGCCCCATGGTTTTGATGTTGGTGGGCAAAGTTTAATGAGGGAGACAGGGATTGATTGACTCTTGCGACTCCTTGGTCATCTCCCCCCCCCACCTCCCCCGCATTGTGTCAAGATGCCCCCTGCCAGTTTGGCAGGGATTTCTGTTCCTCTGAGCCTGGCCCTATACTGAGTCTGCTTGGGTTGAACAAAATAATAGTTTGATAGCAAAGGCTGCGTTTTGGTTCATGCACAACAGCACCAAAGCCATTGTTTCTGCGCATCGATGTAGATGCGAACTTGTCAGCGCAGTGTTGGCTTAAACTTGCAGCTACCACTGAGCTGGGAGCCTAGGATGTGAGGTTTCAGGCTGGAGGAGGATTGATTCTTGGGCAGGTGGCTGACTTGGGGTGCACAGCCCCTTGAAGGAACGCCCTGTGGGGGAGAAGGTGTCAAATCTGACAATAGCAGTCGGTTCCCCTGTTCCTTGTGCAGATCAGTCCCTTCCCTAGCTGATTAGCCAAGTGTTGCTTTGACTGGCTGACTGCACTCCGGGGTCCTATAAAAGTTTGGCATTGCTTCTTCTGTGACACGGTATTGCCCTAGGAGGGCTGCTAATGTACTATTACTCAGAATAAACTGAGGAGCCAATGTGAGGAAGGGAACCAGACAGGAACATCCCCACAGGAAGTTGTTGCCTGCACTTAGATAATATCTAAGTATTTGATGCTCCAACCTGCTGGGGTGGGGAGGAGGGGGAACTGTGGAAAGGCTTTGGCTTTGTGCAAGTGTCTTGGCTGCTTTTAGCTGAGAAGCTTTAGGTTTACTTGGTGCTGCTGTGTCTGAGGGGATCTGAGCCCCAAAGCTGAATGCTCAGTAAAATTCCTAGCGTGCATGTTGCTGTAGAGCTGGTCTTTGATTGCAGAGAATGAAACTATAAAGGCCTGGTTCAGCATCCAGATCACCGCGCTCGCATCTCTTTGAGCCCTGAAGGTCTCTTAGCTCTGGCTCTGGGCTGCCAGGGGGAATGAATTCCAAAAGCTAGAAGCCCTGCCACTCAGCACAGAGAGATCAAACTTGCTAGTCCTGAGCCTGGACTGGGAATGAGAAACCTCTTCTGAGTAACCTTGTCTGCAGCCATTCTGGCCTCTGGCATCTTGATGTCTTATCTGGCTGAGCAGCAGCCTCTCTTCTAGTCAGGTCCGTCAGTCTGGAAAGAGTGGGAGGCTGTAAGATCCATACTCAGTGAAAGGAATGATACAGACAGGTGTTCTGCGGTTGCTGCAGCACTTGCAAAGGGCTCTCAAGCTCCCTGGTGGCTTCATGCAGACACCAAACAGGAATGGGCACTAGATGAACTCTGCTTCCTCTCCCCAGAGCATGCCCCAATCTCCCAGCACAGCCCCATGGGCTCTCAGCTGGGAAGGACTGAACTCACTGAAGGGTCGCTTCATGTCTGCATCCTTGAACCTGGCAGCTAGCAGTACTGTCATCACTGGTGTGTCAAACTGCAGAATCTGTATGGCTGCCATGCCCTTGTCCTCCAGCTCCCCAGCTGTGGAACAGGTTCTGTTTTATCCACAGACTGGCTGATAAAGATCACAGAAATCCATGGAATCCAAGCATTGTTGGAGTTGGCTCATCCCCACTATCTCAATTACCTTTTTGTCTCAAATCTCCCACTTCTGGGGATGGTACCTGGCAAGATTAACAGTCCCAAGATGTTTGTTTTGAGCAAGGTCCTAAACATTACTTAAGTTGAAGCGTGGCGAATTGCCCTCCTGAAGGAAGTCATTAACAATCCCTTCTCTTCTCCTGCCCCCCCGTCTCGGCTGGCTATAATCAGCCATGACGGACATGGGTCCATCTTGCATGTCTAGTTGCAACTTGTTAAGCACGCACAAAACCTCGGCATGCGAAACTGAATGAGATCAAAGCACTGTAGATGATGAATTCTTTCCTCCTTCGCTTTCCCATGGAAATCTTGGACTGTCCTGAGTCAATAGAAACAAGTTGACCTTTCACAGTAGCAAAAGAGGCATTCAGAACTGCCAGTGTCCTGATACAGCCCAACTGAGGGTGGATGCTTAATACTCAGCTGAACTGGAGTTAGCAGATGGAACAGTTAAGGAGTACTCAATCTTGACCACAGCCATGGCATAGGAACAAACTGTCTACAGCGTGGCTTGTTACTGAGATCAGGTGTTGCAAAGCTAGAGCTTCAGCCTTTTGTCACTGCCTGCCACGTCACCCTCTGCAGTCTCTGTACACCTTGTCACCGTGTCACGTGGCTGTGGGGCACAGGATTGCAGGGTAACCACTGATGCTAGCGAAGCAGCAAAAATCTCCATTGACCAGAACTTGCCAATCAAAATGGCTTCTGAGGGTGACTCTCAAACAGAATTACCACCCCAACAGGAGTAAGTGGCCTGACCCGAAGCTGTACCACTGATCGGACCGTTACTCCTTCTGACTAATACATATCTAGCATGCTTACCAGTGAGTGGAGTCAGAAACCCTTCAGATAATCCATGGTTGTAATGTAAAAGTGGGCATGTCCTATGCTTGATCAGATGCAAAGAGACTGCACGATCAGTCAAATACTCCTCTAGGCAAAGCCGATTCAAGGTACAGGACCTAGCTGGGATCTTGTCTATATTAGAAAAGTTTTGTAGGTAAGCCCTCCTAGTGTAGGTGCAGCTTGTACAGCATGGCATAAAATAGTTTGTACTGGCATAGCTTACACTAGTTCTCTGACAAACTATACTGGTGTAAAAGTTCTTGTCAGTATAGGTATGTCTATGCTAGTGCTTATACTAACATAACTGTGCTGGTATGTTTCAGGCCTGGTCGACACCTGTGTGAACACTGCTTTGTATGGGTACTGCATGTGCAAGGCATTTTAAGCAGCCTCTTACTGCAATGCCTCTTAAGACTGGCTTTACTTTTAAACTAGGCTTCTTAGATCCCCAATCCAGGTTACAAATGGGCAAATCATTTTTGTCCATTTGTCTTTTTTTGACAAATACCTTTTCTGTTCTCATAATAAAGGGCAGGCAAGTAGGAGTCTATTTTTGTGCTTGGGATGATAAATTTAATTTCAGCATTGTAGGGATTGAAACAAACTAGGGCTGTCGTGTGATTAAACAGACCAAGTCAAAGTATGGAAGAAAAGTATTCTTTCTCCACTCTGCAGAACAGGGGTAGCCCAGATGTGCAGAGACTTGGCCAGGGTGACCGTGTCTGTGTCAAGACTGGGAACTGACATGAAATCTCCAGAGTTCCACTCTAGTCGGACTTGTATCCGACGAAGTGGGTATTCACCCACGAAAGCTCATGCTGCAAAACGTCTGTTAGTCTATAAGGTGCCACAGGATTCTTTGCTACTCTAGTGCTGACATTCGTATAGGCTTTTCCCTTGCTAGTCCCCATGTAGGAACACTGTAATTTTTGTTTTGTATTGCGTTAGCACCTGGGCCAGGATCAGAGCCACATTCTGTTCAGGGAGAATGTTTGTTTTGCTTTGTAAGTCTCCCCCCACCCCAGATGATGGGGTGAACACTTCAACATTAGTTATGTGAAAACATCTCTGTCCATATTTGGCTTCTCAAAGTATTTTGTCAAAAGTAATTTTGCGCTTAAGCGGTGCGTGTTGGTATCTTCAAAGTCAGTACATGATGACTCCTGGGAAAGGGAGGAATTGACTGTTTTGATGCTGCTGCTGGATCAAAACAGTCATCGCTATTACTATTTGTGTCCCATAGGAATTGGGTACCCTTGAAATCTGACCCAGCTACCTAACAGGAGTCTGTACACACTTAATGACTCTCTAATACTGTAGTCCTCTTTGCATGAAACATTTAGAACCAGCCTGCCGAGGCTCTGGAGAATACTAAACAAGTGTGATCCTTCCCTAGTGTGGGGAGAGTAGGCTTAATGACCTGATAGGTTGTTTCAGTCTCTGACTTATCTGGATTTACATTGCCCTCTAATGGCCAGAGGATGGAACTGTTCATCAGACCCTTCCCTGGTTTAAGAAAGTAGAGCTGCTGCATCTGTGTTTCTAGGGTCTCTGAGGTTAGTCATGACATACTGATGTAACACCCAGGTGCCCTGACTGAGATTAGGGCTCTGTTGAGTCAGGCATCATAAGCCTAGTAAGATGCTGCCCCAAAGGGCAGAGAGGAATGAGTAGCTGCCATGGCCCTGGGCAATGTGTCCTGCTATTGTACACTTATCCGTCCAGGCAAAGGAAGCTTCTCCCATCACATGGCTTATGTTGAAGGGAAGAGGGCGTGGACCTGTCTGGCCATAGTCCAGCATCTAGCAGACAAAAACCCACATCTGGCCCCCTTCACCGCAATTGTCAGTAGAAAGGCTTCATTGTAGAAGCCAAGAACCATGAAGATAGAGGGAAGGAGCTCTCTAGTCCTGGGGACCTGTATGAGGTGATGCTGATACTACCTGTGCAGAGGCGTATGGTTTCTAGCGTTCTCAGTGGAACTTCCGTTGTTAACCTCTCTGGTTCTGCTGTTTTCCTAGTGCTAGGGGTTGGAGACTGAGGTCTGCTCCCCTTCATGGAGCTTATGCCCTGTTCCCCTTTCTAACTCCTTCCTCTCTTCTCTGCAGGAGTTATGAGGATATGCTGGTGGATGAGGTGGCCCCCGATCAGTACTACTGGGCCCCACTGGCCCAGCATGAGCGCGGCAGCCTGGCGAGCCTGGACAGCCTGAGGAAGGGAGGGCCCCTGCCAGCCAACTGGCGCCAGCCAGAGCTGCCTGAGGTGATTGCCATGCTGAATTTCCGTCTGGACGCGGTTAAATCCAACGCGGCGGCTTACCTACAGCACCTGTGCTACCGCAACGACAAGGTGAAGACAGAGGTGCGAAAGCTGAAGGGCATCCCGGTGCTGGTGGGGCTGCTGGACCACCCCAAGAAAGAGGTACACTATGGGGCCTGTGGGGCCCTCAAGAACATCTCCTTTGGCCGAGACCAGGACAACAAGATTGCTATCAAGAACTGCGATGGTGTCCCTGCCCTGGTGCGGCTGCTGCGCAAGGCCCGTGACATGGACCTCACTGAGGTCATCACAGGTAATGGGTGGTCTGGGAGTGGTTGCTGGGGAAGGGGACCTGTGTAGTGCCTTGGTCTCACTGGCTGCATGTGCTCCGTCTCAGGGACGTTGTGGAATCTCTCCTCTCATGACTCTATAAAGATGGCCATTGTGGACCACGCGCTGCATGCTCTCACTGACGAGGTCATCGTCCCATGCTCCGGCTGGGAAAGAGAGCCCAACGAGGACTCCAAGCCGCGCCACATAGAGTGGGGGTCGGTGCTCACCAACACCGCTGGCTGCCTTAGGTATTTGCGGGAGCGGCGATGGGAAGGTGGCATCTGAGCCTGTGGCACTTCAGGCTGAGCTTGTGCTGTAACTGGAATTCCCCTCCGACCCTCGGGAGGCTGGTGGCTGCTTCTTCACCACAGCTCTTTGGGGAGGGGGCGATTTCTAGACTTGGTATCTGGGTGATTAGAGACAGAATTGCATGGCAGTGGTAGTGCTGGTGATGAGAAGGTATTCATCGCCTCTCCAATGCATGATCAGTCCCTGGTGTGCCTCTTATGGCTTGTCTAGCTCAGCTCTTCTCCAGGTCAGGGAGAGACTTGGGTGGTTCAGCTTGGTGGGGAGAAGGAACATGAGAGCAATCTAGTCCTTCTGATTCTCTGAAGTGCTGCCACTGTGGCTGTCTCACCCTCCAGTGCTCTCTTCCCCTCTAGAAACGTGAGCTCTGAACGGAGCGAGGCTCGTCGGAAACTGCGTGAGTGCGATGGGTTGGTGGATGCCTTGATATACATTGTCCAGTCGGAGATTGGCCAGAAAGACTGCAACAGCAAGGTAATGGAGCAACACTGTCCCATCCCCAATAGATGGGAGCATGCTGCGGGAGCCAAAGCAGTGCCTGTACTGGCATCTGGCTCTGCTTTTGTTTCTGACCATGCCTATAGGAAGAGATGTAATACTGACCTGTCTTCAGTTGCTGCCTCTTCTTCCTCCTTTTCAGCATCAGCTTCCTTCTAGGGCCAGGAGTGGAGGAGAGATTCCGGAGCCACCTGATGTTTCGAAGGTGGGGGTGGGGACTGAGTTTCAGAATGGTTTGAAACCTGGATTGATATTTCTATGCTTGGAAGTAGAGGCTACTCTGAATTAATGGTATCCAAACACTGGTCCATGGGTTGATCACCAGCAGGTGAGGGAGCTCTTGGTGCCCACAGAGCAAAGCACAATCTGAGGATCAAGCAGTGGGGTGGGGGATCTGAGGCTGGGGAGGGGAGGTAATGATGGAATTATCTTAAGCAGTAGCCTGAAGCATGGAAGTGCTGGAGAGCTACTGCCCTAAGCCAAGTAACAGTTGCCCTTTCCTCCCTGTGACCTCTGAACCTTCACACCATCCCTTATGGCTATGAAGTATCAGGTGATCAGTAAGCCAGCTGTGTCTCACTGTAAATGATGCTCTTCCTCTCTCCCCCTGCCCCCCTTCAGCTGGTTGAGAACTGTGTCTGCCTGCTGCGGAACCTATCGTATCAAGTCCACCGTGAGATCCCGCATGCCGAGCGCTACCAGGAAACGCCTCTTAACCCCGCCAACAACGCTGGGCCCCACGCTGCCAGCTGCTTTGGTGCCAAGAAGGGCAAAGGTAATGCCTGTCTTAGTGGGGAGGAAAATGAGGCTTCTTATCATGCACTAACAATCCTGGCAAGAAAGCTAAATCGCTGCTTTCCTCAAGATCTCTTGTGACAGCAGTGAGACTGCCCTGCCTGTATCTCTAGCCCTTGGTCTTCAGGGCCCTGTGGTGGGTTGATATGCTGTGTAATCAGGGAAATGACAGAAGGATTGCCACTAATTTCAGGCCTTTCCCATCTCTCTCTCTCTCTTCCCTCCCCCCCCCCCCTTTGCTTTCCTGCCAAACCACCCTGTGATCCTGTTGGTATCTCTCCTCTCCTGCTTCCTCTCTCTCCTGTCCTTCTCTCTGCTTCACCAATAGACGAGTGGTTCTCCAGAGGTGAGTACACTCTTGTCTTTTTTTTCCCTCTTACATGTTAGTTTGGGTTCTCTCCTCTGTCCACTTCCCAGTGGGTGCATGTGGGGTGGATGTTCACAACACTGGCTAAGGAATGCTCTCTGTAGGAGATGCCCACTCTATCCCAACTGCACCTCTAGATTTATTCTGGTTCTCTCACTAATTGGAGCAACTGTAATGAGGAATCTGGCTGGGAGGTGGTGGAATAAGCTATGCTAATACCTTGTATTCACTACTTTTCATTCCTTTTGAAGGCAAAAAGCCTCTAGAAGAGCCTGGTGCCGATACAGTGGACTTTCCCAAAAGAACAAGCCCTGCAAAAGGTATATTCCCTGGTGCATTTGCTCTACCTTTCTCTCCTCCTCCAGCTCTGGGTGATCTTATCTCAAACTCCATTAAATAGAAGCCAGTTAAATAAAGACTGGTTTTACGAGGGGTGGAGATAGAGACCACTAATTACATGTAGTGTAATAAAGCCATGGCACACATGAGTTCTGGGAAGAGCCCCTACTTGGCTTATAAGAGGCAGGATGGTGCAGTGGTCAGGGCACTTGCCTAGGACTTGGGTTAATTTCTTGCTATGCCATACTGTGACCTTGGGAAAGTAACTTGGTCTCAGTTCCCAATCTGTACAGGGATAACAACACTACCCTGCCTCCCCAGGGGTGTTGAGCATAAATATATTAGAGTATGAGGTGCTCAGATACTATGGTGATTTGGGGGGAAGCGGAAAGCACCATGGGTGACTGGAGCTACACATGACTTAGGTAAGGTAAGGGCGATAACAGGTATACCTTTGTCATGGCAAGTTTCCAGTAGCTACTGTTAACTTTAACTTTCCTGCTGTGCAAAACAAGTGCAGCAGTGGTATTGGCAAATGTTCCGGATTCTTTTGAAACCAGGAAGACTCTGTGCACATTACACCTTTCTGGTAAAACAAATAGTGAGTATTAAACTCCAGGAGCTGCAGGCATTCAGAACTAGAACTGGTTGGGAAAGGTGGAGGGTTTGAAACCCACGGAATGAAAACTCTTTGAAAAAATCAAAGAACTCTCTTCAAACATGTGAATTTTTGGCTTTCTCTCTCCATTCCCCACTGGAAAATGAGGTGTGGAGGAGAAATAAACCTAAACTCCACTTTTGACAAAATGAGAGAATTCAGAAAACTTTTTTGCAGAAACTTTGGCTTTCAAAAAGGCCATTTAAAAAAAGAATTTCAAATTAAATGTCATCAGCCCTACTCAACAGATTCTCATGAGACTTGTCTACCCACTGGTAAGGGTGCAGAGTCTTTTTCAGTAAAGCGCTTCGCAGGACCGGAGACCAAAGCCCTCTGCCTGATGTCACTGCAACACCAGCACTTCCAGCTGATCTGGCTTGAAGACCTGTTCTGTGCAGTTGTGGCTGTGAACACTGTTGAAGTGTCCCTGCTGTGATCATATGTAGGCAGGAAAGGCTTTTGTAAACATTACAGTTGCTTGAACTAGCTCTGTAGGTGCCAAGAGTATCTACTGATGATGAGGCTTGAGTCCTCCCTTTTTTCCCTGTATCAAGCTTTCAGACGCTGCTGTAGTTGGCTGCTGTGACCATTACCTCACCTAAATCTGGCCTGGTGTAAGCGCTGGCTTAAAGGGGAATACCATATCAAATGGCTAAACCTTACCCTTTATTAGTAACACCTTAGATTTTAAAAATTATTCTAGCACCTGTCAGTGCTCTGCTGCCTGAATTGCAGTCACACCACTTCATTGACTGAAGTAACTGTCTGGGCTAGTGCAGGAGTGGCAGCCGCTGTGCTGTCCGGGTTTCCAGTGCTATGGGGCAATGGTTTAAAAGCTAAACTGTTTTGATCTAGTTCTTATACTTCTAGTCACTTGGGAAAGGGAGAGGCAAAACCTACATCTTGTTTCAATTGTCTAACCTACTGGATAGGCCATTGTTTACTCGGTTACTTAATGAACCTCTCGGATAAGCCCTACCTGTTACTCTGTCTCACTTTCTAGGGTATGAGCTCCTCTTCCAACCAGAAGTAGTCCGGATATATATCTCGCTGCTGAAGGAGAGCAAGACCCCTGCCATCCTAGAGGCCTCAGCAGGAGCCATCCAGAACCTGTGTGCTGGCCGCTGGACGGTGAGTCACTTCCAAGGAGAGACAGACTGGGAACCTGATCTTAAAAATGAGACGTGAATGAAGCCTTGGAGCTGGCTGGGGCGAGGGCACGTCAGAAAGGAGGGATCATCCATCCTGTACTGGTATAGGGGGTCCAGGCACCCAGAGGCAGATTAAGGTTTCCTGGGGTCCTGGGCCAGAGCAAGTGTGTGTGTGCGTTTCTGCCCCTTCCCAGGGCCAACCCCTATTCCACCCAGGGTCCACCCCCCACTGCAGCCCCAAGAAGCTCTATCCTTGTGCATTGGCCCTATGGCTGCAGCGGTGAGAGCAGCCCTGGAGGAGCTTTGCAGGGGGTGTCCATGTGCTGGGGCTTCCCCCATCACCCCTGCTGCCCCAAGGCTTCTGCCCATGAGGCATGGGCGGGAGGTGTGGGGGCTTGTGTGTGTGGGAGGGGTGCTGGGGGCTGTCTGGCACTTCTGGGGACCAGGGGATGGCGCTGCTGTTGGGGCTTCCCCTTCTGCAGCAGATTTCCACTGTATGGGATGGGGGTGTGTGTAGTTTTTTGAGGCCCCTGGGCATTGGTGTAACTGCTCATTTCCAGCATTACCATGGCATCAATGCTGCTGTAGGAGCCATGTCCCACTCAAAGACACTGGTAATCTCATGGAGAGAGACTAACACTAATTCTAGCATATACCTCTCCCTCCAGAGCCATGCCTGTGCACTCCTTCAGCATAAATGTCAGCGTCTCCCCTTCTGCCCAATGTCTTCAGGCATCTGTGCTCTTGGCATCAACTCTGCATTAGTGTGCAATATAACTGGTTGCACAAGCTGGTGGTGGGTTCTCTCTGAGGTTAAGCCTCATGCAGGAATGCTAAGCAGTTCCTGCTGTAGGAGGAGAGAGACCGAAGATGTGACTGAGTGATATTGCAGGGAAAACCAATCAGGAGCTCTTATTTCTTCTAGTAGTGTCCCTGTGGGTGCTCCGCTTTTGGTGTCGGTGCATCCCTGTGCTGGAAACTGGAGATTTTAGATAGCAATGCTTGGTTGGGGCGTGCGCGCGCAGCAACTGTCTCGTGGTGGTGGTGCCTCTTGTAGCGTGTGCACAACCTGACCCCTTCAGTTCCTTCTCTTCAGTGCTCAGCTGCAGATGCAGCTCAGTGGCAGTGCTGCCGCTTTGAAAATCTTTAGAAAAGAAAATAGTTTACATGGTAGTTGTAGCTTTGATAGTTTGATTTGAGTTTACTTAGCCAGTTATTTGGGCAGCTGGAGGTGCAGGGGAGATTTTTCTTTTTCATTCCCTTCAGTTTAGTTTCTTAGATTAGCAGTAGAAATAGAGTTTTCGTTTAACCAATTTCTACATTTTTTTCTTCAAATTTCACATCCTAGTTGTGGGAAAAATCATTGACACAATATGCCTGGCTCACCTGGTTTTCAGAGATGCTACTCCTACCACAAAGCAATGCCCGTCTCTGATGGCCACGCATCTTGTGTCCGCTGCCTGGTGGAAACTCATATCCCCCAGAAATGTAATCGTACAATTTAAAAGCAAGGGCATGGTGAGACAGAGATCTCCACATTAAAATGATTATGATGGAAAAGTCCCTGCAGCCGTCTCAGGAGACACCAACAACTCATCACAGACCAGAAGAACTTCTGACAAAGGCAATCCTCAGCCTTCCAAAACCTCAAGGAAGTGAGCTTTGACCTCCCAAAACAGGGTGGCAGTCAGCCAGGAGATCACACTAGAGGAGGTACAAGAGAAGCAGAACAAAGTGCTACAAATCCTCCAACCATCCGCCTCAGCCAAGATTTCTCTCCCCATTAACGAAGCCATAATGGAACCAGCAGAGGCCATATGGCAGACACCTGAATCAGCACCACCTACCAGTAAAAGGGCTGACAAAAAGTACTTTGCTCCAGCTAAAGGAATGGACTTTCTCTTCCTCCCTCCCTCCCACCCACCCACAGCCCAACTCCCTAGTGGTGGAAGCTGTCAATCACCACAGCAAGCAACCCCAGTTCTGTTCCACACAGGACAAGGAACATAAAAGACTAGACCTCTTTGGTAATAAAATATACACCTCAGCCCCACTCCAATTCAGGGTGATGAACTATTCTGCCCTTTTGGCAAATTGACTTCTCTAATTATGGCAAACTACAGGAGTTCTTGGAGGATCTTCCTGAAGACAAATGCCCCCAGCTCAAGGCCATCATGACCAAGGGACAGATAATAGCCCGCATGCCTCTACAGGCCTCAATGGATGTGGCAGACACAGCGGCACGAACAACTGCCACAGCAGTAGTGATGCGCAGATCATCCTGGTTGCAGGTGTCGGGAATCCTGAAAGAACTACAGCTGAAGGTCAAGACTTTCCTTTTGACAGCGAAAAGCTCTTTTCCTCTAAAGCAGATGAGGCCTTACATACCTTTATTGTAAGTAATGTGGCCTGAGAGTCCTTAGGCATATACACCCTGCCTAACAAACAATGCCAATACACACCATATCAAAGAACAAGATGTCTTTCCACTCCTAACAGCGGCATTTTGACCATAATCAGAATAAACAATGTCCTCAAAGACATAGAGCCCCGCAACATCAGACCTCATCTTCTCAATCATCCATAACCAAGCCTCAATTTTGAAGTCTTGGTTGAGGGTCTGAGTGACCTCCCCCAGACTATAGCGCTATAGGACACTCTCTTTCCACTGCTTATGCCCATTTTACCACACTTTGACAGCTATAGCAATGGACCAATGGGTACTGGAGCTCATAAGATCTGGTTATTCTCTCCCGTTCCTCTCCATACCACCCATTCTCCCCCTTTCCCTGTCCCTCTTCAGAGACCCCTCTCACGAGCACCTCCTACAACAGGAAGTTGACTACCTCCTGTTTCTGGGTGCTGTGGAACGAGTTCCAAATCAATATGAAGGGAAGGGTTTTTACACAAACTATTTCCTCACCAAAAAGAGAAGTGGTGGATGGAAACCCATCTTAGATCTCCGGAAGGTAAACAAACTTGTCCACAACCGCAGTTCAAAATGGTCACATTAGCCACAATCATACCGGCACTAGACAGGGGGACTAGTTTTCAGCCCTCGACCTTCAAGATGCATATTTTCATATCACCATACATCCAGCCTACAAAGGGTTCTTGAGGTTCACAGGAGGATCCAACCGCTACCAATACAGAGCCCTACTCTTTGGCCTCTCCACTGCCCTCTTGGTTTTGTGGTGTGTTTTTTTTTTTCCTCCCCCCTCAAAAACACTCATGGTAGTAGCTGCACACTTACAACACAGAAGGGTGCTGATCTTCCCGTACTTGGACAACTGCCTATTGAAAGGTATGACCTGGGAGAAGGCGACACACGTGGTACAAATAACCATAGAGCTGTTCCACAAGCTGGGGTTGCAGATAAATTTAAAGAAATCAACTCTAACCCTGACACAACACCTGGAGTTCATTGACTCCGTACACAAACCAAAACAATACTACCAATCCACAGGTTCATGACAATGAACGCCCTCGTTTCCATGATCACCACGAGTCCACAAACATCTGTGAGGACTTGCTTTCAGCTCCTGGGACATCTGGCGGGCACGACCTTCGTCGTAAGGCACGCAAGATTCCACATGCGCTGTCTTCAGGGCTGGCTGAGCGCTGTGTGTATGCCCAGCAAACACACAGCCTAAGCAGAAGAGTCACATTGCCTCCAAAGGCCCTCACATCTTTACACTGGTGGATGAAACCAGAAAAATATTTGTACTGGCATTCCCTTTCAACAGGACCCTCCATCACTCACTATCATGATAGATGCATCCCTGATAGGTTGGGGCACTCATTTGGACCACCACATCATATAGGGCAAGTGCAGGGGAGGGATAGCTCAGGGTTTGAGCATTGGCCTGCTAAACCCAGAGTTGTGAATGTAATCCTTGAGGGGGCCATTTAGGGATCTGGGGCAAAAATCTGTCTGGGGATTGGTCCTGCTTTGTGCAGGGGGTTGGACTAGATGACCTCCTGAGGTCCCTTCCAACACTGATATTCTATAGTCAGTGATGGAAACTCAATTCCACATCAACCTCATAGAGCTCAGAGCAGTACACAACGCATGCCGTCACCTCCTGCCAAGCGTACAGAACAAATCAAGTCACATACTAACCGACAACATCACATGCATGCTCTATCAATTAATAAGGAGGCGCTTGCTCCCACTCTCTAGGCACAGAAGCCCTGAACGTATAGAATTGGTGTATCCGCAACAATATAAACATCACGACATCTTACCTACCAGGGTGCCAGAATACAACAGCAGATACTAAGCAGACACTTCTCAGAGGAGCACAAATGGGAAATACATGAATGTCTTCAAAATGATATTCCAGAAATGGGGCTACCCAATAATAGATCTATTTGCATCAACAAACCACAAGTGCCCTCTTCTGATCCAGAGCAGGTCTAACACCCAAATTGTTAGGGGATGCCTTCCTCATATTGTAGAACACGTCACTCCTGTATGCATTCCTGCCAATACCTTTAATCTCGTGACTGATTCACAAGATACGGGCCAACAGAGCACACATCCTGATTATCCCCACCTGGCTCAGACAGACTTGATTCCCCTACCTGCCGCACCTGGCAGCGTGTGCTCCACACACACTTGCCTTATGAGCGGATCTTCTGTCACAGACAAAGGGCCAAACGCTCCATCCCAATCCGGAGAAGTTCCACCTCAAAGCATGGCTCCTACGTGGCTCCAAAATGGAGAACGAGGCTGTTCAGAAAGAGAGTGAAACAGAGATGACTAAACAGCAGCCGATCTACCACTAGAAATACTTACCTCCAGAAGTGGAAGAGATTCTTGATGTGGTGCCAACAAAAACAAACCGATTTGGTCACGGGGTCTCTATCTACTATATTAGAATTCAAATAATCTGGCTTGACCATAAGCTCAATTAAATGACATCTAGCAGCTGTTACAGCCTTTCACAATAAGACAGAGGAGACGTCAGCCTTTGCTCATCCAATTATGAGATGCTTCCTAGTGGGTATACAGAACACGTATCTGGAAGTCCAACAACCTACACCACCATGGGACCTGAATCATGTACTCAGATGTCTCACCAGACCACCCCCTTGAGCCACTAGCAACCTGCTCTCTCCTACATATGTCAGTGAAGGTCGTGTTTCTGGTGGCCATCACATCAGCCAGAAGAGTCAGCAAAATAGGGGCACTGATGGCTGAACCTCCCTACGCTGTATTCACCAAAGACAAAATCATGCTACGACCTCACCTGAAATTTATTGCCAAAAGTAGCTACATCCTTCCACATAAAGCAAATGACTTACCCTCATTCTACCCTAAACCACACAGGGATTCTCAGGAGGCCGCCCTCCACGCACTCCTCTTTGCTTCGACGTTTTTGCTATCTGACTCTTTGGTGGTGAAGGAACGGAAGGAGGTTGGGTTGTGTGCACGCTACAAGAGGCACCAACGACACCACGAGACAGCTGCTGTGTGTGCATGCCCCAACCGAGCACTGCTACCTAAAATCTCTGATCTGCGGCACAGGGATGCACTGACACCTAAAGTGGAGCATCCACAACTTCTTCTGTGTCCCACAAAGGGGTGCTTAGTGTCTTTAATCTTGAGTCCCACAGCTGTGAGTCAGCTGCCGAAGGCCAGCTAAACTAGTTATCTGTGCCTTTGAAGCAGTGTGTTGCATGTGCTTTGCAAGCTGTCTGAATAACATAGCTTATTGTGGGGCCTAACTTCTTGGGGAGCCTCTGCTTTCCTTTTTCAGACTGATGACCCTGCATTAAATGCAACTTTCTCTAGTCCACAGTTGAGTTGCCCATAACTGCATAGTGGATTGTATTCTTGGCTCAAACTCTCTGGGACAGACATGTCCCTTGCCACATGTCTAGCACAGTGGACTCCTGAGTTGGTTGAGGTCTCTGCCATGCTCTTGCAATACAAATGTCAGGCAGTGGTCTCTCCAGCAATGTATCCTGTCTCTGATGTGGTCAGGCTAGCTGTGTCAGATGAAGATGTGAGAAGCGCCATAATGGACGCTTCTGTTCTGCTGTAGTATTGCATTGATTAGGGCTGTTAAGGGGCATTGCCCATCTAATGTTGGCTTTTCAATACCAGACTGCTTGGGTGGGATGATTCCTGTAGGCCTCCTGGGGAGGTCCCTCCTTGCATGGTGTTGGGGGGAGTGGCTCAGTGGAAGCATGTATGGGGCTGGGTGCCAATCCTAGAGATGGAAGAGGGGAAGGCATAATGCTGTCAATGGGGACCTGTCACCTGCCTTCTCCTTGTAACCCCATGGCACCCTGCTCTTGTCCTCCTGCAGTATGGCCGGTACATCCGTTCGGCGCTGCGCCAGGAAAAGGGGCTCTCTGCTGTTGCTGACCTCCTGACCCACGACAGTGAGCGGGTGGTGAAAGCAGCATCTGGAGCCTTGCGTAACCTGGCAGTGGATTCTCGCAACAAAGAACTGATAGGTAAGAGCGGTGGAGGCATGTTTGCTCTGTAGCTGCTCTCCACTCAGAGGGCATGTCTTGTCTCTGCAACAGCCGGGAGTTGTCATCGTTCTTGCTTGTTGCCCTTGCCTCCTCAAGGGTACTGTGATGCCCCTCATTCTTATGGAAACTGCCCCTCCATTCCTCTGACCCCAATCACGTCTAACATGAGGCAGGGGGTGCTGTGCTAACTTCCAGAATGCCTCCAGTAGGCTTTGTGGAGGGAGGGGGGAAAAACATCAGAACCAAGAAGGACCAAACACTTCAGTCCATCCATGATGATCCTCTGGACTCATCTTTCCTCCTGCGTGGCTCCCCCAATTCATTTGGCTGCTTAGTGTTCCTCATGCCTTCTGATCCAGTTGTGACTGACCTGATTCTCCCATCTGCCCCCACTCCAGGTAAACATGCCATCCCCAACCTAGTGAAGAACCTGCCAGGCGGGCAGCAGACCCCAGCCAAGAACCTGTCTGAGGACACAGTGGTGTCAATCCTGAACACCATCAACGAGGTCATTGTGGACAATCTAGAGGCCGCCAAAAAACTGCGTGAGACTCAGGGCATCGAGAAGCTGGTGCTGATCAACAAATCTGGGTAGGTGTGTCCTAGGGGAAGGGTATGCTGGAAACTTGCCTGAGACTTCCTGCCCCCTTTCTCCCCACCCTCTGTCTTTTCATGTATGACTTAGAGGGGACTGGATATTACCTTGTACTGCATCTTCACAGTCTTGTCTTGCTCTTTCCAGGAACCGATCAGAGAGGGAAGTCCGAGCCGCTGCCCTTGTCTTGCAGACAATTTGGGGGTATAAAGAACTGCGGAAGCCACTGGAGAAAGAAGGATGGAAGAAATCTGACTTCCAGGTACCTGAGGTGACTGGGAGGTTGTTGGTGAGGAGGGGTCATTGGCTTTCAGAGGGTGGGAAGAGACAAGGTTCGTATTTGGGGAGGGAAACTCCACTGGACCTTTTTAGCATGTTTCTAATAATGCTTCATGTTTAGACTCCTTCCCTGTTGCTGATGAGCAGTGGCCAGCCTTCTGGACACAAGCTGGTCCTGCCCTCCTGGTGCCCCCAGTAGCCCTGCTGAATCCTAGCTGTGTTTATATGAAATCCTGTAGAGGAAGGCTATCCTGTGGCTAAGGCACGGGACTGGGACTCTGGACATCTGGGCTCAGTTCCCAGCTCTCCTTGTGTGACCTTGGGCAAGTTATGTGGGGCCAGATACTTGGAAGCCAGCAGCTCCCATTTTCAGTGTGGCTGGGAAGGTTCTTATTTTCAATAGATACTGTTGGGTGCTGAGAACTCCAGACAATCTGGTTACTTTTCTAGGAACAGATTTTAGAAATCTGGCTTTAATCCCTGTCTGGTTCCCATTTGATAGATGGGGATGGGCACTTCCTGCCTTTCCGCAGAGCTTCATAAGTGTGAGATAAGTATCTGAGGTGCATGTGTATGTGGGATCCAGTATCTGAGCAAGTTCCTAGATGGCACTAAACTTCCCCCTTGATAGACAACTGTTCTCACAACTTGCAGAAGAGTCAAAATGCAGAGAAGCTTATTCACCAGGCCAAATCCTGTCTTCCACTGCATATTGAACCTTTCCTGTCAGTGGCATGCAGCCTTCCCTGGCATGGGCTTGACCTCTCTTCAGGCCTTCAGATGCTAGAGGGGAGCACACTTGGATCAGTCCAGATTCTGCTGTTGCTGGGCTCCAGCTGTAGAGGCCTAGGTGTCTTGGTGTGGCGGGCTAAGGGACCTATGTCTGTGTGATCTAGCAACTGGGATGTGTGGGGTCATGGATATTACAGGCCCCTCTCCTGTTTCAGGTGAATCTAAACAATGCCTCTCGGAGCCAGGGAGGTAACTCGTTCGATGACAGCACCTTGCCCCTCATTGACAGGAACCAAAAAGCAGGTATGTCATGCCCTGTAGACAGCCGTGCAGCCCTCACAAGTCCAGTCATATCTGCTGAACCCCTATGTTCAGATTGCTTCAGTTGCTTTTGCTGCAAAACCCAACGTGTTTTCCAGTGCAGTTAGTGGGCTCCGTGTTCCAAGAGCTGCCTCTGCACCTCACTCTTGGTGGTTTCGCTGGGAGCTGTTTGGAGCACAGACATTGTCAGAGGTGTTGAGCAAACTTTTAAGAGTCCATGGATTAGACTGAGAATGTAGCTGGTGCTTGTAAAGGCCCTGTAGCATCTTGCATTGGGTTTGTGAGCCAGCTGACTTCACCGCAGGGCTTAGGTGATTCTTGCCTGCCTGAGTGAGCCCAAACAATGAACCAGCTTATCTGCTGTCTGAGAGTTTGCCTGGCTGAGTGAGTACTCTTGAGGTCTGGAGTCTGAAACTCCCATCCTTTCCCTCTAGATAAGAAATCCTCCCGAGAGGAGATCCAGATGAGCAACATGGGACCAGGTGAGAAACTGGCAGCTGGCTTATGGCACAGAGACACAGACTAGAGTATGTGGGGATCTGCCTAGAACATGTCCTGCTGCTTAGACCTGAGCTAACACTGCAGAGGGAGGGAATGTGTAAAGGGTCAGGAAAGTCATTGTAAATAGCTCCTGACCCACACTACCAGCTTCATGCGGCCTAAGCTCCCAGCTGCTAGTTGGAGGGGCCTGTCTCACTTGCCATGTGTCCTCCTAATCCAGACAACAACTATACCACACTGGAGGAGAGAGACCATAATAGGACCCTAGACCGGTCTGGAGACCTGAGCGATGTGGAGCCGCTGAAGGGAGCACCGTTGATGGTAAGACCTGCTACCCCTCTTGAGTCTCCTTAGTCCCCTGCTACTTCTGCTCTGCTCGCTTGAATCCTGGAAACCTGGGGCAGGTGGGGAGGGAAGGGCTCTGGACCTAGGGGGTCAGGACAGGCAAACTGGAAGAGGGATACTTGTTGGCCTCTGTGTTGGAAGGAGCCACGGAGAGGACCCAGACTGTGTCAGATGACTCTGCTTTACTGCTCTGCCCTATCTGCTGACTGGACAGTCCCTGTCGTTCCCCTCAACCCATCAAGCTCAGCGTCCCTTTTCCCCTTCCTGTGTCTTGCATCCTTCCCCACACCCCACTAATAATGTGTGTCTGCAGGAGGATGAAAGGCAGAAATCCCTGTATGAGGAGGATGACGACCTGTTGGCTTATCCCCCTATGGTATGTTCCAGACTCCCTTTGAGTCTCCTGCTCATGTACACCAGGAAGCTGGAAGATAACCTTCTTGGGCAATCTGGTGGTGCTTGGCCAGTCAAATCATACTCTATTCCAGATCCCAATCACTAGCTGATCCGTGACCATAATCTACCTTGATTTGTTTTGTTTTGCTTGGTGTGCATTGTGCTCCTGCTTGATGACAACTCCTCCCCCCGGTGCTAACCTGTTCTCATCTCTCTCTCTCTTTCTCTCTCTCTCCACAGCAGAAGATCTAGTCTCCTCCCTGCCTCCGCTCAGTTTGGGTTTATAGTATGTTATATACAACTCTTTCTTTGTGGTGGAATGGACTGATTTTTACCTTACTTTTGCTGGACTCTTTGTGCCAACTACCCAGCCAAATGATTGGCCCTCTGCACCCCTTCTGCCTGGGGGTGGGGGACATCTGGACAGGGCCCCCTCACTCCCTTCTGTAGACGGCTGCCCCTCGATCCTTGGACGCCTTTTATCTTTCCTTCCAAGAGCAACTCCTGCAGACCAAATACTTCTGAGGGATCTCACTGGAGCAACTAAGGCAGGCTCTTCAAGGAACTCCTCCTCTGACGCCTCAATCTCCTGCTGCACTCACAGCGCAAGGTGGATCTCAGTGGAGCCCTGTTATACTGGGACTGCTTTTCCTTTAAGAGACATCAGCTCTGCTCCTGGAGGCAGGGGTCAAAGCCCACGGCCGCCTCTTAGCCTATAGAATATATTTTTGTGTGTGATCACTTTGCAACAAAGGATGCTGGGAATACGGGAACATTCCAGGCAGTGGTGATGGGAGGGGTCGGGACTGGCAGTTGCTGGAGGGGGAAATCACAATACTCCTGTCTCATGATTGATTGCATTTGGATGTCAGCTAGTTGTTGGGGGAGGGGAGTTCTGTCCTGAGCAGACTTCTGTTTGGTTGGCCTATCGCCTCTTATATGGGGGAGGAGAGGTGTGTAAATGGATGTGCAAGGGTGGGGATTGGATCACTTTGCTTCCCACTCTCTAGTGGGGCCTGGGTGAGTGTTCATCCGGATGGGTTGTTCAGGGGCAGGTATTTGAGAGAGGAGCCAGCTTGGGAGAAAGTGGCGAGGGATGTGAGGGGAAAATATCCTGGTATGTAGCAGGGGCAGAGCTGGCTCTCCGATGGGAAAAGGATGTCGGGTTTAAGAGATGCACTGTTTCATTAACTGTCCTAAGTCTGAGAGGTGCCATGGCATAGGGTATGCAGGGAGGAGGGGGGTGATGGATTGGGAGGGGTGGTGATAGGAAGCAAAAACTGGCTTGTAACTACTATCCCCATCCCATACACGTCGGGTGAATGCAGCAGTGTCTGTCGGTCTCTCGACACGTGCCTTTCTTTGCCACTGTGAAACAGTTTCTTCCAAGTTGTAGGCTCTCTTGCCTGGTAGAGGAAGAGTGTGTTTTTGGAGTCAAGGAGTTGGGGATCTCTGGCATAGACTAGCTTCTGCTCTCCTCTCCACTTGGGCTTCTGGCCTTACCTCCCCTGGACACAAGGGGTAGCTGGATTCCCAGAAATGTTTGGGTTGTGGGGATAAGTAAGGCCTTCTCTGTCCTACCTAAAGCCTCATTGGAGTGAGGTAGGGAAGGAAGAGCATTGTCAACCTGCACATAATGGGATTGCCTGCTGAGACTGGGAAGCTTCAGGGACTTGGGTGGGAACACCAAGTGGTCTTGGCTTTCCCACCCCATTCAGCCAGGTGGAAGGGGAAACCATGGGTGCTCTGATGAAGGGGGTGTGTCTTTGCCTCCCCATGGAAGACGTTCCTAGCCCCTCTTCTGCATACAGTGCAACTGTAAGCCTCCCCTTAAGGCCGCAAACTGGACCTGGATCGCTCTAGTCTTGTGTGTCAAATGGGATTCTCATTTTTCCCCCCCCCCCCACTGTGCATGCACTACACAAGGGAGAAGGTCTGGGCTGGGAGATCTCTGTGCCTCTCTAACCCCACCTTTGTCGCTTCCAGCCTCTTTCCTTTGGAAGGGACTGAAGTACAAATCCAAGCTGTCTTTCTGGGGTCTAACTCATACGTAGGTAAAACACTAATTCCTTTTTAATTCCAGATGAACCAAAAACTCCTCCTTTCCCCCACAGACTGCTTCAGCACCTGCAGCGGGGAACCAATAACTGACTATTTTGCTCTCTTCTGCACCCCTTGTTCTGGGGTGCGGGGAACCTGTTCTTTGTCTGATTCCTGCGCGCGCTCTTGTAATGCTTTTAAAACAAAATGATTTTTTATATAAATAAAGTTTTTAAAGTGTGTATCTGGGGAAAGTGGAGGTGCTCCTTCAGAACTGGCTAGAGGCATGTGCCAGGGTAAGACAAACCAGTGTGGGGCTGGTCCTCTGGTAGGACCACGGAAGGGGTTTATCCAGTATTCTGACTCCCAATTAAAACTGACTGAGAAGCTCAGATGCTACAGTATTTGATCCTCACGCAGCCCTGTGAGGTAGGGCCATGCTGTTTATCCCTATTGTACAGGTGGGGGGAACTGAGGCACGGACTAAAGGACTTGCCTAAGATCATATGAGGAGGCTGTGGCAGGTGGAGGACCCCCCCCCCCAATTCAACTCCCTCAAGTCCTCGGCTAGTGCCCTAAACACTGGGCTTATGCTTTGCTTGTAGCTGCTACTGGATTAATGGATGCCACGGAATAGAGACCTTTATAGCAGAGGTCCTAGGCCCAGTCCCCACCACTCGTCACCTAATGGTGGCAACATAGCACGGCCATGCACATCAACACTGCTTTGGCCGTAGGCCTAGCTGGTGTGGAATGTTCCTAATTCACAAATTTCTCTGCTACTGCTCCTAGCAGCATGGATGGACTCAGTACTTCTGAGATCTGCTAGAAAACTGGGCTTTGGTGCTTGAGGTCCTGAGTTCAAAACTGCTGGTGAGCCAGGCAGGAGTATTGCTAAAAGCAACCGGTAACATTTCACATCCATTTGAGCTCAAGCTCGTCACATAGGTGGGGAAATTTCTTCCTGTTACAGATGGAGAAACTGAGGCCCAGAGGCAGACAGACCTGCCAAAGGTGCAGCATTAATTAGAGCTGGGCACATAACCAGAGCTGCACTATTCCCCTGCTCAGCCTGGCCCTGCCCTGGGTGTAATAGGGGCTACATTGCTAGTGTCCTCTCCAGTTGTGCACCCTCGGCAGAAGAGAGTTGAGTTTGCCCAACAATGGATCACTTGCTGCTCGGTCACCCCTGAGCTTGCTTTCCATGCATTGTTGAGTGGTTCTCAGCTAGGATCTACTCTGTGGGGCGGGGTGGTGGTGAGAGAATTCATGTTGCTTTCTAGGGTGTATGAGCCCTCTAGGGCAGCATAGGCCAGTGTGTTGCCACTACTTTGAGCACCATAAGAACACTCCCTCTTGGCTACAAAAGAAGCACTTGTCAGCCTAGCTCAGCAGCATGGGTTTTTTAATCCCAGATTCCCATAGCAGCAGACTATCCCGCTTATGCTACTCCTTGTTTCCCCCTCAACCCTGTAATCTAGCCTGCTGGGGCGAGTCCCCTTGCCAATAGTGGCAGTGCCCATGATCTGAGGCCTTTGGTGACCAACAGTCTTGACCACAAGCTGGCCCCTGTAATCCTCCCCCGGGGGGCAGTGAGGCAGGGATTGGTGGGGCTCTTCCCCAGGGGAGTATTCCTTGGACCGGTATCACGCTCCTGGGTCAGTTGTGCGGTAGCTGGGCTAGTTTGGTTGGCTGGCTGTGAAGTAAATGGTTACTCTGCACGCACACAGGGCTGGGTGCAGCCAGCTCCTTACATCACAGAAGGAACTGCACTTCATAACCTCCTAGACAGCTCTTACCTGGACTCGTTCTTAAGGGCCTGGCCACTAGCTAATGGCAAAGCTCCTATCGCAGTCCCCTCCCTCTCATACGGGTGAGGTCCAGCTCTTTCCATGAGTGACTCTCTAGTGCCCGTCCCAATTCTTGGCTCACTGTGCCTCTTTCTCTGTCCACAACCCTTCTGCTCTCCAATTCCCACAGGCTGCCCCTAGGTGGGGCGACCGCTTCCATGCACAGGAGCAATATAGTAACTGGAGTTCTGAACAGCCCAACTCAGTTGCTCTTAATCCCCCCAAGTCTCTGAATAGCAGGCAACTGCCCCCAGTGGGTTGTTTAAACAAAGCTATTACAAAAATGTCATTTGCAGTCACAATGCTGTTAATGTGCAGTGGGCTTCTGCAATGGCCTCTGTTGGAAAACCAACATTGTGAAAGACACTTTTAAATCCAGTTGGGGGTCCCTGACCTTGCTGCCCTGTAGCAACTGTGTTGGCCTCTTCTGTGATATGAGTTAACAAGGAGCCAGACCCTGTGTCTCTTAGCTGGCTCCATCATCAACTTCCATGGTAAAATATTTAACTTAGAGCTGCTTCAGTGGGTAAGGTGTCATTGAACTGATAGGGTGGGGGAGCAGAAAGCAAGAGCTAGCTTTGCAGCTGCATTGTAATACCTTGGAGAGCAGTGACATGCTGAGTATGGAAGGTAACACTGCAGAACTCAAGGTTTGGCCTCAGCAGTTACGGTTCCTCCTTGTCTAACAACATGTTACAGAGCACAACAGGTGGTGGCACGCGTCCAGCCTCCACTCTCAAACACAGGCCTTGCTCACTGGCCTGGAAGCTGGTGATTGCTGATAGGAGTGATTGTGACCTGATTACGTTCATTATGGATGAACTGCAGACAGTCCCAACCGCTAACATACTTGGTGCTGCCAAAGAGCCAGCTTCCCCAAGCAGAAGGCTATGGGCTTTGTGAACAAAAATTCAGATGGAAAAAGGTGAATCAAAATTGGGAGTTAAGAATTTACTAGCTGTCCAAAAAGTCACAATAGTCGGAGAACAACCCTTCCACGTTGGGAACTGAAGACCGCAAGTAAAATTATTATTTCTATATAACAGATGAGGCCTGGGGGGAAAGTGATGTGGATGGCAAAAGTGTAGACAATTGATATTTGGAGGGGGCTAAAATACTGGAGGTGGAGAACAATGGGAATCTTAGTGGTCCTTTAAATGTCTATTACCAGATGGAGACAGTAAATAGTTATTGAACATATCTGCCTTTTCTGCATTGCTATATATTTCTGGTCTGTATTTGGAAAGGAGGTGTCATCAAAAGTGAGGATACTACTTTCCAGTTCATTTGTAATTAGAGCTGGGTGTGAAAAATTTCCTCCTCTCATCCCATATTGGGACGGAGTCAATCTGTTTTGGATTTAAAAAGCAAACAAACTTGGTTTGGAGCAACCAAAACATTGTTTTGATGATTTTCTAAAATTATTGACCATGGCTTCTGAAATTTTTACTCTGCTTAAGTTTTTTTAAAAGTCATTTTAAATCAGAAACTTGATTTTTTTTTGGTTTTTGTTTTGAAAATGTTAAATGGAGGCATTTTGACAATGCTGAAACTTCTTAAATGTTTGTCTAGACTGGGGCCTTGAGAGGTCAGCTAATCCAGTTCCCTGCATTCGTGGTAGGATTAAGGGCTGGTCTACACTGGGGGGAGGAATCGAGCTAAGATATGCAACTTCAGCTATAAAAGTAGCAAAGAATCCTGTGGCACCTTATAGACTAACAGATGTTTTGGAGCATGAGCTTTCGTGGGTGAATACCCACTTCGTCCCTTGCATCTGACGAAGTGGGTATTCACCCACGAAAGCTCATGCTCCAAAACATCTGTTAGTCTATAAGGTGCCACAGGATTCTTAGTCTGGATCTGTAAAAGCAGCAAACAGGGCTACCCCTCTGCTACTTAACTTCAGCTGTGCTATTCACATAGCTGAAGTCAAAGTATCTTAGTTCGATTTACCTGGCTGTCCTCATGGCGGCGAGTTGACTGCCACGGCTCCCCCATCCACGCTGCTTACTCCTCCTGCCGAGGTGGCGTACAGGCGTCGATTCGCGGAGCAATTATCGCATCTCATCCGGACGCGATAAATCGATCCCCAATAGATCAATTACTACCTGCCGATCTGGCAGCTAGTATAGACGTACCCTTAGTATTATCTAAACCATCCCCCACAGGTGTTTGTCTAACCTGCTCTTAAAAATCTCCAATGATGGAGATTCCACAACCTCCCTAGGCCATTTATTCCAGTGCTTAACCACCCTGACCAAAAGCTTTTCATAATGACCAACCTAAGCCCATTGCTGCTTTGTCCTATCCTCAGAGGTTAAGAACAATTTTTCTCCCTCCATCTTGTAACCTTTTAGTAGTACAGTCATGGCACTGATCACCGGCGGCCCGCTACCGATCTCCACCGCGCCTGGGTGGTTCAGCGCCACCTTGGCCTTCACGATCTGCCTCGCGTTCGTTGCAATCTGACGTGGGTTCATGTCACAGCTACTTAGCTCCTGGCCATGGCGAGGGTACCACCGGCCCCTGGCAGGAAGAAGGCCATGAGTCTGTGCAAGGGTCTTCCCAATGGCCTTTTTGGACACTGTGGGTGTACCACCAAGCCCAAGGTGCCCCGTCAGGGGCCTCCCGCTCAGCCCATTCAGAGCCTCGGGTGCCAGAGGCCACCTTAAGCCATCCTGCTCCAGGGGGAAAGGAAACTGCAGCCCCAACTCCTGGACAGGTCCCAGACCCTGGTGTTATGGACCCCGGGCGACGCGATCCATCTCAGCAGGACATACTACTGTGGCATCTTCCTCATATTTCCCAGATGAGGCAATGGCGGGGACAACGATCTCGGGTCCCCCTCCAATAGACCTCCGTGCCCACCAGGGCCTCCTGCGCAGAGTGGCATGAAACATGAACCTCCAAGCGGAGGAGGTGATAGAGTTGGAGGACCCACTGGTAGACATTTCATCAGTGGAGACCCCATCCTGAGTGGCTTTACCACTCATTTGTACTATACAGCCATAATGATCTGGCAAACGCCTGCATCCATCCCTCCAACTGCTAAAGGGGGTGAAGAGGCAATACTTTGTCCCCTCCAAGGAGTATGAGTACCTGTATACTCACCCTCAGCCCTGTTCACTAGTGGTGGCCTCGGTGAATGAGAAGGAGTGACACGGGCAACGGGTTCCGGCGCCCAAATTGAAAGACGCCAGGCGTCTTGATTTGTTCAAGCACAAGATATACTCTTCCGGGGAGCTGCAGCTCAGGGTCGTGAACCAGCAGGTGCTCCTGAGCCGCTATGACTACAATTCATGGAACTCCATGTTAAAATTTAAGGCGCTAGTACCTCCAGAGTCCAGAGAGGCGTTTGGGGCCCTGGTAGAGGAAGGCAAAAAGGTGGCCAGGAACTCCTTACAGGCCTCATTAGATGCCGCAGACTCGCTGCCCGGACCCTTGCATTGGGAATCGCCATGCGCACATCGTGGCTTTAGGTGTCTGGCCTACTGCCAGAACGCAGCAAACTCTACAGTATCTTCCATTTGAAGGGCAAGGCCTGTTTTCAGATAAAACCGATTCCAGGCTCCAAAGTCTTAAAGATTCCAGGGCCATAATGAGCTTCCTAGGAATGCACACGCTGGTCACACAGCGCAAATCCACCAACCACCAGCCCAGGCAGAACCAAGGCCCAGCTAAACCACCGGCAGGACCCAAACAAAACTTTTGAAGGTACGTCCGAGGAAGACATACCAGTCACCAACCGGGATCCTTCCCCTCTATTTTGGGATCATCTGTCCCGGTTCCACTGTGCATCGTTTCTCGTAACTACAGACCGTTGGATTCTTTGCACAGTGGAAAGGGGATATTCTCTCCAATTTTCTTTCTCCTCTCCCTCCTTTCCTCTCTCCCCGTCCCTCTTCAGGGACCCTTCTCACGAGCAACTCCTTATGCAGGAAGTGCAGACGCTCTTAACCATGGAAGCAATCGAGGAGATTCCAAAGGCGCTAAGGGGTAGGGGTTTTTACTCCTGTTACGTCCCAATCCCCAAAGCAAAGGGCGGGCTTCGGCCTATCCTGGACCTACGCGGACTCAACAAATTCATGATCAAGCTAAAGTTCCGCAAGGTGTCCTTAGGGACCATCATACCTTCCCTGGATCCTGGAGACTGGTACGCTGCCCTCGACATGAAGGACGTGTCTTTCCACGTAGCAATTCTTCTGGCGCACAGATGTTTCCTTTGCTTTGTGATCAACTGTGAACACTATCAGTTCATGGTCCTTCCTTTCAGCCTTTCTACGGCTCCCCGGGTATTTACCAAATGTATGGCTGTCGTGGCAGCCTCCCTCTGTCGACAATGGATCCAAGTATTCCCGTATCTCAATGATTTGGCTTATTTGAGGTCGCACCAGAGAACAGGGGCAGTCCCACGTTCAAGCGACCATGGCCCTGTTTCGTCGATTAGGCCTCCTCTTCAACGTGGAAAAGTCATCTCTGGAATCAATTCAGAGAATAGAGTTCATTGGGGCAGTCTTAAACTCCAGACTCGCCCGAGCTCTCCTACCAGACGCCCGCTTCCATTCATTGGCGAACCTTATCCGCAGCCTTCAAAGTTTTCCAGCCTCAATGGTGAGAACATGCTTGAGCCTTCTGGGGCACCTGGCCTCCTGCATGCCAGACTGCGCCTCCACCCACTTCAGGCCTGGCTGACAAGTCTATCACCCAGGTCGAGACAGCTTAAACATGGTGGTCCCAATCCCGGAAACAATCCTAACCTCTCTCCGCTGGTGGTTAGACCCCAGGACAGTATGTGAAGGGGTACCATTCCACACTCCTCAACCCTCCTTGTCTCTGGTCACAGATGTTTCATCCCTAGGATGAGGCACCCATCTTGGGAACTTTCGCGCACACGGTCTATGGACAGCAGCCGAGCTGTCTCTACACATCAATGTACGAAAGCTGATGGCGGTACGCCTGGCGTGCCAGATGTTCCAGGAGCAACTACATGGCCCTTGCGTGGCGGTCCTCACAGACAACACCACGGCCATGTTCTACACCAACAAACAAGGGGGAGCCCTCTCCTCCCCTCTCTGTCAGGAAGCCATTTGCCTGTGTGAGTTTTTTGTATAGCCCACTGTATCCATCTGGTGGTGTCCTTCCTCCCAAGGGTCCAAAACACACTGTCAGATCACCCCATCAGGTCCTTCCAGTCCCACGAGTGGTCGATTCGTTCTGATGTCATCCACTCCATCTTCCTGAGGTGAGGATTTCCCCAGGTCGACCTGTTTGCCTCATGCCGCAATCGGAAGTGCCAGATATTTTGCTCTCTCCAGGGACGCTGGCCGGGTTCTCTCTGATGCCTTCCTGTTCCCGTGGAAGGGCCAGCTGTTCTACACCTTCCCTCCATTCCCGCTGGTCCACAAGGTCCTGCTCAAGGTGCGCAGGGACAGAGCACGTCTGATTCTGGTCACCCCGGTGTGGCCCAGACAACACTGGTGCACCACACTGCTGGAAATATCGATAGACTCTCCGATTCCACTCCTGTTTTGGCCAGACCTGATCTCACAAGACCATGGCCGTCTCTGTCACCCCGACCTGCAATCCCTCCACCTCATGGCATGGATGCTGCATGGCTAACTCATTCGGCGCACCAGGTACTACTAGGTAGCAAAAAACCCTCCACTCGAGCCATGTACCTGGCCAAATGGAAGCGCTTCTCCTGCTGGTGTGCCCAGCATGGCATGTCCCCCCTGCATGCATCTGTGCCTTTCATCTTGGACTATCTCCTATCCCTAAAACAGCAAGGTCTGGCGATATCATCTGTTAGGGTACACCTAGCAGCCATTTCAACTTTCCACCCAGGAGAACATGGACACTCGGTCTTCTCCAAATCCTATGGTCGGTAGGTTTCTTAAGGGACTGGACTGTCTCTACCCACAGATGCGGCAACTGGTCCCCATGTGGGACCTTAACCTGGTCCTCTCCAAACTTATGAGGGCCCCGTTTGAGCCGATGTCCATGTGCTCCCGTCTGTACCTCTCTTTGAAGACAGCCTTCCTTGTGGCTATCACTTCGGCAAGGTGCATATCCGAGATCGGAGCCCTCACTTTGGAGCCACTGTACATGGTCTTCCATAAAGACAAGGTGCAGCTATGCCCTCACCCTGCTTTCCTTCCCAAGGTGGTATCAACTTTTCATGTCAACCAGGACCTTTTCCTCCCAGTCTTCTAGCCGAAGCCACATGCTACTCGGCGGGAGCAACGGCTTCACTCCCTCGACGTTCTTAGGGCCCTCGCCTTCTATACTGAGCATACAAAGCCGTTCAGAAAGACAACCCAGCTCTTCTTTGCCGTGGCTGGCTGGATGAAAGGCCTCCCGGTCTCCTTACAGCACATCTCCTCTTGGATCATGTCCTGTATCCGTGCTTGCTACGACTTGGCTGGCATCCTGGCCAAGCCCCTCACCTCCCATTCCACAAGGGCTCAAGCCTCCATTGGCTGCTTTCCTGGCACAGGTTCCAATACAGGAGATCTGTAGAGCTGCCACTTGGTCTTCAGTGCATACTTGTGCCTCTCACCTATGTGATAGTCCAGAGATGCTGCTGCATTTGGTTCAGCAGTGCCGCACTCAGCGATATCTCACTCCGACCCCACTGCCTAGCTAAGGCTTGGGAGTCACCTAATTGGAATCGATATGAGCAAGCACTCGAAGCAGAACAGAATATCACCTTTGTAACTGTTGTTCTTAAAGATGTGTTGCTCATATCTATTCCAAACCCACCCTCCTTCCCCTCTCTGAGGCCTGGTCTACACTAGGAGTTTGTCGAATTTAGCAGCGTTAATTCGACTTAACCGTGCACCCGTCCACACCAGGAAGCTAATTAGTTCAACCTCGAGGGCTCTTTAGTTCGAATTCTGTACTCCTCCCGACGAGGGGAGTAGCGCTAAATTCGACATGGCTATGTCGAATTAGGCTAGGTGTGGACGGAAATTGACCTTAGTAGCTCCGGGAGCTATCCCACAGTGCACCACTCTGTTGACGCTCTGGACAGCAGTCCGAGCTTGGATGTTCTGACCAGCCACACAGGAAATGCCCAGGGAAAATTTGACATGCTCTGGCGCCTTGTGGATGTTCTGCAGGACCGCAGGCAGGAGGACAGAGCCCCTCTGCACTGTGTCTGCAACTGCCCTCCCCCGCCACAAAGTCCCAAACCCCCCTCACCCAAAGTAACAAGAAGGAGGGGCGACAGGGGCCGTGAAAACTGTCACTGCACCCCTGCAGAGTGCACAAATACAAGAAGGCTCTCATTCCCTAAATGTTGAGAAGTCCTTCCCTTCCTGGCTCACCGAAGCCCCAATCCCAGTTTCATCCCCTAACTGTGTAGTTGATTATTAAAAGTAGTTTGCTGTTAATTACTATTTCCGTCAAGTTTTTCTACAGAAAACTGTCTGTGAAGGGTGGGGGGAAGGGGGTTGTTAATTGCATAGGACAGTCACCTTTACCAGGGTACAGACACGGGGGCAGGATCAACAGCAGGTCACACACACAGTGCAGTCAGTAGGCACCCTGGTCGGTCTGGGAGGTGTTTTCCATGTTCTGTGTGGGTGGGGGGTACGTGATTTTGTGGCATGGGAGGGTGGTTACAGAACTTATGCAGCGGTCCTTGTCCCGGACCACAGAGCCACGCAGCAGGGGAATCTGTAACCGTCCTCCCCCGCCACAAGGTCACGTAGCCCCCGCACACAGTCCTGAAAAGGAGGGATGGCAGGCTCTGTTGAAACAACCAGTCCGGCACTGCAGTCCCCTCTAGGAGCAGGAGCCTATCATTCCTCGAGTGTAGAAGCGGTGTTAACATCACTGCACACCCTACCCACCACAGTCTGCGTCCCTGTTTCAACCCTTTAACACTAATTCATTAATAAAGAAAACGTTAATTAACAATGTTCCATTAACTTTATTTTTAAACGTGTGTTGGAAGGGGGGAAACGTGGTGAACGGGGTATGTAACCGCAGAAGAAAGTCAACAGTAACTGAAGCAGGGGCAGGTTCAGCTTCTCTGTAAAGAAACTGAACAGTCACAGGTTACCCTGCTCCCTGAGGAACCTAGCTTTCAAAGCCTCCCGGATGCACAGCGCTTCCCCCTGGGTTCTTCTAATTGCACGGCTGTCTGGCTGAGCGTTAGCAGCCGCCAGGCGATTTGCCTCAACCTCCCATCCCGCCATAAAGGTCTCCCCCTTGCTCTCTCAGAGATTGTGGAGCACACAGCAAGCTGCAATAACAATGGGGATATTGGTTTCGCTGAGATCCGAGCGAGTCAGTAAGCTCCTCCATCTCCCCTTGAGACGTCCGAAAGCACGTTGAATGATGACAGTTACCCAAGACCACCCTCAACACATTTTTCCCCCCAGCATGCATTGTGGGGAAATCCCAGAATTCAAATGGGCAGCGGGGACTGCGGGAACTGTGGGATAGCTTCCCACAGTGCACCGCTTCCACTGTCGATGCTTGCCCCATTAGTGTGGACTCACAAAGTCAAATTAGTGTCCTTAGTGTGGACACACAAATTCGACTTTGTAAGGTCGATTCCACAAATTCGAATTAAGTTAAAGCGAACTAATCTGGTAGTGTAGACATACCCTGAGTAGCTAGCAAGAAGGAACTGAGGGGGCGCTGGGTGGACTGGATGTATATATCCAGCGCCATGAAGGTGCCACTCCAGGGGGCTCCACAGCCGACCCACCGAGAGTTGCTAGGGTAAAAGTTCTCCGATGATTGTGCACACGGTGCGCGCACACCTAATTGGAATGGATATGAGCAGCGCATCTCGAAGAACAACAGTTACACAGGTGAGTAACTATCTTTTTCTCTCCAATTCTGCTCCTCCCTTTCCTCCCAGCCCCCTTCCCCGTCCCTCTTCAGGGACCCTTCTCACAAGCAACTCCTTGTACATGAGGTGCTATTGCTCCTCCCCTTTAGGGCAGTGGAGGAGATTCCTTAGGAGCCAAGGGGGAAGGGTTCTTCTCCCATTATTTCCAAATCCCCAAGGCCAAGGGGGGGTCTCAGACCCATCTTAGACATGTGAGGACGCAACTGTTTATGGTAAAGCTGAAGTTCTGCATGGTCTCCCTGAGCTCGATCATTCGTTCACTGGATCTGGGGGCCTGGTACGCTGCCCTCGACATGACAGATGTGTACTTCCACGTAGCCATTTGTCCGGCCCACAGAAGTTTCCTGAGATTTGTCGTCGATCACAAGCGCTGCCAGTTCACCAAGTGTGTGTTGCCTTTCTCTGCAAGAGGCAGGTACAGGTGTATCACTACCATGACGACTGGCTGCTGTGGGCGCACTCCAGGGAGCAGATGGAGTCCCAGGGTCTGGTTAGTCAGAGAGACCCTGCCAGAGACTAGGTCTCCTCCTCAACGTGGACAAGTTGACGCTGTCACCAACCCAAAGAATAGAATTAATTGGGGGCAGTGCTAGATTTGGCTCATGTGAGAGTGATCCTACCGTGGTCCAGATTCCAAGCACTAACAGGAATCATTCAGATTCTCAAGCGATACCCCACCATGACTGCAAGGGTATGCCTGAGTCTCCTCAGACACATGGCAGCCTGCACCTATGCAGTCAGACATGCCAGACTGAGACTCAGGCCACGCCAGGCTTGGCTCACCTCAGTTTATCACCCAGGCTGATAGATTGGACTTGGTAGTAACAGTGCTGGGATGAGTCCTAGACACCTTAACGCTGGTGGCTAGACCCTCGCATGGTTTGGAAAGGAGTCCCATTCAGTGCTCCTCAGCTGTCCATGACCTTGGTCATAGACGCATCAGACATGGGTTGTGGGGGCCCACCTAGGAGATCTACAGATACAGGGCAGGTGGTTGAGGTCTGAACTCAGAGTGGTGAGACTAGGCTGCCAGATCTTTAAGGACAGACTTCAGGGTCGCTCTGTGGCCGTGTTGATTGACAAATACTACTGCCATGTTTTACATAAACAACCAGGGTGGATTTAGCTTTGGGTCTCTGTATAGCCCACTCTATGCACCTGGAGGCATCCTGTCTCCCAGGCCTGCAGACTGAGATTGCAGACCGTCTCAGCAGGTCGTTTCTCAACCACAAGTGGTCAGGCCATCAGGACGTGCTTGCTCATGTCTATTCCATGTTAGGGGTGTGTGCTCCCCAAATGCACCGGTGCTGGAAGTTTTTCCCTCACCAGTAGCTCTAGGGGACTGCCTCTGGCGTCTTCTGCAATGGCGCCCGCATGGCACGGTATAAGAGACGCTGCTGGCTCTCCCTATCCTCGGTTCCTTCTTGCCGCCAGTGAGGGTGCTGGAACATCTGCTGCTTCAGCTAGCATTGTTTCGGTAATGCACTGAATACTTGTTAATCATTCCTTTTAGTTTATTTTGGTGCTTTTACTTAGTTTCCTTTGGGTTTTTTTTTTGTTCCTTTATAATAAAAGTTTTGTTCACCTCTTTCCCCTCTCCCCCCTTGTTGCTCTTTGAGGGCAGAGTCCAGAACATAGCTTTACGGCTAACTGGAGCTGGTGCGCAAGCTCTAGATCTTTTTAACAGCTTCCAGCTCTCCCCTGAGGACAGGTCTTAACACTCTGAGCCTCATTGCATTCCTAGAGAGAGTTCTTTTCCATGGCCAAGGAACACAACGGCATTGAGGATTACATCACAGACTTGAAACAAGAATCATTCTTGCACCTTAGGGCCTGTAAGAGATTCCTGGATTAGAGGTAGGTTAGTGTCAGGCTCCAGTGATGCAAATAGACACAATAAATCTGGCATCTTGGGCGGTGGTTAGACTAGATCAGTGGCTGAACCTTTCCAGCTGACTGTACTCCTTTCAGGAGTCTCATTTGTCTTCTGTACCCTAAGTTTCACCTCTTGCTCACAAAATCAGATATAAAAATACAAGTGTCATAGCCCCACTATTACTGAAAAATTTACTTTCTCATTTTAACTGTATAATAAAATAAAGCAATTGGAATATTATACCTACATTTCAGAGTATAGTCCATAGAGCCCTCTACACAAGTCATCTGTATGAAGTTTTAGTTTGTATTGACTTTGCTAGTGCTTTTTATGTAGACTGTTGTAAATCTAGGCAAATATCTAGATAAGGTGATGTACTCCCTGGAAGACCATTGCGTACCCCCCAGGGCTACCTTTGTGGTCCCTTCTAACCCTGTGGTACTATAATTCTAAAGCTCTAGGAGCAGCTGCTGAGACACAGTGACTTAACTTTGGAACAAGCCATCAAGCTCTGCACATCAGCAGATCAGGCAAAACTGCAAGTGCAGGATTTAAGCAAAGATACACAGGTCACTGCACTACACAATAAGGCAAGAAGGAAACCCACGCGAAAAAGCAATACACTGACAACAGTCAATATAAGGGAGGGTGGGAAAAAAACGTTCTCTGGCAGGGCCAGCCCAAACACACATGGGACAAGTGTGGACCCAAGCCTGCAGACAGACAATGCCCAGCATTTGGGCAAACGTGCAGAGTATGTTTCAAGTACAACCAGGGGCGGCTCTAGAAATTACACCGCCCCAAGCAGGGCAGCGCGCTCGCCGCCCTTCCCCGGTCCCGCGGCCGAGGCAGAAGCGTCTGCAGCGGGTGCACTGGTCCCGCGGCTCCGGTGGAGTATCCGCAGTCATGCCTGCGGGAGCTCCGTCCGAGCCGCGGGACCAGCGCACCCGCCGCAGTCATGCCTGCAGCAGGTCCGCTCGTCCCGGGGCTCCGGTGGAGCTCCCGCAGGCATGACTGCGGAAGGTCCGCCGGAGCCAAATGCCGCCCTGCCGGCAAAATGCCGCCCCACGCGCCTGCTTGGCGCGCTGGGGTCTGGAGCCGGCCCTGAGTACAACCATTTTGCTAACCACAGCAGACAACAGGAAACCATAGATGCAATGCAGGAATAGGGTGAGACCTCCACCGGGAAGCCAGCATCTGTTGATGCCATACAGCAACGCCTGCCAGTAGCCAAGAACTGGTTCATCACTCGTGGCTCACAAATCACGTATAAAGTAGATACAGGTGCTGACACCAATGTACTTCCAGCACAACTCTGGCAAACATTAAAATCTAAGTCCCTCCAGGAGAAACAGGCAAATGTCTTAACAGCTTGCAATGGGATCCCTATTCCTGTGGGGGGCAGAGGCCAGCTCAGTCTGACCCATAAAGAGAAGACTAAGCACATCTTTGTTATTGTTACAGGAATGCCTGTATTGGGCTGGGATGCAAGTAAAAAATTAGGACTAACATGCAAGCAGTTGACTATAGAACACAACTTGCCGCAAGGCATCAGAACCTTAGAGAAGAAACATACTGGTGTGTTCAAAGGCTTGGGAAAAGTGCTAGTCAGGCATAAAGTCACTTTGAAGAAGGGTGCAAACCCTGTTACACACACCGCCAGGAAGGTAGTTGTGGCCTTAAGCGGCAGACTCCAGTGAGCACTGCATCTCCTAGCCATGGAACTAAAGTGTTGAGGAACCTACAGAGTTGGGGCACTCACAGGTGATAGTCCAAAAGAAATGTGGCTCTTTGTGCTTGTGTCTCAATCCCAATTAATTAAATGCTAACAGCAGGGAGCATTATTACATACTGACCAGACATGAAAGCTCGTGTGTGTGTGTGTGCAAATTTTCACCATTTTGACAAGTTCCCTGGACGTGAGAGCTCACGGTTATGTACTTTTAATGTTCCTTTTGGTGGAGGCTCGTTCAGACCCCTACCTTTTGGAATTTGCTCTGCACCTGAAGTATTCCACAGAACCCTGCAATACTGATTGGATGGCATTGAAGGTGTCCTGGTGTGCATAGATGAGATTCTCCTCTGGGGCACTACAGAACAAGACCAGGGCCCGGCCAGGGCAGGGGTGGCCTGGCCCCGCTCTGCCCAGCCCAGTGTGAGGGTACTATTTACACAAACCAGCAGTTGCCAGATGCACAATGGCCTGCCTGGCCCTGTGCTGTCAGCATGTCCCTTCCCATTGGGGCAGGCTTATGCTGTACCACCCAGCCTCCCCTCCCAATACCAGAACACCCCCCTGATTCCCTATAGCCAGAGCCCCCCAGACCCTGCCACAAATGCACAGCCCTTTGCACAACACCACCCCACCCAGCACATCTCTGCTCACAGCGCCACCCTAACTGCCTAGCACCCCACATGGAGCCCCATTCCCTAGTGCCCCAATGCACAGAGCTCCTCACCGCCCCCTCCCAGGCCCCCCAGAGACCCCCTCCACGCCCTGCCTCCCAGCCACACTCACCAGCCCTGCTGGGCGGTGCCTGTGTCTGCCGGGCTGAGGTGGCAGCTCAGCCATAGCTGATCCCAGGGCAGAGAATCGCTCCAGCCCCTTGTGTGTGGTGCAATCAGCCGGGCCAGGGCCTGCCCTGGCTGGGCTCCCTCAGGACCCACTTGCCTGGAGGGCAAGCCCCCCCACCACACCGCCCCCCCTCCCCCACCTGGCCGAGACTGGCCAGGCTTCTGCACCAGTCCCAGGCGGCTCAGCTCCGGGGAGGCAGGTGGTGGGAAGCAGAGACTGCCCCGAGCCAGAGGTGCACTGGGGTCTGGCCAGGAGGCAGAGAGAAGCCGGTGGGTGTGGCCGGGGGGCAGGCCGAGAGGAGCAAATGATGGGTGGGGGAGAAGCCGGGGGGCTGGCGGGGTCTCAGGGTGCAGTGTAAGCAGAGCAGGCCAGGACCCCTTCTGAGCATGGGCCTGGCTCCATGGCACCACTGGCGCCATTGTAAACCCAGCATAGGGGCTGCTGTTGGGGCCGTGCACCCCTGACCTGTAGCTTCCTTGGGCTGTGCGCCCCTCTCCCCCATGGCTCCGGTGGGGGCTGTGTGCCTGTGACTGCCCCCACCCCATGGGTCCCAATATTTTATTCTTGCCATCTGGACACCCGATCCGCAGGACGTTCCACACCAGTGATAGCTATTGAACATACCAAGTCTTCAACAGAGCCAAGCCGGTAACGTGTGATCAAACCGGTGATCTTCGTCCCTGATGCTGCTACAAGTGGTCCTGACGCCACGGTGCAGGGAGCTGTTGCTCCTACAGCTGCCGCAGAAAGTGCAGACGCTGCTCCAGATGCTGTGGAGATGCCTACGAGGTGCTGTCCAGGGAGCTCGTCAGCCCCCTCTCAGACTGAAGTTGTGCAATGAGTGACAGCAATGGGGTTGTAACTCTTTGAAATACGTCTTTCAAGGGAGGAGGTGTGTATGGTGTACAAGGATAGGGTGGTGTCCCTTTCAATCGGAGGTGAGCCCTCTAGTGGCCACAAACCTGCCAGAATCGCTTGTGTTAGTCGGCAGGCTTGGCAGGTCTGTTATTTGGGACCCAGCTGTGCCTGTGTGCTTTCCTCATGTTGTTGTATAAAGAGCAAAAGACCCCGACAGAGGAAGCGTTCAGGGAGGCCAAACACGATACCTGTTGTATTAATCTTGATGGAATATATGGGCCCGGAGTCAAAGGTGTTGATATGTCCCTGCAGGGCCGGTGCTACCATTTAGGCAAACGAGGCGGTTGCCTAGGGCGCCAAGATTTGGGGGCGCTAAAAAGTGGTGCCCTCAATTTTTTTTACAGCGTTCTTACACCCCCTCCCCGAGTGCATGGTCGCCACTCCACTTCTCCCGCCTCCCAGGCTTGCAGCGCCAATCAGCTGTTTAGTGCCACAAGCCTGGGAGAGGAGGAGAATTAGAGGAGGGGCGGCGAGGAGGCGGAGCAGAGGTGAGCTGGGGTGGGGAGCTGCCGCGGTGGGGGGACGCCTCAAGGCAGATGGGGGGGAGCTGCTGCAGGGCTGTGGGGGGATGCAAGGTGGAAGTTTTGCCTAGGGCGCGAAACTTCCTTGCACTTGCCCTGTGCAATTGGGTTGCTGTTCTCACTGGAGAATATTAAAACCAAACACCAAGAAAATTCTGTATTTTAAAGTTGAGAAAAAAGCGGAAACTTCTGAGGTCTCTCAGGGCCACTGCAGGCAGGAAAGGGAAATAAACAGGCACAGGAGCTTGGGCAGCTCTTCCTCTAAAAAGAAAGTTGGAGAGTGAAATCCCTCCCAGCGCCTCCTGCCCACAGCCAACAGCTGTTTCACGGTGTGCAGGGCGGCTCTGGGAGGGAGGGGGAGGAGTGGGGACGGGTCGCGCTCGGGGAGGGGGTGGGAAGAGGCGGGGTGTTGGCGGAGCAGGGGCGGGAAGAGGCAGGGCAGGGGCTGGGGGAAAGGGGTGGAGTGGGGAAGGGGCCTGGGGTGGGGGTGGGGCGAGGACCCCTGGGGTACAGGGGACGTTGGTGCCCATCCAGCCCAGCGTTTAATAGTCAGAGATAAGAATTGTACTGAAGGGTAGAAACTTTCGATTCTCTGGTTCCCCAGGAAGGTAAAGAGGAAGCTCTGGTTCTGAGCTGCTCCCGGGTGACAGCAGTTCCAGCAGATGGGCTGCAGTTTATGTGGTAACGTTCCGAAGTCTCTATAAGTGGCTTTGGCCTTGTCTACACTACAAGACTATTTCGAATCAACTTAGTTCGAATTTGTGGATTCGACCTTATGAAGTCGAATTTGTGTATCCATACTAAATACACTAATTCGAATTTCTGAGTCCACATTCACGGGGCCAGCGTCGACTTTGGAAGCGGTGCACTGTGGGAAGCTATCCCACAGTTCCCGCAGTCCCCGCTGCCCATTGGAATGCTGGGTAGAGCCCCCAATGCCTGCTGGGGGGAGAAATGTGTCGAGGGTGGTTTTGGGTAAGTGTCGTCATTGAACCGTCAATCACAACCTCCCTCCCTCCCTCCTTGAAAGCGCCATTGGGCAATCTGTTCGTGCACTTTTCTGGTCAGTGACAGCGCGGACGCCACAGCACTGCAAGCATGGAGCCCGCTGCGATCATCGCCGTTTTCTCCTCCTCGCACTTTATCGTCCACCTCTTCCACAGTCAGCTGATGAGAAATCGGGCTACTTTTCAATGGTGCTGCAAGCACTGGGGGACCATAGGGGACATTTTGCAAACATCAACGTCGGGTGGCCGGGCAAGGTTCATGATGCGTGTGTTTTCAGGAACTGTGGGCTGCTCAGACGCCTGCAGGAAGGTAGTTTCTTCCCGGACCACGAAATAACTATTGTGGATGAGCAGATTCCTAAAGTCATCCTCGGGGACCCAGCCTGCCCGCTAATGCACTTGCTCATGAAAGCCCTATACAGGCGCCTGGGACAGCGACAAGGAACTCTTCAAATACCAGCGAGCAGCGTGACCTGTGACTGTTCAGTTTCTTTACAGAGAAGCTGAACCTGCCCCTGTTTCTTTACCCACTGACTGTTGACTCTCCTCTTCGGTTACATACCCCGTTCACCCCGTTTCCCCCACTTCCAACACACGTGTAAACATAAAATACATG
This sequence comes from Mauremys mutica, assembly GCF_020497125.1. NCBI lineage: Eukaryota > Metazoa > Chordata > Testudines > Geoemydidae > Mauremys > Mauremys mutica. The sequence goes on from NC_059075.1 coordinate 147,065,690, forward strand.
TCCCATTGTTACTGAAGAAAGGTTTCTTTATTCATGACTTTGCGTTAAAGGGTTGAAACTGGGAGGCAGACTGTGCTGGGTAGGGTGTGCGGTGATGTAAAGACCGCCTCTAAACTCAACGAATGACAGGCTCCTGCTCCTAGAGCGGTCCGCAGTGCCGGAATGCTTCTTTCAACGGAGCCTGCCATCCCTCTTTTTCGAATTCTGTGTGCAGGGGGATATGTGACCTTGTGGCGGAGGAGTACGGATACAGATTCCTTTGCTGCGTGACTCAGCGGTCCAGGACAAGGACCGCTGTATAAGATCTGTAACCGCCCTCCCCCGCTACAAAGTCACATCCCCCCCGCCCACACAGAACCTGGAAACCATCTCCCATACCGACCATGGTGCCTACTGACTGCACTGTGTGTGTGACCCGCTGCTGATCCTGCCCCCGTGTCTGTACCCTGGGAAAGGTGACTGTCCTATGCAATTAACAACCCCCTTCCCCACGCCCCCCATTCAAACACAGTCTTCTTTGAAAAAACATGACGGAAACAGTAATTAACAGCAAAGTATTTTTATTACTTAAGTAGACACTCAGGGGATGGAACTGGGATTGGGACTTGTGTGAGTCCGGAAGGGAACGACTTCTGCAAATGTAGGGTATGAGAGCTTTTTGGTACTTGAGCACTGTGCTGTGGTGCAGTGACAGTTTACACGGCCTCTGGCGCCCCTCCTTCTGGTTATTTTGGGTGAGGGGGGTATGGGACTTTGTGGCGGGGGAGGGCGGTTGCAGATACACTGCAGGGGGGCTCTGTGCTCCTGCGGTCCTGCAGAACATCCACAAGGCGCCTGAGCGTGTCCGTTTGCTCCCTCACTAGTCCAAACATTGTTTGAGTCGCCTGCTTGTCTTCCTCACGCCACCTCTCCTCCCGTTCGCTGTGTGAGCGCTGGTACAGAGAGACTGTCTCCCTCCACTGGCTCTGCTGGTCCGCCTCGGCTAGGTAGCAGCCCATACGTTCATCGAACATCTTGTCCCTTGTGTTTTTCTTTCTCTGCCTAATCTTTGCCAGCCTCTGCGAGGGGGATGCTGTGGCAGGTCTGGAGACAGTGGAAGCTGTGAGATGGGAAACAGGGAGTGAATTCCTTGCAAAGATACATTTTTGCGAACAATTAACTGAGTCTAGGCTGTCTCTGTGAATTCTGGGTTGAGACCCCTGTGCCTGCTGGGGCACAAATAATTTTCGCGGTGGATTCTGGGTAAATGTCGCCAGTCATTCCTTCCTCCGGGAAAGCAACGGCAGACAATCATTTCAAGCCCGTTTTCCCAGAATTGCCCTGGCATACGCCATAGCGTGGCAACCATGGACACTGTTTTGCCTTTTGTGTATGTCACCGTATGTGTACTAGATGCCGCTGACAGAGGCGGTCCAGCAGCGCTACACAGCAGCATGCTTTTGCTTTTGCATGACAGCAGAGATGGTTACCAGCCATATTGTACCATCTACCATACCATAAATTGGTAATAAGATGGTAATAAGATGGGCATGCTTACCTGTCCTTTTGCACTGCACCATTTGGTGCTGTCATAAGTGCCCCTGGCCGAGCAGCCAGGGGCGCAAAAGCAAAAATTGGGAATGACTCCCTGAGTCAATCCCTCCTTTTTGGTATCTAAAAATAGAATCAGTCCTGCCTAGAATATGGGCAAGTGTACTAGAGAACCACTGTATCAGAGAACCAGAGAGCACAGCTGCTCTGTGTCAGATCCTGCATAGATTATGAGCTGTATGCTATTCACAGGGGGTGCTCCTGCAACAACCCCACCTGTTCATTCCATTCTTCCCCAGCCTTCCTGGGCTACCATAGCATTGTCCCCCCACTTGTGTGATGAAGTAATAAAGAATGCAGGAATAATACACAGTGACTTGTTAGTGAGAAATGAGTGGAAGGCAGCCTCCAGTTGCTATGATAGTCAACATAGGACATTAAGGAGTGTGGAGGAGAGGAGCCCAGCATCCTGCTGCTAGTCCAGGGGCAATTGAATCTTTTCTTTACACATGAAGGGTGGGGGCTGATGAAGCTCAGCCCCCTGTTGCTATGATGACGATGGTTACCAGCCATATTGTACCATCTACCATGAAAAATTAGGTTCACCGGACACTGGGGAACCTGACAGATAGTAGTCGGCATGGTTACCAGCATGGTTACCAGTCCTTTTGCACTGCCCCATGTGGCAATAGGCTGATGATGAGGACGGATACCAGCCATATTGCACCATCAGCCATCCATAGCGTGGGGGGAGCAAGGATGTTGGTGTTGAGTGCTGCACCATCGCGTCTATCTGCAGCATTCAGTAAAGATACGGTGACATGTAAAAGAGTCAAGAGAGGATTGTTTTCCCTTTCACTTCTGGGGGTGGGTAGGGGGGTGCGTAAATTGCCGAGCTATGCCCTGACCCACCGCGGACACTGTTTTTGTCCCTAGAAGCATTTGGAGCTCAGCCAAGAATGCAAATCATTTTCGGAGACAGCAGGAACTGTGGGATACCTTGCGTCCTCAGTCCCCCCTCCCTCCATGAGCGTCCATTTGATTCTTTGGCTTTCCGTTACGCTCGTGTCGCAGCACCGTGCTGAGTCTCTGCTATGCCGTCTGTCCGGAGATTTTTTAAAAATACTTTGGACCAGGCGTAACATTACAGTAATTCCCCTAATTAGATGCATGAGTCTCCTAGCGAGATCACCGTGAAGACGGGCACTGAAGGAGATAGAGAGCGCATGCTGCGTGAAATCTATCACGAACCACGGACCGATGCAGCCGTGCTCGGGGAGGCAATGCTCCCTGAATACCGCATGAAAGCCTCGCGCGGAAAAGGGTGCTATCACGGAGCACCCAATAAGGCAGCTCTCCCCAGGAACCTCCTGCTGATGCTTATCGATTAACGGAAGTAGAGCTTCGTGGAGATCTCCCAGGAGGATTTCTGATCTATCACCCTATATAGAGAGACCTCCTTCTCACACACTTCAGATTCCTGTTATATTAAGAATAAAAGTTAACATGGTTAAAGCACTTACCGACTGCTCCTTCCCCTGATTCAGGATCCGGGTTCATGGCCGGGGAGGGTTGGTAGGGGATCTCCGTGACGGTGATGAATAGATCCTGGCTGTCGGGGAAACCAGCGTTGTAAGCGCTCTCGCCTGCCTCGTCCTCCACAAACACTTCCTCATCTTCCCCATCCGTGAACATCATCGAGGAACTGTCTGTCGACACTGTCCCATCATCAGAGTCCATGGTCACTGGTGGGGCACTGGTGGCAGGCTCTGTAGCGTCCGTTTGCCGCTTTGATTTTTTGGTAGCCTTGTCTGGGGTCCTTGGTTTTCACGCAGCGATGCGTTGCATGACGGCTGTATCCTCTGTCTGGATCATGGCTTTGGAGACCTTCTTGTAGGTCTTTGCATTCTGTTTGTTGGAGCGCAGCTCCGAAAGCACAGACTCCTCGCCCCACACACCGATCAGATCCAAGAGTTCCCGGTCAGTCTAAGCCGGGTCCCTCTTTCTATTCAGAGATTACATGAACTCCTCTGCTGGAGAGCTCTGCATTGCTGCCGGTGCTGCTGAGCTCGCCCCGATGTCCAACCACAAAATGAGATTCTAACTGTCCAGAAAGGAAAAGGAATTCAAATTTTCCCGGGTCGTTTCCTGTGTGGCTGCTCAGAGCATCGAAGCTTGGACTGCTGTCCAGAGCGTCAACAGAGTGGTGCACTGTGGGATAGCTCCCGGAGCTACTAATTTCGATTTGCATCCACACCTAGCCTAATTCGAGCTAGCCATGTCGAATTTAGCGTTACTCCACCTGTCGGGGTGGAGTACCGAATTCGAACTAAAGAGCCCTCTAGTTCGAATTAAATGGCTTCCTGGTGTGGACGGTTGAGCGGTTAGTTCGAATTAACGCTGCTAAATTCGATTTAAAGTCCTAGTGTAGACCAGGCCTTTGTGGGGATAGCTCTCAAGGGAGGGTGGGGCTCCGTGTCCCTCTAAAATGCCCTCTGAAGCCTCCCCTCTCACACATCGTTACTTGTGCCTGACGAGCCGAGAGCAAGGCAAGACACTGGTTCTTTGAGTCTCTCTCCCTCCGGATACTCCGTCACAGGATGTGTGCGCGCCGGTGTGTGTTGTGGCGGGGGGGGGGGAGCTGTCCGAGAACGATCCGTTTGAAACCATAGGTACATACTTGGGTGGCTAGCCCCTCCCGTCGCTTGTGCTGCAGTGGCTACACTGCTATTTTTAACACACTGGCGCGATCAGCGATAGCACGGAAAGCTAGAAATGACACCAGCTGCTCCAGCGTAGATGAAGCCTGAGTGGGGATGGTGAATAGCAAAGGGTTAGCTGCTGTTGTAATAATTAGCCATTGTTACGGCAGTGTGTGACCCGGGAACCTCTTGCCAGCGGGCACAAGGGGTGTGTAGGGGCTGGGTCTGATGTGACACTCAGCACCCCTGTATTCACGCCCTACGCACCATTGTAATAATCTTTGTACAAAATATGCCTCATGAGATATCATTGGAAAACGAATAACTCACTGATCACTAATAACCACGCGTGATGTATGTCCATGGAGTAAGAGTCATGGATACAGGCTGGAATGAGAACTAAAGTGTGTTCAAGCCAGGCATGTCGGGCGGGGGGAGTTGGTAAGCTGGTCTGGCTTGGAATGTGTATTCGAGTCTCTGACCAGCCCAGTCTTCAGGCAAAGACAACGAAGGTGCATTTTTACACATTAGGTAAACAAAGCTGTTATGCTAACGCAGGGGGGAAGGAGGAGCACGGCGCTTCCTTCCCTACCAGACTCCGTGTCGCCTTCCTCACAGCTTGAATAAACTTTACGTGGAGGGCTAACCCTCAGGAGGATCCACTGCAAAGGTTCAGTGGTCCATAAAGACACAGGGTCTGAACCTCAAGTGATAAGCCATTGAATCAACTGTATAGAATATTACTGCACTATAAAAGTGTATAGAGTGAGGTCTTTTCTGAGAGCTAATGACACACTGTGACATTCTGTACCTTGGGGGGAGCGTATTGTAACCCCCATATTCCTCATTTTTATGTAATCGTGATCTCACAAATAAAGCAGGCCTTGTAAGGTATCGGGGAAAGCTTATGACCTGCTGAAAGTGATTTCTCTCTCCATATATGTATATCATTAATGCATATGAAGTTATGAGAACTGTGTTGTACGGTTGTCACTAAAACATGCTGTAAGTTGGGGGAATCAGCCAGATATTAGCTCCCTAGAGGCAACAGCAAGGAAAGTAACCAACGCCTGGGCGGGGTGTCAAATAGCCTAACAGCAGCCATTGCACGATAAGGGAGCTACAATGCAGACTCATCTGCATGAGGCCACACGAGAGGAATTGCTCAACCTTGTTTAAAGAGACTCAGCAATGCCACACAGACCTGCCTGGACGTGTGTTCTACAAGCACATGGACTGAGAGTATAAAACAGGCAGAGTGGACACATACGGGGCCAGTCTCCTGCCCCCACCTCTGCTGCAAGCAGCCAAGACACTGGGAAGAAGACAAGACTCTAACACAGGAGATCAGCCCAGTTTTAAGGAACAAGCCTGTATAAAGGACTGCAATATCCAGTGGGGTGAGAAAAACTGCTTCATCTAGTTGCTGCTCAGTCTAATAGGGTTGGGCATTTAGACTACGTGCTTTTCTTTCCTTTTCTTTCGGTAACCACTCTGACTTGTTATGCTTTAACTCATAATCACTTAAAATCTACTTTTATAGTTAATAAATCTGTTTGTTTATTCTACCTGAAGCAGAGTGTTTGGTTTGAAGTGTGTCAGAGATTCCCCTTGGGAGAACAAGCCTGGTTCATATCAATTTCTTTATTAAATTGATGAACTTATATAAGCTTGCAGCATCCGGCGGGCAGGACCGGTCACTGCAAGACGGAGGTTCCTAGGGTTGTGTCTGGGACAAGAAATATTGGCTCGTGTCATTCAGTTGCACAGTCCAAGCAGTGACTGGCCAAAAGTGCTCACTCACGTAGCTGGGAGCAGCTGACATGCCAGAGGCATGTGTGTGAACAGCCCAGGAGTGGGAGTTCTCACAGCAGAGCAGGGTAAGGCTGGCTCCCAGAGTCAAGGACTGGGGTGACCTAGGAGATCACTGGTCCAGATAACACTAGAGGGGAATGTCAACACACTGGTAATTAATATCATTGTGTACTGTATGTATTGACACCTGATAAGGAATTATGGATACTTACTGATAGCAATGTACAAAGATTATTACAGGGTGTGACTACAGGGGTACTTAGTTTCACAGGTATATGCATATTAAATTTCCCAAAGGGTGGCATGTGAGATCTCTACCCAAGAGCACACTGATCATCATAATCATTGCAAAATGTACGTATGGATAATATTTAAGGAGTTATGTATGTATAAATTTTCACTTGATTTCACTGTAAACATATCTAAGTGCTGTGTGTTGAGCAGACCAGTAATCAGAGGTGAAACTGGTAGGCTGGAGTGTATTGCTTCTTTGGGAGCAAGAAAACTGTGAAAGCTGTGAGTGTCCAGTGGAGCAGGGGCTGGATGCTCCAGGGAGGTGCTCAGAGGGTGTGGAAATTGGAGTGTACCTATTGCTGGCCTGCAGAGGAGTAGGCCGAAGGAGGACTGCTTGTGTAGCCCATGGCAGGTGGAGTTGGCAGCTTGCCTCCAGCAGGCACAGACCGAAAGGGCAGGTGGCAGCGAGGTGTCTTGCAGCCCTGGGTATCCCTAGGAAGCGTCATATAGGGCAGTGAGGTTTGTGATGGGAGCTTCCAGGAAAATCCACTAGGATGATGGATGGGGATGTTATGGTCAATGTGGGGGGAGTCAAAGCAGCTTCAATAGTAAGCCTCCAATTTTCAGAGATTCCCAACTTTCGGCAACAGTCACTTTTGGGGCTGAAATTTTCCAGGCTTTGTGCACGTGCTTCTCTCTGATTCACCACATTTCATTTCAAACATGCCTGCTCCTTCCCATGGACCCCCCGTGATAGCCTGATCCCCCCCACTCCTCCGCTGCTTTCAGACCCCAGTAAGTAGAAATTGCTCGAGGAGAGAAGTACCACTCTGGGCCTCCCTTTGGTTAGGGGGAATCCTGGGCCAGGTTGTTGTCTGGTGGCTAGATTGTGCTGATAAAGCCCAGGCCAGAGTAAGGAGCCGAGCCAGGAACATAAACCCAACTCCCCAGGCCAGTACCTCAGTCAGTAGCCATCCTTCGTCTCTACGCATCCAACATGCTAGACGCTTCCTGGCCTGCCCTCTAACCACACCAGCTGATGTTCAGAACGCTGTGACACTTGGCACCAGCTGACAATTGTGACTTTGTGCTTTGGTGCATGACCCTACGATCCAGCCTATGGCCCATCTGTGAGATCGGAAGATACGCTCCCTGCAGCTGGATCAGTAGAAATAACCCCTGCCAAGGCAGCCCGGTGGACCCATATGCCCCTCCCATCTCAGTGCTGTTCTCTTGTGGCTCTGAAGGCAGGACCCCCATGGAGGTGGGATGGTGCCAGACTGGGACTGGTGCAAGGAAGTACACTTACCAGGATTGCAATGTGGATGGAACAACAGTGGTTTGGGTTTAGGAGGCAAAGACCCATTCATACATGTGTTCCCAGGAACGAATGGCAATTCCATCACTTGGTCCAGGGAGAGATACGAGCACAACGAAGAAGTTCCTAACACAGGCATCCTCCTAGGGGAACAGACCCCATCAACACAGGAACAATCCATCAACACCCCCAATTTCCAGAAGAGGGCGCCTGTCCCCCGGCTGCAGGGGACAGAGGAGCATTTCCCTCAATGCTATTCCCACAACTCTGAGGATGAACCAAACCTCAGGCTTCAGACTGTGGGAGGCGGATGTCTCTGGCAGACATATTTTTACCTAATTGCCATGTAGAACATTATACAATTGATCACACGCATTTTGCCTTCAGCTGACACATCAGATAGCAGCCGTTCTTGGAGATGGGTCCCAAGAGCATAGGCACCAATGCTTTGCTTTGGTTTGACAAGCACCTATCCACCTTAAATGAGTCATTCCTCCCGGGATAGAAGGAATTGGCTGGAGATCAGAATTATACTGAGCAATGGAAACACCCAAAAGTCTGCTTCCCACACTCCTGAGGAGCTGCTGGGTTGGACAAATTATGACTCGTAGGCTACATTTGCTGTGTCAGCATTGCCAGGTTTGGTTTTCCTCCAGTCAGGAGGAGAGTTATCAAGGGCAAAGCTCCACTCCTCTAAATTTCTTGTGAAGCCTCCCCCTCCCGCATTATTATTTGCACCTGATCAGTGGAGATCAAGGTCAAAACCTTCTGTGACTGGGGTCCCAGTGATTGTCTTTTGAGGGTTATTTATTTTGCAGGATGTTTAACCCTTTCTGTCCATGCGTCACACCTTCCTAACTCTCTTCTGGGACCTTCTATGAGGTCCTCGCTTGGTTCAGCAACTACTCAGTGAAGGAATCCATCAGCTATCGCATCTAGGAAAATCTGAGCCCTATTATTGTTACTAGCACTTGTCCTCCAGTCTATATCTGGGAAGTTAAAGTCTCCCATGATCACACAATTCCCATTAGTATTTACTTCATTAATAACATTAAAGAGGTCTCTATCCATATCCAAATCAGATCCTGGTGGTCTATAGCACACCCCAAGCACTATCTCAGGGGAGGCTCTAGTAGCTTTCTTCCCCAATGTGATTTTTGCCCAGTCAGACTCTGTCTTATCCATTCCATCCTTTCTTATTTCTTTACAGTTAACCTCATCAGTGATATACAATGCTACTCCACCACCACCTTTGCCTTTGCCCGCGTGGAGATTACCTGGGCATCTCCCAACCATCTCCCCCCAATTCCTAGTTTAAAGCTCTCTTAGTCAGTTGTGCCAGCCTCCAGCCTAGAAGTCTATTTCCTTCCCTACTCAGGTGAAGTCCATCCCGAGAGAACAGTCCTCTGTCCATGAATGCCTCCCAGTGGCCATACATCCCAAAGCCCTCTGCAGTAAGATGTGGAGATCTGCACAAGTCTGATTACCTGCTCCTACACAGAGGGAGAAAAGAATGCTCAGGTTTGGGTAGCCACTAGTGTATGTAAGGCACTCTGATATCCTGGTGAAGGGCTTCAGAGAAATACTACTTCGATTCATTTATTGCCAGGCCAGAAGGAACCATTAGATCACATGGTCTGACCTTCTGTGTAACACAGGCCAGAGAACCTCACCCAGTTACCCCTGTATTGAGCCCAATAACTTGTGTCGCTAAGACAGGTGGACATTACCCCCCCACACTCCCTCCTGCCGCCAGTTGAGTAAAAAAAAAAAAAGACACCTTAGGCGCAGGGCCCTCTTAGGCACAGGGCCCGATTCTGGGGAATCGGGGGAATCAGCTTAAAGCCGGCCCTGCCCTCCATCATTCAATACAGTGATACCTCACCCAGTGAATGCAGCTGGGGTGCACGCGGCTAATTCCCAGTGGCTATTGCCGGCTCCAGGCGTGGGAGGGGAAGAGTTAAACTGAAGAGATTATAAGTCTTTCAGGGCAGGACCTGTTTCTTATTGTGTTTGTATAGTGCCTGGCCCACTGGGGTCCCTGGTCTTAGCTGGGCCTTGTGGGTGCTCATGCCTACAACGGGGCAAATAACTGATTGTTCAGTGGCAGTTCTGAAAAAAAAATTAGTTTGGATTGAAGTAAATCCAACTAGTCCTATAAGAAGAGGGGAGGAGTCAATGGAGATAACAACACCAAACATGAGCCCCAGGAGGATACAGGATGGGTTGCGCAGGATTGCAAGAGTGAATAGGAATCGAAAGGACTTGCAGCCAGTGGGAGCAGGGGATAGACCGGAGAATTGCACCGTCACCAGGAAAAGGCAGGTCTACGTGATTGGAGACACCTTACTGAGAACACAGGCCTGTAACCAGAGCTGATCCGGAGAACAGAAGGGTGTGCTGTCTGCTGGGTGCTAAGATACGGGATGTGGACCTGAGGCTGAAGAGGATCCTAATGGGAGCAGGAAAGAATCCACTGATTGTCCTTCATGTGGGAACAAATGATACGTCTAGATTCTCGATGGAACGTATCAAGGGAGACTATGCCAGGCTGGGGAAGACTCTTAAGGAAATCGAGGCTCAGATGATCTTCAGTGGGATTCTGCCTGTTCCTAGAGAAGGGCAACAAAGGTGTGACAAGATTATGATGATCAACAGATGGCTCAGGCAGTGGTGCTATAAGAAGGGCTTTGGGATGTGTGGCCACTGGGTGGCATTCATGGACAGAGAACTGTTCTCTCTGGATGGACTTCACTTGAGTAGGGAGGGAAATAGACTTCTAGGCTGGAGGCTGGCACAACTGATTAAGAGAGCTTTAAACTAGGAATTGAGAGGGAAGAAAACAAAGAAAGAAAGGATACAGCCGTGGGTAGGAGACTGGACATACGGAGGAAGGGTAGTGTAGATACCAGTCTAATAGGTGATGCTGGTGGTAGAATGTCTGGGTAAAGAATGTGAGTGAAACCAAGCAGCATGAATTAAGATGTTTGTACACCAATGTGAGGAGCCTAAATAACAAAATGGAGGAACTAGAGTTACTGGTGCAGGAAGTGAAACCGGATATTATAGGGATAACAGAAACATGGTGGAATAGTTGTCATGACTGGAGTACAGGTATTGAAGGGTATGTGCTGTTTAGGAAAGACAGCATTAAAGGCAAAGGTGGCGGAGTAGCATTGTATATCACTGATGAGGTAGACTGTAAAGAAATAAGAAGGAATGGAATGGATAAGATAGAGTCTGTCTGGGCAAAAATCACATTGGGGAAGAAAGCTACTAGAACCTCCCCTGGGATAGTGCTTGTGGTGTAGTATAGACCACCAGGATCTGATTTGGATATGGATAGAGACCTCTTTAATATTTTTAATGAAGTAAATACTAATGGGAATTGTGTGATCATGGGAGACTTTAACTTCCCAGATGTAGACTGGAGGACAAATGCTAGTAATAATAATAGGGCTCAGATTTTCCTGGATGCGATAGCTGAAGGATTCCTTCACCAAGTAGTTGCTGAACCAACAAGGGGGGATGCCATTTTAAATTTGGTTTTGGTGAGTAGTGAGGACCTCATAGAAGAAATGGTTATAGGGGACAACCTTGGTTTGAGTGATCATGAGCTAATTCAGTTCAAACTAGATGGAAGGGTAAACAAAAATAGATCTGTGACTAGGGTTTATGATTTCAAAAGGGCTAACTTTAAAGAATTAAGGAAATTAGTTAGGGAAGTGGATTGGACTGAAGAATGTGGGGATCTAAAGGTGGAGGAAGCTTGGAATTACTTCAAGTCAAAGTTGCAGAAACTATCAGAAGCCTGCATCCCAAGAAAGAGGGAAAAATTCACAGGCAGGAGTTGTAGACCAAGCTGGATGAGCAAGCATCTCAGAGAGGTGATTAAGAAAAAAAAGCAGAAAGCCTACAAGGAATAAAAGATGAGAGGGATTAGCAAGGAAAGCTACCTTATTGAGGTCAGAACATGTAGGGATAAAGTGAGAAAGGCCAAAAGCCATGTAGAGTTGGACCTTGCAAAGGGAATTAAAACCAATAATAAAATAGCCATATAAATAAGAAAACAAAGAAAGAAGAAGTGGGACCGCTAAACACTGAGGATGGAGTGGAGGTTAAGGATAATCTAGGCAGGGCCCAATATCTAAACAAATACTTTGCCTCAGTCTTTAATGAGGAGTTTAGGGATAATGGTAGGATGACAAATGGGAATGAGGATATGGGGGTAGAGATTACCACATCTGAGGTAGAAGCCAAACTCGACCAGCTTCATGGGACTACATCGAGGGGCCCAGATAATCTTCATCCAAGAATATTAAAGGAACTAGCACATGAAATTGCAAGCCCGTTAGCAAGATTTTTTAATGAAATCAGTAAACTCAGGGGTTGTACCGTACGACTGGAGAATTGCGAACATAGTTTCTATCTTTAAGAAAGAAAAAAAAAAAGTGATCTGGGCAACTACAGGCCAGTCAGTTTGACATCTGTAGTATGCAAGGTCTTGGAAAAAAATTTGAAGGAAGAAGTAGTCAAGGACATTGAGGTAAATGGTAATTGGGACAAATTACAACATGTTTTTTCAAAAGGTAGATCGTGCCAAACCAACCTGATCTCCTTCTTTGAGAAGGTAACAGATTTTTTAGACAAAGGAAACGCAGTGGATCTAATTTACCTTGATTTCAGTAAGGCATTTGATATGGTTCCACATGGGGAATTATTAGCTAAATTGGAAAAGATAGGGATCAATATGAAAATTGAAAGGTGGATAAGGAACTGGTTAAAGGGGAGACTACAACGAGTCATACTGAAAGGTGAACTGTCAGACTGGAGGGAGGTTACCAGTGGAGCGCCTCAGGGATCGGTTTTGTGACCAATCTTATTTAATCTTTTTATTACTGACCTTGGCACAAAAAGTGGGAATGTGCTAATAAAGTTTGCAGAAGACACAAAGGTGGGAGGTATTGCTAACACAGAGAAGGACCGGGATATCCTACAGGAAGATTTAGATGACCTCGTAAACTGGAGTAATAGTAATAGGATGAAATTTAATAGTGAAAAGTGCAAGGTCATGCATTTAGGGATTAATAACAAGAACTATTGTTATAAACTGGGGACGCATCAGTTGGAAGTAACAGAGGATGAGAAGGACCTCGGAGTATTGGTTGATCACAGGATGACTATGAGCCACCAATGTGATATGGCCGTGAAAAAAGCTAATGCAGTCTTGGGATGCATCAGGTGAGATATTTCCAGTAGAGATAAGGAGGTGTTAGTACCATTATACAAGGCCCTGGTGAGACCTCATCTGGAATACTGTGTGCAGTTCTGGTCTCCCATGTTTAAAAAGGATGAATTCAAACTGGAACAGGTGCAGAGAAGGGCTACTAGGATGATCTGAGGAATGGAAAACCTGTCTTATGAAAGGAGACTCAAAGAGCTTCACTTGTTTAACCTAACCAAAAGAAGGCTGAGGGGAGATATGATTGCTCTCTATAAATATATCAGAGGAATAAATACAGGGAGGAAGAGGAATTATTTAACCTCAGTACCAATGTGGACACAAGAACAAATGGATATAAACTGGCCATCAGGAAGTTTAGACTTGAAATTAGATGAAGGTTTCTAACCATCAGAGGAGTGAAGTTCTGGAACAGCCTTCCAAAGGGAGTAGTGGGGGCAAAAGACATATCTGGCTTCAAGACTAAGCTTGATAAGCTTATGGAAGGGATGGTATAATGAGATTGGTCTTTGACTACTAGCGGTAAATATGCCCAGTGGCCTGTGATGGGATGTTAGATGTGGTGGGATCTGAGTTACTACAGAGAATTCTTTCTTGGGTGTCTGGCTGGTGAGTCTTGCTCACATGCTCAGGGTTTAGCTGATCACCATATTTGGGGTCGGGAAGGAATTTTCCTCCAAGGCAGATTGGCAGAGGCCCTGGGGGGTTTTCGCCTTCCTCTGCAGCGTGGGGCACGGGTCACTTGCTGGAAGATTCTCTGCACCTTGAAGTCTTTAAACCATGATTTGAGGACTTCAATGGCTCAGCCACAGGTTTGATACAGGAGTGGGTGAGATTCTGTGGCCTGCATTGTGCAGGAGGTCAGACTAGATGATCATAATGGTCCCTTCTGACATTAAAGTTTATGATTCTATGAAATCTCTCTCTCTCTCTCTCTTTTTTTTGCCATAGTCAGTGAATTGAATAAGTCCATTGCAAGCCTGTTCCAGATCAAACTTGGGTTGTCTACATCCCAGCTGAGTGCCCTAACCACTGAGATAACAGTTACTCTGTGTGTGTGAGAGATAGAGAGAGAGAGAGAGAGAGAGAGAGAGAGAGAGAACAGTGACTCCACCATCAACATCTTCTCTTCTGGCCATTTTGTGAATGGCCGGAACTATTAATGTCAAATTCCCAAAGAGTTTTGGGTTGACTGAAACTGCATTATTTGGCAAATAAACTATTCATAAAAAACATTTCACTCACCTCTAGTCATCACCATAGTCCCTGAAAGCTCTTGTACAAAGGACCTTACCTGAGTTTCACAATGACCAGTGGAAAGGCTTGTGTGTTTGCTACACAGATTGAACCAGGATCTTTGACATGCTTATGTTTATACTGTAGACAGGGTCTCAGGCTCTTGTGTAGTGACTTTGTGCTGTTATTCTCTTGATTTTTGCCATTTGATTTCTCTCTTGCAAACTGCAGAGCTGCATCATGGACCTTTCTTTTTTGTTTCTTCAGACACTAGCCTGTGGCACAGAGAAGAGAGATGACGGAGGAGGAAATATGGAAATGGTGGGAGGAGGAGCCGAAGTATGAAGATGGCATCAAATGGACGTCCCTGAGACACAATGGTCCAGCATTTCCTCCCCCCTATGAACGACTGCCTGACAATATCAAGTTTTATTACAATGGGGAGATTGTGACACTCAATTCGAAAGCAGAAGAGGTTGCCAGCCTTTATGCCAAAATGCTGGACCATGAGCTGATCAGAGATGAGACCTTTCGCAAAAACTTCTTCACTGACTGGAAGGACACTATGTCACCGGAGGTGAAGGAGGTCATTGCTTCTTTGGATCAATGTGATTTTACAGAGATGGCTGCCTACTACAAAAGAAAGAAAACCAATGAAAAAGTACAACAGGAATTTGGCTATTTTTTCTTGGATGGCCACAAACAGAGAATTGGGAACTATAACATCAGCCCCCCTGGCTTGTTAGTTGGAAGGAACTCACCCAACCGGGGAAAGCTGAAGAAGAAGATCCTGCCAGAAGATGTCACCATCAACTGCAGTGAGAAAGAGATTCCTGAGCCCCCGCCAGGACACCGCTGGGGACAAGTTCAGCATAACCCTGCAGTTATTTGGCTGGCCTCTTGGAAAGAGAGCCCGCTGGGAAAACTCAAATACATGATGCCACATGCCAGCTCTAAACTCATGGGAGAAAAGGACTGGAAGAAATATGAAGTTGCTCGAAGCCTGAAGCACCACAGAGCCCAGATTCAGGAGCAGTACCGCAAGGACTGGGATTCTGAGGACAAGTCGCTGCGGCAGCGGGGGGTTGTGCTTTACTTAATTGACAAGTTTGCATTCAGAGTAGGTAATAAAACTAAAGAAGGGATGACGGCCAATACTTTTGGTTGCTGCTCCCTCAGAGTGAAGCATGTGACACTACATGAAGACCATAAAGGAGGAACAAAAAAGGTTGAGTTTAATTTCATGGGTAAAAGTTCCATCCTATACAAAAAAATGGTGCCAGTGGAAGAGAAGGTGTTTAGGAATCTCCAGCAGTTTAAGGAGGAGAAGCGGGAGAAAGATGAAGCGGATCTATTTGATCAAGTGAATCCCCAGGTGCTGCATACGTATCTTAAAGGTTTAATGAAGGGCTTGACAACAAAGGTCTTTCGAACACACATTGCCTGCATAACAATGGAACAGGAGCTGAAAAATCTCACTCATCACCACATCAAGAACAAGGTCTTGTCCTTCAACGAAGCCAACAGAAAAGTCGCAGAACTCTGCAACCACCAGCGGACAAAAACTGAACTGCATTGGTTTGAGCTACAAGACAAAACTGAGGCCAGCAGAGAGGAACTTTCTCTGTTAAAGAAAAAGCTAGAGCAAGCTACGCAAGGCATCAACACAGAAGAGCTCAAGAATGATGTGAAGAGAAAAGACGACGAACTGAGGAAATTGGATGTGAAGAGCAGGATGGAGGAAAACAAACAGCTAAACTTGAAGAGCTCCAAACTGTACTATATAGACCCAAGGATCATTGTGGCATGGTGTAAAAAATGGGGAGTTCCAGTGGAGGAAATCTACACCGAAGCCCAACGTGATAAATTTTCCTGGGCCATTCACATGAACAATGAGAACTTTGAATTCTAGTCTCTTGTTTCATGGTGCCCTCCAGCCAAGTGCAGTGCCCAGTGCCCAGAGTGGAAATGAAGATCAAGAGAAACCATGTGTGAGCTGATTCTACGGGCACTGTTTGAATGATCAAGCCATGCCGAGAAGGATCCATGGGGCGAAGGCCGCTTAATTTGAATCCTACTTTACAAAGGTAGCCCAGTGCACTGGAGATGATTCTTAGGGTATGTCTACACTACAAGAGTAGTTCGATTCAAGTTAATTCGAATTTGTGGAATCGACCTTACGAAGTCGAATTTGTGTATCCACACTAAGGACACTAATTCGACTTTGTGAGTCCACACTAATGGGGCCAGCGTCGACTTTGGAAGCGGTGCACTGTGGGAAGCTATCCCACAGTTCCCACAGTCCCCGCTGCCCATTGGAATGCTGGGTAGAGCCCCCAATGCCTGCTGGGGGAAAAAATGTGTCAAGGGTGGTTTTGGGTAACTGTCATCATTGAACCGTCAATCACGCCCTCCCTCCCTCCCTCCCCGAAAGCACCTGCGGGCAATCTGTTCGTGCACTTTTCTGGTCAGTGACAGCGCGGACGCCACAGCACTGCGAGCATGGAGCCCGCTGCAGTTATGGCTGTTTTCACCTCTTCGCACCTTATCGTCCACCTCTTCCACAGTCAGCTGCTGAGAAATCGGG
This sequence comes from Mauremys mutica, assembly GCF_020497125.1. Classification (NCBI taxonomy): domain Eukaryota; kingdom Metazoa; phylum Chordata; order Testudines; family Geoemydidae; genus Mauremys; species Mauremys mutica. Next base: position 147,082,354 of record NC_059075.1, read on the forward strand.
CTACTTTTCAATGGTGCTGCAAGCACTGGTGTTTTTAGACGCCTGCAGGGAAGGTAGTTTCTTCCCGGACCACAAAATAACTGTTGGGGATGTGCAGATGCCTATAGTGATCCTCAGGGACCCAGCCTACCCGCTAATGCCCTGGCTCATGAAGCCCTATACAGGCGCCTTGGACAGCGACAAGGAACTCTTCAAGTACTAGCGAGCAGCGAGCAGCGTGTCCTGTGACTGTTCAGTTTCTTTACAGAGAAGCTGAACCTGCCCCTGTTTCTTTACCCAGTTACTGTTGACTATCCTCTGCAGTTACATACCCCGTTCACCCCGTTTCCCCCACTTCCAACACACGTGTAAAAATAAAATACATGTTCCATTGCTACTTAACAAAGGTTTCTTTATTAATGACTTTGCATTAAAGGGTTGAAACTGGGACGCAGACTGTGCTGCGTAGGGTGTGCAGTGATGTAAAGACCGCCTCTAAACGTGAGGAATGACAGGCTCCTGCTCCTAGAGCGGTCCGCAGTGCCGGACTGCTTGTTTCAACGGAGCCTGCCATCCCTCCGTTTTGGGATTCTGTGTGCGGGGGCTATGTGACCTTGTGGCGGAGGAGGATGGATACAGATTCCTCTGCTGCGTGACTCAGCGGTCCAGGACAAGGACCGCTGCATAAGATCTGTAACCGCCCTCCCCCGCTACAAAGTCACGTCCCCCCCACCCACCCAGAACCTGGAAACCACCTCCCATACCGACCAGGGTGCCTACTGACTGCACTGTGTGTGTGACCTGCTGTTGATCCTGCCCCCGTGTCTGTACCCTGGTAAAGGTGACTATCCTATGCAATTAACAACCCCCTTCCCTCCCCCCCTTCACAGACAGTCTTCTGTAGAAAAACTTAACGGAAATAGTAATTAACAGCAAACTACTTTTAATAATCAACTACACAGTTAGAGGATGAAACTGGGATTGGGGCTTCGGTGAGCCCAGGAAGGAAAGGACTTCTCAACATTTAGGGAATGAGAGCCTTCTTGTATTTGTGCACTCTGCAGGGGTGCAGTGACAGTTTTCATGGCCCCTGTCGCCCCTCCTTCTTGTTACTTTGGGTGAGGGGGGGTTGGGACTTTGTGGCGGGAGAGGGCGGTTGCAGATATAGTGCAGGGGGGCTCTGTCCTCCTGCCTGCGGTCCTGCAGAACATCCACAAGGCACCGTAGCGCGTCAAATTTTCCCTGGGCATTTCCTGTGTGGCTGGTCAGAACATCCAAGCTCGGACTGCTGTCCAGAGCGTCAACAGAGTGGTGCAGTGTGGGATAGCTCCTGGAGCTACTAAGGTCGATTTCCGTCCACACCTAGCCTAATTCGACGGTGAATTTTGGTTTTAATAACCTTTCATCATAGAGTCCAGTTTGTTTGGGTGGTAAAGAGAAGCTAGAGAGCTTATGGGGATTGTCTGTGGCTCCATGGTATAGTCATATATTAATCCAGAAGCTGATGTGGTGAAATCTAATGATAGAATATAACACCAGTCTGGAGTGTCTGACCTGTTTTTTGACAATCTGACCGGAGGCCTGGTCTACACTAGTCTGTTATTTCGCAATTAGCCGAGTTAATTAGAAAAAAAAAACAGATTCCGTCCACACGACCAAACCGTTTTTTTCGATTCAAAGGGCTCTTTAATCCGATTTCTGTACTCCACCTTGGCAAGTGGAGTAGCGCTTAAATCAAGATCGCAATCCCGGGTTAAAGATATTGTGGATGCAATTCGACGTTATTGGCCTCCGGGAGCTATCCCAGAATGCTCCCTTGTGACCACTCTGGACAACACTCTCAACTCCGATGCACTAGCCAGGTGGGCAGGAAAAGCCCCGGGAACTTCTGAATTTCATTTCCTGTTTGGTCATCATCAGCACAGGTGACCATCAGCACTGTCCACCATCATGGGCGACCATGCAGGGTCCACCATCACAAGAGATCACGCAGTCCCGGATTCACAGATGAGCTCCAGCATGGTCTGAACGGGAGGTACTGGATCTCATTGCATGTTGGGGAGATGAGTCTGTTATGGAAGAACTACGTTCCGAAAAAAGGAATGGAAATACGTCCGCTAAAGTCTCCGGGGCCATGACGGAAAGAGGCTACTCCAGGGACACAGAGCAGTGTCGTACAAAAATCAAGGAGCTCAGGAAGCGTACCAAAAAGCCAGGGAGGCGAATGGGTGCTCTGGGTCACAGCCCCATACATTCCGCTTCTTCCGTGAGCTCTATGCAATTATGGGGGGTGACGCCACCACTACCCCACCACTGTCCGTGGATACATGCACGGGGGGGAGTTGCACGGAGCGAGGAGGAAGAGTCATTGAAGGACAAAGAGGAGGAGGAGGACAGTGCACAGGCGGCAAGTGGGGAATCCGTTTTTCCCTCTAGCCAGGAACTATGCTTAATGCAGGAGCCAATAGCCTCCCCCCACTACCAATGTGGACTCCCGGACCATGACCCTGGAGAAGGTACTTCTGGTGAGTGAGAGCCTGATCGAAGCCACATGGTGAGGAGTGGGGGGAAAACCCAGCCACACTGGGCTATTCGTGTTTAGTTTAAAGGGCTCATCCCTGCTCAGAGCCTCATTGGAGCCATGCGATAGGTGCGGGGTGTTTTGTGAGTTGTGTGAAGCAATCATCCCAGAGAGCCCGTAGGCCCTTCTTTTATATGACAAACCCACCAGGTATTGCTTGCTATGGGAAAGGGCTCCCAGCAGTTTGAAAGCACTGAAATGAATGTAGAAGAAGCAGAACCCCGTGTGCCCCTAGGCTGCCTGCAAGCTGAATTCTGTTGCCCGGCCATATGTGATGGCTTACTTGCACCAAAGTGTCCCCTTTGTTCTCTGAAATGTATCTTTTAAAATACTACCCTTCCTTTCTCCTCCTGCTGTGCTCTTTTAATCGCCCTGTTGTCTGGCTGTGCGAAATTGGCCACCAGGCGAGTTGCCTCAACCTCCCACCCCACCATAAACGTCTCCCCCTTACTCTCACAGATATTGTGGAGCACACAACAAGCAGCAATTACAATTTGAATATTGGTTGTGCTGAGATCTAACTGAGTCAGCAAACAGCGCCAGCGAGCTTTCAAACGTCCAAAAACACATTCTACCACTATTCTGAAGTTGCTCAGCCTATAGTTGAACTGCTCCTTACTACTGGCCAGGGTGCCTGTGTACGGCTTCATGAGCCATGGCATTAAGGGGTAGGCTGGGTCCCTGAGAATAACTATAGGCATTTCAACATTCCCAACAGTAATTTTCTGGTCTGAGAAGTAAGTCCCTTCTTGCAGCTGTTCAAAAAGACCAGAGTTCCTGAAGATGCGAGCATCATGCACCTTTCCCAGCCATCCCATGTTGATGTTGGTGAAACACCAGTGCTTGCAGCACCATGGAAAAGTACCCCTTGCGGTTTATGTACTGGCTGCCCTGGTGTGCCGGAGCCAAGATAGGGATATGCATTCCATCTATCACCCGCCGCAGTTAGGGAATCCCAGACAACACCATCTTTGCAGCCATTCACCTGATGGACCTGTCTCTGCCCGGGCCCCTACCTTTGACAGGAAGGATCGAAGAGAATACCATTTGCACTCCAAACTCCTTCACCCATACTGCCAGAGCCCTGTAGTCACTCTTGATCCACTCAGTGTCACACCTTGCAGTATCATTTGTGCCCACATGGATGAGTAGCATGGGGTAGTAGTCAGAGGGCTGGATAATCCTCGACAATGCCTCCGTAACGTCTCAGATATGGGCCCCTGGCAGGCAGCATACCTCCCAAGATGAAATGTTAGGGTGACAGATGGGCGCCTCTATTCCCCTCAGAAGAGAGACTCCGACAACCACTACCCTATGTTTCCTATTCACAGTGGTGGCAGCAGACCTCCCAACCTTAGGAGTACGAGGCTTCTCCTCCTCTGCTGTAGGGGGTGATTCCTTCCCTTCTGTATCAAGAAGAGCATAATGGTTTCCTATTACCATGGCAGGAGAGTTTGGAGCAGGGATGGAGCACTGCCTGCTGCCAGAAGTAACCAGCTTCCAGTGTCCACCCTGAGCCATCTCCTTCTCCACCAGTGGTGTGTCAGCAGTCCTGTATACTGGGACAGCTACCTCAGCTGTCTCCACATGGACCCTATCCAGGAATTGCTCATGGATTTGGATGCTCCTCAACCTAGCCACCTCCTTCTGTAGCTCTCCCACCTGCTGCCTGAGAGATTCCACCAGCAGGCACCTTTCACATAGGATGGTCCCCCCAGCCTGGATGTCAGTAAGTGGGAATTGCAAGTCACAGTCTCTGCAAAACCACACCAGGATCTGGGTAGAAGCACCTAGCTACAGGCGCAGGTGGAGGAGACAGAAGCAGTGCTAGCACAGGTGTTGTGGATCTTCCTCACCATCGTAGGCCTCCCTCTGTCAAACTCCCCTGTCTGCAGCCCCCTGTCCACTTAAACTCAACCCCTGTTTCTCGGTGGTTATTAGAATGACTGACTGTGCCAAAGCAATGCAGGTAACGGGAAATTCACGCAGACTCAGGGTGGTCTATGGAGGGGATCCAAAGCTGGCAGAACTCCCCTGGGGGGCAGGGAGCGAAAGTGCCATCTGTGCTGAGCTGTTGCCCCATGGAACTGGGGCACCATGTATGTCTCACCAGGGGTGTGGAGCAGGGATCCTGCTCTAGGTGGATTTTTGGGGTGGAGAGATTGCTGTGAACCAGCTGCCCCTCCCCCCACTCTCACTCTCTGCACTGAACCTGTTGCCTCTCAGCTGCTTATGTGGAAACACCAGGTAACTCCTGGAGCCCTCTCTGCGCAGTGTCAAAGGGCAGCACTTTTGTGTGTGGGTCCAGAGGGGACAGGCTATGACAGGGAAGGGAGGGAGGGAGGGGAAAGAGCAAGAATAAATTCTGTTCCTTCTTTGTGCTCAGCACAGGACAAACAGAGAACAGCAGCAAAGCTGGGGGGTGGAGGGGGAATTGGACTCTGCCCTCCCCTGGGGCATTTCCTGATCTGCTGCAAGCGACTAGAGAAATGGGAACAGAAACTGCCTCTGTCTGCGCCGGGGTCCAGCTGGTTTCTGTTTCCCCAGAAGGAGTGTGTGTAGGAATTAGGGTGAGGTTTTGGGGGGAGGCTGGGGCATTCACTCCAGGTAATGGGGGCTGGTGCTGGCTGGGATTGCTGTGCAGCAGGGCAATAGACAAATAGACAGAGCAGCACCACACCATAAGGATCAGAACAATACACACCACCACCACCACCACCACCACTACCACAACACAGGGATCGGGGCAGTACACGTATACACAAACCAGTCAGCACCACACCACACAGGGATCAAGGCAATACACATACACCATACAAAAGGGGTCACAGGACGGAAACATCCTCCCCTCCCGAGGAGGCAAGAACCACCCTGAGTAATCAAAACCGAACCTGACTGGGTTCCTGGAAAGAGGTTTGGGGGAAGGGGGGCAGCACCAGAAACGATTGTGCCAAACCCACATCCTGCTGTCTTGTGATCACTGATCATGTGTAGCTGGGCTACCAGCTCATCACACCTCCTTTGGGCCAGAGAGAGCTTGTCCCCTTCCACATCCTCCCCCAATAAATGCCACCTGTCTCACCTTCACCACACAAGAGTTACACCTTGCATCATGAGCCGGCCTGTGTCAGTAGTATAAGGGCCCTACTGTCAATCAAACCGTAACCCCGCCCCTTGATACTTAAGCCCCCACCACCTGTACCCAGACGTCTCACCCATGGGGGTATTACTTCCGAGGTCAAGCTGAACACATGAACGGGAGCGAGGTATGTCATGTGACCGCTCTAAGAACTCCTCCCACCACCCTCTACCAATCAGGATCAATTTAGCCCCTGTAGGAACTGCCCCAAGAGGAGATTTGACCAATCGGGGGAGTTTCAGGGTGAGATGACCAGGGCGGGATTAACTTTTTGAGGGCCTGGCACCAAACATATTTGTGGGCCCCCATGGGGCAAGGTGCAGGAGGGCGGGATGGTCAGTCTCCAGAGTGAAGGGTGGGCTGGGACCAATGCGGGAGCAGCCCTGCTCTGTACAGCCCAGCAGGAGGGCACTGTTTACAAACCTGCAGCTACCACATGCACACTGGCCTGCCCAGCCCTGTGCTGTCAGCAAGCCCCTTCCCCTTGGGGGCAGGCCCGCACCACACTGTCCTCCTGCCCAGTGCCCCACCCTTGTGCCCAGTGCCCCCTCGCCCAGAGACCTCCACCACAGATCTCTATGCCGAGCCCCCACCCCTCCCAGAGACCTCCCCCACTGGCCTCTCACCACCAGGGCCACCCAGAGGATTCCAGGGGGCCTGGGGTCTTCGGCAGCGGGGGGCCCCCACTTCGGCGGTAATTCAGCGGCGGAGTACCCTTCCGTTCCGGGACTCGCCACCGAAGTGCCCTGAAGACCCGCAGCAGGGGCCCCCTGCCGCCGAAGTGGGACCTGCAGCCAAAGTGCAGCCGGGTCTTCGGCGGTAATTCAGCGGTGGGCGGCCCCCATGGTGGGTCTTCGGGGCACTTTGGCGGCAGGTCCCGGAACGGAAGGGCCCCCCACTTCGGCGGTAATTCGCCGGCGGGGGGGTCCTTCTGCCCCAGAGCAGAAGGACTCCCTGCTGGCGAAGACCAGGAGCGGAAGAAGCTCTGTGGGCCCGGGCCACACAAGAGTTTTCCGGGCCCCCCAGAGCGAGTGAAGGACCCCCTTCCAGGGGCCCCGAAAAACTCTCGTGGGGGCCCCAGCGGGACCCGGGGCCTGGGGCAAATTGCCCCTCTTGCCCCCCCCCTCTGGGTGGCCCTGCTCACCACAACTGCACAGGCCTGTCAGTTTGACATCTGTAGTATGTAAGGTCTTTGAAAAAAATTTGAAGAAAAAAGTAGTTAAGGACATTGAGGTCAATGGTAATTGGGACAAAATACAACATGGTTTTACAAAAGGTAGATCGTGCCAAACCAACCTGATCTCCTTCTTTGAGAAGGTAACAGATTTTTTAGACAAAGGAAATGCAGTGGATCTAATTTACCTTGATTTCAGTAAGGCATTTGATACGGTTCCACGTGGGGAATTATTAGCTAAATTGCAAAAGATAGGGATCAATATGAAAATTGAAAGGTGGATAAGGAACTGGTTAAAGAGGAGTCTACAACGGGTCATACTGAAAGGTGAATTGTCAGGCTAAAGGGAGGTTACTAGTGGAGTTCCTCAGGGATCGGTTTTGGGACCAATCTTATTTAATCTTTTTATTACTGACCGTGGCACAAAAAGTGGGAATGTGCTAATAAAGTTTGTGGATGACACAGAGCTGAGCGGTATTGCCAATATAGAGAAGGACTGGGATATCATACAGGAAGATCTGGATGACCTTGTAAACTGGAGTAATAGTAATAGGATGAAATTTAATAGTGAAAAGTGCAAGGTCATGCATTTAGGGATTAATAACAAGAACTATTGTTATAAGCTGGGGGCGCATCAGTTGGAAGTAACAGAGGAGGAGAAGGACCTCGGAGTATTGGTTGATCACAGGATGACTATGAGCCTCCAATGTGATATGGCTGTGAAAAAAGCTAATGCGGTTTTGGGATGCATCAGGTAAGGTATTTCCAGTAGAGATAAGGAGATGTTAGTACCGTTATACAAAGCACTGGTGAGAACTCATCTGGAATACTGTGTGCAGTTCTGGTCTCCCGTGCTTAAGAAGGATGAATTCAAACTGGAACAGGTGCAGAGAAGGGCTACTAGGATAATCCGATGAATGGAAAACCTGTCTTATGAAAGGAGACTCAAAGAGCTTGGCTTGTTTAGCCTAACCAAAAGAAGGCTGAGGGGAGATATGATTGCTCCCTATAAATATATCAGAAGAATAAATACCAGGGAGAGAGAGGAATTATTTAGGCTCAGTACCAATGTGGACACAAAGAACAAATGGATGTAAACTGGCTATCAGGAAGTTTAGACTTGAAATTAGATGAAGGTTTCTAACCATCAGAGGAGTGAAGTTCTGGAACAGCCTTCCAAGGGGAGCTAGCGGTAAATATACCCAATGGCTTGTGATGGGATGTTAGATGGGATGGGATCCGAGTTACTACAGAGAATTCTTTCCCGGGTGTCCGGCTGGTGAGTCTTGCCCACATGCTCAGGGTTTAGCTGATCACCATATTTGGGGTCAGGAAGGAATTTTCCTCCAGGGCAGATTAGCAGAGGCCCTGGGAGGTTTTCGCCTTCCTCTTCAGCATGGGGCATGGGTCACTTGCTGGAAGATTCTCTGCACCTTGAAGTCTTTAAGCCATGATTTGAGGACTTCAATGGTTCAGACACAGGTTTGATACAGGAGTGGGTGGGTGAGATTCTGTGGCCTGAATTGTGCAGGAGGTCAGACTAGATGATCATAATGGTCCCTTCTGACCTTAAAGTCTATGAGTCTATGACTGGAGGTTCTTATCTCTGGGCTGTCTCCTGCCTCTGACCCCCGCGTATCCCAACCTGGCCTGACTCTGGTTACCAATTCATGGTTCTGCTTTCAAGTTTGTTTCCTGATCAAGCCAACTCTTGGCTCCTGTTTGTGGACTCTGGCTCTGACCACTAGGTCTTGCTGGCCCATGACCCAGTTGTGACAGTTTATCACCTTCAGATCAGGTTTAGAACTGCCTGAATCTTGTCTTTAACTTTGAAATAAACATACGTGTGTTTATTTTTGTGTGTGGTCATGGATGTTTCATCCGTTCTGATGTTCACCTGCTTTTTTGTAAGGGGGGAAACCCCCTCAAGAAATCAAATGTAAAAAATCTCTGTTAATACAACATGAATAGTGAGATTTTCAAGTGCCCCAAAATTCAGGAATTCTGCCTCTAACAGCACGTGCAACTCAGCCACGTATCAAGTGGTGGCTTGACTCTGAAAAGTGACTGTGTCAAAATTGTTGGGGTAAGTGCCTAATGGGAATATTTTGTCTTTTTTCAATAATATCCACAGTAAATTGTCAATTCACCAAAGTGAGCTCAGTCAACCAAAGACCCAGAGAGATGTCTAAATGCCTTTGAAAGCAAATGCCTTAGAAAAATTAGTAGGTGCTGAATATTGGAACAAATGCCAAGATCCATCGGAGAACTCAAAACAACCTCCTCCCCAACGTTTTCCAGAAAAGAAAATGGAAATCCCTGGGACATGTGTGATGAATGAAAGCAGAGCGTCCGCCATGGCAGGCTGGAGGAACATGCAAAAGGAACCAACCAAAGGGGAGTCACTCTGTTGAACCCTACTCAGAGAGGGAAAGCTTATGGGGCTCAACAATATGGATAATATGCAAAAAGTGCCCCAGGATAGATGGGGGAGTGGAGCTTTATTTTTGCCCTAAGTGATGTCTAACGGCATGGGATGGGAAGGATTCCGACTCAGTTTACAATTAATCAGCACTTTTCTCAGCCTGGATTCCGAGAGTCAAGCTGGGGTATTTCCTTCTTGGCAGTGATATCGATTTTGCAGGCCAGATCCTGGTTCTGTTCAGCCCCGTCACTTTCACCTCCCACCCTCAGTGACTTGTAGAGTGAGGCATGACTCAGTGTGGGTATACATGACAGGATGCAGCCCGCAGCCACTTTGCACAGCAGAATTGTGTAACCTACCGGTGAACGTGTGTGTCATCGGTCCCTCTTCTGTGTCTGCTGCACAGAGGATATGAGTCTGTGACAGCTCAGCAACTTTGAGCTGCTACAGCTAAAGAGTCAAACCAGCTTATCTGGGGCTGTAACTAGGGTGGCCAGAAGTCCCGATAAAATCAGGACTGTCCTGATTTTGAGGAGTTTGTCCTGCGTCCCGACCATACTCTGGTCGGGACGCCATTTGTCCCAATATTTTGTTTCCTGGTCTTCGGCGGCAGTTCAGCGGAGAGTCCTTCAGTCGTGGACAGTCTTCAGCGGTATTTTGGTGGCAGGTGCTTCTGTCTTTGGCGACAAGGTTTATTACCCCCACTGAAATACCACCGCCGACCATCCGTGACTGAAGGTCTCTCTGCCGAATTGCCACCGAACTCCCGGATGGGTGAGTGTAAAAAAAATAATGCCCCCCCCGTGGCGGTCCCGATATTTTCCTCTTAACATCTGGTCACCCTAGCTGTAACAGAGAGCGGGGTCTGTGTCACATACTCACCAGTGGGTTCCTCTTGCACTTTACGATGTAAAATGTCACACCTGGAGTAAGGTAAAGGGTAGCAGATGTACAAAGGAGACAGGGGCCGGTTATAGAGGAAACTGAACTTTCCCTTCGCTGATTTTGTGTGGAAAATTGTACCCAAGAGGCAAGGTTTTTTTTGTCAAACTCAGATCAATAGCCCACCTCTGTCTATTATTCTATGAAATTCAAAAACTTAATTTATGTAGGGCTCAGTTTAGCACTAAGATTTTCTAAAGAGTCTAACACGTGCAAGATGCTCAAACTAGTCTCCTCGCTCCCTTTAGAAGCCCCCTACCCCCCTCACTTTTTAACACCCAGAAGTCAAGAGGCACAAAATTAAGGTTACATGGCATTGTTTGTACTGTCATTTCAAGGGTGTCCTTCATCCCGGCAAGGCATTTTGGACACTGCAGATTTGTGACGCCAGCTTCTGTGACATGGATAGAGACGTCTGTGACACAGGACTTCATTAACAGACATGTTTCCCTGCAATCGTCTACCTTCACAGTTCAAAATGTACCCCTTTTGAAGGTGAAAGGAGCTGTAAAAAGCCTGCTTTTTAACTACAGGAAGAGAGGATTTTCAAATGTGTTGTAACTTTAGAACCATGTCACAAAATTGCTTTAAACTTGAGGATAAAATTCAACTCCATCCTCACAGGCAAACATTCAGAGGCAAAAATCTTTCCGCAGTCCTCAATCCGAGGCAGAGGTGTGTACATTTGTGAGGAAGTCAGGCCTGTAACGAGGGCTTGGTTGCAACCTTAACATCTCTAAGAACATAAGAACGGCCATACTGGGTCAGACCAATAGTCGATCTAGCTCAGTAGCCTGTCTTCCAACAGTGGTCAATGCCACTGGTGCTTCAGAAGGAATGAACAGAACAGGCAACCATCGAGTGAGCCATCCCCTGTTGTCAGTCCCAGCTTCTGGCAGTCAGAGGCTATGCAGGGCCATCCAGAACATGGGGTTGCATCCCTGACTATCTTGATTAATAGCTGTTGTTGGACCTATCCTCCAGGACCTTCTCTAATTCTTTTTTGAACCCAGTTATACTTTTGGCCTTCACAACATCCCCTGGCAACGAGTTCCACAGGTTGCTTGTACGTTGTGTGAAGACGTACTTCCTTTTGTTTGTTTTAAATCTGCTACCTATTAATTTCATTGGGTGACCCTGGTTCTTGTGAGATGTGAAGGGGTAAATAACACTTTTTTATTCGCTTTCGCCACACGAGTCAGAAAAGCAGGGAAGCACCGCATGATGGGGGATCTCTGCTCCAGATGTTAATGAACCCGCCTGCACACACCCAGCTCAGCAGTTATCAGACCAATTCTAGTAATAAATCCTTTATTGGTATTCAAAATACTGAAGCCCCCTAATTGCATTGTGAGCTCCCTGGAAGGAACATCATCCATAGCCAAGAGTGATCAGCTCCTATTGTCCAGCCTGAATAAAACAACTTTGGTTTACTCCATTGAGCCATCATTTACCCATAAACAAATCTAGTGATCTCCCTTGAACCATGGTTCTTTCACTACAAAACCCCCTACCCACGCTCAAGTAAGTGCTCTGATGCCTGGATCCAACATCTGCATCAGTTCCATTGGGACTTCATCTTCTCCTGACTGATGGTGCTGGGGGCTGTGCCTGTCTCCAGCACTCTGGACCCTTAGCTACCACCACCACCTGGGACCCGCGATCGATTCAAGCTACATGGAGTGGTGAGAACCATCTCTCTCTCTCTCGCTCAGTATAGGCTTCTGACCCTGACTTGTGTGATCAGTTATAGGTTTCTAAACCTGACTTTTATATTCAAATTTAAGTTAGATTTAATATTATAACTGTTTTGTTTGTTTGGCTCCCCTTGTATGGTTATTACCTGGCAATAAATAACTTTCATGGTTAAGTTGGTTGCTTCTCTCTCTCTCTCATATAGAATCATAGAAGATTAGGTTTGGAAGGGACCTCAGGAGGTCATCTAGTACAACCCTCTGCTCAAAGCAGGACCAATCCCCAAATAAATCATCCCAGCCAGGGCTCTGTCAAACCAGGCCTTAAAAACCTCTAAGGATGGAGATTCCACCACCTCCCTAGGTAACCCAATCCAGTGCATTACCACCCTCCTAGTGAAATAGTGTTTCTTAATATCCAACCTAGACCTCCCCCACTGCAACTTGAGACCATTGCTCCTTGTTCTGTCATCTAATACCACTGAGAACAGCCTAGCTCCATCCTCTTTGGAACCCCCTTCAGGTAGTTGAAGGCTGCTATCAAATCCTCCCTTACTCTTATTTTCTGCAGACTAAATAAGCCCAGTTCCCTCAGCCTCTCCTCGTAAGTCATGTGCTCCAGCCCCCTGATAATTTTCGTTGCCCTCTGCTGGACTCTCTCCAATTTATCCACATCATTTCTGTAGTGGGGGCCCCAAAACTGGATGCAATCCTCCACATGTGGCCTCACCAGTGCCAAATAGAGGGGAATAATCACTTCCCTCGATCTGCTGGCAATGCTCCTACTTATGTAGTCCAATATGCCGTTGGCCTTCTCGGCAACAAGGGCACACTGCTGACTCATATCCAGCTTCTCATCCACTGTAATCCCCAGGTCCTTTTCTGCAGAACTGCCGCTTAGCCTGTCGGTCCCCAGCCTGTGGCAATGCATGGACACTATCCCTACCTTCCAGCGTGTCTACCTCTCCCCCTCAGCTTAGCGTCATCTACAAACTTGCTGAGGGTGCAATCCATCCCATCATCCAGATCATTAATAAAGATATTGAACAAAACTGGCCCCAGGACCAGTCCTTGGGGCACTCTGCTTGATACCAGCTGCCAACTAGCCATTGAGCCGTTGATCACGACCTGTTGAGTGTGACAATCTAGCCAGCTTTCTATCCACCTTACCGTCCATCTTACAGTCTCTCCCTGTCCTTCTTACCTGTGGGTGTTTTTTTGGCTTCCCCATTTGCTCTGCAGCAATGCTCCTTGTATCTAAGCTAAAGATCCCTGCAGCACCCAAAAATCCTGTGGGGTTTGCTCATCAAGTGGATTACTACCAGGAAATTGTAATGTGAAAGTGAGAATAGGGATGTACTGAACCTGGGACATATGAGGGTGGGAGATTGAAAGTGCTGCCCAACCCAGCCTGCTCAGACGTATTCTATTCCGGTGTGGTGGTGCCCATGGCATAGGAGGGTGACAGCATGGTGGTGCTGTTCAGCCCAGCCTACAGAGTCCAGGGACATATGGGGTGTCGGCTTGGGAGTGCTGATTAACCTGGGCCTCTCAGACGCGCTCTCTTAATGTGTGTGTGTGTTTGTCTGATTCTGGGGCTGGAGGAACCCAGCCCTGGGGAACCTAGGTCCTGCAAGGTAGCTCCATTGGAAGGGAACTTGCAGAAGGGAGAAGTAGAGTGCTGTGTGAGAACATGGGTGACACAAGCAGTACATCCACGGCGTTACAGAACACCCCTCCCCTCCGACCAGAAGACTAACCCTAATAAATAAGCATACCCCAAAGTAACGGCTGGGTGACCTGAAGTGAGAGCTGGCCTTGTGTGAGATGGTAGCAAGCGTTCAAGAGTCGGTCATTTCTCCCCTGAGCCTGCAGATCTACCCAGTCATAGACCTACCTCAGCAGCAGCAGCTCCTCAACATCTCCTTCACATGGTACTATCTTAGGACATGCTCTTGCTTCATGAAGCACATTATCTCGGGCACAGAACTGATCAGAGCCGCCCAGGTGGAGAGCATGTCAGAGCAGCATCTCGATTCATTCCCTTTGCAGTCAGAGTCCTGATGTTTATAGAGCATCGCCCTCTCTCCAAGGGCCCCACCACAGCCAATGGGGTGAGGAGTCAGGTGTAATCCTGCCTGTGATTCCACAAAATTCTGAACTTGAGATGTTCCCGTGAGACATTTTGGGTTTGACGAATTGGCATTTTCTGCCCAAACTCTTGTTTCATTGGAAAATTCCTGACCAGTTCTGGTTGTGACCTCTGTGAAATGATCTCAGCATCACCAAGCCCAAGCGGTCATGAATTATGAGTCAGGCACCCAAAATCATGAGATAGTTTTACAAATCATGCGATTAAAAATACTACTACTGCATTTTTGGGTTCTGTTTATTCACCTCCTGGCATTTGTACTGTTTGCAAACTTATCTCTGTAACCAGGAGGGGGCTAGAAAGTTACTTTTTTTTTTAATTAAAGGTGTAGTCCCCTGGATCCAGGAGCTCAGGCTTTAAGGAAAACAGCTAATATCTTGAGAAGTGCAATACAGTTGTGAGGGGTGGTGAGTTACTGGGGTCATGGGCCCATTCTGAGTGGCAGCATCATAAAAGCACCCTCACAATTAGTCCAGATTGTCCCTCATGCTGCCAGTGGCAGAGAAGGCAGTAGAGTGACCAGATGTCCCGATTTTGTAGGGACGGTCCCGATTTTGGGGTCTTTTTCGTATATAGGCTCCTATTACCCCCAACCCCTTGTCCCAATTTTTCACACTTGCTGTCTGGTCACCCTAGAAGGCAGGATGGGACCAGAACATGGAGACCAAACTCCATTCCATCCTTAGGGCTTCTCTACACACAGAAGTGACACCAGTTTAATGAAAGATGTGATGTTAAACTGGCTTAATTAATCCAGTGCAGCCATGAGTGTAGATGGATATCCCACCGGGTCAGGGGTGAGGCAGGTTGGTACAGGGGGAACTTGTGCTGCCTCTGCCTACGCTGTGCCTGCTTTGGAGCTGACAGCTGTGTCTTCTCTGCAGAGTTAACTCGAGTTATCAACACCGGAGTGACTCCTCTGGAGCGAGCCAAGCTCAGTGTCCTCGCTGGCACTGCACTCCCTTGTCTGTGGCACTTATGGGGCACAGCTCATGGTTCGTAGCAAGGCAGCAAGTGGAGCAAATTCTTTCCCAGTGAATTGTGGCAGAACTTGTCTGTCCCTTCCTGGGCATCCAGGGGGATTGTGGAAAGGCATTGGAGGGCACTTGGGAGGCACTGGCTTGCGTCCTCACTGCAGAGTGGTGGTGTGAGCAGCTGGTGAGTTGTGCTCCCTTGAGTTTAGCCAATATTCCCCTGATGGCCCAGCCAAATGGAGTTAAAAGCATCACCAGGGTTTGTGTGTGGATGGGACTCGGGTTAGAGGCGCCACTTGCGTTATAACTCGGGATAACTTTTCCGTGAAGACACAGCTGTATGCAGGCTGCCAGTGCGACACCTTCTACTGAGAGTAAAATTCCGTGATACCCCCAATAAAATTTACTGATCATCCATAGTGGGATATTTACTGCACGCTTTGCCAACAGCCCAGTGGGATGCTGGCTGCTGACTAGGAAGATCACATGCTGCTGAGCCCCAAAGCTGCCCAAAGATGAAGGAAGTTTCTCCATGGGACGGAAAGAGGGAGAGAATAGTTTTCGGTGCTCCACAGGAAACTCCTCCTGCTCTTGGGACCCTGCTAAGTACTGTTAGGGGGCGCAAAGGGCCTCATTAGGAAGTTGTTTTCATGACCAGATGTTGTTCTGCAGCTTGCTGGAGCAATGGTGAATAAAAGGCCACTAAGTATTGCTAGGTGCCTGGGGATTTATTAACACTGAAGAAACCTGCACTGGTATCCTCTGAGGTGATGCTGGGTGTGTCACGGAGAGAGGGTGGTGGTGCGCAGAGGCATCTGGCACTGGACTGGTGATTTAACTGTCGGGAAGGCAGGGGCTGGGAGAGGGGAGATGAGCTGTTATTAGCGCTGTGTGGAAACCCAAATTGCCCTTTTGCAAGAAATGCCACGGTTTCAAAATTTGTTTTCCTTTTGCACCAGAACGAAACCAAAGTATTGTGACATTTCTGGAGAGAGAATATGTTAAGAAAAAAAATGTAGTTTCAGGTCATTGGTAAAGTTGTGTTTCAATAAATAGCGAGGGTATGTCTACACTGCAATCAGAGGCATGACTATAGCATGTGTAGACATTCCCCAATGTGTGTTCATCTACAATAGCAGTGAAGCCACAGAAGCAGTGGCCAAGCCAGTGGTTCTCAAACTGTGGTCCCCTGACCCCTGGGGGTCCGCAGAGTATGTCTAAGGCAGTGTCAGAGAGTCATAGACTTTAAGGTCAGAAGAGACCATTATGATCATCTAGTCTGACCTCCTGCACAATGCAAGCCTCAGAATCTCACCCACTCCTGTATCAAACCCCTAGCCTATGTCTGAGTTACTGAAGTCCTCAAATAATGGCTTAAAGACTTCAAGGTGCAGAGAATTCTCCAGCAATTGACCTGTGCCCCACGCTGCAAAGGCAAAAAAACCCCTCCAGGGCTCTGCCAATCTGCCCTGGAGGAAAATTCCTTTCCAACCCCAAATATGGCGATCAGTTAAACCCTGAGCATGTGGGCAAGACTCACCAGCCAGCACCCAGGAAAGAATTCTCTGTAGTAACTCAGATCCCATCCCATCTAACATCCCATCGCAGACCGCTGGGCATACTTACCTGCTGATAATCTAAGATCAATTGCCAAATTAATTGCCAAAATTAGGCTATCCCATCATACCATCCCCTCCATAAACTTATCAAGCTCAGTCTTGAAGCCAGATATGTCTTTTGTCCCCACTACTCCCTTGGAAGGCTGTTCCAGAACTTCACTCCTCTGATGAACCTTCATCTAATTTCAAGTCTAAACTTCCTGATGGCCAGTTTATATCCATTTGTTCTTGTGTCCACTTTGGTACTGAGCTTAAATAATTCCTCTCCCTCCCTGGTATTTATCCCTCTTATATATTTATAGGGAGCAATCATATCTCCCCTCAGTCTCCTTTTGGTTAGGCTAAACAAGCCAAGCTCTTTGAGTCTCCTTTCATAAGACAAGTATGTCTTATGTGCCCCCTCCTACAGCATAACCCCCTGCCCCAGCCCTAACCCCCCTCCCAGAGCCAGCGCCTTGTACCCCCTCCTGCACCCCAACACTCTGCCCCAGCTCAGAGGCCCCGCCTTCACCCAAACTCCCTCCCAGAGCTTGCACCCCTCACCCCCTCCTGCACCCCAACCCCCTGCCCCAAGTTCAGCCCAGAGCCCCTTCCTACAGTGAGAACCCCTCAGCCCCAGCCCAGAGCCTGCACCCCCCCCCAAGCCTCAAACCCTTACCCCAGCCCAGTGAAAGTGAGTGAGGGTGGGAGAGAGTGAGTGATGGAGAGACGGGGGGATGGAGTGAGCAGGGTGGGGCTTTGGGGGAGGGGCAGGGTAGATCTTGGGTCCCTAAAATTCAAAAAGTGATCTTGGGCATAAAAAGGTTGGAGACCACTGGTCTAAGGGTTTTGTGAAAGATTGAGACTGCAAACGGACTGAACAGAATTCAACTCTCCAGAGAATAGATTTGCAAAGGGGTCCACACTTCCATCTGAAATTTTGTAGGGGTCTGAAAATGAGAACCACTGGGCCCTACAACTCTGCCGAGGACCTTAGGCATTTCCTCAAGTGGCTAATCTGCCACCCATTGTTTGAGCTCGGTGTGTCTACCAGTGTTGCAGTCATACCTCTGATTGCCGTGTAGATGGACCCTAAAACTAGAGGAATGATGCTGCAGTGATTCGGACTTGGGTGACCTGGGCCCTCTTCCCTTTTCTGCTACAGACTTGCTGTGTGACCTTGGGTAAGTCACATAGCCTCTCTGTGCCTCAGTTTCCCTTTTTTACATTCATTTGTATGATAAAAAGTGGAGCTATCAGCACGGTCCTATCTTGCAGGGATGTGAGGGTAAAACCATTAAAGCTTGCAAAGTGCTTGGAGAACTAGAGCTGAAAAGTGCTCTCTAATTATTTAATTGTGACTTTTTACATGTTTAAACATTTTTATAATAAAAAATAAAAATCAATTTTGAAATGACAGGTCACGTGGAAGTATTACATTCCCCAAATGGTACCTATCCTCAGCATCAAAATGCCTTCCCCACCCCCGCAATTTAAAAAAATAACGAAATTTCATTGGAATTGACACATTCCTGCAGAAAGTTTGGGTTTTAACAATTGGCATTTTCTGGCAGAATAATGGGCCATTGGAAAATTTTCAACCAGCTCTACCTGTTTATGCAAATTTGCATGGATATTTTCATATGCAAATTTGAACCCCTAGAGGAAATAAACAAGCCAATTGGCACCAAGATGTTGGAAAATTAAAATATTCTTTCATAATCTGAATTTGCTGCTCCTCTTTCCCTGCATTTCTCCTGGTTCCTATCTGTGTTCTGGGAGGCCGGGTTCAAAGTCATTTCAGAACTCAACTGCTGGAGTTCTGCATGGTTGGCTCAGCTGAGTGGAGTTGAAATGAGTGGCCAAAGGAGGCATGAAAGCAGACCCTCGGCGAATCCTGCAGATGTGGTCTTCCTCTCCTCATGTCACCCAGGGGGCTGTATGTGGTGGTGGTGGTGGAAATCCATTGGGTGATGTGTGTGTGTGTTGTGCATGTGTGCTCATTTGTGTGCATGTGTGTGTATGCGCATGTGTGCATGCATGAGTGTGTGCTCACTTGCATGCAGCGGTGTTTGTGTGTGTGTGTGTGCATGTGTGTCTGATGACTTACATGCAGCTGTGTGCATGCGTGTGTCTATATACTCATTTTTGGACATGTGCATGTGTGCTTGTGTGTAATGTGAGCTCATTGGTGTGCAGCTGTGTGTGTCTTTGTGTGCATGCGCGTGTGCTTGTCTGCATGCACATGTGCATGCATTTGTTTGCCTGTGTGCATGTGTGTTTGTGTACTGGTGTGTGCTCATTTGTGTGTGTTCAAGAGCATGTGTGCATGCATGTACTCATTTGCGGGCAGCTGTGTGTGTACATGTATGTGTGCATATTTGTGTGCATGTATGTGTGTGTGCACACTTGTTTGCATGCAGCTGTGTGTGTTGGTGTGCATGTGCAAGCTCGTTTGTGTGCAGTTATGTGCCTTCATGTGCAGCTGCAGGTGCATGGACGTGCAAGTGACAGGTCACTCAATAATGCCGTCAGTGATAGTAACCAACTTCCAAAGAAGACACTGACGGGTGAGATCAGGGCTCTTGGAGGAAAGTACCATCAAACTGTGTGAGAGCTGGGATGCTCACCCAGGGGATCACCCTCTAGCTGCTCCTGGGGTCTCCAGATCCTTCATGCAGCCCCGACACCAGGAGTGTCTTCCTTCCTGCAAGAGAGAGAGATGGAGCCGCGGCTGGAAGGAGAACCATGCATGTCCCCTTGTGTCCTAGCAGTTTCCATTGGCATGTCACCTGCCAGAGAAAGTCACCTGGTCTCTGCAAGTTGACTTGAAAGTCAACTGGCCAAGCATCTTTCCTTGGTCTTAAACGTCCAACAAGATCCTTGGCACCTTCTAATCCTGTCTGGGCCTGAGAACATTGAGACCAATTGCCTGCAGGGGGGTACAAAAGTTCTTACTTTTCTACCGATGAAGAAACTTCATCCCCAAAACTTCCCAGCTGTCTGATATTGGGGTTCTTCTGGCAAGGAGGCGTGGCCTTCCCACCCCACACTGCTGTGCTGTGGAGACCTTGTTTTAATGGCTAATTTCCAGGATTCCCAGGCAATGAACAAACCACCGCATGTGCAGTGTGGGGCCTGTCGGGGCAGTGAAACTGAGCATCTAGGATTGTGAAAGAACAGTTTTAAAGACAATGTTTGTTAAGGAGTGGACTGGTCACTACAGTCCAGACATGCACGCTGCCCCTCCCTCCCTTCTACCAATGGACCTCAGCCTAGACCATGAAGGATTTAGGATCAAGAGAGGAGTCAGTTTCCATGGCCATTCAAGCTTTGGTCTCTCTGCCTAGACTCACAACATGAGATGCCAGTTGTTTTTGAGATGTGTCCTTCTGGGAGCTAAATGGAGAATCTCCATCTCATTTCACAGAGACCAGCAAACAGCCATCGCACAATAACAGAGTTTGGTCTCTACAGATCTGGGACTAGACTGGAATCAGTGAGGCTAGCGCTGGATGGATCCCCTTCCCCAGAACCTTGAGCCATTTGGGGTTGCCCAGGGGCTAGTCTGTGTCAGCAGTAACACCAGAACAAAGGGCCATTCAATGAAATGAAGAGGTGACACATTCAAAAAGGACAAAAGCAAATATTTTCCCCACACAACACATAATTAGCCCATGGAACTCACTGCTATTGGATGTTGTAGAGGCCAAGAATTTAGCAAGATTCAAAGAGGGACTGGAAGTTTATATGAGTAACAAGGATATCCAGATAGTTAAGGCTAGGGGAGATAGGGAAGGGAGATTAAGTCTCATGCTTTGTGGATTAAGCAGATCAGACTATTAGGGGTAAGGTTGAGACTTCATGGAGGATCATTCAAAATCTGCCTGCTTTGGGGTTTCTTGCACCTTCCTCTGAATTTTCTGGTAACAACCACTGTTGGAGACAGGAGACTTGGCTAGATGGATCACAGGTCTGACCTGGTACGGCAGTTCTTATTAACCAGTGCTTTTCCCCAGTGTGTGCACACATACAGAAAACTTCTGAAGTGTGGGGGGCTCCTTTGGGGATGGATGGCGCGATACATGAGGGGATAATTTTGAAGGATACAAATTGCCAAGCTGTGCCACTCGCCTTGCCGCTGAGCAGCTCTGAGCCT
Source organism: Mauremys mutica (assembly GCF_020497125.1). Lineage (NCBI taxonomy): Eukaryota > Metazoa > Chordata > Testudines > Geoemydidae > Mauremys > Mauremys mutica. The sequence goes on from NC_059075.1 coordinate 147,103,171, forward strand.
CCTTCTCAACTGCCTCTGAACCTTGTGCATCACTCACCATCAGCACAAAGTGTGTGCAAAGAGCTGCCATTGTGATATGGCAGTATTTCATCCTAGCTTTTCACCGGGGTAAGTGATGACATAAGGTGCAAGACCAGGGAGTCTCTAGCTCTTTGACTGAGGTGACTGACTGTATTGTGTACTTGGGAGGAGAATCCTGGGGGCTCATCTAGCCCCGATATGAAGCTCCTTAGGTGAGTGATGAAAAGTCCCAGCATCTCCACAGGTCAAGCTGGTCTTCAGACATCTGTCCAGGAACAAGAAGTGCGGGAGTTTCTACTGCAAGGTGGGTCTTTAGCTGCTTGGATATCACAAGCATCCTCTCCTTTGTAGATTTGCCTTGTGCCTTGGTGACGACAACCAGGGGAGCTGGGAATCAACTCAGAGAATAATCTGTAGTCTGGTTGAGTATAAAATTCTGTATCAGTCACAGGTATTGGTTACTGCACCTATCTATGGCACTTATGTGGCCTGCATGACCCCAGTATCTGAGTACCTCACAATCATTAATATATTTACCCTCACAACTAGAGCTGGATGAATAACTGATTTTTCAGTTTGCTGGGAGTTCAGAAACAAAATAATTGTTTTGGATTGTCCCCGAAAAAGAATTTAAATCTTTTTTCAGCAAATTAAAAAGTTGGAAAAAATTGTCGTGGGTCAAATGAAATATTTTGTTTCAATTCCAAGCATTTTAATTTTTTTTCTTGAAAATTTAAATGAAGTTGATGGAAATTTCAGAATGATGGGAAATTTGGTTTTAATTGAAAAAAATAAAAAAAAATTATGATTTGGGGGGGATTTTGTTTTGTTGGGTTTTTCCTCGACTGAAACAATTTGGCAAATTTGCCACAAATTTGCAAAATGTTTCGGTCATCCTGAATCTGCGTTTTTCACTGCAAGAAGATTTTGTTGAAGAATGTCACCCAGCTGTATTCACAATCCCCTCTGTGGCAGAGGGGGAACTGAGGCAAAAGCTATGGGCCAGATTTCTAAAGGTGTTTACGTACCTCAAGAGCCCCTACACATCTAACTCTGGAGTTAGGCACTTAAGCACCTTGAGAATATAGCTTTAATTGACTCACACAAGGAATCTGTGGTAGAGCAGGGACTTGAAGCTGAATTTTTTCGATCCCAAGCTAGTGCCACTGGACCAACCTTCTAGGGTGACCAGATGTCTCGATTTTATAGGGACAGCCCTGATATTTGGGGCTTTTTTTATATGGGCCCCTATTACCCCCCACCCCCTGTCCCGATTTTTCACATTTGCTATCTGGTCACTCTAAAACCTTCCTTCCTGCCTGCTTTCTTTAGGATGGGTGGGTATCGATGGGCAATGGGACACAGTTATGCACTTCCAAGTAAATTAACTCCACTGAGATGTCCTGCTCAACCAAACATAAGAACCATTCATGAATGCAGTTAAGTCTTCCCCAGTCAGTGTGCTGGGCACCAAATGCCTGAGCCTGAATTTGGTTCCTGGGTGACACTGGTGAGCTCCAGTGGCCTAATCCAAGGCCCAGTGGAAGCGTTTTGAGGCAAAAGACTGTCTTTTTTTTATTTTGTATTGGTACAGCGGCTGGCATAGCCCTGCCACAATGCAAATACAGAATAATGATAATTATTGATTGCAGTCCATATGAGGCTTTTTAACTGACTGCAAAGGGCTCTGGCCATAGAATAATAGAATCATAGACTATCAAGGTTGGAAAGGACCTCAGGAGGTCATCTAGTCCAACCCTCTGCTCAAAGCAGGACTAACACCAACTAAATCATCCTGGCCAGGGTTTGTCAAGCCTGACCTTAAAAACCTCTAAGGAAGGAGATTCCACCACCTCCCTAGGTAACCCATTCCAGTGCTTCACCACTCTCCTAGTGAAAAAGTTTGGAACAAAGTCCCTAGTTTGCCAAGTGTTCTCACCTCGACAGTCTCAGTCAGAACTGACTCCAGTTGGCTTCCTGCTAGCAATGGTGATTGGCAGGCCAAGCATGGGATGGGCCAGAGACTGAACCGACCCTTGCCTCTTACCTCAAGGTGAAGGTACATTGGCAGGGTGTGTCTGAGAATGAGTGGTGAGGTGATCAGCACACCTCCCGCTGCCCGTGTCGTGCCTGTTCTGTGGGCACGGGAGCTGGGACTCCAGCACTAACCGTGTACTGTGTCCGGGCCGGCTCCAGGCACCAGCCGACCAAGCACGTGCTTGGGGTGGCACCTTGGGGCAGGGCGGCGATCGAGTTTTGTTTTTTTGTTTTGGTTCGTCGGGGCAGCACTGGAGGGGTTTTTTTGTTTTGGCGGTGGGGCGCTCGGGGGGGGCGGGGCTCTGGGCGGTGTGGCACTCGGGGGCGGGGCTTTGGGCAGTGCGGCACTCGGGAGGGCGGGGGCTTGGTACGGCGCTGGGGGGCGGGGGCTTGGCATGGCGCTCAGAGGAGGGGTGGGGGCTTGGGGCAGCGCGGCACTTGGAGGGGGTGGGGGCGCAGCACGGCGCTTGGAGGGGGCGTGGCTTCGGGCAGCATGGCGCTCGGGGGGCAGGGTTTCAGGCAGCGTTGTACTCAGGGGCAGGGCTTCGGGCGGCGTGGTGCTCAGGGGGCGGGGGCTGGCGCAGAGCTTGGAGGGGCGGGGCTTCGTGCACCATGGCATTCGGGGGCGGGGCTTCGGGGGGCGTGGTGCTCAGGGTCAGGGGTTTCGGCAGCACGGCGCTCACGGGGGGGGGTACAGCAGGGCGGCACGCTTCTTTTTTGCTTGGGGCGGCAAAAAAGTTAGAGCCGGCCCTGACTGTGTCTCACTGAAAGGTGTCTAATGTCCGCTCCCCTCGGCAGGTGAAGCACCCCAAGGCGATGGCTGCTGGAGGCAATGGCACCGCTGTGACCCATTTCATCCTGCTTGGCCTCACAAACCGTACAGACCTGCAGGGGCTGCTCTTCGGGTCCTTCCTGCTGATTTACACCGTGACACTGATGGGAAACCTGGGCATGATGGCCTTGATCCACGCTGACCCCCACCTCCACACCCCCATGTACTTCTTCCTCAGCACGCTCTCCTTCGTCGACGTCTGCTACTCCTCCGTGGTCACCCCCCGGCTGCTGGCTGATTTCCTCGCCATCGACAAGTCCATCTCCTACACTGGCTGCATGGCACAGATGGCTTTCTTTTTACTCCATGGCACAGCCGAGTGCCTGCTCCTGGCCACCATGGCCTATGACCGGTTTGTGGCCATCTGCCGCCCCCTTCTCTACCACACTCTCATGTCCAGGGGGATGTGCATACGGCTGGTGACTGTGGCCTACACCCTCAGCATAGCCAACTCAGCCGTGCAGACCAGCAATGTCTTCCGGCTGCCCTTCTGCGGCCCCAACCACATCAATGACTATTTCTGTGATATCCCCCCTCTGCTGCAGCTTGTCTGCAGTGACACCACCACGGCCAAGGGAATTCTCTACATCTTCTCCGCCCTGGCAACCATGACCACCTTGACCATCATCCTGGTATCCTACGGCTACATCCTGGTCACCGTTGGGAGGATGAGCTCAGCAAAGGGCCGCCGGAAGGCCCTGTCCACCTGTGCCTCCCACTTCATGGCCATCTTTCTCTTTTATGGCACAGTCTTCTTCATGTACATCAAGCCCAGAGCGGGGGACTCAATGGACGAGGACAAGGTCATCTCAGTGTTCTACACCATTGTCATCCCCATGCTGAACCCCCTGATCTACAGCCTGAGGAACAGGGAGGTAAAGGACTCCCTGAGAAGGAAGATCTGTGGGAAGATATTTCCTTAATGACCTCGATAGAGAAAGGGGGTGGGAATTACTGGGGGGAAGGGAACGCACAGCCCCACATACAGTCATTTGGTCTCATAAGGAGGAGCTGCTAACCACTACAGTTTGGGCACAGAAGGCATTTGCTAAACAGCAAATGTGACTTAACATATTAGAAGGAAAAAACATCTTCAGCCTATTTTGTGTTCAGGGAAATACAAAATGACGTCAGTTTGGCCCTTCTGTGAGGAGCAGAGTCTCCTGGCCAGACTGAGCATCACTGTGTTTGACGTTCTTAGATTTCACAGATTCATAGATGTGAAGACCATTAATATGAGCTTGTCATAGGTGATGACTCTGGACTATTCTGTCATAGATTTCAGAGATTCATAAAGTTTAAGGCTAGAAGGGAAAATTAGATCCTTTAGTTTCACTTCCTGAGTCACACAGGCCATTAAATTTCACCCAGTTACCTTTGTATTGAGCCCAACAACTTGTAATTGGCTAATACAAATCTTCCAGAAAGGCTTGATTAGAGGATTCCAAGAGATGGAGAATCCACCAATTACACTGGGAATTTGTTTCAATGGTTAATCAACCTCCCTGCATGCCTTATATTCAGCATGCATCTCTCTAGCTTTAACTTCCAGCCATTGGGTCTTGTTATGCTATTTTACACTTTTAAAGGGCCTTTTTGCAAATGGGTACTATCGCTAATTGCTCAGTCATACTGTTACTAACAGGAAAGTACTGATGTTGGAGAACAGTAGAGTGAGTATGAGCAGTGTGATGCTTTGATGAACTGAAATAAAGTTGTTCTGACAGTGTTGCCAATCCTGCATGTTCAGAAATTATGAGTTGCCCCTCCACCCCAATCCAGAGATCAAGTGAAAAGTCTTGAGATTTTAAAAAAGCATAAATTTGGGATTGTTATTCACCTGCTGGTTACCGAGCCTGCAAGGTTCCCTGGCTTTGCATTTGTAAGCTTTCTTCTGTCACCACCAGTGGTAGAAACTGGCATTTTATATTGAATGGAAGCTGTGAGTCTTAGCCAGTCTTGTGAGTCCAAGAGCTGGGGCTTGAAGAAAAAACATGAGCTATTGCAAGATACATGATAATATCTCAAGAGTTGGTGACACTGTCCTGAATTCTTGTGGACCCTTGGCTGGCTTTTGTTGACTTGGAAATCGCTGACTGTAATCCTCCTCTGCACCCTAGTTAGTCCTTTGTGACACTGCACCCTATATTCTTCATAGTGATATTAGTATAATATGATTATATCATAATTATGATGTATTTTATGCAAGATGAGGCATGTGAGATGTCATTGGAAAGGTTGATTTGATGAATATGATTATCCTATCTGTATGCATGTATCATTTCTGTATCTAAAGTTATTAATAATTATTCTGTATCTCACATGTAGTTACATCTGGGTAATGCCCACTAGGCAAAATGCTCTCAGTCTAGATGGCTGGCTGGGAAGGGCCCATTCAAATTAATAAGCCATTAGGAAGAAACAATAGGCCTTAGGAGAAGCTTATCTCCCACCTTGTGAGCCTTCCTAAGGGTGCTACGGACAGCCTCCAAGTAATGGCTGCTGTGACACTTCAGGGACATGTGACCAGGTCACCTGATGCTGGACTCCATCTTGGGATGTCAGTATTTTTCCACTGCCTGGCGTGGGAACCAAGCTTTAAAACAAAGGGTTCCCGCCCTATGCAAAAGCTATTTAAGGCAGGGGAGTGACATCATCTTGGTTCTTCATTGACTCCCCACCCAAGAAGACTCCTGAAAATACCTGAGGAACAAAGACTGAACTGGGGGAAGTGCTGGACCCAGGCTAAAGGGATTTTTGGCCTGTAAATGGAACATCTGGGCATTCCAAGCTGTAAGGAAGTGCAGCTGGCCCTTAAGAATTTGCAGCCTGCTTGTATCATCACTTAGGGTGAGGATCTGCTATTCAGATCCAATCTATTTAGTATATTAAGCTTAGTTTGCATTTTTGTTTATTTGCTGGGTAATCTGCTTTGATCTGTTTGATATCCCTTATAATCACGTAAAGTCTACCTTTTGTAATTAATAAATTTGTTTTTGCTTTGTCTAAAACCACTTTCCTGTCAGTCAGCTCCCCCCTTCAGTCTTCTTTTTGCGAGGCTAAACAAGCCAAACTCTTTTAATCTCCTCTTCAGTTAAAATAGGCCCTCCATTCCCCTGGTCCCATTCCTAGCAACCCTTCTCTGAAGCTCTCTGTGACTTTAGAAAGCAGTGCTCCACCAGCTACTGTTACCCTGTCTGTGTGATATAGTATAAGTAGACTGAATGGCTTCCAATTGTTCCTTCCCAACAGAACCTAGAGAGCAGTGCTGGGTACCTGCCCCTCTTTCTCCAGGGTCCTCACCTCCATCCTGGTGTTTACACTCTCTGGATAGAGGTGCTAACCTAGCAGAGAGCTCATCATCTGCTCTTCCAATAGGATTAAAGAAAGATATGTGTCTGATATAATTTGTAATTCTTCCCCTTTAAAATGAACTCTTCTCTAGTATGGATTTTTTTGGGGGCCACTTAGAAAGCTCAGTGCTACACAGGACTTGGGCCTGGAAGTTGCACGTGTACTTCTCCTCCAGGACACAATGACACATGGTAGGTTGCCTTAGCTAGTTACAAAGCACTTGGATGCACCCCTTAATTCTACAGAGAAGAGGAAAGATGGGCTGGTAGAAGTCTAAGATGAGAGCCAGCAGGATGGTCCATTGGGATCCTAGCACTGGATGTGGAAGACCCAGGTTCAATTCACTGATTTCCTGTGTGCACCTTGGGCAAGTCACGTAGGTCCAGATTGTCAAAGGTATTTAGGTGCCTAACTCCTATTGAAATAGGTGTCTTAATACCTTTGAAGATCTGGCCTTTAGTCTCTGTGTGCCTCACTTCCCCACCTGTACAATGGGAATAACAGCACTGCCCTACCTGACAGGTGTGTTGTGAGGGCAAATACATGAAAGATCATGAAGTGCTCAGATGCAGAGGTGATGAGGCCATACAAGTAGCTAGTATTCAAGTACAATTAATCCTGAGATCTTCCCCATGACATAGTCAAAAGCAAAAATCCTATCCCAGGCAGAGTTATTAATCCTAAAAAGGAAGACGTGCCAGAGACTCCATGAAGTCTACCAGGGACTTCGCTGTCACTGTTAATTTTCCATGGATGGTGCACAGACTCTGCAGTGAGGGGCAGCAAGATGAAACTCTAAGATTAGTGCTGATTTTTGCCCTGACCCAGGGAAGCCACTGAAGGTGCAATGGGTGTAATCCAGGGTAATGCCAGGTCCAGTTGCTGAACCATAAAAGGTTCAATTGGAGGGAAATGGGAGAAGAAAATCCATGGAAACATTTCAGTGGCTGAATAGAGATTTTTTGGAGACAGCTATCAGTTTCCAGGATGCTTTTACTGAGGGAATAAATATTTTAGGGGATGAAAATATTTTGGAAAGGAAAGTAACTTTATTCCTCGTCTCCCCACATTGCACTGATCCCTAAGCTACCATGCCCAGCCTTTAAAATAATCCCTTGATATGGCAGAGCAAGTGCTACCTTCCAATTAGTCAACAAGAAGATAATTGTTTTGGGGCTCTGTCACACAAGCAGCAAAGAAGGGTCCCCAAGGTCCCTGGATGGAGTTAAAGGCAGAGCAGCTTCTAACAGAGACTTTAGTGCAACAGCTGCTGTCTCCTTTGGCTCATCTGGTGCGGTGTCTGCAGATGGGACCCCACAAGGGTCCCTCGGTTCTGTTTGTGGGTGTGGGGATGCCCATCCAGCAGCTCGCTCAGGTCCGAGGACCCCACTAAATATTCCCCCTTGAAGCACCTGGCTGCTGGTTGTAGCAAAACCAGACATCAGCGAGCATCTTTCCTCCCTCCAGAAGAACGTGACCTGCTGAAGAACATGATTTTGGAGTGATCCCTTTCTTAGTGGACAGGGGGAAGCTTGGCAGGTATTGTATGGACTATCTATGTTTGCAGTGGTTGCATCTTCATGTAAGAGTGATGGTCTTGCAATTAGGCATGGAGCTTTGTTCATGAATTATGGCAGTGCAGCGGTGATTCTATAGTTAAGGCTGAGTTTGGAACTCCATTGCAATCTTCTTCTCACCTGCCCCCAATTCCCACCCTAACTTTTGATCCACATGAGACATTTATTTGCAAATTTTTCCGTGTAAGAGTCAAGAGTGAAAATTTGGTGCCCAACCTGCTTAAGCACCTTTGAAAATCCTGCTAGGCACCCAAGTGCATCTTTAGTAGCCTAAATACCATTGGAAAACTGTCCCTAAATCCCGTTGAGATCAGTTGGAGCTGTTAGGGCTGAGAAGTTTTGAAAAATCTGGCCCAGTGTTTAAAATTCTCACATGAAATTCTCAGGTGATGTAAATTAATGCACTCCCATTCATTCCTCTCTCTCTCATGGCCCTCAACATCCTTCCATCTTTGCCAGTCTCCTGCTGCAGTCTTAGCTTTTGGTAGCTTTCAGTTCTGCTTCATTGTGCATGTCCATGTTATCCTTGGTCTACCTGGTCGCCTCTTGCCCTGGGGGTTCCAGTCTAATGCCTGCTTTGTTATGTTATTTGGGTCTTTCCTCCATGTATGTCTTAGCCATCTCCATTTTCCTTCCATAATTTCCTGTGCTATCAGTTTCTGTTTTGTCCTTCTCCATAATTCTTGGTTTGTGATAATTTCTGCCCATCTGATATTGAGGGTTTTTTCTAAGACAGCTGTTTATGGAAACTTCTGGAGTTTAGACAGTAAGATCTTAATAAGTCTCCAAGTTTCAGCATCATATAAACACCATTCACTTCATTGGAGCTATTGTGAGAGGAGGTGAACAGCAATGCCTGAGCAACCTTCTCTAGATCATTCATTATTATATATCCCATGTCATGTCCCCATCTCATTCCTCTCCTCTTTAAGCAAACCTAAACTTTGATTATTCTTTTTGTACAAGCATATTGGTTAGTTGGTGTTGAGTAATAACATGAGAAGACAATGTTATTAAAATTAATCTAGCCGTTTATTAAGAGAACTATTTACAGAAATGCTGCAACTACAGATAGGATTCCAGCCATGTGCACACAGACTAATTCTCTGGTGTCTCCTCCAAACTCTTCCCTCTGCAACCTGGGCTTCTCCCTCCCAGTTCCATGTACGTAGCTATGTGGTGCTGAGTGCCTTCAACTCTCTGCAGGAGGTTTTGAGAATGCTCAGCATCTCACAGGATTGGCCTTAGTCCCCGTTGAACAATAGGGAAGTTCTAGTATCTCAATATTAATAGATTCCAAGGCCAGAAGGATCCATTATGATCATCTAGTCTGACCTCCTGTACAACACAGGCCATAGAACTTCCCCAGAATAATTCCTCTTTGAACTAGAGCATATTATCTAGAAAAATATCCAGTCTTGATTTATAAATTGCCAGTGATGGAGAATCCACAACAACCCTTGGTAAATTGTTCCAATGGTTAATTACCCTCATTGTTAAAAATTTATGCCTTATTGTCAATCTGAATTTGTCTAGCTTCAATTTCTAACCATTGGACGTTTGCTTTGTCTGCTAAATTGAAGAGATCATTATCAAATGTTTATTCCCCAGGCAGATACCTATAGACTGTAATCAAGTCATCCCTTATCCTTTTTGTTACGCTAAATAGACTGAACCCCTTGAGTTTATCACTCAACTGATTGCAGAGACAGCAGAAGAAGCTAGGAACTTAAGCAGCTCCCATATACATCCTTCATCCATCCTCCAACCCAATAAAGGATGCTGGCCTGGGGACTCAGATGTATGAGTACCTTGTCTTTCTCTAGGGCTCGGGAAAACGTTTCCTCTGAAAGTTTCTGATTATTGCTGTTGGTACCGCAGGAGAAAATGCATCTGGGTAACTATTTGCTCCTCGTAGAAACTAGGGATGAAAAAAATCAGTAGGTCCCCTCCAGCCCATAGGGTATGTCTACACTGGGGGGGGGGGGATAGCTCAGTGGTTTGAGCATTGCCCTGCTAAACCTAGGGTTGTGAGTTCAATCCTTGAGGGGACCATTTAGGGAACTGGGGTAAAAATCTGTTTGGGGATTGGTCCTGCTTTGAGCAGGGGGTTGGACCCCCTGAGGTCCCTTCCAACCCTGATATTCTGTGACGCCTGGGGCAGGCTGGCCTATGGCTGCTGAGTCAGGTTAAGGGGTTTTCTCATTGTGATGCAGACATATGGACTCAGGCTGCAGCCCAAGCTCTGGGACCTTCCAACCTCATAGGGTCTTAGAGCCTGGGTCCAGCTTGAGCCTGCACCTCTACACTGCAATGAAACAGCCTGTAGCAATGTGGGACTCACCCCTGCAGCACCTCCTGCTGGTTGTCTCAGGGAATTAGCTCATCCAGCCTCCAGAGCATCCTCTGCAGGCCAGGGTCCTGCTGCCACTTGGCCCCCTGTGTCCAACCCAGTGACCTTTGTCTTTGGTCACTGCCCCCTGGCAATACCCCCACAATCTCAGGGTCTCCCTACCAGGGGAAACCCCAACCCTCTATCCCTGCCTTGCCTCAGTCATGGGCTACTGTCAGTCACCAACTAGCCCCCATTCCTGAGGCAGACTGCAGTATAAGCCACTCATCACTGGCAAGGAGGGTTTGGACCTGCTGCCCCCTGCAGCCCCAATACCCATTGGCCTTCTGCTAGGCTGCAGCCAGGGGCTTTCCAGACTGGAGCTCCCCAGCCTTTCCCCAGCCCTGCTCCACTCAGGTACCCTGCCTCTAGCTCCCTGCAACAAGATCCACCTCCCTCTACAAACAGAGAGAGGCTCCTGGCTCCCAGCCTCTTTATACAGGCCAGCTGGGGCCTGATTGGGGCATGGCCCAGCTGCGGTTGTTTCCCCAATCAGACCAAGGTTTTCTCCCTTCTGCAGCCCCAGCCCTCTGCAGGGCTTATCCAACCCCTTCAGGGCTGGAGTGGGGGTGTTCACCTGGCTACACAGCCCATTAGCCTGAGCCCCGTAAACCAGAGTCAGCTGGCATGGGCCAGCCCCAGGTGTCCAACTGCAATGTGGACATATCCTTAGTTTGCTCCCTGTAGTGAACTGTGCAGTTAGTTTTAAATGATTCAAGAGATGTGACTCCCAGGGCTTCTGTGTTACACAGGCTGGCTGGCCAGGATATCAGGAAATGTCCCTCATCTTCTGCCTACATTTTCCTTTTATCAGATTCAGCCCATCATCCCTAGGTATGTATCATCCTTGGAGCATCCTAAACAATTCCTCACCATCCTGGATGTGTCTATGGACTATGTCCCCAGCTGGTGTCAATTGGCTGTAGCTCCACTGGAGGTAATAGCTGCACCAATAGTTGCACCTCAGCTCAGGATCTGACTCAATGATTCTATCAGATTCTCAGTTCAGCCCTTTACTAAGCCCTCTCTTCATGCTTAACTCTGCTAATATTTCCTCATAACTATAGCTGAGCTAATAATTACTTTTTCAGTTTGATGGCTGAAATGAAAAATCAAAAAAAAAATTGTTTCAGGTCAATCTGGAATTTTTGTCATGATCTTTTGTTTTGTACCATTTGCAGGTGGATTTGTGGTTTTTTTGGAAAAAATAAAATAAAAATAAATGTAACTAAATATGTGAAACAAAATGCCTTTTTGAAATGAAAAGCCAGAATGTTTTGTTTCAAAAATGTCAAAACTAAATGTTTCAACTTTTTAAAAACAATCTTTTTTTTTCTGGCTAAAACTTTTTGCTGAAATTCAACCTGAATTCGTGAATAGTTTTGGTAGCTTCAAAACTGCATATTTCATCAAATAAACTATTCCTCTGAAAACATTTCACATTTCACCTTGCTCTGCCCATATCTCTGTCTCCAGGGCCCTCCACTTCAGATACCATCTTATGGTATCAAGGTGCCCAAAACTGAACAGAAGGCATCAAAGATCCCTTTTCTCCCCTTGCAGGATGCAAATAAGATACTAGGAGCATCTTGTATCCTGCAAGGGAGAGAATATAGCCCTCGGTTTGGTCACAGCAGAGACACAGAGAGAGGCACCAGCCCTTCTCTGATCTCTGTGCCTGCTGTCCCCTGAATTCTCTCTCTGCTTGCCTCTTGCCCTTAGCCCCCATCCCATTCCTCCTCCTTCTCTCACAGCTGCTGTTCCTCTGAAGGTAACACCCTTGGCCTATACGAGCATGGAGAATCGAACGTCTGTCACTGAGTTCATCCTGCTGGGCTTCCCTCTCCTGCGCCAGCTTTGGCTCCTCTCCTTTGCCATCTTCCTGGCCATCTACCTCGTCACGCTGCTTGGCAATGCGGTGATCATCGCCCTCTCCCAGCTGGAGGCTGGCCTGCGCACCCCCATGTATTTCTTTCTCAGCAACTTCTCCCTGCTGGAGATGTGCTACACCTCGGTCACGGTGCCCCGGCTGCTGGGAGATCTCCAGCATGGCCATCGTGCCATCTCCTTCCGCGCCTGCATCGCCCAGATGTACTTCTTCTTCTTCTTCGGCTCCACAGAGTTCTTCCTCCTGGCTACCATGGCTTACGACCAGTACCTGGCCATCTGCCACCCGCTGCGCTACCCGGTGCTCATGAATGGCCGAGCCTGTGCCCGGCTCGCCCTCGCCTCCTGGGTGAGTGGCTTCCTTACCCCCTTCCTTCCCACAGCCTTCATCTCGCAGCTGCCCTTCTGTGGCACCAACCGAATCAACCACTTCTTCTGTGACACAGGGCCCCTGCTGAGGCTGTCAACCGGTGATACCCACATGGCCGACATCTTGGTCTTCCTGGTCTCGGCGGTGGTGGTGCTCAGTTCCTTCCTCCTGACTCTCACCTCCTACACCCTGATTGTCTCCGCCATCTGCCGTATCCCGTCAGCCACGGGGAGACACAAAGCATTCGCCACATGTGCCAGCCACCTCACCGTCGTCACCATCTTCTACGGCACGGTCATATTCATGTACATTCGTCCTGGATCTGGCCGGGCCTCCGACATGGACAAGGTGGTGTCGGTCTTCTATGCCATTATCATCCCGCTGCTGAACCCTGTCATCTATACCCTGAGGAACAGGGACTTCAAGAGAGCCCTAGGGAAGGCCCTGAGGAGAGTGAAGGTTGCCTTTACTGTCCTGACCTGAACCTCATCACACCCCATCCATGGGATCAGGAGTGGCCAAGCTGGCTATATATATGCAGAGAGGAATGATCTTCATGGAGCCGACTCGCCAGCTGGGACTCATTTCCAGACATCTTTCATAGAGCTTAAGGCCAGAAGGGACTATTAGATCATCAAGTGTGACCCCAAAAGCTACTGTAACCCCCAAGGAGATGACCTAGATTCCTGGAGCTCTGTCTGCTGGCAGCTCAGGGAGGAGGAGCCAAGGCAAACTCAGAGTCTACCCGGCAACCACTAGGGAGTGAGATGCCCCTCCCAGGGAGTTCAGAAAAGGGGAGAAGCTTTTTGGAGAGGCTGGAGCCAGCCAGGGGCCAGGGCAGGACTGGCTGTGTGGGGAGCTAGTGAGTCCCAGGCCTGCATGCAGGGTTCCCCCTGAGAACTGGCCTCTAGGGACCCGACCACAGATCCCTCAGCTGGGTTTTCCTTCCCCATGGATGATTCCCAATTGTTACGTTTGGGGAGAAATTTCCCCAGCCAGGCTGGGTTCACCTCCAGCTCCCCTGGTGAGACCAGTCCCCACATGGTCAGCGCTGCTAGTCCAGGGAAGCTGCCTGCGGAGAGTGTGACTGGAGGCTGGGCTAGGAGGCTACAGTTTGGATGTTAGGGTAGTTGTATAACTTACACCTTGAGCCCTGCACCCCTTTGTGGTGAAGGGAGATCCTGGGACCAACGCAGTCTGATTCCTGCCTAAGGAGGATCCCTGACAGCGGACCGCAGCCCCTGGAATCATCCAGCGTCATCTTCAAACCTGAAGATCATTCATGGAGTTTGTGAGTGCACCAGCTTTTAGTTAGTTAGTCAGGGAATTTATTTTGGGGACCCCCTACTCCCTGAACTGTGTCCTCAAGCCAGGGAGTGAGGGTTTGAGGATTTTATAACCGGCTGCTTATTACACCTGTGGAGGGATTCGCCACCTCCTCCCACTTGTGGGTCTTTTGGGCTGTACTGAACCCAGTCAGCCACACTGCTAAACGACTGGAGGGAATTTTATGGGTCATCAAGGGCCGCAGCAAAGTACGCGTACCAACGGGACACTAATTTTACACTTGTTACATCAAGTCACGGGTATTTTCAGTGTGGGCACCGGTGACCCTAAAAATAGTGTTTCACCCTGTTATGTTGTATTTGTTGCCTGTTTAATATAATTATTGTGTTGAATATATTTTTAGGTGTTGTGTTATTTCTTGGAAGTCTCCAACTATCTGACAAGTAAGTGGGGATTCCTCTGTAGGTAGAATTTTCCGCCCAAGCTGCCCTGATGACCCTGCCAGGAAGGAGCGATGGGGGTGGAGGCACTGCCAAATAATTTCATAGCAAAAAAGGAAAAAGATTCACCCTGCTGAGTGAGTGGCGGGATCCAAAAGAACCCAGACCTGCCCATCAAAACCTGTAATCGGATTGCCATCAAAGGAGGTAACCAGGTGGAGAGGGGTGCTTCACTACAGCTGGAACTGTGACAGGAATCCTGGACCCTCAGATTAAAAGTTTGTTACTCTTCTGACTGAGCTATCCAGGCAGGGATGGAGGTCAAGCAATAAAACCAATGTACTCAAGGTGTGTTAAACTCTCTCCCTTTCTTTCTAAGATCAGACATTTCCTGTTATTGTTAATTATTATTATTATGGCCCTATCTAGAGCGCCCAACTGTTTTCCGTTGCGCTGAGGACTGTACATGCACAGGCAGCTCGTTTCACAAGGGGGGGGGTTATACATCTATTTGTGACAGTGCAGGTGAGCCAGCATGCCGGAGTTTAAAAATCCTAGTGGTCAGAGAAGGTGATACGGGCATGGGGCTTTCTGAGTTCTAAGCTCACTGTTGCTATTGATTTATGTGCCTTTGGGCAAGTGGTTGCATTGCTGTGCCTCAGTTTCCCCAGTCATGAATGGGAACGACGATAACACTCACCTACCTCACATTTCCCCTATGGAGAACCATGAAAAGTCTGATCTAGTTTTATGGAAAAAATAGGTGTGACTCAGTTTCCCCTCTTACCTTGTATTGCTATCTGGCGGAGGGGAAGGGGTTAATTTCTTTCTCGTCCTGTGGGACGCTGTGACAAAGTGAGACCTTATAAGTGTGGAAACATCAAAGACTATTATATTGAGGTGCTGCAGACACTATTGGCACATGGGGTAGTCACTGTATTGTATTAAGTGACGTATGTATCTCTGTGTTCCTGGCTCACTGGTGCGTTACCTGGGGAATCTAGAATCACTAGTGGGGAATTAAGGCAAATCCCTAGACAGTTAAACAAACCTGAAGCAGTACCAGCCCTGGTGACTCCATGTGTCAGATGGGTGATGCCTGATAAGCTTAGCATGCATGTAGAATATGTATTGTTTTATTATAAGTTTCCTCTGTAATGCTTGTGCCCTAAATAACTGTACTGTGCTCTGTGCAAAATGGCTGTTCACTAGTAACCCTGTAACACTAGTAAGCCTGAATTTATCTAGCTTCAGCCTCCGGCCATTGGATCTTGTTATGCCTTTGCCTGTAATTTAGGAGCATAGGCATTGCCAGATTGGATCAGAGCCCAGCTCCATCTAGCTCAGTGTCCTGTCTCCGACAGTGGCTGGTATCAGATGCCACAGAGGGAGGTGTAAGAACCCCACAGTAGAAGATGTGGGATAATCTGCCTCCACATTAGGGCTCATTCTGGTCTCTGATAGCCAGAGATCAGCTTCAACTCTGCAGCAGGAGGTTTAATATCCCAACCGCAATATTTGTTAACATTGACTGTTCTAACTCGGGAGAGTCTTGTCATCCATAGAAATGACCAGTCCCTTCTTGAATCTTGCTAGGTTCTTGGCCTCAGCAACATTCTGTGGCAGGGAGTTCCACAGGTTAATGAAGTACAGTGTGAAAAAGTGTTTCCTGTTATCAGTCTGGAATTTACCGCCTCCCTATCTCACTGACTGTCCCCTTGTCCTTGTCTTAGGAGCCAGGGAGAACAGCAGCTCCTAATCTCCCTTTTCAGAATCAATCAGTATTTTATAAACTTTCAACCTGTCACCCTCCTCCCCGCCCCCTCTCTAAGGTGACAGTTCTGATCTTTTCAACTGCTCTTCATAGGACAGTTTTTCCAGCCACTTGATCGTTCTCATCGTTCTCCCTCTAGTCTGTGATAGCCTTGTGGAGATGGGATGCCCAGTCCTGCACAGTATCCAGATGAGACTGCACCACTGACTGATAGAAAGACAGTAACATATTTTCCATGTTATGCTCCATCCCATTCCTTATGCATCCTTACATCTTGTTTGCTTGTTTGGCCACAGCTCCACCTCAAGCAGGGAACTCCATTGAGCTGTCGACAGATGAGCTCCACCTAACGAAGAGAGGGAAGAGCATCTTTGCAAGCAGGCTGGCTAACCTAGTGAGAAGGGCTTTAAACTAGGTTCACCAGGAGAAAGAGACCAAAGCCCTGAGGTAAGTGAGGAAGCACAAGCAGGAGAGCACAAGAGGGGAGGACTCCTGCCTCCTACTGAGAAAGCAGAACAATGAGCGAGTTATCTTAAGTGCCTATGCACAAATGCAGGAAGCCTGGGAAACAAGCAGGGAGAACTGGGAGCCCTGGCACAGTCGAGGAACTATGATGTGATTGGAATAACAGAGACTTGGTGGGATAACTCACATGACTGGAGCACTGTCATGGATGGATATAAACTGTTCAGGAAGGACAGGCAGATCAGAAAAGGTGTGGGAATTGCATTGTATGTAAGAGAGCAGTATGACTGCTCAGAGCTCCGGTATGAAACTGCAGAAAAACCTGAGAGTCTGGATTAAGTTTAGAAGTGTGAGCAACAAGGGTGATGTCGTGGTGGGAGTCTGCCATAGACCACCAGACCGGGGGGTGAGGTGGACGAGGCTTTCTTCTGGCAACTAACAGAAGTTACTAGATCGCAGACCCTGGTTCATGGGGGACTTTAACAACCCCGATATCTGCTGGGAGAGCACTACAGCGGTGCACAGACAATCCAGGAAGTTTTTGGAAAGTGTAGGGGACAATTTCCTAGTGCAAGTGCTGGAGGAACTAACTAGGGGCAGAGCTCTTCTAGACCTGCTGCTCACAAACAGAGAAGAATTAGTAGGGGAAGCAAAAGTGGATGGGAACCTGGGAGGCAGTGACCATGAGATGGTTGAGTTCAGGATCCTGACACAAGGAAGAAAGGAGAGCAGCTGAATACGGACCCCGGACTTCAGAAATGCAGACTTTGACTCCCTCAGGGAACTGATGGGCAGGATCCCCATGGAAAATAACATGAGGGGGAAAGGAGTCCAGGAGAGCTGGCTGTATTTAAAGAATCCTTACTGAGGTTGCAGGAACAAACAATCCCGATGTGTAGGAAGAATAGTAAATATGGCTTTGGCTACACTTACACTTCAAAGCGCTGCCGCGGCAGCGCTGCCGCGGCAGCGCTTTGAAGCGCTAAGTGTAGTCAAAGCACCAGCGCTGGGAGAAAACTCTCCCAGCGCTGTCCGTACTCCACATCCCTGTGGGGAATAACGGACAGCGCTGGGAGCGCGGCTCCCAGCGCTGGGGCTCTGACTACACTGGCGCTTTGTAGCGCCGCAATTTGCAGCGCTGCAGAGGGTGTGTTTTCACACCCTGCTGCAGCGCTGCAAATTTGTAAGTGTAGCCAAGCCCTATGGCAGGCGACCAGCTTGGCTTAACAATTAAATCCTTGCTTATCTTAAACACAAAAAAGAAGCTTACAAGAAGTGGAAGATTGGACAAATGACCAGAGAGGAGTATAAAAATATTCCACAGGCATTCAGGAGTGAAATCAGGAAGGCCAAATCACACTTGGAGTTGCAGCTAGCAAGAGATGTTAAGAGTAACAAGAAGGGTTTCTTCAGGTATGTTAGCAACAAGAAGAAAGTCAAGGAAAGTGTGGGCCCCTTACTGAATGAGGGAGGCAACCTAGTGACAGAGGATATGGAAAAAGCTAATGTACTCAATGTTTTTTTGCATCTGTCTTCATGAACAAGGTCAGTTCCCAGACTGCTGCACTGGGCAGCACAGCATGGGGAGGAGAGGACCAGCCCTCTGTGGAGAAAGAAGTGGTTCAGGACTATTTAGAAAAGCTGGACGAGCACAAGTCCATGGGGCCGGATGTGCTGCATCAGAGGATGCTAAAGGAGTTGGTGGATGTGATTGCAGAGCCATTGGCCATTATCTTTGAAAACTCATGGTAATCGGGGGAGATCCCAGATGACTGGAAAAAGGTTAATGTAGTGCCCATCGTTAAAAAAGGGAAGAAGGAGGATCCGGGGAACTACAGGCCAGTCAGCCTCACCTCAGTCCCTGGAAAAATCATGGAGCAGGTCCTCCAGGAATCAATTCTGAAGTACTTAGAGGAAAGGAAAGTGATCAGGAACAGTCAGCATGGATTCACCAAGGACAAGTCATGCCTGACCAACCTAATTGCCTTCTATGATGAGATAACTGGATCGGTGGATGAGGGAAAAGCAGTGGACATGTTATTCCTTGCCAGCAAGTTAAAGAAGTATGGGATGGCTGGGGCCAGTTTTGTTCAAATATCGTCATTAATGATCTGGAGGATGGCATGGATTGCACCCTCAGCAAGTTTGCAGATGACACTAAACTGGGAGGAGTGGTAGATATGCTGGAGGGTAGGGATAGGATACAGCGGGACCTAGACAAATTAGAGGATTGGCCAAAAGAAATCTGATGAGGTTCAAAAAGGACTAGTGCAGAGTCCTGCACTTAGGACAGAAGAATCCCATGCAGTGCTACAGACTAGGGACCGAGTGGCTAGGCAGCAGTTCTGCAGAAAAGGACCTAGAGGTTACAGTGGACGAGAAGCTGGATATGAGTCAACAGTGTGCCCTTGTTGCCAAGAAGGCTAACGGCATTTTGGGCTGTATAAGTAGGGGTATTGCCAGCAGATTGAGGGATGTGATCATTCCCCTCTATTTGACATTGGTGAGGCCTCATCTGGAGTACTGTGTCCAGTTTTGGGCCCCACACTACAAGAAGGATGTGGAAAAATTGGAAAGAGTCCAGCGGAGGGCAACAAAAATCATTAGGGGGCTGGAGCACATGACTTATGAGGAGAGGCTGAGGGAACTGGGATTGTTTAGTCTGCAGAAGAGAAGAATGAGGGGGGGTTTGATAGCTGCTTTCAACTACCTGAAAGGGGGTTACAAAGAGGATGGAACTAGACTGTTCTCAGTGGTAGCTGATGACAGAACAAGGAGTAATGGTCTCAAGTTGCAGTGGGGGAGGTTTAGGTTGGATATTTGGAAAAACTTTTTCGATAGGAGGGTAGTGAAGCACTGGAATGGGTTACCTAGGGAGGTGGTGGAATCTCCTTCCTTAGTGGTTTTTAAGGTCAGGCGTGACAAAGCCCTGGCTGAGATGATTTAGTTGGGGATTGATCCTGCTTTGAGCAGGGGGTTGGACTAGATACCTCCTGAGGTCCCTTCCAACCCTGATATTCTATGATTCTATGAATGTTTTCAGAATGGAGACAGGTAAATAGTGGTGTTCCCCAGGGGTGTGTACTGGGACTAGTCCTATTCAATATATTCATAAATGATCTGGAAAAAGGGGTAAACAGTGAGGTGGCAAAATTTGCAGATGATACAAAATTGCTCAAGATAGTTAAATTCCAGTCAGACTGTGAAGAGCTACAAAAGGATCTCTCAAAACTGGGTGACTGGCAACAAAATGGCAGATGAAATTCAATGTTGATAAATGCAAAGTAATGCGCATTGGAAAACATAATCCCAACTATACATATAAAATGATGGGATCTACATTGGCTGGTACCACTACAAAAAAAAGAGATATTAGAGTCACTGCGGAGAGTTCTCTGAAAACATCCACTCAATGTGCAGCGGCAGTCAAAAAAGCAAACAGAATGCTGGGAATCATTAAGAAAGGGCTAGATAATAAAAGAGAAAAGATCATATTGCCTCTAATAAATCCATGGTACGCCCACATCTTGAATACTGTGTGCAGATGTGGTCGCCCCATCTCAAAAAAGATATATTGGAGTTGGAAAAGGTTCAGAAAAGGGCAACAAAAATGATTAGGGGTATGCAAGGTTTGCTTTGAGGTTTGGTTTTAAGCAGTCTGAGGCCCTGAGCCAAAACCCATTGGAACTGCTGGGAGATTTTCCATTGACTTCTGAGGAATTTGGATCAGGTCCTAAATAATAACAATCCCTAGCTTTTCCTCAGCAGACCCCAAAGCGCTTTTCAAAGGACATTAGGATCATTAGCCCCATTTTATGGATGGGTAAACTGAGGCACAGAGAGGGAAAATGAGTTGTTCAAGATCACCCAGCAGACCAGCAGTGGATCAAGGAATAGAACCAGCTCTCTGAAATCCCATTCCAGTGCTACACCCTGTAGAAAGCACATAGGGCAAGGAGAGTCCATTATTTTTTGTCAAGATCCACATTTCTTGGTCAAGGTATAGTAAAGATCCAGACACCAGAGAAAATAAAATAATAACAATAATGATAATTAAGTAAATAAAAATATTTTGAGAACCTTTCGAAAGTGTCTGGTGATCCAGATTTGGCCCACGGTCTACCTATTGACTACCTCGACATAGAACTACGTGTGGACTAGTGGGCTGAGCATTGGGCTAGGAGCCAAAGACTCCTGATTATATAATCCTGGCTTTGGCACTCCCTTCCTTGCACATGTTAGTTCCCCCCATGCCTCAGTTTCTCCATATACCTACTGTCATAAACAGATAGTTAAGGGTTAATGTCTCTTTTACCTGTAAAGGGTTAACAAGCTCAGTGAACCTGATGGACACCTGACCAGAGGACCAATCAAGGGACAAGATAATTTCAAATCTCTGTGGAGGGAAGTCTTTGTTTGTGTTCTTTGTTTTTTGGGGATTGTTCTCTCTTGGGATTAAGAGAGGCCAGACGTACATCCAGGCTCTCCAAGCTTCCTGAAATATTTCCTTCTATTCAGTATAGTGAGTATTAGCAAGGCGGATTAGTTTTGTGATTAATTTCTGTATTTGCAAATGTGTGTTTGCTGGAGAAATATCTTTATTTCTGTTTGCTGTTACTTTTGATTATTCTGAGAAAGGAGGGGGGGGGGGGAGTCCCTCTAGGTTTATAAGCTAGACCCTGTAATATTTTTCATCCTGGTGTTACAGAGATAGTGTTACTTTCTTTCTTTCTTTTAATAAAATCTTTCCTTTTAAGAACCAAATTGTTTTCTTCCCTTGTTTGGAACCTCAGGGGAAGAGGACGGGGGAAGGTGAATCCCTCTTTGTTTTGATTTAAGGAGTTTGAATCAAGGTGATCTCTCCCGACGGCTAAGGGAGGGGGAGGGGGGGAATGGGCTATTTCCCTTTGTGTTAACACTGGAATTTCTAGCTGGTGGCAGCATTACCAGATCTAAACTAGGATTTAAGTTTAGAGGAGCCCATGCAGGTCCTCATCTTGTGGACGCTAAAGTTCCAAGTGGGGAATAAACCTCTGACACCTACAAAACATGGAGTGCAGATTTCTCAGTGCATTTCTGTAATATGTTGTCTGTGCGCAAAGGAGCTATATATGTTCGTTAACCAAGCTGGGCAAATAAGTTTATTTCTTTGTTGGCAATTTCTAAGTTAGAAAAAAATAGTTGTGAGTCTGATGAAAAATAACACATTTTTGAAATGTTTGGTGAATCAAATTTTTTTTTTTAATTTAAGTTCGGGTCAAACAAACTGTTTTGTTTTGCTTTTGACCATTTCAAAATGGTTTGGAATTAAAAAAAAAAAGTCAAGGAATTTTTTACATGAAAAGTCATTTCAAAGTGAAAAATCAAAACAGTTCAATTTTTTCCATTCCCTTTCCCATGCACCCCCACACCAAAACAAACAGTTTGGCCAAATGATCATGAATTCATGAACCGTTCTGGTGTTGAGGAATCTGCATATTTCACAAGAAAAGGTTTAATTTGAAAAATGTCACCCGGCTGTAACCATGAACTCTGACGTCTGCGTTTCTCTTGTGTCTTCTTTGGAGAGATGGCGGGACATAGCTTCATAGCTGAGCTCAGCAGCTATGTAACCTACAGGTGGTGCTGTCAGCTCAGTCCATCCCCTGGCACCTTACATGATACACTTTGTCTCAAATTTAGTGCAATTGTGCAACAGTAGTATAAACAATTATATAAATGGTCATCTTCAATCCTACAGCATCACACTGTCTACAGTGATTGTCAAGAGGTAATGAATGTGAAGGGAATTGATTATCTGAACTGAAGGTCCACACCCAGCTAAGACCCTGCTTGTAGCCTGTATAGTCACAATAATGTCCCCACACATCTCTTTCCCCAAACTATGGGGATAGTAGGTAGGACCATGCAGCAGAGCACGTGGTCCTTGCTCAGAAATCCCCAAGTGAGACCCCCTCCCATCAGCACTTATTGTTTCATTGTACACACCCATCACTCCGTATCTCTGTCTCCCCGTGTTGTCTCTTGCCTAATACGTAGATTGTGAGCGTTTTAGCGCAAGGACTGTCTGATTGTTTGTTCTGTGTCTCTACAGCACTTAGAGGCATAACGTCGTTGTTTATGAGTGGGGCTCCCAGGCACTACATTAAT
Source organism: Mauremys mutica (assembly GCF_020497125.1). Taxonomy (NCBI): domain Eukaryota; kingdom Metazoa; phylum Chordata; order Testudines; family Geoemydidae; genus Mauremys; species Mauremys mutica. Next base: position 147,125,757 of record NC_059075.1, read on the forward strand.
GAAGAAGAAAAGAAGGAAAGAATCACTCTGTATCCTTTAAGGGATAAACACAAAAACATCTCCTTTCTAGTTACATATGCCTGGAAGTCTTAATTCGGTCAATGGTGCTTTGCAGCCCAGCTATCTGTTCTGTCAGGACCTGCATTTGTTGGGCAAGTTCCTCTCTGGTGCTCACCATCAGTACACCAGCTGTTCATAGGGGTGCTGTGCTGGCTGGCTCAGATGTTTGGGCTTCCCAGCATTCACTGGCAGCCTGCCTTTCTTCCTCCTCTCTGACCTCTTTTATCAGCTGGGAGTAACTCGGGGGACGTTCCCGTCGTTCTCTGAACCGGAGATCAAATAGAATCGGATTCTGACATTGAGTTCCTCTTTCAATTTGAGCCAGTCTGGTCTGATCCATCTGCTCAGCAGTCACTGCTCTCCTCTGGACAACTCTCTGAAGCAGCCTCTCCAGCCTCTGTATATAGACTGAAACCTTCTCACCCCTTCGCTTTTGGGAATTAAGGAACTTACAATAACTATCCTCAGAGCCCTCTATGCTCCCAAAGGTGTGATCGAGGGCCTCTAGGGAGTCCTTCACACCGACCCCAGGGTTAGTGAGCTTCAGGGTGCGAATCACGTCTAATGCTGGGCCCCTGAGGCTCTCTACTAGACAGCTTCACTTTCCTGCATCTGGTACAGCCCACTCCTGCAGCATTTCAGTGGTATGTTCCAACCAGGGTTCAAACTCCTCTTCTCCAGGTATTGGGATGGAACTCCCAGCAAATAACCTTAACTTGCAATAGGAGCTTGATGTAGCATGGGACAACACAACCTTTTCCAATGTTTGCCCCAAGGTTTGCCCCAATCATCGGCCAAGGCTGCAGCCTCTGAGCTAGGGGCTACTGAGTCATAGCCCAACAAACCTGACGCATTAGCAATTATACAAACAGTGATTTCCCCAAAATATAAACACAATTGTTTCTCCAACTTAGTGGATCACTCAGGAGGTGCTTGCGAGGGGCACGGACCCGGTATCCCCGACGAGCCCTGCAAAATGTAACCCTTCTGCCAGGTGGAGCCAGCAGCAATCAGGGACGGGTTCAATATCTAGGGGTTCCTTTTCAACAATACAGCGCAGAACTGGCTTGAGCCCTGTGACATTACTGACATAACCTGTGACCGTATAGATCATTGTTGCAACCACTGTTATATATTTGCCACAAATACTGTACAAAGATTGTCATGTAAGGTGTCTATGGAAAGGTTATGATTTGCCGATTATGATTACGCTGTCTGTATGTGTGTATCATTTTTGTAGTTGAAGTTATGAATATTGACTATGTACTGGCATTTCAATGTGTTTTGATTCTAAGTAGCCTCAGTGAAGCATTTGGACAGCTTCTTGAGAAAGGACTATTCTCAGTAAGTGCCCAATCAAGAAACACTTAACTGACAATGGAGTTTGGGAGACGCCAACCCACATCTGAGCTTTCCTGGGAACGTTCGAACTAACATGTAAACAATGGTGTCGGCCTGTAAAGAGCTGAGTCATGCATGGACATGTGACTTGCCCATGTGTCTCCAAACTCCATCTTGCTGCTGTGACCTTCCAAGGGCAGAGGATATAAAAGGCCCCCAAAACCCCTCCATCTTGTCTTTGATCCTGCTTCTTGCCTCTGGAGGAACCTTGCTACAAACTGAAGCTCTAAACAAAGCACTGAACGACCCATCCCAGCGGGGGATGTACTCCAGAGATTTGATTTGAACCTGCAATTTATTTCATCACTGCTACAAGCCTGAACCAACAACTTTGCCATTACTGTATGTAATTGATTCCATTTAACCAGTTCTAGCTCTCATCTATATTTCTTTCTTTTTATGAATAAACCTTTAGATTTTAGATTCTAAAGGATTGGCAACAGTGTGATTTGTGGGTAAGATCTGATTTGTATATTGACCTGGGTCTGGGGCTTGGCCCTTTGGGATCAGGAGAACCTTTTTTCTTTTACTGGGTTATTGGTTTTCATAACCATTTGTCCCCATAACGAGTGGCACTGGTGGTGATACTGGGAAACTGGAGCATCTAAGGGAATTGCTTGTGTGACTTATGGTTAGCCAGTGGGGTAAAACCGAAGTCTTCTCTGTTTGGCTTGTTTGGTTTGCCTTGGTGTGAAAAAGGAACCCCAGCCTTGGGCTGTAACTGCCCTGCTCTAAGCAATTTGTCCTGAATTGGTACTCTCAGAAGTGTCCCACCAAAGGCAGCATTGTTACAAGCCCCCACCCAGTAACCTGGGAAAATTACACACCACTCCTGGGCGCCGCTGAGAGGCAACACTTCCCCACTCGCAAGCACAGAGTCTGAGTATAGAAAAGAAACTTTTAATGAAAGGAGAGAAGTCACCTGACATTAATTAGAGAAAATACCACAAATGGCGTTCATAATCATAAAGCTGTGAGCAGGACACCCACCCCAGAGTGTGTGGGGCAGTGCCTTCCACCTCATGTTTGCGAGTTCTACAACCACAAGTTCCTTTACTGTGCCCTCCTCTGCTCCCTCATCATACCCTGCTCACAGTGGTTGTCCTTGGTCAGTGAGGACCCAGGGTTCAGAGTTGCATCTGTGTGAGTTCTCCTCCCATCTGGGGAAGAAGGCACCTTGCTTGCTCCACCATCTGAGCGCTTGAAGTTATATATATGTTGATATACACCATCACGTGCCAGCAATCCCCTCTATCATGTACATTGGCCAGACCGGACAGTCTCTATGCAAAAGAATAAATGGACACAAATCAGACATCAAGAATTGTAACATTCAAAAACCAGTAGAAGAACACTTCAGTCTCCCTGGACACTCAATAACAGACTTAAAAGTAGCAATTCTTCAACAAAAAATCTTCAAAAACAGACCCCAACGAGAAACTGCAGAACTGGAATTAATTTGCGAACTGGACACCACATCAAATTAGGCCTGATTAAAGACTGGGAGTGGATGGATCACTACAAAAAGTAATTTTCCCCTCTGCTGATACTCACACCTTCTTGTCAGCTGTTGGAAATGGGTGACGTCCACCTTGACTGCATTGGCCTTGTTAGCACCACAAAAGTAATTTTCCTCCTTTGATATTCACCCCTTCTCATCAACTGTTGAGAATAGGCCACTTCCACCTTAACTGAATTAGCCTCGTTAGCAATGACACCCCACTTGGTAAGGCAACTCCCATCTTTTCATGTGCTGTAACATTTATACAGCTTTCTGTATTTTTCAATCCATGCATCTGATGAAGTGGGTTTTAGCCCACAAAAGCTTATGCTCAAATAAATGTGTTAGTCTCCAAGGTGCCACAAGGACTCCTCGTTGTTTTGGCTTAACAAGGTTCTTTCAGCTGAGAGCGACCCCCTCATTTGGGACAGGTTGAGCACAGTTCTGCTCCCCTTTATTCATACAATATTGACAACAATATTGATAACAACATTTCACTATTCCTGCATTCAGTACTAATGCGATTTGTAACCCAACACCAGCCAAAGTTGATTACTTTGAGCAACACCGCTCTGTCTGCCGGTTATCTAAGCAGAGTAGGTGTGTTCATTTAAATAGAAGTCTCTCTCCCTCCCAGTTAGCTGTCAGGGGAGAATTCATTCAGACCCTGCTTACACAAGAATCTTGAAGCTCTGCGTGCTAAAAGAATTTTCACTGGAGACATCCAAGTCTCTCTCAGAGAGAATCCACCTAACACAGTGAAGTAACTTAGTTAAGCGTCAGCAGAATCTTACGACTGGCATCTGCTGTGAATCCAGACAGGATGAAAATTCAGAGGGTTCCAATTTGGATTCTCCACAGCAGAAATGGTTTAGCCTATGGGGCTGAGAAAAAAATCCCACCCTGTCCCCTACGGTACACAAATCTAGATGAGTCCAGATGCATTATTCTGTAGCTTGGATTGATTTTTGCTTTCCTCTGAAGCATCTGTCCCGATCCCAGGCTGGGTGGATCATTAACCTGATCCAATGAAGCAGGAAGTAGGCTATAAGGTGAGCTGAGCTATTGGTCTGCAGGAGGCAGGATACTCAGTGAGGTGGACTAAGGGCAGCTACTCACTGTGGGAGATCCAAGATGTCATTTCCCATGATGACCTGTATCCTCTGCAAAGCTGTTACCCTGTTCGTCTCCTGAAAACTTTTGCAATGGCCTCCTTGAGCTCCTTGTTCCTCAGGCTGTATATCAAAGGGTTGAAGATGGGGCTCCCAAATGTGTATCCCAGCGAGATCAACCGGTCCAGTTCATCTGACCAGCTGCCCTTCGGGTGCAAGTAGACCAGGCTGAGGCAGCCGTACTGCAGCAGCACCACCATGAGATGGGAGGAGCAGGTGTGGAAGGCGCGGCGCTGGCCCTCAGCCGAGCGGATGCGCAGGATGGTGGTGATAATGTAGACGTAGGAGACACAGATCAGGAGGAAGGGGAGGATGACTATCAGGACACTGGCGATGAACTGGGCGATCTCCTCAGAGCGGGTGTCAGTCCTGGCCAGCTTCAGCACCTGGTTGACGTCGCAGAGGAAATGGTTGACCCCATTGAAGCCATAAAAGGGCAGGCGGAAGATCAGCACTGTGATCTGCAGGGAAAGCAGCCCTCCAAGGGCCAGCGAAGCGGCCACCAGCCACAGGCAGAGCCGCCGCGTCATAATGAGTGTGTAGTGCAGTGGGTGGCAGATGGCCACGTACCGGTCATAGGCCATGGCCACCAGCAGGAAGCAATCTGAGCTGCCCAGACCAAGGAAGAAGAACATCTGGGCCCCACAGCCCCCAAAGCTGATTCTCTTCCTCTCCTGCAGGGCATTCACCAGCATCTGTGGGAAGATGGCTGCAGCGTAGCCAAGCTCAATGATGGACAGGCCCTCCAGGAAGAAGTACATGGGGGTGTGCAGACGGGTGTCCTCCCGTATCGCCACCAGGATGAGCAGGTTCCCTGTCACAGCGGCTGTGAAGACCAGGCTGATGCCCATGAAGAGAAGGGTCTGAAGATCAGGGTGGGTGGGAAAGGCCAGGAATACAAACTCCATCACCACTGTGTGGTTCCCTGGGGGCATTGGTCTTGCTGTCTCATGCTCTGCTGGGAGACAATGAGAGACATTGTGAGATGGATAAGACGCCACCCAGGGGGCCAGATTCCTCAAGGCACCCAATCTCACTCCTTTACCCCATTGCTTCTCGTAGCTCTCCTCAAATCCCACAAATATCCTCCCACCTCTCCTCTTCCAGCCTGGGAGACCTCGCAGGTTCAAAGGACATGTGCTCTCCAGTGCAGCTGTTTTAAAAGGGGAAGCAAGAAGGCTGGTGTCACTATCTCTCATGAGGCATGAGGTTCACTCACACCGGGCATCATTCATGCCTCAGCTCAATTCGGGCAGCCTGGGTGGCCTTGCTAAATTAGCTACTCACTCGGAGTCCCCTGAACTGGATCCGAATTGGACCCTGGTCTCTCTTTCAAATGTTTCAGGAGTCTGTGGGCCAGAAATGACGCCCTAAAAATGACCCTTCTGCTTAGAGGATCACACCTGTATTAGCACTGAGGATCTTCTAGCTCCTCTTTTCCCCTGAGCGGCCTTAATTATTCTCTGCTCTTCACAGAGCGGAGGCACCAGACTCCTCACAAGGAAGGGAGCAGATATCCTTATCCCCACTCACAGAGGTGGAGCTGGGGCCTAGAGAGGTTTCGACCTGTGTCCTCAAAAATGGTCTCTGAGTTCGGAGAGGAGGAAGCCAACCCAGGCCGTGGGTTATAGCCCCTGCCATGCAATGGATGGGAATCCCTGAGGATATACAGGTGGAGATGGGATGGAAGGGTTGGTCGGCACACAATGTGAGAAGCTGATGAACTGGGAGAGAAGGTACCCAGGAGCCGGTGGGACCCATGGGCCAGCCCCTCAGCTGGATAAAGTCCTTGGCACTATGTTGATTTGAGAGCCAGGTGGGGAATATTTGGTGTCTGGAATGAAAGGGTCATGGCCAAAATAGTTACATCTGAGTGTAGGGCAGGCCTGGGGCCCATCGACTCCATTGAAAGTTGCACCCAAGCTTAAAGTTAAATATGTGCCAGGGTGCTGCCCTGAAAACATCCGTTTAGCTAAATCAGGGCCTGTAGCAGTAAAATCTGATTAACTTCAGGCACCATGATACCTGGGAGCTGCTGCATCATGAAGCCATTTGCAGTGCGACAACTGGACCATGCAAATATCACACGTGCCAACTCCACATAGCAGGAAGTCACCAAAGAAACCCTGAAAAGTTGCTAGATGTCGCTATTTAAGCAGTCAAAAAATGTCAAAATTGTCAGTAAACAAACTTCTCACAGAATTCAAAAGCGAATTTATATATACCTGCCCGGGTGAGAGGACACTGCCAGCTGCTGAACAGAAAGCAGCAGCACTGCTGGGTGCTCCCTCTCCGGCTGGATAGTGTTGGCAGCTGAGTTTATGAAGTTATCACTGAGTGGCTCTGTTGGTGTCGCTCAACTGGTAGGGGGCTGGCAGGGGGTTTCTGGCTGACCTGGTTACACAAGATGATATCAGGCGAGCTAAAAGAGGGCTGGGGGAACTGGTGCAAGGAATCAAATGCCACTTTACAGGGTCGCCATTTCCACGGCACCAAATTGCCCAGCCCTTTGCTCTCTTCCACTCCTTGTTTCTGTGTATTGTCTTTCCTTGTCTTTCTTCCCTCTATTTTTAACATTCTTCATTCCCCCTCTCCTTTATGTAAAGGGCTATTCTCTGTCTCCGGTTTCCCCCTGAATGAATCTCATGGAGAAGCAAAGTCCCTTTGCATCTCACTCTTCTGAATGTTTGCTACCAGGCTAGCTGTCGTTGGAGTGGTCTAGAAATGTGCAGATCCCTGTTCCATTCCCCCCCCCCACACACTTTCCTCCCCAAACAACTAAACCCCCAGCAGACAAAATCCGCACACAGGCTGACGGCGAGAATTGAAGGGAAGTTCAGAGAATTCAGAGCCAACAATTGCAGCAAAGCCCCTAGTGATCTCAGGCACAGTTTGGGGGTTTTGCTGGCTGGGAGCTGAGCCCCGGGATCTAGGGGAGGAGTGACCCTCTGGTGGGATTTGATCGGCACAAAGAGTAACGTGTTCTATGGCTGGAGAGACCAAATTGCCCCTCTTGGGCAGCATGGAAAGAATTCCAAACAAGCCTTTTCTCAAGGCAACGTCTGCTCCGGGGGAGGCCGCTCAGCCCCGCAGGGGCGAAGGGAATCTGGGCTGCGCCCCCAGACAGCAGAGCTCCAAAGGGAGGCCTGGTGTGGCAGCCAAATGCCAGGTTAAGAAGTAGGAGGACCCCAGCCCTGCCCCGTGTAGCCAAGACCTCCAGAAACCCCCTGCCAGCCCCCTACCAGCTGAGAGACACCAACAGAGCCGGTCAATGTTAACAAAATAAACTCAGCTGCCAAGACTATCCAGCCAGAGAGGGAGCACCCAGTATTGCTGCTGCTTTCTGTTCAGCAGCTGGGAGCGTCCTCTCGCCCAGGCAGGGTGAGCGCAGAAGCCAGTACCAAGGGCAGGTTCAGCAGAGTCCCAAGGAATTGCTCAGCCAGACAAGCCAGCTTCCCACTCCTTGGAGAGAGTTTTTGATCATTTCGGTGGGCAAAGGCTCAAAAGATCTGTTGACAAATGTTTTTTCCTGCATCGGCCTCGCCCAGGGAGTGGTGCCTGCCCTGGTCACTAATAGTTTTTATTAAGCAGAAGATCATGACCTTTCCCCTTAGTGTTGTATCCTCTCCTCTTCCAGCCTCTCCTCCCCATTAAATCTGGCTTTTCACCCCCTCCCCGCCACCCAGGAATCAAAGCTGAGCCCCAGTTATGTGCTAAGCATTTATTCTGCCACCGGGAGCTCTAGTCACACCAGCCTCTCATTCACAGCCTCTAAAGCCCAAGAAACCCTGGAATGTGCGTCCTTCTGAGGCCATGCCCAAGTGAGAATTCATTGGAATGACATTGACTTGGTATGCAAACGAGTGCAGCGTGGAATGGATTTTATTAACACTATTGAGCTGCTTGTGAATGATTTTGTGACTGTACAAATTGGCAACTTCTTTCTCTGAATACCACTGTAATTGGCAGTGAAAGTCACTAGATTTGTCACTGGTCGCTTTGACGCTTATTTCCTCGCTAGGGAAACCAAAAAGTCTCTAAATGTTGTGACAAAATCACTAAGTTGGCACCTGGGGGGGTGAGGGAACGGCATATAGCGCATCCCCTGACGTCTAACCATTGACAGCCACGTTGGTGAGGTGCAACTGGATTGCAAATACAGTGGCAGATAAAGGGCCCATTTGTTTATAGGAGAGTTCCTGTGCCTACCGAGGCAGCTTTAAATGTGGTATGGCATGGTTTGTCGAACCTTGAGCAGGCAGATGGATCTGCGGGTGTCTCTGTGGAACTCCATCCAGAGTCACATTTTAAAATAGCAAAATTGGCAGCAGGATCCCGGATAATAACAATCCCTAGGTCTTTTGGAGCCCTTTTCATCAGGAGATCTCAAAGTGCTCCACAAAGTAGGCCAGTATCATTATCCCGCTCTGTAAGATGGGGAAACTGAGACACGAAGAGGAAAAATTAATAGCCCCACAGCCTTCCACCAATACCCTTTCCCCCCACCCCCACCCCGTATGGCCTTCCCACCATTCACCACCTCCTGAGGAGGGAAGGGTGGCAATGAGGGAACAGTGTCCTTCAAGCCAGAGGGGATAAATCTGCACAGCAGGACTCTGAAGGTACCTGCCTTACCTAGATGGGCAGCTTCTCCCGAGCGGTCCAGCCTGCACAGACGGGAGTCTCCGTTGGATCTCAGCCCCCAGGAGAGGACACGGGAGTCAGGGGGACCAGCACAGGGGTCAGGTGGCTCAGCCTGGAGCTCAGCAAGTGGATATGGTGGGGAAAACTGGAGCTGCCCAGCAGGGAGGGGTATTTATCTGCCAGGCGAGACCAAGGGCTCCTCCCCTCTGAGCTGTCAGGAGGAGCTGGGCTGAGGATAGGAGAGGATTGAAGGACCTGGCTCCCTGGAGCCTACCTGGTCTCAGCCCCTGGAGTGAATCCTGTGCCAGGCTCCCCTTTGGGGGCACGGTGTGACGATGCAGTTCTGGCGGGACCCAACTGAGAGTGCCAATTCAGGACCAATTGCTTAAACGGGGCACTTACAGCCCAAGGCTGGGGTTTTTCCACCTCTAAGGCAAACCAAACCAGCCGGACAAAGAGGACTTTGGTTTCGTCCCACTGGCTAACCACAAGTCACACAAGCAATTTCCATAGACACTCCAGTCTCCCAGTATCACCACCAGTCCCACTCGTCCTGGGGATGAATGGTTATGAAAACCAACACCCCAGTAAAAGAAAACGGTTCTCTCGATCGCAAAGAATCAAGCCTCAGACCCAGGTCAATATACACATCAGATCTTACCCACAAATCACGCTGTTGCCAATTCTTTAGAAACTAAAATCTAAAGGTTTATTCATAAAGGGAAAAAGGTAGAGATGAGAGCTAGAATTGGTTAAATGGAATCAGTTACGTACAGTAATGGCAAAGTTCTTAGTTCAGGCTTGTAGCCATGATGTAGTAAACTGCAGGTTCAAATCAAGTCTCTGGAGAACATTCCCGCTGGGATGGGTCATTCAGTCCTTTGTGTAGAGCTTCAGTTTGTAGCAAAGTCCCTCCAGAGGTAAGAAGCAGGACTGAAGACCAGATGGAGATGAGGCATTAGCCTTACATAGGCTCTTCCAGGTGTAAGAACACTTCTTTGTTCTTACTGTGGAAAATTACAGGAAAATGGAGTCTGGAGTCACATGGGCAAGTTCCTGTATACTTTGCTGAGTTACAAGGCGTATCTGCCTCCTCTCAGTGGGTCAATTGTGTAGCTGATGGTCCTTAATGGGCCATCAAGCAGGCTAGGCAGAGCTAAGACCAACTTGTCTGGGGTGTCTCCCAGAAGTACAGCACGAATTTGAAATACAGACAGGATAGAGCCAATATTCATAACTTCAACTACAAAATGATACATACATATAGACACCATAATCATAACCAGCAACCCATAACCTGGTCTTAGACACCTTATATGACCCCCTTTACATAAGATTTGGTGCCACTACAGGACCTTGGTTGCAACCATGTTCTATACAGTCCCAGATTATATCAATAACGTCACAGATGGATGCTGGGGAAGGCCTGTCACTCTAATGTCAATGGGCTGGTAAAAAGGCCCAGTGGCTGAACTAACCCTCTCTCTGGAGCTGGGGAAAAGGTGTAGTTGGTGCCAATGGCTCCCCTCCCCCCACCATGGGACATTCCAGCCTCATCAGCCGGCGCTTTGACTGAAGTTGTTTCAAGTGCCCCAGAGCTCATCCCTCTGATGTGGAACTGAGGCCCCAGAGGTGAAAGGCTCCACATCCCCCCACCCCCACCCCCCGCACCAGCCCCTCACCCTCAGTCGAGTTTGGTGAACTGTAAAATCTTTGGGGTGTCTTTTTGTTCTTTTTGTACAGCACCTAGCCCAGTGGGGGCCTGCTCTGGGTCTGGGGTTCCTGGGCAACAGCAGAACACAAATAACGATGGAAGTGAGAAACTATGGCTCCCGTTCTCCCACACCTGCAGTTATCCAGCCTCAAGCCAGGTTAAAACCAGTGACTTAGAATGCAAGAGATCCTGCTGCGGTGTCCTGAGCAAACCATTCTCCGTGCCCAGGGGCGGCTCTAGGTTTTTGGCCGCCCCAAGCAGTCATGCCCGGGAGGCGCCCCCGAGCCGCGGGAGCAGCGGACCTCCCGCGGGCATGACTGCAGAGGGTCGACTGGTCGCGCGGCTCGGCTGGACCTCCCGCAGCTGCGGGCGGTTCGCAGGTCCGGCGGCTCCGGTTGAGCTGCCGCAGGCATGCCTGCGGGAGGTCCAGCCGAGCCGCGGGACCAGCGAACCGTCCGCAGTCATGCCTGCGGGAGGTCCACTGGAGCCGCCGGCCGAGCGTCCCCTCCGCAGTCATGCCTGCGGCAGGTCCGCTGCTCCCGGGGCTCCGGTGGACCTCCCGCAGGCATGACTGCGGCAGGTCCGCCGGCCCAGCCTGCCGCCCCCCCGGGAAAGGGCCGCCCCAGGCAGGTGCTTGCCCCGCTGGGCTCTGGAGCCGGCCCTGTCCGTACCCCAGCCTGCATGCAAACCACTGAGCTACGAGTGAAGTACAAGGATGGAGAAGGAGATGTCACATCTGTGAGGGCATCAGTGCTGAACCCTTGGGAGCCCTGGGGCATTTCCTGTGCAAACCTTTGGAGAGGCCGGGGCAGTATGAGAGAAAGGTGGGAAGTAGGTTGCCCTGGGATGGTCAATTTGGCTTTTCCCTTGTGGAATTTCATTGCTGCTTTCCCCACACCTACCACTGGGCCCATTCTAATATATACCTCTGAGCCCCTTGGCAAATGTTCCCTTTGCCACTGGGAAATGGTTTAGGTGGCAAAGGGGCTCGTTAGGGAGAGATGACAGTTCTGATCTGAGAGACACAAACTTGGCAAAATGGCAGGTGAGACACAGACAAGGGTTGTGCCCAGCAGAGACAAAGGGGCCATCATGAGTGGGAGCGAAGGAACTCCACTAGGTGCAGGGTCAGCTCCCCACACACAGCTCTGATGATGCACCTCCATTCCTGCTGCTAGTGCAGTCCCACGACAAGCACAGCAGCAGCTCCTAGCCTGCAACACTCCTGCCAGTCCACCCCTCCCAGCTCTGTCAGTTCCTCTCAGCCCCTTTCCCTGAAGCACCTTGTGCTACTTCAGTCCTGTCCCTCTACCGCAACATCATCCTCATCCTCTCTACTACAATCTTCCTCCTGATCAATCAGAGTCAGTCACTGAAAATTGACCAGGCTTAAGAGTCTGACACAAGCCAAGCCGAGTTGTCATCCAGGTCTCTTTAGGCCCTACCTTGATGGACCAAAAGAGTGTGGTTCTAGCTCAGTGGCATTATCTTGGCTTGACCAAAAAGGCTCATTAGGAGATAGGCTGACATATGAGAGGTGACTAAAGGCACTTGGCTTGTTTGCTAAGCCTGTGTGAAGGACCAGGACATGGGTGGTCTTGCCTAATGGTCAGGGCAGGAGGCTGGCCTAGTGGTTGGAGCAGAAGTGAACAGAGTCCAAATCAGGAGCCACTTTACTGAGCCCAGGGAGTGGGCTGGAGCCAAGAGCCAGGAATCAGGAGCCCAGGGTTGGAGCCAGAGTATCAGCTGTAGCAGGAGTAGGTGTGGAAGCAAGGATCCCAGAGTTATGGGGAGGAAACCAGGCATGAGCTACAGGACCAGAAACACAGCTGCAGGTGTGGAATGCCACGGAGCAGCCAGAGACCCATGCCTGTCGCAGGGTTTCAGAATGTGCCTACGGCAGTCATTGGCCAGTCAGAGGGCCAGGTGTGTTTGATGAATCAGCTGAGGGCAATGAGCTGTGTCTGGGCTCAGCTGTGGGTTCCTGACAGCCTAGCAAACCAGCAGCTGAGAGGGGATCTGATCGCTCTCTCTAAATACACCAGGGAGGGAGAAGAGCTCTTTATGCTAAAGGATGGCATTGGCACAAGAACACATGGCGATGACACTGGCCTTGAGTAACTTCAGGCTGGAATTTGGAAGTCCCTTTTGAACCATCAGAGGAGGGAAATTCTGGAGCAGCTTCTTGTGAAGACTAGCAGGCACAAACGACCTAACTAGTTTTAAGGTAGAGTTTGATACATTTATAAACAGGCCTATATGACGGGGCTTCCTGGGAGAGCAGGGGACAGGACTCAAAGACCCAGGAGGGCCTTTCCAGTCCAATGTTCCTATTTGATGCTTAGCTCCCTTCCAGCCTATAAAATGGCCAGCTAATACGGCTACACACATCAGCCCATGTGCTAAGGGAACTCCTTTGAGCTAGCACATTTGAAAAGCACTTTTTTTTGCCCATGAAGAGAAGGCCCTAGCAGCTCGGACTGGTCTGGAGGAAGGATTGCTTTGACTGCATTCCCTGGTTTTCTTACATTTGTGGTTTGGGGGGGTTTGTTGTTGTTGTAACACTAGTGTTCCTTTAAAGTGTAGATGGGGCACCATGACTAAGCATTTTCTCAGGGTTGATTTTCCAGCAGCTGAGTCTGGGGTACAGAAGTCTCACATTGATATATTCAATGCTCATATGGCCAGAATTCAAACTGGAACAGGTGCAGGGAATGGCTACCAGGATGAGCAGGGTAATGGAGAGCCTATTTTATGAGCGGAGACTAAAAGATTCATAGATTAAGTGACCAGAGGAGACCATTGTGATCATCTAATCTGACCTTCTGCATAACACAGACCAGAGAACTTCCTTGACCTAATTCCTGGTTGAACAAGCACAAGAAAAACTTTCAATCTTGATTTAAAAATTGCCAGTGATGGAAAATCCACCACAACCCTTGGATCATTATCCTCACTTAAAATGTTGCACCATATTTCCAGTCTGAATTTGTCTAGCTTCAGCTTCCAGCCATTGACTCGTGTTAGACCTTTGGCTGTTAGATTGAAAAGCCCATTCTCAAATATTTACTGCCCACATAAATGCTTATTAACCAATGCTCTGGAAGGCAGCCACAACTTTAACTCCCCCTCCACAAAGTTTTGTGTAAATGAATAGTGTCTCGACAGGACAGACTGGGCAATATCGGTCTTAGTTCAGGTGAATGAGGTGCCTGCCTCTGTGTGTCTGTTTGTGGTGGGTTATTTGTTATGGAGCAGACTGCCCAGTGCTGGGCATCCCAGGATTTCCCGGCTCCCCGCTCTGGGGCAGCGCTTCCAGGCTTTTCCTTCAGCTGGAGAGATCAGTGTCAACCCAGAACATTTCTGAATCAACATTTTTGGTAGTTTTTTGTTGTGTGAAAAGTTTGAATGTGTTCACGTTTCATCCCAATTTGGGATGAAAATGATGAACAACATATTGGATTCCCCCACCGGATGGAAATTCCAATGTTTGGACCCCCAGCCCATTATTCTTATTTACTAGCCACTAACTTTGGGTGCCTCCATGGCTGCTGCCTAACTTGAAAAGGGCTTTTCAGCGAAGCTGAGCACCTCTAACGCCCGTCACTGTCCCTGGGAGCTGCAGGTGCTCGGCCCCTCTGAAAATCAGGCCAATACCATTCAGGTTGAGCATCCAGACATGCAGGAACCCAATATTAGTTACCACTTATTAACAGCCCGGACACCTTAATCATAGGTTTTAGTAACACATGATGCCAGAGAGAGGAGAATCATTTGTCACATATTCTATTAACCAGGGTGCCACGTAACCAATAATTTCTTCTCCAGGCTGAAGCAAGTCCCTGGCATCGCTATCTGGAGCTGACTCTAAAAAGAGGATACTTGGCCTGCCCCCTTTTTATTCCCCCTTCCCATACAGCCAGTCCAGTAAGAGACAAGAACAGGAAAATCAATGATCACTTGGTTCTGGTGTATTGTGATCCTTCGGCCAGGTGTTGTCAGCAGCAAAATGGGCCAGGTACAAATATCTAAGGGTTCCCCTTAAAATCAACCAACACACCAGCTCGAGCACCCGCAAGCAGCCTCGGAAAACCCTTCCCTAGGAGCCTTTAACAGGCAACAGTTCCCCTCTCATGAGCAATGAGCCTGTATAGAAACAAGGAAACGTTATTAAGGGGGAAAGGAACACAGCTTTCATTTGGGAAAACACAACAAATCAACTGTATATTTATGTGAATAGTAAGTAAAACACAATATCATGGGCAGTAGTCCTTTGCCTCAGTTTCCCCACAGGCCAGTGTGCCTGTCTACATAAGAACAGCCGTACCGGGTCAGACCAAAGGTCCATCTAGCCCAGTATCTGTCTACCGACAGTGGCCAATGCCAGGTGCCCCAGAGGGAGTGAATCTAACAGGCAATGATCAAGTGATCTCTCTCCTGCCATCCATCTCCATCCTCTGATGAACAGAGGCTAGGGACACCATTCCTACCCATTGTCTGATGGACAAATGTCCCTTTCACACACCCCTTTCTCCCCTTCCCCACTCCAGTCCAGGGTTAGCGTAGTCCAGCCCAGCGTGCACTCAGACAGGTCCATCCCCAGCCCCCGGGGTGGGAGCATGGTGCTTGACTTCTCTGAAGAGATGCCTTGCCTCTGCCTCTCTGTCATGCCCCCTCGTCTAACTTCAATGCTAGCTTTGTGTCACCGCACACCACACCATCACCGGTAGCCTCTACGCCAGATCTGCAGCCTGAAGCACCAAACACTATTGCTATTATAACTCTAGGGGCACCTTGCTACGGAGAACTATCTGTCAGCACCGTATTCTCAGGATCCTAACCCACACCCCTTCCCCTATTCACTCACTTCTATCGGAGAGCAAGTTAAAGAGCTAAAATGAGGATTAGACATAATCCTTCCATGCTTGTTTGCATGCATGCATGCACTCACTCAACAAACCAAACAAAAAAAAAACCCAACTGTACCCCCACTTCCATTTCCCAGGGGTGCCAGATGGAGATTTCTCATTTTGGTTAGGGTGACTCTTCACTCAGTGCACATTAAATACAGTC
Source organism: Mauremys mutica (assembly GCF_020497125.1). NCBI lineage: Eukaryota > Metazoa > Chordata > Testudines > Geoemydidae > Mauremys > Mauremys mutica. Next base: position 147,141,322 of record NC_059075.1, read on the forward strand.
CTATTGCCTTTTTATCACACAGTAAGAATGAAAACATTTCATATCCTTATCCCCCAAAGTTAATTGTATTTTAATCAGAATGACCAAAATGTTGTTCACATTGGAAGGGCCGGTAACAAATGTGCAAATGAGGTCAGGCATTGTGCCTTTTTCTCCAGTTCACCAGGAGATGGTGGCAGAGAGCTCCTTCTCTATAGTAGCCACAGGCTGACACTAGTTTTCACCCTGATCCTCTGATTTCTCCTGTCCATGCACCTCATGCACTGCAGAACTAGGGCTTCATTTCAGAGCCTGTATGTTCCGCTCCCAAATCGGGCACCCCTGCCTCCTACCTGTGGCATAGAAACAGGTGGCTTCTGCTGCATGGAGTGACCAGGCCTAACAGTGGAACCTGCGTCTCCCCATTGCAGAGGGGCAGGGATGGGGCTGGCAGGCCTGGCCTGGGTCTGCCCATGGTGTGGGGGGCAGGGACTGGTTGCAGAGACATGGCCGTCCGGCCCCTCACTGAGGCTGGGATGCCAGTGCCCGCCTCACGGCTCTGCTCAGGGCCTGCTTGACGTCCTTGTTCCTCAGGCTGTAGATGAGGGGGTTGAGCAGCGGCGTGACAAAGGTGTAGATCAGAGCGATCTGTCGGTCCTCGTCCTCTGCTGAGTCGGCCTTGGGGCGCAGGTAGACCAGGCCGCAGCAGCCGTACTGCAGCAGCACCACCGTCAGGTGGGAGGAGCAGGTGTGGAAGGCGCGGCGCCGGCCCTCAGCCGAGCGGATGCGCAGCACGGCAGCTGTGATGAAGGCGTAGGAGAGGCAAATCAGGAGGAAGGGGATGGCCAGCACAGCCACGCCCACGCTGAACAGCACAGTCTGGTGGAGGCGCGTGTCGCCACAGGCCAGGCGCAGCACGGGCGGCACATCGCACAGGAAGTGGTTGATCTGACGACTGCAGAAGGGCAGGGCAAAGACCAGGGCCGTCAGCTCCAGTGAGAGCAGCCCCCCGAGGAACAACGCGGCGACCACCAGCCGCCGGCAGAGCTGTCGTGTCATGATGAGGGCGTAGCGCAGCGGGTGCCGGATGGCCACGTACCGGTCGTAGGCCATGACTGCCAGCAGGAAGCAGTCAGCACTGCCGAGGGCCACAAAGAAGAACATCTGGGCCCCGCAGCTGGCCACAGGGATGGTGGTGTGGGCATCCCAGACACTGACCAGCATCTGGGGCACTACCACAGTGGTGTAGCACAGCTCCAGCCCTGAGAGGCTGCCCAGAAAGAAGTACATAGGGGAGTGTAGGGTGTGGTCGGTGCAGACCACCCAGAGGATGGAGGCGTTGCTGATGATGATGGTCAGGTAGAGCAGGAGGAAAAGCACCAAGAGGAGCTGCTGTGTCGTAGGCACGGACGAAAAGGGGCGGAAGACGAATTCGGTGGTGAAGGACTGGTTGCCGTGGCCCAGATGCATCTCACCTGCTGGGGAACCACAGAACCAGGAGTTACACAAGGAGACGTGTCTCTCACTGCGACTATCGGCTCTGACTGTGCACCACACTCAGACTCCTAGTGCCCAGACTGGGGCGGGGAGTGTTTGCAGGGCCGAGCTCCATGGCATTCGGTGGGGAGGGGGGCCCACAGCTGCCGCACACAGATTGGGGCAGGTTGGCAGTTGGCACAGAACCCCTGATCCCTGTGGGAAGAGACAGGGTCACAGATGCCTGGGCTCAGCCAGCTCTCTGCCCGGATCCCTCCCCTCCAGGCCTGCTGCGGAGAGAGGCCAGGACACAACCAACCATCCCCTTGGCTGGGAGTCATGGGAACAGGCGTGGCACACACATGAATATACACATATAGGTGTATACACACACGTGGAGACACAGACATGCACACACGGAGGCCCACGTACATGCACATACACATATACACACTCTCATGCACGTGCACACACATACACAAGAATCCCGGCTGCCAGGAGGGACCATCCCTGGTAGGTTAGTTCCTCTCAGGGCACCCAGCCCACAGTGAGAGCCAGCCGTGCCTGGTACATGGCCTGACTCCCCGCCAGCCCCATGGGGGAGCCGTGTGGTTGGGGTTGTGCCCATTCCCATCACTGAGGACTCAGGTAAGCAGGGGCACGGTGTCCCAGCAGCCAGGACAAAGTTACCTGCCTCCTCATTATTACCCCCATCTCTGGGCACCACAAGGCACATCTGCAGGCCAGACGCCCCAGTTCCCAATCTCACCGACAGACCCTGGGCTGGTATAAATCACCATGACAGTCAATGCAGCTCATTGACACCAGCGGAGGGTCCCAGTAACCCCACGGGGAGACATATCAGCCGTGCTAGGGCGAGAGCTGGGGACTGCACTGCACTGTAGGGAGCAGCCCTGAACGGGCTAGGGGGAAACCCAGTGGGGTTCCCCTACAAGAGCGGATGGTACATCCCACCTTGTAGGGAAGAAGGATGGCCCAGTGGTTAGACCACTAGCCTGGTTCCACTACCCGTCCTGCCCGTGTCACTCAGGGTACGTCCGCCTTTGAGCCAAGAGGTGCGATTCCCACTTTGAGTAGCTACACCTGCTCGAGCTAGAGTCTAGAAATAGTTGGGTGTCTGTGGCTGCATGGGCTAGCGGCCCGAGTTATACACCGCGGGGGAGGGGTTGGATTGTACCCGGAGAGTCTGACCAAGCCACTGGGCGCACGCTGCTATCTTTAGGCAATAGCATGAGAAGCGCTAGCACGGGTGTGACTCACCCCTCCCAGCTCAAATGTAGGTGTGCCCACCATCTCTCTGGGCTTCACCGCCTCCTCTGCCCAGTGGGGGTAACTGTCCTACTGCATGAGGGAGCTGGGAGGCACCCAAGTTCGCGGGGGGTGGCTAAGTGCCCGGGATAGCTGGGCAAAGGGAACGGATGGAGATGCTGCAGGAGTGACCGGCCTGAGGTAGTGAGCCATGGCATAGGTACAATAAACCACAGCGATAAATCAGTTCTCAAGGAAACCTCTATCCCTGGCTGCCTCTTCTCCAGTGTGGGCAGCTGACTGTGGCACGGGGTCAGTGAGTCTCCAGCCTCGTGCTTCAGCACCCAAGCCGAGCAGGGAGGAGTCCTGCATCAGCCGCTGTTGGATACCGGGCCAGACAGGCTGGCAGTTGCTGTGGTCCCCCTCCCATCACCATGTGGGTAGGTGCAGCTCTTTGATATCAACAGAGGATCCCAGAAAGCTAACAGGGGAGACATTAGTCACACCAGGGTGAGAGCTGGGGAACGCACCGTAGAAAGCAACCCCATACTGGCTATGCGGGACTCATTGGGGTTCACTCACAGGAACCCATAGTATGTTCACCATTGCAGGGAAGGAGGATGGGCCAGTGGTTAGGTACTCCTTCCCCCCAGATGGGTTGTCATCCTGGGGATCAAACCCAGGATCCAAAGACCTGAGCCCAAGGACCCATCTCTGCTCCCCAAGGCTCCATCAGACTCAGAAATCTCTCAGTGGTGCAGCTGCTAGCAGAGGACAAAGTGCTACATGGAGTAAGCCAGGGTTACAGAAACATCCAGGCTGCAGCTACCGACTGAGTCAAGTTATCAGACCCTAGAGATCATTGCTCTGCTCCAGCTAGAAAATTTCTGAGCTTACCGATGCTGGTCATGGGCTAAGTGCCCAAATATTCTGACCTGGCGCTGGATGGAGCGGCAGTGAGGAGAGAGCCCCCATCCATCCCAATCACAGCCAGCAAAGCCCAGGGACAAGAAATGGGGGTGGGGTGGGGTGGGGGGGATCTCCACTAAGTCATTGCCCCCCTGCCCCGAACTAGGACACTGCCATGAAACTGGTGCATTCTGGGTAAATACATATGCAAATGAGCATGCTGAGCATCTCCCCCCCCACACACACATTCTGGGCTTCCCAATTCCAGACCCCGGGCTCCATGGGACGCTGAAGCAGGATTTGCTGGCTAAGCACAGTGGTTGAAATTATGTCCTTACCCTGACGAGTCCGGTCAGGTTCCTGGAGCCGCTTGGGGTGGTGATGGATTGAGCTTCATGCTGTCATCTGGCTAGGAGGCCAGTCCCAAAGGCTGAGGGTGGCCCATGTCCCAGCTGAGGCCTTGGGGACTATTGGGAAATGGAGGGAAGAGAACTAGTGAGTCTGGCAGTGTCCAAAGGCTCCTTGACAATGGGCTCTGGCTGCAGAGGGAGCTGGTATAGAGATCTCAGAAAGGGGGAGTGTCTTTCTCTAGCAGCATCAGGAGACAACATCAAAATGTCCCCCTCTCCCGTGGCTGCCTCCGCCTCCACCCTGATGCAGCTGAGGTATTTAGCTTCCTCCCCGAGATCTGTCTCGGGGGGGGGCGGGGGAGAAGGGAGCACCTGCCCTGCCCCCTCATCCAACACTGACATGCACTTCCTCAGTCAGAAGCAATTGCTCCTGGTGCCAGCCTACCTGTGCCATTCTGGGTATGGAGGCCACACACCTCTCCCGCCCCACCCCCCAGCAGGGTCTTTGCCAGGGTCTCACTCCGGGTTCAAAGAAGAGCTGGATAATTTCATGGAGGATAGGTCCACCCATGGCTGTTAGCCACAGTGGTCAGGACACAACCCTATGCCCAGGGTGAACCGAAACCTCTGCCTGCCAGGAGGGGATCGATCTAACTGCCCTGCTCTGTACACTCGCCCTGGAGCTCTGGTACAGGCCACAATCGGAGACAGGATATTGGATGAGACCATGGTCTGACCTAGTGCGTCAGCTCTTATGTTCTTCTCACTCACAAGGTTCAAGGGACCAGAAATTTGACAAGGGCCTCAGATTGTTCACACCACCCCTTTGCCTCTGATGGGCACCAACTACTCAACTACCGAGTGCCCTCTTAGCCTAACCAGCACCTTCTTCATGGAAGTGCGTCTATGGGCTACCCACCACCTGACTCGCCACAGTTACTGGATGCTACAGCTCCGTTCCCAGCAAAACCTCTACACCCTCTCCCCACCTTCTCTGTACAACCAAGGCTTTCTTCCCAATCTCCAGTGTGGCCCAAGGTTCCCAGTGCCCTTGCTGTGTGCCACCAGAGCATTGTGAGTCATGGGTAGTTCAAATGAGCCTCACCTGGCAGCCACCCCAATTTGGCAACTGAATTCATTTCTCTTGGTTCCCCTGAGCTCCCTAGCTGCGAGTAGGCAAAGCATTATGGGTAGGGTATATGCAAATGAGCAGCACTTAGGCATCCCCATTTGGCATCCAAATTCCTTGGTCCCACTCAGCTCCCTAGCCAAGAGTTGGCAATGCATTGTGGGTAGTATCATATGCAAATGAATGGCACTGGGTATCTCCATTGGGCCTCAGAATCCTCCGATCCTCTGCCACCCATAGGCGCTTCAGGGACTGCTGGCAATATTTAACCCCAATAGAAATCATGGAGGCCTGGCTGCATTGGGACTGGAAGGGTCCCTACATCCATAAATCTGCTGTGTGTTGGATTTCAGGGTATTTTATGCCAGATAGAATGTGTCCCCTAGCAGCCAGTCCCAGGTAGCTCAGACCCCACTGCAGCCAGGCTGTGCCAGTCACAACCAGTCCCCCCACCCCCAGCCACTGCAACAAGCTATTCTCATGTCACCCACCACAATGAGTGCTACCTACCCAGACTGGACATTAGGGCTATTTCCTGAATCGTATCGGTCTTCATGTGTCTCTAGCAGTGCTCCAGATAGCAGCTCCACTCTTCCCCTCTGCCACCCAGCACCTTTGCACCCCCTGCTCTCCACCAGCACCCTATAGACCAAGGTAGATGGCTGTTCCAGATGCTCCAAGGTCAGACCCTGGGCATGTTCTCAGTTGCCCTGTTCCTGTGCCCAGGACAGAGGCAGTACTAAGCCACCTATGACCTCCCTGCCTTCCATGGCCATGCATGGCACTGCCTAGCCCCTGCTGGATGGGGCAGCTGCGGCTGTTAAAAACACACGCTCTCCATTCCCTAATGCAAAGAGTGTGCCCAACGTGAGTTAGAGCAGTGTTGGGACCTAGAACTCCATGCACTCCGGCCATGCCACTGATACATCCCCTATGCCGGAGGCTGAGAACAGGGCCGATGCAGGTTCTTATGCCGGTTCCACACCAGCCAGAGAGGCCCCTGCTCTGGGCGATTCTCAGAGAGACTTTAAGGCCCCTCTACTCTACCAGAATGATGGAAAGGGGTCTGCATGAAAAGCCATGCTGCTATTAGACAGGTGAGGCAAGACTGTCCCAGGAGCTGAGAGCCTGGAAGCCCTAACTCATAGACTTTAAGGTCAGAAGGGACCATTATGATCATCTAGTCTGACCTCCTGCACAATGCAGGCCACAGAATCTCACCCACCCACTCCTGTAACAAACCCCTAACCTATGTCTGAGTCATTGAAGTCCTCAAATTGTGGTTTGAAGACCTCAAGCTGCAGAGAATCCTCCAGCATGTGACCCATGCCCCATGCTGCAGAGGAAGGCGAAAAACCTCCAGGGCCTCTGCCAATCTGCAACCTCTAAACTCCTCTCCAGCTCATTGGGTGGGCAGCCATGGAGCCTGGGAGACCAGGGAAGTGGGTCTGCAATTCTCTAAAAATTCAGTTTGGAAGGGTTTTTTGGGGGAAGACAGGGGTTACCAAAAAGTTGAAATTTTCAGCTGAAAATTTCAACAATTTTTCCCCACTTTCCTTGAAATTTTCTTGGGGAATAAAACCCCATTTTCCAAACAACTCTAGAAGACAGAAGCAATGGACTGGAAGGAGAGAGGATAAATCATTGTTATGGGTGAATAATTATGGATTAAAGGATGGATAAAAAGGAAGGTTCCCTTCTGGTCTTAAAATGTATGACTGTAAGCATTGTAACCACTGAATATGGATGGGTGGACCAATGGATGGATGAGTGGATGGATGGATAGACCACTGGATGGACCAACCACTGACAGACAGACGAATGGAGCTACTATAAGGTGGGTGCATAACTGGGTGGAAAACCATCCCCAGAGAGTAATTATCAGTGGTTCACAATCAAGCTGGAAGGGCATATTGAGTGGGGTCCCGCAGGGATCAGTTCTGCATCCGGCTCAATACCTTCACCAACGGCATAGAGAGTACACTTATAAAATTTGCGGACAGTACAAAGCAGGGAGGGGTTGCAAGTGTTTTGGAGGATAGGATTAAAATTCAAAATGATCTGGACAAACTGGAGAAATAGTCTGAAGTAAATAGGATGAAATTCAATAGGACAAATGCAAAGTACTCCACATAGGAAGAAACAATCAGTTGCACACATACAAAACGGGAAATGACTGCCTAGGAAGGAGCACTGCAGAAAGGGATCTCGGGGTCAGAGTGAATCACAAGCCAAATATGAGTCAACAATGTAACACTGTTGCAAAAAAAGCAAACATCATTCTGGGATGTATTAGCAGGAGTGTTGCAAGCAAGACACGGGAAGTAATTCTTCCACTCTACTCTGCACTGATTTGGCCTCAACTGGAGTATTGTGTCCAGTTCTGGTCACCACATTTCAGCAAAGATGTGGACAAATTGGAGAAAGTCCAGAGAAGAGCAACAAAAATGATTAAAGGTCTAGAACGTGACCTATGAGGGAAGATTGAAAAAATCTGGTTTGTTTTGTCTGGAGAAGAGAAGACAGAGAGGGGACATGATAACAGTTTTCAAGTACATAAAAGCTTGTTACAACTACAAGGAGGAGGGGAACAATGCAGCAAGATCCCAAATATTGGCAAACTGCTCAGGTTGAGGGGCAACACTAATCAGCCTGCATCAAGTCTCATCCTGGTGTCTAGTAGAGATCAGCTTAAGCCCTGAAGCTGTAGGTTTACTATCCTACCACAAGTTTTTCAGTATTAACTATGATAATATTCTCAATAGCCATAGAAATATCAACAAAATTCTGTCAAAACTGTTTTTGAAGGCAACTTTGGTTTATCTCAACAAAATATTTGTGCGAAAACTGAGCAATTTTGGCTGAAAATCAATTTTTTTTCTCTTCTTTGGGCTGGGCTCCCCAGCTGGACTACATCTCCCATGATGTATCACAGCAATGTGGCTCCCATGATGCACCATGGTATCTCAGCAACAGGGGAAACCATGATGCATTATAGGAGATGTAGTCCAGCCAAGGAGACTGGTCCATGGGGAAAATGGGCATGGGACACTAAAACCAGGTCCCATGAAGCACTGAAGTTGCATTTCTAAATTAAATTTTTGTTTTTTCAGCCCTAAGTTTTCCATTTGGGTGGGGGAGTGTTTTGGCTCTAAATGTTTTATTTTTCACCAAAAATATGACACTTTCAGGGTCAAATATCTAGAGGTTCCTCTTAAAATTAGCAAACGCACCACTTACTTTCCCTGGATGCCTTTAACAGGAACTACTTCCCCTATCACAAGCACTGGGTCTGTGTACAAAACAAGGAAATGTTAGTAAGAGAAAAAGGCATTATTTTGGGGAAACACAGCAACAAGAAATCAACAATATATTTATATGGTTGTCAACTTGTGGGAGCTCTAGGGAAGGAGCTCTCTGCTGCCATCTGTTGGTGAAACTGAAGGAAGAGAGTGTTAGAAAGCCTTAGTTGCGTGTTTGTTATCCACCTCCTTGCCCCCCAGTGGGAGAATTTTGGTTAAAATTCACTTACATTTTGGGTTCAGGGGTAATGAAATGTTACTATCCTGGTTGTAAGACAAAAGGGCCTCAGGACTGTACCTAATATTCCCTAAGAGAAGAGTCACCCAAATCGATACCTCCCTCTGGCACCACTGGGTAATGGAAATGGGACAAGCAGAAAAATGAAAAAGCTGCTTCTTGGAAAGGAATAGGATTATAGAGGTAAGGATTCTGCTTCATGTTGCAATATGCTGTTGAGTTCTCTTGACAATGTCAGGGGATAACTGAGTGAACTCCAATAGGGAATTAGATCTAGTTCATGTCCAACCGTTCTAGAGTTGTCTGACTTACTAAAGAACCTGAAAACCTGGGCCTGGTGTTTTAACAAGATGTGTCGGTGCAGTGAGAGAGCAGTCTGGTGATAGCAGACAATACAGAGGCAGTGGTCAGTTGTTTTTCCATTGAAGAGGAGCAGAACTTCCCTTAGGGGCAGGAGACGGATCTGACCATGTGTACGCCTAAACTTCACCTACTACTGACACCACACCATGTGTAAGCGTGTGCAGAAGAGGAAAGGGGTGTGTAAAAAGGGATGTTTGTCCATTGGTTGTTCACGCTGGCCGGTGGGGAAACTGAGACAAAGAACGACTATCCATGATACTGTGCAGGCTAGACATGTCGAAACATGCCCAGGCAGGGATATTATATCTGTGTCTGACCATTTTCTTGCTGTTACCCCAAAGGAGCTCATGTGGGGTCTCTGCTGGAAGTGATGGCTGAGCTGATTGCCATGGTTATTGCAAGATGTTTGTCCAGGAAACAACTGTAGAGTTATGGAACACACAGGATCTTGGGTTCCAGATCTGGACTCCTGGCAGTGAAACCCAGTGTAACCTTTGGGTGGGCTAGAATTCGCTAAATTGCCCTTCTCCAGTGCCCTCCAAAACACCCCAAACCACCCAACTCCCATAGAAAAGCAACTGGAGACCCAGAATTTAGTCTCTAGGGATTTTTAGCAAGGTTTGCACAGGGTCAACCTTCCCACATTCAAGTCCCAAAAGGAATGAAAGCAATGAATTTAATCAAGTAACAACTTTATAAAATCTTATGATAAAGAAACATAAAGTATGAGAATTTAATTTTTAGCAAAAATGATTAGGGGTCTGGAACAGCTTCCATATGAGGAGAAATTAGAAGACTAGGACTTTTCAGTTTGGAAAAGGGATGACTGAGGGGGGATATGATTGAGGTCTATAAAATCATGACTGGTGTGGAGAAAGTAAGTAAGGAAGTGTTATTTACTCCTTCTCATAACACAAGAGCTAGGAGTCACCAAATGAAATTAATAAGCAGCATGTTTAAAACAAACAAAAGGAAGTATTTGTTCACACAATGCACAGTCAACCTGTGGAACTTTTTGCTAGAGGATGTTGTGAAGGCCAAGACTATAACAGGATTCAAAAAGGAACTGGATAAGTTCATGGAGGATATGTCCATCAATGGCTATTAGCCAGGATGGGCAGGGATGGTGTCCCTAGCCTATGATGCCAGAAGCTGGGAATGGGCGACAGGAGATGGATTACTTGATGATTTTACCTGTCCTGTTAATTCCCTCTGAAGTACCTGGCATTGGCCACTGTCAGAAGACAGGATACTGGGCTAGATGGACCTTTGGTCTGACCCAGTATGGCCATTCTTATGTTTACAACATAATATGGCTACCTTATAATCCACATACATTATCTTCATAGTTATACACAAATAAAGAAAACAAATTAAATCTAAACAGGTCAGTCCCCACAGAAACACAATGAGAAGAAACTCAAAGTTCCCAAAAACTTAGGTTGAGTTCACCTGAGTCTTAGTTCAAGTCTTTGATCACCAAATCTATACAGTCTCCTGAGTCTAAAACAACATCTTCCCTTCACTTTCTTGTAGGAATCTTCAGTTGGAATCCATGAAGACTCTTCCTCCTCCTCCACTGAAATCACTGTTAGCCAGCTACTGTAACTGATCAACCAACCATTAAGTATATAGATTTTTTTTAAAAACCCTGTTACGAGAAAATACAAGAACTGGGAATAGCAAAATATAAATGACTCTTTCCTCATTACTACATTTAAAGAAAAGTTGGTGAATCGCACTAGCTGAGACAATTTAACTAAAACAGTTTGGCTAAAATCAAAACCACATTCAAGGCATACAATTAAAATAGAAGAAGTTATTTTCCCTCCCAATTTCCCCTTGCTATAATTAACACTGCCTAGGCTTCCCTGTTGAAGGGTAACAATATCACTAACCAGCTGCAAAATGCTTCAGAGTTAGGGGAAAGAGCCTGCTTTCTGCTCCTGGGCTCAGCTTCTCCCAACTCACACAGGGCACATGGCCTTTTGCAAAGCAGCTGCCCTGACTGCTTGCCCTCATGGAGTCTGACCCTTGCAATACGGAACCTACTGGAGCAGCCCCAAAACTACCACACCTAAAATCCAGAAGCTTCTGGATGTGGAGTGCTAAATCTGCCTAGCAACAATGATCCAGCCACAACTCACTCTTACCCCCCAGATGGGCCTCTTAAAGAATCATCTCCGTATTGGGCACATGGGTTACACTAGCACCTGAAGAGGGGAGGTCTGAGAACTGATCCAATCAATTTGATAACCAGGGACACCCCTGGAGACAGCTGCTGTTCACTGTCTGGAGTAGATGCAGGCGGGAGAGTTACAAAGACAAACCCAAGCGTTCTAGGATTGCACGGGAGCAAAAGGTTGGTGATCCGTTCATGGAGGGGGCTCTCTGTCAGCAGCAGTGGCTCATGAAAAGTGGGTCCCCGCTTTTTGGGCTGGTCGAGAGCCTAGGTGCTGGAACTAGGGATGCTGCCACACCCCCTGGCTTGAAATGGTTTCCATTACATACAAGGTTTACAGTTTGGTTCAGTGGCTCTCAGCACCCCCACTATGCAAATTGTTCTAGCACCTCTGGTCAAGAGCTGCCAGAACTAACCATTGAATGAGAAATACCTTCGTAGATGTGAAGGTCACTTAACGAGACTAGGTGGGTGAGGTGATATCTTTTGTTGGACCAACTTTTGTTGGTGAGAGAGACAAGCTTTCGAGCTTACACCAAGCTCTTCTTCACGTGTGGGAAAGGTACTCAGTGTCCCAGCTAAATACAAGGTGGGAGAGATTGTTTAGCATAAGTAGTTAACACACATTTCAAGGGACCAATCAAGGTGAAGTGGCTATACCAACTCCGTATATAGGAAAGTCACTTGTTAAGAAGCACAGACTCTAGATTTCATTTTATGTAAACAATGGCATCGGCCTGCAAAAAGCTGAATCATTCATAGACATGTGACTTGCCCAGGTGGCTACAGACTCCATGTTGTTACTGTGATTTTGCGCAGGAGAACAAAGTGGTTTCTACCCACAAGAGAAAGAATATAAAAGGCCCTGGAAACCCCTCCATTTTGTCTTCAGCTGGCTCAAAAGATAGACTCTCCACCCCAAAGAGATACCTGAAAGAAACTGGAACAAAGGACAGTAACTATGGGGGTGTGAGTGATTGCTGGACCCAGACTAGGAAGGGGTCTAGTCTGTGAAAGAAGCTTATTGGAACATCTCTGAGGGTGAGATTTACCTGCATTTAGTTTCCTACTGTATTAAACTTAGACTTGTGTGTTTTTAGTTTTATTTATTTTGCTCTGTGTTATTACTTGGAACCACTTAAATCGTACTTTTTATACTTAATAAAATCACTTTTTGCTTAATAATTGACCCAGAGTAAGTAATTAATACCTGGGGGAGCAAACAGCTGTGCATCTCTCTCTATCAGTGTTATAGAGGGCAGACAATTTATGAGTTTACCCTTATAAGCTTTATACAGAGTAAAACAGATTTATTTGGGGTTTGGATCCCATTGGGAACTGGGAGTCTGGGTGCTAGAGACAGGAGCACTTCTGAAGCAGTTTTTAGTTAAGTATGCAGCTTGTGGGAGACGTGGTTCAGATCTGGGTCTGTGTTTGCAGCAGGCTAGCTTGTCTGGCTCAACAAGACAGGGTACTGAAGTCCCAAGCTGGCAGGGAAAACGGGCTCAGAGGTACTCAGCACATCAGGTGGCAGTCCCAAGGGGGTCTCTATGACCCAACCCGTCCCAGTGGTGTAGTCGAGCAGGATCTGCGCACAGCTGATTGCTTTGAGATGCTGGTAGTGATTTTAAGTGTGGTGGCTAGAGAACAGACAACGTGGTTACTGGTTTGTTATTTTCTGTTTGTTTATTTTGGGTGAGGGAATAAGCACAAGAAAGCAGGAAAATGACTACCAGTGAGGCAGCTACAAAACTAGAGCTGGCCAGACTGGAAGCAGAATAGAAGGCAAAGGACCGTGAGTTTCAAAAGAAGCTCAAAGAAGCAGAGGCAGCCAGGGAGGAAGCTGCTCACAAAAGAGCCATGGAAACCAGAGGTTAGCCCTGCAGTTAGCCAGCTTGAGGCCCAGAAGCATGAACTGACTGTTATGGAGTGGAAGAGACAAAACCCTTCAGCAGCTGGCTCCACTTCCCCAAAAATCCACAAATGGGAGCCACTATGTCTGCAGTATGATGAATCCAGTGATATTGCTGAATATTTCATCACCTTTGAGAGACTGTGCACCCTCTATGCAATTCCCGAGGATCAAAAATTGACTACGCTGATGGCAAAATTGACTGAGAGAGCTCTGGATATATTCAGTAAGATGTCTATTGATGAGGCTTCAAACTATGGTAAATTTAAGGAACTGGTTTTGAAACAGTTTCAGATTACACCTGAAACCTACAGGGTTAAATTCAGGAGTCTTAAGAGGGGACCTGGATTAAGTAATGTGGCTTATGAAAATGAAATGAGAGATTTGTTAAATAGGTGGGTGAGGGGGAAAGGCATTACAAGCTTTGAAGGAATGTGTGATTTGGTTACTCAGGAACAATTCCTGAATATGTGCAGTGATGATGTAAAACAGTATTTGTGGGACAAAAAGGTGGATGCAGTGGGTGGATTGGCTGAGTTTGCAGACTCTTTTGAGCAGACACATGCTGCAATTAAATATAAACCACTGGCAGAGGGGTACAGGATTGGTGGAGAGCAGAATCACTGTTTTACCCCTGGGAAAAAGAAGGCTGGGCGTTCACCTCCCCATTCCCCTGTTACTTGTCCCAAATCTCCTGTACAAGCAGAGGAGCCCAAGTGGTGCTATCATTGTAAGTCCACTGAGCAGTTTGCAGGTCAGGATAGCAGAAGTGATGTTAAATATGCTACTTTGTAATAAGTCTCTGGTTCACCCAAGCAGGTTGGGGGTCATCCAGTCCTTTGTTCAAAGCTTCCTTAGAAAATCACAGTCCAGAGATGAGAAGAAGGAATGAAGACAAAGCAGTGATGTCATAGCTTGCAATTTATTGCTCACCCATGTGCATGGAAAGTTACTGGCCAACATGGAGTCCAGGGTCCCGTGATCATGGAAAGTTACTGGTAAAAGATGACAGAGAGTCCTGTGGCACCTTTAAGACTAACAGATGTATTGGAGCATAAGCTTTCATGGGTGAATACCCACTTTGTCAGTCACATGCATCTGATGAAGTGGGTATTCACCCACAAAAGCTTATGCTCCAATACATCTGTTAGTCTTAAAGGTGCCACAGGACTCTCTGTTGCTTTTTACAGATCCAGACTAACACGGCTACCCCTCTGATACTTGGTAAAAGATGGTGTCTTAGGTCATACGTCCAAATCACATGACCTCACATGCTTTGCTGAATCACAAAGTTACCATTGGCCAATGTCCCCACACTGTCTTAGGCATTTTCAGGAAGGGCTCAGCTGATTTCCCTTAATGGCCCATCATCACACGGATGGCCCATCAACCAGTGATGGCTAGTCTGAATGAAAATTTGCCTGGCAGGTGTCATCCAACAACACAACACATGTTTGAGATACAAATACATAGCAAGTATTCATAACTTCAGATACATAGAAGATACATGCATATAAACAAGATTGTCATATTTAGCAGATTACAACTTTTCCATTGATACCTAACAAAACATACTTTGTATCAGATTTAGTGCAATTGTGCAACAGTGGTGGAACAGGAGCGTACACCTGGTCATCATTCTTTTCTACACAGGGACAATGGAGATGTCCCCAACCCCTCCCCATTATGTACATCTCCGTGGCGGTTGCTGCACGCTGCTTATTGTCCAATATTGGCGAGAGCACAGGGGAGCGTAGACAGCAGGCTACAGAAAGGGCATGTTTTTCCCTGCTAGTGGGGCGGGGAGCTTCAGCACTCCGGGCACTGTGATACGAGTCGCACCCCACCTTCTACTGTGGCTTCCACCAGCTGTTTCCCCTTAGCTGGGTGCAGGAAGCAGATGTATGAGCATCAGACTCCGTTGTGATGCCGATTAGCAAATGAGAAGCTCGTAGGAACTCTTCTCTCAAGATGATCTCTGAACAGCCATGGGCTCACTGCCCTCATTTCAGTATGGCTGGCTGGGCCAGTGCCTTTATAGCCCAGCCCCACTGCAGCAATCAGTGAATCAATGAACTAACAGCTTTTATTGTTTGCCGCACAGGACACCTAAAGGCCCCCGCTGAGATCCAGATCCCACTGTGCCAGGCGCTGCACAGATCCCCACCAAGGCTGGGACCCCATTGCACTAGGTGCTAGACAGACCCGATCAGGGACCCCCGTTATGCCAGACACTGCACAGACCCCCATTGTGCCAGGTGCTGTGCAGACACATAGTACGAGGCTCTCCCTGCCCTGAAGAGCTTACAATCTAAACAGGCAAAAGGGAAACTGAGGCAGGGGGCAATGCAATGACTTGCCCATGGTCACCCAGCAGGTCAGCAGCAGAGCTGGACTAGAACCCAGGTCTCTCATCCGCTGCCCCTATCATAACTATATGTTCAAATTTGGCTACCTCTCTTATTTACAGGCCACCAAATCTCAAATCCAGCCCGTGGGAGCTCAGGGCTGCCAGCAGGATTCCTCCCTGAGGCATGCCCACTTGTGCCCTAACAGTGGATAACCGCGGAGCTGTGTGACCCAACCCAGAGAGGCATGAGCAGGGATTTGTGTTTTACTAAACTGCAGGGCAGCTAGGCTGGTAAAAGGCAATGTATACATATGGGCAGAGGCCCCAGTGCTTATTGCTGGGCAGCTTCTGGCAGCACGGTCACAGCAGCTAGGATGGCACTCAGGGTACCCAGGGAAGGAGGGCTGGAGATGTAACAAATGACAGGGACTTTGTGTAGCTCCTAGAGGAGTTGACCACCCAGCCGTGGTGGCCACTAGCTTTGTCTCCCAGACCCTGTCATGGTGGGCCAAGACCCATGCCCCCATCCCCAGCCCGAGCGCTCAGTCCCTCTCCACATGCCCAATCTGATTAAAAGCCTGAACCATCCCTGCTGAGATGAACTGCTCCTCTTCCCCAGAGCACCATCCCTTCCCCCACTCGAGCTTCTACTGCAGCCTAAGCAGTAAGCGCTGTTCTCACTGAAGGAGGGTTTGGGGCCCTGGTGCTGAGAAGCTGTAAGATCGGCAGGTGGCCTGTCCATAACCAGAATGGCCATTACCATCCTTGCTCAGGATACTGGACCTACAGGTGTTCTTCTCTCTCCACAGCATGGTCAGTCCAACTGGACAAGCCTAGATCCAGCCTGATTCTCCACTCCCAAGCCTTCTGCAAAGGAGGGCTGAGAAGCCACCAGAGCAGAATGGCAACAAGGCGAGGCCCAGATCCTCAAAGGCATTTAGGTGCCTAACTCCCATGGGAGGATCTGGTGCCTAAATGCTTATGCAAGGGGGCATGGCAAGTGGAGAACCATGCTCAGTGATTTTTGGCTGCAATCTCCTTCCGCAGCTGTTGACTGCATTCTGCTAAATTACCATCAGCCGGAATGGATTAATCATGCCAGACCACAAACAGCACCTTCCAGGAAATCAGCTTGCTACAGCAGTTGTTCTGAGGCATGCAAAATGGCTAGCAGCAAGGAGGAGGCAGCCTGCTGTGGTTTGGTGCAGCAAGCGCCAGGCGATAACACCTACCAAGGCATTTCCTGTTTGTATGAGCAGCATGGGCCTGTGGGATGGCAGCTGGCCAGTTTGTGCCGTGTCAGAAAGACCCAGTTACGGAGAACTCTGATACTCAGGGCAGTTACGACAGGCAGACATTTTCCATCAACATGAAAATTTGGATTTTTAACTAGACTTCCCCCACTCCCAAAAGGTTTGCTTTCCTCACCATTTTTTGTTCAAAAACTTCAACTCCCCCAAATAATTTGATTCTCAAAAGCCGCTGTGGTTCCTCATGGGAGTTGTAGAGTGGGTACCTCATGCCACCATTCTCTGCAGGTCCCTGTTGGACTTCATAGAGTCATATATTAGGATTGGAAGAGACCTCTGGAGGTCATCTAGTCCAACCCCCTGCTCAAAGCAGGACTTCATCTCCCATGATGCACTACAGCAACGCAACTGCTAGGATGCAACCACCTCCCCTCACCAAGAGAGGAGATTGTGGAGATCTTGGGAGATGTAGTCCAACCAGGAGCCCAGCCTGTAGAAGAGGATGGGAGCAGGAGACACCCTGAACAACAGATCCCATAAGACACTGTGGCTTCACTGGGAGCAGGATGAGGTGCTCAGTTAGTGCTGGAGTCAAGCATTAACCTCTCCAAAGATGGAAAGACAATGATGGAAGAAGCTGACGGACCCTGTTTACTGTTTATTTTGGTAGGTGGAATGTTTTGTTTTAATATCCCAAAAAAACTCACATGCAAGCCATACCTCTGTCTTTCCCTGTGTGGCGAACATTATAACGCCATTCTATAAACCCCTGGGGTGGTCTCATCTGATTACTGTGTGCAGCACTGGGCAACCCATCTCTAGAAGGATGTTGCCGAACTAGAGGGATTCAGAGAAGGTGACAAGAATGATCAAGGGCCTGGAAACAATCTCTTATGAAGGGAGGTTGAAAAGATGGGGATTGTTACTCTAATGAGGAGCCAGGTAAGAGGGGACTGGATGGAACTGTATAAAATAATGAATGGTTTGGAGAAGGTAGATTAGGAGCTTCTATTCTTCCTGTCTCCTAACACAAGAACAAAGGGACAGTCAGTGAAATTGAAAAGTGGGAAATTCAAAAGGGAAATACTTTTTCAAAAATGCGGAATTAGATTGTGGAACTCAGTGCCACAGGAAGTCACTGATACCAAGAACACAATAAGATTTAAAAAAGGGAGTGGATATTTACACAGATAAGACTATCCAGAGTTAGACTAATTCATGATTGCAAAAATATTGTGGAACCCATTGGTTTAAGCCGATCTCTGACTTTTAGAGAACAGAATGAAACCTAATGCAAGGGGCAGATTATCCCACATCTTCTACTGCAGGGTTCTTACACTTTCCTTTGCAGTATCTAGTACTGCCAATGTCGGAGACAGGAGACTGGGCTAGAAGGATGTGGGAGTCTAATCGGGTTGGGCCGTTCCGAGAGGAGCCCAAAATGGAAACGGGGATATAATGGCCCGGGAACGGAAAATAAAGAAGGATTCTGCTAATCAAAGGAACATATCAGCTGCCGGAGGGATCCAGATCTTTCCCTGGAGCAATGAGCTTGTTCTATGTTAACCTGCTCTCCCAAAACCGAAACGTTCTATCCCACCTCTTGACCCCACTGCGTTTGTTCTTTATCCTTATTGTTCCCCTCTGAGGTGAACTCCAGGGATGCAGTTTTGGAAGTCTCAGAATCAATCCTTCCCCTCCACCCACATCCCTGTCCAAACCTATACGCAGAATCAGCTGCAGAGAATGCCAAGATGTTTATTTCCAGGCAGTGCCCTCATCCGGTTACATATACCAGGAGTATAGCTCAAAGGTGAGAACAGAGGAGCAGGTGAAGTTGTGCATTGGAGGGGAGAGAAGCAGAGCACAGTCTGAAGGAGCAGAACGTCCAGGAAGGGATGATCAAGGGGAAGGAGACCACAGTGGCTGTCGCTGGGGAGGGAACCCCCGACTTTCCAAACATATTGGGCCAGACCTTCAGCTAATATTTACCAGCAAGGACATCAATGGAGCGCTATTGATTCAAACAATCAGTGGTTCGGGCTCGTTGAAGGAGGCTGTTCTTTGTTGATTCTGGTCTGTGGACCCTCTCCCTGTATCTCAGCCCCTGGCTGAGGATGCCGGAGGGGGCTGTCCCACAGAGCCAGGTTCGGTACGTAGCCCCCTCCCCTCGGGCCAGCGCCGGAGTCACACGAAGAGCTTGCCGTAGCAGGCCTGGCAGTAGGCTTTGTCGCCGTGGTCCCGGAAGGTGCCCTTCTGCAGCTGGCCCAGACAGAAGGCACAGATGAAGTGCTCGGGGTGGAACCGGCGCCCCATGGCGCTGATGCAGCGCCCGGTGATGGGCTTCCCACAGCCATGGCACAACGAGCCCTGGCGCTCGTGGAAGTGAAGCTCGCAGTAGGGGCGGCCGTCTATCTCGAAGAAGGAGCCAGTGGTGAAGCTGCTGAAACAGTCCTGAGGGAGGATGAGGGAGCATTGAGACCTCATCCCTAACTAAGCACCTCGCCAACCTGCATATGGTGTTCTGCCCCCTCACCCATCTGGCCCCTATATGGGCCCTGCTCCCTTGCCCATCCAGCCCCCATATGGGACCTAGTCCCCTCACCCATCTAGCCCTTGGCCCCTCTACCCTGGTGCTTCATGCAGCCATCCCCCATAAGGGAGCTGGGCTCACACTCAGCGGCTATAGAGGTTCTTAGTGCTCCGTAGGGAAGAACCTCCTGACCCTCACCTGGCCATGCCCTGCATCACCTTCCTGAAGATGAAAGCCCAGGTGTCCCTGCAGCCCCCTGTGTGGGACTCCGCACACTCACCCCACACACAAAGCACTCGGGGTGCCAGACGCCCTGGAGGGCGGACAGGTAGTTGTCCATCACCGGCCGCTCACAGGCTCTGCATTTAGGAGAGAACATGGCCAGGAAGTCCTTCTGGCAGTACGGCTTCCCGTTCTTCTCGTGGAAACCTGCGGAGGCGAGCAGGGAGAAGACATCCATGAAGTGCACCGGAATCCCTTGGGAGGACACAGAGAGGGACTCCTCCTGCCAAGCTCCAAACCTACCCCAAGGAGCCAGAGAATGTACCTGAGTTACACTGCCCACTCCGATTCATGCTGGGCTTGGGCAACAAACACTGCGCAGGGATATTCCTCTTTAAGATGCAAATTTCTCATGCCACACTCCTGCGTTCCTTCTCATTTGCTCCCCGTTGCCAAACTCGGGAATTACAGGGAGAGATTCTCACTAGTCCCTATGGCCCAGATTTTCAAAGGCATTTAGACATTGCTGTCCTTAGTGTTCTGATGACTAACTGATTTAGGAGCCTAAGTGGCAGAAAGTGCCTAAATCCCTTTTGAAAATGAGATTTTAGCTCTTAACTCAGTCAGGCATTGCAACGCTATGGAGCTAATTTGAGGGGGAAAAGAGTCCTGGCTGTATTTTAAAGAAGACTTATTGAAGGTGCAGGAACAAACCATCCAGATGTGCAGAAAGAATAGCAAATATGGTAGCGACCAGCTTGGCTTAACAGTTAAATCTTCGGTGAGTTTAAGCACAAAAAGGAAGCTTACAAGAAGTGGAAACTTGGACAGATGACTAGGGAGGAGTACAAAAATATTGCTAGAGCATGCAGGGGTGTAATCAGGAAGGGCAAAACACAACTGGAGTTGCAGCTAGCAAGGGTTGTTAAGAGTAACAAGAAGGGTTTCTACAGGTATGATAGCAACAAGAAGAAGGTCAGGGAAAGGGTGGGACCCTTACTGAATGGGGGAGGCGACCTATGACCGATGATGTGGAAAAAGCTGAAGTACTCAATGCTTTTTTTGCCTCAGTCTTCACAGACAAGGACAGCTCCCACACTGCTGCACTGGGCAACACAGTCTGGGGAGGAGGTGAGCAGCCCTCAGCAGTGAGAGAACAGGTTAAGGACTATTTAGAAAAGCTGGACATGCACAAGTCCATGGGTCCAGATCTAATGTGTCCGAGGGTGCTGAGAGAATTGGTTGATGTAACTCCAGAGCCATTGGCCATTATCTTTGAAAACATATGGTGATTGGGGGAGGTCCCAGACAATTGGAAAAAGGCAAATATTGTGCCCATCTTTAAAAAAGGGAAGGAGGAGAACCTGGGGAACTACAGACTGGTCAGCCTCACCTCAGCCCCTGGAAAAATCATGGAGCAGGTCCTCAAGGAAACCATTTTGAAGCACTTGGAGGAGAGGAAGGTGATCAGGAACAGTCAACATGGATTCACCAAGGGCAAGTCATGCCTGACCAACCTGATTGCCTTCTATGATGAGATAATTGGCTCTGTGGATATGGGGAAGCAGTGGACGGGATATATCTTGACTTTAGCAAAGCTTTTGTTATGGTCTCCCACAGTATTCTTGCCACCAAGTTAAAAAAGTAGGGATTGGATGAATGGACTATAAGGTGGATAGAAAGCTGGCTAGATTGTCAGGCTCAACGGGTAGTGACCAATGGCTCAATGTCTAGTTGGCAGCCAGTATCAAGCGAAGTGCCCCAGGGGTTGGTCCTGGGGCCAATTTTGTTCAACATCTTTATTAATGATCTGGATGATGGGATAAATTGCAACCTCAGCAAGTTCACAGATGACACTAAGCTGGGGAGAGAGGTAGATACACTGGAAGGTAGGGATAGGGTCCAAAATGACCAAGACAAATTGGAGGATTGGGCCAAAAGAAATCTGATGA
Source organism: Mauremys mutica (assembly GCF_020497125.1). NCBI lineage: Eukaryota > Metazoa > Chordata > Testudines > Geoemydidae > Mauremys > Mauremys mutica. The sequence continues at coordinate 147,162,738 of NC_059075.1, forward strand.
GATTCAACAAGGACAAGTGCAGAGTCCTGCACTTAGGATGGAAGAATCCCATGCACCACTACAGGCTGAGGACCAACTGGCTAAGCAGCAATTCTGCAGAAAAGGACCTAGGGGTTACAGTGGATGAGAAGCTGGATATGAGTCAACAGTGTGCCCTTGTTGTCAAGAAGGCTAATGGCATATTGGGCTACATTAGTAGGAGCACTGCCAGCAGGTCGAGGGAAGTGATTTTTCCCCTCTATTCGGCACTGGTGAGGCCACACCTGGAGTATTGCATCCAGTTTTGGGCCCCCCACTACAGAAAGGATGTGGACATATTGGAGAGAGTCCAGCAGAGGGCAGCGAAAATGATCAGGGGGCTGGGGCACATGACTTACAAGGAGAGGCTGAGGGAACTGGGCTTATTTAGTCTGCAGAAGAGAAGAGTGAGGGGGGATTTGATAGCATCCTCCAACTATCTGAAGGGGAATTCCAAAGGGGATGGAACTCGGCTGTTCTCAGTGGTGGCAGATGACAGAACAAGGAGCAATGGTCTCAAGTTGCAGTGAGGGAGGTCTAGGTTGGATATTAGGAAACACTATTTCACTAGGAGGGTGGTGAAGCACTGGAATGGGTTACCTAGGGAGGTGGTGGAATCTCCTTCCTTATAGGTATTTAAGGCCCGGCTTGACAAAGCCCTGGCTGGGATGATTTAGTTGGAGATTGGTCCTGCTTTGAGCAGGGGGTTGGATTAGATGACCTCCGGACGTCTCTTCCAACCGTACTCTTCTATGATTCTATGAACGCTGAGCACAACAATTCCTGAAATACCTTTAAAAACGTGATATATGCCATCATGTGCCAGCAATGCCCCTCTGCCATGTACATTGGCCAAACCGGACAGTCTCTACGCAAAAGAATAAATGGACACAAATCTGACATCAGGAATCATAACATTCAAAAACCAGTGGGAGAACACTTCAGCCTCTCTAACCACTCAGTGACAGACTTGAAGGTGGCAATTTTGCAACAAAAAAACTTCAAAAACAGACTCCAAAGAGAGACTGCTGAACTTGAATTAATATGCAAATTAGACACAATTAACTCAGGCCTAAACAGAGACTGGGAATGGTTGGGTCATTACAATATTGAATCTATTTCCCTATGTTAAGTTCTCCTCACACCTTCTATGGGTCATCTTAATTATCACTTCAAAAGTTTTTTTTCTCCTGATGATGATAGCTCATCTCAATTGATTAGACTCTTCCTGTTGGTATGCATACTTCCACCTTTTCATGTTCTCTGTATGTATAAACATCTCCTGTCTGTGTGTTCCATTCTATGCATCCGAAGAAGTGAGCTGTAGCCCTCAAAAGCTCATGCTGAAATAAATGTGTTAGTCTCTAAGGTGCCACAAGTCCTCCTGTTCTTTAAAAATCTGAGACCACTGGATGTTGCTTCATGACTTTCCCAGTCACTGCTGAGAACTCTCTCAGATAATTGCCCTGCCTTGCAGAGAAAGGCTGGGTTTGTGCTTACACTGGGCCTTGCACTGGACCCTCAGATTTGGATCCAGTGCCCAGCTCTGTCACAGACTCCCTGTGTGACCTTGACAAGCCACTTCTCTCTGGCCCTGAGTTCCCCTTCTATAAAATGAAGATAGCGATCCTTCCATTCTCCCAACCTTCATCTTGTCTACTTAGCCAAGAAGCTTTTTAGGGCCAGGACTTTCTCTCACCATGTCCGTGCAGTGCCCAGCACAATGGGGCCCTGATACCTGGGGCAGGGCCTGTCTCTCCTTGTGTGTCTGGGCAGCGCCTGGCATGATGGGGCCCTGATCTCAGCTGGAGTCTCTAGGTGTTACCATAATAATGAATAATAGTAAAGGCAGAAGGTGGATTCCTAGAACAAGCCAGACATCCCTAAATGCAGGAATTCAAATCCAACCCACCAGCCCATGAGCTGAGTTAGACAATTTCATGACAACGGAGTGTGCTACAAGAGACGGGTGCAGGCAGAACTGGCTGCCACCTGTAGGAATTGAGCTGCGATAAGGCAAGATCACTGTGCCAAGAATGGTATTGGGATCATGGAAGAGGTTAGGATCATGGCCCCATTGTACAATACAGTGCACAGTCCCTGCTCCGGTGAATAAGCAGCCTATCGCTAGCCAAACTCCTCAAACTTAGCACTAACAAGAAGTCACTGCTGTGGGGAGAGAGGCCCCCTGGAGAACAAAGAAAGGATGCAGGAGGGGACAAAGAAAGAACCGGCCCCAAGAGGAGCTGGGGCCTGAACTCATCAGTTAAACTTTCCACAACACTGCTGTAATTAGCAGCGTGGGAATGAGCGAGGCCCTCGGCACCGGCTCTCTCTCAGGTGCCAATTACTGAGCAGGGCTGGCAGGAACACAGCCGCCGAGTGCCTGCCTAGAAAACCAATCCCTTGGCAGGAACGGAGTGTTTTTGCTCTGGCCACGTGGGGAAATTAAGGAGCACCTAGCACGGGTGGCACAGCAAGCAAGCAATTAACACACACGCACACTGCAGGGGGGGAGGGAGATGGGGCCTTAAAGGGGAACTGATGGCAAAATGCATGGATGGACAACAGCTGCTGCTGTGGGGATTTCGTGCCACTGGCTGGGCTGTGAGCAAGTGGTCACCGGGGTTGTTACAGGTTCCGCTGTGCCACCATGACACAGTTAAACGCTGTCTGTGTGACACCTATGGGGAATGGTAACCAGCACTCCACACTGGTGCTAATGGCCGGAGCTCTGGCCCCAAAGCCTGCATCCCGTAGGGCCTCAGAGGGAGGGAATCTACTCATATGACTAAGCACTTTAGCAGCGAGTGCCCAGCGAAACGACTGCTCCCTTCCAGAACTGTCCCTGATCTGTGCACCTGACAGAATCACAACTCACGACCAGAGGCCCAGGGTAGGAATAGCTGGAGGCGGGAGGGTGGGGAACCCAAGTAAGGAATATGGGGAACTGGCAGAAGTGTAGGAGGAAGGCCAGAGCTAAGATAGCAGGCGGTTGCAGTCGGGATTGAGGGGCATGGGCAGAGCAGGGGCGGGGATAACAGGGGCCTGCGGGTCAGGATTAAAGTCATAAGCAAAGCTTTCGGGGGGAGGCCAGGGCTGGAATAGCAGCGGGACTGTGCATCAAGAGAGAGGCCTAGATCCCCGCGGAATCCCAACTTTCTACGTAGGGCAGGAGAAGAGCAAGGGACGCACCGTCATTGCTGAACACCTTCCCACAGTGAGCACAGAAGAAGTGCTCCGGGTGCCAAGTCTTGTCCATGGCCGTCAGGACTTTCTGCAAAGAGAATGAGGTGACTGGGGCGTGCACTATGGGCAGAGAACTACAAGGGGAGAGGGGCTAATCCAACCAGGAACCTCCCCTGGCTGGAGTTAGAACCAGGAGGGCAGAGCCAGCTCCATTTACCGCCAGGATGGGCGCGGCACAGTAGGCACAGCGGGGGGAGAAGAGCTGGTGATAATCCTCCTGGCAGTACGCCAGCCCGCCTCGCTCATAGAAAGTGCTGGAGCCGATCTCCTGTCCGCACTGGGTGCAGGTGAAGTGCTCGGGATGCCACGTCTTCCCCAGAGCAGTGATCATCTAGAGACAGGACAAAACCCAGGAAGTCTTTGCCCAGAGAATCTCAGCCACGGAGCCCATTGGTACACGGGGGACCCAGCAGTCTGGGGAAGCCATGATAGGAATAGGGACCCTCCCATGGTCCTAGAGGTGGTAGCTTTGAGAGCAGGAGACTCAGGTGTTGTAGGACATTTTGGGGGGAAAGAGATCCCCTCCCCTAAAGGAGGGACTGGGGGAAATACACTGTCCGACCAAGCTCTGAGCAATCAAGAGTGGAAGGATCCAACCCTGGTGAGACAGAGGGACATGCAGAGAGACTGACAGCCGCACGGCCCATGCCATCCCCTCTCACCTTTCCAGCGATGGGTTTGCGGCAGGAAGCGCAGTCGCCCTTAGGCACGGCAGAGATGCCGAGGTCCTGCAGCTCTTGCGTCAGGCCCCCCAGCATGCTCTCAAGGGTGCTGCCGGGACTTGGCCCCACTGCTGACGGCCCCTTGGCACGTTCCGGCTCCGCAGCAGAACCCACCGCTGAGATCTGCCACAAAGGAGGAGACGAGGCTGTGAGAATGTTCAGCTTCATGTTCCCGCCAGGGGCTGTGCCCTACAGCTCCCCCCTTTTCCTCTCACCTAGGGAGCTGTTTCTACTGCACATGGGACCCACCAGCGCCAGGCTTTGCCATTGCCAGCTGGAACGTGGGACAGGGCAGTACCAGGTTGCCAATGGCACCATGGTGCCGGGCCCACACTCAGAAGGGGTCCCGGCGCCCAGACCATGGCCCTGCTCCCCCACTCCACCTGCGTGCTGTCCTGAGGCCCCGACCCCACTTGGTCTCTTCCCCTGCACAAGACCCACCCACCACTCGCTCCTCTGAACCCCCACCCACCCCATGCAAGTGGTGGTCGGGGCCTCAGGGGATGAGGCTTGAGCAGGGGTGTGGTCTCAGGGCAGAGTGGGAGGGTGGGGCCAGGGCCCAGCAGTGCTGGGCCCACAAAAGGTTAATCCAGCCCTGGGCAGGGGCCATTCCAAAGGAAGAGCCCAGGGCCTGCATCTCAACTGAAGCTTTGCGAAGTGGTGCCCCCGGTTCTTTTGGAGGAGGGGGTTGCGTGGCCAGGACTCACCTTGGACTGCATCTGGCCCAAATGAGATAAGAGGTCGTCCAGCTGCTGAGCAGCTGTCGGGGGAGGAGGGGAAGGAAGCGACAGCTGCGGAGTTGGAACCTCACTGCGGGTGGAAGAGAGACATCCATGAGCCGCGTCAAAGAGAGTAGGTCATGGCTTCATCCCCACCAGGAGCCCCCTTTACCCAGCTCCCAGCAGCCAGATCTTCCCTGCCACCACCAGACCACAGGAACACCAAAGTGTTCACTGGAAGCACGGTGCCCACCCCAGTGAGCATGGAAGTAGAGCAGGGTGTGAGGGACACCCCTAGAGAAGGGAAACAAATGCATCTCCCCATCGTCAGTGATCATCTGACCCCCAGAGCAGATGCCGGGTGTTCCTGTTCAGGAACAGAATTAAGATAAACTGAATTAAGGGCACTTTAATTCTGAACGAGAACATCCACACAGGGGTTTAATGAGGTTTAACTAACCCCATTTAAGGGTCATTTAGATGAGCTTTCCTGAGTGTTCCCATGTAGACAGGCACTAAATACATTCAGGGACTTGTAAGTGGCGGGCAGGACAGGTGGGGATGTGTCTGGGGAGGGAGCTGTGGAGTTTAGGGAAGTTTTCCCTCAATACCCAGTCAGCGAGCAATGGCCCACTGAACTAGTGGCAGGGAGGGAGGGGTGGAGTCAGTTCTGGGTGTTTGGAGGGGGAGGAGTATAAAAAGAAACTAGTGGAGGTGGAAGAAGAGGAAAGGATTAGTAACTGGGGAGAGGGTCAGTGGAGAGGTGGGGGTACCACCCCCTTAGCCAACTCATGCCCACACACCTAGATACCACCCCCTTAGCCACATCACTCCCACACACCCATGTACCATCTCCTTTGCCACATCACTCCCACACACCCATGTACCATCCCCTTAGCCAAGCCACTCCCACACACCTAGCTGCTCCTCCATTAACCAAGGCACACCCACACACCCAGATACCATCCCCTTAGCCATGTCATTCCCACACACCCAGATACCATCTCCTTAGCCATGTCACTCCCACACACCCAGATACCATCCCCTTAGCCAAGCCACTCCTGTACCATCCCCTTTGCCACGTCACTCCCACACACCCAGGTACCACCCCCTTAGCCACGTCACTCCCACACACCCAGGTACCACCCCCTTACCAATCCAGAGACCATCCCCTTACCCAACCTGGCCTACAAACTCTCCAGCCACCACCCCCTTAACCAAACCCCTCTCACCCCCCAAGTACCACCCACAGCCTTCCAGTAACTGGATATTTCTTGTACAATGGTCAGCAATGACTTAAAGAACACTGTGATATTTAAATCATTATTAAGCTCCCAATTCAGCTATTTTAATCAAAGATTGTAAGGCCTTCAGGCTAGAGGCCTTTTTGCCAAGTGTACAGCAGTTAGGACAATGGGGTGATCTTGACTGAAGCCTCTGCTACCCCAATACAAATAAATAATTAACCCACTAGTACAGCTCCCTCCTAGCCCATCCTGTGCCACACTTCACATCGGGCAGCACAGGGAGCCGAGGAGGCTTGGGCACACAGGTACCAACTGGTAGCTTGGTTCAGTTTTGCTGCACTGTGGTCACTATTACCAGTCCACTGGTTGTAAGCAGAGGTGGTGGATTCTCTCCACCTTCTGTAGGGAGTGTTAAGCCTGTTGATTTGTATAATGGCAGATCCACTGGTAACTCCTCTGCACCACCATGCCACCAAACCCCTCCTCCACACTGGCAGTTCTGCCATGTTTAGGCCTCATTCGATGTCCCCGCCTGCCTGCAGACTCAGCCCTGAACTGGGTCCTGTTCAGACTGAGATGGGCACAGCCAGAAGGGTTGGAAACTTCTTTTTGACCCATGCTTAGAACCTGCAGAAACTGACGAGGCCACCAGAGAAGGGCTGGTATGGGCAGTGCCACCTCAAACCGTCTCTGTCCGGCCATGGCTGGGGATCAGGGTAGGGTTAATTTTTCATTAAGCCTCATGGGGGAGCAGGTGTTTGTAGGAAGCAGTGCTGAGGAGATACAGATGGGTGTACTGGAAGGATCAATAAAACAGCTTTCCCTCCCTGATACAGCATTTACCTGTAGACATTTTTGTCCTCTGATTCCGGGAGCCGAGTAAATGCAGACTGTACCTGGAAACACAAAGAGCAAGGGATACACAAAGGAAGCAGCCCCTTTCCCTACACCCAGTCCAGTTATACTGTATTTCCAGATCCTGCCTCACTGTGAACATGGCTAATTAAGGAGAATTAGTGGTTAACTGATCATCTTTAAGGTGCCACCAGACTCCTTGTTGTTTTTCCTCCACTCTGGGCATTCTCCTAAATGATAGGCAGGAGGGGCTGGATGGGCCCGTAACATCTCTAGGGCACAGATGCAACTGTCTGCGTGGGACAACCTTCATGTGCTGAGTTCTGCAGGATCTCAGCCTTCCTGTTGTAGAGGATGGATTTCTGCCGGGTACCTTGTGTGTCGGCAGCCCTTGTAGGCACTGATGGGAATACCTTACGGGTCCCTGAGGCGACTAGCTTCTCGTTCTGGACAGCGCCGGTCTGGGGCACTGCTGCGGCTGGTCTCTGCTCACTGGAGCTGTGTGTCAGAAGGCAATAGCCCCCTTTGGGCTCCTTAGAGCTTTGTTCCAGTTCTGCCAGCAAAGCATCTGAACAAAAAAAACAGTTAGAGACAAACAATATAAACGGTGCCCTCCACACCGGACACATAACACTTCCCACAGCGCTCTCTCCCTGCACCAGCACGTGGGCCCCAACCTGCTGCAGGAGGGGTGCCCCTCTCCCGGCCCCAACTCAACCTGTGGCCTGGACCTGCTGGGGCCGGAGCAGCCCAGCCCCAGACATGGCCGGCCTGCTCCAGCTGCACCTGGGTCTGGGCCACTCCAGGGTCAGGCCGCACCACCCCGGCCGTGCCTCGGGCTGGGCCACTCTGACCGTGGCAGGTCCAGGGCTGGGCTAAGTGGGGGTCAGGGGAGTCCCCGGGTGGGTGGCGCTAAATAGGTTGCTGCACGGCCACATGGCTTACAGGGAATTTAGTCATGTCTCCTCTTAACCTTCTCTTGGATAAGCTAATTTGATTGAGCTTCTTAAGTCTTTCATTAAGGTTTTCCAGACCTTGAATCATTCTTATATCTCTCTTCTGATGCTCTGTCTGCCACAACACCCATAAGAATCACCCAACATTTAGCTTGTTGTTTGCCAGAGAGCCTAAGGATGTTCGGCACCCAACTGCCATTGAAAGTGAATGTGAGTCTGGCACCTGAAACCCTAAGGGTCCTTTGGAAATCCCAGCCTAAAATGCCTAGGTCGAGGGGCAACCTGAGAAAGTAGATATTACTGATGTATTGATGTAGACAGTCAGCTAAATGACCTCACTATCAAAATGTACACAACAAATTGCATGTGTTCCACTGCCTCTCTTTCCCCCATCCTATGTGTATGTTATGCAAGAGGGTGTCAATGGCAGCCATAAATCATAGACCAGGTTGAGGCTGATGGCTGTGTTCATCATCCTTCATTCAGGCTAGATGGAAGGAGCAATTAAGTTGTCTATGTAGTGATAGTGGGAAACAGTAGAAGCCACCATCCAAGGCTGCAGGAAAAGGCTTGAGCCAGAACTAAGTCAGGGAGAAAGAAAATGGTTTCCCTGGGACTGACTGAAAACAAAAGGACCAGGGAATTGTTTGGCACGCTGTGTGTGTGAGTGAGAGAAGAGAAGCAATAATCAAGCGAAGCCGCCATGAACATAGCCCTGGGAGGAAGACAAAAAGACAGTGCTTGTTTGGAGTACTCTCTGGAAATGTAGACTTGGATTTCTGAGCAAGAAAACAATCTCTCATTGTTGTTTTTCTATAGTGTGCAGGGAAATGGGACTTTGTGTCCATTCTGTGTAAATGAACAGGATTGCACCAAACAACAGATCTGACTCATAGCTCTGATTTCTCATCCTAACAGAAACAAGTCAGCAAGGCCTGGAACATTGGTTAAACGTTTGGGCCAAAGAGGTAGCATGTGTCCTTCTTCTCCTTAGCTGGTAAGATCTTTGGAGCAGGGACCAATGCTTTGTTTATACCAGGGCTAGCACAACGGGCCCTCCTTTTCAAGCCTGTGGTTTCTCAGTGCTACTGCAATAACAAGACAGCCAGTCTTGTGGCTAAGGTACCAGCTTGTAGTTCAGGACACGTGGGCTTGATTCCCAGCGCTACCACCATCCGGTGTGACCTTAGGGAAGTCACCTCACCTTCCTGTCACTCTTCTTTATATTGGGCATACAGCTAGAAGCCCCAATCAGGGACCCTTTGTGCTAGATGCTGAACACTCAGATCATGAAAAGACTCATGATGCTTTCAGTCAAGACATCTAGTGGATATAGCCAATAGGTGGAGCATGTGCTAACCCTGGAGACCCAGGATCTTCTGCCACTGGCCCACTGGATGACCTTTGGTAAGTCACTTCCCCTCACTTTCCCCATCTTTAAAATGGGGGAAATTATACTGCTTGCCATCATAAATCATTTTGAGATCTACTGATGAGAACTGATATAGACGAGCTTGGTATTATTATTGCAGTGTAATAAGCAGCAGTCACAGCACACAAGCTGTGTGTCAATTGTTTCTTAGGCATCGTGGCAGGAGATTTAAGAAGAGACATGAAGGTGCCTCAGCTTTCTGTCTGTTTCATCTTATGGCAAAGGAGTTCCACAGTCTATTTAGGCACTGTGCGGGAAAGTATTTCCTTTTATCAATTTTGATCTCACCAACTTCTAATTTCACTCAGTGTCCCCTTGTAATAATACTCCCCTACCTACCAGGGGTGTTTTGAAGATAAATCACATATCCGTGAGGTGCTCAAATACTACAGTAATGGGAGTCAAATAAGGACCCAGAGAGATAGTAAAACCATCAGACTGCTGGGTTGTGCAAAGCCAGTAAGACTGATCTTCCTAATCTGGAAACAGGCCCTGTGTGCTGAGCAGCCACTTCTGAAACATTGCTACTGCCAGGCTGGATCAGACTGGACAACCATCTAGGCCAGTACCCTCTCACCGACAGTGGCCAGCACCAGGCACTTAACAGGAAGGTGCAAGAAACTTCTTAATTCCTAGTGGTTAGAGGCTGGCCTAAATACTGAAGCATGAGGTTGAATATCTCTTCCAAAAATGTATGCAAGCACCATTATAAGCAGAACATCCAGTTATCGATCTGTGTCCAATCCCTTTTTGACTCCTGCTAAGTTCTTGGCCTTTCTTACATCTTGTGGCAAGGAGTTCCACAGTCTGCATGGGGAAAGATTATCTTTTAACCATTTTGAACTTGCCACCTTTTAAATTTCACTCACTGTCCCCTTGTTCTTCCATTATAAGTCGGGGGGGGGGGAGAAACCCCACCCAACAGAACCTCTTAATCATCACCTCCCGCCATTTTCTTTCCATCTGTGTGATGACTGTCCCTTGTTGAGGTTAGCAACCCTACACACTGGTCTCTCTATCTATCTCATTATCACGTCCTCTTGATACATCATTACCAGACATCTCCCTCTCAGTCATCACCCAGCCTTTGATATCACACCTCCATCACCAATTAGCCTTTGCTAACTCTGCATTTCCTGAAACACAGTAGCAACTGTTAGTTCTCGATGCTGATGCAGTCTGTTTTCCTCTCCAATGCCCTTAGTAGCACACAACTTCATTGTAACCATCCTCCAGGCACCGCTTTAACTGGGAAGAGAGGGGTCATGCTGCAAAGGGTATATTAGAGTCACAGCCCCTTCTGTTTCGTCTTCTAAATTTGCAATTCAGGGGAGGAACAAAGAGTAGAAGAGAAGATGAAAGACAGAAATCCTCATGCCCTCCTGGTAGCCTGGATGCTGTGGTGTCAGCATCAAACCCAATTTGGGGGCCTAACTCAAGACTCCACTCCTTGCTCTTCCACTGGAAGGGGGGTGCACTTACCCAAGTCATCCATTGCACAGAGCCCTGTCTCCCCTTTGCGCCAAGGAGGAGAGCCAAGACGTGTCGGGTGGCAGGATCACAGGGGAAATGAGCGAGGCAATGAGCGAGAGGAACTTTCAGTTCCTCTCTTCAGCCGCACTTCCTCTCTTTAGAGGCCGGGGACTTTTGGCGTGGGTCATGTGTTTCAACTAAAGCATGATGAACTCAAATCACTGAGAAGGGAAAGCAGGGAGGACTGGCCCAGGCAGAGTCTTACAGATCTACCACAAAGGTGATCCGGGTGCTTTCTTCCACTTGATCAGGGCACTCTGCTGACCTTGCGTCCAGGAGAGCAATTGTACACAGAGACACTATCTCTGAACCCATTCTGGTGGGAGTTAATGGGTGAAAAACCCCTCATGGCTCTTGAAAGCCAGCAAAGATCCATTAGTGATGGGGATTGTTAATTGCTCAAGAAACCACCCTACAATGTTAATATCTTTATCTGTTACCATTTTGTCCCAAGCCTACCCTTTCTGGGGAAGTTCACTGCATAGGTCATGGGACGGAAGTTCCAGCTTAACAGCATTCAGAAAGCTGAAGGAATCTGCACCAAACTAGTTTCCAGCCTACACATGGTGCAGAGGCAGCATCAGCATTCTCCATCGCCGATTTCCTTCTGCCGATGAACAATGGTCATGGGGCCATGTAGATTATAATAGATCTAGCATCAGCCTTCGATACATTTCAGTCTGAAGTGTTGCTGACAAGCCTGTGACATCTAGCAGGGAGGGATGAGGCACTGGATGCTTTCTGGGACCATCAGGCAGCTTTTCATCCAGCCCTCTCAGGTGAGGCCCCGCAAGGCTCCTTCCTGCTCCAGACTGCCCAAGGATATGGAGGTGTTTGGGGTGCAGTGGCTTCAGTACGCTCTTCTCTATGTCTCCTTTCCGTCAGATCTGGACCATGCAGTTTCCTTGCTTTCCCAGTGCCTTGCTGAGATAAGGCTCTGCAAGAAAGTTGACTGAGATGTTGGATACAAACAAGTCAAGAGGCACTCATTTGGGAAAGATGAAAATGTTGGTTAGCAAAGGGGAGCAACTAGAGAAACTGGCAAGGATCGCACTGCTCCATCCATCAGCAGTTACCTCCCCAAAGAGGTCTGCAATTTCAGAGAACTTTTTTTTGGCCACCAGTCTGCCCTCGGATTCCCAGGTGTGACACTACGCCCCATATTCTTCATAGAAATATTGTTATAACATTATTTTAGCATATTTAAGGTGTATTTTACGCAAGATGGGTCTTGTGAGATATCACTGGAAAGGTTATGATTTACTGAATATGATTATCCTGTTTGTATGCATGTATCATTTTTATAGCTAAAGTTAGGAATATTGACTATACAGCTGTGTACAAAAGTGTTTGCATCTGGGGAATGCCCACCAGACAGAATGCAATCAGTCTGGCTGGTTAGCTGGGGACAAATCAATGAACCATTAAGGAGAAGAATAGGTCTTTAAAGATGCTAATCTCCCACCTTCCTTTGATTCATGGCTGCTTTGACACTGCAGGATTCAGTCTGGTGGGCATTCCCCAGATACAAACACTTTTGTACTACAGCTGTATAGTCAATATTCCTAACTTTTAAGATTGGGAGTGAGATGATTGGGGCTCATTATTCACTGAATCCCTGCCCAGGATGACTGCTGAAAACATATAAGAAACAAAGACTGGGGTGGGGAGGAGCGAAGAAGGACTGAGCCCAGGCGAGAAGGTGTCTGGCCTGTGAAAGAAATACCTGGAGTTTTAAGCTGCAAGCAAATGCAGCTTGCCTTCAAGATACTCTGCAATCTGCCTAAAACAACATTTAGGGTGAGAAATTTTTAATTATAACCAAAAACAATGAGGAGACCTTGTGGCACCTTAGAGACTAACAAACTTATTTGGGCATAAGCTTTTGTGGGCTAGAACCCACTTCATCAGATGCATGGAGTGAAAAATACAGTAGGCAGTATATGTATTACAGCACATGAAAAGATGGGAGTTGCCTTACCAAGTGTGGGGGGTCAGTGCTAATGAGGCCAATCCAATCAAGGTGGAAGTGGCTTATTCTCAACAGTTGACAAGAAGGGGTGAATATCAACAGAGGGAAAATTACTTAAATTTGTTAGTCTCTAAGGTGCCACAAGGACTCCTCGTTGTTTTTGCTGATATAGACTAACATGGATACCGCTCTGAAACCCAGTTATAACCAGTTTCTTTAGTATTAAGTTTAGCTGGCATATTTTTTCATTTGCTGGGTAATCTGCTTTGATCTGTTTGCTATCCTTTATATTCACTTAAAATCTATCTTTTGTGGTTAATAAACTTGTTTTTGTTTTCTCTAAAACCAGTTTGTGGAATTCATAACTGGGGGCAAAAAGCTGTGCAGATCTTCCTCCACAGTGAGGGAGGGGGTGAATTTCATGAGCTTATGTTGTATAGTTCTCTGTGCAGCACACACCACCACAATTTTGGGTTTACACTTTAGAGGGGGAGTGCACTTGAGTGCTGGGCAATTCCCTAGCTGAGCTTTCCCATGCAGAGCTGATCTCAGTGTCTGTGTCTTTCTGCAGCTGGTTGTGGCCCTACCGGTGTATGTGCTGGAGGAGGCTTGCGGGCCTGGCTCAGCAGGACAGTGTAAGGGAGCTCAGGCTGGTGGAGCAGGCAGGCTCAGTGGTATCCAAGTATATCAGCTGGCACCCTGGAGGTGGGAGGGGATCCGTAACATCAGCTACCAGTGAATCCACCTTCATGTTGTTGAAAGATGCAGCCTTTTCCTAAGAATGAAAATTTTTCCACAGCCATGCAAGGCCTTTGTCACTTCCAGGTTAGATTGCTGTATTATGCTCCACTTAGGGCTGCTCTTCAAAGCCATGCAGATATTGTAGCAGGAGCAGCTTGCTTTCTCAATGGAGTAGGGTCTCCATGAGTCAATAGTGTGCCCTTGTTGCCAAGAAGGCCAATGGCATATTGGGCTGTATTAGTAGGAGCATTGCCAGATCAAGGGAAGTGATTATTCCCCTCTATTCGGCACTGGTGTGGCCACACCTGGAATATTGTGTCCGGTATTGGTCCTGCCAGTACAGAAGGGATGTGGACAAAATGGAGATAGTCCAGTGGAGGGCAATGAAAATAATTAGGGGGCTGGGGTGTTAGAGGGCTTATTCCTTCACCCTCCCACTTCCCTGGTCCTTCTCGCATGAACAGAGAGCAACAATACCCGAAGTCCAAAGGTGCAAACAATTTGATGTTTATTGGGGTGAACTTCCAGCAAGCTTAAATCCAAGTTCCTTTTTCCTTATTTTTGAATCCCAACTTCCTGTTTGCCCCTAATTTATATAGTAATATTCTCAGCTATACCTTAACCAATCATTTTACTGAAATTTACCTAACCAATCCTAACATATTGTAACATGATTAGCTAACCAATTATATCCCACCACCTTAATTAGTTTACACCCAGCAAAATTAATGATACAGCAGACAGAAACAATCACAGAACCAGACAGAGACCATGGAAATAAACAATAGCAAAGTGGGAACTATAACGACAAAACAATACAGAAGTGAGGATTTCACAACTACATCTATAAAGACATAAGGGTTTCCCAACTATGTTGATTGATATGTGAGTTCTTGCCAAACAGAAAACTATCAAACTAAATTTCCTTTTACATCTTCTAAGCTCTTCCCTTTATCTGGAGGTGATAGATTGCCTAATTTCAATATGACTGGTTTGAAATGTGTGAGGACGTGACCATACGCTTTCCAGCTTATGGCTGCTCCCAAAGCTTAGCCAAAGGCCTTAGCTTAAGCACAGGGCCTCAGACTGTCACGGTGAGAGAAGGCCCTTACACAGGCAGACAGTGATTTTGATTCTTTTATACCTCTATAACTAGCTAAATGATAAACATGTACCTACATTCTTAAAGTATAGGCCTTTACAGACAGGCCTGAATATCTGTATTCTAATACTCCATCCCCCCCACCTTTTTTTTTCTTTTAAAATCCTCCTGCCCAGGTATCCCTGGAAAAGCATAGGACATATAGTGGCACACATCCTGATAGGGCCAGGCATCAAGGTGGAAGTTGTCGATATTCCATCTGTCCCACTGCCCCTTCTGTAGTACCATGCCCTGCACCTTCTCACATACTGGCGTACCACACCTATTCCAATCAGCGTTCCAGACTTCCCACTATAGTGGGCCCAAGAAGGTTGGGTCCGGGTTGTCTAGTTCATTGGGGGCAAGGGCTTACAACATTACTTATAGGTTATAATTAGTGGCTGTTCTCTAGGGGGTTGTGCCCCCCTTGATCATTTCCATATGCAACATAACACAAATACAGTTAACAATACACCAGCTGCTATGATAATCCGCAGCAACACAGAGAGTCCTGACCACTGCAGTATGGTCCAACATCCTGGTAGGGTGACCAGAAGTCCCGATTTTATTGGGACTGTCACGAAATTTGCTTGTTTGTCCTGCGTCCTGACCGATGTTCTGTCGGGACACTGAACAAACAAGCAATTTTGCCCTCCGCTCCCGCACACAGGCAGAGCCCGGAGGGTCTTGTGCACCCCCCACCCCCCGCCCTGACTCCACCTCCTCCTTCTCCCATTGGATCCCTCCCCAAATTCCCCCCTGGCCCTGCCCCCAGCCCTGCCCCCTCACTGCCCTGTTGGATCCCTCCCCAAATCCCTGCCTCTTCCCCAAGCATGCTGCATTCCTCCTCCCTCCCAGGCTTGCGCCGATCAGCTGTATGGTGGTGCAAGCACTGGAGGGAGGCCCGGGGGACGTAGGGGAACACGGGGTGAGTGAGTCCGACCTGGCCCCGAGCGTAGGCAGGAGGGCGGGACGGTACCTGCAGGGGCAGCCCCGGGTCCGGCCTGGGGAACCAGCTCCCTGGTATGCACCCATGGGTGAGGGTGGGAGGCAGCAGCTGCTCGCACAGGGACTCCGATGAGGCTTCACTTCCTGCCACGTGGAGGCAGCGGCAGCCCCGTTCGTTCCCCTGCGGGACCTGAGTGGGACGGGGGGGCTGGGGCCTGCTGCCCCCACTCCGGGGCCACCCGCGGTGCTCTGCGGGGCAGCGGGGCACGGGCTGGGCCCGGGCACACTCGGGGTGATGGGATTGCACCCCCGCAGGGCGGGCTGTAGGGGAAACCCCACCCCGGGGTGGAGGCAGCGGCAGCCTCGTTCGTTCCCCTGCGGGACCCGAGCGGGACTGGGGGGCTGGGGCCTGCTGCCCCCACTCCAGGGCCGCCCACGGGATTGCACCAGCTGGGCACCTTCTCCTACGGGGGGAGGTGGAGACAAGGTGAGCTGGTGCGGGGGGAGGGGGGCGCTCCAGCGGCTTTTTTTTGTGGTCCACTCACCATTCCTTGGGGTGTACCACCCATGTAATAGAGTGAAAGCACCCGCTCCCACAATGGCTCCCATACGTTTGCTTGTCTGCAAATATTCTCGGCTCCAGGCTGTGGCCACTTTACATTTGGATTCTTCCAACTTGGCATCCATATCACCTGTAGGGTTACAGTCTGTAAAATGGTTAACTCATTGTATACCCAGCATCCCAAAGGGAATTTTAGGTCCAATGTAATATGTACATAACAATCACACCTTCGGGGATTATCTTCCATGGAAGTACCATTGTGGTTACATATGGTAACATCAGAACAAGGAGGAATGGTCTTAAGTTGCAGTGGGGGAGGTTTAGGTTGGATAGTAGAAAAAACTTTTTCACTAGGAGGGTGGTGAAGCACTGGAATGGGTTACCTAGGGAGGTGGTGGGATCTCCTTGATAAAGCTCTGGCTGGGATGATTTAGTTGGGGATTGGTCTTGCTTTGAGCAGGGGGTTGGACTAGATGACCTCCTGAGGTCCCTTCCAACCCTGATATTCTATGATTCTATCACTCCCTAAATGTGGGGCCCTATTTTCCCAAGAGGGTTCATTTGCTCCAGGAGACCAGAAGGTTATATTCTTTGGACCCTCTGTAACAAACCACATAGCTGGGTAACTGAATTTTCCACTATCATTAATCATGGCAGCACCCAGGGAGTACCATGCAATATTTCCTGATAAATTTGATATTCTCCACCAGGTTGGGATTCCCTCATCTAATTCATAAACATATACCGACATTGCCAAATTCCTGTTGGTGTATTAGTGGTACATCTTTCTATGGGGAGATTCTCATAGTCTTCATTAGCTTTATTACCACAGGTTGCATGTTTCCTCCCTTTGACACTTCACATCGTGGGATCTGAATAGAATTTGTAAATGTGACAATTGTGATTAGCACTAGTAATTGTTCCATCCAGGGCCAGAGAATTTTCATCCTTTTCTCCTTTTTGAATTAACCTGTAATACACACATAACAAAATTTACACGTCCTCTTTCCCAATCCTCTGTTTGTACCTTTTTATTTTCATGCAGTGAACTCACTCCTGTCCTCCATTCTCTGTACCCAATAATAGCAGACTGGGCCCTAATTGGTCAAGGACAAGATAGGGGCCCTTCCATTTAGGAGCTGGGAATGGATGGTGTTGACCTGGAATCTTGTACATCACTAGATCTCCCACAGTGGGTAGATTATGCTCCCCGGGCAAGTCCTACCATGCTTTGACTCTTGCTGCTCCTTGCTCATCTCAGCCTTTGATACCATTCAGCACCATGTGTTGCTGACAAGCCTGTGGGATTTAGCAGGAGTGGATGAGTTTCTGATCCTTTCTGGTAGCATCGGGACGCTGTCCATCCACCTTCACTTGTTCTGGCTGGCCGCCCCAACAGCTGCCATTCCCTCCGCTGGCCGCCCTGCCAGCTGCTTGCTGCTCCACTGGCCACCCCACCAGCTGCTGTTCCACCGGCCATCCTTGCTGGCCGCTCCACCCGTCTGTCACTTTCTGCTCCCACTTCTCTGCTGTGACCTCTGCGGGTCAGTCTTTTGAGGTTTCACCCAGCTCCTAGTGACTGTATCTCTTAGTGGGAGAACTGCCTTGCTGAAGCAGGCTGGGCAGAAATGCTGCCCCACAACAAGTGATTTACTCTAGTAAATCAGCTCTAGTGATCACTTTACAAAACAAAAAACTCATGAAGCCTTAATTGGCTCTATCTTTGGGAGGGGCAGGTTAAACCATGCCTGGGACTATGAGATAGAGCCCACGTCTCCTGGCAGGGACCTCTGTCCCCACCCTTTCTTACCTTCACAGGGGTCTGGCATTCGAGCCCCTGGCTTAGCAAGTTCATTTCAGTTGAGGATGACCCGCTCAGTCAGGACAGGCTAAGCACAGTTCTGCTCCCCTTTACTCATACGATAAAGATAACTACACTGATAACATTTCACTACCCCTGCGTTCAGTACTTAGGTGATTTGTAACCCAGCTCCAGCCAAAGTTGACCACTTTGGCAACACAGCTCTGTCTACTGTATACCTAGGCAGAGTGGGTGTATTCACGTGATCCTGAAGCCTTTCCCCACCCCAGCTAGCTGTCAGGAGAGAGTTCATTCGGACTCTGTTTACATTAGAATCGCAGGACCTCAAGAGGTCATCTAATCCCGTCCCCTGCACTCATGCCAGGACTATGTATCATCTAGACCATCCTTGACAGGTGTTTGTCTAACCTGCTTTTAAAAATCTCCAGTGACAGAGATTCCACAACTTCCCTAGGCAATTTATTCCTGTGCCTAACTACCCTGACAAGTAGAAAGTTCTTCCTAATATCCAACCTAAACCGCCCTTGCTTCGATTTAAGCCCATTGCTTCTTGTCCTAACATCAGAGGTTAACAAGAACAATTTATCTCCCTCCCCCAAGTGTTGCTTCATTTTATTGTTCCCAGTCAGTAGAAGGAGTGCATACCATTTATTTTATTTATTGTATTTTAATAAGGAATGCACTTTGCATTACCTGAACTAGCCACTGGGTGTCAGGGTAGCACCACAAGAGAGACCAAGATCTCAGAAAAATGCTTTCCTGATTTTACTCCCTCATCACGTTGAGCTGTGTGTATAATTTGCTGTAATGGGGACTAATAGATAATGAGCTGAGACTGTGGATAAGAAAGGGGCATGAGGGAATGTCAAATTCATCACTCTTGTAACCAAATTCTGCCCTGAAGCCAATGAATACACCTCAAACATCACCCCAACACTCAGTGAGACTTTATTAAATGTATCTCAAATGTATCTAGTCATTTTACATTAAACCTGGAGCTTAAGCCTCCATCCTCCAAGGCCCAGGTCCCCTCCGATACAATGCTAGAGTGCTTGCTGAATCAGTACTCCAAACCTCAAGCTCCAGGGCCAAAGGCACACCTAATCCTACACCCTGGGTCGCTCAAGATCAAGGTCACTCCCAATCTAGTGTCATGACCGTCCTTGCCTGAGATCTAGTGCTAGAGTCATCCACAACTCCGTACAACAACCCAGCAATCCCCTCAAAACCCAATGCATGAATGGCCCATTGAAGCACAATCAGCACTCCTCGGTCCCAGATCAAATGCCCAAAATGCTACCCAATCCCCTGCTCTGAACTTTTCACCCCAGTCGAATGCAATGAGTTTCTCTCCCCCATGAGACCCCAGGCCTGAGCTCCTAATCAAGTTCCCAGCCAGGGAAAGAACAGGGTTTTATGTGGGGGAAAGGTAACCCCTTAAGATGCACAGCAAGTCGGGGCTGAACAGGGGAGGAGAAAATGGAACTTAGAGCAGAGAATTGTCATTCCCACCACACACCATTCAACCCCTCAAGGGAGCTGCCCTCGCCACAGCCTCAGTGTCCCATTCCCACCCCTGCTCAGCTGTCACTCTCTGTAATCCCCGCCCCACCCCTGGGATAGCTCCGCCTTTCACAACTGTCATCCCCAACTGCCACGGAACCTACTCTCTCCAACATTCCATTGCTGCTCCTGTCATAGCTCCAGCCAACTGTCATCCCCAATGGCACAAGGCCCAGCAGGATTCAAACCCAGGCCCACAGAGCTACCAGGCAGGGAACACCGCCACACTGCCACCCAACAGCTGCTGTAAGCAGCTTCACCACCCATGGCCCACTGAGGACACAGACCCCAGGAAGCCCCATCTCAAAGGGTCCGACAGGCTGCAGCCTCATGGCTCACCAAGGCACGGTGAACATTTCCCATGCCTCAAAGTCCAGATCTGCCTAAATGTTCCACGGGAGCATTACTGAATTCTCCCACAGTGGGCACTGGTGGATTCTGGTGCAGCAGACAACTTCACAGATGCCAATACAGCCCAAGCCTTGGCTATTCTGGTACAACAAAAAATGGTCCCCAACCTAGTGGACACTACAGATTGCTCACTCCTGTCAATGGGGCCAATAACACAGAAGACAGTTCCTCTGGAAGTTGTCATTTGGGACCATTGGGAAATGCTTCTGCTTGGGATGATTCGCTTGCCACACTTCCCCATAATCCTAGGCATTTTGTGGCTGGAAGCTCATGATCTGCACATCCTTCAGTGTGAGTGCCCGGTTAGCTTCTGCTCCAAGTTCTGCCAGCAAGTCTGCCTCCATGCATCACCTAACAAACCCCAGAACCAAGACACTACACACCAGGCCCTGGCCATGGGAAAGGTGAGACCATAGTAGACTTTGACAGTGTCCCCAAGTGCAGCGAGTACAATGACATCTTTGAGAAGAATGCTGACACCCTACCGTCACACTGAGATTATGACCGCCAAGGTGCCATTTGGCTGTATTTACGCAATGGTGGAACCTGAGTTGACTGCCCTGTGTTCTTATCTCCAGGAGAACCTGGCCAAGAGCTTCATCCAGCCATCTACTTCTCCTGGTTCTTTTTGTCAAAAAGAAGGATGGAACCTTGTGTCTGAGTGTGAATTACTGGGCCCTTAATCAGGCAACAATCAGGAATCAATACCCCCTTCCACTCATCCTGGAACTACTGGACTGTGTACGATTGGACCAGGTTCACAAAACTTGACCTGTGGGGAGCTTACAACCTGGTTTGGATCCTAACTGGGGATGAGTGGAAGACAGTTTTTTTAACCTGGTACAGCCACTACAATTACCTGGCAATGCCTTTTGTCCTCACAAATGCCCCTGCAATGTTCTAGCACTTTATGAATGAGGTCTTCCATGACATCCTAGACCAATACATCGTAGTCTATCTAGGCGATATCCTCATCTTTTCTGAGAATCTAAAGCAAAACACTATGCACGTCTGGTTGGTCTTGGAATGGCTCAGCCAACACAGCCTATATGCAAAGCTAAGAAAAGTGCAGCTTCAACCAGTTTTCCATGAAGTTCCTGGGCTACATCCTGTCCTCTGGGGGACTCCAAATGGACCCCTAGAAGGTGGAGGCAGAACAGACCTGGGCGCACACACCCCCCAAACATCAAGCAGCTACAATGCATTCTTGGGTTTGCTAACTTTTATAGGCAATTCATCTCTAGGTTTTCAGGCCAAACTGCCCCACTGACAGCACTTCTTTGCAAAAACACCACCTTCACCTGGTCTATGGAGGAAACAATGAGTGTTTGAACAGCTCAAGATGATCTTTACCAGTACCTCATTCCTGGCCCATCCTGACCTGGCATGACTCTTTGTCATCAAGAGCAACACTTCCAATGTGGCAATTGGGGCCATACTCTCCCAAAGATGTGGTCCCCAACAGCACCTCCTCCCTAGCACCTACTATTCACAACAGCTCATTCCAGCCCAACAGAATTATAAAATTCTAGATAATGAGCTTCTAGCCATCAAAGCAGACTTCAAAGGTCATACTACTATCTGGAGGGTGCTCTGTACCCAGTACGGGTGAGGTCTACACAGACCACAGAAACTTAAAGTACCTCTTCCAAGCCAAGGAGCTGAACCAGAGGAAGCTACACTGGGCCCTAACCTTTACATACTTCAGTGTTGCCATCACATAACAATTGGGGGCCCAGAACAAAACTACCAATGCCTTATCCTGAGAAGGGGAATATCTTACCAGCCCAGGCACCCGTCCCCTCCCCCCCCCAAGCTGAGCCCCACACATTCTTAAACCCCGGAACTTCCTGGATGCTGTGATTCCTTAAGATCTCATGTCACTGATCCACTCAGCTGCAGGGAAGGAGCCCCCTCCCAAGGAACCTGAGGCAGCAAACCATGGGCAACACCAGGTCCAGGATGTCCAGGGCCACTTGTATGTTCTACTGGGACCCACTCAGTTAGAGGCACTATGGTTGTCACATGACTCACTTTTAGCCATCATCTGGGTCACCTCAAGATCTTCCATTTCGCTGACCACTCCTTCTGGTGGCTCCGAATGAGCATGACCCACTCATATGTTGATTCTTGTCAGGGATGCCACACCAAGATGCCACACTCAAAACCCCTCGGTGCCCTAGTACCTTCTGAAACCCCATCCAGACTGTCATGCTGCCTTATATGGGACACATTTAAGAGCACCAATCTCAGGTCAGACTGCCAAAAAACAGGGCATGTACCCAAAATTGGTGGTATACTCCATCATAAGATTTCACCAAGCCAGTAACAAATGTGTGCTTCCAAAATACTACACTGGTTATCATGGAGACACAGACAGTCCCCTTAGCCCTTCATGCACCACCCAGACAAACCAGGTTTATGTGATATATGTAATTTCTTGTTTTAATAATTTATTAGGTTCTCCCAGTTCCAAAGAACCAGACACTCACCCCAGATCAATATGTACTTCTGGCTCTCACCCAAAAACCATGCTAGAACTAATCCTTTAGTAACCTAAACAAAAGGTTTATTAATATAAAAAAGAGAAGAGAGTTATTAAATGAATCATATACATTACAGAATTTGTAGATCAGGAAAATAGCAGTGCTGTTAAATCTGCTAGCTTGCAGTAAGTTTCTCTTGATCACCCAAAAGACTAGGGGTCCTCAGTCCACTGTTCAAATATTCCCTTTGTTAGAAATCAAAGTCCAAATATGTGGAGCAGTAAAGAGGCTAGGGGATGATCGCACCATTTATATCCGCAGCCCATGTGCATGAAAAGTTACTGTCTCAAACATAGAGTCGGGGATCACATGTTCTATGTGCCCTTCTGAGTCACTGAACCTCCATTGTCCATATGCTCTTTGAGGTGTCCTCAAGAGGGCACCACTGGAAGAGTTGATTCTCCTTAATGGCCCATCAGCCACGGCTGGCTGGTCATGATGTAAATCTGTCTTGTGGGTGTTACCCAGGAACACAACATGTTTCAAATACAAACACTTAGCAAAGATTTATAACTTCATATACAATCATAATACATACATATAAACAGAATAACATTGTTCAGCAGATTACAACTTTTCCAATGTTACCTTACAAGGCATACTTTGTATAAGATTTATCACAATTGTGCAACAGTGTTGATACATCGTGTTTGCAACAGTGTTGATACCTTAATGTAAGCATGCATCTTTCTTTTTCTACAGCGTCATACAGACCCTCGGAAGCCATTACCCTGGACTTTAAAGTCGAGCTCCCCGTATCTAATGGGCACATTGTAGTCCTTACCATGATCGACCAATTGCCAAAAATGGCCACTTCATTCCCATTGCACACCCACAGAAGAAACAGCTCAGCTCCTGGTCACTCAGGTCATCCATCTCCATGGACTCGTGGAGCAAGTCACAAGTGACTGCGGTCCATAGTTTGTGTCATAGTTTTGACGCAAAACCGTATGCTGGTTCGGGGTCCATGCTTACATATCCACTGCCTATCACTCACAAACTGATAGTAAGTCCAAGTCAGCAAATCTGGCCAGAGTGTGTTCTATGCAAACTGTGGCTTCCACACCCATCTCCACCTGCCATACCTGTCACCTTCACCAGTCCTGTGGCTGCCGACTGGATATGCCAGATCAACACGGTCCAAGAACTGAAGGCACATCTGAACAGGACCAAGGAAGATTATAAGCGATACACTGATACACCAGAAGGCCTGGCATTCCCCAGCAGGGAAGAAGTGTGGCTCCCAGCCCAACACCTCTACAAACACAGGCCATGTCATAAACTGGATTACCGATACCTTGAGCCACAGATAATCAAACCAGTGATCCTGAGGCTTCAATTACCTAGATCCCTCAAAATGCACTCAATGTTCCATGTACCTTTGCTAAACCCTTCATGGACAACCCCTTCAAACACCAGGCTCAACTACTGCCCCCTCCAGCATGGATCCAAGGAGTCTGAGAGCCACAAGATACTGGACTCAAAAAATCAAACACAGCTACCACTGGGGTACCTTGTAGATTAGGAGCTATGGCCCAGAAGAGCGATTCTGTGAACCAGTGTCTCAAGTACATTCCCCTGACCTCATGGCAGGTTTCTACACAACCCATCTGAACAAACCCAGACTGGCAGAGGGCACCCCTCAAAGAGGTTGTGTGTAAATGTAAGGCCAAGATGTGGCACTCTGTATCTCAAAATAGCACCCTGGCACCCCCATATGCACCACTGTGATATGAATAGGAGATGTTTTGTACAAAGTACAACTTGAGAGGTATCATTTAAAAAGTCATGATCTGTTGAACATTACTATCCTTTTGGATTGTCTGTACTATCATTGTATGTGACGTTAGAAAGTATTGCTATATGTTTGTTACTGAAATACATGGTAAGTGGGAAACTCCAACAGCTGGTCTTTCAGTGGCAACAAAGGAGCAACTAACACTGACAAGACTAACGAGGAGTCCCTGTGGCACCTTAGAGACTAACCAATTTATTTGGGCATAAGCTTTCATGGGCTATAACCCACTTCATCAGATGCATCTAATGAAGTGGGCCATCTGATGAAGTGGGTTATAGCCCATGAAAGCTTATGCCCAAATAAATTTATTAGTCTCTAAGGTGCCACAAGGACTCCTCGTTGTTTTTGCTGATACAGACTAACATGGCTACCCCTCTGAAAACTGACAAGATTGATTTACATCAGGACCAACCAGGCATGTCTTGATGGTCCATCAAAAAGAATCCACTCTCCCAGAGACTCCTCCAAGAGGGCACATACACACTGAGGACTACCGAACCCCTACGTCACAGCAAGAATCTTTCTAGCAGACAGAAAGTATAAATGAGGGTCAATGACCTCACCACTTGGAATCTCTCCTCTCTCATCTCTACACCTGGAAGATCATTTGGAAAACAAAGATTTTGAACTGAGGAGATTGGTCCCAGGCTAAGAAGGAAATTCAGCCTGTATAATAAGAACTGTAAACTGCCTGGAACATCCAGTGGGGTGAGAAAAACTGTTTGATTCAAATTTTGTTTAGTCCGTAAAAGTCAGAATTTACACTGCGATTCTATTTTTATTTCTTATATAACCAATTTTGACCTCTGTGCCTAACACTTATCCTCACTTAAAATCTCTCTCTCTGTAGTTAATAAACTTTTTAATGTTTTATCCTTACCAGTGAGTTTGTCTGAAGTGCTTGGGGAATCTGCTCAGGTCCACACCTCCTTGAGGCTCCCAACTATCTATTGGTCTATCCAGAGCCTTCCCCAGAGGAAATGAAACCTGGGGAAGGGGGGGATTTACTTTATAGTCCTCCTTTTCTCAAAGAATCCCATTTCTAGGTCTCAGCTCCCTAGCAGGAGACTGATGGAATGTCCCAGCTCTTTATTTCTTCTGGTCCATAAAGAGAGCACTAGAGGCTAGCAACATGAGACACAACCCCTGATCTTGCACCCACCCAGTCCCTGGCTGCTGACTTTTGACCGTTTCCGGCAGTTCCTGATTGAGCAGGAAAGCACTGCGCCTCAAAATAAATCAATCACAACATTTAATTTAACTAAGAAAATATATGACAAGCTAAGCCATGGGGCCTGGGTAGAAAATGAAGAGTCAGAAGCCACCACTACATAAAGATAACCCTCCAAGGGGAGGTGGCTGGGAGTGAGATTCATGCAATAGCACGGCTTGATTTGGGCTACTACCATTCCAAATAATTTTACCCCATTCCTTGCCCTGACCTTGCTGCCAAAGGCACCAAATTTGAAACAACAGCTGCTGAACTGCTGCCTAGTGGCCTCAGTTTCAGGCAGTTGCATACAGCACAGGACCAGCAGATGTGCTGAAAGACCCAAAGATGCTAGAGGGCAGGATAACTGGGGCTGCCGTATTTTGCAATCCAGTTCTGAAGGGAGTAGAGGACTATGTGCAATTCCTACTAGAGGGCAAATCCAAGCAACAGTGCTTTGTATGCATATGAAACAAGGCTTGTGGGGCTACCTTGAATACATCCATTTCTGAATCATCTTTGAGTCTTGATATAACCCTCTAACTTCAAGCCAGGACACAGCAGTGCCAAATGCAATCAGTTATTTAAGTCATTGTCTTCTTAGTGAGAAGGATGCCAAGGGAACTGGTGTGAAAATAAGCAAATAGCTGGGCTATGACCTTTAGAAGAGTCTTAATGGAATCTGCCCACAGAAGGCCCTTTTAAACGGCAGGTAGGTTAAGAAGAACCTCATTGGGTTTAAAGGCATGGAGAGAATGGCAGGATAATGACGGTCTCATTAAAGCACAGTTCAGCCATCTATTGTCCATATGAATTGGGATTACCTTTTGGCATCACTGAAAGCCCTTAATGCCTGTCTCCAAAACACTAACATGTAGACTTTCTTCCTATAGAGACTGAGTTTTCTGGGCAGGCATAGGCTCTGCCTCTCAGCTTTGATGAATACAACATGGTCACTACAGTTTGAATGTCAGGAGTTTGAAAGACTGTCCAGTTTAAGGATTGGGCCTAGACTAGACCCCCACCAGGCCAGAGAAGCCCGGAGACAGTCCATCACCTGGATGCGATATGAAAGTCCACATTCTACTGGGATCTCAGGATCAGCTGAAGTGGTCTTACATGGAGATGTACCATGGGCACTACAAATATTATTGCAGCCACAAGACTCAGTATTTGTTGCATGGTTCAAGCTGACACCAGCTCTTGCATATCCTCTCCCCCAGGCTGCTACTGTCTTAGATTCTGTCCAGGGGTGGGAAGGTTTTGGGTAGGTTCCTGTTGGGGATGAGTCGGTACTGTGGGGTTTAGGTTAAATTATCCAGTGTCTCTAACAGTGGTTTTATCTTTTGATTCTTTCCAGAACGGTGACCTTGACCAGCCAATTGTCTAAACAGAAGAACACAGACATTCCCCCGCTGCGGAGACAGGCTACAACTACTCAAGCATTCATGTCAACACATCAGGTGCCAACAAACACCAGACATGAAATTGGTTGTGTTGTTTTCCTGCCATGAATCTGGAGAGACATCCATTGACTGAGATGTATCCCTATGTGCAAGTAAGGCCCTGTTTATAATAGGGAGATTTTCTAAAAATTTCCCTTTTGAGTCTAACTGATGTTAGAAATGTTGGGAGCTGTACTGTAGATCAGATGCTGCTGCCGCCATTTATAAACATGATGTTATGAAACTGAGCATAGGTAAGTTTAATTGACATTCAAAACAGTGTTAAAGGTGACACACACAGCTCTTTGGAATGTTTCTAACTCTCATACATTAGCTTGCATTAAAGTCCTAATAAATTAAAAACAAGGCAAAAAGAAATTAAGTCTGTTTTTTATTCCTCCTTGAAGTTTGCATTTTGATACCCTCTTTTGCCCTCAGCAGCTCATGCAACTTGGTTTACTGCAAAATAAAGACATCACAGATCCTATGGACATGTGAATTACTGAGCTGCAATTTGAATCTTTTTTCCTCCCCCAATCTGCTGAGAGGCAGCATTGTAACAGCTTTAAGCAGGACAATGTAGCTGTGTGTTAAGTAGAAAGAGTGTTCCTAGATCTTGTCTAGGTAGGGGAAATTGATCGGCAGAGCTAGTCCAGTGTTATTTAGCTATTCTAGAATAACACCCCTTTGTAGACACTATTCTGAAATGAGTGATTTTTTTCTGGAATAATTACTCTGCAACCAGAACAGAGTAATTATTCTAGAAGTCACTTATTTGGGTATAGAGAGTATTCGCATGGGGGAGTTATTCCAGAATAACTATAGCAGAATATTATTTTAAAATAGCTGTACTGGTCAATTTCCCCCACAAACCTTTAGACTAGAGAAAGACATGTTATTTTTATCTGCTTGGAAAACAGCAGTAATGCCAGAGATAACTGTAACTTAAGTGCTTCTCACTTAAGATTTTCCTTGAGAGGGAGAACATTTTTGAATTTCAAAATGTGTGACAGGAAGGATTTTGTCAAAAAAATTAGTACAGAAGTGGATCTTTATGGATCACAAGTCTCAAACTGAAAACATAAGCAAACTAAGAAAAAACTTTGCAGATTACTTATGAAAATGCCAGTGACCCATCCTCTACATTAGGGCTCCCAACATTGCTGACAGGAGTGGAGCCAGAAAATCGCCCTGGCATAGACAGAGCCAGAGCTTCTACAAGGTTCTGATCTTCTAATGGAAGGCAACTGGTTGTAAGTAGTGGGATGATTTCCAGGATGACTATCTTGAAGTCTTTTGGCCTGATACAGATTTGGGTCTCCAGATGTACTTTTTGATATTATGGGAACACAAGGAATAAAGCCCCTTCCCTCTTCATACTGTGGCATAGCCTCGAGAGGTCTCTTTTCCAGGAGACACTGGATTTTATGCAGCAGCTCTTCATAATAAGATGGTACCCCAGAGCATTCTCAAGGGAAGACAGCTGGAGGGTTTTTGAAAACCTGACTATGTAGCTTCACCATAAAATGTTCAGGACATAAGAACAGCCAGACCAGTGGTCCAGCTAGCCTAGTATTATGTCAGGTGCTTCAGAGGGAATGAACAGAACAGGATCTATGCATCCAAAGTGACCAGAGGCCTTTGGGAATAAAGGCTATCAACTTTACTGCCACCAATCAAAGATCCCGCCAGGCTATTGAAAGTGATTAGCTGGCTAAATGCTCTGGAATTCTTCAAATTTCCATTGTTTTTTATGTCTGTAGAAAGAGGATGCTATACTTTACAAATTCTGCTACTGAGGTTAGGCACCCTGCATAGAGGAGTACTGCACATCCTTGAAACCAAATGTGTAAGTAAAATCTGGCTTACAAAGAGGAGTCTCCCCTTTCCCATCCCCGGGGGGTGGGGGTGGACAGGACCTAAGGAGCAGTACACAAACCTAAGAAACTGCAGGGTGGCCTGCCTCTCCTTGCCTTTTGTAAAGGCACCTCCACCTGTTCCCCAAAAAGGTTCTCTCCTGTGTAGGGTAGGTTCTCGTGTTTTTTTCTGGATCTCCAGTTGAAGCCAGAGGCCTGGAGCCAAGAAAATTGATGAGTGACCACTCTAGAGGCAGCAGCTCCCGCTATTGTATTGCCCGTATCAAAGGCTGCTCAGACCTGATGCTGAGTCAGATCCATACCCTTGTTTTATTATTCCTAGTGTTGATCCTGGAGAAGGGACTTAGCCAGGGAAGAAGCCTTTTTCCAAAGCTCAGCTTGCCCCTTTGGCCGTGTTTACCTAGTAATTCACAATATGAAGAGTTGCGGCTGCAAAATGGTACAGCCTTTATCCAAATGGATCCAAGCATCAAAGGGCACGGTTCTGGGGGATGGCACCATGCACCGTGCTCATCTGTCACCAAGATATTCCTGTTGCATAGGCACTGCCAGGGGAAGCTGCCTCCCCCACCCATAGGGCCAGAGGGGAGGGTTGGGGGAGGCAGCAGCAGGTGGCATTGGGCCCATCTCCATCATAAACCCTGTGCCCAGGAGGATACCAGATGGGAGGCTCCAGGAACTGTTGCCAACGGAGATTCAGCGAGACCTTGCGCAAGGACGGCCTGAGAAGGAGGATTTCCCAGCTGCCTTCGGGGCAGCTGCCAGGTTAATTTCTCCTGCGCGCCAACTCCCAGCCTTTGAACTCTGAGACTACAACTCCCACAATGCGCTGCCCCGGAGCCAGAGCGCATGCGCGACCGGGAGCGGAAGTGGGCGAACGTTCCGCAAGCCGCGCCCCCCTGCGCTGGCCGCCATTTTGTAACCGACTTTCACCCGCCGCCCGACAGGGCTTTTTTTTTTTTTCTTAAAGGAGAAGCGACAGCCAAAAAAACTCCTCCCCCGCTTCGGCACCGCGAGTGGCGGGGACGGTGCGAGAGCCAGAGCGGGAGGGTCTCGGGGGCAACCGGCTCCCTCGCGGCCTCTCCCACGGACCAGGGACTCGGGGGGACCAGAGGGGCCCAGGCTGCGGCGGGGGCGGTAGGAACCACGATCGTAACAGCAGAGGCTGGGCGAAGCAATTACGCCTGCGCGGTGCGCGCCCACCCTCCCCCGAGCCACGCGCGACGGGGGCTCCTGGGCCGAGGGGGTGAAAAGGTCACCGAGTCGGGCGCGAGACGCGGCTGTTAATCGGCTAGTGGGAGGGGGTCGCGGCGCGCGCCACGGTTGGGAACACCGACAGGGCGCGCGCTCCCGGGCAGCTGCGCTGGCCGATTGGTAAACGGAGCGGCGCGCGGACTAAGCTCGGCGAGGCTGCTGATTGGGCGGCTCTGGAGAGGGGGTGTGGCGTGTCCCAGCCCTTGCTGTTTGATTGGTGGGTGACGGGGCAAGGGCGGAGAGTCTTGCGCGCGGTCTGAAGCCGACGCCGGCTCCTAATTGGCTGCCGTTGAGCGGGCGCGACTGCGTAGGGCGGGGGTGGGCGGCGCGCCGTCGGGGAGGAGCAAGGAGGAGCAACCGCCGCGGCCCCCTCCGCTCGCCGCCCCGATGCCGGGGGGGACCGAGCTGTCGGGGGGCGCCGCGGAGCAGGGGGAGACCCAGGGGCCACCCTCCGCCGCCGCCGGCCGCCGCCGCGCCCCCGCCCCCGCCCCTGAGCAGGGGGAGGAGTCCGGGGGCAGCCGGGTGCTGAGGGGAGGCCGGGAGCGGAGCCGGGCCGCCGCCGCCGCTGCCGGGGAGGCTGCGGGGGGAGCCGCCGCCGCGTCCCGCCGCAGGAAGGCTGAGTACCCCCGCCGCCGGAGGAGCAGCCCCGGCGCCCGCCCGCCCGAGGAGTCCGAGCCGCCGCCGGCAGCTGCCGCCCCGCCGGGAGCCGGGGGCAAGAAGGGGACCTCGCGCCCCGTGTGAGTACCGGGCCCGGAGGAGAAACCGGGACATCGCCCCCCCCCCTCACACACACAGTGACGGGGGAGACTTTGGACCTCCACACACACCTCTCGGGGGGGCGGAGCTCTGCGTCTCCCCTTCACACACACTGAGCCACGGGGGGGGGGGTTTAGTCTGGATCTATAGAAAGCAACAGAGAGTCTTGTGGCACCTCTGCACCCCCCCTTCACACTCAGATACCGGGGGGCGGGGCTCGGGGTCTCCCCATCACACACAAGCAGGGGGGCTCTACGTCTCCTCTTCACACACAGATACTGGGGGGGGGCAGGGCTCTGGGTCTCCTGGTCTCCCCTACACACAGATACTGGGGTGGGGGGAAGAGGGGGTAGACTCTGCTCTCTAGTCTTATCAGAATCTACTTGTACTTTACTTCTCTATGTTCATATGCACTCACAGTACAAGAGGGTCTTCTCCTCAGAAGAGTGCAGCCTTCTCCAGTCTGCAAAAACTGAATTGCTAGTCAAAGGCATTGAATGAAGATCGTGATAATTTGGCAGCTACTTGAGTAGTGCTGGGAGGATGTAGGGGGGTCTCCACTGGCTTGAAAGGTGCATGGAGACTCTTAGGACTTCTCTATGTGAGAAAATTGCACTGGTTGAGGATTCAGTTCATGCCTTGGGTGGAATTGTGTGACTTTTTCATGTAGACAAGCCCTTATAGCCATAGATTTTACTCAGTGAGGGAGGGATGCCTTGGAGAAACTGCCAGTTTTATTTGAAAGTGGTTAAAAACCAGCCTTTCAAGATAAGGGAACTTTTGTTTGTTTGTTTACTTTGCAGGAGCTGCCCACACAGTTTGGAAATTGAGCTCACCTTACAGTTTAATGGGGTTAGATGTTAGTGTGTGTAATATGGCAGCAACAATCTGTTACTTATATTTACTTTTATATTTCTTTCAGGCATGCGCATAAAGCAGCTGGTAAAGGTAAGAGCTGAATGCCTCCTCCGTTCTGATTTGTTCCTTATGATTAACATGTGGCATCAGGGAAAGGGAGACTTTCCCTAAGGCAGCCTTCCATCTGATGCATCTTCCATTTTAAGATAACATTTCATGTTTGTTTGATGTTTAATATTGCAATAGTGCCCCAAAGCTCCACTCAAGATTGGGGTCCCATTGTGCTAGGCTCCATATAAACATAGTCCTGGACCTGAAGAGCTACAAGGCTCTGGTTCTCAACAGTCTCTGTGAACATCATATTACAGGATCAGGCCCTAGTGTGACATACGAAAGGTACAGGGAGAGGGATACATTCCAATATATACATTTGTATATGCATATGTATTTGCTTTCCACTGTAAATGTTGTCATCTAGCCCCATCTGCCTCTCTGTGGATGGCTGTAGATTTTTTCTAGGTGCTGCAGCAGAGGTGACTGAGGAGAAATTTGGAGGAAAAGGTAGTGGCCTTGTGGATCAAATCATGGAGAGCATTCAGTGTGTACGGGGCAGTATGGGAGGAGTAGAAATATTATGTGCAAAAAGCTGACAGTGGTGGAGCAGGGGGATGATAGAGGCTTCCTCCTGAAGCAGTTTACAAAACAAAGTATTATGTAGTGTTTGGCAGGCTGAAATGGACAAAGCCTCACAGAATGGGAAGTCTCCCAGCAAACTCAGAATGCAGAGACTATATACATGCACAAACAGCTTACTTTTCTCTGCTGCAGCATTCAGTTTAATTTTGATTTGTAGGTATTTATGCCCAAAAACCTTGGGGCATCTCTAGTCAATGATGTGCTGCAACTTCCTATTGGCAGTAGTCTGTGTTGCCCTTTGTAGACAGACAAATAGCCAAGGATGAAAAGGCTGCAGTGTTATTAACAAGCAATTTGAGCCTTGAATCCCAAGCATATAGTGAGACCTTAAGAAGGGAGAAACCAGGGGCCTCTTCAGAGTTCAGTCCAGCTGGATGTTAAAATGTCACTCTTCTACCTACCACATGGTAAATTAATTCTGTGCTGATTGCAATACGTGCTTTTGAATTCATTTAGCGTATACACTGCTAATATATATTCACATATTACTGAGTAAAGAATATAATTAGTGATGTGTGTTGAGTTAATGCCTTCTAGGTTAGAGTTAAGGTTGCTGGAATGTGTAAGGGAAGTGTCATTGCTGTTTTCTGAATGTATGAAGCATAATTGAATATTTATGTAAATTATTTTATCTAGTTACTCCCAATCTATTACATCCCATACCAAGTAAGAGCCTTTTGTAGCTCAAAGTGTGCATGAAAATAACTATGTTCAGTGATTGTACAGCACCTAGCATAATGGGTTTCTACTGCAGGGCTGGGACCCCAGACACTGATAGTACAAATATTACACACTTGCACATTTGTACTGAGTGAACCTGGGAGTACATGGAAATATCCAGTCAGCTATATTACTGTGCATTGACAAGGATGCTTGGAGCTGGGGAAAAGTTAAAGGTGTACAGAAATTACCCATAGTCTGGTTCACCTTAGCGTTATCGTATAGGAAGATGCCAGCATCCTTTTCAGCCACACAGCTCATGGTGTGCAGGAGAGATGCTAGAATATTTTGGTGGCATCTATTCAAATAGTACCAGATTGTGTAATTTACATGGTGGCAGATTTTGCTAGCCAGCAGACCTTTGAAGTCCTGGAGGGTGAAGTTATTGCATGTTTAAAGATTTAAGTCAATAAATGCTAACGTTAAGTTTATATGTGGAATTTAACTGTGCATCCTTATGTACTTTCATTATGGTGGTATTTAATTCACATACTATTAAATACAATACTGTATACAGTTTTTTATTTAGATCAGTTGTTTTCAACCATTTTTCATTTGCGGACCCCTACAAAAAATTTCAAATAGAGGTGCAGACCCCTTTGGAAATCTTACTCATAGTCTGTACCCCCAGGGGTCTGTGGGCCACAGGTTGATTTAGATACATCTGTACAGCATCTTGTAATCACTGCTTGTCTGTGTATGGCAGACAAACAGTTCATGAAAATCACTTAATTGAAAAGTACACAGTAAACCATATGTATACAACATGCGTCTTAGGTATTCGACTGAGCAGAAGTGTAAATTTTCTGCAGTATACAGGTCACCAAAATTTTTAGCTCAATAAGCTCTTTATATTTGGAATTGTACTTAGAGTTGCAAGCAGCTGTGCTGCAGCTTGCAAAGAAAATATATAGTTTGAGTGCAGACAGAATTACTATTATTTAATATGTTTATTACAATAGTGCCTCCAGGCCAACCAAGAGAAGGGGCCTCATTTGTGCTCAGCATTGCACAAACATAGAGTGGCTGCTACCCTACAGAGTTTACAAAGGGTGGGAGAAGGGGCATAACACACCAACAGTGAACCATGGGATGGCAGAATTATTAAAATAAAACAAGTGAACTTACACTATCAATAAAAACCATAAGGAATTGCTATGCCAGTATAACTTGTATTGTGTAAAAGAATAAAAATAGTTACAGTGTAATGTGTATCTAAGGGCTCACTGGATCATTGACTTCAGTGCAGAGGCACAAAGGTCTTCCTTTGTGCATCTGATAGCAAGATTGTGGGAAGGTTAAGGTTGAGGAAGGTGTGTATTGTATTTCATGATTGATATCAATCACAAATACAAAACTAGCACATAAGGAGGCAGTTAAAGTTACAAAGTCAGCCTTAATTATTGTATTTCCTGGCTTGTGTGTTTTATCATGCAACTGTAATAGAATCCTAATATATTTTATGGGATGATTGTATTTTCAGATGTTCCTGTACATGTACTTCTTGCGTTTTATTAACTATATTTTTCAGTATAATTAGTAAGTCCTTTTTATATAGCTGTTTAATTCTGTCCGTTTTCATAAACATAATATTCATAAAGTTCTAGACAAACTGTGTACAATAGTTCATCTGCAGTTTCACACAGGTTTAGATATTCTTCTCATGGAAAAAACTGTTAAAACTACAGTTCTAACTAAAATGCTTATGTTGGAAACTACTGGGTTGCAGATATAATGGTTAAATTTTGATTCTTGCTTTTCTATTATCTCTGAATTGAAAACGGACCTCATAAATTGAACCTGTCAGTCATGCAGGCACTGACTCCTTTAAAGCTACAAAGTAGCTTTCTTTCTAAACCCCATCCCACCATTCATCTGACATTAGTCATTGATATATTTTCAGCTAAAATTTTACCTCTGGTTTCTGCCAGAAGCTGAATGTCCTTTCACCAGTAAGAAGTTATGACTTTTTTTTAAGTCCTTTTTGTTTCTTTAAAAAGGATACTTCTGTGTGGGCTAACTTTGGGAGGGAGTGGGGAGATAGCAGCTGAACTTTAAAACTTGATGCGTAAATAAGGCCTTAAATGAGCAGGAAGTGCTTTGCTAAGTTTGGAAAAACAAACATGAATATCTGAAACTTCAAGACTAAGTGCTTGCAGTGGAAATGTGTGAAGATGCTAACTTTGCATTTAGTGATAGGCTACATACAAATGCCGAGAATCAAAGGTCTCAGTTACTGATTCACAAAATACATATGCTTTGCTTTCAGTCATTAGTGTTTGTAAGCTGTACAAGAAGCCTACTTTTCTTTTTTCCTTTTGAAAAAGAAACTAGCATTCATGCTATACTAAGTTTGGAAGATCAGACACTTGAGTCACAAAATCCCCAAAGTTAATGTTGCTCTGCCAATGTTAACACAACGACATTCAAAGTTTGTACAGTTTTCTATTCTTTCCCTTATTCATTGCAATCCCCTAAAGACAGCATTCTTAAGGTATACCATGAAATGTACACGATGTTTAATATAGTAGTTAACTTTTCCAGAGTGTCACTGAGTGCGCTGATATTGCAAGTTTAATTTCACATTGTTACTTTTTTGCATTTAATACAGAAATTACTTTGTATCCAGATACTTCCTAATTTTATTACTACAGTACACAGTACTACAACTTGCTACATCTGTTTCTAAAGTTGCAAAGAGAAGACTTACTCTGAGAAATAGAATGGGGCTACAAAAGACAGTGCTAGAAACAAGAGGGAATAGTTAAAGATGACCTGTAGGATATTTTTAAAAACTGGTTTTGTCCTTTTTTTACCTATGGTCAAGGATTCCATGACTTACCGTGACTTCTGCAGCAGCTGGTGTGGGAGCGGGCTCAGGGTTGGGGTGGGCTTCTGGTCTCCCACCAATATGTTCCTGCTGCTCCTATTAATGAAATTAATAAGCAGCAGGTTTAAAACAAACAAAAGGAAGGTTTTTTCCACACAGTACCCAGTCAACCTGTGGAACTCCTTGCCAGAGGATGTTGTGAAGGCCAAGACTATAACAGGGTTCAAAAAAGAACTAGATAAGTTCATGGAGGATAGGTCCATCAATGGCTATTAGCCAGGATGGACAGGGATGGTGTCACTAGCCTCTGTTTGCCAGAAGCCGGGAATGGATGACGGGATGGATCACTTGATGATTACCTGTTCTGTTCATTCTCTCGGGGCACCTGGCATTGGCCACTGCCAGAAGACAGGATACTGGGCTATGTGGACCATTGGTCTGACCCAGTATGGCCGTTCTTATGTTCTAGGGACTGGGCGCTCAGCACGCAACCCGTGCCCACCTATTGGCTGTGGTTCCCTGCCAGTGGGAGCTGTGGAGCCAGCGCTTGTGGCGGGAGCAGCGCGCAGAGCCCCCGGTCCCTCTGCCTAGGAGCTGCAAGGGACATGCTGGTCGGAGCTGGGTAGGGAGCCCCGCCAACCCTTCCTCCCCATCCCTAGCGGGGTCCCAGGCTGCCCGCCTCCCCTTCCCTCCCAGTGCCAGTAGGGCTGGGCCTGGGCCATCACCCGCGGTGACCCTGGACTACCCTGGCCCAAGTTTTACTTAGTCGTATATAGTAAAAGTCATGGACATGTGTCAGGCCGTTAATTTTTATTTACTGCCCATTACCTGTCCATGACTTTTACTAAATATACCCATGACTAAAACGTAACCTTACTTATGATGTATAACAAAGGCCTGAAAGAAAGGTGGTGTCTGATTTTTATCCTTAGAACTATCAGAAATATCACTTCTGGTCTCTGTGTTTTGCTGGAGGCTCTGATATATATTATATGCTTATGTCTTAGTTGGAGGGGTGGGGACCTAGGCCCAGAATTAAGGAGTTAATGAGACTCTTGTTTGCTACCACTGAAGAATGATACATTTTATTACAAATGTATCTTTTCTCCCAAGTGTTCATTACATATTGGAGTTGAAGAGATGATAAATTTTAAAACAACCTGACAAAAAAATCCCTTCCTGTCTCAGTTGATTAGTTCTGTTGTGATGTCATAGTTCTCCAGTTACCATGGTCTTTCAGTGTGGACAAGATCTAAATTTCTAACTGAAAAAACAAGCCAGAAAGCCACCTTGGAAAACCCTTTGGGTCTTTATACATTACAAAAAGAAGAAAAAAGGGACTTTGGGCCACTTTATTTTCTTTGCAGGTCACCTTTATGGTTGAATGTGTCATTTAACTCTGCATTTCCTATATCTTGTGTTTAACGGTGCAGCCTTCACATTGCATTATTGCAGTGGTTCTCAACCTATTTATCATTGTGGGTCACATATTCAGCTTGCTGTGTGTGTGTGTGTGTGTGTATATATATATATATATATATATATATATATATATATACACACACACACACACACTATCTGTGCCACAGCAGAACAGTGAAATTGTATTTAATGCAACTTCATAGTCAGTTAAGCGATTGAACTAGTTAAAAGTCTAAACGTACATCCCAGAAAGCTAGCATATGTTAATATAGTTTTGTCTTCAGATTAGTAGCTCACTTGAAACTCTAAAGCACAAGTGAATCATTTTTCATTTACACTTAATTGTCCACGATTAATTTCTGATTGTCTGCTGTGTATGCTTAGAATGCCACTTTCAAACACTCATAATTGAAAGATGAAAGTTTTAAAATTTAACAAAGGTCCTGCAAGTTTAGTTGGTTTGGGTTTTTGTACCTGGGGAAGTGGGAAACGAATATATAAATGGCATATTTGTCATACTGTTGCAACTTTAAAAAAAAAAAGAGAGAAAAATGGATTTTTGCAACAAAAAATTACCTTTGGGCTGAGGTGGAGCATAAAATGTTTCTGAATCGTAATGGGAATTGTAAATAAAAATGGGTCTATAATGAGAAGGCCTGCAAACTTTATATAGCCTCCACTGGCAGTGAAATCAGCAATTCAAGATTAAAAAAGTAACTGTTGTAAAAGCTAAATATAGCAAATTAAACAATTGTCCTTTTAGTTCTTACAGTGGCTTACCATTTAGTTCTTCTTAAATGGTAAGAACTGCTGCTGAAAAGGTACCATGCCACACTGAGGGAAAGGAGCAACTTAAAACTCACCTTCTTCCGTTCCTTTCTCTTCCCTGTCTGCCTGTTTCTTTAACCCCCTCTTCCCCTCCACTGACTGCCATCATCCTTCTGTTTAATGGGAGGATTGGAATTTTTGTTTTTAATTGATGGAATCTCAACTATGCACTCTTGGGAACTGGTGCATGGGGGTGACACCATCAAAATAGCCCACCAAGCTAAGAGGAATGTGACTTTGCATGTTGGTTGTCCTCAGCCAGTTCTAATGTGCAAGTATCCCTTGAATCAGTCACTTGTAAAATACCATTTTAGACTCTTCGCTCATCATGTGATTCATTGAACCTGCTTATT
Source organism: Mauremys mutica (assembly GCF_020497125.1). Lineage (NCBI taxonomy): Eukaryota > Metazoa > Chordata > Testudines > Geoemydidae > Mauremys > Mauremys mutica. Next base: position 147,201,222 of record NC_059075.1, read on the forward strand.
GTCACTGGCTAACAGCGGCTGAAAGGTTTTAGCAGTGATACATTTCTGGTGCACTTGGAAGTCAAGCTAAAGCTTCAGTTGCAGATTCCACAGGAGACTGTGGCTCTTAACAATGGAGCAAGTTACATTGGCTTTTCAGAAGACAAGAAATGTAATAAAGCTTTTGACCCATTTTTGCTCTTTATGGTGAATTACGTGTTTTTGCTGTCCAGTATCTGATACCTCTCCAGGATTTCACTTTCCTTTTCCTCCAGAGTTCTGGTGCTTTCACTTCAAGGAGAGCTTGTCTGTGGAGTGTCTTTCGCTTCTGCTGGGACTTTTTGGTCAGCCAGCATGCTAAAGTATAGATGCACTATGGCACTCTTACATCTCTCATTTGGTTGAAGAGATCAAGAATGTAGACCAAGCTCCTGGAAAACTCCTCTTAAGGAAAAAGCTGGTATGGGACAGTGGTACGCTACTGATGGATAAGAGTGTGTACTAAAAGTGTGGAAATTTCACTATTGCCTTCCAGTGAATTGTCCTGAGAGCTGTGGGAATGAGGTTTTTTTTGCCATGCTGCAGAAAGCTGAGGTTCAGAAGGAAAAAGTTGTCTCAAGCAGTAGCAGAGTGGAGGGCTGCCAAAAGTACTTCAGCATTTAACCCTTTTGATATCTGGCTGCTTCAACTATCCTTACATACGTTTAAAATGAACGGAATAACTCAGGATCTGGGGTTTGAAGGAGAGGACTTCCTGATCTCTGTGAAAAATGCTTCCAGATCAAAACTTGCACAGTGGAGAAAACTGTTTACCTTGTGCATCTAGAGTTGGGACTAATGATGCCCAGCAGATGTTATACTGAGTATGGAGGGTTATTTGGGGGAGGGATAACTCAGTGGTTTGAGCATTGGCCTGCTAAACCCAGGGTTATGAGCTCAATCCTTGAGGGGGCCATTTAGGGATCTGGGGCAAAAACCCGTCTGGGGAACTCCTGAGGTCCCTTCCAACCCTGATATTCTATGAGAGAAGTGAAACACTGAATATCCAGAGCTCTGTCCCCTTCGTTAATATGGGATGGAGCAATAAAAATTTCATAACAAATCTGTGTGGCTAACTCCCTTATTGTCAGTGGATGGTATTTTCTTTGCTTGAAGAAATATTTAAAACAGTTTAATGGTTATTGTGATGGAGGTGGAGTTACTCAGTAATTTACAAATGCAGTATGATGACCTGATTATTGGGATGTTTTTACTATGTGAATGTATTTGTAATAGGGGACTATAAGGGTAAACGAGGAAAGGGAGGAATAGCTCAAGATGGAAGCTGCTTCTCAGCAAACACTTAAGAGACAATACCAGGATAGGGAAAGACCTGGAAACCAGAAGATCAAAAGAACTGAGACAGAATTTGAAGAAGGGACTCTGTCAGGAGACAAAAATAGGTTTTTGCGGATGTGTCTGAAGGAGGACACCAGGTCAGCATCAGGAGAGGGGAAGCCTTTGGGTAAGATGAACATGAATGTAGACTGTTTTCAAATTCTTTTTTCTCTAAATGATTTGTTCCTATTTAAAATAAACAATCTTTTGGTTTTAAAAGGCTGTTTGGTTACTAGACACCAATGGTCATAGACTCCAGAAGGGAAGAACCATGAGTGCCAAACTCACTCAGACCTGCCTGGTAAGCATGGTTGATACACAGGATGCTGTAGCCCAGGGCCCAGTGTAGGGGTAGGTGAATCTCAAAGCAGAGAAGGAGCACCAGGTGGAGTTGTGATATATCTGCAGCACCTCCAGAGGAAGGGTAATAGCTTCCTCTAACAGATTGGGTTATGTGAGCTAGACAAGAATATTACAGTGGAAAAAGGTGCTGCTTTTTCCTTTAAAGGATTCTCAGATCTATAGACACAGATTGATTGCAGAGTTGTAATTGTTAGGGACACGTGAATACTGAATTGGAAGGCTGGCTTCTTCAAAAGAGCCACTCTTTTCCTCTGCAGAAATGGCTAAGCACTGTGAGGAGAAAAGGCTTAATCCTACAGCGGTTCATTGGGATCTCTTCTTTGGACTGATGAATTTCGGTGAACATCAGTTCTGCGTTCACCTATTAGTAAGGCTGAATGTTTGTTGCAGCTGCACCTTGCATGGACACAACTGTGACTTTTACACACATGGCTCTGTATGTACCCAGGATAGTGAATTCTGGGGTTTGTAATGGTTTTAAACTAATAGATGTACATTAGTTCATAACAGCTTTTAATGTAAAACAGAATATTTGACTTATCATAATTTCCCAGTATTCATCAAATATTTGTGTTTTGGCTGTACAGAAGCCAGCTTAACATGCAAAGAGCAATGAGTTTGCTAGACAAAGTGATACTAAAGCAGAGGAACATGTGGAAATGAGAAATCGGGAAATGGCTTATTAAACACTTTTACTTTGAACAAGTGCTATGAAATTGCCACATGTGGTGTTTTGGGTGTACTTTATACATGGTAACTCTGAAGCCTGTTTCAACTTGATTCACTGAATTAAACCTTAAAACATTAGTTTTTGCCAGCCAAATAAATGTGTAGGACATTATGTCCAATCTGCAATATGATTAAACATTTTTCAAGAGCAGCAGTAAAAAGGTTAACATTTATATAGAGGTGGCACTTGATAGGGAAATCTCAAATTATTCCATAAAGTATTCAAATGAAGGGACTGATTTGTAAATCCGTCAAAATGAGAGCGTTTTGTGAATTGAGACAGAGGTAAAGCAGAATAGGGCTAGAGAGCTTAATGACAGGTTTCAGAGTAGCAGCCAGAAGTTAGTTTGTATCCGCAAAAAGAACAGGAGTACTTGTGGCACCTTAGAGACTAACACATTTATTTCATCATGAGCTTTCGAGGGCTACAGCTCACTTCTTCGGATGCATAGAATGGAACACACAGACAGGAGATGTTTATACATACAGAGAACATGAAAAGGTGGAAGTATGCATACCAACAGGAAGAGTCTAATCAATTGAGATGAGCTATTGTCAGCAGGAGAAAAAAAACTTTTGAAGTGATAATTAAGATGACCCATAGAAGGTGTGAGGAGAACTTAACATAGGGAAATAGATTCAATTAGTGTAATGACCCAACCATTACATCTTAATGTAAACTGGGAAGCAGAGAAATGCTCTGAAATTAAAGCTCTGAAATTAAAGCTTGCTCAATATATGTAAAACCATAGATAAATCTTGTTCACCGTTTCACAGTAAACTTGCAATACTTCATACAGGTCTAAACCCCAGTCATTGATTATTTACTCTAACCATTGGAGGTGGGGCTTGAAAAATCCACTTGCTAGAGATAAAGGGGAACTTTACCTGGTCGGGGTGGAAGTGCTAAGCCATGATTTCTGCAGAATCCAAGTCTTCATCCTTTTAGAAAAAAAATGTATTTCTCATCCTTATGTTTGGATGGCTAGGTGGAGACTTTTGAATGACACTCTGTGGGGCTGTATCCTAAGGCTGCAGAGGGAACCATTGTGTTGCTGCTTGAACTTTGAACAGCAGTAGAGTAAAATTACCAACTCTTGTCTGTTTCACAGTTGCTATTCCCTACTTCTGGACAGCAGTGAAACTGTCAAGAATCATATCAGTTTCACAGTACTGCTGTTGCCAAGAAAGTTTTGAGTAGCAGTAGAGGCAAGCATTTGAGCTATTAACTGTGGACAGCTCCAAAAAAGAGACTGAGAAATGAGTAGAGTAGAGAAATACTCCTACAAACCTACTCTACAACAAGGAGGCGGCCCTGGAATAGGAGAAATCAGTAAGTGCCTTTTTCAAATATCTGGAGAGGAGTAGAGCTTCAAGTTTTATGAGACAGCTCATAGCCAGAGGCTGATATAACAGACGGACCTTACATAGGGACTCCAGAGACTGCATCCTGGTAGAAATCCCAGCTGGTGCTGATGGAACACAGGTTTCTCACAGGATACCTGTCTCTCTTGAATTATTGGACCAATCAGTAGCCACGCAGAAGAACATGAATATATTGAAGATCCATGATGGTTGGGTGGTGGGACCATGATATGAGAGTTTGTTCTCTTTGCCAGTCAGACTTTGTTAATTCTGGGACTCTGAATTAAGGTATCAGAATGGTACTTTGGATGGTTTTCACACCCACATGCATATGGGCTGCAGTTTTCCTATTAGAATTCAGCCCTGATGTCAAGAGAGGGTGACTGTCGGGGAGATATGCACTTAATAGCTGCATCTCATCCTATCCTTACAAAACTAGGACTGCCTCTTCTGCAGGTCCAAATGGAAAACTCTTCTTGGTATTTACAGTTGGGCAACTAAATTGCTTACTTAGCTAGGTTATTTACTTGCTTTGCCAGGCTTTCCTAGAAAAGACAGTACATACAAATGAGCTAAAATGGACAAGTAAAAAGGAAAGGATGGATGCTCAATTTGGATTGCAGGTCTCTTGGAGAGCTGTACTTTGTTCTAAATCAGTAAAAAAATACCTGAGCATAGCCAACAATTCCTTTCTTCTGCACATCAGGATTCACTAAATGGGAAGAATCTTGGCTTCATTAGGGCTAATCTGATGGCAAGTGGAAAATGGAAAAAAAAAAATCTTGGCGTTACTAGGGAACAAAAGGTTTTTCTGAAAGTTGCTCCCACAGCTGTTCAACCAGTCTTATTGACTTCCCAACATTTGCAGGTCGGATTGATCCCCACATATATCAGCCCAAAAGGAACAACTTGTGGTAGTTATAAAGGAGTGAAACTGCAGGTTAAGAATGCAAGGGCTTGTTAAAATTGTTACAGGTGATTGTGGTGTTGCTTGCTCTTGCATAGAAACAGTAAGTCTCAGCTCAGATTCTTCAGGATTTTTGCAATGTGTAAATTTCAGTTTAAACAGCAGTGTTTGGCGATTCTATGAACAATATAGTCAGTGTGGGCCAAACTTTTGCAGATCTTTCATAAAACTTGCCCACTGAAATCTGTTTCAGCGCTTTATAATTTCTAGGAGAATGATGGTTGGTTGGGGACAAAGGGCAACAAAGATGATCACAGGCATGGAATGGCTTCCGTACGAGGAGAAACTAAAAATATTAGGGCTGTTCAGCTTAGAAAAGACACAACTAAGGGGGCATATGATAGAGGTTTCTAACATCAGAATGGTTTTGAAAAAGTGAATAAAAAGGTTTTGTTTACCCTTTCCCTCAATACAAAAACCATGGGTCACTCAATGAAATTAATAGGCAGTGCTTTTAATACAAACAGGAGGTACTTTTCATACAATGCGTAGTTACCCCGTGGAACTCATTACCAGGGTATGTTGTGGTGGCCAAAAAGTATAACTGGGTTCAAAAAAGAACTAGATAAGTTCATGGAGGATAAATATCAATGGATATTAGCCAAGATGGTCAGGTACCCAACCCCGTGCTTTGGGTGACCCTCTCTGCCTGCCAGAAGCTGTGAGTGGAAGATGGGTAGATCTCTCCAAAATTTTCCTGTTCTGTACACTCACCTTGAAGCTTTGGTACTTTCAGGGACAGGATACTGGGCTAGATGGATGATTTTTCTGACCCAGGGTGGCAATTTTTGTGTTTAAGTCCTTTCCATGTGAGCCTTAGCCTGAGAAACTTAATTTTTAAAAACATCAGATTATTTTGTTATCTTTAGTCTGAGTTACAGAGATCAGGACGGCTTCCAGAGAAAATACATGGGTAGAAAAGTGTGGTAAGACTCTGTTTATATGCTGTACCAAGAGCTCTTCTCTGTGAGGTGAAGGATCTGGCCTGCAGCCTATCTGTATCACTTTGCAGTGTTATAGTCCGGTTCCACAGCCCTCCACCCACTTACTGAACATAGAGGGACAAATCCATTATTGAATAAGCAACAAACTGGTGGAGAGGTGGCCAGCAAAGTGTAGAGATGGGTTTCTGTTCATCATTAATCTAGGAATTGCTTTGCGTGTTTCCCTCATAGATCCCAAAGAAGAGAGGGAGGAGGAAGAGGTTTCCACCATCCTCACCCACGGGTCTCCCGTCAGCACAGCCAGGCCCAGCCGAGGGTGGCGCAGCAGCAGGACGGCTGCCGCTGCTCGCCAACGTGACACGGAAAATTCACGCAGCTCCAGGTCCAAGACTGGATCCCTGCAGCTCATCTGCAAGTCAGAACCAAACACAGATCAGCTTGAGTACGGTATGTAGCAATTAGGGGAGTGGGCAATATTGGGAGTAAAGTGTGAACAATGCCAGCAGAACAGTTTGAGGCTGATAATTTAGGTGTGGGAGACTGGTGCCAAAACACAAACAATGTGCTAGAGACTACTGGCAAAAAGCCTGGTGCCTCGTTATCCTGAAAAAAGAATAGGAGTCCTTGTGGCACCTTAGAGACTAACAAATTTATTGGAGCATAAGCTTTTGTGGGCTAAAACCCACTTCATGGGAGCTTATGCTCAAATAAATTTGTTAGTCTCTAAGGTGCCACAAGTACTCCTGTTCTTTTTGCGGATACAGACTAACACGGCTGCTACTGCGAAACCTGTCACTGTCCTGAGTGTATTCTCATCAACTGCAGCACATCCTAGTGCTGAATATTGTCAGAAATACTTCCAGACAGATACGCACATTGCAGTCTGGTCTGTGTCCCTTGTGAACAGTGATTTTAATCACTAATGGTGGCTTTTCTTTTCAGAGGTCACGGAAGAGCATCAGTCTCCAGCTGGAATCAGGTAGGAAGCTCTGGTTTGGGCCTTTTTGGTTAGGGCCATGGGAAGAAATGTGGTATCACTTTGAACGGTTCCAAAGTTAACTCTTCAATCTAAAGGATCCTGAGCTTGCCATGCTAGGACCAGTTCAGTTTCCATTTTCATTCAATTCTGGGTCTTTCCTCCCTACCCTGGATTGGAGGTGACCTCTTATAATGTAGAGCGGTGGTTTTCAAACTTTTTTTTTTCTGGCAACCCAGTTGAAGAAAATTGTTGATGCCTGTGAGCCAGTGGAGCTGAGGATGCGGGATTTGGGGTATGGGAGGGGCTCTGGGCTGGGGCAGAGGGTTGGGGTGTGGGGGTGAGGGCTGGGGCTGGGAATGAGGGATTCAGGGTGTGGGAGGGGGCTCTGAGCTGGGGCAAGGTTTGGGTTGTGGGAAGGGGTCAGGGCTCTGGGCTGGGGGGTGCAGGATCTAGAGTGGGTGAGGGGTTTGGGGTGCAGGAGGGAGCTCTGGATTGGGGGGGCCAGGACTCTGGGCTGGGGCCAGGGAGGAGGGGTTTGGGGTGCAGAAAGGGGCTCCAGGTTTGGGGGTGCTCAGGGGTTTGGGTCTTGCAGTTGCGGTGTGGGGTTACCTTGGGCGGCTCCCGGTCAGCAGCGCAGTGGGGGTCCTAAGGCAGGTTTCCTGCCTATATTGGCACTGCAGACCACACTGTGCCCTAGAAGCGGCCAGCAGCAGGTCTGGCTTCTAGGCGGAGAGGCGCAAGTGGCTCTGCGCAGCTCTCGCCCGCAGGCACTCCTCCTCCCACCCCCGCTCAGTGCAGGGGCAGCACGTGGAGCTCCGTGGTCCTCCCACCTAGAAGCTGGACCTGCTGCTGGCTACTTCCGGGGCGCAGCATGGTGTCAGAACACCGCTGGCGGGACTTTTAAAGGCCCGGTCGGCGGTGCTGACCAGAGCCGCCATGACCCAGTGCCTTACATTCCATGACCCAATACTGGGTTGCGACCTGCAGTTTGAAAACCACTGATGTAGAGGACTATGTGATGGTGTGGGGATGTAAATAGTTCAGTGTGGATTGTATCCAGGCTTATTACATAGCAATGGGGCTCCTTCAATAGATCCTATAATCAGATTGCTTGGTGGCCCATTGTTGCTAGAGCCTAGTAAATCTTGAAAAGGTAAAGCAAGGTCGTGTTCCCATGAGGCTGTTAGTGTGCTGTGCTGTACCTAGAGGGTCTATTTTGAAGCTGTCTCTGATGCATACTGTCACAGTTCAGGGCAACTGCATCTCTAGTCCCCCTCCATGGTCCAGCAAGGGCACACACTTAGGCTTCTGGTTCCCCATCTGTCATCTCTCCTGCAGGAGACCAACATTGCTTTCCCTTCTAACTCTGGGGTATTCCCAGGCTGCACAGTTCCCTGACTACACTGAATTCTCCCAAAGTCAGACTGCCTTAGCAGGCCGCCTTGGCCTTCTCTTCAGAGGCTGTAAGCAATGTCACTGCCCCAATTAAGTTACCACACTGCTCTTTCTAAGCAACCACATATATTCTTCAGGTAAAAGCATTACCTAGAACATGAAAACAATAAGAGAACCTACATGCATGCTAACAAACTTACCAGAGATTCCTTAACCCCAACAAGGGCTCTGGCAGTTCTTCAAACCACACCAGGATTTTTTTCCCTGTGGTTACAGGTTCATAAGCACATTGACTCAGAACAAGCCCTCCCATGAGTCATTCTCTTATCCACTTTGGGCCTTTTAATCTGTCCTCACATAACAAGTGGTCAGCAGACAAAAGGTCTCCTCCTCCTCAGGAAGCTTCAAAGGCTGAGTTTGGTGCATCTCCAGAGGCGTTTACAGTTGTACACACCTCCCCCTAGAGACTTCCTGGGAAACTCACTTTAAAAAATTCACATTATTTCAGATAGTGCTTTGAAGCTCAGAACCCCTCCCAGAGCTTACATTTGTCAGGCTCACCCCCTAGAGACGTTCCATAATAATACAGAAACAAGTGCATTTTCAAAACGGTGAACTCCTAAGATACTTAAACCTAGTTCAGTAAAGTTCAACTTAATTCCATAAGGTTTGGCCAGGATATAGGAGGAAATTGTCATATCTGTCACACGTCCCGTTCCGTATTCTGTATAGTCTGTTCATTTTCCCTAAACAGTCTTGGCTGAAGGATATCCTCCCCTGTTCCAGGGAGTGTTATGCAATGACTTATTTCATATGTAAGCAGTTCTACTACCTCTTCTTTTGCTTTCTCCATCATAGCAGTGATGAGGAGGAGGAGATGCTGATCAGTGAAGAAGAGATTCCCTTCAAAGATGACCCAAGAGATGAAACCTACAAACCCCACTTAGAAAGGTATGCTGGATTATATACATGCATAGCTTGCAAGACCAGAAAGGACCATTATGATCATCTACTCTGACCTCCTGCAGAAAACGGGCCAAAGAACTTCACCACATAGCATCTGCATCAGGTCTAGAACTTTGTTCGAGCTATAGCATACATTTTGAAAGAAAGATGGTTCTCTATTAGTCAAGATTGATGAATCTCCACTGCTTAGCGCTAACAAGACAGTTATCTTATCTAACAGCTCAGACGACTTGGGTTTGAGTGCCACTGACTACCTGCTTCTCCCTGAACTTTGGTTTGAGCTATCCCTGTCTCTGCAGGGAGGTATATGTAACATTTGTATAGGAGTCCAAAGCTGCCTATTCAACTCCCTCCCCTCATCATCCTAAATTAAAAGCATAGATCAGAAGGAATATTATGGGGAGGCACTAGGGATGGTTACTACAATTCATTTGCAAACTTAACACCATCAGTTTAGGCTTGAATAGGGACTACAAAAGCAATTTTCCCTCTCTTGGTATTGACACCTCATCAATTATTGGGAGTGTACTACATCCACCCTGACTAAATTTGCCTTCAACATTGGTTCTCCACTTGTAATGTAACTCCCTTCTCTTGATGTGTCAATATATATTTATGCCTGTATCTGTAATTTTCATTCCATGTTTTTTACCCACGAAATCTTATGCCCAAATAAATCTGTTAGTCTTTAAGGTGCCACTGGACTCCGCGTTTTTACTAGAGTTGTGCAGTTCCCAGGGATTGCTCATGTGTGGCGAGGGGGAGAGCAGTGGTGTTGGGGGGTGCAGAGGGCACTATGACAGATGGAGGATTTCTGCTGAGTACTAGAGTGTATCATATTTGTATCTTTGCAGGGACACTCCAAAGCCAAGGAGGAAAGCAGGCAAGGGGAAGGAAGAAAAAGAGAAACAGAAGGAGATTAAAGTGGAGGTGGAGGTGAAAGAAGAAAGTGAGTTTCGGGGAGATGAGGAGCCACCCAGGAAGTGAGTAAAAGATTCCAGGAACAGCTATTCCTGCATGTATGTTTTTGCATAGGCATTCTGGCCAGTGTCTTATATTTCCCCCTCACAGTTTTGTGGGAGGCAGGAGTGGTTCTTTATCCTTCTTCACCCGAAAAGTGATTTGAAATCAATAGGATGAAAGGATCAAAATTCCTTACCATGGTTGGGGATCACCTCTTCTAAGGTCCTCTCTCTACTGGGCAAGGAGACGTTTAAAGATCACTATTTCAGTATGGTTCAAGCTAAATTCTCTTGTAACGTGGCATGGCCAGCCAATCTGGATGAGGCAGCATAGTGTGAAAAATGGCTTTTTTTAATATTGTATGGTTTTTAAACACATTTCTATTGGCCCATCTTTGCTGGTCATCTAAACTATATTAGAAGCCTTGTTAGATGGAGCAGTTATTCACAGTGGCTCCTTAGCTCATTTTTAAGCCCAATGCAGAAGAAACTGCCTAAAGAAACTAGTCTGGAAGAGTCAGATCTTTCTCTGTAACGTGCATCCAAGGAGACATGAGTATTGTTTACACACTGCCATGGGAGAAGAGAGGTACCCCTCTTTCATATCTGAGGCAGGCATGCTTGGATGTGGGCAAACAGAGAACATAAGAATGACCGTACTGGGTCAGACCAATGGTCCATCTAGGCCAGTATCCTGTCTTCCAACAGTGGCCAATGCCAGGTGCTTCAAAGGGAATGAACAGAACAGGGCAATCGTCAGGTGATTCATCCTTTCATCCAATCCCAGCATCTGGCAGTCTGAGGCTTACGGACACACAGAGAATGCGGTTGTATCCCTGACCATTGTGGCTAATAGTCGTCAATGGACATATCCTCCATGAATTTATCTAATTCTTTTTTAATCCAGTTATACTTCTGGCCTTCACAAAATCCCTGGCAATAAATTCCACAGTTGATGGTGTGCTGTGTGAAGAAGTGCTTCCTTTTCTTTGTTTTAAACCTGCTGTCTATGAATTTCATTAGGTGATCCCTGGTTCTTGTGAAGGAGTAAATAACATTTCCTTATTCACTTTCTCCACACCATGGTTTCACAGACCTCTATCATAGCTGAATAGTCCCAGTCATGCATCATATCAACCCTTTAATATATCTTTTTAACAAAACAGCTGTCTTACTCCAAATCTTCTTGTGTCCAAGTCATACCTGATTGCTTTTCTGACACCAGGTTTTTGCTATTTTTGTTATGCCTGTTAGCTATGCAGAGCAGATAGCAATGGAGAGTGAGCTGGCTTCTGTATTAGCTTGACTATTAACATTCACTGAGGGCAGAAACTCTTGTGCTTATATATGAGCCAAAAGAGTCCTAACTTAACTTTCAGATCCCAACTTGTTTTCTGGACAGTTAAAAACACGTCCTATAAACTGAGCAAACTTGATAGTGTCATTGAGAAGCTTGACTGTCCCAGGTACTGTCACATCAGAGAATCCTAAATCAGAGTGACCTCTTCTATTAAGCCATACCCCTCATCACTGTCAGTGCGGGCTCCGATTTCTTTGGTTCTCTGTGGTGCTTGTGTGTTAACAGCTTTTATTTCTTTTTCACTATACAGAAATGTTTTGTGACTACTAGTATATGTGTTAAAGATTCTCTGTGAGCTCTTTGGTACAAGCAAAGTCTTTTGTATGTGTGTGTTTGGTATCTAACATCTTGATGGCCTCTGGATGCTATGCAACAAATAATTGATCTATATGACATGAATACTTGGCTGCAGGAAAAAACAGTAGATGAAAAAGCAGATGAAAGTAGATGAAAATTCCCTGAGGACCGTTTTTGATTTTTCAATGCTTCATTCTGCTTGAGGTCCAGAGCGGTGGGTACAGAAGCTAGCGACATGGACTGAGCATAGCTAGATTAGTGGGTTTGTCACCCTCTTGTGGTATAAGAATACAAAAACCAAAATTCTTGTTAATAGTTCTTATGGAGGGAACATCCCTATGGGAGTGGCACATTCCCACTGGAAGAAAAACCCCTATCACTTGGAGATCCTCTAGTGTACTATGCTGGGGGCTGCAACATGTCTTAGGCCTGGTCTACACTAGTCTGTTATTTTGGAATTAGCCGAGTTAATTGGGGGGGGGAAATGATTCTGTCCACATGACCAAGCCGGCTTTTTCGATTTAAAGGGCTCTCTAAATCGATTTCTGTACTCCACCTTGGCAAGTGGAGTAGCACTTAAATCGAGATCGCAATCTCGGATTAAAGGTAGTGTGGATGCAATACAATGTTGTTGGCCTCCGGGAGCTATCCCAGAATGCTCCCTTGTGACCACTCTGGACAACACTCTCAACTCTGATGCACTAGCCAGATGGGCAGGAAAATCCCTGGGAACTTTTGAATTTCATTTCCTGTTTGGTCACCATCAGCACAGGTGACCGTCAGCACAGTCCACCATCACAGACGGCCATGCAGAATCCACCATCACAAGAGATCACTCAGTCCCGGATTCGCAGACGAGCTCCAGCATGGTCCGAACGGGAGGTACTGGATCTCACTGCATGCTGGGGAGACGAGTCTGTTGTGGCAGAACTATGTTCCGAAAAATAGGAATGCAAATACGTATGCTAAAGTCTCCAGGACCATGACGGAAAGAGGCTACTCCAGGGACACACAGCAGTGTCGTACAAAAATCAAGGAGCTCAGGCAAGCATACCAAAAAGCCAGGGAGGCAAACAGGTCCTCTGGGTCACAGCCCCATACATTCTGCTTCTACCGTGAGCTCTATGCAATTATGGGGGGTGACGCCATCACTACCCCACCACTGTCCATGGACACCTGCAAGGGGGGAGTTGCACGGACAAGGAGGAAGAGGACAGTAGTGCACAGGCGGCAAGTGGGGAATCCATTTTCCCCCCTATCCAGGAACTACGCTTAACGCTAGAGCCAATTGCCTCCCCCCACTCCCAGTGCAGCTCCCGGACCATGACCCTGGAGAAGGTACTTCTGGTGAGTGAGAGCCTGATCGGAGCCACGTGGTGGGGGGCGGGGAGGGAAACCCAGTCACACTGGGCTATTTGCATTTAGTTTAAATGGCTCATCCCTGCCCAGAGCCTCATCAGAGCCATGTGGTGGGTGCGGGGAGGTTGGGTGTTGTGTGAAGTGATCATCCCAGAGAGCCCGCAAACCCTCCTTTATGGCAAACCCACCAGGCATTGCTTGCTATGGGAAAGGGGTCCCAGCAGTTTGAAAACATTGAAATGAATGTAGAAGCAGCAGAACCCCGCGTGCCCCTATGCTGCCTGCAAGCTGAATTCTGTTGCCCAGCCGTGTGTAATGTTTTACTCATTCCAAAGTGTCCCCTTTGTTCTCTGAAATGTATATTTTAAAATACTACCCTCCCTTTTTCTCCTCCCACAGGTGCAAATGTTTCAATGTGTCCCCTATCTACTCCGTTCCAGAGGCTGGTCCAGAGTAGAAGGCAGAAAAAACGAATTCAGGAAGACCTGTTTGCTGAGCTCATGCAGTCCTCCTGCACTGATAGGGCAATATGTGGAGGCAAACAAGTGCGGAGTCCCGTAAAGCATTACAGGAACACAAAGAGAGGAAGGACGCACACAATGAGAGCAGGCAGGACGCTATGGTCAAGCTCATGGGGGAGCAAACTGACATGCTCCGCTGTATGGTGGATCTAATGCGGGAAAGGCAGCAAGACCACAGACTGCCGCTGCAGCCCCTGTGTAACTGCCCTCCCTCCTCCCCAAGTTCCATTGCCTCTTCACCCAGACACCCAAGAACACGAGGGGGAGGCTACGGGGACCCATACACTCAACCCCAGAGGGTTGCCCAAACAGCAGAAAGCTGGCATATGCGAACTTTTGATTTGGTGTCTCGACTCGTCCTTCCCTCCTCCTCCTCCCCCCTAACCCAACCTCACCCAATCTGCCTTCTGATTTCTCTCAGTGTGTTGAGCAACAAATAATAAAGAACAGTTTTTAAACAATTTAGACTTTATTTCCTCTCTCTCTTTCTCTCTCTCTCTCTCTCATTCATATATATAGGGGGCAAGTAACTTCAAGAGAAACAAACACAACTGTCACACCGTACCTTGGCCAGTCATGAAACTGGCTTTCAAAGCTTCTCTGATGCGCAGCGTACCCTGCTGTGCTCTTCTAATCACCCTGTTTTCTGGCCAGTGGTCAAAACTGCAGCGGAGATCTGAGCGGGCTCCATGCTTGCCGCACTATGGTGCCTGCACGGGTAATCCTGGAAAAAGGGCATGAAATGAGTTGTTCAGTTCAAGATGGCCAATAAAAGGTGGTAAATGGTTGTCTTCTGTAGCTTTCATGGAGTCGGGAAGCTCGTTAGAGCCGCAAGAGCGGGAGAGCAGAGTTTGCGGCGGAAATGTGAGCAGAGTTTGTGGCAGAAGCTGTGTGGCTCTGTTCACGATGGCTGAAAAACGGCAGGGAATTGTTGCCTTCTGTAGCTTCCATGGGAGCCCAGGACAGACAGCATGGAAAAAGTGGCAGAAGCTGTGCGGCTCTGTTCATGGTAGCCGAAAAAAGGCGGGAAATGGTTAGATGAAAGAGTAGATAGAAAGACGAGAGGACATGCGAGGTGGATTCATAGTAGCAGGAGACTGGTGGTGCACCGTGCTGCACCATCTGCTGGTAGTATGGCATCTGCTGTAGCTTTCATGGAGGGAGAAGCGACTGACAGCACGCACCCAGAAACACTCACGAGAATGTTTTTCCCCATGATGCACTGGGAGCTTAATCCACAATGCCAATGGGCAGCGGAGACTGCGGGAACTGTGGGATAGCTACCGCAGTGCACTGCTCGGACACTTGATGCTAGCCTCCGTACTGTGGATGCACTCCGGCGAATTCACGCACTTTAGTGGGGAGACACAACACCAAATGTATAAAATCGCTTCCGAAAATTCAAATAGAATAAGTTTGAATTAATTTGGTACTGTAGACGTACCCTTAAAGTCTGGCTGGATGCTGGTGATGAGGTCATGTACTCTATATGACTCTGATCCAAAGGCTATGGAGGTAAGTGCAAAGACTCTCGTTGACCTTCGTTGGCTTTAGATCAGGTCTGTGGAAGCTGTTCCCTGCTCCCCCCAACTGGGACTTTCTCCGGCTTTGAAATGGTGGATTTCTCCCATGACACAGAACCGTGCTCTGGATTGCTCATGTGGAGAAGGCTTCCCTCTTCCATCTCAGTTGTGCCCTTATGCCTTGCAAAGGAGCATAATTTTTAATCCTATCTCTGTAATCCTATCACAGGAGGGGAAGGAGGAGAAAAGATGACAAGAGCCCACGGCTGCCTAAAAGAAGGTGAGTGTGACTTACCTTTTCTCCACCTTCCTTACTGTAGATTTTCATCCTTTCCATTTCTTGAATGGAGGGGCCTTACCCTGCTCAGAACCAGCTATTTCAGACATGTTTTTATTGAGCATAGTTTGGAAACAATTGTAGCTCACTCTAAAACCACCATGATGGATTCTTGCAGTCAGGTCATTTTCAGTTGGTCAGTAGCATGGCAGAAGCCAATGATAAGACTACAGGTGCTCTGTCACTGTCGTCTCTTGGGTGATCACATTGTGGCTAAAACCCATGAGCAGTCCTAGGGGTGGAGAGCTACAGGAGAGAGCACAAGTTCAAATGTGCTGACTCACAAGACAGTTGATCTGGTGATCTCATCACTTCCACATTATTGGTGAGCTTCAATGGCTTTCTTGTTTAATTGATACTGCATCTACATATTTTCCATCTAACCTCCCTATGCATTACTCTCCCATGTATTTCTTAGGAAGAAGCCTCCAATACAGTATGTACGCTGCGAGATGGAAGGCTGTGGCACAGTCCTTGCCCACCCTCGCTATTTGCAGGTCAGTCAGGCTCTTCCACTCATTTGGATCTGGGGTCAAGGAGCTGCCACTCTTTCACCTTTCACTGCTGTGTTCCTTTTTAATGCAGTTTGGTAAGGGAGGCACTAGTTTAGAAGGTGGTGCACTGCACTGGGACTCAGGAGTTTTGGGTTCTGTTCCTAACTCTGGCAGAGACCCACTGGGTGACCTGGGGCAAGTCACTTTCCCTCCCTGTGTCTGTTTCCCTATCTGTAAAATGGGAATAATATGCTGAC
Source organism: Mauremys mutica (assembly GCF_020497125.1). Lineage (NCBI taxonomy): Eukaryota > Metazoa > Chordata > Testudines > Geoemydidae > Mauremys > Mauremys mutica. The sequence goes on from NC_059075.1 coordinate 147,217,396, forward strand.
CTCCTTTTGTAAAGCACTTTGAGATCTACTGAGGAAACGCACTAAAGAAGAGCTAGGTGTTATTACTAGCCAGTAGCGAGTAATGAAGCTAAGCCTAGTCCCATTGTAACCGTACCATATGTGCCTCTTCACCTGTATTTCTGCTTTTCATCAGATCTCAGAGTCTGGTATAATTGCATCCTGTTAGCTTTCCTGCAATGCACAAGGAGGTTGATTGTAGCCCTGGTCTGTCATGTTGCTTAACTTGTGACCTGGGATCTGGTTTTCTGTAGTTCCTTTAGTCAGACAGGGAGAAAGTTTGTAACTTTTTTTATCATCTTTCCTAGCATCACATCAAATACCAGCATCTGCTGAAGAAGAAATATGTGTGTCCCCATCCCTCCTGTGGACGGCTCTTCCGGCTCCAGAAGCAGCTGCTACGGCATGCCAAACACCACACAGGTACTGGGGGAGGTGGGGAGACTTGAATCCTACCCACCATCCCATGGATGGATGGAGAGGGGAAAACACTCACCTCTCTTGAGGTGAGGAAGAGTCTAACCTAGGTAGCACAGTTGGCAGGTGGTTATTCCCTTCCTGCTGGGACTACTGCCTAACTGCTCACGCACACCCATTAGACAGTGCAAGTAGGTGGAAATAAGCCTTTGGGTTTGTACTGTAGCATTATTTTATTTAGCGTATAGGTGCCTTTTTGCAGCAGTGCCATCTTGTTTTCTCCACATTTAAGATACTCTTGTCAGGCTTCACCTTGTCAAGCATGTGGGATTGGTCAGGATTCCCTTTCGAGCCCATCAGCTCTACCTTTAATAATCCACAGGGCTTGCTGTTGAGCATCCTGAGATGCTTCCTCCTTCGTTAGTCCTGCTGGGATCAGACAGTTTTAACACTTAAATTGCTGCCTCGCTTTCAGGTAGCTTCATCCAAGAACCTTCAAAATTAAAAGTGGGGTCTTAGGGCAACTTTCAGATGAGTGGACTTTCAACCCAAGAATGTGATTCTGATCCAGATGCAAGTGTTAAGCTGAGATGTGTCTGCTGCTTTACAGATCAAAGGGATTATATCTGTGAATACTGTGCCCGGGCATTTAAGAGTTCCCACAACTTGGCAGTGCACCGGATGATCCACACAGGCGAGAAGCCTTTACAGTGAGTGCTCCTGCTTTGTCTTGCCTTGCCTTTTGAAATATGCCTCTACCTCCTTCAACTGGCCACATCTCCTTGGCCACAGCTGACTCTACCTCGTGCGCCTGTCTGCGATTCTGTGTCTGGCCTTCATATGCCTGCATTCTCTGTTGCATCTCCTTTTGTGTCCATGTTCCCCTACTGACCTCTTTTTTTCTTTTTCCTCCCACTCCCCAGGTGTGAGATCTGCGGCTTCACCTGCCGGCAGAAGGCCTCTCTGAACTGGCACATGAAAAAGCATGACGCAGACTCTTTCTACCAATTCTCCTGCAACATTTGTGGCAAGAAGTTTGAGAAGAAGGACAGTGTGGTGGCACATAAGGCCAAGAGCCATCCAGAGGTGCTTATTGCTGAAGCACTAGCTGCCAATGCAGGCGCCCTAATCACCAGCACCGACATCCTGGGCACTAGTCCAGAGTCCATTGCCCCACCCACCGATGGCCAGGGCCTTCCCCTCCTTCCTGACCCCCTGGGAAGCACTGCCCCTGGCGAGTGCCTACTGCTGAACCCTGACGGGATGCCAAAGGCATACTGCAGTGGGGCTGAGCGCATGAGCCTGATGGCCGATGGCAAGATCTTCGTTGGCGGCGGGAGCAGTGGGAGCACGGAAGGGCTGGTCATGAACGCAGAGATTCTGGGAGCCACCACAGAGGTTCTGATTGAAGATTCTGACTCTACCGGACCTTAGCAGGCAGGGAGCACGTGGTTGTTGGGACAGCTCGGACTCTGTATTTAAAAGAAAAAATGGAGAAACTTATTAAAAAAGAGAGAAGTTAAACAAATTTAAAATACTAGTAAATAAACGAAGGGCCTGCTCCCCTCCAGCGTGGATCACAGCACCCCCTCCCCCCCGACCCCTTCTCTGTCCTCCTGTCCCTTTTCAGAAAGGGGATGCTGCAGTTACTCAAGCGAGACAGAGCAAAGGAATTCTCCGAGTGAAGGGAAGCAGCCAGAGGCCCTCACTCACCCCAAACCCAGGCGCCTTCCCTGCTCCTCAACAAATCCCTCTTTGCAAACTTGAAAGAGTTTGGGCTCTGGACCAGCTTCTCGTTCATAGGACTCTCTCTGCCCAACTTCTATGCATTGCTGCATTCTGATCCTTGCAGTCTTGTCTTCTTCCTCCTGGGTCTGGGAGTTTGGCTTGGCACTTTAGGGCCCCTCAGCAGGGTGAGCTGTAAAACAGCACCTGTCCCCCCTCTCGCACCCTTCCCCTCCCTCACTGATGGGAAGTAGAGGGCATGGCCTGGCGCTCAGATGGTGCTCGCTTGCTGAGATGCTGGGGCTTGGCTCTGTACGAGAGCCCTGTGTGGGAGAGGCAGTGAAGTCTCCGATTGGTGACAGTCATTTGCACTTTGAACATGTTTCGTTTTTGTGTGGTGGTAACAAAAGTCCTTATTTATTGATCAGAGGGTCTGGTATTTTTAATTACGTTTGCAGGGGATTGGGCTATTCCAAAGTGGGCTTCTTTACATCAGTGGAACTCATAGGAGTTAGCCGTGCTGGAGCAGCAGCTGCTAGGGCTGATCCCCACCACAAAGAGAATCAGGGTGAAGAAAGCACTACGAAGCTGAGTAGCTGTTTGTAAACAGGGCAGTGTGACAGACCCCATGGGAGGAACTCCATTTGCATTGTGGAGTTCTGGAGCAATTGTTTGCTTTGGGGTGGGGTAGGCAGGAGGGGATGAGTAGCTTAGTTTAGGGCTCTGAACTGCGGAAACAACTTATCTGGTGTTCTCTCTCTCCCTCCCCAGTTTATTCCAAGCTCCTTGCATTAACCCTTTTTTCTCACTGATTCATCCTCCCTCCCTGCCATTGGAAGGATTAGCACTGTTAGCCAAGGAACTTGTTCCAGTCTTGTGACAGATGTATAACTAAACGTGGTGCAAGATATCACGTTCCCCATCCAGTTCTGCCTCTCCTTTCCTGAAAGAGATACAGCTATGGGGGGGAAGAGACTGGGCTTAGTTATCTTGCACTTGATTTGAATAGAGGCAGACTGACTGACATCTGGTTGCGGGAATGGCAACTTCTCTCCCTGCACTGACGCCCCTGGGGACAGAGCATGGGGTGTGTTCCCCCGACACATGCTCCTTACAAGGCCAGCTTTTTCAAATGTTCCTAGTTTCTGTGAGACATGGTGGTATAGTTTTGCCTGAGAGCGAGAGATGGGCATGAATAGCCTAGTAATTAAGACAACTGTTGTCCCTCAGAAAGGTTTAGGACATAATGTATCTTAAGTATCGAGCGCAGATCTTTGCTCTGTCCATTGTCAGAAACTTCGTGCAGTGACCTTACATTTGTTTGCTTTTTGGAAAAAGCAAAGAATAATCTGTTTGGTCATGTCCATGTGGTTCAGAAGGAAGTTACAATACCCTGTTTAAACACCGAGCCAGCAAAACTTGTTTGTTGTAGAGCTGGTTGGAAAATGGAGTTTTTCTGCAGAAAAGTTTGACAAACTAGAATTTCATTTTCATTGGAAATTTACCAGAGAATGTTTTAATTTTGTCTAAAAACTGGAAACAGGCTGACCGCTGAAATCTTTTGGGAAAATCACAGCAAAATGTCTTGTTTCTGGTCAGGTCGACCCACATTTGTCCAACATACTGTGAAACAATTCACTTCAGTTTGGATCAGTTCAACATTAAACTGTGTTTACCTGAGCTGCTGCAGGTTACCCTATGAGCTGGGCTCCCTGGTCAGACTGCATCTCCCTTGATGCACCACGTTCTTTCCTCTTCCTGACAGATTGGTTGTGTCATCTAGTCACGTGGTTGTGGTGCATCATGGGAGATGCAGTCCAGCTGAGAACATAAGAATGGAATGGGGGCTTAAGGCGTCGGAGCTACAACTCCCAGCAGCAGCTCAGGGCGATGTACGTTCATGTTGAAATGAGACACAACTAACTTTCATTTGGAATGTTGAAATGTCTCGTTTCAGCTATAAACATCAAAACCGTTTTAACGTTTCCAAATTGAAGATTTTGGCTTTTGGGCAGGAAGCTGAAATTTTCTGCAGAAAATTGAATTAAATAAAATTTGCTCAAAACCAGTTTTGATGGAAAGCTTTCAATTAGCCCTAGATATGTGGTTTTGCTGGCCAGGATGGCTGTGGCCAACTCCTGACACCTCTGTTTAAAACCCTTCTAGTCTAGGTCCTGACTTTGCATGATTAAAAGCTATTGTGGTGCAGGTTAGCTTTGGCTGGGTGGTCAGCCAGCCAGACACTGCTACAGACCAGTTCTGCAGGAGCTCTGTGGAAACCCTCTGTCATTTGGTTTGAAGTCTGATGTAGACGGGGCCTTCCAGGGAACACTAAAAGGAGAACTTAGCCTTATCCATTTCCTTTTATTTCTAAGGATGGCACTAAAATGCTGTGTTGGGTGGAAATCTCACTCTGGGGTGGTGCAATAGCTAGACAGCCTGCTGTGGATTCTACCCCATGACTTACCTGCAGAGTGATGCAGCCCAGTCACCTAGCCTGGGAAATAAGGATGTGGGCTGTACAACTTCTCCAGTAGAGGGGAAGTTCTCACGTTTCCAGCGGGCAGCAATGAGTGGGTAATTTGGCTCTGAAGTCCTTCCTATCCCTGTCACTTCCTTGCCGTCATCCCACACACTCTTCTGGTTTAACCTTCCTTCCTCCCTCCCCCTTTGGTCTCATCCAATTGTTTCTGTCCTTAAACACAGCCTTCTAACCTCCAGGGCAGGAGAGACCTGTGTAACTTCCAGCCCTGGGTTTAAAAAACTTAACAGTCAATGCCTTCCTGCTGCTTCTCCCCCTCCGTGTCTCTCCCACCACTCGCATGCAGTTTGCTTCAATAAATTATTGTAGTAGTTTGCAATAAACATTTTTGTATTTTTTCCCCCCATGTATTTATTTTTTTCTCCGGCGGCGGGAGCACGTTGGGGAGCTGGGCTTAGGGTGCTTCCTTTTCCCCTTTCACATAGGCTGGTTTGTGGTGACTGACTTAACATCACTCCCCACCCCTTCCTTTTAGTGTTCAGTGTGGGCACTCCCCACGTAAGTTGCACTCTCCGCAGTTGAAGTTGCCTCTTCGCGTCCCGCCATTAAGGTTAAGCTTGCATGGGAGTTGTGCAGAGGGGCTTTTGCTTTGTGCATGGGGCATCAGATGCCCGCTGTGTCACTCTGCTGCCACTCCATCTGGCATTGATGCTTCCTGAAAGCTGGCTGGGCATCCTTCAGCTCCTGGGACAGGGTGGGGAGGCAGGGGACACAACCTGGATTAGCATGAAACCTGCCAGTGGGGAGGGGGGTTAAACTTTATACTGCTTAGCAGCACTACCTGCAGTAGCCACCAGGTGGCAACACAGCTGTTGCATTGGCACACCCCTCTAGTGTGGAACAAAAGCTGGGGAGAGGAGATGCATAAGCTGACAAACCTTTGATTGCTATAAATCTTGTCCCACAGCAATATCCACAGGGAGAGGGGGAGCCCAGGTAGCTACCTGAACCCAAGTTGGGGGAAGGATAATGTAAAATGTAATAATAAAGGGATACTCTGCTTTTCAACTCGTTTTCTCTTAATCTGGGTAAAACATAACCAAAATAAATGTATAAAGGAAAACACAATAAAAGTTGTTTGTCTTCGTGCATGCAGCTTGTCTGCACTGGTTGTAGTGGATTATGCTGGGATCACCGGGGAAGGGCATGGTTCTGTATAAGCAGTGTGGGAGCCACTATTTTCAGTTACATTTGAGCAGGGTAAATGCCTAATTAAATTCCCAGCGATGTGGGTGGTAAGGATGGATGGCTCTAGTACCATGCCTGCTGGATGGGGCTTTTTCCCGTCGCATCACCTGTTTGAATCATGGTCAAAAGTCTGGAAATCAGGTTGAGCTGTCTGCTGTTCGGTGACGTGTGTGCAGGGGCTGTCTTCTGCCTAGAAGGACACAGTCACCACTAAAAGCATTGGGACCCTTTGAATCTCAGGAGAGAGCCAAATCTTTCCAAGTGCATATTTGGGTCCAGATAAACTCCTGCCGGTGTGCAGAATCAGTTGCACATGCTGCCCTGGATTTGCGAGTCCTCCGCTATGGGCTCTGGACCTGAGCTCCCACAATGGGAGTGGTGGTCTCTCCAGTCTCAACTCAAGGGGAGAGAAGCGGCCCGTGGGGATAGAAAACATCCCTTGCTTCTCTGCTATGATGGACTCAGGAGAAGAACCTAGTAGAGAGTTTTTAAAACCAGCCTAAAAAGGATGGCTTGATTTTCAAAACTGCTGAGCAGCCGCTAGCTCCGGTGGACTGCTGGGGGAAGTTATAGGGTGCTCAGCATTTTGCGAAATGCAAGTAATTTATTTAGACATCTGTTTTGCAAATCTTGGCCCCTGTGTAATGGTTGCAGTCTCTGGCTGTTGATCAGATCACCTTTGCTGGACAAAAAAATGGATGCAGCATGCATGCGTATTTCCTCTTATATATATTCATCTGGCTGTGATTGGTCATTGCTGAACATTAGCGGGGGGAGGGAGAGCTCAGTGGTTTGAGCATTGGCCTGCTAAACCCAGGGTTGTGAGTTCAGTCCTTGAGGGGCCATTTAGGGATCTGGGGTAAAAATCTGTCTGGGGATTGGTCCTGCTTTGAGCAGGAGGTTGGACTAGATGACCCCTTGAGGTCCCTTCCAACCCTGAGATACTATGACTCCAGGTCTGGGAAAAGAGGGTTATGGGCACTAGACCTGGCATGATAGGAAAGAGCAAGAACTTCCCAGACAGAACAGGGAGGATGCAGGAAATAACAGATCATCTCAGGCTTTGTCTCATCTCAGTGGGGGATTTATTAGGACACCCATTTTGCAACTGTATACAACAGGTCAATAGGACCATGGGCCAGATCCCAATTGCCAGATGCTTTTGAACAGACTCCAAAATCTTTTTATTTACTTATTTTTTTATTCTTCTCTGGAGTTTGGACCTTGACCAAGAAATTTGGACCTTAACAAAAAATAGACAACCCCTCATAACTTGTATGAGGGACAGATGTAGCTGCAGATGAGTGGACTAGAGCTGTGGGGGAGACAGGCTGTGGGGGAGGAAGGGTGGAGTGAGTGGGAGACTGATTCTGGGTCAGGCAACTTGGAGGAGAGACAGGGTAAGAGATGAAAAATCTGCCTTTGTCAATCTCCATGGCAGACCTGTTCAGTCTCTCCCCAGGCCTCAGGGACAGAAGAGCGGGGGAGAGAGGCACGTGAGCGGCTAATGCTCTCTAGAGCTGGAATGTGCGAGCTGAGCAAGGGATTTTTCTGGCTTGACCGTGGTGAAAACAGCCCTGTGTGATCTCTCTGGCTCAGCTGCTATCTGCATCTGGGACAGCCGGCTGGCATGATGGCTTCAGCCGAGCAATCCCCTGTGCCTCTCCAACACCGCAACGTCTGCAGCCGCGTCATCCTCCTGGCCAGAAAGATCCGCTCCGACGTGGCCAGCCTCCTGGAGTCCTATGTGAGTCTCCTCCTCCCAGGCCCATCCCTCGGCCGCTCGAACTGCGACATCGTGCCTGGCAGCCAAGCACAGCGGCACCTTGCTCTGCCACCAGCGCTGCCTTTAAAAGCAAAGGGGGTGGCTCTAGTTTGAACTCCCTGCCTTGGGTTTGGGTGCATCTTCCCATACTTGATATGGATGCATGTTGGGTACAGGTTTATAATGAACGTGGGGAGGGACTGGGAGCGGGGGGTATTCAGTCAATCAGCTCAGCCAGCGGATGGAACTTGCCAGGTGAGTAAAAGGGTCTTTGTGCAGCCTCATGAAGGTAGGGTGTAGACTGAATTCCTCCTGTGCTTTCCCCCCTCTCCCTGCTGGTAGGGAGATGAGTATCCAATGTCTCTTCCACCTGTTGCAGAGAATCCAGGCTCTTCTCCTTTGTCCTACTGTACCTCTAGTGCAGGTTCTGTGTTTTTCTAGCACCCCTGAAGCAGAAACAGAAACACAGCCACCTCGAAGGTAGAACGTGACTGATGCTTGAGGGCATGCATCACGCACACCCTTCTGGGGATTGAACTACCGAGATAAAGATTGTTACAGCCTCACCCACACCTTCTGGATCAGGGACAGAGAGGATATGTAACACGTTCCCCCTGTGCAGCAGTTGAAGCTGTCTCCAATTGACCTATCAGTGGGAGGGAACATACATCTGTGGGCGGTGTAGGAATTCGGGCAGGGTATGGGTTAAAGTTCTTGCCCTTCACCCCAAAATGCAGTGGGAGGTTTGGTGGGAGGAGGGGAAGGACCTTGAGTTTGTCTTAACAGATGCTAGAGCTTGGTTGGGGAAGATGGGTGTTAATATTCAAGGTGCCTCGGGCATGGTGTCACCTTGTGGGCGCTGCTAGAAAAAGAAACAGAGCTGATGGTTCATGAAATCTGAGTCAGTCCTGGGTCTGCTTTCCACCAGCATATTAGTGCCACCCACATCACCATCACAAGAGCCCAGGGAGCACTGGGTGCCAAGCTCTGGAAAAGCCCTGCTGTAAATTCCCCCAATCCTCTCACGTTTCTTGAGTGCTCCTGACTCTTCATCAGAAAGCTTTCCAGCAGGGATTTTCTAGCCAGCTCTAGAGGCAGCTCCTGCAGAGCTCCTGCATTTTTGCTTTTCCATTGGTTTGGGGCTTGCTTAGGAGAGGAGTGACCCCTTCATTCATAGATTCCACCCCTGGAAGGGACCATGGTGATCATTTAGTCAGACTCCTGCAAAACACAGGCTGGAGGACTGCCCCAAAATCATTCCTGGAGCAGAGCTTTGAGAAAAACATCCAGTCTTGATTGTAAAACTGTCGGTGGTGGAGAATCCACCACAACCCTGGGTCAATTGTTCTGATGGGTAATTACTCTCATCAGTAAAAATGTTCTTATTTCCAGCCTGAATCTGTGCAGCTTCAACTTGCAGCCATTGGATTGTGTTAGACCTTTCTCTGCTAGATTTAAGAGCCCATTATTTAATCTTTGTTCCCCAGGTGGGTACTTACAGACTGCGATCAAGTCACCCCTTAACCTTCTTTTTGTTCAGCTAAATAGATTTTGCTCCTGGAGTCTCTCACTATAAGGCAGGTTTTCCAATCCCTTCATCGTTCTCACGGCTCTTCTCTAATCCTTCTCCAATTTATCAACATTCCTCTCGAATTGTGGGCTCTGGAACTGGACATGGTATTCCAGCAGTGATTGTACCAGTGTCAAACACAGAGTTAAAATAACTCCTCTCCTCAAGTATCAGAGGGGGAGCCGTGTTAGTCTGGATCTGTAAAAAGCGACAGGAGTCCTGGGGCACCTTATAGACTAACAGACGTATTGGAGCATGAGCTTTCGTCATGTGATGAAGTGGGTATTTACCTGCGAAAGCTCATGCTCCAATACATCTGTTAGTCTATAAGGTGCCCCAGGACTCTTTGCCCCTCTCCTCAAGAGTCCCCTTTGTGCATGTCAGGATTGCATTATCTCTTGTGGCCACAGCCCCACCATGGGGGCTCATGTTCAGTTGATTATCCAGCACCACCCCACCATTTTTTTTTTCCAGAGGCCTCTATCCAGTCTGTGTGGCCAGTACCGCCATAGGCAGCACCTAGGGCCTGGCTTCTGTTTTTGCTGACAACAGGGCTTGAAACAGGGACTTTCAGAGCTAAACACGTGACCTGCTACATTTTCAGCTAAAGAACCAGCCTCGGTAGGTGGAGACTGTAGCAGACCCATCTCCTCGGTGGATCAAGGACATAGGGGGACACAACACTGGCCGGTAGTTACCCACTAGCTGTCCCAGCTAAGGGCTGACTGAGGCTAATGCAAAACAGCAGAAGCTAGGCCAGGGACAGGCTACCCTGTGACTGTCCCTTCTGGGGGGTTTGCTAGCAACAGTTTTGCTAACTCGTCTCCTCCTTACTCATTTCTCCATTGTTCAGATAATGTGGAGCGGCCAAGGCCCAGGGTGGTGACAGTAGCAATCTTAATAAAGCTTCCCCTTCCTTCCTTGGCGGCCGGCTTGGTGTACGAGTGATACGTGACTGACACGTTCCCCAGGGTACGCTTTGGGCTGCCTGACAGTTATGTCCCCTCAATACTCCAGCCTGGGCTGCCTTTTGTGCTGCTTTGCTGTGAGAACCGCCCCTCCAGGTCTGTTCACACCCAGCCTTTAGCATGCACCATCACCCCCAGCTGTATTACATGGATGCTCTGGTCACCACTCATGAGTTACGTACAGGGCAACACCCGCCAATTCCCAGTCGCAGACCTTTCCCCAGAAATGGACGTCTTGTACAACCCAGCACCCGCTGGATGATACAAGCTCATGGAAAGGCCGACGTTTCATCAATGGACAATGATGTGCACAGACCCTGCTAGCTCAAGTGGAGGTTCCCAAACAGTTCAATCCAAACAACACTGGTTTAGTTAAAACAGGTTTATTAACTACAGACAGAGAGAGAGATTTTCAGTGATTACAAGTAATGAGGCCTAGAAGTCAGAACTGGTTACAAAGAAAAAAAAAGATAAAACACCAGCTTATACCTAACAAGCGAAGTGAACTTAAAACCAATGATTTTTCTCAGTATAAGCTGCCAGCAGTCTGGATTGGCTGAAGGCTGCTGGCTCTTCAAAACACCCATAGACTTGAACAGTAACTTTCAATTGACCCCTCCCCCAGTTCAAAGATGTTTCCTTTCTCTTTCAAGCTTTGTAGCTGTCCTGAGTAGAGACGGGGGCGGGGGGAGAGAATTGATTTGTGTTGTGTGTCCCCTCCATTCTTATACCCTTCTCCCCTCTTGGAGGATTACCTTTAACTGGGGTTCATGCAACAGGCAGTCTGTTTACACAGAAGCTCCCAGTTGTTCTATTGTCAAATATGTAACGTTCTCGCTCACACCCTTCTTCCTGCCGCAGAATGGCCATTTAACTATGTGATTGTCCAACTGATCATGCTGATACATGGCTGGGGTGGGGTGCCAGTGTGTCTGTCTCTGAAGAACTGGTTTGGGCCTGCCTTTCTAACTCTGGAACATATCACAGCAATGTTACACAGGAGAATCTTATAACTTTACATACAATGTTGCCACACATTTTACCCTGACAACAATGTTCAGCAGATTATGAGTTTTTTTGATGATACCTCACAAGGCATACTTTGTACAGAATTTATCATAGTCTTGTTAAAAGGGTGAACGTGGGGTACAATCTGTCTCAGTGACACTGGGATTTCTCTTCTCCCTGGCATGGATTCTGCTTATCAGGAAAGGAGTGAGTGGTTAGGGTGGTGAGGGCAAGTGAATGTGTTTGGCTGCAGGGGCTGGTGAGGTGGAGTGGGTGGTTTTGGGGTGATGGCATGGGAGAAGGGGAGCTGATGAGGTGGAGAAGGGAGGGGAGTGGATGGGGCTAATAGGGGAGAGTGGGGGAATGATCTTTCTGTGACTGAACCTCCGCCCTCAGGTGGAGAGGCAGGGGCTGGACAGAACCATCAGCCTGGACTCGGTGGACGGCGTGCCAGCTGCAGCCATGGAGCAAGGGGGCGAGCTGACAGTGGCTGAGCGGTTGGGTGCCAACCTGCAGGCGTACCGGGCATTCCAGGTGCTGCTGGGCGAGGTCCTGGAAGAGCAGAGGTCTCACCTGACCCCGCTGGACACAGACTTCCACGCCTCCATCCAGTCCGTCCTGCTGCAGGTGGCGGCCCTGGCCTACCAGCTGGAGGAGCTGCTGGCGCTGCTGGGTCACGGCAGGCCAGTCTGGGAGGCAGCCGGCCCCGAGGACCCGGCCCGTCGCAGCTTGTTCGAGATGAAGCTGCGGGGGCTGAAGGTGCTGCAGGAGCTGGCTCACTGGACTGTGCGGTCCGTGCGAGACCTGCGCCAGGTTGCCAAGCACAGCCAGGGCTCTGGCACTGCCCACGGGGGCCAGGCCCAGAAGGAATGAGGCCGCCTGCCTCCCTGCCGCTGGGGTAGATGGGGCCTCCCCATCCCCCCTCCCTTCAGCAAGGCAAGAGCTGGTGGGGGGGAGGGGTCTCCAACCCAAGGGCCAGGTCTAGGCTCTGGCACAGGCAGGCATCCTGCTCAGCCTCCCCCAGACAACCTGGCCAGCTGGGCCAGAGGAGGGACCTTTTATTCCCAAACCACCCAGCTGGCTTGGGGCGGGGGAGGGGAGCAGGCATCAAGCAGCCACTGGCCAGCGCCATAAGGGCTAATGGGCTGCTGTGGCAAGAGGTGGGATGGCCAGATGGGGGAGGGGGGCTCAAATCCCCGATGTGCCAGCTCTGGCCATTCCCCCCTCCTCTTGGGATAGGAAGGTGGGCTGGCTCTGGGGTGGCTCAGCAGAGGGCAGGGGAGTTGAGGGAAGGTGGGGGGAAGGGTACGTGCGTGGCAAGAGGGGGACAGGAGGCGGCTCCCAACTCCCACTTCTCAGCTTAGAAGCTGATGGCCCCACTTGCTTGCTGTGGGGAGGGAGCTGTGACGCGGCTGGAGCCCAGAGCAGCTCCTGAGGGGTGGGGGCAGGGGCTGCCCTGCTGGGAAGAGGAGGCAGGGCCGCTGCAGGGATCCCCCACATGTCCCAGCTGCAGGAGAGGGGGAAATGTCTTCCAGGGCAGGGAGATGGAGATGGGGGGCGGTGGCTCGTCTGAGACAGAGGGAGAAGGATAGAGGGCTGGGGAGGAACCCGGAGCTGCTGCGGGGAGTCGTCCTACCCACCTCCCACCTGGTTTGAGGCCAGCTGAGGCCATCACCGAGTTCCCACCTAGCATGACGTGTCCCCTGCCAAGCCCTGAGATTACAGGAGCTCTGTTTGATGGTCTTGCTGAGCTCTTAAGGGAAGAAGGCCAGACAAGCGCCTTCATCTCACCGCCCCCCGACCCAGCCATGGAGGTTGGGGTCTCCTCTCCCGCCCCTCTCAGCCTTGGCTGCATTTAACCAGTGTGTTGGCGCTTGGCGAGCTACCCAGGAAGCAACGGCTCCTGCTTAAGAAGGGAGACGGGGGCCCAAGACCGGTGGCACTCCTGAGCTGGGGGCAATGTGCCGCTGCACCAGATAGTCCATGAAACCCACTAAGGCCAGTTGGTTTGACGTGATGCCCAGATGCTATGGTGATGGGCAGCAGGATAAAACCTATGAAAGTCAAGTAAGCAGCAGACCCTTTCTGCCTGATGCAGGGCAGGTGGCTGAAGACGCTGCAGAGGCTGGCTTGCTGAACCATGAGAACTGTCTAGCTAGGACCTTAAGCCCTTTCCAGACCCTGATCCCCATTTTCCAGGTGGGGAAACTGAAGCATGGCATTGAGCAAGATCACACAAGAAGCTTGCATCAGCCACAGGAGGGGAGCTGAGATCTGCCCACCTGTCCTGCCCCTTACCCATGTGACCCACAAGACTGGACTGATTGATCTGGCTGCTTTGGGGTCAGACACTCCCACCTGGGAGCTCTGAACAGGGAGGAGCAACTGCCAGCATAGCCCTGCTGTGTCTGTTTGGGCAGCCCTCAGGGTCCCAAAGTAGGTGTAGCCCTCAGTAATTCCATTGAGGCTCCCAGGAAAACTGTTCTCAGCCTATAACCCCCCCCCCCCCCCCCACACACACACACACCCTCCTGCATCTGCTTTGGAGACGGGACAAGAGCAGCCTCCCAATGTACAGAGAAGGCTCGACAAGCGAGTTCTGTTTTGTTTGCCCCGCTTTTCCTGACTGCCTCCTGGAACGGATGGAGAACAGGGGTAGGCTCTGGCATGAGAGATCCAGATTAAGCACGAAAAGAAGTGACTTTTATCCAGACTGTGGGGTTGGGTTTTTTTTAAGCATGCGTTTAACTCAAGCGCTTTTGCAAACAGGTGAGAGAGAAGAGCTCTGTTAAAAATAAATTCAGCTGAGAGCTGGAAATCCAAACCTGCGCCTTCCTTCCAGCTATCCTGCCCAACCAGGCGCACAACTTTGATCCTGATATTTGGAAGGTAAAACACAAGCAGAAAAATAAACTTTGAGTTGTTTCTTTATATGGAAAAACAGCCCTTTCAGGCCTTTAAATCTACGTATCTAACAAAGGGTTTTCTCTAGTTTTCATCCCTTCCAATGTGCTACCTACACGTTTTTCTATAAAGAGGTAAAACAGACCATACCGCCCTGCCACTCTCACTCTCACTCGCCCACTCTCCTCTTCCTCCTCCTCCTCCTCTCACCTTTAACCACTATCCTTCTACTGTGGCTGGGTTTGCACTATGGGGTTGAACTGTTCTATGAAATATTTTGACAGTGGATCTGACTGGTTTTCGGCTTTTTGCTTTTGAAAAATGGGAAGGAATAATTTAAACTGTAACTGTGACTGGAGATATTTTAATACTGACTCACGAAACTCAGCGCTCTGTAATTTTACAATCTCACTCCACGATCTCTGCTTCTCCTAGAGTGGATCTTGGAGTGATTTGTTTTGGCCTGTAGGTGTTCTTATTTTTTCCTGAATGTAACAAACAGATTTAGAAAGAAATTGAACCTAAATGGCATATCATGATTTTGCTTTTTCACTCCCAAAAACGTTGCTTTACCAGTTTTTGTTAGAGACAGAGTACTTTTTTGTTTGTTTGGGGATTTGTTTAGTTTTTTTGGACACACACAATATTTTGGACTTAGCAGGAGTTGAAATGTTTAGTGTAGTTTGGGGAGATCATTGCTGTCAGCTGTTTCATACTGAGGAAATAAGACCTGGAATGTAGCAAATTAAACTTTTGGTGGCTTGGGGAAAGGAAGGTGGGGGAAATACAGGTGAGCGGGGTCTCATTACCTCCCCTGGACCGGAGTGCTGGGTCTGTCTTAGCCCTCCATGTCCCCTGTCTACATGTGGGAGTGCAGAATATTCAGCCTGGAACAGCGGTTCCTAAACTTTTCCACCCTGTGCCATATTCCCAGGGGTTGCACTGCCCCATGATCACTGCCCTGGTGGGTGCTGAGGAAAAGACAAATATTTCTGCAGTGCAACCTCTCAAAACACTTTACAAATACAAGGAGTGAATCTGCTTCACAGCCCTGTCCAAGTATCACCCCATGGTTAATGGGGCAAACTGAGGCACGGAGGTTGGCAGTTGAGGCTGGTGAGCAACTCAGAGTTGGCACCAGAAGCAAATGCCTACTTCTCCGCACTAACCACTAGCCTGTGCTGCCTCCTGGATAGGGTTTGGCAGGACCTGTGCTGGCCTCTGTGAGGGAGGGAGAGCTCAGTGGTTTGAGCATTGGCCTGCTAAACCCAGGGTTATGAGCTCAATCCTTGACAGGGCCATTTGGGGCAAAAATCTGTCTGGGGCAGGAATCAGCAACCCTTCAGAAGTGCTGTGCCAAGTCTGATTCAAGGTTTTGTGTGCATTCCAGTAATACATTAACATTTTTAGAAGGTCTCTTTCTATAAGTCTATAATATATAACTAAACTATTGTATGTAAAGTAAATAAGGTTTTTAAAATATTTAAGAAGCTTCATTTAAAATTAAATTAAAATGCAGAGCCCCCCAGACCAGTGGCCAGGACTCAGGCAGTGTGAGTGCCACTGACAATCAGTTCGTGTGCCGCCTTCGGCACGTGTGCCATAGGTTGCCTACTCCTGGTCTGGGGATTGGTCCTGCTTTGAGCAGGGGGTTGGACTAGATACCTCCTGAGGTCCCTTCTAACCCTCATATTCTATGATTCTATCAGACCCTCCCTTAGCAAGGGAAGAACAGTAATTTAAAGGGACACATCCATATGTGTGAGCATTTATTTGTTAGCAAAAAACCATGCATGACCCAAGAGAGACAGGCGCACACACTCTGCTCTGTTGGGGAAGAGATATACGGGCAGGTGTATGGCAATGTAATTAGCTTTGAGCTGTTCCTCCCACCCCCAAATTACACCACAGCATCCATTTGTCCCTGCTGCCCACACACAAGAAAAAAACAACCAAACATAAAAGGAAGAGAAAGAACTGAAATGAAAGCCCCGAAACTGCTTGGTTGGGTGAGCCTGGAACATTAACCCTTAGAGTGCTCAGTTTGGCACCTTGCTCCTCGGGCTTGCTAACTCCCCCCCCCCCCCCCCCCCCCGAGCAGGGCCCATGTCTCCCATTGTCCCCTGTTGCAAACTGCCCCCTTCCCATTAAGCCACCATAGCTGGTTCCCATCTGCCCCAAGCTGATGGCTCTTCTTTTACTGGCCACTTCCGCCCCACCATTACCTCCTCCAGTTATCAGCAAGCAACTGAAAATCCTTCTGTTCCCCACCACCCAAAATGCAACCTCCATCACAGCCCCTAACCCCCTCCTCTCCCCAGCACTGTCCCAATCTTCCTGCAACCACTGACAAGTAACCCTGATCCCCCCACCCCCACCATCCCACAATCTCCCCCCAGCTGCCAAATCCACTCACTTTTCCTCCATCTGGAATCTCAGCATTGCTGTAAGGGTCTGCAGGCTCCGCCCTGCCCCACAGCAGAGGCTTGTGGGCAGCTGCTGGGCAGCACGGCAGCCCCAAGATGGTGAAGTCTTGAGCCGGGCTGAAGGTCTCTGGACAGGCTCAGAATCCCCTAGAGGCCGTTCTGGGCTGGTGGGGGTGGGCAGGATCCCCACATGGCCAACGCTCACTGATTTCATTACGCTATTTAGTACGTTCGGGCACAGTTCCGGGAGGCCCACGAGTCCCCAAGATTCTCAGCTTTCCTTTTTTTAATCACGTTTTTAATGACATTTAATAACAAATCCCTCAAAACATTATTTTAATCAATCTCATGATTTTTGATCCTGGGATCCATATGTACATGTGGCCCCTTCCCCTTTAAGAGGTAGATTTCCTTACTGCCAGACACCTACTTTCCTTTGTCCCCATTGGTGGGTGGAACAGTGCCCCCCTTTGGCTACACATAGGAACTCCCTTCCAGTTCCTAGGGGGTTCCTAGGGCTGTTCTAGACAGATGGGGCTTCTCTTAAAGGTGCCACTACCGTCCCCGGGTGCATCAGAGAGCTGCCTGAGCGCAACCTGCAACACTAATACATTCATGTGATTAAAAGCTACTGCTCCCCCAGCCTTGCCACGCCCTGTACCCCTCACCCAGGAGGTGTGAGCCTCACCCCAGGGAGAGTCCTTGGCCCGGTTCCCAGGCTCTCAAGCTGAGCTAGTCCCAAGAGACATTGTGGTGGATCCGTAGTTCCCTTGCTCTTCCGCTAGACAGCTGGGGGGTTGTACCTCCTGGTACCCCCTGTTCTTGTACCTCCGGGTGCCATAGACAGCCCCCGCGATAGCCGCCGCCAGGACAAGCGTCAAGACCACTGAGATGCCAGCCACAGCGCCCCCCATGGGCCCCGCGCTGGACTGAGCCTGGAAGAGCTGGGCCATCTCCCTCTCATCGGTGACGTTGGCTGACCGCCAGTGTCCACTGCCCTGCAGCTTCACCCAGGCCTGGCTGCCCTCCCCCAGTACCAGGATGGTCTCGGCCGTGCTGGCATTGGGGGATGGCTGGTGGAGGAAGGGCGGGAGCTTGATGGGAGCCAGCTGCTGGGCAAAGAGGCTCCCAGCCTGAAGGCAGTAGAGGATCTGGCAGCCGTCGCTCAGATAGGCTTTGTGCTGGCTGTACCCCTGGGGACACTTCATGGGGTAGGTGGTGTCAGAGTCCTGGTAGAAGAAATCCTGGAGGAGCCCAGGGCTCTGTCCCTTCAGGGGCCCGGCCAAGGGGTTGCCGGCCTGGCAGCTGAAGAAGCCGCCGAAGGGCAGGCCGAAGCGGGCGCCCATCTCGTAGTCGTCGCTCACGCACACCTTCAGCCCGTTGAAGAGCGAGAGCGGGTAGAAGTAGGGCGGGCAGGCCTGGGCCCCGGTGAGCGGGTTCTCCTCCCCGGCGCTGTACAGCCCCCCAAAGAGGAAGCCTGAGCCCTGAGGCACAGGGCCGGTGGCGGCGCACCAGTGGGCCGTGAAGCGCACGGTGGTGGAGTAGTAGCGGACGCCACACTCCTTATGGCAGCAGGAGAAGAAGAGCCAGCAGGAGTGGCACTGCTCGTGGCACTCGGCTCGGGGTTTGCTGGTCGTGCGCTCCTCGCTGTGCAGCGGGACGGGTGTGAAGCCGGCCGGGCAGGAGAAGCCCCCTGTCAGCGGGTTCTGGGTGCGGTACGGCTGGCACATCTCCTCCCAATCCTGGCCTGACACCCCGCCGCATTTCTGGAAGACACCTCCAAAGGTGAAATTGGTGCTGGCCCCCAGGCATGAGCCATCATCCACGTTGGCCTGGAAGTTGAAGTTGCTGGCGTCGGCCTTGACGCAGCCCGGGTGGGTGTTGATGGCGTAATAAAGATGAATGGCCTTGTCCACCACAGCTGCCACCCTCTTGGTTGTGGGTGCCGGCAGCTCCGGCAGGGCCTCCGGGCTGATGAAGAAGGGCAGGGGCAGGCCGGCCTTGCCGATGGCCACCAGGTGGTTGGGGATACCTTCCTGCCACTTCTGGAGCGTGATGCCTGGGTAGAAGGGCACGCTGCCCCGGCTCTCGATGCGCGAGTCCACCGTGTTCTCCAGATAGCTCTTGGTCAGCTCGTCTTGGACCTGCGCGGCGGTGCCAATCCCCACGTTGACCTTGCCGAAGAAGGTGGCGGAGGCCGAGGCGGTGATGCTTGCCTTCTCGGCCACCTTGTCCTGCAGGAAGGTCAGTTTGACCTGGTCCTCCTGGATCAGGCTGGCTCCGGCCTCCAGCCTGGTCAGAACATGGGTGCCATAGTTCAGGACTAGCAGCTCAGCTAGGTACGCGGCCGTCTGGCTCTGGTTGTTCTCCAGCTGGTTGCCGATGGCCAGGAGCTCGTGCCGGAAGCTGGGGTGGAGGGCCCCACCTCCACATTGCGCAGGTTGTCCCAGCCCCCGCCTGGCAGCACCTCCAGCACGCTGACGTTCAGGGCCCTCTTGCAAGCTTGGAAGCCGGGCTCCAAGGCGCCCGTCCCAGCTGCCATCAGCAGAGCCCAGAGCCAAGGCACCATGGCTGTGCCGTCCTGGAGCCAAGCTTCCTTCAATGGGACGCGGCCCCTGCTCTTCTTTCTGTCCTCTCCTGGCTTCTCTCTCTCCCAGATGCTGGCTTGACTCTTTCCCCAGTGAGGTTCCTTTTGCAGGAAGTCTCTGATTTTTAAATGTGCACCAAAAAAAAAAAAAAAAAAAGAGGAACTCTTAGATTGTCCAATGGCCTTCGTGGAGGCGAGGCCTCTGAGCTAAGTCACCGGAGTCATCATCTGACTTACCCTCCCGACAAAAGAGGAAGAGAAACCTACCCTTGAAAAGTTCCCCAGCCAAAACACAACCACCTCTGCACCCCCAACTCACACACCCACACACTCCCCTGCCTGTCTACACTCATCAGCCCTGCCACAAATGCTTTCAGAAAGTTCCCCGCAGCACCATCCCCTGGAAAGCAGATGAAAATAGGCTGGCGTCAGCACTTGGAATTTCCGGCCCCCATCACAGGCCAGTCGAAACCTGCCTGTGGCTGGGACACAGAGAAAAGGGGATTCCCTGCCTGCTGCAAACTCAGCCTGCCTTGGTTCTTCCAGCGGAGGAATTTCCCTAGGCTGAAGAGGCCCCGTGCCAGAGCAAAACTGAAAGAGTTGCAGTGTGGAGCAGCCAGGCCTGGAGCAGGAAGACCTAGAGCTGTGGGTTTGGGAAGCAGAGGGTGGGGAGGCATCTGGCAGCCCCTTGCTGATGTCAGCTGGTGGGGAGGGGAGGATGGAGTGGGTGGGGGGTGGGGGGGAAGCTCCTGTAGGGCTGCCGGGGGTGGGAGGGAGATGGGAAAGTGGTGTGATGTTGCAGCCTCAGGGCTCAGTTCTCCACTGCCTTGCTCTGACCCTCCCCACTGGGGCAGTGCCCCAGCTCTCCGACACCTCAAGCACAGTGCGCCCTGGGCTCTGCCTGTGGAGGGGTTGAGCCCCAAAGGCTGATCCCTAAAGGGACGTGGATAACTGGCAAAATTCCACCCTTCTCCTGGGCTGAGCGTGGGTAAAAGAGGGGTCCCGGGGAGCAGCCCTCCTGCTCAGTAATGTCTCCTATGGCTGTCCAGAGTGACACACACACTTTCCTTGTTCCCCTTTCCCCCCCCACCAGCTGCCTCTTCTTGGCTGACAATCAAGGCCTGGCCCGGAGGCCGTGGGCTGTGCCTTGGTGTGAAACAGCAGCTGGGTTTCCTTGCACACAGCTGCATGGGGCAGCGGGCAAGAGGCCCTGGGGCCAGGCCAGAGAGGAAGAACGTGGTGCAGATGATTGCTGGGGAGGTGGGCGCTGAGGGGCAGCAAGGCGGAGGGGCGCGTTGCAGACTGGCGCGTGAGCCTGGGCCCTAGGACAGCCATTGGCAGGGGATTTCTCTGCCTTGCTGATCTACTCCACAGCTCTGCTGGTGTCCCCAAGCCAGACCCACAGCCCCCTGCTATCCCAGCCCTGGGCTATCCCCACACACAGCTCTGATGGTGCCCCTCAATCCCGACCCACAGCCCCCTGCTATCCCAGCCCTGGGCTATCCCCACACACAGCTCTGATGGTGCCCCTCAATCCCGACCCGCAGCCCCTGCGATCCCAGCCCTGGGCTCTCCACACACACAGCTCTGATGGTGCCCCTCAATCCCGACCCGCAGCCCCTGCGATCCCAGCCCTGGGCTCTCCACACACACAGCTCTAACGGTGCCCCACAATCCCGACCCGCAGCCCCTGCGATCCCAGCCCTGGGCTCTCCTCACACACAGCTCTAACGGTGCCCCACAATCCCGACCCGCAGCCCCCTGCTATCCCAGCCCTGGGCTCTCCTCACACACAGCTCTAACAGTGCCCCACAATCCCGACCCACAGCCTCCTGCTGGCCCAGATCCAGGCTCCCTGCCCACAGCTCTAACAAAGCCTCAGCTGGGGCCCACACCCCAATCAGGCTGGGGCTGGCTTAATGAGGGCCCAGCTGGCCCTTATTAGAGGGCTGGGGGCAGAAGCACAGAGAGACTCTCTCTAGCTTTGAGAGGGAGGGACCTGGCTGCAGGGAGCTGAGAGAAGATACCCGGAGTGGAGCAGGGTTGGGGGAAGGCCATGGGAGCTGGGGAGCTCTGGCCTGGAAACCCCGCAGGCTGTGGCCTAGTGGAAGGACAGTTAGGTACTGGGGTTGCAGGGGGCAGCAGGTCCCAAACCCTGCTTGCCTATGATGAGCGGCTTTTAGCCTAGAGAGCAGGGGCTAGATGGTGACTGGCAGTAGCCCATGACTGAGGCAAGGTGGGGATAGAGGTTTGGGGGTTCCCCTGGGTGGGAAGATCCTGAGACTGTGGGGGTATTGCCAGGGGGCAGCACCCCAAAGGCAAGGGGTCCTGGGAGGTACATGGGGGGGCCAGTGGCAGAGGGAGACCGGCCTGCAGAGGGTGCTCTGGAGGCTGGAAATGCTAATTCCCTGAGACAACCAGCAGGAGGCGCTGCAGGGGTGAGTCCTGCACCATCACAGTCCCCGTTCCCAGCTCTGACACCACAGAGCCTTGCCTGTGTTCCCATTCCTATTCCTCCCTTAGCAAAACATGATTCCAATTCCCCCCGCCACACACACTTCCTGATTGACGGCAGACTATCAAGTAAAACTTGAGTTCTGCTTAGCTATACCTTAACCAATCATTTTTATTGAAATTTAACTAACCAATCCTAATATAATTGTTTTGATAATCATGTTACAATACATCCCACCACCTTAATTGGTTTACAACCAACAAAATTAATTAACAGCAGACAGAAACAATCACAGAACCAGGCAGAGATTATACAGACAAACAATAGAGAAGTGGAGACTAGTGATAGAACAAAGAAATGAGGATTTCACACCCCAGCTATTGGTGAGTTCTTGCCAGACAGGACGCTATCAAACTATGTTTTCTTTAAATCTTCTAGGCTCTTCCCTTTCTCTGGAGGCGATCAATCGAATCACCTTTCTAACAGCCCCAGATTGCTTTATTTCAATGTGACTAGTTTGAAATGTGAGGATGTGACCATACATTTCCCAGTTTATGGCTGCCCCTGCTGCTTAGCCAACGGCCTTAGCTTAAGAACAGGGCCTCAGACGGTCACAGTGAGAAAAGGCCCTTACACAGGCAGACAATGACTTTAATTTGTGTTTTGTACCCCTATAACTAGCTAAGTGATAAGAATACACCTACATTCTTAAAGTCTAGGCCTTTACAGGCAGGCCTGAATATCCATATCCTAACATGGTAGCGTAGCCTTGTTCTTACACTTTTCAATGCTTGTCTGGCTCCTGCTGCCAGGAGAGTCTTATTGGCTGGAACTGAAAAAAGTTGAGGAAAGGTGGTGAGCGCAGCCCTCAGTCCTGAGGGGGAAAGTCCTTCCGAGAGCCTCGGGTCAGCAACATCCTCTGCAGGCTAAGTGGCTTTGTGGATAAGATGTGGCCCAGCTGTGGTACAAGAATTGTCCAAACTCTGATGAGCAACTATGGTGTGTCTGAGCCACATCACTGCACCTGACCCCGCTCAGCTTTCGTTAAAAGACATTTGAAGGCAAAAGGGAGTTTAACTGGAGATTTGTGTGTGCTCATGCGTAGGTGTGAAGGGGGTGTGTGTGTCTAAAATGAAGCTTCCAACAGAAAAGTAAAACTCAGGACCAGATCCTCAGCTGGTGTAAATCAACATAGTTCCACTGCAGCTCAGCCGCAATGAATCCAACAAACTTCACTGATTGACACCATCTGGGATCTGGCTCATTGACTCCAGTGGAGCTACGGCCAATTGACACCAGCTGGGATCTGGCCCATTGACTCCAAAGGAGCTATGGCTGATTCGCACCGCCTGGGGATCTTTTATAAATGTGCGATTGCTCCCCTAGAACAACAACAGTTTTGTTTTAGGGTGGCGGATGAAAGTCCTTTCACCGTCCCAGTGCAGCCAGAGCCTGAATGTGGCCTGGGGTCGGTCGGGGTGGGAAGGTGGCGTCGTTAACTCAGATCTGCTCTGAGGCCTCCCCCAGAGGAAATCGCCCACCCTCCCTCCTGTCCGGTGGCCTCACTCATTCTCTCCAGCACACCCCCTGACCTTCTCGCTACATCTCAAGGGCTTCCCACGGCCCGCTGAACAACCAGGCTATTGAGTATCAGAGGGGTAGCCGTGTTAGTCTGGTTCTGTAGAAGCAGCAAAGAATCCTGTGGCACCTTATAGACTAACAGACGTTTTGCAGCATGAGCTTTCAGCTGGATGAAAACAATCTCATCCCCGCTTTGATTCAGAGACGTGTGCGAATTGCCAGTCTGCAAAGAGGTTAGTCCCCAGAGCAGGGAGCATATCAGCCTGCCACACCATGGCTTTTCTGCACAGTCTAGATCATAGACCTCTCGCCTTCAGTGAGGATGGACGGAGCGGGGAGCGTTGGTGAGGAGCTCCCCACAAAGCCACTTGTGCAGCTGTGAAAAGCTGCTGTTGTCAGCTGGTGTGCGTGTGTACTCGCTCCGTACGCTGTACCAACCCTGCAGAGAGCTGGTTTAATGGTCCTCGGTGGTACTACCCAGAAAGACCACAGACTCCGTTCGGTGGCGAAGGCACTTGGCCAGGTTTATGGCTGATGAAGCGCGGTATTAGTGCCCGATAGACTCTACATATATGCCCAGGAAAATGGGCTCAGCTCAGTCAACAGCGGGTCTGTCTGCTGCCCCCTAAGCCAGACAAAGGTGCCCCTCCTATGATTTCTCTTTTATACATTGAGACAAACAAATTACGTATTACACTGCTGGCATGTTACCAACACGTTACCAACCCTACCCAGTGCCTAGAACTTCTTGGGAGTCCCTGTGTTTTAGCAACGCTCACTGCACCTTTGCCAAGTTCATGTGCCAGACAGTGAACTTGTAAGCAAGCCTCTGCTTGATGACAGGGCCTGGCTTTTGCTGACTTTGGTTCAGATCTCAGGTCTTGCACCGGGCACGGTGCTCCACTCCGGGCTGTCTCTCTACTACAGCTGGAGGGTGTGGGATTTCCTGGGAGGCCCTGGTGTGACACCTCCCCCCCCCCCCCCCCCCGATCCTTTGTGGACCAAAGAGCCTTGGAACCTGTTATTGGGGACTGTGCCTTTAAGGACTGAGCGTCACAGACTGAAAACCTGGGTAGGGTGCTGGGAAGCTTTTGTTGCACAGCCCCTGGGCTGGAACGGGACACAGCAGGTAGCAGAGCTCTGGCAAGCCCCTTAAGCACTGAGGCCCAGATCCTCAAAGGTATTTAGGCAGTGGTGAGCTTGAGCCCCCTTAGCAGGAACCGGTTGTTAAATTTAGCAGCCCTTTTAGAAGCGGTTGTTCCAGGGCAACCGGTTCTATAAGGGCGTTATTTAACAAAAGCTCCCGCCCAAGTTCACTTCCCTCTCCTCTCCTGCTCCTCTCCCTCCCCTGCTTCCCAGGAATCAGATGTTCGTGGGAAGCCTGAACAAGCAGCAGGCAGGCAGGTAAGCTGGGGCGTGGGGGGAGGGGAGGTGCGGCTGGATCAGCGGCTCCCTCCAGCCCAGCTCCTGGTCCCGGAGCACGGCTCCCTCCAGCCTGGCACCCCGGGCCGAGCGGCCCCAGCCCGGTCCCGGCCCCCGCCGAGAGCTCCCAGCTTCGGCTCCACTGCTCCAGCTCGGCCCCCGCGGTTGCGGCTCCAGCCCGGCTCGGGCCCGCGGCGCTGGCGCTGGTTCTGGTTCTGGCGCTGCGGCTCCGGCTGGTCCTGGGTGCCAGTGCTGGGCCCATGCCCCGCGCCTCCAGCCCGGTACCCGAGGTTGCGGCACCAGCCCGGGCCCCGGGGCGCTGGCACCAGTGCTGGCTCCGGTGCTGGTCCCAGACCCCGCGGTTGCGGCTCGGGCCCCATGGCGCCGGTGCTGGTGCTGGTCCTGGCGGAGCGGCACCAGGCAGCGCTGTAAGAGAGCAAGGAGGGGGTGTTGGAAGAGGGCAGGGGAGTTTGGGGGGTCGTGGGGGCGTGGATGGGGTGGGGTGGTCAGAGGGCAGGGAACAGGGGGATTGAATGGGGGCAAGGGTCCTGGGGAGGCATCAGGAAGGAGCAGGGGTTGGATGGGGTGGCAGGGGGCAGTCAAGGACAGGGAGAAGGGGTGGTTGGATGGGGCAGGGGTCTCGGGGAGCCATCAGGAATGAGAGGAGGGGTTGGATAGGGCAGCAGGGGGTGGTCAGGGAAGGGGGGTGGAAGAGGCAGGGGTCCCAGGGGGGCATCAAAGAACGCAGGGGGTTGGATTGGGTAGGAGGCCCGGGGGGGTGCGGCCACAACCCCCTCATGGGGTGAGGAGGAGGGAACCTGTTGTTAATATTTTGGCAGCTCATCACTGTATTTAGATGCCTAACTCCCATTGATTTCAGCAGGAGTTAGGAGCCTAAATTCCTTTGAGGATCTGCACCTAAGTGTTCACTGAACACCACAGAACTGGCCCCTTCCCAGGGTCTCCCAGCACCCATTGCTCCTGGCCCCACCCTCAGGTTCTCCCAGCAGTGGGCAGGGCCGGGTTATTTAGTCCAGGTTCCTGGTCCCTTTGCAGTGGAGGTTGAGTTGTTACGTTTCCTGAGCTGATGGTTTTCCCCTTTCCCAGGATGAGTGGGGGTCTCCGCATACCTATCAGAGCCCAGGGGAACATCCTAACCCCACTTTTCACCCCCTAGGCTGCTCCCCATCTTTGTCAGAGCTCCAGGGGGTGTCCTGTCCCTACACACAAATCCCACTGCTCCCGAGAGCTTCTCCATCTCAGTGGGAGCCTTTGTCCAGGTTTCACCCTGCTCCCCAAATCACTGAGTTGGCTATCATAGGGTCTCTTGTGAGTGCTGGGGTTGCATGTACCGGCTTGAGAAGGTCACTCGCTTGTTCTTGGGCCGTACACACTGGTGTCTGTCGTCAGATGTAACCGGTGTGGTGCTCTGCTCTGTTCAGTGATGATAAAGCGCGTGTTCCCTCTGTGCGCTGCCCCTGTTCTGCACAGATCGCTGACACAGCAGACCCCGAGAGAACCCCCAGTGACCACAGACTCCGATAAGTCTTATTGTACCTTATTGTCAAATGAAGCACAGCAATAGTTTCCAGCAGCCTCTACAGGACGTACTACGAATACGTGGCCCCCGACAATGGACCGGCTCAGTCAGTGGCGGAATTCTCCACTGCCCCCTCGGCCAGACAAAGACAACCCTTCAGGGGTGCACTTCTATACATGGGTACAAACAAGTTACACCTCACTCCTGACGTATAAAGGTGCAACCCTTCTACGTATTGGGTGCTGCCTCTCACCTTGTACATGTTGGTTCAAACAAAACAACTCTATCCAGCTCCACAGCTCCTATTACCCTCCTGCCCCTGTCTTTAGGACGGGTCGGCCTGTTCCTTGTTATCTATGTGGAATGCGTTAGTACTGGAATGTTCTGGTCCCATCCTGGCCCATGGTTATATTACTAGTGCTTAGTACCTTTTAGGTGTGTGTATATTTGCAACATCAGCCCGTTCCTTGCCAGCTTCTGTGAGCAGGGCCTGCCTCTGGCTCACAGCTGAACTTTGCTTTATGTTAGCAAAGTCTTGACCATTACTTTAGTTCAGGCCTTAGGCCTCATACCAGGCCTCTGATACAAGGGTTTATGTTTCAGGGCCTCATCTTACCACAACTGGTATGTTATTGCAGGGTTTTTCTTGAGCACTGGGGCTGTAGACATTGGTTTGTTAGGCCAGGTTCATCTAGATAGGAGTACTGGGGCCCTGCACGCTGGTATGTTATTGTAGGGTCTCTCTTTAGTGCTGGGGCTGGTTTGTTTTTTGTTGGACGTCTCTCTTTAGCACTGGGGCTGTAAACACTGGGAGGTGGAGGGGGTTGTGTGTAGAGTTGCTGGAGCCAATTCTTTTAGACCAGAGAGCACTGAAACATGTGTTTTGACAGAGGGATCCGATCACAGAGGCAGAATCACAGCCAGTGAGCAGATCTGGGGACCTAGGGTTGGTCACACAGACTGAGCCACCCATCCTTAACTCTGTGCCTGAGGGGAGCTCTATGGGCTGGTTCTGGATCTGTGAAGCCTGCTTACAAGTAGTCATCTCTCTCCGTCAGCCGGATCACCGGGTCTGCAATTTTCCCAGGCCCCCTTCTCCTTCCTGCTTTACTGCCCCTCATTTAGTGGGGGATTGGTCCTGCTTTCAGGTAGTTGAAAGCAGCTATCAAATCCCCCCTCATTCTTCTCTTCTGCAGACTAAACAATCCCAGTTCCCTCAGCCTCTCCTCATAAGTCTTGTGCTCCAGCCCCCTAATCATTTTTGTTGCCCTCCGCTGGACTCTTTCCAATTTTTCCACATCCTTCCTGTAGTGTGGGGCCCAAAACTGGACACAGTACTCCAGATGAGGGCTCACCAATGTCGAATAGAGGGGAATGATCACATCCCTCGATCTGCTGGCAATGCCCCTATTTATACAGCCCAAAATGCCAGTAGCCTTCTTGGCAACAAGGGCACACTGTTGACTCATATCCAACTTCTCGTCCACTGTAACCCCTAGGTCCTTTTCTTCAGAACTGCTGCCTAGCCACTCAGTCCCTAGTCTGTAGCAGTGCATGGGATTCTTCCATCCTAAGTGCAGGACTCTGCACTTGTCCTTGTTGAACCTCATCAGGTTTCTTTTGGCCCAGTCCTCTAATGTGTCTAGGTCCCTCTGTATCCTATCCCTACCCTCCAGTGTATCTACCACTCCTCCCAGTTTACTGTCATCTGCAAACTTGCTGAGAGTGCAGTCCATGCAGTCCATGCCGTCCTCCAGATCATTAATGTCAAGTATCAGAGGGGTAGCCGTGTTAGTCTGGTTCTGTAGAAGCAGCAAAGACTCCTGTGGCACCTTGCATCCGAAGAAGTGGGTATTCACCCACGAAAGCTCATGCTGCAAAACGTCTGTTAGTCTATAAGGTGCCACAAGATTCTTTGCTGCTTCTACAGATCATTAATGAAGATTGAACAAAAACAGCCCCAGGACAACCCTTGGGGCACTCAGCTTGATACTAGCTGCCAACTAGACATGGAGCCATTGATCACTACCAGCTGAGCTCAACGATCTAGCCAGCTTTCTATCCATCTTATAGTCCAATCATCCAGCCCATACTGCTTTAACTTGCTGGCAAGAATATTATGGGAGACCATATCAAAAGCTTTGCTAAAGTCAAGGAATGACACATCCACTGCTTTCCCCTCATCCACAGAGCCAGTTATCTCCTCATAGAAGGCAATTAGGTTAGTCAGGCATGACTTGCCCTTGGTGAATCCATGCTGACTGTTCCTGATCACTTTCCTCTCCTCTAAGTGCTTCAGAATTGATTCCTGGAGGACCTGCTCCATGATTTTTCCAGGGACTGAGGTGAGGCTGACTGGCCTGTAGTTCCCTGGATCATCCTCCTTCTCTTTTTTAAAGCCCTTATGGCTACAAGGAAAATCTTACAAAGGTGATGGGTGTCTAGCTGCCACAGTTCCGTCTGCCTGAGTCTGCAGCCAGCCCGGGACAACAGCTCTAGGAAATGCGTCAGTAACTGTTAAATCTAATTACGACGCCATCAGAGCCAGATTTTCAGGTAACATGGGTGACCAGTTGTGTGGTGCACAACCACTGCAAGTGTGTGAGCAACTCAGGTTAAGTGCAGCTGAACCCTGGGCAGGCTGCAGCACCCAAGAGATTTTTGTTCTCCCAGTAACTTTACTAGGTAGAAGTTTAGTGATCATATTAGGGCCATATCCTCCCCACTCCCAGCATTGAGCCAACTGCCCCTCATCGTTCTCATGATTGCTTGTATTGCTATTGACGGGAGATCTGCTGTGGATTGAGGGGTGTGTATGGACCTGCCTTGGCAGGCTCAGTCCTGTCCCAGCATTCAGAATAAATTGCCCTGAGTTTCAGAAGTGCTGAGAACCCTGGAGTTCTCACAGACATCGGGGGAGCTGCAGATGGTCAGCATCTCTGAAAATCAGGCTCAGAGTGACGCTGGGCCAGAGCTCTCTGAGTAAGGGGCTTCAGCAGTGATTAGCGTGGGGCAGAGTAAAGAAATCAGGATGGTCATTATGGAGGCTGGAACTCTGTCCTCACCTCACACCTGTGGGAAAGACAGACCTTCAGACACCCCCTCCCGCCTGCATAACACTTTCCAGCCCAGGAGCAAGGAACCATTTCACATCTTAGCAGTAGAGGGAGCTGAAGCCCAGAAAGGGGAAGTAACTTGCCTGAAGTCATCCAGTGAGTTGGTGCCAGGGTGGAGAATAGAAGCCAGATCCCGACTCCCAGCTCTGTGCTGTGATCTCCAGAACAGCCTTTTCCAGATCAGGGTGGCCAGGAAGGACTCTAGCCATGTGCAGGAGACCCAAGGCCATTTCTTTTCATTAAACATGTAGACTAAATAATTAAATTAATAAATTTTCAAGCCAAACATGTATTAATTCTAATGAACAATGCCATATTATGCAGTATTCATTTTTGAAAGTTTATAATAAGCGAGGTGGCCTCCATCCCAAAGACCAGACTGAAATGGAAAACATATGGAGCTATACCTATCTCATCAAGCTGGAAGGGACCCTGAAAGGGCATCACATTTTCATGCTTTCAGCACCAGATATCAAAAGAGTAGTGGTAATAGTGTGGGGTGGCAACACAGCAGAAAGACACGTACCCTGTGCTGTCCTTTATAGCATGCCTTCTCACTTGGCTGTCTCCAGACACTGAAAACTGTCTTTTACATGTTCTCAGTTACATCTGCTTTGAGTCAATATGGGACCCAAGAAGCAAGCTGTTGGGAAGAAGCCCTCCCAGAAGGAAAAATCAGGCAGCGATGGAAATATCCGGAAATATTTTACGGTATATTAATATTGGCTTATTCTAAGCAGCGCTACCCCATCCCAACCTCCAGTAACCGTACAACAAGAATAGGGATGGGTATACCAGCCCCCCTTCCTCAAATATGCACACACAGAATGTAGGAAATGCTACACTGGATCACACCAGTGGTCTTTCTAGCCCAGTATTCTCTTTCCAACACTGGTGTATACTGGATCCTTCAGTAGGAGGTGTAACTCTCCCCCTCCACCCATAAGACACTTGTCATAGTCCTAACCACCTGCACCTGTGCTATTCCGGATTTCTTTTGTACATAAGCACTGTTAAGTAAGTTGCAAAAGAAGAAATGAGTTTGTGCGTTTATAAATGATAAAGAAAGCTTGAAGGGTTTTTCCCAAGATTTTTTTTCTGTTTTATTTTATGTTATAAATTCAGATCCAGTTGATGTTGGAAAACTTTGTGGTGACTGGAAAACTAGAGAAAGTAGAACATCACAAGAGCCAGGAGAATGAAAGAAAAGTAATTAATACAAAGGGGTTCTAAAAATTTCTTCCTTTATTGTTGTCAGTTCTTAACTTAAATAACTGACTTTTTGGATAAAAGAAGCCTTGTTTTTTCACCTAAGATATGAGCAATAGAAATACACATGTTGTAAGAGTCCCAGTATTTCTTCCAGGAAAGACCGAACTGTACATTTTTTATTTTTCTAATCAGGCTGCCTTTGTGAATCCTAAGGAAGCAAAACAAAAGTCCATTTTTCTAAACTTCCTCGGCAGGTCATCATTAAAACTGAGTTCTTTAAGAACTGAGGTGGTTCTCAAACTGTGCTTTGATTCTTGGATGCTAGATTTATTTTCCACTGCAGTGAGGCGGCCCCAGCAGCACAGGGAATGAGCAGTTGAATGGTGGAGTCTTTCCGTGCTCAGTGCTAGCTTTTCAACAACCTTGGATGTTACTCTATTTCTTCTTATACTTTTTGTCCCTTTCCCTGCCTCAGCACTTTCTGTGGCTCCCCGACTCCATATATCTCACAATACTTCTCACACAAGAATCTATGTCTACAGCCATATTTGAGGATTCCTTGAGCCTGGGCTGGCTTAGACTCAAAACCAGTAGTGCCCAAACTCTTCTGGTTGGGCCCCCCGCCCCGCCTTACCAGTAATGGAATCCCCCCTTTTTACTGCACAGTTGGCTCAGCAAAGGAGCTTGGGCTGGGGGCAGGAAGTGGGGATGGGGCTGAAAGGGAATGAGGGCTGGGCGGAGGCCAGAGGCAGAGCTGGGATGGGTGGCACTCTCTCCCTTACCCCCCCCCCCCCCCCGGTGGGGTCTGGGCCAGGCCTGGCACCGCTGTGCCTCCCCAAATGTTCCTCTGTGCCCCCTAGGGAGGGTGCATCCCACAGTTTGGGGACCACTGCTCAAAACACAACTTAGCTGTAGTGTGGGCAAGGCTTAGAAAGGGATATAACTGTAGATATACACACACACACAGGCCCCCAGTGCTGTCTGTCAAAAGATGGAAAAACTTAACAGTTCCCCATTTATCTTTCTCTTACTAAAGGTTCAAATGCTGCCATTATCCAAGTCCCTGTTATTTTTAAAAGTGCTGTCACAGGGACACATGAGGCTCTCATGGTTCCTTCTCCCAGCTGCTCCTAGGTGGTGGTGTGGTGAGGAACCTGTAGCTCCATGTGGCTGGGCAGAGGGCTATTTGATCAACAGTTTTGGGATGGAGTCCTTCCCAGGTATACCCACAAAAAGGCGCTATTTCAGTTATTTTTGCTCTGTTTTGTTTAGCCCAATGAGAAGAATAAGCAAAACTCTCCCTTGAAAAACCCACCTCCCAAAAGGAAGAGATCTGTGAACAGCACATCTCCTCTGGGTGACACCAGTAAGAGACAGACAAGAGAGAGCCTCTTAATCAGTAAGAAATCCACTGAAGAGGAGCAAGAATTCACTGTCAACTTGGATGATGGTGGCAAGGATCATGTGGTGATAGGCAAAACCCATGACAGCATCTACAAAGCCCTGACGGCGCAAGCAGACATCCGTGCTCTGTTGGACAAAGAGAAGGGCAAAGAGATACACCTACTGGGGAAAAAAGGGATTGAGGGGTATGTTAACTTAGGGATGCCTCTCCAGTACATTCCTGAGAATTCCCACTTTGAAATGAAATTTTACAAAGTGAATAGGAATCCAAAAGAAGGCGTGGTGGGATACCGTCAGTTTGAGAGCAAGGGAAAGAAATGTGTAATATTTTACGTCTCCTCTTTTGGCAGTAGATTGGAGAATAATGCTCGATACAGAATTATTTGGTGCCGGCAGCTTATTAAAGACCTGAGCAAGTTGTGTGTCTTTGCTCCAGAAGGGGAGACCATCAAGGATGCCTTATGCAAAGATGGCCGGTTTCATTCTTGCCTGGAGGAAAAAGAGTGGAAGTTGGTGGAGAACGGAAAGTACAGAATTAGCGATCACTGTGTTGATAATCTAGCTAACAGGTCATTTGATGTGCTGGTTAAAACTAAGCAACCTCCCAAGGCCAGGGATTGTTCAAGGAATGACCAATCCTGCATGGCCTCCGATAAGGGGCAGGGGAAGACTTACCATTACTTTAAACATATTATCCTGGACCTGTATCCTGACTTGAAGAAACAAAGTAAAGTGATTGACGAGCTCTTTGCAAAAGCCTTTGCAAAAGCCTTGGAGGAAGGGAAATCGAAGCTTTCTGTGTTCAAACTGTACAGGGAGAACTTTGGGAAGGAGACTAAGAACTCCACTCTTATTAAGGTGCACAAACGTCTTGGTGTTCTCAGTGACTCTGTGGGGTTTATAGAGTGGGCCAACAATGGAAATAATGGCTCTGCCACTTGCTTTGTCTTGCATGATAAGTACGTACTCACCTGTCATCATGTGGTAGGGGATATTGTTGGTAAAGGAGTGGAGGAGAAGGACTGGGGGTCGATAATCAGTCACTCTGCCCGTGTGACTTTCTCTTATGAAGATAAACACCCAAAGGAAAACAGGTGGTTTTCGCTAGCTCCTTGGTTTGAAATATCTGACAGGGATCTTGATTTTGCTGTCCTGAAACTGGAAGGAGATAGAAGCTCGTTCCCAGTAGGTCTAGTGCAATTTTCTCACCCATTGCCATTTAATGGTCTAATCTATATAATTGGCCACCCGGATGGGCAAGCGAAATCTGCAGATGGCTGTACTGTGGTCTCTGTATTTGAGCGGAAACAGGAGTGTCATTGTCGTATCCAGCATGGTCAGAAGGTATGCAACTGTGTCAGAAGTGGCTCAGAGGACAGGCAGTGCATTCACATGTTCACCCAAAGAAGTTTCCAGGATGTGATCAACAATCCCAATGTAGTCACCTATGACACCAGCTTCTTCTTCGGATCTTCTGGCTCACCGGTGTTCAATGCAGATGGCCAGCTGGTGGCCATGCACGCCGCTGGTTATAAATATGAAAAGAATAAGCAGCTGCACAGCGTTGTTGAGTTTGGCTTTTCCATGGTGGCCATCCTTGCAGCAATTAAAAAGAA
The DNA here is from genome assembly GCF_020497125.1 of Mauremys mutica. Classification (NCBI taxonomy): domain Eukaryota; kingdom Metazoa; phylum Chordata; order Testudines; family Geoemydidae; genus Mauremys; species Mauremys mutica. The sequence goes on from NC_059075.1 coordinate 147,250,860, forward strand.
GTATAAAGCCTGGTATGAGTCTGAGCTCCCCCCCTGTGGAAGATGCTAGGTCTTGTCGTGGTGAGCATGAGGATTTCACCAGTGCTTACACCAATGACTCAGGCTGTGGCTACACTTGCACTTCAAAGCGCTGCCGCGGCAGCGCTTTGAAGCGCTAAGTGTAGTCAAAGCGCCAGCGCTGGGAGAGAGCTCTCCCAGCGCTGTCTGTACTCCACCTCCCTGTGGGGATTAACGTACAGCGCTGGGAGCCGCGCTCCCAGCGCTGGGGCTTTGACCACACTGGCGCTTTGCAGCGCCGCAATTTGCAGCGCTGGAGAGGGTGTTTTTTCACACCCTGCTGCAGCGCTGCAAATTTGCAAGTGTAGCCAAAGCCTTAGAAATGGAAACCTTGGAATAAAATCTCCAACTTTGAGAGTCTCCCGAACGCACTCAGTGCATTTCACCCTTCATGTTGATCTCCATGCTTTGAAGTCTCCATTATTCCTGACATGAACTTTCTTTGGTTGGTGATTTCCTACCAACTGCAATCTAGTTATACCCCTTTCTGCTTTATTATTCTTATTGAAATGCCTAGTGACAAACCTTGAAATAACTTTTTATTTTTAATGAAAGGTGGTTAGTGTGATGGGGTCAGTACCTTGAGTGTGGGATTCTTTCATAAGAAATGCATAATCTTTGGACTTTGAAAGGCTGAGCTAGAGGGAGGAGTGGTTTTACAAATATCAACCATTCTTAAAATATAATGGTTATAAATATAAATATAAAGACAAATTATATAAATATATAATACAAATATTCTATACTGTTTTTTAAAAATACAAAAGCTACTTTAATGTCACATTAAATTAGCACTGTTTGAAAACGGTCAAAGGATTCCACATTAACTTGCCCCCCTGCCCCTTGTGCAAGATGTGTATTTTGTTATGCATTGAACAGATAACAATTACATTGAATAATGGCCACAGAGGGCCTGCTTTTTTTTGAAGTTACTGGGAATGGACCTTTGAAGAAAAGAGGAAAAAAATACTACATATATGCAGTATGGCAGAGGTAACACTATTGTAGAAGCCTTCATTTTTTGCCTTGTCTGACTGATTCTTAACTTCATTATTGCATTAATGTGGCCTTTTGTATTTAATTTCCCTTTCTCTCTTTAAAAAGGGGGGCTGGGTGGAAGCCAGAGAAACGCTTCTACTGAAACCATTGGGAGTTGTTGTAAGTTCTACACAGTTGCCACTATTAATTGCACTCTCCTTGAAATATGCAAGTGATCTGGTACCCTTGAAATGTACAGAAAGCCAGAAGATCTGGGTTCAATTCCCAGCAAGGTCATATACTTCCAAAGTGGCCTTGGGCATGTCACTTAATCTCTCTATGGGTATGGCTACACTATAAAATTAGGTCGATTTTATAGAAGTCGATTTTTAGACATTGATTTTATACAGTCGATTGCATATGTCCCCACTAAGCCCATGAAGTCGGCAGAGTGCTTCCTCACTACTGTGGCTAGCCATCAGCTTATGGAGCAGTGCACTGTGGGTAGCTATCCCACAGTTCCCGCAGTCTCCACTGCCCATTTGAATTCTGGGTTAAGCTCCAAATGCCTGATGGGGCAAAAACATTGTCACTGGTGGTTTTGGGTACATGTCGTCAGTCGCCCTGCCCTCCGTGAAAGCAACGGCAGACAATCGTTTCGCATCTTTTTTTCCTGGGTTACCTGTGCAGACGCCATACCACAGCAAGCATGGAGCCTGCTCAGCTCACCGTCACCGCTGCTGTTATGGGCAAGTCTCCTGTGGGGGCTGCTGTGATCCAAGTAGCCAATGCAATCGTTGATGTTCTGTTATCAAGGGGAGCATCAGAGGCTTTGAAAACCAGTTTAATGACTGGCCAGGCTTCGGTGTGACAGTTATGTGTGTTTCTCCTTGATGCAAACCCACCTCTTTTGTTGATTTTAATTCCCTGTAAGCCAACCACCCTCCCACCTTTGAAATAAAGTAACTATTGTTTTGAAACCATGCATTCTTTCTTTATTAAAAAAAAAAAAGAGAGAGAGCCCAGGTTGGGTGGGGGAGGAGGGAAGGACAAGGCCACATTGCTTATTGTAGCCACACTAAAAATCAAACTGTTTGAATGACACCCTTCTGCTGCTTGGGCCATCCTCTGGAGTGGAGTGGCTGGGTGCCTGGAGCCTCCCCCCATGCATTCTTGGGCGCCTGGGTGAGGAGGCTATGAAGCATGAGGAGGAGGGTAGGAGGTTATACAGTGGATGCAGCGGGGGCCTGTGCTCTTGTTGGCTTTCCTGCAGCTCCAGCAGACGCTTCATCATGTCCGTTTGCTACCCCGTTAGCCTCAGCATCAGTGTCCTTGCGCTTAATTAACTTTTTCCTGGCCTCTGCCACTGAATGCCTCCATGCATTAAGCTGTGCCCTATCAGTGCGAGAGGACTGCATGAGCTCGGAAAACGTGTCATTGCGAGTGCGTTTTTTTCGCTTTCTAATCTGTGATAACCTACGATTCGGGGGGGGGGGGGCTGCATGGTTACCTGTGCTGCTGAGTTCGCCACGCTGACCAAACAGGAAATGAAATTCAAAAGTTCCTGGGGCTTTTCCTGTGTACCTGGCTAGTGCATCGGAGTTCAAAGTGCTGTCCAGAGCTGTCACAATGGAGCACTCTGGGATAGCTCTCGGAGGCCAATACCATCGATTTGCGTCCGCACTACCCCAATTCAACCCAGCAAGGTGGATTTTAGCGCTATTCCCCTTGTTGGGGAGGAGTACAGAAGTCGATTTTAAGAGCCCTTTAGGTCGACGGAATGGGGTTGGTTGTGTGGACGCAGTCATTTTTAAATCAACCTAACGTGGCTAAATTCGACCTAACCCTGTAGTGTAGACCAGGGCTAAGCCTCAGTTCTTGTTGCTAAAACTGGATCCTTTCTCCCACCCTTTGTCTGTCTTGTCATTTTAGACTGTAAGCTCTTTGGGGCAAGGTCTGTCTTTTACTATGTGTATGTAGAAATCCTGGCCTGGTTGGGGCCTCTAGGCACCACAGTAATAACTTAATAGAAGGATAGACATAGTAATAGTGAAATTGTAACAACCGTAACTTAAAACTTCTATGGCTATGCATCACGTTGATTGTAACCTATAAAGCCCTAAATGGTATGGGACCAAGTTACCCAAGGGATTGCCACTGCCGCATCTGAGGTTGATAGATTGACTCTAGCTTGAGCTCCTCTCCCTACTCAGTTTAAAAGATTTCCATGAAGGCGCCTTGGTTTTGGGAATTCAGTCTTCCATTTGCTCCATCAGAGCTCGGACTTGTTAATTGTTTTGGTCTTGCTGCAAAATCTGTCTCTTTATGTGGATGTTAGGGATGGAGGGTTGGTGGGTTAGAGATTCCGTGGGCTTGGATCTGGAGTGATGGATATACATTTTTATAAGTATTTAGCTTCACCCTTTAAGTAAAGCCAACTACATGAAATGAAAAATTAAAAGTACCTAGAATCTGAGAGAGATGCTGGGAAAAATGCATAATATTGACATGAATCCCTTGAAATTAAGTTAATCTTTCTCCTGTGCCAGCTTCTCAGAGATAACAGTCACATATTAGCATGCACTAAAGTTCACATTTATGACATGTATGTGCAACCCATCTCTAAATTTGCCATCTCTGAGTCAATAGCACTTCATGCTGTGCTTGCTGGAGTAGTGTGTCCAGTTCTGGATGCCACACTTTAATAAAAATGTGATAAATTGAGGTCCACAGGAGAGCAACAGAAATGATAAAAGGTTTAGAAAACCTGACCTATGAGGAAATATTTTTTTTTTTAAAGTAGGTGTGTTTAATCTTGAGAAAAGAAGATGGACAGACCCGGTAACAGTCTTCAAGTATGCTAAGGGCTGTTATAAAGAGGATGGTGATGAATTGTTCTCCATGTCCATTGAAGGTAGGACAAAAAGTAATGGGCTTAATCTTCAGCAAGGGCAATTGAGGTTTGACATTAAGGAAAATTTTCCAACTATAAGGATAGTTCAGTTCTGGACTAGGTTACCAAGGGAGGTTGTGGAATCTGTCATTGCAGGTTTTTAAGAACAGGTTGGACAAATACCTGTCAGGGATGGGTCTAGATTTACTTGGTCCTGCCTCAGCACAGGGGACTGCGCTTAATGATCTCTCAAGATTCTTTCCAGCCTTACATTTCTGTGATTCATAGATGTGAAGGCCACAAGGTCTGAATGTTGCATATTGATCAGACATGGTACAAATGATCAGTACAGGACCAAACTAATACTCTGGCCTGTGCTATGCAGGAGATCCTACCAGATTGTCATAATGGTCCCTTCTGCCTTAATATCTATGAGTCACTTAATTGCTTTTTTTCAGATTTAGTCATGGATGTTCATTTCAACAAGGACTATTTATGTGCTAAGAATCAAGTCTATATGCTTTTTTGTGTAGTTAGTCTAGATATCTTTTTTTCCAGTGAGGGAAAAGACCCCTTTACCTTCATATGACTAGAACAACAAAGGTTTTTTCCTTAAACTTTCTCTCATCACTCTCTTTTGAGCAGAGGCAAAGCATGAGGAAATTTTTGGTAACTTATGAGCAAGTAAAAACAGGGTTGTAATGTTACCTTCTTAACTATAACAAGTTGTGACTGGGCAAATGCTAAATGGACTGGCTTGTTCATTTTCAGCGGTTGCAGATGTACCATCTTAGCATCGATCAGATCTCAGATTCTAAGGAGAGCCAGTTTAGGCCAATACTTAAACATGATGTACCCGATGACAGATGGTCTCAAGTTGCAGTGGGGGAGGTCTAGGTTGGATGTTAGGAAAAACTTTTTCACTAGGAGGGTGGTGAAGCACTGGAACGGGTTACCTAGGGAGGTGGTGGAATCTCCTTCCTTAGAGGTTTTTAAGGTCAGGCTTGACAAAGCCCTGGCTGGGATGATTTAGTTGGGGATTGGTCCTGCTTTGAGCAGGGGGTGGGACTAGATGACCTCCTGAGGTCCATTCCAACCCAGATATTCTATGATTCTCCATGTGCAGCTGGTAGTAATGTGGGTGAGTTGAGTGGCTCTCTTACTTCTGAGCCCATTCACTGCCCTTGAGATAGGGGATCTGTGCTGGCAGAGGTGCTGTTTTCTGGAAGAAAATGAAACCAAGACGCCAATCAGTTGCATGAGCCTTCGTAAATTGTTCCAATGGCGAATTGCTCTCACTTAAAAATCGGTGCCTTGGTTCCCATTTGAATTTTTCTAGCTTCAACTTCCAGCCAATGGATCTTGCTAAACGTTTGTTCGATCAAAGAGCCTGTTATCAAATACTTGTTCCTTGTGCCATGTACTTATAGATTGTGATCAAATCACCTCTTAACCTTCTCTGTGTTAAGCTAAATACATTATGCTCCTTGAATCTCAGTATAAGGCATGTTTCCTAATCCTTTAATCGTTCTGGTGGCTCTTCTCTGAACCCTCTTGCATTAGAAATAACTGCCTCAGTGGTGGGCAAATGATTCCTATATACATGACTTGTAAAGCACTTTGGGACTCTTTAGGAGGAAAGAAAGATGTCTATTAACGCAGGCTATTATGATTTTATAGTCTAAATTCTGATTCTCTGAGCAGGGGTTATCTTTTATAAGAATAATCTACAGTGCTCTGGCTCTTCCACCTCCTTTTTTTTTGCTGTAGTGCTCAGGGATCTTGGGAAGTAAAGTGTTTCCAAGTAAAAGGACTCCCCCCCCCCTCTTTTGTTTCTTAATGTATCATTTAGCTATTGGTTTTTAGCTTTCAGTCTTTATTGAAATATGCCATGTGCTGATTGATCAGTTCTCCGAAGGGACTGCACTTTTGGTTAACTGCATTAGCACTAGTTCAGTCTGAGTCTGCTCAAGCATCTAGAAACCTCTAGTTCACCATGGGCATGCTCAGAGGCATAACATAGGCATTAGAATAACCAATATGATATCAATAGTCACTTCTGTACTAGCATTACTTTATCATTAGCATAATTATCCCCAGACAAGCAATTTGATACCCACAGGAACATTTAATGACTATATATAAAGTCCTGTTGTATCCACCTCTTTGCTTCAATGCATAAGATGAGCATCCATGGGAAGGCAGTAATGAATTCCCCCCATTTGTTGCACAATTGAGCAGGTGTATTGTGGGAACTTTTCACCTTTCTTTGAAGCATGCAGAGTTTGCCATTGCTGAAGAGGGCATTTTGGACCACATAGTGCTCTGAGTTTGATACGGGGTCTGTTCCATATTGCAGTTGTACTCCCATAACCTGAGCTCGGAATATGTTGTATGTAGGGCCCTTCATTTTCAGTTTTTATTTTATTTTACTTTCCCCAGGAATTTATCAGCGTTTATTACCACAACAACAAGAACAGGTGAAAATCAATGCAAAAATTACTAATTTTTCTAGGTAAATATCAGGTTTATTTTTGGTGGATGGAAAGCCAGGGGACAAGTATTCAGTAGATTAATGCTTTGAATTCCATTCATTAATGGAACTGAACTCAAAATACAGTGCCACCTCCGAGTTTAAGAAAACAATATCTCTGTAATCCCCAAATAAAACTTTTCATGTGAATAAACAGTTTACTGCTGTAGACTTGGAACATTTAGCCTATAAATATTTACATTTATTATTTGGGCCACACCAGTTGCAGTGCATACACTCAGCTTCATCCTTGTCTCCTGGGGTTTGTTTTTTTTTAAACTTTCAAAGACTTCCTTGTGTTCTGAAGCATATTCTGATACAGATTTTTGTTTTCTTCTCATTTTAGTGTCAAATCTTTAAACCATTATCTTGAAATGTATCTGTCAGGTTCATCAGTATGTTCGGATGCACACGCACTTCAGAGCTTTTGTGCGTGCTTGTCTGTTTATTGTGTGTATATTCTACGCGAATACATAGCATTACTTCAACAGGCAGCTTTGCATATACACACAGACTAATGTACTATCCTAATATGTGTATCTCATGCAATGTATTGTATTTTCTAATAAAACAAGTTTTTTTTATATATTTGAATGTAGGGTGAAAATCAGAAAACAACCGAATAATACTTTTTATAAAACCTGGGACACTTTTGGTAAAAATAGTTTTAAACTGAAAACGAAGAGGCTTAGTTATATGTAGATGGATTTCCTAAATAACGAACGGATCAGTATTTTGTGTGCCTAGTGAGTTTGCTCTGGCTCTCAAATGAGGAGCTGCATGAAGTGAGAACCAGGACATCAAGCTCTCTACAGGGGATGACACACCTATGACTAAAAAATTAGCTTTAAATTGGGCTCAGAAATGACACATTTCTATTAAAGAGACAGTCAGGTTAAGCTTGTCTTAGAACTTGGGCTTGAAGTGAGGAAGGGTAGGGGAGTTTCACTCATTGTGTCTTTAATTTCAGTGTGCTCAATGCTCTAAGGTGGTAGAATCCTCTTTCTCAGATGCTGGCTGGTGTGTCTTGCCCATGCTCAGGGTCTAACTGATCACCAGACTTGGGGTTGGGAAGGAATTTTTCTCCAGGTCAAATTGGCAGGAGCCTTGGGGTTTTTTGCCTTCCTCTGCAGTGTGGGATGTGGGTCACCTGCTCGGATCATCTGGGAATATCTCAACTAATCAATTCCCTGCCATTGCAGGGGCCTGGGCATTGGTGGTACCTAGGTCTCTTCTGCTTTCTGCCTATGGCACAAAACAGCTTTAGTCTCCCAAGTGGCTGAAATACTTTGAGCAGACTAAAGTCATTGTGCTTAATATAAGGGTATTTGGGTGAAATCTAATGGCCTGTGATATACAAGAGATCAGACTAAATAATCTAATGACCTTCTGCTTTATACTCTGAAATCTGTGAAACTTTTAAAACATTGTCCTCTTTGCAATCCAAACATCGCAGCCTTGGGCGGAGGCATGAGAATTATATGAAATTGACTAAACTATTTTCATTTCTTAAGTTGAGACAAACGCTAACAATATATCAAGGTCAGAAGTGAATACTAGCACAACCTTATAAAGCTTTAAAAATCAATCTGAGAAAGGAAAGTGGTGTTTTTAAATATTTTTGAACCTGACCATGCCCCTCCAAAATATAAACTAAAAGAAAATTAAACTTGGGAGAAAATAAACTGGTAATTTTTTCTTGTTTTTTGTGTTGATGCCCATGTACTACAGATGTGTGTATATATACTGCTGTGTGTACCAAATACGAGCATGTGTACTTACATCTGTATCCTGGCAATTTAAGTACATTTTAAAAAACATTTCATACTGATGTCTTCATTATACTGAATATTCTTTACATGAAGGGAGAAAATAAACAAGCGCGTTGTATTTACCAACTGTTTCTGGGTTGGAGAAGGGAAGTGGGCAGAAGCAATCTTTAATGTTGAGAGACCGTGCAGTCCAGTGGATAGGACACTGGGAGGCAGGAAACATGGGTTCTGTTCCTTGGCTTTGCTACTGACCTGCTGTGAGGTGAGTCACTTCCCTCCCTGTGCCTCTTTCCCCTCTCATCTTCTGTCTTGTCTATGGAGGGTGTAAGCTCTTCGGGTAGGCACTTTCTTTCATTGTGTGTGTCCTGGACCTTTTCCTCTGTCAAGGCAAGCTCTGAAGTTAACGAGGGGCCTTTGTTGATGTGTACTCTTTACTAGAGAGGGTTCTCCTAGCCCACGGCATCCAAACAGAGCCATGGATGCAAGTGGAACCCAAAACTTTTAGGATACTGGGGAAAAATCCAGGAGATGGAGAACAGCAGTAAAGGGCAATATTAAAGCAAAGAGACGAGAAAAAAGTCTTGAAAAGTTTAGTTCCCAAATCGGACAGGTCCATTCACTTCCTGCAGGGAACTGTGCTTTTGCTCTCTAATGCTTTCCTTGTGTCCCAACTCAGTGACTTGCTCCTCTGGTCATGGAACACCAAATTCATCAACATTGTTAGAGATAACAAAGGGATACTGGCAAATTCCCCTCCCAGGTGAGCCCAAAGAGAGCTGCCTTTGCCCCTCCCCATGTCAGGGGTCCCCAACGCGGTGCCTGTGGGTGCCATGGCGCCCGCCAGGGCATATATGTGTGCCCGCCTACTGGCTGCTGGACAAGCAGCCGCCGAAAAGCGGCCGTGTCAAGAAGCGCTGCCGCATTGTATGACGTTGCCGCATTTTGACGGCTGCTTGTCCAGCGACCATGCTCCTCGGCGGCTAGTCGTCTGGTGCCCGCCCCACGGAAAAGGTTGGGCACCACTGCCCTGTGTTCTCTTCACCTCTGTTATTCAGATTGCATGGAACTCCAGACACCTCTCAGTGGCTTATAGGCCCTGTCTTTCAGCAGCAGCATCCTAACAAAGTAGGTGCTTGCATGACTAGGTGATTTGCTTATCTCTAGAGCTGGTTGGAGACTGTAGCTGTCTTGTCATTGTTGGAGGTAGAGCTGGGCAAAATTTTTCGGATGAATAGTGTATTTGCCAAAATATATAGTTTCGTCTTAGTCCCTTTGGTGCTGTTCTGTAAAGATAGCCAGCTGAACCCCCAGAATCTGATTGCACCTTTCCACCACCCCATCAGAAGGAGACCCCTTTGGAACCAGCGGTGCTGACTGCAATGTTGGCTGTATCTCAGGATAAGCCGTTGCCAGCAAAGCTCCAGTTCTCTTTCACATGGGAAGCTTAAAGACCTGATATGAAAGGGGAAAAGGAAATCAAGTCACACAACAGTGCAACAAATGCAGTGAGTGTTAGTGCCACTTACTGGTACAGCTAGGGCAAGTGGTTATTGCTAATTTTCATACCCTTGTAACATTTGCCATTACTGTGCTGTACATATGGAGCAAGGACAGAGCTCAGGGAGGCAGTGGAGATAGACCAATGCTCCTCATGCCCTAAAAACTGAGCTTACTCACTCACCTGGGCTAAAGGAGAATCTTGAGCAGTACAGGGCATATGACAAGTACAAAATTTCTGATTCCCTCCATTAGAGAGAATTCACACATTCACATTGCCCCGTTCATTGTAACACCATGGCAGAAAGTAGTAATTGTTTTCAATTATTTCAAATGAAGAAGCTTATAAACATGTAATTTCAGGTGGGGCTTAGTGTTGCTTTAAAATTAGTCACTGGGAAATTATTGGGAAGGGGCTGACGTGGAGAGGAGCAGAAATTGATTCTCCGCTGCTTTGGTGTGGGGTCATACACATCTGTACAGAGTGAGTGTTAAAATGTCACCGAATCAGCATGGGAACATTATGTTATGTGATAGATCCAGGCCAGTTGGGTATAGCAGAATAGCAGAAGGCAGATATACTGGTCACTGGATTAACAGTTTTCTGTTCCCTGACTGACCAGAGCAGGGGCTGCTCCAGGCTAATGAGAACACCTGACTCTAATTAACCTGTAATGAGTCAGGTGAGGCCATTCAGTTAATGTGCCCACCTGACTCTAATTAAGGCCCTGTTGATACTATAAAAAGGACCCCCCCCAAATCAGGTAGGGGAGAGGAAGTGTGGCTGGTTACTAAAGACACCTTAAAACACTGTCAAAGGAGCCCTAAGGTAAGGGTGAAGAGGGGAGAAGCAGGAGAGCTGTGGGGAAGTGGCCCAGGGAAATGTAGCAACTCTGGCAGTGAAAGGCTGGCTGCTAACAACTGCTACCATTAGGGTCCCTGGGCTGGAACCTGGAGTAGAGGGTGGGCCTGGGTTCCGCCCACAACCCACCACTACAGGAACATCTCCTAGAAGGGGAAGTCAGGTCCCTGTCAGGACAGGAGGCTGAACAGAGACTGTGAGACCCTCCATGCAGCCCTTCTCTCTCTAGGGCCAGGGTTAGTCTACTGAGCCCTTTTCATCATAGGCCTGCAAGGAGGTTGGTGAGAGAACTCGGTGAGCCACTGAGGCAGCATAAACTAACTGCCTAGAAGTGCAGGACCCCCAGGAGCAAGGTCAGAGCTCTGCCACAGTACTCACTGTAGAGCTCTAGGACGCAGGCTGTTGTCTTCTGGCATATGGCTTCTGATAGCACAGGGATGGCTTCTTGTGTGTGTGTGTGTGTGTGTGTGTGTGTGTGTGTGTATAGAGACTGTGCATATTACATTGTTTTAATTACAGGACTAGATTGTAACACTAAGACTAAAAGCCTTTGTGTATGTGGAACCTTTATAAACATTACATTGAAACTACTGTATTTCCTGTATGTGATAGCTATCCTATATACTCTCTTGTTTTTGCACTGCTTTAATTATGATTCTTTAAATGTAATTCTATTGCATTTTACTATGTTCTGTGTATTTTCTTGCTTTATTAAATACACTGTAATCACTTATTTCTTTTAAATAAATTTGTTTTCAAAGAATTATTGCATGTGTGTCCATCTTTAAGCGTGAGACTGTATCTGTGTCTTTCAGGGTTTAGCAAGACTGGCTTGCTCTGGGGAGCCTTCTGAAGGTCAGAGACAAGCCCCCTGGCAACACCCTTGCAATTCCTTTAGGGCAGATCACAACCTTGTTACCCTTTTGTTAAATTAGACAAAGTTGTAGGTAACGTAAGTGGCATCTAAATTTTAGAATAACAAAGTAGTCACTGTCATGGCAGCATCAACCAGTGACATCAAGCCACAAGAAGGCAGTCCATAACCAGCTGGTATATGGTTTGTTACGCTCCACATAGGTAGGATGGCAAGCTTGTAGTATTTGGGAATGTCTGCTTATGAGGTGTAGCTCCTTTTAGAAACCTGGAAGAGGCCCTGCCCCACTGGGTGTCATGTGGAAGAGAAGCCGAGCAGGGGTGCCAGTAAGTCCCTGTGAATAAAGCTTGTTCTTGTTTTTCATTGAAATCTGAGTGGTCTTCAAGTTATTGAGCTATCACCAAGCTCAAGAAGCCCCCATGGTAAAGATGTGTGTTAAACCACTGTGCCCACAACATAGCCTGAGATTCTTCTGCATTACACCAGGGTATGTGGTTCTGAGAGCGAGGGGATCACCTTACAGAGACACGTAATAAATCACAGAGGTCATCTGAAGGGGAAGATACTTGTGAGGGGGAAATAATGAGCACAGGGATGGGGGGGGGGGGGGTTAAAAAGAGCTAGAGTAAAATATAAAAAGTGACTCTAACAGGCCCATTTCCAGGTCAGCCTCTACCACCCCTCCCCTATGGCAGGGGTGGGCAAACTTTTTGGCCCTGGGGCCACATCAGGTACAGAAATTGTATGGAGGGCCGGGTAGGGAAGGCTGGGGGAGGCTATGCCTCCCCAAACAGCGAGGCACAGCCTGGCCCCCTATCCAGCCCCCCGGAACCCCCACCCCCATCCAATCTCCCCTGCTCCCCACCCCCCGACTGCCCCGACACCAGCATCCTATCCCAACACCCCTGCTCTCTGCCCCCTGACCATCCCCCCCTGGATGCCCTTCCCCTATCCAAACCCCATCTTATCCAAACCCCCCTGGTCCCAACCCCCTGATCAGTCCCCTATCCAACCCTCCCTGCTCTCCCCACCCCACGTTACCTGCCTGGGCTTGGCTGCTGGGGGTGGAGGGGGGACCTGGCTGCAGAGCCCAGGCCCCTTGACCGCCCCCGCCCCCCGCCCAGACAGCGGCGCTAGAGCCGGGCCGCCCGTGGAAAAATCTCCAGCCGCCTTCCCGCCCTGTGGGGGTGGGGCCAGGGACACGAGTGGGTTGTCATGGTGATCGAGCCTCTCTCCCCACATTGGCTGCGCTCCTTGAACGAAACCCAACTACGTGCCTGTCCCCCGGCATCTGCCGCAAAGCCGGCAGCCAATCAGCTTTCGAGGACGGCGGGGCCCAGGCCCAATGATGAGGTGGATTCGCCCCGTCCTCCCCCCCCCCCGCCATTTCCCAGTGTCCAATGAGACGTGGGCACGTGCAGCGAATCCCGCGTCTCCCCCGTGGCGGGAACCGTGTGACTGTCCGGCGGCCTCCCGCGCTGCGCAGCCGAGACCCGGTGAGAGGCTGGAGCAGCCCCCGGGGGACTGGCCGGGAAGGGGGGGCGGGACCCTGGGGGCTGGATGGGGAGAGGATCCCGTGGGGGCAGGAGAGGGAAGGATCCTGTGGGCAGATCCTAGATGGAGGCTGGGAGGCGGGTGGATCCCGTGGGGACCAGGAGGGAGGGCAGGACCCTGTGGGGGGATGGGAGGGCTGAGCAGGGGAGGGATGTGTGGGGACCAAGAGGAGGGAGGCCCCCATGCGGGAGGGATGGATTTCATGGGCGGCCAGGAGTGGGGGAGGACCCCTCAGGGAGGGTCAAGTGGGGTAAATGAATCAAAAGTCTCCTTTGCAGAGAAAACAAAGAATCCCTCCCACCTAGCCAGCTCCTCCCTTCCCTTTCCCCGTGGTATTTGCCTGCTCCACCACAGTGTTGTGTGGTCAGAACTGAGTGTGACCTGCGGCCCCCGGCCAGGTGGGATGATCCGTGGGGATTTCCAAAGGGGACAGTGTTTCCAAAAGCCTGTGCGCAGTGGTGCGCTGTTTCCAAACTCACTCTGCCGCATGTCACGGATGAAGGGGTGGTGATGAGGTGGGAGGATGAAAGGCAAAGCAGATCGGACGTGAATAGGGATTGTCCGTACTCTTTCGCAGCTGTCTCCGAACAGTGAAATCTCTTGACTCCTCGGTTTCTTATTCCCGCTTCTGAGCCAGCATGAGTGCCAGGAAGCCGCCCATCGGCAGGAGTCCAGCCAGTTCCCCCGAGAAACCTACCATCCCATATTGTTTTCCGGTAATTCACTCTTAAGTCAGATTTCCTTATGTGATGTATTATTATTTTATTAGCAGTATGGTAGCTTATAGGAGCTCCAATCATGGGCCGGGACCTTCCTGTGATAGGTGCTGTCTGCACACATAATAAGACAGTTCCTATCCCAAACCCATTATAGCAGTGGTGCTCAAACTTTTCCTGTCATGCCCCTGTAATGGAATCTGTCAGTACCCCACTCCACTACTGCAGGGTTGGCTCAGCAGAGGAGCTTGGGCTGAAGGCAGAGCTGGGGAAGAGGGAGGAGCTGGGACAAGAGATAGAGCTGGCCTGTGGGGCAGAGAGGGAACGAAAGCAGAGCTGGGCTAGGGGCAGAGTGGAGCTGGGTGGTGCTCCGTCCCTCCTGCCCCTACCCACCTCACCCTGTGGTGGCTGGCCTGGGTCCCACCATGCACCCCTTGAATGTTTCTTCATGCCCCCCTCGGGAGATGCGCTCCACAGTTTAGGAAGCATTGCCTCACAGGCTAAGTATAAGAAAAAAGATAATAGGTGTGAACAGAGGGCAGGAACACAAGGAAACAATGAGACAGTATTAATCAGAGTGATGGGCAGTGGCATGAGCACACCAGCTGTCTAACCGTTGTCAACTTCACACTTGAAGCACTGGTCTGGGGTTTGGTTTCAATATAGAGTCCTCGTCACCTCAAATGACCCTGCCATCGTGTGTGTGGGGGTGTATTATTTTGCTTTCAGGCCCTATCCACTAAACAGTGCTCTTATCTTGCTTTGGGGTAAGGTGGTCCTGGGTATGGTTTAGTTAATGGGTGCAACACAGAGTTACTGGGTTTGCAGCAAAGCTATATTAGTCAGTCCTCCCAGGCAATCCCACAATGCTAGGGGAAGGACTAGTGGGATTTGGTGTATGAGTGAGGACCAGAGATAATTTCGCCAATCGGAACATGTTTGGAAGGAGTGTTCACGGCTGTTCTCTAATCTTCTTTTCTTTATATGTTACTATTAAAATTCTGGATTTTAGGAAGGGAGCTGAGTTAGGGTTAACAGGAACAGGTGCAGTATTCTGGGATAATCACCTCTGGGTTCTTGACCAGAACTAGAGGAACCATGCCAGATTTTATACTTGGTGTGACAGGACTTTATGGGAGTGGTGTGTGAACATGCACACAGTGCAGACATGACCAATAAAGCCTGCAGTGATGTATCTCAGTACTGAGCCTTGGTGCTTTGATTTAACATAAAGTACGGCAGTGTTCTTCATTGCAAGGCCTGCGAGCCATTGGTGGCTCCCATCGACCCTAAGTGTGGGTCCTAAATTCTCTAAGCTGTGTGAGTGCGCAGCAGGCTATAAATAGCTGTGCAGCAGCTCTAAAGGGCCATGCAGCAGGGACCTGGAGAGGAGAGGAGAGAAATAGGGAACTGGGGAGGGGAGCAAGTTGAGGCTTGCAGGGCTGCCTTGGGCCTCTCCCTCGTGGCCGGAGCTCCCGTGTTGCCTGCCAGCAGAGGGGAGAGAGGGCCCCTTTCCCTGGAGCTCCCATGCCACCTGCAGGCAGAGGGGCGAGAGGACCCCTTCCCCCCAGAGCTCCGTGTTTCCTGCCGGCAGGGGGGAGAGAGGCCCCTTTCCTGGAGTTAGCTGCTGCTGGCAGGGAGAGGGCTGGGGGAGTCCTCTGGCCCCAGCCCCAGGGCAGCCTGCCTGCACCCCAAACTCCTCATCCCTGGCAGCACCCCAGATCCCTAACCCCCAGCCAGAGCCCTAGCCCCCCACATCCCAACCCTCTACCCCAGCCCTGAGCCCTGTCCTGCACCCTGAACCCCTCATCCCCAGCCAGCAGCACTCACCCTTGCACGCCACCCTCTTCCCTACCCTGGGCCACCTCTCACTCTGAACCCCTCAGCCCCACCCCATGTGGCTCTCACATTGAAGGTTTTTTGCCAAAGTGGCCCTCACTTCAAAAATAGTGAAGAGCACTGACGTAGGGCTACAAAAGGGAAACTGCAGCTGTTGTCTATTCACACTGTTTTTGTTGTTGTTGTTGTTCAGTAAGAGAATGTGAAGGGTTCAAACCCCCCCACGCCAAAAAGCATGAGATCCAACACTGGTGCCAATGCTCTGAAAGACATTGGTAGTACGCCGATGTCTACTGAGAGACCTGGAGCCCAAGACCCTGAATCCATTGCCAGTGAGGACAGAGAATTCACTATTAACTTAGGTAAAAATGGAGTGGAGTATGTGGTGAAAGGCAAAGCCAATGACAGTATTTACAGGGCTCTGATGGCTCTGAAAGATATCCGGACTCACATCAAGAAGCAGCAGGGCAAGGAGATGCATCTGCAGGGGAAGAGGGAGATTAAGGGGTTTGTGAACTTGGGAATGCCCCTCAAGTGCCTGCCTCAGAAGTCCCACTTCGAAATGAAGTTTTATAAAGTGAAGGGAGACCAGGGAGGTGGTGAGCAAGGATACCGCCAACTCGACAGCACAGGGACTGAATGCGTTGTATTTTATATTGCACCCATTGGAAAGAAAGGGCCTGATGGGGCACAAATTCAAAAAATAATGCGCCAGGAGTTTATAAAAGAGCGCTGCAAGATATGCGTCTTTGCCCCGAAAGGAGAGACCATCAAGAATGCTTTGTGCGAGGATGGACGGTTTCTGCCCCTCTTGGAGGAAAAGGAGTGGGATCTAATGGAGAACAACGAAACATTATACAATAGTCACTATTCTGTCGATGACTTAGACAGTCGGTCATTTGAGGTGGAGGTTGTATCTGAGCGTGCTGTTAAGGCAAGGAATGAGCAGCGTGGTGGGGCCGCTCGGGAGCGACAGGGGGAAGCATTCTATCAATTTGAAAAAGCTCTTCTGGCCCAGTATCCTGAATTAAAGAACCAAAGTGAATTGATCAAAGAGTTCTTTGAAGAGGAAGTTACAGAGTCAGGCAAACATGTCAAAGCTCTGCTGGAATTGCATAGAAAAAATTTTAGTAAGGAGGCGAAGAACTCCACTCCGGTTCGGGTGCATAAACTCCTTGCTGGACTCAGCAACTCCGTAGGGGATGTAGAATGGGACTACAACGGAAACAGGGGCTGTGCCACTTGCTTTGTGTTATGTGATGGGTACATCCTCACCTGTCATCACGTGGTGAGAGATATAGCAGGACCAGGAGTTGAGGAGCAGCACTGGGCAGAAATTAGTCAGTCTGTCAAGGTTTCCTTCTCTTATGAAAACAGTCATCCTAAGGAAGATGATTGGTTCTACGTAGAGCCTTGTTGGGAAGTCTCAGACCGGGCTCTTGATTACGCCATCTTGAAATTGAAGGAAAGGAGCTCTAAATTCCCAAATGGGTTGGCAAAATATATATCTTCACCACCATATAGCGGCCTGATTTATATTATTGGCCACCCAGATGGAAAGGAGAAGTCCACAGATGGGTGTTCTATAGTAACTCCACTTGAGCGGGGGTGGCGATGCATTGAACGCCTCCAGAAAAGGCAGGTGGAAGGCCACAGCAGTACCAATTGTGGTACCATCTCTGAGAGCGGAAACAGCCAATGCATCCACATGTTCACTCCAAGGAGCTTCCAGGAAGTGACTGCCAATCCTAACGTAGTCACCTATGACACCAGTTTCTTCTGTGGCTCCTCAGGCTCACCTGTGTTTGATGCGTCTGGACGCCTGATCGCCATGCACACCGCTGGCTATTTGTACAGTTACTGTAAACAGGAGCACAGCATTGTTGAGTGGGGCCAGTTGATAAAAGTCATTTTGTCTGATATCAAAAAGAAGAATCCAGAGTGGTATAAGTCTGTGCTCGAAGGCCATCTGAGAGATACTGGTGGCTCTGAGGTCACTGCGGAGGTTCTCCATAATAACCGTGAGGGAGCCCTCAGTGCTGAGACCAATGATGTGAAAATGGAAAGTGACAGCGACTTGGAAAATGAGACTTAGTGGCAGGGTTAATTCCATCTCCGAGACCCATTGCCTGAATCCTTGCAATGCTTTTCCAATGCCATCTCCCAATGGCTGGTGTGTTGGAACAATTTTATCTCTGCGTTCCATAACCTTTGTCATCCGACTTATTTTTGCTTGGCAGTTCCCATCAAAATTGACCTGTGGACTTACCCACCCATAAAATCCCCATTCAGCTGACTTGGCTTCACTTAATCCACGTGAATGATCACTTGCACCTTGGAAGGTGGTGGTGGTAAGAAGAGACCCATACCTTCATGGGTCCTGTTCCATCATTTGGGCTGTGTAACATGCATCTTCACTGCCAAGAGATGCAACTAATTAGTGGGCTGTTAAAATGGATTCTGTAATTAAGCAATCTTTTAAAATACAATGTTCTGTCTCCCACAGGAAGAACCTCACTCTGAGGCCTTTGTTTCTGGTAATGAAGCAACAGGGTCAGAGTTTCAAATCAGGGAAATTTTAAACCAGAAATCTAATCCAAAAATGTACGATTTCTTAAATTTTGTCCGTGTCTTATTTTTTAAACTAAGTCATGAAAATAAGTGTTATAAAACCTTAACCCAATCCATAGTCTATCAGGGAGGGATTGAACCATACTGCAGGGTTTTTTGTTTCATGCTGAGGTTTTGTCTCCACAAAAAAGTTGTACCAGTTTAAAGGTGTGAAATTAAACTGATTAGTTCACACAGAGATCTGCACTAGTTAAACTAAATCACTTTCATTTCACATCTTTGTTTTAACCGATGCAACTTTCTCATGGCCTCAAAACCAGCTGAGTCTTTACAGAACTGTTTCATCTGGCAAACAAGCTTTATGGAGAATAGAAACTTTGTGGGTTAAGAGGAAGCAACTAATAAAACAGTTGCTTTACTTGATTAGAATGAAAAGACCCCGGGACAGCAGCATCAGTTTACCCAGATGTGGTTAATTTGACTCGCCGAGATTGAAAGGTGAACTGCAAACCACTTTTAAAACGGTGCTTGTGCTGTCTAATACCTCCAAGAGGCAAAAAGGTTTGAAAGTTCTTACTTTGTGTGTCTTGATCTCTGCTATGTCTCATGGAGCTTCATTGTGAATTCTCGCTCCTTGACTAAAAGGGTGAGGGTGTTGAATCTTCCTTTATCCAAAATGTTAATCAGTCATTGAAGTTAAATAGGTGTAAAACAAAACCCAAAGCTTTAAGCAGTCTGCACTTTTACAGCACTTTTTTTGGAGCAAAACCAAGGATATTAGCCAGGCTATCCTAACTAAAATCTGTCCTTGATAATTAGATTTTAGCAAATAGGAAGGAAAAACCTTGTTTTTCAGTCAAAGTTCTTCATATCTCTTCCTGTACGTTGTGCTGTGCATTGTCCCTGTTAAATTGTCCCTAGCGGTAACGGTGTTTTAGTGGTAGGCAAGCGATCCCTATATATACAATATATAAAGCAGTTTGGAAGGGATGAAAGATGCATGTAACTATAGGCTTTATAGCTCTGGCATTTTAACCCTTTCTCCTTCTGCCTGTGGTACTCACAGGTGATGGATCTCAGGACTAAGTATTTCCACGTTGCTTTCTCTTGTAGTCTATCATTTGGCTAATGACTTTGCTTTCCATCTCTACTGGGAATAAGCACTCGGGAATCGGGCTTGTCAGGAGAGAGGAAGTCACTGCACTTTTTATTAGCTGCACTAGCACTTAACTGACTCTGAGTCTGCTCAGGATTCTGGAATCATCAAGTTCACCCTCAGTACGCTCAAAGGAGTAACACAGGCATTAGCAGCATCACTTCCATACTAACACTACATTATCATCAGTGTAACTAGTAATTTATCCCTAGCATTACAAGCTCACTGGCAATATATAAAATCCAGATGTCCGAGTCCCTGTGCTTCAGGGCGTGAAATGATCACCCATTGGTGGGGTCTGAGAAGGAATTTCCCTCTTGTTTGACACTATGGGGTTGGCAAGGTGCATTATGGGGGCTTTTTGCCTTCTGCTTAAGCATCTAGCGTTGGCCACAGATGAACTGGGATTCTGAACTAGATGGACCAATGCTCAGGTTTTATAGGAAATCTGTTCCTCTTTGCTGTTTGTTCTTTCTTCCAAAACCCCAAGTGATGGGTTATAGTTGGATTGAATTTTATATCTAAACAATCAGTGTTTTGTGTGTGTGGCTGAGGAAGAGATTTTTCTGCCTTGTAGACTGGGAGTTGCATGAAATTTGAGTTGGTGCAGCAAACTCTACATCCAGGGAACGACATGCACACTTATAACTGAAATATTGTCTTTAAACTGGGCCACAGAATGACACATCCTTCTTCAGTTTAACCTGACAAGATTCCTTTTTCTCTCAATGCCTGGGGGAGGGGGGGAGTTTCCTGCTCTTTTTGTTCTTGCTCCTGTGAGTCGTTTTAAAGTAAACAGTGCACTACACTGCTGGCAACCCAGAGGTTGCAGCCTTATGCTACCTCATATGAACTGCCAAGTGCAAGTTTGGACAAGTTGAGACTTACACAAAGAATACATCAAGGTCATAAGTAAAAAAAACAAATCACTCATCTATTTAATCTCTAAAATGAAGTTAGTCACTAGATAAAGGAAATAAAGGCTGTTGAATCTGAAAATGTCTCTTAAAAATTCTTAATGGGATAAAATTTGTTCACATCTGTGTATTGATGCTCATGTACCAATAGCTATGCAAGCTGTCAATCTTTAAATAAATGTTTTAAAATATCTCTCATGTTGATGTGTTCATTGAGTTTTTATTAAGCCAGTAAGAAACCTCTACCATTTAGTATGTGTATTGGGGACGGGGGGGCGGTCAGGAGTGGAGTTGGGGGGGTTATCAGAAGTTGCAGAGTCCAAAAAGCCTCCAATGGTATCACCTTGTGCTGTGACCCCTACAGTCAGCAGCACCCAAGCCAGCTCAGCGCACAGATAAGAAGTCTCCAGAGAAAATCACTGTGCTGTAGGAAGCGGTGTCATTTCAGTAGGTGGAGCTCTTCTCCCTCTGTACTCAGTCAGTCTTGAGAGCAACACAGCTGCAGGGAGATTACAGCCTATGGCACTTTAACCCTGGTGCCCCAGGCAAATCCCCCATTGGGTCATAGGTCTGCAAAGCTCTGCATGAAAAGGCTTTGCCAGTGAAAACTTGCCTACCAGCGCTGACTCGTCCCTCTTCCTCGCTGGCTGGAGATCTCATGGCTGCACCAGTCCCCCGCAGTGACTGGTAATCACACACAGCGCTGTGCTGGGTGTTACTGATGGCCAATGCCAGGAGCTCCCTGGCACAATGGCCAGGACACTGATGGGTATCCGTGCAATCCCTCCAAACACGGCTCTGCCTCAGCGTCACGGAGCTCAGCGCCGGTCGCTAGCTTGCTGCCTTATCCTAGCCCATGTGCTCAGGACTGTATCGGTTTCATTTGAGGAGGGAAATGGAGTCACTTGAATCTCCATGCAAGAGCCCAATGATGCCATCTCCAGCTGTGCATCCACGAGAGGGCCTTGTCTAGGGTGACCAGATGTCCCAATTTTATAGGGACAGTCCCGATTTTTGGGTCTTTTTCTTATATAGGCTCCTATTACCCCCCACCCCTTCTCCCGATTTTTCACACTTGCTGTCTGATCACCCTAGGCATGTGTGCCAGCCAGGTCTCTGCTCTCAGCCTGGGGGGCAGGGGCAGCTGTTCTGTCCAGTCGCTGTCTCTCTGGGCGCCTTGCCCCTGCACCAAAGGCGTCGGCTCAGCCCTGAGAGCTGTGCTGTGCCAGTTGCCAGGAGTGCAGGGAGACATTGTGACCACAAGGGGGAGATCCCAGCTCTGCTCCTGAAGCTTCGAGGCACTTGGGCATCGGTCCCAGACTCGTTTGTGTCCTCCTCAACTTGGGCACTGGACCAGATGCTCTGTGGCGAAACCGAAAATAGACCTGTCAGCTCATCACGAGTGGTCCCCAGTGCTGTGCCAGGATAGGGATGTGAACCCTGCGGTCCTGGCCAAACTCCAGTGGGATTGGGTCAGTGGGTCTTAAACCCCACCCCTGCAACTTCAGTTCACCATGGGATCCCTTCCTGATTCCTGTGCTAAACACCATGTGTGTGCTCTTCCCCAGAGGTGGCTGCATCTTGGCACTGGGGGAAGCAGCCCCTGCCTGTAGGTTATATCAGTCTGGGTCATTCAGGGAATGTAAGACCTTTGCCCTGGGTATTAACCCTTGAACCCCAGCTGGTGTGACCCCTGGCAAAAGCCTGACATCAAAGGGTTACCTCGCTCCTCCCGAGTCTGAGGTCCCTGCTAGTTCTCCCCTCCCTGCTCTGTCCTTGCTCCCCAGCCCTGCCCCTGCCTCAGCCTATTGACTGGTGTCCTGCAGCTTCCCAGCACAGAGCTGCAGTGGGAGTAACTGCTCAGTCCAGAGCGATGGGCCAGGCAGCCAGGGGCTTCTTAGGCTCCCGCTGCCCATTAGCTTCCTCGGCTTCTGCCCACCTGCTTATCTGTGGTGAGGGCTCTGGTCCTCTGCCACTTCACTCCAGTGTCCTGACTACGCCCCAGCTGCCCTTACCTTGCTGATCTCTGCCAGCTGCTCCCCATTCACCCCTCTGCCCAATTACTCTTAAATCAGGAACAGAAGAGAAACGAAGGGATTTTTTTCTAAACAGGTCTGCCCTCTAATTACCTTTTGCCTGGGCCTGGAAAGCCCTAGCAGCAGCGGGCTAAGCGCAAGCTCCCTGGCAGTTTGCTTGCTGGAAGGGCACAGAGGCACCCCTGCTATCTCGGCAGGAAACTGTTTTCTGGTGCCAGCCAGAACAAACTGGGGTTTGACTGTATCCATTGGAAGCTCACCGGTTTGACGAAGCGTAGGATCCTCAGGATCTCTGCTCGTTACCAACCATTTTCCTTTCATTTCTCTTTGCTGGTGCTCCAGGCACAGAGGAGTAAATCTAAAGGTTGTCTCGTACTAGAACTTTTAACTGAGCTTGTAGCCAGCCGGTTGGCTCTGAGCGTAGTTTGTGCCTGCCCTTCTCGTGGTGAGCACAATGGCATTTTTTTTTTTTTTTTTAGTTAGAAATACACATTTTATTTCTATGTGTCAATAAAAAAAGTCCCACATTTTCAGATCACAGGATGCAAATGCATACAACAAAAAAAGTTGCGCACTAATCTACGAATGTGATGTCACAATTTAGAAGATCCCAATCCAGGCCAATTGTTATTTGATTGAAATACCCTTCTAGGACTAAGCCCTTACCATTTACATCAGACACAAAATCCCTTATAACAACGTAAACAAAATAACTTTCTTCCTAAAAGGTTAACTTTGAAATTTCAGTCCATTCTTACAGGACTTGCACTCCTCCTTCGAGGGCTTCCTGATGGTGAACGACTTCTCTTTGGAGATGGTGATCTGGACTTTGACCGGCTGCTTCGTGGCCATAAAGCAGATCTGGATCTGGATCTTGATCTAGATCTTGATCTTTTTAAAGAACGTGATCGGGATCTACGGGGTGAGGCTGATCTAGATCTACGAGGTGACACCGACCTCGATCTGCGAAGGGAAGCTGACCTGGATCTCCTACCACGGCTTCGGCTGCGTGACCTAGAATACCTTCTTCCT
Source organism: Mauremys mutica (assembly GCF_020497125.1). Lineage (NCBI taxonomy): Eukaryota > Metazoa > Chordata > Testudines > Geoemydidae > Mauremys > Mauremys mutica. Next base: position 147,274,147 of record NC_059075.1, read on the forward strand.
CTGGACCTTGAATGAGATCTAGAACGTGACCTGCTCCTCCTCCTCCGGATATAGCGGTGGCAGTCATAAGCATAATGACCCTTGTCTCCACACTCGTAGCATCGGTCGTTGGGATCGAAGGGGCGCCGCGCGGGAGGCCTGTCGTAGCGCGAGCGGCGGGGCATGCCCATGGACAGCTCCACTCTCACCCGCGAGCCGCACAGCACCTTTCCATCCAGTCCGAGCACCGCGTCTTCCGCGTCCCTGGGGTCCTCGAACTCCACGAAGGCGAAGCCCGGCGGGTTCCGCGCGATCCACACGGTGCGCAGGGGCCCGTAGTAGCTGAAGGCTCGCTCCAGCTCGCCCTTGCCGGCGCCGGTGCCCAGGTTCCCCACGTACACCTTGGTCTCGCCTCCATAGCGGCCGTAGCGAGACATGGTTCCCGCGCCAACCGCCACCGGGCAGCTTCTTGCAACCAGGGCCTAATACTGTCTTAGCTGTACAGAGGGGAGGGGAGTCTCCCAGCTGTGCCCCTGTCACCGAACCAGCTGAGCTGTCTTTGCAGTACTGTGTCCCAGAATGCATTGCCTTGCCAGTGCTGCTCCACGTCCTGTGCAAACTCTATCCCCTGGCAAGGCAGCCTGGGAAAATGGCCTGGATTTCCCCCGCAATTCAGTGGTTCAAAACACAGTGTGGGTTGATGGCAGGGTGTGCCATGGGACAACCCTTGCTGTGCAGCTGCAGCCCGGTTGTGTTGGTAGCCAGGGCAAAGGAGTGTGTCCCAAACAGCTTATAAAAACGAGGTGGGGCTTGTAAGGCCAAGTTTGAGTATCTAGTGATTTGGAGGGGGCCTTAATCTCAGGGATGCCTGGAAAGGGAGACTCCCCACAAAGGCCTGGCTTCCAGTGAGTATCTCCAGCTGACAAACCCACCTCCCCCATCCCTTGGAAACTGTAATCGCTTCTGAAAACCATGGCTGTAGCGTAGACGGATGTGGAACCAGCCAGTGAGTCTATACAATGGTCACTGGCACAGAACCTCTAGGGTATGTAGGTGCCTAACTCCTCTTGAAACCCGTGGGAGTTAGGAACCTAAATATTTTTAAGGCTCAGGGCCTTTGTCCTCCCTCTAAGTCTTCTCATTGCTTCCAGAGGGCTTTGGCTCAGGCCCAGTAGGGGAGACCCGCAGGCCTGAGTGTTAGCAAAGGGCTAGTTCTCACTTTAGAGCTACAATGCTTGCCTGCCTGCAGACTCAGGACTACGGTGCAGCAGGCTCATGGTTCTAGAAGTTTCCTTACAACCAGAAGAGCTGGTAACTGTAAAGTGAAATCCTAAATCCTGCAGCCTAGCTATGGAACTTATCTGGGGGGACCTGGCATGGGCCGGGGGGGGGGTGTGGATCCAGAACCCCTGGCCTGAGGGGAGAGGCAGGGAAGTGCAAAGCCCCTACAGTAGAGGGGGATAGGTGGGTGGTACCCAGGGAGCTTGTGGAGGAAGGGAGAGTCAGGAGCCCCATCCCTGGGGTGTGCAATAAGCTCAGCCGACAGCCGCTATGACGTGTGGCACAGCTGCAGTACTAGCTAGGCCACTGTTGCAGCTGTAGTGTAGACATAGCCTAAGAAGGCCCTACACTGGAATGCTAAACTAGGCAGCACCATCTGTAACATCCCTTCCCTGAGCCTATACCAGCCATGCCTGGCCATGTATTCATGTCCCTTAAAGGGAACACATCTTTGGTAACGCCTTCTCTGATGGAAGCTCTGCAGCCAGTCCGTATCTGGTACAGGAGCCTGACCTGCTAGGAGCAGCCCTGCAACCTACCGGGCACAAGGTGTACATGACAGGCTCAGCTCCTCAGAGGTATTTAGCTGCCTGAGTCACCCTAGGCCTTGGAAAGAGTCCAGAGCAGAGCTGGGAAATGAACCCAGACACTAAACCCACTGGAAGGATGTTAGGCCTCAGCGCCGTAGCTAAGCACTTGCTCATGTCACATAGCGAGGTGTTCTGGGGGCACCTAGGAGGGTGGTGAAGCACTGGAATGGGTTACCTAGGGAGGTGGTGGAATCTCCTTCCTTAGAGGTTTTTAAGGTCAGGCTTGACAAAGCCCTGGCTGGGATGATTTAGTTGGGGATTGGTCCTGCTTTGAGTAGGGGGCTGGACTAGATGACCTCCTGAGGTCCCTTCCAACCCTAATATTCTATGATTCTATGATTGAGCTGGTTCGTGAAGGAAGGGTGAAGCTGAGATCTTAGCTGGCTCCGACCTAGTTTTCAGGGTTCATCACTAGCTCCACAATAATGATTTCCCTTTTTAGGTCAATGATAATGAATCCAAGAAACTTACGAGGTGCCCCTGCTGGGGGTTGTGGGAATTTCCTAGGAGTATGAGAGCAGCCCCAGCTGTGTGACTCAGAACATTCTAACTTGGCTGGGGCAGCCCCCCGCTACTGTGAAATTATTGGGCCCTTGGCTCCTGGCTTGGTGTCTCAGGACTGTGGGTGGCAGCTGTAGCGCTGCTGATTGCTCCCATCCAGCTGGCATCTGCTCTCCCAGCTGCACCTATCACCGCTGTGCTAGGGAGTTGCTGGGCTCCATGCTGCTGGGAGTGGGGGGGGCCTCTCTCATGTGTAGGAAGCGGGAGGCTCTTGGGCAGGCAAAGAGGAAACCGGGGCTGGGTCTCCTCCCCATGGTTGGGGGAGATCTTTCTCTGGGCAGCCAGCCCTGTTGGTTGGAAGAGATTGGAGACTCGTTCAGCTAAATGGGGGGCAGAGGAGGAAGGGGAATCAGTTGGGGGGGGGGTAGCAGCCAAGAGTGAGCAGGGTCGCAGTTAGGAAAGAGCTGAGACACTTAGGGGACAATTTTCCAGCCATGCTATAACCCTAGCATCCCCAGGGAACTGCCTATGTCTTGGTGAGGGGATGCATCTTCTCGACCCAGGCAATTCCCCTCTGAGGAGTGTGATTTTTTTTTTTACCTGTTTGACTCAAAAGCTAAGCAAACAGCTGGGAGAAACACTCCCTGTGTGAAAGGGGCCTCAAGGTTTCAGGGCAGGCTGGCTGCAGTCAGGAAAAGCTATTGCAATTCACAGACGAGTGGGGCAGTGTGCTGTATGCATAACCCAGGCTAGCGGCACTCTGTCTTCCTCTAGTGGCGACCTCACTTACAGAGATTTATGACTTCTACAGCCTTAGGGCTGCAGGAGCCCATCCTTTAGCTCAGGCAATCAAAGCCCCTGCTTTATAGCTGCCCAGAGTCACGGCGACTCATGGGTTCAAACCCTGCAGCGGAGCTATCTAGGGTGTCACTGCAATGCATGCGATAGGTGAGACATGCTGGCTTTGTGGCTGTTACCAGGTGTGAAGGGCAACAGGGACAGGAATGGGTGATTGTTGCTGGTGGGTTGAACCTTCCAGGTTCCAGTCACTAAGCAATGGTCACTGTTCCCCTTGGGCCTACGCCCAAGGTTCTAGGAAGCCAGCTCCAACGGAATGACTCAACGCACAGGGTTGATACTCAGGTCTCTTCTCAGTAAAAGCCAAGCCCAACGGCTCTGGCTGTGGGGATCCTGTTCCTTTGCAAGGATTTGCACCACTGGCAGGCTCGGGTCATAAAGACCCAGACACCTGGCTAGCAGTTGCCTATTAATCAGGGTTTGCAGCTGTTCAAACCGGTTCTGGCTGTGCACAGCGCTCTGTCTGCAAACACCAAGCAGATTGTGTTGACAAATTCTAAGGATGATTAGGAAGGGGAGTGCTGGCTGGGAGGCAGCCAACAAGCCCTGAGAGCTCCTTAAGGGAGTTTCTAAAAGGGATCCTGCCAGGCTAAAAAAGCCACAGGTCTGATTTCAGAATTGAGTTAGGCATACAACTGCAGAGCCACGTGGGGAAGGCCCGGGCTGGGATAGCAGGGGGTTGCAAGTCAGGATCAAGGGGCACAAGCAGAGTTGGGGGGGTGCAAGGCTCGGATATGGGCGGGGGGGCTCAGGTTGGGGCTGAGGAGTTCTAGGGGCAGGGCTGGGATAGTGGAGGGCTCAGGGTGGGGTTGAGGGGCACCAGCAGGCTCTGGGGGGAAGGGCTGGGATAGCAGGGGGCTGTGGATTAGGATTGAGGGCAGGGCAGATGCAAGGATGTTTCGTGCCCTAGGCGAAACTTCCACCTTGCGTCCCCCCTCCCCCCTGCAGCAGCTCCCCCCCTCTGCCCTGTGGCGCCCCCACCCCGCAGCAGCTCCCCCCGGCCCGGGGAGCCGTGCGGCAGTTCCCTGCCCCAGCTCAACTCTGTTCCCCCTCCTCCCAGAGCACGCTGTCGCCACTCCACTTCTCCCACCTCCCAGGCTTGTGGCGCCAATCAGCTGTTTGGCGCCGCAAGCCTGGGAGGGAGAGAAGCAGAGCAGGGCAGTGTGCTCAGGGGAGGAGGCAGAGCAGAGGTGAGCCGGGGCGGGGAGTTCCCCTGCGTGCCGCCCCCCCTTACTTGCTGCAGGTGGCCCTCCCCGTGCCCCTCCTGCCCCAGATCCCTCCGCCTAAATGCCAATGATGACCGGGGCGGCCGAAGATCCGGTCACCGCCGAAGGACCCGAAAGGCTGCCCCCCAAATGCTAGTGCCCTAGGCGACTGCCTAGGTCGCCTAATGGGTTGCACCGGCCCTGACTGAGGGGCAGCAGCAGAGTTGGGGGCACAAGGCTGCGATAGTGAGGGGGCTGCAGGGGCGGGAGCAGAGCTGGGGGTGCAGGCCTGGGATAGTGGGGGGGCACTGTCCCAGCTGTGGGGGGAGATCTTCCAGACACCCTCAGGCCCACCCAGGGCCTGGAGCTTCCTTTTCTGGGAGGACCCCACGCCCCCCTCTTTACACCAAAGTGCTGATTAAATGGTTTAACCCCCCAGGTGAAATCCCCCTCTTTTGGGGTGAGATGGTTCAACCCAACCCTGCAGCTGCAGTTCCAGCTACGTGGTCAGTAGGTGGCGCCCTGGCGCTGGGCCGGGCATGAGGTAATGTGGTGAGAGTGGGGAGGGGGCAGCGAGGGCCCTCGAGACGCTACGCTCCTGGGAGCTCGCGCTGCGGCTCAGACACCCCGGCTGCAAAAACCCAAGGAAGTTGTTTGGGGAGGGTGCAATAGGCAGGAGGGAAGGCAGCAACTAGGCCGTGCAATGGGGCGCCGCTTCCCGGCTTTGGAAAGAGGACGTCGCGCTGGGTGACGGCTTGCATGTCCCTGTCTGCGTCCGGGAAATCCCGGCCACCCGGATTCCTTTAAAACAAGGAGGCAGGAGAGCAACAGGGAGGTGGAGCTGCTGCTCATCCCGTGCAAAGGGAGGAGAAGGGGGGGAGGAAAAAAACTAGAGCATGAAATTTCGAGAACGGCTTGTTGCAGCGAAAAGCAGCAGCAGGAGGCGGAGGATCTGCAACTGGTGTAACTAAAGCCCCCCGCCTCCAAGAAACCCAGAGCGAGCTAATCCCCCTCCCGGGAGCCCCATTGCACAGCAGCGCCCCGTGGCCGGGTCTTGGCGGATGGGTGCAATGGCTGGGCGCTGCAGGGGAGCTCCGGGGGGGCGCGCTGCAGGGAGGGGGGAGTGAGGGCGAGCTGCATACCCCCCCTCCAAAAAAAGCAGCCCGGAGACTCCCCCCCCCCACCCCGATTTGTTGAGGTCGCGGGCCAATGCGGCGCTGAACCCTGGCCGGCGGAGCCATGCTGCTGGCCTCGGCCGTGGTGGTCTGGGAATGGCTGAACGAGCACGGCCGCTGGAGACCCTACAGCCCGGCCGTCAGCCACCACATCGAGGCGGTGATTCGGGCCGGACCGCGGGCGGGCAGCGTGGTGCTGGGCCAGGCGGACCGGCGGCTGGCGCCCTACCTGCTGGACCTGCACTCCATGCACCAGTTCCGCCAGGATACCGGTGAGTGCGGGGGGGCAGCGTGACCTAGATCGCCCTGCACTGCCAGGGGGTAGGGCGGTCCCCACCCCACCTGGCCTGACCCGGATCGCCCTGGGGAAGGGGAGCCCGTCCCGGAGTGTCTCGGCCCTGTCTCGGGTCGTTCTGTCCGTTTTCTGCCCTGTAGCGCCCTGGTCCATATCACGCTGTATGGTCCGGACTGAGGGGCATTGACAGAGCTGTGGCGGGAGTCCAGGGCTGGGATAGCAGGGACTGGAGGTGGGGGGATTAAGGGGCACTGGTAGAGTTGGGGGGGGGGTTCCCCGAAGCGTGGCAGGGTTGGTGCCTGTGTTTTTTTCAGTTCCCGAGACTGGGAGGCTGGTGTTCCCAGCCCAGCTGCACCTGGGCTCCCTGCAGGGAGGCAGCCCCCGGTCTCGCAATGGGAAGGATGGGGGTGCGTGGGTGTTTCCGAGAACAGGAATATACCCAGGAAAGGCGGCTTGCCTGGGAATCCCTGGGCGCCTGTGAGCTCACACGAAGCTGGGGAATCCCCAATGCATCCCGAGAGGCGGTTGCTGGTGGGGCAGCGCCCCCAGCATACAGGGTGTGGAGCAGTGCGAGCCCACCCTGGCACCGGGCTGTGGGTGGCCAGTGCATTTGGCAGGGGGTAGTGGAGCCAGGGTGAGAAGGGACTGGAACTGGAAGGGGTGGGAGAAGAGGTGGCAGCATGGGGACTACCAGGGGCACAGAGGGGTTTGGCAGGGGGGGAAGTCAGAGCTGGAGAGGATCCCAGCTGGGATGGGGATACCCCTGACAGCATAGGGGCTCCCGGCTTTATGGCAGCCCCTCCCTGCTTTGTTTTGAAGCAGGGCAGCGCTGTCTCTTGCCCGAAGCTATGCCGCTTGAGAGGGCGGCGCAGAATCCGTCCGTTGGTATAGGGAGGGCTGGCTGGAGCTACTATGGGGCCACGATGGTTGGCTCCTCGGCTAGCCTCTCTGGCACTCTCAGCTTGGTGCCCTGTGCGGCCCTGTAGATGCAAGGGTATAAGCTGGCTTTGGGGGCAGGCCCGGAGATATCAGTGGCCCTGGCCAGAAATGAGGGCGTAGTGGTGGCGTGTGCATGGCCGGACATGATGCTGGGGAAGATGGGCACCGGGCACCATGCCCCTCGCCCTGGATGTTCCCAAGCGGGATGGATCGTGATCTGGCGCCGCTCTTCCCCGTGGGTTCCTCTCCCCCATGGGGCGCAGCTCAGCTCCCTCCCCATCCTTCCCGCTGGCCCTGTGCCTGCTCGGTCCAGGCCCCTCCGAAATCACTCCACTCAGTGGGCCAGTCACTGTGGAGACAGAGGCAAGTTGTCTGTCCAGGTTCATTGGGGCCAGATTTTCCTCTGGAGACTGTCCAGAATATGCCCCCCTCCACCACCACTCCCAGTGATGGAAGGGCCAGGGATCCATTGTTCACAGTCTGTCCAGAAAGGTTCACAGTGAGCCAGCACAGAGGAGCGGGAGGGAGGTGGTGACCCCCAGGGGGATGCCTGGGAGGGAGGCGGTGACCCAGGTGCGGGCAGCCCTTCCGGGTGGGGTGCTGGTTTTGCTGTTGGCGTGACGCCCCTTCAGAAGCTACAGGTGCCCGTGGCTGGGGCCTGTGGTCCGAAGGTGATTGTGCCTATCCTCGGATCCCTTTTCATTTCCTGTGTGGCTGGGGAGGGTGCCACAGCACCCCAGGTGAACTGCCCCTTGCGGGGCTGGTGCTCCTGGCACAGAGAGTTAAGCCCACTCCACCCCACTCCCAGCCGTGCGATCTCCCCTGGGGTGATAGGGGAGGGGCTCTCCATTTTTGTGTAGGTCTGAGATCTGCAGACAGCAGGCCCCCCCATCTGCTTTGGTGGGATGGGGAGTCGGTTTCCAGTGGGGGCACCCCTACATACATGAGGCTCCCAGTGGGGACCCCCTCTTGCCCCAGGTTCCAGCTGAGAGGAAGGCGGGGAGTAATAGTGATGGAGGGAGGGGGGGTGGGACGGTGGCGGCTAGAGGGGGCCCCTGCCCCACCCCCAGCCCTGCCGCTGGGCTGAATGGGGAATTGTTCTGCCTCTGGCTGGCTTGTTCTGAATGTTGTTATTTTGGGTCATTAAGGGGCTCTGATGTGGGGGGTCACGACCCCAGCTGAGCCTTGAATAGCTATTGTCCCTTTTCTTCCCTTGTTGAATGGGAGGCTGGCCGCACGTCTCTGTCTGGCTAGGGCAAGGGAGGGGGGACTTTCCCACAGGATTGCTGCAGGGCACTGGACCTACCAGATGCTGAATGCCAGCACTGGCTCCTTCCCCTTCTCATCTGGGATTATAATAAATTACAGATGCTGTTCGGAGCTTGGTTTCTCTCCCCACCTCTCCCCACGCACTGCTCCCTCGGCAATTCCCCCGTTGTCCCCCACACGTCTCATTGCGTGGCCTTTCTCGATGCAGGAGAGTTAAAATATTTTTGACTGAAAACTCAGACTAATTGGCTGAGGAATTCTGTCAAGCTCGGAGTTTGGAAAATCAGGTGGGAAGCAGTCGAACTCCCTTCACCCGCCGTGTTAATGTGCACAATTAAAAAATCCTAGTGTGACCTCCCGTGCAGATTTAATGAAGTGCTGGAGCTGACAAAGTGGGGGGCTGTACCCCCAAATTGTAGCACTTTAATGATATACCGGTGCTTATGCTGTGATAGCTGTTGCCATTTGGGAAGAGGCAGAAGCTATACCAGTATAAACCGTGCTAGGGGTTGTACTGATTTAAACGTTAATGTAGATACTCACCAGAATAATTACAGTGGTACCAAACTGGTGCGTGGACCAGGTGTGAGACTTCCTTGTGCTTTACAGCATGCTTACGTGCATGTTACGGAGCACCGGATGTAATTAAGTTAAACTCCAGTTTATCCTTTCTTTGTTCACACGCTGAGCTGCAAAATTCAATGTTTTCTAGTCTACTTCCACCATTGCAGTGTCTGGGTGCCTCACAATCTCTAATATTTAGCCACACGCACCGTGTGTGTGTGTGTGTGTTTCTGCTTTACTGATGTGGAATTGAGGCCCAAAGAAACTAAGGGACTTGCCCAAGAACTTGCAGAAAATCTGTGCCGGAGCAGGGAATTGACCTTGGGTGTCCTAAATCCTAGGCTGGTACCCTAACCTCTGGGCTGTCCACCCTCGGTGGGATTTCTAACGGGAATCTGTCATTAGGATTGATTGATGTGGTTCTACCGCTGTGTGTTTTGTTGTTTTGTTTTTTTTTAAGTCTCTAGAAACTTTTTATTTTTGGGAACGCCCTATCTCATCTCACAAAGCGCTGGGTCCAGCAGCTGCACATTTGCTTGGCGCAATAGTGACTGGATGAGGTGTAGCATATAAGGCTAAAGGTTAGTTTTTTTCATGAGAAGTTTGATCCTGCAATGTCGAAGTCAGTGGAGATTGTGCTGCTGAATTGGTGGCGGCGGGACTGGGCGCAAGAGGGGAAACACAACAGAGTGGTTATGTGCCACAGAAATCTCTGTCTTAGATCTCATGCTATCAGAATAAGTCCAGCAGGGTTTAATAACTCGACTCTGTCAGAGTTTGTGAGATTCACCAACTGAGCCGCGTTGGGTCAGAAAGGGTCCAGACGGCACCCACGGAGTACTGGATCTGAGTAGTGTCGTCTTGTGTTCCATTGCCTAACATGGTTCGGCTTTGCAGGGCTGTAGTCTCACGTGTATTGCCTTGTGACAATTTTTTTGCATCATTGTCGTAAAACATTTCCTTTAAAAACTAAGGAAATTGCCAAACACACAATTGTGTGAAGGCTACAAATGGAAGTTGGTTCTTAAAACGGGAAGATAAATTTTGTAGCAATTTTAACAACAAAACATCTGAAATTCGGGAATCGCCTAGATGAGGTTCCACAAACTAAATGGACTCTGCACTTTTACCAATGCCTGTCCTCTACCCATCCCCCACTCCTTTCTACCCCTATCCTGCATCCGCATTCTCAGTCTGCACCGCAGACCTTGAATTACCAAAAATACACAGAATGCCATTGCATCGTGCCAGGGATGAAATGAGTTGCCGGGGCTCAGCCCAGTTCTGGGGTGCCCACACACACAGACCTAGAGCTCACTGGGACTCTCCCAATACTGGAGTCGCATGAATTTTGGGTTCTGATTCATGCTGGGAAAACTATCAACGACCATAATGTAGATACATTTCTCCTCCTCCATTCCCACCTCTCCATGGAGCTGCAGCTCACACATAGACTCTCCTTCCATTCAGCCACCTGTCAACAGAGACATCTCTGCTCTTACCCCTCCGCCTACAGTCCAGAAATAATGCTGCCTTGGATACCCGTGGCTTGGCTTTGCTACACAATATAACCACCTCTGAATATAGTCCTCTACGACTCGCATAGCTGGGCTGGGGCTGAGTGCTATAGACAGTGTCAAACTGCATTCAAGTCCAATTCAACGAATGTCCTTGCTGCAAGCAGCATTTGGAGGTGGTTATGTTTGGGAGGAAAACAAAGCCAAGGGGACAGAAAGCTCAGGCTGCCCTTTCTACCCTGTTGATTGCAATACACCTTGTATCTGTAACCTCCACATCAGCAGCAGACTCCAAAGAGAGGTGGGTAGGGAGCTGGGGTCAGAGTTAAGGCCATTTGTGGAACCATCACTGTAAATTTTCTGTCTTTTACAGAAGTTAAAAAAAAAAATCATTGTTTTTAGCCCATAAAGGCCCCAGCTCCAATTGGGCCCCATGGTGGTGGGTGCTGCACAGACCCTCAGCTTGTCTATGCTCCCAAGTTCCATTGGTCTAACTTAAATCTGTTTAGTCAAATGAGTGCAACTTCTGAGTGGGCTCGTGTACCAGCTTAATGCTGGGTATATTTGTTTAGCTTGTGCTTGTAAATCTACTGATGAGGGACAAACTACTACCAGATGGATTAAGGCCTGGTCTACACTTAAAATATTTGCTGGCATAGCTATGTTGATTAGGAGTGGGGAGGGGAGGGGGAAATCACACCTCTAGTCAACATAACTGTGCTGGTAAAAGCTCCAGTGTAGATGAAGTGACACTGGCAAAAAAAAGTCCTTTTGCTGGTTTTGTTCAGAGAACAGATATAAACTATACCAGCAGAGGAACTCTTGCCAGCATCAGCTGTCTCTCCAGTAGGAGGGTTTGCCAGGATCGCTATACCTGCAAACGCTTTCCTTTGAAAGCAGTCAAACTATTTAGAAAGGCTCACGGGGGATTCTCCATCATTGGTCATTAAAAGTTCTGCTCTGGGAATTGTTTCGGGGCAGGGCTCTGGGCTGTGTTAGACAGGAGGTCAGACAAGATGATCGCAATGGTCCTTTCTGGTCTTGGAATCTATGAATCTAGTGGAGATGAGGCCTGATGGAAGAGAGTCCACACGCACAGTTGTGCTGATAAATAAACTGGTATAAAATCAGCCCTTCCCCTTAAGCTGATGCGACTTTGTTTGAAGTGCAAGAAACAGTCTTTGCCCCTAAGAACTGAAGTCCAGATCCCTGAAGGTGCTTAGGTGCTTAATTTCCATCAATTTCAATTACAGTCTAAGGCAGTGCCTCTCAACCTTTCCAGATGACTGTACTCCTTTCAGGAGTCTGATTTGTCTTGCGTACCCTCAAGTTTCACCTCACTTCAAAACTACTTGCTTTCAAAATCAGACATAAAAATACAAAAGTGTCACCGCTTGCTAATACCGAAAAATTGCTGACTTACTCTTTTTTACCATATATTAAAAAAAAATCAATTGGAATATAAATATCTTTCTTATATTTCACTATAGAGTATATAGAGCAGTATAAACACATCATTGTATGAAATTTTAGTTTGTACTGACTTTGCTAGTGCTTTTTTTGTATAGCCTGTTGTAAAACTAGGCAAATATCTAGATGAGGTGATGTACCCCCTGGGAGACCTCTGCAAACCCCAGGGGTACATGAACCCCTGGTTGAGAACCACTGGTCTAAGGCCGTGGCATCTTGCTTTGGGCTGGTTATGTCTTGTATCTCCCAGCTTGTACCCCCATCCCCTGCCATGGAGGCTGTGGGCCCCGGCTCGTAACACCTGTCCCTTCCCAGGGATGCTCTTGGGGAATGGGGTATGGGAACTCTTCTCTTCTACCACAGACTCTTCTCATCTCTCTGTTTCTCCCTGCACTCCCCAGGCACCATCCGCCCGGTACGGCGCAGTTACTATGACCCCTCCTCAGCGCCCGGCAAAGGTGTGGTGTGGGAGTGGGAGAACGACAGCGGCTCGTGGACGCCCTACGACATGGAGGTGGGCATCACCATCCAGCACGCCTACGAGAAGCAGCACCCCTGGATTGACCTCACCTCCATCGGGTTCTGCTACGTCATTGACTTCAGCACCATGGGCCAGATCAACCGGCAGACCCAACGCAAGCGCCGCATCCGCCGACGCCTCGACCTGGTCTACCCACTGGTCACCGGCACCCTGCCCAAGTCCCAGTCATGGCCGGCCAGCCCCGGCGTTTCCAGCTCACCCCCCACGCCACCCTGCACCTGCCCCCAGTGCCTTCTGGTCATGAGTGTCAAGGCGGTGGTCGCGGCTGGGGCCAATGGCGGGACTGGTGCCGCGGTCCCCCAGCAGCAGCAGCAGCGTAAAGCCTCCGCCCCATCGGGCGGCCCCAAGCCTCCCGTCCCAGCACCTGGGCTCAAGCCCCCGGATGCCACGGCCACCACGCGCGGCTCGCTGAAGACCCTGGCCTCCCAAGTGAGCCGGAGGCAGGCGGCCAGCACGCCGGCCCTGAGCTCGGCCAGCTCGGCCACCAGCCCACCTGCCGCCAATGGGAAGGCCACGCGTGCCAACCTCAACACCCTCAACCGCACCCACCTGCAGCGCCTGGCCATCGCCCAGTCCCGTGTGCTGATTGCGTCCGGGTGAGTGAGCGAGTGAGCTAGCGAGGTTCCCCTTAATAGTCAGCTGGGGTCCAGGGTACCCACATCACCTGCCATCCAATAGCTGGTGCTAATCGGCCTCTTAGCCAGGGGTCAGTGATGTGGGCTATGGAGACCAAACTCCCTGGTGGCTGCTGGCAGGACTGTGTATGGGGGGGTAACCTGTTCAGTTCCCACTCTGGGAATGAGCTCCAAGGGCTGCCCCGCTGACCCTTTCAGCTGTGTTCAGTTAACATCCATTGAAAGGAGAGCCTGCATCAGGGGTCCCGCTGTTTGCTTCGGGTGCCCTGCACCGTTGGCCTTGTCGAGGGCATCTGTGGTGCCGCTAGAGCAGTGGCTCTCAAACTTTTGTACTGGTGACCCCTAGCAAGCCTCTGAGTGCGTCCCCCCCGCCTTATAAATTAAAAACATGTTTTATATATTTAACACTATTATAAATGCTGGAGGCAAAGCGGGGTTTGGGGCAGAGGTTGACAGCTCGCGACCCCCCATGTAATAACCTCATGGCCCCCTGAAGAGTCCCGACCCCCAATTTGAGAACCCCTGCACTATAACATGGGTCCGTCTGTCACGGCTATCTGTCTGGGACCATGCAGCCGCTGCTTCGATCTCGCGCTGTGTCTGTACTTCCTTAGAATATCAGGGTTGGAAGAGACCTCAGGAGGTCATCTAGTCCCATCCCCTTTCGTTTTGGTGTTGCTGCTGTTTTGCTTTAAAGGCCTTCGGCAGTCGAGACACCAGGCTGGCATGGGACAGGAGGCCAAGTGTTGTCATGGATCAAAACCTGTCAGAAAGCACAAAGTAGAGTCCGGTGGTCAGTTCTCCTCCCAGCAGAAGGCAACAGAGGGATATAATTTTCATAGTAGATCCTGTGGGATTTTATATATTTATTCGTGATCTGGAAAGGAGGCTGGACAGGAAAATGTGCAGAAGACACAAAGGTATTTAGGTTAGTTAGGACCAGAGAGGGCTCCGAGGAACTTCAGAGAGACCCAAACAAGCCTGCGGAATGGGAAACATGATGATAAATGAAGTTGTGTCAATAAATGCCGTGTAATGCACACTGGAGGGGAAAATTTAAACCACTTGTGCACTGTACATTAATCGCATCAGCTCAGGAATAGATTGTCATTATAGATGGCTCAGTGGAGACCTCTGCTCGGTGTGCAGCTATGGTCAGAAAAGCAAAAAAGTTGTTAGGATGCTCAAGGAATGGGATGGAGAATAACACAGAGACTGTTGTAGTGCCGATACATCAATCAATGGGGCGGCTTTGCCTGGATGCCATTGACAGCACAGGTCACCCGGTCTCCAGAAGGATGTTGTAGAATTAGAGGGGTTCAGAGAAGGGCGGTGTGAATGGTGAGGGCCTGAAAAAAAACTTCTATGAAGAGAGATTGCAAAAGATTGGGACCGTTACACAGCTCCTCTTTAAGGTAAGAGGGAACGTGATGGAAATATGTAAAATACTTAGTGGTCTAGAGAAGGGAGATCGGGAGCAGCTGTTCCCCCTGTCTCATAACATAAGAACAAGGGTGAGTCAGTGAAATGGAGAGGGGGAGAATTCATAATTGATTAAAGGAAATACTTTTCCACACATTTTGTCATTAGCCAGTGGAACTCACTGCCACAGGATGTTGTTGAGGCCATCGACCTAGCAAGGTTCAAAAAGAAATTGGACGTTTTCACCGTTACCAAGAATATCCAGAGTTACAACAGTCAGTGCTAACAAAGGTAGCAGGGATATTAAACCTCCTGCTGTAGGGGTTAAGCCAGCCTCTAGTAGAGACCAGGATGAGACCTAATGGAGTGGGAGATTATACCATGTCTGCTCCTGTGGGGCTCTTATAGCTTCTTCTGCAGCATCTGGTGCCAACCACTGTCAGAGACAGATTGGACTAGCTGGATCTGGGGTCTGATCCAGACTGGCAGTTTCCTTGTGAGTTCCAGCCCAAGTGTGCAGGGCGTACGTCCCAGCGTTTCAGCCATTAAGACCTGGGAGTTTTGTCAACAACTGGCCTGGGTATTCCATAGTGTCTGTGTTTTAGCTGCCGTAGGTGGAGGAAACCCCACGGTCCAGATCCCAGCTGGTGTAAATCAGCTATCGCTCTGGTGGAGTCAGTGGGCCAGATCCCCAGCTGGGCTCAATGGGCCATCGCTCCAGAATCTTTGTGGTGACTATTTGTCACCTCCAAAACTGTACGGCACAAACCTTCAGGGTGGTGGAAAGTCTCTAAGGAAGAAATCAAGCCCCCCTGTGACTGTAGCCCACACCACAGCCCCCCTCTATCTCCCTCTTCCCATCCCAGCCCCTCTCTTTCCCCCTCGACAAATACCAGAGACCTCTTTAACCATAAAATGGGGGAGGCCCCGCAATCCCCTTTTGAATCTTAATGAAGCTATGGGACATTCTTTCACTCAGCCCTGCAGGGGGAGGGGGGCGCCATCAAAAGGCCTATAGAAAGCTTTTCATGCGGCTGCCTGATGAGGAAAACATCTCGCCCCCCTCCCCAGAAATCCCTTTCTTGGCCATTTAATTAGCGTGGTTCTCGCCCTTTGTCTGGCTTTGCCATCGGCCTTCTGTCGCTGTTCGCCCGGGCCTGTGACCCTCTGGGAAACTTTCCCATGATAGGGAGCGGGAGGAAAGGGCCGCGGGAACAAAAGGGGCTATGAATGGTTCGAAGACTCAGGCAGAGTTTCTAAAGACGGAGAGAAAAGGGACGCAAGGAGGAGGGGCGCGGGGGGTGGGATGTCTCTAGATTAGAGGATTCTCTGGCTAGGCCTTGGTCTGTCGCTACGGCAACTGTTGTCCGGCTAGGAAGGTGCCTGGTTCTGGCTCGCCCTCCTCTGTTGCTATGGTGCTGCCCCCAGGAATGAAATAGATCCCCCTGCTTCCCCCCGCCCTAAGCCGTGTCAAAAGTCCAGCCAGGAAATGGCACATTGTGACTCGGCCGGGCGCGCCGGTGCCCTGGCGTTGTGCCACCCGACCCCTGTGTCTCGCTGGGGAGCTGCGTCTCATTCCGCAGCCTCGCGCGGCCGTTTGTCCCTTCAAAGGCTGCAGAATGGGACGCGGGCCTCCCCCCGTGCAAAATGTCGGGGGCTGTTTGCCATCGTCGCCCCCTAGGAGCCCCACTTCTTCTCCTGGCCCTCCAGTGCCACTTAGCCCTTCAGGGGCATACGCATTGATGGAGAAAGTGGGCAAAGCAGGCCTCACTGGGATGCTAGCAAGAAGCGCAGGGCGTGGAGGGGAGAGAGAGGAACACCCGTTGTGGGCTCAGCTGACCCCACTGGCAATGAGCGGGACATGCCCAACCAGCAGTCTGCGCAATTTCCTGGATTCACCCTGGTTGGCAGCAAACACCGGACACGAGAGTGGGTGGTGTAGTGGGGCCTCTGCCCTCTGGGTTCTGCCTTGTGCCCAGAGCCCCCCTCAGTGGTATATTTCCCCGAGTCTTGTTGCAGCATCGTCTTTCTCTCTCCATCATTCCATCTCAGGTGGTGCAGTCGTTAGACTCGGTGCCGGCCCAAGATCTTGTGATATTCAGTCCCGGCGCCGTGGTCTGGGCCAGAACAGCATTGCCACCCCCAGAACTTGGTTGCGGTTCCAGGTCTGATAGATTGCAGCCCCACCAGCCCTAGAAATGATCTCTTAAATGAATAGGAGATGGGTGTATAAAAATCCCATTGCCCGGATTACCATGGTACTCCTGCGGTGTCAGTCCTGGCGGAAGAGCTAGCCCCGGAAAACAGGGCTGTGCGCCATCTGGATGTAACTGGAGCTTTCTGCTGCTGTCAGGCTGCCATGGACATGTCTGAAATGTGTGGGTGGGTGCAGCAGTTGCCTGAGGTGATTTTTAGGGCTAGGTACAGAGCTTAGAAATACGTTGGAGGGTCAGTGCAGTTGTCATCAGGACAAGGACATTTTTGGGGCAAGGCCTGGTGAGGACTAAAGATCTCTAGCCTCTGCACCACACTCCCCTCAGCCTGGCGTTGTCTCTGGTGGCTTGATTTCCAGAACGAGTGATGAATGTCTTCCCCCACCCACACTCACCCCTCTAACTCTATGTTCCTGCCCAGATTGGGTGCACACCCTGGCTCACGTATGCACATGCTGGCCCCTGCCAGACCAGGTTGGCCTACAAGGTGTGTGAATTGCAGGGTGTTAGCCGGGGCCGAAACCTGCTAGTCTGGTTGGGTCACGTGAACAATAACAGCTTCCGTCCTCTGCAAGGTGCAGCCTGGAGAGGAGAGGACGGGTGGCTGCGGCCACCTGATGGGAGCTGGGTGCAAGGCATCCTGGGAAAGGGAATGTGCCATATGCCCTTGCTGTGTCAGCTCCCTTCTCCAGTGAGGAGTGTCTTGTAAACTTGGGGACCCAGCCACATTCGCTCCCTGGTTTGATGAGCCTCTTGTGTGGAGCCATTCTGTCCGGAGGTGCTCGGATCGCTCAGCCTACCCCAGACCATGTCCCCTGCTTTTGGGGTTCTCCGCTGTCCATTGACGTTCCTGCTCCCTCTCTGTTTGCAGGGCTCCTGTGTGCACCTCGCTAGCCTCCCCACTTTCTAGCCAGGACTTCCGTGGTGGGGGATGGTGGCCTGAGACAGGAGAACCTCTGGGAACTGGTGGTCCACGCATTGCACCAATCAGTGGGGCAGGGGCTTTCTCCAAGGGGATGAACCCACAGTGAATTCTGACCCCCCAATTTCTTCCCCTCAGGGTCCCCACCGTCCCAGTGAAGAACCTCAATGGCTCGAGCCCTGTTAACCCCGCGCTGGCAGGTGAGGGAGCCAACCGGTCGGGCCAGCCTAGCGTGACTGAACATAAAGACCTCTGGGGACAGGGGGGCAGACCCACATTTCTGGGGCTGGGGTGGGGAGTGGGCTTGGGGCAGCACCTGTGTAGAAGGGTATGGGGGATACTGGACAAGCCTGTACCCCAGAGGAATGGAGACAAAGAGTGATATTGGCCCCTTCGTTGTAAGGGGTGGGTGGGGAGGGTCCCTGTTCTAGGTAGGGGATGGAGAACACCATTGGAGGGCAGGATCGGGGGGTTCTTGTGCTTCATATGGCAGCAGGAGAGGAGACTCATAGGCTGCTGTTTAGGAGCGAGTGGGGTTGGGGTGTCTGCTCTATGAGGGTGCTGGGGTGCAGGGGATTCCCGGGGTGGGTCTGGGTCTGTTAGAGGCGGGGTGTGGCTTTGGGCCGCTGGCCAGAAGGGCTTGTGGGGGGTGCCTGGGGTTTATCGGAGCTGGCTTCTCAGGGCCTTTCCCCATCTCTCTCCGCCAGGGATCACAGGGATCCTCATGAGCGCGGCGGGGCTGCCCGTCTGCCTCACCCGCCCCCCCAAGCTGGTGCTGCACCCCCCACCCGTCAGCAAGAGCGAGATCAAATCCATCCCGGGCGTGGCCAACACCTGCCGCAAGACCACCAAAAAGCAGGCCCAGAAAGGTGAGCGCGAGCCCTTACCCAGAGCCTCTGGGCATCCGCACGCCCCTGGCGGGAGCCCCTTCCTGTCCCCATGTCCTGCCAATCTCCCCATCAGGGGAAGTCCTTCCCATCTGGTGCCATTCACCCCAGCCTCACTGCACAGCTTCCCCTCCCCACCCCACCCATCCCTCCCTGCTCCGCAGCACCCCTTTCCTAGGGTGCCTCATGTCTCCACAGACCCCTTCAGGGCAGTTGTAACTCTTGCTCCAATGTGCCGGTTCTCTTCCTCCCTGCCCCAGGTAAAACCCCGGAGGAGGTGCTGAAGAAATACCTGCAGAAGGTGCGTCATCCTCCGGATGAGGTGAGAGCACGATGTGCCAGGTTGCCATCTGTCTGTCTGTCTTGGGTTAGATCTTCACTGCCAAAAGTCCCTGTAGTGCATTAGCGCTCTGGTTGTACAGTGCTGGAGAAGACAAGGCATAGGTAGCTGTGACCTCAGTGTAGCTGGTCAAACACACACACACACCCCCTACGCCAGCTACAGCGAGACCAGAGCCACGTCTGCACCAGGATCGTACAGTCCTGGGGTTGGTTATTGTGCCATGCAAACACACCCTTTTGGGTGAGTTGTGAGGAAAGGTTGCTCACGCTGTATGTGAGGTGTAGGGGGTTGCATGCTGTGTGCACGTTGTCTGGGTGGGTGTAAGCATGTGGTGGAGTTGCACTCAGGGTGTTTCATAGCTGCTTGCTTCTGGCTGTCGGTGTGTGTTCGGGAAGGGGATCCTCACGCCGGCAAACAGGGCTAGGCTGGTATCCTTGGAGCTCACATCTGCCTGTCCTTCCGCAGAGCAAGGCCAGCTCTGGCTTCCCCCGCCAGTGGGCCCTGACCCTACCCTGGTGATGGGGCTCTGATTCCTGGTTAGCCTCACCTCCCCACTGAACCTGCGTGGTGGTAGTTCTTGCCCAGTGGGCCCTGGGCTGAGACATGCACTCCCCTCCCCCCCACACTTGGCTTAGATACTTTGGCCTGCATGCTCAATCACTCCGAGCCTGGGCTGCATTCAGACCAGGTCCGTGTCTCCGTCTGACTCGATTTTCTCCTCTCACTGCCGCCGCCTCCTCCTACTCCTCCACCCTCCCCCCCCCCCCGAAGGACTGCACCATCTGCATGGAGCGCCTCTCCACCCCGTCTGGCTACAAGGGGCCCCATCCAGCTGTCAAGCCCGACCTAGTGGGGAAGCTGTCCAAGTGTGGCCACATCTACCACCTCCACTGCCTGGTCGCCATGTACAACAACGGCAACAAGGTGCGTGGTGGGATCTGGGAGAGGTGAGCGTGTGCTCGGCCAGCTGCCACTAGGGGGCCCCAGCGAGGACTGGGTCCTAGCATAGAACAGAGGTTGTACATGGGGTTGGACGCTGAGCCAATCAGATCGCTTGCCTGGGGCTGAATCCTCCCGCTTGATAGGCTGTAAGAGCCCAGGCTTCTCTCTGCCATTTCTCTTGGTGTCTCCCATTGGCTCTGTGGGACAGGAGGGCTTTGCTTAGCACTTTGCGGTGAGCACTGACTGACCCTTTCCGAATGCTTGGCTGTCTCTGTAAACTTGAGTCAAGTAGAAACCATTCTCAGAGTGGGTCTTCCTCCTCTCTGGCCATCCCTGCCCCAGAAGGCCTCTTCCATTCTCTTCCCTTAAAGCGTCAGTGAATTTTAAACAGCTTTCTCATGATTGTATCCTGTTTCATTAAGACACACGTCTGTGCTGCAAAGTTCATCTGGTTTGCTGCCTTTCATGTGCTGGGCGTGAGGCAGTAGTTAGAGATACAGGTGGGGAGTCATGAGACTGTCGCTGATGTGCAGATATGATTGGAAAACGTCCCCTCACCTGCCGGAGAGTTTTTGAGTTTTTGGCAAAAAAAAATCTAAAGCTAGAATATCTTGGCTACAATCAAAATATTTCCATTTGGAATTTAGCTGTGGTGCCTCCTGGGAGTTACTTTGTGGGTGCCTTATGACGGCATTCTCCTCTACTGGCTAGGCTCCATGGTTAGACTCAGGGCCGGCACAACCCATTAGGCGACCTAAGCAGTTGCCTAGGGTGCTAATATTTGGGGGGCGGCGGCCGGACCTTCTGCCGCCTCTGTTGTAGGCGGCATTTTGGGGGCGGGACCTTCCACCGCCTAGGGCGGCAACAAAGCTGGCGACGCTCCTGGTTAGACTACATCTCCCCTGTTGCATCATGGTCTCCGTGTCTTGGTATGGGGAGGCGGTTGCATCAGGATGGGTGCACAGCCACGATGCATCATGGGAGTTGAAGTCCAGCTGAGGAGCCCAGCCCATAGAAGAGAATGGGAGCATGACAGCTGAAATTCAACTCAAATAAGGTCCCTGCTCTGTGCCTCAGTTTCCCCATCTGTACTACAGAAGGTATTGTGAGTAGAGCTGGGTGAATCATTGAATTTTTTTTTTTTTTTTTGGTTCTGAAAAATGGTTTGGGTCAAGCTGAATTTGAAAATTTTTGCCACATCAAAACCGTTTGTTTTGGGTCAACTGAAGTGTTTTAGCAACACAAAACATTTTGTTTCTGTGCATTTTTAAAGGTCTAGAGCAGTGGTACTCAACCAGGGGTTCACGTATCCCTGGGGGTTTGCAGAGGTCTTCCAAGGGCTACATCAGCTCATCTAGATATTTGCCTAGTTTTACAACAGGCTGCATTAAAAAGCACTTGTGAAGTCAGTACAAACTAAAATTTCATACAGGGACTTGTTTATACTGCTCTATATACTATACACTGAATTGTAAGTACAATATTTATATCCCAATTGATTTATTGTATAATTAAAGGTAAAGATGAAAAAGTCAGCAATTTGTCAGTAATAGTGTGCTGTGACACTTTTGTATTTTTATGTCTGATTTTGTAAGCAAGTATTTTTTAAGTGAGATGAAACCTGGGGGTACATAAGACAAATCAGCCTCCAGAAAGGGGTACAGTAGTCTGGAAAGGTTGAGAACCACTAATCTAGAGTCACAAAATGGCTGGAGAAGGAAGCATTGGTGCCACCTCCCTTAAAAGCTTTTTCCCAGGAATTAGGACACTCCCCTGGATTGTGGGAGACATGGATTCAATCCCCCTCCCTCCCCACTGCCTGATCGAGAGAAGAGATTTGAAGTTGGATCTCTCACATTGCAGAAGAGTGTCCTGATTGACACTGGGGCAGGTCTCTCTCTCTCTCCTTGAAAACAATTCACGCAGATGACCATTGGTCAATGTGTGTTGAGAAGAAGATGTGTTCAGTATATTCTAGGGAAGGTTGAAGTTTTTCTGATGGAAAAATGGTTTTTCAAACCAAACACAAATTTTTGTTTGGTTTTGAAATTTTTTGGGGAATCAAAATTTTTTGCTTCATTTTGATTTCCATTTTTGGGTTTTGTCTCCCCACTGAGAAAAGGGAGGGAAAGGTGTGAGGAAGAAACATGAAACTCAGAATGAAACTTTTCGGTTTTAAATTAAATGGGGGAGAAAAGGAAATTGTTTAGTCAAAAAACCTGAGAAAATTCCATACGTTTTTGAAAGAAACAAAGAACGTTTCATTCTCAACCAGTTTATGGGAAAAACCATTTTTGATCATATACTACTTCCTAATCAAGGTGTGTGGGGAGCGTGTGTGGTTCAGTAGAAGGGTGTGCGGGAGGATTGGAGGAATGTCAGTCTGACAACAGTAAAAGTGAAGGATTTGATTTGGTTTCTTACTCTCCTTTCTTCCTTCCTTGCTCTTGTTCTCAGGATGGGAGCTTGCAGTGTCCAACCTGCAAAACCATATATGGGGTGAAGACTGGGACTCAGCCCCCTGGGAAGATGGAATATCACCTCATCCCTCACTCGCTGCCTGGGCACCCTGACAGTAAAACCATTCGGATCATCTACAACATCCCGCCGGGGGTCCAGGTGAGACCCCAGCTCTACAGGAGGGAGGGTGTGTGTGTGTGTGACGCTTCCCAGAGTTACCTGGGGTCAGGAGGCACTTTGCTACCACCTGCCCTTAGTGTGAGGAAACCTTGTCTGTGCCTGCCAGGGATCAGCCCCCGCCCTCCACGGGCAACACACACAATCCCCACTAGGCCTCGCCGGCCCCCCGTCACTCAATGGCGTAGTGAACACTCCAACCTTCAACCCTCTGAGCATCTCCCTGAAGCATCCAGCCCCTGCTCCACTGGACACTCACAAAATTCACAGATTCACTGCTCCCAGTTTACCAGATCCATCTCCGGTCATGGCTCCATGAAACACACAGCACTGAGACAAGTGTGTCATGAAAACAAGCCAAAGTTTATTTAACAAGGCATAAGAATGGCCATACTGGGTCTGAACAATGGTCCATCTAGCCCAGTATCCTGTCTTCCAACAGTGGCCAATGCCAGGTGCCCCAGAGGGAATGAACAGAACAGTAAAATCATCAAGTGATCCATCCCCTGTCGCCCATTCCCAGCCTCTGGCAAACAGAGGCTACGGACACTATTCCTACCAATCCTGGCTAATAGCCATTGATAGATCTATCCTCCATGAATTTATCTAGTTCTTTTTTGAACCCTGTCTTGGCCTTCAGAACATCCCCTAGCAAAGAGTTCCACAGGTTGACTGTACGTTGTGTGAAGAAATACTTCCTTTTGTTTGTTTTAAACCTGCTGCCTATTAATTTCATTGGGTGATCCCCAGTTCTTGTGTTATGAGGAGGAGTAAATAACACTTCCTTCCTTACTTCACACCAGTCATGATTTTATAGACCTCCATCATATCCCCCCTTAGTCGTCTCTTTTCCAAGCTGAAAAGTCTCAGTCTTGTTAATCTCTCCTCATATGGAAGCTGTTCCATGCCCCTAATAATTTTTGTTGCCCTTTTCTGTACCTTTTCCAATTCCAGTATAGGCACAGAGATTCAAATGAAAGCAAGTAGAAATTTTGGAAACAAAAGGTTACATCTAAAGTAAAATCATAATGTGTGTTCGATAACCTAGACTGAGTCAACTAAAGCTCCCCGCAAAGCTTTGTCAGTGTTTTTCAGCCAGGCCTGGCTGTGATCCTTTTCCCATGAGGCAAGTCACGCTTGTGTCCTCAGTAAAGAACGCTGGGGGTACCTCTGCCCCCTCTCTCCCCCCCAGATATACCGTGACAATCTGTCATCGGTACTTGCGTATATTTCCTTACTTGATCAGCATCTTGGTTATGTATGCAAACAGATCTGTATTGTGAAGCAGACAACAGACAGTGCTCAGACAGGGAGGTAAGCTCAGCCTGGAATGGTCTGAGTCACCTGTTTACCCGCTGTGACGGGTTCCCCCCCGGTGCCACCTGGAACTTTGGTACTCCTGAGCCCTCTGACCCACCAGCCGGGGCTCCCTCTCACACTGTGCCGCTGTGACAAGCAGCAGACCCGCTCCCGGTCCTACACATCCTCCAGCATTCACACAAGTAGGGACACACCCAGGTGCAGTTACATGCAGGCTCCCTGACCAGCCCCTGCATGAACCAACAATAGAGAGGCTACAGCCAAAAGAACCACCAGCTTCCCTGCCTAGGAACAACCCCAGAGGAGTATAAACCCCAAATTATACCATCTTCCACTGTAAGATCATAGGGTCCCCCCTCCCTCAGTGTGGAGAGGAAATGCAACAGCCCCCTGAGCTAAGATTCCCAAACACTCCAAACTTACTGGTTTAGATTAAAACATAAAATAAATTAATTTTGATTACAAAAGATAGATTTTAAGTTGTTATAAGTGATAGCAGATTACCTAGTGAATAAACAAAAATGCAGACTAAGCTCAACCTACTAGAAAGATAGGATTTGAATTAACAGTCTCTCACCCTGATGGATGGTACAAGCAGGCTGCAGATTCTTAGGGCACAAGCTGTACTTGCTTTACAGCTTGGAATCCCCAGGTTTTCCTACACAGGCTAGAAATCCCCTTAGCCTGGGTCCAGCACTTCCCCTAGTTCAGTCTTTGTTCCTCAGGTGTTTTCAGGAGTCCTCTTGCGTGTGGATGGGTGTGGAGGGCGCCTCTCATGAGAGAAGTTGCTGTATTGATGCGTGCGGCTGCCTTGGTGCAGCTGTGGAGAGCTCTCTGCGATAACGCCATACTCCAAGGGATGTCTCTGGTTATGACCCGGTTCCTGGAGGGAACGATCGCGCTGGCGTGGCAGCTGTCTTGTGCTTGGTGATGGCGTGTGCGCTAGAAGCAGCCGTGTTTGGAAGTGTTGCCAGCCAGGAAGCTGAGTGGGGAGCTCGGGGGAATGTCTCTCTGCAGGGCCCCGGCCCCCTTGCTGGGCACCCTCCTCTCCCGGCGGGGGGGCTTGTAGCAGATCCAGCAGTGGGTGATGGGGGCACTGGAAGGCCTTGCAGTTGTGTAGCCCTGCAGCTGGGGGTGCTGTGATGACTCAAGATTAGACAGAGTTTAAGCACCCTCTCAAGATCCCAAAGGATGCCATTTCTCTCTCTCCCTCTGCACAGGGACCAGAGCACCCGAACCCCGGAAAAAGCTTCACAGCCCGCGGATTCCCTCGACACTGCTACCTCCCGGACAGCGAGAAGGGCCGAAAGGTGAGGGGTGTCCTGCCAGGGTTCCTTCTAATTTTTCCCACCCATGTGCGGAATGAATTTTATTATGTGCACCAATATGGAGGCGATGTGTAACACATCTTCGTATTGATGCACATAACAAAATTCGTGGGTGTGGGGCCAAGGGATTTGGTGTGTGGGAGGGGGCTCAGGACTGGGGCAGTGGGTTGGGGACTGTGGGGGGGGGGGTGGGCTCTGCCTGGGAGTGCTGGCTCTGGGGCGGGGCTGGGGATGAGGGGCTCAGGATTGGGGCAGTGGGGTGGGGGTGAGGGCTCTAGGGTGGGGCCAGGGGTGAAGGGTTTGGGGTGCAGGGTGCCCCAGGGCTACAGCGGGGAGAGAGGACTCCCACCAGCTCTTTCTCCCCACAGCAGCACCTGGGCTGGGAGGGTAGCGGGGGAGAGGCGCCTCTCCCCACCGCAGAAGCTCCAGGGCTGGGCTGGGTTGGGGCCGGGGGAGGGGCGCCTCTCCCCCCCTGGCTGCAGCAGGCCCGGGATGGGGCATCTCTCCCTGCCGCAGCCCTGAGCACCACACAGTGCTTAATAGGCTGCTGTGCGGCTGTGCAGCTTGGAGGGAACTTAGGCCTTGGCCTGTCTCCCCCAAACCCAGGACATTCGACCTTGGGGGGGCCTCTGCTTTCAGTCGATGGTTCATTAGGGTGGGGTGGGATGAGCTTTATCCGATCGAGCAGCTGGCTTGGGGAGGGACAGTAGTCAAAGGAAGAGCCACACCCCCCTAACATCGCAGATAGGAAGTGTTCTCCAGACCCGGAGCGGGGACAGAGAATCCCTGCAGAGTGGGGTTATTGTCCTGTGGAGCTGAGAGAAGGGGCTGTCATAGGACAGGCTGCCCCCTCCTCACTGGAGAGCCCATGAGGGAGGGAAATCTGCAGGAGATGCAGGGTTTGACTAGCCTGGGGGTCTTTGAATGATGATGGGGATCATAGCCTGACACAAGCTCCTCGTAGGAGATGAGCTTTCAGCCCTGGGATGTACCACCTCCTTTCACTTGGTCTCCTGCAAAAGATCTAAGATGCCAGGAACCCACCATTTCAGTGACATCTCTAATGGATGATCGAAGCCTTTTCAGAGGCTGTGGGTTCATGCCAGACAAAGCCCCCACATACGCCACAGCGAGCTAGGCCTAAATCCAGCAGCGCTCTGTGTGCAAGAGACCAGATACGTCAGTTGCAGACCATTTGAAAAACAAACCTCAAAATGTAGTTTTTTATTGAATTTGGATATGGAAATAAACTCATGTCTGTTTTGTGCTGCCTCAGAATTTGCTGATCATAACATGTTGCCGCATTTTGTATGGAAAACTCGGTGCCTTGCAGAATCTGTCATGGGAGGCAGCTGGAGGTTTTGGTTGGGGAGCCAGTTTGGTGGTGTTGGGGATAAGCATATCAGCTGGATGATCAGCTGTGAAATAGTCAACAGCATTATTATGGTATCGGTTATCATTATGTTTCAGAGTTAACGACACAATGGGATGAACCGCGCCACTCAAGCTTGGGAGAGGCTGTGTGCAGACTCCAGCCTGTCTTGGGGTGGGCTCTCAGCTGCTTGTGTATTAACCCTTTCCCTCCTGCGCTCCCCCAGGTGCTGAAGCTGCTGCTGGTGGCCTGGGACCGCCGCCTGATCTTCGCCATCGGCACCTCCAGCACCACAGGCGAGTCGGACACGGTGATCTGGAACGAGATCCACCACAAGACAGAGTTTGGCTCTAACCTCACGGGCCACGGCTACCCCGACGCCAACTACCTGGACAATGTGCTGGCCGAGCTGGCGGTGCAGGGCATCACGGAGGAGAGCACGGCCCAGGAGAAGGACTGAGAACGGGGGAGGGGAGGAGATGGCATTCCTTTGTGGCGGGAGCAGCGCTTTGCCATGTGGCGGCGCCCCACACTCACCTCCTCCTCCCTGCCCCGGTGCCTGCACCCTCCCCCACCTCCTCCTCCAGCTGCTGTGACGCTCAGAGGGCACCAGTCGCACCATTGAGACGTGTGGCTTGGGGTTGGAGCGGAGGAGGAGGTCCACGGTGCCTCGTCAGTGGGCATATCTGTGGGGCCGGTCTCCCAACATGGGCGCCGCCCCTCACCCAAGGTTACGTTAATCTTGTTGCACGTGGCTGGGAAGGGAGGGGGGATTGAACCGCTAAACCCTGTGAAAATGAACTGCCTCTTAGGGCACTACCCAGCGGGAAGTGCTCCCGTCCCATAAGGCAGCTCCGGCACCGCGTGGGCGCCGCTGCAAAGGCCTGTGGGAATGCCAAGGATTCAAACCAGTTAGGAGACTGGTTGTGTGTTGTCATGTCACTGCTGCTTTCATGTTGTGGGCTCAGTGTGTGTTGGAAATGTGCTGTTTGCAGGTCTGGTACCCCACTCCCAACCCACCTCACCCTCCCAGGCCTGCCTCCCCGATCCCACCCCACATCGGGTCAGAACCAGGCCTGCTGCCTGCTCGGAAATGAGGTGGAAATCCCATCTCCTTGATATGTTCCAAACTGGGTCAGGGCCAGAAATAGCTGGGTACGAGTCTCCTGGCGCCGATCCATAGTGGGCTGGAGCAGAACCAGTTCCTTAATGATTCATTCTGGCTGCTATGTGAACGGCACTAGAGCAGGGGACAGGAATCCGTGATGGATGGATCAGAACCAGGCCTGGTCTTCTCCGGGTCCCTTTTCCCCTCCCACTTTCCCCAATCCTTTCTCACCTGGGTCAGCTTTGTCCAGTGGGGTGTGGGGGAGAGAGATCCCTTCTGCACTGGCTCAGAACCAAGTCTGGTTCTCCCTGTCTCAGTGAGTCTAGTGTACTCCAGCCCCGTCCAGAACTGTGAGAGCTGATCTCCTTATACCTGTGAAGGAACCGTGCCCCAGGGATGGCTCTGTCTGGTCAGACCTGGTGGGGGTGAGTTGAGTTACGAGGGGAGGGGAGGTCCGATTCTCCCCCCCCCCCATAAGATGGGTTCTTTGAACTGTTTGTATGGGGGAGTCCCCCGGATACTGATCTGAATTTATATACCTCATGTTTTGGGGATTTGTCGTATATATGTACATATATCTATCATGTCACGCTTGAACATGACGTTGGCGCTAGGACGCTTAAAGGAAACGGTACTTAAGTTAGACCTGAGGCCAAGTCTGCTGGCAGTGGCCGTTCACCACGGCATGGGGGCGTGGCAAGCTGGGTGGCCATCTTGAAACGGAGGCGCCCAGTCAGGCTTGGCCACATTTCAAAATGGCCACTGCACGCCCCTCAGGAAGGTGGGAAAAGGTCACAAATACACATGCTCCCATTAGTGTGACTCTGCGCTGTGGGGGGTGGGGGCCAGTTCTGAGTCCTCCCATGCCAAGATCCATAGTCTCCTCTGGCTGGCAGCAATGGGAGGCCTTGGAAACACGCCTGGCCTGGGGTTAGCCCCCATGTTGGGGAAACAGGAGCCCAGCAAAATCTATAGGGCATCCATAACCCTGATCAGCCTCTGTGGTGCTGCCACCTAGTGGCCTCTTTGCAGCTAGTGAGTGAGGTGGGTCCCATGGGCTATGCCCCAGGTCCCATCCCTGTTGTGAGCTGGGAAAGGGGTGGGTGAGGTGGCTCCCTGCTGGGATCCTGACCCTCTCCTGTCTGGTTGCTTAGGTCTTTGGCTCCTTGGGCTTTCCTGGCTTGAGGATTTTTCCCTTGCAGCCCTTGTGAAGTCCCTGTGGGGCAGATGCAGAGGAGGTGGGGGGCAGGTGATGTGGCTGGGTGGGGGCAGGTGAGGCAGGAATGGGGAGGGATAGGAGTTGCGATTGGCTGCAGAATGGGGTTCGGAGGGGAAACGCAGAGGCTTCACAAGGCCTGTTCATACTGCCGGCCCGGAGAGTTCAGAGCAGCCCCCTCACTGGGGTGCCTGAGGAGCTGATCCTGTCCCAAACTGCCTGGAAACCCCCTTCATTGCCACAGCAACCCCTCCCTTCGTGAGGGGCTGAGATCATCCTGTCCTGAGCACCCCTTTTATCCCCCAGTGCCCCAAGACCCCCCCCTTTTCTGTATTTCCCAAGCACTCTCTAATGATGGGTGTGGGGGGGGAATCCTACCCCAAAACTAGAACTGGGGGGAAATTTTCATCCAAAACATTTTTCAGTGAAAAATTCAGAAATCAAAAAATTTTGTGTCCACTTTGCTGGCTTGTTTTGGGCAAAAGGGGGGAAAAACACTAAAAAATGAAACATTTTGATTTTTTTTACAAGACGAATGATGCCTTTTTGCTTCAAAATTGCTTTCCATTTTTTTTTTTTATTTTTTTTTACAAATGTTTAAAATGCTCTTAACTTGAAATAATCTTTTTTCTTTGAGTGGCCAGAATGTTTTGGTTTCTAAATTTTTGGTTTTTTTTGAACCACCAGCAAACTGAAAATCCTGTTAATCGCACAGATCTCCCCCCAGCTTTGAGATTCCCTGCTCTAGCCTCCCCACCATCCTCTATCCCCCCCCAGTCTATCCTAGCTCCCTCCCCAGTCCCATATTCCGTCCCCTCCCAATATGTCTTGGTGCTCAGCCTACCCCCCCAGTCCTGTATTCTCCCTCCTAGCCAGTAAGATTGTCACACATTACTCACCCCCTACCCGTGCCCTTCTACCCCTGCTGTGCTAGCAAGGAGCGGCCTCCAGTCTGACTTGGTTTCTAGGGTAGGGGAAGAGACTTGGAAGGGGTCTCATACAGGCCCCTGTGATCGTTCCCCCCAGCTGTGCTTTTGTTTAATTTCTAACTGTGGTTTTATACTTTCTCCAGAAGGATCTGGGTGGGGCAGGGAGGCCGGGCCATGGGAAAGGTCATCCCTCCCCTGTCTTTGTGTGTCCTCGTGGCGTTGGATGCGGGGTGTGCGGCTGGGGTGGGGCAGTGTCCTGCTATATATTGTGTTCTGTTTGTGAACGGTGCACTGTGCCCGTCTCTCTGGTGTGTTGCCATGCAATGGCGCTGCCCGCCCATGTAGGCTGGATGTGCCAATTTAATAAACGGAGAGCTCTCCCACCAGGCGGGAGGGCGTTTGCTGTCTGCGTCAGGCGGGCCTGTCCGTGTGTCTTTTGTTACCCATTTGTGGCAGCTGGTCATGCGAGAGCCCCTTCTTTCCAGGGGGACAGTCGACCTACGGCCAAGAGGGAGTTACGGAGTCTGATTCTCGTTCACCAGCACAAGTCGGTCCCATAAGAGAGAGTCCCTCGCCCCCCTGCTCTCGCTAATAATCTGGGACCAGCATGGCTGCCACAACGCTGCCAACAATCTTTACTTATCAGTGAGTTGAGTTGAAACGGTTCTCTGCATTGGTCTGTCCGAGCAGACAGTGCCCCCAGTGCCAGAGACGATGTCCCCTCTGAGCTGTGATTAATTCCCTCTACCCCAGAGATGCTCAGGTTTTCTCCCCTCCATCATCTGCCTCAGAGCCCATTTAATGCCTCCTGACAGCTGTTTAAATGCAGGGCTGAGCTCAGCGAGTGGTAGAACAGGGTGGATTATACTAGGAGTGACCCCTAAAATCCCGGGACTGTTTCCCTAGGGAAGAGCAGTGCCAATCTATTGGAAAAAAACCATCTTGATCTAGGAATCTGCCCACCCTGTTCCCCCAAACACCATGCTAGATTTCATAGACTACAACACACTGTGTACATTTTTTCTTTTTTTTTTACAATTTTTTTTAATGCATTGTCCCCTGTGCAATTAACTGCTGTCTGAAATAAAAGAGAAAAGCTGCATCTCTCTAATCTATTGTAGTAACCTGCCGGAGGTTACGGAGAGAAGGTAGTGGCTGACTCAGGATACCGGGTTCCTTTTCTGTATCCCGTTCCTAGGAGGCCGTCTGTCGTTAATGGCATGTGAGCTGACTGCGTGCTCAGAAAAGGGTAAGGGGAGGATTGGGGGTGAGGGGGTATTTTCAAGAGAACACAACCTAGAACCATTTTTGTTCTTGCTTTTATGGCTGCCCTCTGGGAGCACGCTGGAAAAAGCTTCCTATGGATGCACAAAGGCCGCTCCTCTCATGTATCATGATGGTTGTCCAAGAGCAGCTTTCATTGGGCTTTGTGCTGCCTCCCTGGGTGCTAAGGAGATCTGCCCATCCATTACTACCCTCCCCCCGCTGGGTGAACATCATCCTGGCTTTCCAGCTGGGGAAACTAACATGGGGCCGTG
The DNA here is from genome assembly GCF_020497125.1 of Mauremys mutica. NCBI lineage: Eukaryota > Metazoa > Chordata > Testudines > Geoemydidae > Mauremys > Mauremys mutica. The sequence goes on from NC_059075.1 coordinate 147,305,143, forward strand.
GTGGGGCCACGGAGCTGTGAACGGAGCTCTGTGCTCTGCCAATCTGCTGCTATAGCGCAGCAGCCCGGTGGCCCCGTGCAGAGGGCCAAGGGAGGTCTGGGGCCTGTAGCATGAGAGAAAGGGGGAGGAGAGCTGGTGTGTGTGGGGGGTGAGGTCCCCTTATTGAAGGATGATCCTAAAGGCACCCTAGACTACACAGCACCCCCGGTGGGGTCATGTGGGCATAGGTGAGCCGAGGGGCGTTAAGCCAGTGTGGCTGGACAGTGGGTGCCAGGGATTAGGGGGAGAGGCAGGCTGCAGACAGGGTTCCTGGGAGGGGACGGGGGCTCTAAAATACAAAGTGCACGTATTTCCCCGCCCCTTGGTGTCAGCCCCCTGGCATTGCTGCATAGGAGGGTGGGTGTCTCTGTGGCTAGGGGCTCAGAGGGCTCTGAGCCCCCCCCTCCGGCCACCTCCCAGTAGATCCATGACATCCACTATTCAGACACCTCAGCGTTGCAACCCTGCCCTCCTCCTGGCTCCTCCCCTGGCTGGTTATGCTTTTCCCTCTACTGGGCATTAGGAAGGGGCTCAAGGCTTGGCAGGCCCAAAGTGACAGGCCAATCAGAAACGCCCCCATCTCATGGGGGTGAATTGGCAGAAGGGGATTTGTGGGGGGGGGGTGTGGAGAGGAAAGGGGCAGAGAAGCTCTGCACTGGCCCATGGTGGGGGCATTTAGAGTGATCCCTGAATTGAGTAGTGCCTGGGTCACAGCCATCCCCAGCCTGATCTCAACCAACCCATATCCATGGGTTGTTTCTTCCCCGCCACCCTGCTGGGTTAATTCCACCCCCACACGTCGGCCCTGGGGGAAGGCTAGGGAGTTGCCCTCCCTGTCCCTGCCTCTAATCGCTGGGCGGTTCAGAGCACAGACAGCACCTGGCTCCACTCCAGTGTCTCTCTGAGGTGGGATCAAGGGGTACCCGGACACATCTCTAGCTCCAGGGGGCTGGCCGGGGTGGGGGCGTGGGGACACAGCTACAGGCTGGGGGAGAGGGATCTCGTCTCTGTCCAGCAGAGGAGAGGGAGCTTGTGGCTCTGCCATGCAGTGTGGGGAGAGGGGGAGCCCACAGCTTTGTGCAGCAGGAAGTTTGTTGCTCTGCCTGGAGGCGGAGGGAGCTTTCCCCAGTAGTAGCCAGCAGGCTTGGAGGGGAGGGATAGCTCGGTGGTTTGAGCATTAGCCTGCTAAATCCAGGGTTGAGAGTTCAATTCTTGAGGGGGACATTTAGGGATTTGGGGATTGGTCCTGCTTTGAGCAGGGGGTTGGACTAGATACCTCCTGAGGTCCCTCCCTAACCTGATATTCTATGAACCTGTCTGGGTCTCCAAGTCTTGCTGGCATCGCTCCCCCAGCTCAACAGCGGTGCCATACACAAGCTGTCTGGGACCAGGCTCTGCCCCTCCTCCACTGTGCAGTAACCCCTAGCCTTGTACCACCAGGAGCCATAGACAGCCAGGGCAATGAGGATGCCCAGGCCAGTGGTGACAGCCACCATGACGCCAGCTGTCTCTTTGCCAACAGGCCCCCTCCACCATCCAGCCCTGCAGCACAGCACATCTCAGCAGGATCCCCAAGCTGTTTAGGGTGACCAGATGTCTCAATTTTATAGAGAGAGTCTCAGTTTTTTGGGTCTTTTTCTTATATAGGCTCCTATTACCCCACCCGCCCCACCCCCAAAATCCCAATTATTCATATTTGCTGTCTGGTCCCCATATAGCCACCACAGCTGCATCTGGGCATCTTTGACCCAGGAGCGCTCTACATTGGGTTTGGTTACCAGGACGGTGTCAGTGCCCACCAGAGTCATAGCACATGGGCGGGTGCAGGGAGGGAGCCACACTGGGGGCAGGGCCCCTCCAGTGAACATCCCAGACTGGATGTAGAAGGCCACTTGGCAGCTGTCACTGATCAGAGCCAGGTGCTGGCTGAATTCTGCCAGGCAGTGCTTCAGGTAGGGGTCATCCACGGTCCCTTGGTGGGCCCCCACAAAGGGGTTCCCTGTTGCACAGCTGAAGAGGCCTCCGAAGGGCACGGAGTACTTGTGCCCCATCTCGTAGTCCTTACTGCTGCACAGCTGGAGCACTCTTGCTGATGGGGGGTGGGTGCAGCCCCAGCTTGGGTGGCAGCTGAGACAGATGGGTAGCCCCGCTGCATCCATGAGCATCCCTGTTGGACTCGCCAAGGAATCCAGAGTGCCAGCGGCCTGAGCACTAAAGGCAGTGGCCACATGGTGGCAGCACAAGCCAGGGGTCCCGATAGACTCATAGTATTGACCATCAGCAGCTCTGAAAGCGCTTTCCAGAGCAGATCAGCATCATTCTCCTTGTGCTACAGGAAACTGAGGCACCAAAGAGCTGAAGTGACGTACCCCGCCAGGCCAGGAAGCCAATAGCCTAGACCCAGGTCTCTCCAGCCCCAGTCAAGTGCCCTATCCCCCAGGCAACCTGACCCCCTTTGCATTTCACTGGGAAAGAGCCTCTGGGAATCAAGATGGGCGAGAAGAGGGGTGAGCACTAACATAGTCTCCCCCCGTGACATAAAAGCAGCCCTGAAGGTTGCAGCCTTGGCTTTTACACCCTGGTACCAGGGCTCAGCTGGTTCCACTGGGGCTTGAACCCAGGCCGTTCTGTACGTAAAAACAGCTGCAACCAGGACTACACTCGAGAGTCGAATGCCACGAGAAAACGCCCTTGAGCTCCTTAGCAAAGGTCACAGCGGCTGCTAGGCCTATGGATGGATGATATTCTAAAGCCTAGATTGTCAAAGGTATTTAGGCACCTAACATTAAAAACAATGGGAGTTGGGCACTGAGGTATCCGTGAAGACGTGGGCCTAAGTACCTTGCTCCATAGCGCTTCAGCTGCTAGAGCCTGTAAGTTCCTCGCAGTCCTTGGAGGCATTTCCCAGCCTGCTCTTGCAGACAAAGTGCATAGACCCAGCTCCGGGGCTGGCCGTGGCAAGCTGCAGCAGCTGCATTGTGCTTAGACTGGAAGAGAGCGATAGAGGAAACGGGGGATGGCAAGACAATGAAGCAGCAGGAACCACGTCTGGGTTTTTAATAACTGTCCAGCAATGAGGCCACTTACTAAGCTCACCTCACAGAGCCCGGCTGAAGCCTCTTTCTTAGGGCTCCGGAAGTGGAAGACCAGTGCAGGGATGTGTCATTGGGAGCACAAAGGAGGATTATGCTAAATTAGTACAATAGCTCCTTCTAGTGGTGGCTGTGATCCATAGACTTCTATCCATTCATACACAGAAAGAACCAGCCACAACTAGTGTCAAACAAATTGGCTTCCGCCTGGTGTGAATTCCTTTGTTTTCCAGGATCCACATCCTGTTTGGAACGCTGTAAAATGCATAGAAACATCTAATCCCTGAATAATATACTGCAGGTACAGATCATTACACTGGTAACAATACGGCTTTACTTAGGATTAGTAAATTGTGGAGAAATCACATTTTTCACAGGTTGATCACGGCATAAATAGTAAATGTTGTAATGGTTGTAAGTTGCCCTGGATACGGACGTCTGCTAAAATTTAGAGTTGCAGTTATAACCCCAATTAGGGTGACCAGACAGCAAGTGGGAAAAATTGTGTGTGTGTGCATGTGTGACCCTTACTTCTGCGCTGCCTTCAGAGCTGGCTGCCCAACCAGCAGCTGTTGCTCTCCGACCATCCAGCTCTGAAGGCAGCGCAGCAGTAAGGGTGGCAGTAGCATGACCACGCTACAATAGCCAGATTTCACGGGGAAGACCAGATTTCACAGTCTGTGACATGTGTTTCATGGCTGTGAATTTGGTAGGGCCCAGTTTATGATGTCATATAATTGTGGAGTAATAAACAATTGTTCCAACTGAACGATGTTAGGAATAGGACAAGGGCAGGGTGTGTAGCTAGAGGCACTGAGAAGTCTCTTCATTTTTCTGATTGTGGCTCTCGCAGCTCAACCTGTGTTGGGAATTAAGGCTGCGAAGCATGAAGAGGGATGAAAACATACAATGGGAGCCTTGTCTGACCCTGACGAAAATGACAGACCAGAAACAGAACAACATATCTGATGAAATCCAAAGCTTTCATGATACAAGCACCAAGCCCTAATGCCTAGGGAGCATGCCACAGAACTGGCCTAATGGGGAATGTATTTTATTCATTCCATTAAAAAATACTGCATTAAGATTGCTGCCTTGTCAGTGCTCAGAGCTAAGGGGCTATGCACACCCTTAACTCTGATTACAGATCATCTAGTACATCTCCTTACAGCCTGAGAGCTAGGACTGAGCGCTGTAGTTAAGGCTGCAGACCAGATTAGTCATCCCTAGGGTTTACGGTGCACTTTCCATCAGGCGATTTCAAAGCCCTTCACAAAGTAATTACCATCCCCCTTTCGCAGATGGGGAAACTGAGGCTCAGAGAAGGGATGTGACCTGCCCAAGCTGTCGCAGCAGAGCCAGGAATAGAAGCCACGTCTCCTGAATTCCAGTCCACAGCACCAGCCACTAGGCCACATAACAGAACAGCCCCCTCCCCCCCTCCCCGCTTTCTTAAATACTTACATTGTTCCATACTTGTGCTCCGTCACTGTGCACAGCAGTGGTCAGCTGGAGGCAACTGGTGGGAAGGATCCTGAGTGGCCTGACAGCTGGAGGAAGCGCAGAAACTGAAATCAGGTTTGCCTGTGTAACCCACACACCTCCTGGGTGTGGTGCTGTGGCCCCTCTAATGGCACTGATTAGAGGTTAATGAATCTGCTACAGCATTAACTATGCACCATGTGGCTTTTAGCTAAATGCAAAAGAAGCTCATGCATTTAGCTCCAGGTTCGATCCTGCCTGCCGACGACCAGGGTCTGGAGCTGGAAAATGCTAAGATCTCAATATTGTTGTTCCTCTCGCTCTCCGTCAGCTCTCCCCTGCTGCTCCTGGGTCTCTCCTTTCCTCCTCAGTGTCAAGCAGCTTCCAGTGGACTGGCCTAGGGCCCAGGTGCCCTCTCTTAAACCCAATCAGGAGGCAGCTGATCAGTCCCTGAAACAAGGGGTTTCCCTGGTTGCAAACACAGCGGCTGCATAATTGGTTTTTTGAAGCGTGTGTGTATTGGAGACAGAGAAAGCCAGAAGCAGCAGTTGTGAGCGTGGCCCTGAGAGGAAGGACATGTTGGGCTTCTTGGGCAGAGAGCCCGCTGGAGAGGCAGGCGTGGGGATTTCTGGCAACGAAGCTACCTGCCAGGGCTGGCCTTACCATGAGGCGAACTGAGGCAGCCGCCTCAGGTGCCAGGCTGTGGGGGGCGCCGCTAGGACCCAGAGTGTAGAAAATTGTGCCTTCTGCTGGTGCATATGTATTCTCTGTGCTCTAGATGCACAGAGCTGGTGGAGTGCTGTGCTGGAGGAAGGAGGGCACAAGAGACATAACAGGCAGGCAGGAGAAAAGGGAATAACAGAAAGCAGCAGGAGCTGCAGGGAGAGAGAGGAGGAGGAGCCTCTTCTGTACCTCTCTAGCACCCCAGGAGCCTGGACTGATTAACACCAGCTTGTCAGGGAGCTTCCTGTTTCCTGCTGCTTCCCTGAACCCACTTGAGGCAAACAGGCAGTCAACAGAAGTAGTAGGAGCCAGTTAGGTCCTTAAGATGCTGATATCTTCCCTCACTCAGGCCCTGCCACCAGCCTGCTTATTTGTCCCCTTCAACTGAATGTGGAGAGCCACAGAGGAGAGTGTGGTGGAGGCGCAAGAAACAGCTGCTACTGAGTTTAGTTCCTTAAGTCTAGATGATCCAGGACTGTGCACCCACTTGAGCAGTAGCCTGGGCCTTGTACTGCATGAGCCACAGCAAGTGAAAAACTTCATGTTCCTCAAAGACAATGAAAATAGAAGTTTCCATCCAACACATTCCTGGTGTGAAATCCCCAATGGTGAAAAAGTGGAGAGGCCATGGCTTATGTACTCAAAAATGCTGCATACCAGAACGCTGCATACTATTTTTGTTGCAAACTCATCCAGTCTAATGTTCCAGCCACATTGGGTTCCACAGGAACAAAAGACTGGAAGAATCTGGCTAGAAATGTGGCATGCCATGAGAAGGCAGCAAATCACCAGAGAGCATTCCATAGGTGGAAAGAGCCTGAGATGAGACTATGGTTAAAGGCCACCATAGATGATCAGCATCAAGAGAAGACTGCATCAGAGTCTCTTTACTGGCAAAATGTTCTGAAAAGGTTCATTGTGAGAATGCTGCTACCCAAAACCTAGCACTGCGTGGCACTTCAGATCAGCTGTATGTGCCAAACAATGGAAACTTCCTTAAAATTGTGGAGCTGATGACTGAGTTTGATGCTGTACTCCAGAAGCATCTAAGAAGAGTCTGTGACGGAGCAGGAAGCGGGGCGGATTTGACCTGGGAATGTTGCAGGAGAGTTACATTGGGGATGGAGGACTTCCCTGAGCTGTAACCTGAGCAAGGAAGGGGGTTGGGAGAAGTGACACCTTCTGCCTGGGAGAGTGAACAAAGGAGAGGAGGAGCTGGGGGGAGGGGGAAGAGAGCTGCTGGAGGAGTTTTGTTTTCAGTCTTGGGCTGGGTGGTGCAACGCAGGGAACCCCAAGCTGGGGTCTAAGCTCCCTGAACTCCCCAGAAGAACTTGATTGAGGGGCTATGGTTGTACCTACACGCTCCGCTTGGGACTGTGTTCCTGTCATCTAATAAACCTTCTGTTTTACTGGAAGAGGGGTGCAGGGCCCTGATTTCCCCACACTCCGTGACAGAGTCACCACCCAAGAAATGTACACACACCACTATCTTGGAAAAACAATTCAAAATGAGATCAGTTACTGGCAACAAAAGTCAAACAGAAGATTGTGGCAGATCTGAAACCAGCAAGATATGACTCTGTTATTCTGGACTTTACACCGGACATCGGCCATACGGAACAAACGACTTTAATGGTGCATTTTGTAACAACAACAGAACCTAGTGAAAATGTCCCTGCAATGGTGACTGGCAGAGAGCATTTTCTAGAATATATTGACATTGATGATACTACAGGAGCTGGTATGGCAAATGTGCTTCTTAAAAAGCTGGAAGATACAGGAATTGCGATAGCTGATATGAGAGGTCAGGGCTACGATAATGGTGCCAACATGAGAGGAAAGAACAGAGAAGTGCAGACATGGATCCAAGAGTTAAACCCTCGAGCTTTTTTTGTCCCATTCAATTCCCATTCATTGGGCTTGGTGGTCAGTGATGCAGCATCAGCTTCTAGTGAGGCTGCTGAACTTTTTAATGTAATTCAAAGCATCTATGTATTTTTCCCTGCATCAACTCATCGATGGCAAATTTCGAAGCAACATCTGGGAACATCCTCTCTGACACTGAAACCACTGAGTGCCACACGATGGGAAAGTCGAGTGGAGGCGATAAAGCCTAACAAACACCAAATTGGCAAGATAGATGATGCCATAGTTGCCATTATGGAGGATAATGCTATGACAAGAACTGTCTGTGGGAGAACAGTGGCAGAGGGAAATGGAATCACCAGAAACATACATTACTTCACATTTCTGTGTGGCTTAGTGTTGTGGCATGACATACTGTTTGAAATAAAAGTTGTAAGTAAGAGACTCCAAGGTGTTGACCTTGATATATCTGGAGCAATGAACAACTGGACAAAGCAAAGTCAGACCTACAGTCTGACCGGTCAGATGAGGGATTTCAAAACGTTCAGAAGAGTGCACAGAAGTTGGCAGCGGAACTTCACACTGAAGCTATTTTCCCACCCATTCAAAAATACAAGAGTCACCAAAGAGAAGACATTGATTACAAGGCACAGGATAATCCCATAAGAGACCCCAAACAATAATTCAAAATTGAATTCTTTAACCAGGTGCTAGATTGTGCAATACAGTCGGTTGAAGAACCTTTCATGCAGCTCAAGGAACACAGCAGTATATTTCGGATGTTGTATGATATTCCAAAACTCCTCACTATACCTGAAGAAGACCTACACCAGCAATGCAGGGCACTAGAGACAGTGTTGACACAGGATGACATGCGCGATATTGATGCGAGTGATTTAGGTGGTGAACAGAAAGCCCTTTCAAGATATATTTCAGCAGGATCAACTCCAAAGGCTGTTCTGGAATATACGTGCACAAATAAGATGACCACCTTCTTTTCAAATGCATTTGTTGCTCTGTGCATACTTCTAACACTTCCTGTAACAGGTGCCAGTGGAGAACGCAGCTTCTCCAAGTTGAAGTTAATAAAAACACGTCTACGCTCCACAATGACACAGGAGAGGCTGGTCGGCCTTGCAACCATCTCAATAGAGCATGAGTTGGCCCAGACTATGGACCTTCAGCAGGAAACAGTTCAAATCTTTGCAACCAAGAAGGCACGGAAAGCACCACTTTGATTATTCAAGCCAATAAAAATGCCAGTGTTTACTATGCAAACAAAAGTTACATTTGCTGTTCAGGCGTTTGAAAGTTAAGTGTTATTTAAAATTTTTGAGCAAGGCGTTTTAAGTTGTTATTTCTCCTTTATTGGGGTGGGTAGCAGAGCAGTACGATGAGAGGAGTAGAACAGGAAGAAGGCAGAATTGAGACCTTTCAAAGTTTTGGCCCAAGCGAGGAGGCATGGGGGCGTCATTTGAGCTCCCTGCCTCAGGTGCCAAAATGTTGTGGGCCGGTCCTGCTGCCTGCTGCTGTCAGGACTGTGTGTACATTCTTTGGAGATACGCAAGATGGCACCAAAGAATAGACTTGACTTGTCTCATCGACTGCTCATAGTAACAGAAACAAGGCCCCAAACATCAAACGGCTCGGGCCAAAGGACAAACCCTGGCAAAATGAACATCCTGTGGTGCAGTTTCTTCCTCCAAAGGGTTTGTGGCCACAGCATTTAGTGGGGCGTTGTGCCCCCAGCCTGTCGCTCTGGGCTGACACTTTGTGGTGAGTACCACAGCCCCGGGGGAAGCACAGCCATTCGTTTCCCAGCACCGAGCCAGCCCTGCAAACACTGGGCCACCTTGGAGTGACCCCATCCTGCAGGGCCAGGAAGGGCCCGAGTCCCGGGTGAGGCTGCCTGGCAACCTGTCTGAGGCAAACACCTCAGCAGGAGCTGGGCGCCCAGAACAGGACAGTGAAGCACAAGGCTACGGGGGGCCCAGCGCAGCTACCGGCACACCAGGGTGTCAGGATGCACAGCGACAAGCCCTTGGAGGGATGCCGTCTCTGGGATGGGCGTGTCACGGGGCACATCACTTGCCGCCAGACTGGCACCTCCTCCTGGTCACGCTAGGGAGGCGCTCAAAGCTCCCCCCCACCCAAGTCTGCAGCTTGCACACCGTCACTGCCTCTGCCTGCAGCCCCCCTCACCGCCTCAGGCACCACAACACCCTCTTTGCGACTCAGCCCTCCCGCCATGCCGCCATCCGTGTTCCCCCTTCCGGGGGTTAGTGCACCTCTACTCTGATATAATGCGGTCCGATATAACGCGAATGTGGCTATCACGCAGTAAAGCAGTGCTTCTGGGGTGGGGCTGCTTAACCTTGTTATATCCGAATTCGTGTTACCGCAAGTGGTTCCTCTGCGCCCTCCCCGTTACTTGCTGCAGCCCTCCTCCGCTCTGCCTCCTCCCTTGAGCGCACCGCAGCCCCGTTTCTCCCCCGTCCCTCCCTCCCAGGCTTGCCGCGCCAATCAGTTGTTTTGCGCGGCAAGCCTGGGAGGGAGGAGAAGCAGAGCTGAGCGGCGCGCTCGCGGGAGGTGGACGAGGCAGCAGAGTGGAGGTGAGCTGGGGTGGGGAGCGGTTCCTCTGCACCCCCCCCCACTTGCTGCAGCCCCCCTGCCCCAGCTCACCTCTGCCTCCTCCCACAAGCGCACCGCTCAGCTCTGCTTCTCCTTCCCAGGCTTGCCGGGCCAAACAGCTGATTGGCGTGGCAGGCCTGGGGGAGGGGAAGAAGCTGGGGCAGGAAGTGGTAAAAGCGGTTCCTCTCCCTACCCCAGTGTAACGCGGTCTCACCAATAACACGGTGAGATTTTTCTGGCTCCCGAGGACCACGTTATATCAGGGTCTGTGTGTATCCCAGTCTAACAATCCTGCTGCTTCCCCTGTGGGGCAGAGGAGAGACCCAGCCCCACCCACTACTCCTGGTCCCAGCCCAGGGACCCTGTAGATGGCAGCCACATGCTGCATCCCAACCAACTGCTCAGCACATATTGCAGGGACACTTCCCAACAACCCCAGCACCTTCTTCCCTCAGGCCCACAGTCCTAGCAGCCAGCTGGGAGCTCCCTCTCGCTCCCCCGGCCCTGCCAGCAGGGCTCTGTCCATGGCCTCGCACGGCTCTGCCTGCTAGAGACACAGTGCTGACACCTCAAGCTCCCAGCAGCCACTGACCACCTCTGGCCCAGGGGCTTCTTTTATGTGAGCCTGCTGGGCTCTGATTGGCCGCTCCCTGCAGCCCTTCCCTGATTGCCTGGACCCAACACAGCCTCTCTAGGCAGACTGGAGGACCCAACTCCACTGCTCGCATGCAGGATTAGCCCCTTTTACATCTGTGTTGGGTAGACTCCCCATCACACACCCTCCTGCTCAAGACTGCATCTCTCAGAGGGGTTGAGTGTCTCCTACCCTGCAGCTGCCTAAGCTGTATCAGTAGCTCATCCCTTTCTCTTTCTGCCTCCCTCAACAGGAGACACACGTCTGCCGGGCCCTGCATATCATCGCTAAACGTTTCCCTCTGGTATGCGAGGTGTCCCTCTGCTCTTTGCAATGGGTAGTTTATCTTTCACTTGCCCCACTGGGTCCGCCAGCACCCTTACGTTCAGGGTCTGAGTCCCCCCACTCGCCACTGGGGAAGTGACTGGAGAGCTGACTGCCAGGCCCCCGGAATGGGGGAGCACAGATAGTGACTCAGAGGATACCCCGGTCCTTGGTGTGACATGGACCCGAGAGCAGACGTGATGGAGGCAAGGCACATCAGGAATGGGGCTACCGACTTGCAGTGCTAATCCCCAAGACTGCCAGCAGGAGGTGCCACTCTGGGCACAAATCACCCCCCACCGCTCCCTGGAGACTGCTCCAGAGACTGCATTGACTTTCCTGAGGTGCCCCAACCCTGCAGCAGGGCATCTCAGGGGCAGATGCTGGTTGAGGTGTCCCTCTGTTGGCTGTCAGGGGCCTGGAGCAGAGCCGTAGGAGCCCAAGATCCAGCACAGGCCTGCCCGGCCGAGCCTGAGCATGCAGTGCCTTGTGGAGACTCATGGAGTTTAAGGCCTGAAGGGATCATCGAGTCTGAACTCCTGTATGTCACAGGCCCTTAAAGTTCATCCATGTCCCCCTGCCCTGCGCCCAGCAACAACAGTCTGGATGAAGCATCTTCCCCCAAGGCCTCCTGGCTGGGTTTGAAGGCCCCCTTCCCTTGGCAGGCTGTGCCCAGGGTTACTCACTCAGCCTGGCAAACATCCGTGTCTTGTTTCTAACTCAAGTGTGTCATGTGCTGCCTTTCTCCACCAGCATAGAAAGCCCATCGGTACCTGGGCTGTTCCCCCCTTGGCAGAACTTATACGCTGCATCAAGTCAGCTACAGTCTTCCAATGGCCTGAGCCACGTGGGATCCAGGGATCCAGGCAGGCTGAGGGGGATGAACCCCTCATTTTTCTGCTGTGGAGCAAATGCTGCCCCGCCCCCGCAGGAGAAGTGTCTCCATACGGGGCACCTCGTAACGTGAGGCTGTAGGGTTGGGCCTGCAGATTTCACACAGCCCTTAGCCAGGGAAACGCCCCAATGTCACCGGCTGGATAAGGGCTCTGGGGTTCAGCCCTTTGTGGTTATGGTCAAGAGAGGACACATCCCAACGCTTGCCAGAGCAATTCCACCTCGGGGATTCAGCAGAGCCCCGTCAGGTCAGGCTGGTGACTTGAGATGGGGAATTCAGCTGGGGGAGAGGGTAGAAATCGCCCTGTCCCTTGAAATCTCAGAGAGTCAAGAGGAAATTTGGAACCTTGACTCATCCCCAAGGCGACATTGCGAGTGAGCGAATGTTTCACATGGCAAAGCTGCTGTGGTTTTATACACCTTTCCCCACAAGTTGCTGCCCTTACCCCTCCCACTGTGCGAGGTGCTGCACATTATTAGGTGCATTATAGTAGCACCTGGGGGCCCCACTCATGGCCAAGTTCCCACTGTGCCAGGCACTGTACAATGACTACTACATTCGTTCTCTGGGTGCGTTGCTTTTTTATTGATCATTTTGTTTTGGCACAGAACATTAGTAGGAATGCCCAGGTACATGTATAAAGCAGGAGGGAGAAAGACAAGCAGGGATCAGAGCCGGGAGCTCTCTAAACAGATTTGCATGAGCGGAATCGCTGAGTGATGCCATGCCAGTGAGAGCGCAGTGTACAGCTGGGTGGCTCTGGCGTCCAAAGAGACTGCGACCTTTGTTCCCCTGGCCTCCGGCCTGCTGCGGGGTCCCATTGGAAAGTGGCTCCCAGCAGGAGCCCGCCAGCGGGGACCAAGGGGGAATACAGTCAGGTGAAACTTTTCAGACCAGCCCCTTTTCCGGTGAAAAAGGCAGGTTTGGTGAAACTGAACCATTTGGTGATTGTTTTGGCTTCACTAAAGTGTATCGGTCAAAACTAAAAACCAAAACCAACCCAGAACAAATCGAAACATTTGGTGTCTTTGGTCTGAAACTACTTTCCCTTTTGAAATGGCCTTTAGTTTGATTAAAAACAGAGTTTTAAAATAGTCACAATCAAAACAAAATTTTTGTTTGGTGCAAAATGATTCCCCCACTTCTCCATTTGCACAATATATTTTTTTTAAATTTCCCCTCCTAATTTTTCAGAATTCCCCAAACCTGTTATTTGCCCAGTTCTACCCAGGACACCTAAGACGGGATAAGAACACAGCAGTAATTGGTTCCAGATGTGAAGCTACAGCACAGGAAAGTGACGCAGCCTCCACTGCAGTATACAGGCCGCGTCTTCCACCACGTCCTGTTACCAGGATTGGTCCCTGAAGCTGCAGGAACAGGCATTGCCCATGCAAAAAAGGAAGAGAAACAGCTGTTGGTTGTGGTGCCCAGATGTGCATGGGACCTTTTCTCGCTAAGGGGTGCCAGTTCTGATCTGGACCGAGGGCGGGGCACTAGCTGGCTCAGGGGATGGGAAATGGGACATGGGGCCTTTGCCCTGTAGGGGGTGCTAGCTCCAACGTGGCCCCAGGGAAGTGGTCCCAGCGAGTTTAGGGGGTCAGGGAAGGGGATACGGGGCCTTTCCCATCTAAGGCTCTAGTGCCAGTATGGCCAATTTCAGGTCAGCAGTAACTAAAGATGCTCCTGTCTGAAGGCCGTTTAGTGGCTCCTGCCTGAGCTGGTGGATCTCAGCCTGGGAGGAAGGTGCCCATCTCACAGGAGTCACCCACTCATGGGCCAGAGGAGCCCTGGAGACTAAGCTCCCCAGAGACGTCTCTTCCCGAGCAGGCGGTGTGCCGGCAGGACGCTGCCATCGCTGTGTGTGGAGCTCACTGGGACAGAGACTATGTCTTCCTACGTGTTTGTACAGTGGCTGGCCCAGTCTGAGCACAACTGCAATATAAACAACAACAGGGCCCCAGGGGTGCCCGAACAGTCACCGGGACACCTTCAGCCACTGCTAGAGTTCGCCTGTCTGGAGAATAGCCCGCCCCGGTGGGAGCGAAGCTGGATGGTACCTGTTCCGCAGGGTGTATTTGCAAACGAACGGGAAGGACCAGCTGGCGTCATAGTCGTTCCAGGTTACAAAGCCTGAAAGAGACGGAGTCAGAAGGAATCAGCCCAAGAATAAACCGCCCGCTGGCAGGAACGGGCACTTCCATGACTAGGAAAGTCATCTGCATGTGAGAGCTAATGTAACCACTGTACCTGTGTGGGCATCTGTTCGGTCATGACTGGGGTGATAGATAGATAGATAGATAGATAGATAGATAGATGATACTGGAAAACACTAGTAGGAACTGAGATGAGGCATGAAAAGAAAGGCTGAGAACAATATTGCCCTGGTCCATTGCCACCTTGCATCTTGGGTCATCAATTTCTCCATTGCAAATTGATGTAACTGGATGACCCATGCCTGCCAATAGTGGGGGAGGACAGAGTGAGGGCAGCTGGCTTCAGTAATGTTTCTGAGCATGCTCAGTCTGTGTGAGCATGCTCAGTACAAGCCAAGCAGCAAATGGAGGGGCAACCCTCCTTTACCCCCACCCCCACCCCCTGCCCACGTGTCTCCTCTTTGCACCCACATAGCTCTGCTGTACCCGATGGCACGTGGGCCAGGCCGGGGCTGCTCCCAGCCCGAGGTGATCACACACTGTTCTGTTTGTGGAGTTCACTTTGAACTTGGGTCACAATGCACTGGAGTTGTCCGTCCTCAGGCACTGATCGGGGTGTATGGGGGAGGGCTCTCCCCAGGAAATGGCCAGACACTAGGGAGGGCTTTTGTTTAGATTGGGCTGGTTTTGGAGGGGTGGAGGCAGGGGTTGTCTTCCTCCGAAGCATTTGGCATAAGCCACAGTCAGGGGCAGAGGTCGGTCAGTCAGTGGACTGAGCTGCTAGGGCAGGGGCAGGGGAACAAAGCAGACAGCAAAATGGTTTGATCGGATGGTGCAGCCAACCAGCAGGAACTGAATCTGGGCGATGTTCTTCTGGAGAGAGTCAGGGGGTCGAGATAATGAGCCAGCCCTGACCAAACCAAGCCGCCAAGCATCTGCTCCCCCTCCCCCCCACACCCACCCCAGGACAAAGCTCCCACCGTTTTGCAGGCTCCAAGAGCCCAGGTAGTTTTCTCCCGGGAGGCCATTGGGCTGGTCTGCAGGAAATGTCCGGAAATTATATTTGGAACCATCCGTCCACATGAAAGACCCCTCCTAGAGAAAGGGTGACGGTGTTAGTGACTGAACCGGGGGCCAGGCGCGCTGTGGGGAGAGGAGATGGAGCAATATCCAGTAAGGGATCAGCATTGTCTCTAGCACCTAATATCCCAGCTGTGGAGGCCTCTTCCTCACTGCAGCCCTCTCCAGCACTGACAGAGTCAGCCTCACACCACCCCAGGGAGTGGGGAAGGGTCCACCCCATGTTACAGATAGGGGAACTCAGAACAGGGTAGATTAAGTGACTGCACCAAGGTCACACAGGGAGACAGTGGCAGACCCAGGAACTGAACCCAGGCCTCCGAAGTCCCCATGCGCTGCCCTAAGCGCTGGGCCATCCTTCTGTCTGTCAGAGTGAGCAGCGCCGCCCTGGCTTGGAATCAGCTCTGTTATAACCCTCACCTGCAGCCCTAAGCTGGCACCGCGTTCACCTTCGCGTGCCAGTGTCTCTTCCACTTTGGGATCGCACCAGCCTCCACCAGATCCCAACACATCTTCCCAAGGCCGGTGCAACCATTTAGGCGACCTAGGCTATCGCCTAGGGCGCTGGGATTTGGGAGGAGGGCGCCATTTTCTTCAGCAGTGACCGTGGCGGCTGGATCTTCGGCCGCTCCGGTTGCCACTGGCATTTAGGAGGAGGGAGCTGGGGCAGGGGAGCGTGGGGAGGGCTACCTGCAGCAAGTTGAGGGGAGGGCGGCACTCAGGGGAACTCCCTGCCCCAGGTGACCCCTGCTTCGCCTCCTCCCCGAGCACGCTGTGGCTGCTTCACTTCTCCCGCCTCCCAGGCTTGTGGTGCCAATCAGCTTAGGCACCGCAATCCTGGGAAGCGAGAGAAGTGACGCAGCGACTGCATGCTTGGGGTGCTCGTGTGCGGAGCAGGGGTGAGCTGGGGCGGGGGGGGTGCCTCAGGCCGGAGGGTGGGGAGTGGGGATCTGCTGCAAGGAGGGCGCCTCAGGGCGGAGGGGGGGAGCTGCTGTGGGGGGGCGCCTCAGGGCGGAGGGGGGGGAGCTGATGTGGGGGGGCACCTCAGGGCGGAGGCGCAGGGGGGGCGCAAGATGGACGTTTCGCCTAGGGCGTGAAACATCTTTGCACCGGCCCTGCATCTTCCCCACATGCAGCAGCCATGCCCAGCCCCAGCTCTCCCGCAAGCTCAGACGGCAGGGCCTGGTTCTTAGAGAGTGAACGTCAGCTGGAGTGCGGAGGTGACAAAACAGCTGTAGTTTCCACTGCACCTTTTCTACACCCTGTTTCCCAGCATGCTCTGCAGCTCAGGAACAGTAACACCTACCTCTTCTCTAGCACTTTTCATTAGTAGAGCTCAAAACACTTTACAAAGCAGGTCAGTAGCGTTACCCTGATTTTGCAGATGGGGAAACTGAGGCACAAGGAGAGGCTGGGACTTGCCTAAATCCACCCCAGCAGCAGAGGCAGGAATAGAACTGAGGACTCCTGGGGCTTAATCCAGGCAAACACTCTTTTCTCTACTTCAGATTGAAATAACAAGCCCACAATGTAAGACAGAGGGAGGCAAATTCTGCCCTCAACCCCACCATGTCCCCCCGGTATAAGTGGAAATGCCAGTCTGACCCTCCAGCCCCGGCAACTGCTCTGAAGTTGCAGTTGCTCTGATTGCGGGTTGTGCCAGACGGGTGAGGCAGGAGCTACCTTGAAAGTGTCGTGTGCGCCGATCCAGTAGGCCTGTCCTTTAGTGTAATCCAGCGGCTTGCCCATCAGGTGAAAGATGAAGTCATTTTCCTCTGCGCTGTGGATGGAGGCCAGATGGGAATTCTTGCCATAGCTTTGACACGCCACCTGAAAAGGCACCGCAAGGTCAAATCACACAAGGCTGCAACCAGCGCGCCTGACCCAAAACGCTTAGAAATCAATGGAAAAACGCCCATTGACATCAGTGGGTCAGGGCCCAAAAGAAGGGGGTTGGTCTGGTCGTTGAGGCAGTGGGCTAGTCCTCAAGAGAGATGGGCTGAATTCCCAGTTCTGCCACAGACTCACCAGGTGGCCTTGGGCAAGTCTCTTAGTGTCTCAGACCTTGGTTTCCCCCACAGGGAGGGGCCTAGGCCATTTGCTACAGGGACAAAAGCCCCCCTCCCGTGGCTGTAGAAAGTGTCTACGCTAGAGCGGCACAGCTGCAGTTGTGCCATTATAGCATGTGCCAGAATGGGGGGGGGCAAGGGGACATGTCCCCCCCACTTTTAAAAGTGGGGGAAGAGGGGATGTGGAGGCGTGGCCTAGTGGGGGAAGGGGCAGCACAGAGGCGGGGTCTCTGGGGAAGAGGCAGTGTGGGGGGGCGGGGCCATGATTCAGGCACCTATGGCCCCCACCCCTCTTTTTTACAGAGCTTCTGCTGCTCCCTGGTGTAGACACAGCCTGAGAATGTCAACGTTTGAAAAGTCTGTTGGGAGGACAGGCAGAGCTCAGGTCAGGGGCTGTGTTGTGCCAGAAGCTGTTAATGGCTGCCCTCCACCAACAATCAGAGAGGTGGTTGCAGCTACCTGCTCTGCTAACCAGATGGCAAAAACCGGACCTGTGTCCTCCATTTCCCCTTTTTTGTTTTTTCTGATTCCCGCCCCCGCCCCCCGATCAATAGAACTCTGGGCATCGATGGCTAAAAGGTTCCCTGACGTTTTGGAACAGATGGCATGTGGCATTCAAGCGTTATCACCTTACAGACAGACAGACCCACAAAGTTGATTTAGTTGGGGATTGGTCCTGCTTTGAGCAGAGGGTTGGACTAGATACCTCCTGAGGTCCCTTCCGACCCTGGTATTCTATGATTCTAAGAAATGCCCTCGAGCTGAATTTAAGCTTGTGGATACAGAGATCTTGGTGGGAGGGGAATAATGGCCATCGGAGGAATATTTAGAGTAGGTGAACAGATGCCATCTGGAAGGCTGGGAAATTCCCCCAACTTGTTCGTGTGGCGGAGGAGGGATTCCAAGATTCCCCCTAGCAGGAGTCACACCAGCTGCTCAAGGGCCAGATTCACGCACAGGGCTCAGGATTTAATGAGACGTCAGTGGAGCCCTTGGAACAGATGCTGCATAGGAGCCCATGCCACCGATTGTGCCACTGATCTCAAGGGAGCCATGTACAGCGCCACCCGTGGCTGGCCAGAATCCAGCCCTTAGTAAAGTGCCCTCAGGAGCATTTCCTGTCCCCTGTCTCTCCCCTGCTCAGCAAATATGCCCAGCTGTTAATACTCCCTAGCTCTTCTCAAGTGCTTCTCATCAGCTGATCTGGGCCGGCGCGTTGGGCGACAGCAGCCGGACCAGCACTCTGCCCACTGGGGCACCCATTAAAGAGCCCCAAAGTTAAGCCGAGGGGCGAAGCTGTGCCTACGGGACAGCTCAGAGGTGGCTGCAGACAGCTACAGGGCTAATGAGGCCCAGGAAGGAAGTGCCGGGGAGAGTGTCTGCGCTGCAATCAAAGACCTGCAGCATGGCCGGGGTTGGCCCAGCTCAGCTGACTTGGACTCCTGGGGCTCGGGCTACGGGGCCATAAATTGCAGTGTTGACGTTCAGGTTTCAGAGCCCGGACTCCAGCCCAAGCCCCGACAGCTACAAAGCTATTTTTGATCTTGCGAGCCCGAGGCAGCTGACCTGGGCTCAGAGACACAGTGCAGTGGGGTTTTAATCACAGTGTAGATGTACCCTCAGCATTAGTCCCAGGAGAGATCTCTAGGGGCGAGCGCGCCTCCCTCTCCAGTCCTTGCTGTAAGGGGCTGAGGATTATGTGCTATTGCCATGGGCGCCAACTTATATGGGCTCGTGGGGCTAAAGCCCCAGGAATATTCAAAATCAGGGGCTCTGCTCCACCAATATTTGGAGCTAGGTTTCTCCCCTGCTTGGAGCGCAGGGGAGTCAGAGGGCTGTGGGCTGCCTGCAACCGCGGGGAGTCCAGAGCCCTTTAAATCCCAGCCGCGGCCGGGAGTCAGAGGGCTCTGCGCTGCCTGCTGCGGCGGGGAGCCCAGAGCCCTTTAAATCTCAGCCGCGGCTGGGAATCAGAGGGCTCTGGGCTGCCCGCTGTGGCGGAGAGCCCAGAGCCCTTTAAATTCCAGCCGCGGCCGGGAGGCAGAGGGCTCTGGGCTGCCTGCAACCACGGGGAGCCCAGAGCCCTTTAAATCCCAGCCGCGGCCAGGAATCAGAGGGCTCTGGGCTGCCCGCTGGCGGGGAGCCCAGAGCCCTTTAAATCCCAGCCGTGGCCGGGAATCAGAGGGCTCTGGGCTGCCCGCTGCAGCAGGGAGCCCAGAGCCCTTTAAATCCCAGCCGCGGCCAGGAATCAGAGGGCTCTGGGCTGCCCGCTGGCGGGGAGCCCAGAGCCCTTTAAATCCCAGCCGCGGCCGGGACTCAGAGGGCTCTGGGCTGCCTGCAACCGCGGGGAGCCCAGAGCCCTTTGAATCCCAGCCACCGCGGCTGGGATTTAAAGGGCTCAGGGCTCCCCACGGCTGCCAACAGCCCAGAGCCCTTTGAATCCCAGCCCCTGGCCACTGATTGCCCCCTCCTCTGCCCCAACTGCCTCCCAGGACCCCCACCCCATATCTAAGCACCACTGGTCCTTGTCCCCCGATTACCTCCTCCTGTGACAACTGCCCCTTGGGACCCCAGCCCCTATCTAAGCCTCCCTTCTCCTTGTCCCCAACTGCCCCCTCCTGAGACCCCACCCAACTTCCCCCCAGGACTCCACCCCCTACCTGTCCCCTGATAAACCCCCTGGACTCCCATGCCTATCCAATTGCTGCCTGTCCCCTGACTGCCCCTCTGAACCTCTGCCCCATCCAACGCCCCCTGCTCCTTGTCCCTTGACTGGCCCCCAGAACCCCCTACCCCTTCTCCAACCCCCAAACCGCTTACTGGGGGTTGGAGAAGGGCAGCAGGAGGGTACGGGGGGAGCCCAGGGCTGGGAAGGGGGGCAGCCAAATTTTTTTTTGCTTGGGGCAGCAAAAAACCTAGAGCCGGCCCTGCCCGGAGCTTCCCTGCCTGAACGTAAAGAGCCTGCAGCGCGCGTCTCTCTCCCTTGCTGCTGCTGCTGCCCCAGCCTAAGGGCTACAGCATAACAGCAGTGCAAGGGAGGAGGGGGAGGGGAGTGGAGGGGGCCGTGCCGGGCCCCCGCACCATAATCCTATCTAGGTTGTAATTAATTTTGACTGAGCTGACCAGGACAATATCCCTAAGACCTGCAGACTTGTGGCTGCTGCTCTGTGACTTTTAAAGCAGATGAAGCCACTTTTGATTACAGCTTAAAACAAAACGATGCGGGTGAGAGGAGGAAGTGACTGATTGGTTTCACATAGGACCTGGAGTAAAATTGCTATAAAGGATTGTCTGAAACTGGTGTACAGACAAACTAGTGTGTGGCAAAGTCTTAAAATGACTGAGAATTGAAATATTTTTTATTTTTTTTATTTTTTATTAATTGTAATGTGCTCTTAAATTAATCAGATTGCATCGACAATTGGGAACCGTTTTTATACAGTGACGGTAAAATGTATATTGAAGCAGGCAAGTGCTGCTTCTGACTTTCCACTTTTAATTGACCCTTGTAATCTTGTGGCGCTGACGCGTTGTAGCTTCATTTTATATCGGCTTACAGGGCGGGAGCGGGGGGGGGGGGACGGGACCACCATTTTGGGCCCCACCAAAAATTATACAAACCTGCCGCCTATGGCTATTGCAGACGAGGTGCTGCACTATGCTGAAAAGGTGAGGGGGGGACAGTGTAAATCAGGGGTCTCCAACCTTTTTACACACAAGATCAGTCTTTGAATTTAAGAT
The DNA here is from genome assembly GCF_020497125.1 of Mauremys mutica. Taxonomy (NCBI): domain Eukaryota; kingdom Metazoa; phylum Chordata; order Testudines; family Geoemydidae; genus Mauremys; species Mauremys mutica. Next base: position 147,325,872 of record NC_059075.1, read on the forward strand.
TAACCCAGGATTTACCCCACCCTTTCCCTGAGGCCTCATCCTGCTCACTCCATTCCCCCCTCCCTCCGGGCTGGGGCAGGGGGTTGGGGTGGAGTGCAGGAGGGGTGCAGGATCTGGACGGGCTGAGGGGGTTCAGAGGGCGGGAGGGGGCTCCAGGCTGAGCCTGGGGCAGGGAGTTGGGATGCACGAGGGGGCTCCGGGCTGGTGCAGGGGATTGGGGTGTGGGAGGGGGTGAGGGGTGCTGGCTCTGGGAGGGAGTTTGGGTGCAGGAGTGGCTCCGGCCTGGGGCAGGGGCTTGGGGTGCAGGAGGGGGTACGAGGTACAGGCTCCGTCCTGGAGGGACTTACCACAGGCAGCTCCCGGTAGGTGGAGCAGCGAGGCTCAGGCAGGCTGCCTGCCTGCCATGGCCCCACAACACTCCTGGAAGTGGCTGGCTGCTGGCACGTCTCTTTGTGCCCCTTGGGGGGCAGCAGGTCTCCGTGCACTGCCCGTGACCACAAGTGCCACCCCCACAGCTCCCGTTGGCCGGTTCTTGCGAAGACGGAGCTGTGAGGACAGTGCTGGGGGTGGGGGCAGCATGTGGAGCCACCTTCTCTCCCTCCCCCAGGGGCCACAATGACGTGCCAGCAGCCAGCTGCTACCGGGAGCAGTGTGGGTCCATGGCAGGCAGGCAGCCTGCCTAAGCCCCACTGCGCTGCGGGACTTTTAGTGGCCCACAGATTGCGATTGACTGGCAGAGGCTCCAGGATCGACCAGTCGATCACAATCGATGGGTTGGTGATCACTGGAGTAGATCAACTACACGTGGTGTTCCCAAGCAGAGCATCTCCGAGTGCTCTGTGTGCTCAGAGAAAGGCAGGAGCAGAGGCCATGCACTGTTACAAGATCTCAAAGCACTTTACAAAGTCAATCAGTATCTTTACATTTTACTGATTGGGAAACTGAGGCACAGAGAGGGGAGTGACTTGCCCTAGGTCACCCAGCAAACCAGTGCTGGGACTAGAGTCCAACTCTCCTATGTCTCAGGCTGGGGCTCTTTCCACTAGGCCACGCTACGTCCCTGCATTCAGACTTGCCTCAGCGTCAGGCCATTTCATCGGTTCCATTGAAGCCTTATAGCAGGAGTCTTGATACTGCACCCAGCCCTCGTAACAAAAGCCGCGGGCGCAGAGACAGTTCTCCTGGGAGCAGGCACCTGGTGTGAAGATTGGGAACCACAAGTGCAATAAGCATGCAAGAGAGAATAAAACATCTGTGCAGCATGTTTCATGCATTGGTCCCAAAGGCAGGTAAGTATTACACCAATTGCTCATTGCAGGAGAAATCAGTGACACGGAGTCTGAGTAGTTTCTATGGGTATGTCTACACTACGGGATTATTCCGATTTTACAGAAACCGGTTTTTTAAAACAGATTGTATAAAGTCGAGTGCACGCGGCCACACTAAGAACATTAATTCGGCAGTGTGCGTCCATGTACCGAGGCTAGCGTCGATTTCCGGAGCGTTGCACTGTGGGTAGCTATCCCGTAGCTATCCCATAGTTCCTGCAGTCTCCCCCGCCCATTGGAATTCTGGGTTGAGATCCCAATGCATGATGGGGCAAAAACAGTGTCGCAGGTGATTCTGGATAAATGTCGTCACTCAATCCTCCTCCGTGAAAGCAACGGCAGACAATCATTTCGCGCCCTTTTTCACCTGGATTGCCCTGGCAGACGCCATAGCATGGCAACCATGGAGCCTGTTTTGCCTTTTGTCACTGTCACCGTATGTGTACTGGATGCTGCTGACAGAGGTGATACTGCAGCGCTGCAGAGGTGAAAAGCAGCATTCATTTGCCTTTGCAAGGTAGCAGAGACGTTTACCATCCCTATTGCACCGTCTACTATTGTAAATTGGTGATGAGATGATGGTTATCAGTCATTTTGCACTATTTGCATTTGGAAATTGGTGATGGTGGTTATCAATCCTTTTGTACCGTCTGCTGCTGTCATGGGTGCTCTTGGCTGGCCTCGCTGAGGTTGGCTGGGGGCGCATGGACAAAAATGGGAATGACTCCCTGGGTCATTCCCTTCTTTATGTTTTGTCTAAAAATAGAGTCAGTCCTGCCTAGAATATGGGGCAAGTGTACTAGAGAACCAGAGAGCACAGCCACTCCGTGTCAGAGCCCCAGAGATCCTGCAGAAATGATGAGCTGCATGCCATTCTAGGGGGTGCCCCTGCAACAACCCCACCCGTTGCTTCCCTCCTCCCCCAACCCTCCTGGGCTACCATGGCAGTGTCCCCGCATTTGTGTGATGAAGTAATAAAGAATGCAGGAATAAGAAACACTGACTTTTAGTGAGATAAAATGAGGGGGAGGCAGCCTCCAGCTGCTATGATAGTCCAGGCAGGACATTAAAGGGTGGTGGCGGGGAGAGGAGCGCAGCCTCCCGCTGCTATGATAGTCCAGGCAGTACAGAATCTTTTCTTTAGACATGAAAGGGGGGGGCTGATGGAGCTCAGCCCCCAGTTGCTATGATGAGGACAGTTACCAATCCTTTTGTACCATCTGCCGGGAATGACCGGCAGTCATTCCTATTTTTACCCAGGTGCCCCCGGTCGACCTCACCGAGGCAAGCCAGGAGCACTCACGGGCTGATGATGACGATGGATAGCAGTCATATTGTACCGTCTGCCACCAGGAAGGGGATGCTGGCATTCAGCGCTGCAGCACCCCATCTACCAGCAGCATGCAGTAGACATAGGGTGACATTGAAAAAAGGTGAGAAATGATTTTTCCCCCTTTTCTTTCGGGGGGTGGGCAAGGATGTAAATGGACGACATACACCCTGAAACACCCAGGAAAATGTTTTTGACCCTTCAGGCATTTGGAGCTCAGCCAAGAATGCAAATACTTTTCGGAGACTGCAGGGACTGTGTGATAGGTGGAGTCCTCAGTCCCCCCTCCCTCCCTCCATGAGCGTCCAGTTGATTCTTTGGCTTTCCGTTACGCTTCTCATGCAGCACTGTGCTGAGTCCCTGCTGTGGCCTCTGTCTATCATAGCCTGGAGATTTTTTCAAATGCTTTGTCATTTCGTCTTCTGTAATGGAGCTCTGATACAACAGATTCGTCTCCCCATACAGCGATCAGATCCAGTATCTCCCGTACGGTCCATGCTGGAGCTCTTTTTGGATTTGGGACTGCATCGCCACCCGTGCTGATCAGAGCTCCATGCTGGGCAAACAGGAAATGAAATTCAAAAGTTCATGGGGCTTTTCCTGTCTACCTGGCCAGTGCATCCGAGTTCAGATTGCTTTCCAGAGCGGTCACAATGGTGCACTGTGGGATACCGCCCAGAGGCCAATACCGTCGATTTGCGGCCACACTAACCCTAATCCGACATGGCAATACCGATTTCAGCGCTACTCCTCTCGTCGGGGAGGAGTACAGAAATCGGTTTAAAGAGCCCTTTATATCAATATAAAGGGCCTCATTGTGTGGACGGGTGCAGGGTTAAATCGGTTTAACGCTGCTAAATTCAGTTTAAACGCGTAGTGTAGACCAGGCCTTAGTGCACCTTGTTCGTTTACATTTTATGCACCAGTCCTGGAACAGAGGTGGTCACAAACAGCATACATTCAAGCCCCTCTGTCAGTGATCTCAGTCCATGCATCAGTGCCAGGTTCCCAGGGAGCAACAAACCCTCCTGCCCTTTGCAACACTTGGCCCCCAAAAATAAATTGCATTACCAAACTAACAAGACTATGTCTGCCAAGACTATACTCTGGCTCACATGCTAAGATTGTGCGTAACAGCACCATCTGGTGGCACCACCATAGCAGTATCAATACCCTCATGCAGGGAGAAGAGTGATTCTAGGGGGTGCTAGAATTGTTAATGATTTTCACTGATTGCTTCATTTATCAATAGTGGTTTTTCATACACAATAATTATTAATACAGCAGCAGCATTTTGCTTGGTGCTTTACAACAAATGAAAAAGAAGGGGTCCCTTGCTTAAAAATGACATGGTACAAACATAAAAGGTGATGACAGACAAGATTCATAGCAGTCAAGGCCAGAAGAGACCATGGTGATATCTAGTGTTACCGCCTGGATAACACAGGCCAGAGAACTGCCCCCAAATAATCCCTACAGCAGATCTTTCGGGAAGCATCCAATCTTGATTTTGAAATGGCCAGTGACGAAGAATCCATCATGACCCAAGGAAGAAGGGAATGGAGAAGAGTTTAGAGTGAAAGGAAATTAAAATAATATGAACCACATTATTTAGAGCAAGCTTGCGGCAGTGAAGAGCTGTGCTGCCCAGCAAGCAGAGTGGGACCTGAATCTGTTGGCACACTGCTTCCCCCTTTTGCTCCAGAAAGGGGTGCTGAACCTGTCCCAGCCCTGGCTCTGTGGCAGATTAATCCCACTGGTGCTATTATTATGATGATTAATTATATTACGGGAGTGGCTCGGAGCGCTCTTCATGGACCAAGACCCCGTTGCGCTAGGCACTGTACAAAGAACAAGCAGACAGCGCTGCCCCAAAAGCTTATTACCCAGGCCGAGAGCTGGTTGCAGCTGTACGGAGGAGTGCAAGCAAATAATGCGACCATATTAGCCAGCAGGTTGGGCAGGGGTCTCGGCATGCCAGCGGCATGACCGATGTCAAGTTTCTGTAGCTGTCATGGCAGGGGAGAATTTTGAAGGAGGACAAGGAGGCGGTTTTGTGGCTGTTTACAGGGAGTTCCTCCCAAGCATAAAGTGAGGAGTTTGGATGACTTTGGAGGACAGGGGAAACTCTGGGTGCATAGCAAGAGGGAGGTGCATGGAAAGGGGCACAAGTGGGATGGGGAGACAAAGTAAGCTTCAAGGTCAGGGTGAGAGGTGGGGGGAAGAGGAGAAGACAGGGAGCCAGACGCCCTCTGCTTCACCTTCCACCTCTCAAGCCTGGGGTGAGTGAAGTGTTCAGAGTCCATGGACCTCCCAGTCCTTGGTCTCTTTGCCAAAATCCAGCAAGGGGAAGCAATGGGTGCTGAGCCGGCAGGAGGGGCGCGCGGTGAAGACACCTTTCTACCAGGACCAAGGTTCCCCACTGATTCCACGAGGCCATCTCTGTGGGGTGGTGGTGCCTACAGAACAGTGTGGTTGGGCTGGGGGTTATCAGCAGGGAAGGATAATGCAACTCACCCCAAGCAATGAAGATGAGCACAAGGGAGAGGGATGTCCTGGGATCCATCTCTGGTGAGGATGCGAGTCAGCAGGCAAATCCCAACAGCCCCGCTGGCTAGCACAGACTCCCCTCAGGTTGGGTGCTCGGGCTTTGCTCACGGTGGAACACAAGTGGATGCAGGAAATTTTGTATCAGTCCTCTGCACAGCAGTGACTCATCACAGGAAATCCTGCTCCTCTGAATTTCCTCTTTGTTCCAGCTGTGTCCCTTTTGGCTCCGGCAGCCTGGTTTAACCCTCTCTCCATGCGGAGGCCAGTGGAGTAAGCCCTGCAGCTGCTCACTTTATTGTGGTGGACAAATGTACTAGTTGTCTTCAGGCAGGGAGAGAGAAGGCACAAGGAAATCTCCCTGGGACCTGATGAATAGTCATCCTACATCCTGCAATTCCTTTCTTCGCCATTAGGGGAGGACAGAGTGGCTGCACAGGTGGAAAGGAGAGAAAGCTGTAGCCCAGCAGTGGAAAATTCAGCTCTTAAAGGGAAGTGTGCAAATGGGCCATGCCCACTGGAATGAGTTCCCCTCTTCCCCACCCCCCCAGCATACTTGTAACTAGGGAGCAATTTGGACGGGGAGGGCAAAAATTGGGTAGACGCACTGATTAAAAAACAACACGCAGTAGCAACTCCAGGTCAAATTTGTTACATTGTGAGAGTTAAAATTGTCCACGTAATTTGCAGAGAGCTAATTTGGATTGGTAAAATCCTGGAGACTGTAGCCATGGGGGGTGGTGGGGGGTGGCGAAGGGGAGATTGTTTGGAAGAGAAGCAGTGACGTTTGTCTTCCTGCTGCCCCCAAGCAGGTTAAGGAATCGTGCGAAGGGTCAAAGGAAGGCCATTTCTGATGCAACCACATTCAACTGTCCAGGGAAAGGCCATCAACGGGCTGTATATAAAATCTGCACTAAAAAAATAATCAAGGAGGGGATTGTGGCTGCCAATCACACTGCTGAGCCACTGCAGAGTGAGTGAGAGAATAATTGTGCTGCTAACTCTCCTTTCTGTGCCTGCGGCCCTGAGACTCTGCCTGAACAACTCAAAGAAGTAACTTATACTGGCAAAACTTATGTTGCTCGGGGGCGGGGAGTGTTTTATTCATAAGTGCTAGTGTAGACATGGCCCTAGAGAAGAAGATTCATTTCATCATGGGAGTGGACGTGAAACCCCAGTTCCACCCTGAGACTGGGGTGTGGATCTCTCCAATGCCCAGTAAACCCATGGGTCTGTGGTAGAGCTGTGAGGATGGGCTCTCTTCACATGAGGGGACATTGTTGTCTAAGCCAGCCAAGGGAGGGTAACGTTTTTGTGGAAGCCCATGTTAATGTTGTGGCAGTATTTCTTGGGATCCAATGTTGGGTCACATTCACAGGGCTCACCAGCACAGTGTCGGCTGCTTCGAATGTCTGTTTCCACGTGGCCTAATGCAAGGTCAGGCATCTGGGCATAGGTCAGACGGAGACAACGGCTGGACTGGGTCATGGAAAGCAGCGGCACTGAAAAGGGCTTCAGGCTCGTGGTGGATAATCAGCTGAACATGAGCTGCCAGGGCAGTGCTGTAGGCAAGAAGGCAAACGCAACCCTTGGCTGTGTAAGCAGGGAATATCAACTTGGAGAAGGGAGGTGGTGTTACTTCGTGCATTAGCGAGACCATGACTAGATACTGCGTCCACTTCTGGTGTCCCCACGAAGGATGTTGAAAAACGGGAGGTCTGTAAAATCTTATAGGGTATGTCTGCACAGCCAGCAGCCAGGAGCCTGCGAGCCCAGGTCAACAGACTTGGGCTCGCACGACGGTGCTAAAAAATCTGTGTAGACAGCGGTGTTCAGTTGCGGCTCGGGCTCTGAAGCCCTCCCCACTCCCTAAGCTTCTGAGCCCAAGCTCCAGCCAAAGTGACAACATCTGCACAGCTGTTTTTCGTGCCATCGCAAGAGCCCTGCGAACCCAGGTCTGTCAACTCGGATGCTCACTGTCATCGGCTGTGTAGACTTGCAGGTAGCTCAATCTATCTTGTTTATCCCCAAGAAAGTTAAGAGGTGACTTGATCGTGGTCTATAGGTACCTACATGGGAATCTACATATTTCTTTTATGTGATTTTTTTAAAATCATAAATAAACAAACTCCAAGAAATACAGAAAGGTAAATGACTTACAGCTCACATATGCTGTCAAATAACCCCACATTTCGCAGGATAGCCCATGAAATTATGCAATTACTCAACTTTACAGCTTGTTGAAACTGAAAGACCAGACAATGCAAATAGAATGATATTAGGTATCAGCTTGGAGCAGAAGAGATAAGTCAAATCAGTAAGTTAGTCACAGTAACTGATTAAGTTTGTAAGTGCACGTAGGGCAGATATAATGATGGGGAAGTAAGCTCGACATAAAACATAACAGAGAAGGTATTCTGTTCCTTCTGCTTCTTGTGACTTTTGGAACAGATGCACTTCCTCATCAACTTTGCCATGCAGCTGAGCTTGAAACCTTATAAAACATTTGAGCTCTCGCTGCTTGGCAAGTTCTTTTGCTCTTCTGAAGGCTGGTCTTTGTTCAAGATCTTTGTTCACAACTTGTGCACCATCTTGAAAATGCATGATCTCATCCTGTGGCATCCCCAAAAATAGTTCTCCCCACCACCACGAGCTAGCTGCATTATTTTTTCTTTTACAGGAAATCTGAGAAATCTGACAATCAGTGTGCAAGGTTTGGCAGTTGAAGCTGGCTTAGGAGCCGAGGACCTACGAGTATTCTCTAAACCAAATTTAAAATCACCCCACAGGCTAAGCACTTCTGAGAGGAGCCAGGAATGAATTCTGGGGACTGCCTTGATCTGCTCCTTCAGGTCTGAATCTCAGATTATTGGGGCGAGACCACCCCTTGAGGCCTGCCACTTTAGATTTAAGAGGAGATAAGTCTGTGAGGGCAGAGAGCCCTTGTAGCTAATCTTCCACCAATGATATTGTCCCTTCTGCTTCATTCACCATCCCTGTCAGTGCTTGCAGAGAGGAGTTAATGGAGGTAACAGTCAGTGGTAATGTGGGCGTTGTGGCCTTGACATCTACTGTGTCTGCAGCAGTTTTCTCCAGCAGGGCCATCAACCTCTTGTTCGGGAGGTGGGAGCTCAGTTTTTCATGTTTTTGGGCTACTTGTAGAGTAGTCTACTTGTCAGAAGACAAATCATCACCTGCTGACTTTCTGGAGATTTTGGGGCATTTGTTCTTTTATGGAGAGGGTCAGTCGGGGTCCTGGACTCTGGCTGGAAATGAATGTTAGCAGATGGCTCTGGAACTCATGGGATCTGCTCCTCCATGCAACACAGAACCCCCTGGGGTTGGGAAGAAGGTTTATGACAGGAGAGGGCTTTTTAATTTAACAGACAGAATGAGAGACACTAGTTGGAAGCAGAAGCTAGACCAATTCAAACTGGAAATAATATGCAAATATTTACTAATGAGAGTAATTTTAACCACTAGGACAATTTAACTAAGCACATGGTTTCTCTATTTCAGTCTTTAAGTGTAGGCTTTTGTGGATCACAAAACTGATTACGCGTCAACAGTGTGAGGCCATTGTGAAAAGGCTGCTATTCTGGGGTGTATTAACAGGAGTTTTGTATATAAGACACAATAGGTAATTGTCCTACTCTACTCAGCACAGGTAAGGCCTCAGCTGGAGTCCTCTGTCCAATTCTGAGCACCACAGCTTAGGAAGCATGTAAACAAATTGGAGAGAGTCCAGAGGAGAGCAACAAAAATGGTCAACAATTTAGAAAGTCTGACCTCTGAAGAAAGATTTAAAAAACTGGGCATGTTTAGTCTTGAGAAAAGAAGACTGAGCAGGGACCTGATAACTATATTCAGGACTGTTATAAAGGCGATGGTGATCAGGTGTTCTCCAGGTCCTTTGAAAGTAGGACGAGAAGTAATGGGTTTAATCTGCAGCAAGGGAGATTTAGGTTAGATATTAAGAAAAACTTTCTAACTATCAGGTTAAGCTCTGGAACAGGTTTCCAGGGGAGGTTGTAGAATTCCTGTCACTGGAGATGTTGGACAAACACCAGCCAGGGATGGTCTCGTCTGGATTTACTTGGTCGCACCTCAGCACAGGGCACTGGACTTGATGACATCTCAAGTTCCTTCCCAGCCCTTCATTTCTACAATAATGTCACTATTACAGTAGGGTGACCATATGTACCGTTCTGCCTGGGACAGTCTCGTTTTTAAGCTCTGTCCTGGCCTTCCCAACCTTTTTTTACAAAAATGGGCATTTGTCCCGTTTGCTCTTCCCAACAGATCAGTTGGCAAAAGCAAACAAACAAATGCCCGGTTTACCAAAAAAAGACAGGTGCGCTCCCCTATGGGGGGCACAGAGGAACTTGGGAGGGGGCAATGTGAGGTGCTGGGCAGCAGGGCTCTGGGGTGAGCCCCAGTCCCGGGCAGCGTGGAGCTTGGAGCGAGGAGTCAGCCCCAGCCATGGGTGGCATAAGACACGGAGATCAGGAGGAGGCTTGGGGTCAGCTTCAGCTTCGGGCAGCGTGTGTGGGGTGACTCTGGCGAGCTCTGCAGGCAGGGGGCGGGAGGGCTTGGGCTCAGGCGAGCCCCAGCCATCCCATTTTTACTTGAGGTCTTACTTTTTATGGTCACTCTACTTAAAAGTGTGTGGCAGCCCCGAGTCAACAGCCTGTCACTATTCAGCAGAGAACTTAGGTTTCAGGTTCACACTTTATAGTGTTACATTTATAAATGGTTTCCAAGGGGTTATAAAGGCATGATAGATGTTATAAGCATGCTACAGACCTGAGTAGCATGTGTTACAGATGGTTACAAGCACATCAGTATAAGGTGTCATACAATGGTTATAAGCCATGGTTATACACAACCTGTGGACCCGCTGGACTTTTTATAACTATCAATTAACTGTTTATTAAAACATCTATTACTTGTTTGTTGAATCTTTATGATGGAGCCTTACTCTAAAGAGACTTTGAACATGTGCCTAGTACAGAATGATACTGCCTAGCTAATTCAGCAACTCCAAACCTGTTTGTGAAAAGGGGCAGTTTGATGAGTCTTCTGACACAAAAAAATTGGCAGGAAACAAGTTTCTGAATAGTCAAAATGGGACATTTCCGCATATTCTAACTGGAAAAAAAAATTGGGGGTGGGGAGGGGTTGAGTCAAAATGACTTTTTGCTTCTCGATTTTTAGTAAATCTGAAAAATGTTGACGTTGAAACAAAATGTTCTGACTGACCCAGAACAAATTAGTTTTCAGTTAGTAAAAGTCAGAGCCAGGCATAAGCAGACTAAGCAATTGCTCAGGGCCCCAAACAGCTCAAGACCCCCCATGTGCTGTTTATTATGTGTTGGGGGAGGGACCCAGAAATATTCCTGCTTAGCTCCCCCAATGGGCTAGCACCAGCGCTGGCAAAAGTGTTCAAGATGGCAACTTTCATCGCAGTTGGAGAAGGGAATTTTTTTTTTCTTATCTCAAAAATATCCATTGGCCAGGGTAACCACCTCCCATGAAGCTCTGTGTTGTCAGATGCTGGCTGCATGCGTGGTCTCTCTGTGTGCTGCACTGGCTCTGGCCAGGCAGCCCGTACAACGGGCTCTGATCAAACCACCCAGGAAGACCACAGGCCTCGGTTTAGTAGTGAAGGCACCTGGCCAGGTTTTCTGTTGACGAAGCATGGTATATAGACTCTACAGGGATACTAAGATGTGTGCCCATGACAATGGACGCAGCTCGATGAATGGCGGGACTTTCCATTGCCCCCACAGCTGGCCAAAGACACTCCAAGACCCCGCCTTATACACCGATACAAACCAGTTACATACGGCCCCTCTGACATAGATAGTTACCATCCTTTACCTCGTACCTGTTGGTTCAATCAAAACATCTCTGTCCATCACCCTGGCATCCTGACCTTATCTCTAAGAGAGGTCAGCACGTTCCTGTTCTCTTTGGGGGCGTGTGATTGTACCACACTTGGTACCATCCAGGGTGTTCTGGACTGTGCAGGTGTGAGTGCCCTGTGCCTAGCATGTTTTAGGAATGTGGGTGTTTTTGCAATACCAGCCCTATTCCTGTGACCTGCAAGCAGGCGTGTTTTATAACAGGGCCTGACTTCCGCTCACAGCCCGACTATTGCTAACGTTGCTTTATATTAGCCAGGCTTGACCTCTACTTTAATTCAGGCCTCATAGTGGGCCTCTTCTACAAGGCCCCGTGTCTCAGGCTCTCTCGCCACGACATTCTGCTAAGGATGTTTAATTCTGCTCCCACTGTACAGACAAAGCCAGAAGATCTCACTGACCAACTGCCCCCCGGCACGATTCGCTCAGACACATGAGCTGATGCCGCCCAGGCAGCAAATTGCATAACACTCCTTGACCTCAGCGATGTTACTTATCACTTGTATTGTGGTTTCACCCTCCTGGCCCCCTCCAAACTCCATCCTGCAACAGATTCTCTCCCCCCCCTGCGCGCGCACACACACACACGCACACGCACAGTGAGCCAGGTGGTGGCAGGCACCTGAGAGCAGGGGGTCCCAGGGGAAGGAGCTTCTTTGGTTCTTAGCAGCTAAGCCCCTGCAAAAGCCAATCCTTCAGCCCAGCCCAGCCTCAGTTTGCTGTAGAGTTGCCAGATGTCCGGTTTTCGACCGGAACGCCCAGTTGAGAAGGGACCCTGGTGACTCCAGTCAGAGCCGGTTCCGCTGCTCGCATTGGTCGGGAACCGCAGCCAATGGGAGCTGCGGGGGCGGCGCGCAGAGCCACCTGGCTGCACACCCATGTAGAAGCCCGAGTGGGGAACATGCCGCAGCTTCCAGGAGCTGCTTGAGGTAAGCGCTGCCCAGAGCCTGCACCCCGACCCCCTCCTGCGCCCCAACCCCCTGCCCCAGCCCGGATCCCCCTCCTGCCCTCCAAACCCCTCGATCCCAGCCCGGAGCATGGTCCTGCACCCCAAACCCCTCATCCCCCACCCCACCCCAGACCCCACACCCCCTCCTACGCCCCAACCCCCTGCCCCAGCCCAGATCCCCTTCCTACCCTCCAAACCCCTCGATCCCAGCCCGGAGCATGATCCTGCACCCCAAACCCCTCATCCCCTTCCACCCCAGACCCCACACCCCCTCATGCTCCCACAACACCGTACCCCAGCCCAGATCCCCCTCCCACCCTCCAAACTGCTTGGTCCCAGCCCAGAGCATGCTCCTGCACCCCAGACCCCTCATCCCCGCTGGGGGATATTGTTGGGGTGGTTGTTTAATAGGAAGAAGGGGCAGGGCAGCTTCCCCCAGCACCACGGCCTTCTCCAGGCTCCCAGTCACCTCAGACACCCTCCATCCTGGCTCTGCTCCAGCCACGAGCCCTTGCCTTCCCCGTCCACTCTTCTCATGGCTTCTCGTGCCCACCACAGACCCTGGCACTGTGGTGACGGGGGAAGGCAGAGGTAGCAGGGGCTGGTCTAAAGCCGTGCTCCGCTCCAGAGGTGGGAGCCTGTGTGCTCTACAGCCTTGAAAACCTGCCAACTCCCCATATGAGGACACACACACACAGTATAGATAGATATAGGTGTGACGTTGCACTCCATATGCTTTATGAAAATATGCCAATGAATGTGAATATGATGTACTGAAATATGCTTTATGCAAAAGGTCTCTTGTAAGGTATCATTACAAAGCTTATAATCTACTGAGTGTGGTCATCCTAATTGTATGCATGTATCATTCTTGTATCTGAAGCTAGAAATACAAAGTATAACTCTGAGGTCCTATTGTAATTATGCAAAGGGTGGGCCATTAACGGTGGTTTAGAATCTTGATGGCTCCCATTGACTAGAACAACTGGTTGTAAATGGTTTATTTACCTGCAAGCCTTCCTGTGTACGTGTGGGCCAGCCCATAGGTAATGAAGAATGAGGTCTCACAGGGACATGTGACCATGTCACCTGATACTGGAATCCATCTTAAATTTGGTACTTTTCCATTTAGGAGGAGGGGTGGGGACCCAGAGAGACAAAAGATTCCCGCCTTGTGCCAAAGCTATAAAAGGGGGTGGAGCAGGACAGAGGGGGCTGCCAGTCATGAGAAAACCCTGAGTTTCCACCTGAGATGTGTGCTATAACTAACATTGACGGTACCAGGGGAAGGGATTGGGCCCAGACTAGGAAGGAGTCTAGTCTGTGAAAGAAGCTTATTGGAACATCTCTGAGAGTGAGATTTACCTGTAATCAGTTTCTTAATATATTAGGCTTAGACTTGTGTGTTTTGTTTTATTTTGCTTGGTGACTTACTTTGTTCTGTCCGTTATTACTTGAAACCACTTGAATCCTACTTTTTTATACTTAATAAAATCACTTCTGTTTATTAATGAACCAGAGTAAGTGATTAATTCCTGGGGGAGCAAACAGCTGTGCATATCTCTCTATCAGTGTTATAGAGGGTGGGCAATATAAGCTTTATACAGAGTAAAACGGATTTTTGCGGGGGTTGGATCCCATTGGGAATTGGGTGTCTGCATGCTGGAGGCAAGTAACCTGCTGAGCTGTTTTCACTTAAAGTCTGCAGCTTTGGGGGCATTGACCAGACCTGGGTCTGTGTTGCGGCAGGCTAGTGTGTCTGGCTCAACAAGGCAGGGTTCTGGAGTCCCAAGCTGGCAAGGAAAATAGGCTCAGAGGTAACTTCAGCACGTCAGGTGATAGTCCCAAGGGATCCCTGCGATCGAACCCATCACAATAGGTATAGACACACACACAGATATAGGCCTGGTCTACACTACAACTTTAGATTGAATTTAGCAGCGTTACCTCGATTTAAGCCTGGACCCATCCACATGATGAAGCCCTTTTTTTCGACTTAAAGAGCTCTTTAAATTGATTTCTTTACTCCACCTCCGATGAGGGGATTAGCACTGAAATCGGCCTTGCCGGGTCAAATTTGGGATAGTGTGGACGCAATTCGACGATATTGGCCTCCGGGAGCTATCCCAGAGTGCTCCATTGTGACTGCTCTGGACAGCGCTCTCAACTCAGATGCACTGGCCAGGTAGACAGAAAAAGGCCCGCAAACTTTTGAATCTCATTTCCTGTTTGGCCAGCGTGTTTGCAGAGCTCGCGCAGAGCTCATCAGCGTGATGTGCACATTGCCTGGGGACATTGCCCAGCCCGTACTTTGTGAGAAGTCTATCACCATGTCCCTCTCGTCACCGTGCTGCCGGCAGCTCCTCACCTGGTTTTGTGCAAAACAATTGTCTGCCGTTGCTCTGATGGAGGGAGGGGCAACTAACAACATGGCTTACAGGGAATTAAAATCAACAAAAGGGGTGGCTTTGCATCAAGGAGAAACACACACAACGGTCACACAAAATGGCCCCCTCAAGGATTAAACTCAAAACCCTGGGTTTAGCAGGCCATTGATTTCACAAAACAAATTGGGTCAATTTCTTGTTTTGATCCATCTATCTTTTACATCTTAGTCTGAAAGCAGACGGTGCAGTACGACTGCTAGCCATCGTCATCTCCTGGGTGCTCAGCAGAAGATGGGAATGACCTGGCTGAGTCACTCCCATGTCTGCCCAGGCGCCCCTGACCGATGTCACCGAGGTCGGCTAAAAGATCACCCAGGAATATGACAACGATGGCTACCAATCATAATGCACCGTCTGCTGCCAAAAGGCAACAAGCTGCTGCTGTGTAGCAATGCAGTCCCACGTCTGCCAGCACCCAGGAGATGTACGGTGATGGCGAGCTGACCGGGCTCCATACTTGCTGTGGTATGGCGTCTGCTCAGGTAACCCAGGAAAAAAGGCGCAAAATGATTGTCTGTCATTGCTTTCACGGAGGGAGGGAGGGAGGGAGGGAGAGGGGGGGCCTGACGACATTTACCCAGAATCACCTGCGACACTGTTTTTGCCCCATCAGGCATTGGGATCTCAACCCAGAATCCCAATGGGCAGCAGAGACTGCGGGAACTATGGGATAGCTACCCACAGTGCAACGCTCCAGAAGTCAACGCTAGCCTTGGTACTGTGAACACAGTCCGCCGACTTAATGCACTTAGAGCATTTTGTGTGGGGACACGCACAATCGACTGTATAAAAACGATTTCTAAAAAACCAACTTCTATAAATTCGACCTAATTTCGTAGTGTAGACACACCTATAGACACAAACACACATGGTACATAGATAGATACAGAACACACCCATAGATATAGATACACTCACACAGTATAGAGGGCTTATTCCTTCACTCTCCCGCTTCCATGGTCCTCCTCACATGAACAGAGAGCAACAATACCCGAAGTCCAAAGGTGCAAACAATTCGATGTTTATTGGGGTGAACTTCCAGCAAGCTTAAATCCAAGTTCCTTTTTCCTTATTTTTGAATCCCAACTTACTTCCTGTTTGCCCCTAATTTATATAGTAATATTCTCAGCTATACCTCAACCAATCATTTTACTGAAATGTACCTAACCAATCCTAACATATTATAACATGATTAGCTAACCAATTATATCCCACCACCTTAATTAGTTTACACCCAGCAAAATTTATTATGCAGCAGACAGAAACAATCACAGAACCAGACAGAGACCATGGAAATAAACAATAGCAAAGTGGGAACTATAATGACAAAACAAAACAGAAGTGAGGATTTCACAACTACATCTATAAAGAAACAAGGGTTTCCCAACTATGTCTATTGAGAAGTGAGTTCTTACCAAACAGAAAACTATCAAACTAAATTTCCTTTTACATCTTCTAAGCTCTTCCCTTTATCTGGAGGTGATAGATCTGATCACCTTTCTAACAGCCCCCGATTGCCTAATTGCAATATGACTGGTTTGAAATGTGAGGACGTGACCATACGCTTTCCAGCTTACGGCTGCTCCCACTGCTTAGCCAAAAGCCTTAGCTTAAGCACAGGGCCTCAGACTGTCACAGTGAGAGAAGGCCCTTACACAGGCAGACAGTGATTTTGATTCTTTTTTTCAGACCTCTGTAACTAGCTAAATGATAAACATATGCACCTCTACCCCTATACAATGCTGTCCTCGGGAGCCAAAAAATCTTACCGCGTTATAGGTGAAACCGCGTTATATTGAACTTGCTTTGATCTGCCGGAGTGCGCTGCCCCCACCCCCCCGGGGCACTGCTTTACCACGTTATATCCGAATTCGTGTTATATCGGGTCACGTTATATCGGGGTAGAGGCGTACAATGTCTCTTAAAGTCTAGGCCTTTACAGACTGGCCTAAATATCTGTATCCTAACCCCCTGGTATAGATAGATAAAGACACAAACACACAGAGTGTGGATAGATATAGGTATAGACACACACCCAGCGGATGCTGGTTATTAGCAACTTCTCAGTTCACAGCAAAACGTTGCCAGTAGCCGAAAGTTGCCCACAAACGAAAGGCCCATCCTGAAGACAGTGGTGTGGGGCGGCCCCACTGCCAGGACCCTGCCGCCCACACGGGGCCCTGGTGCTGTGGAGTGGGAGGGGGGACTGTGGGCAGCAGGGAAGGGGGCTGCAGCCTGGATGCCAGGACTTTCCAAAGGGAGCGGGGGCACTGGGGGCCAGCAGAGCTACGTGGGACCTCGCTCTGCGCTTTCTGGGCCGTGTCCTGCCCTGACACCAGGGCACTTCCGTCCCTGGCTGCAGCCCAGCAAACCTGCCTGCGGCCAGGGCTTTCCATGGGAAGCAGGGCTGCTGGGGGCCACGGGGCTGCAAGACAAATGAATAAATAAATAGGGTTGTTACCTAGCAACCTACCAGTTCAAACATCTGACTCCCATTAACATTGAAGTCAAGGGGATGGGACCGGTTCCCACAATGTTGCTAAAGGCTGGTTGTCAATAACAGGATTGCTAATAGCTGGTATCTGCAGAACACCCCCACCCCGCATCCATCCCCTTTAGAAACCTAACCCAGGCTCTTCCTCTGCTGAAACTGTCCTGCGAGAGGAAGTGATGTGCTGGGAAAGAGGAAGTAACACGGGCAGGTCAGGGAAGATTTTTTCCTGTTTACACACTCTCTGGAGCAGCCAGATTCAGCGTTAACCTTTTGTGGGCCAGATAAGGGCGCCTGCTCCGCTCTGCCTACCCAGGGCCTCTTGTCCCTACAGGTGGGGTTTGGGGGAGCCCTAAGGAAAAGGACGTGTCAGGCTTGGGTACTTCAAAGGACCCCCCAATGCAGCATCTGAGCACTTCGGAGTCTCTGCTGCATGTACCCTCACACCCCCGGGGAGGGAGGCCAGTGCTGTTATCACCATGGTACAGCCGGGAACGGAGAGAGCGGGGGATCTGCCGCAGGTCTGTGGCAGCGCGGGGACCTGAACCCTGGGTCACTGGGGGTGCCGCCTTCAGTTAGACCCATTGGCTGGCTAATTCCACACGTTATTACGCTTGTGTATTTCCCACGGTATCAGCCTGCGGCCCCCCTCTGCCCTGGCATTGCGACTCCAATCTCAGCCCAGGGCAGAGGGGAGGCCCTGAGTGGGGCGGGGCTGCCCTGCCCTGCCCTAGCCCCATGGGTAGGGTCCTACCAAATTCACAGCTGTGAAAAATGCATCAGAGACCCTGAAATCTGGTCTCCCCCATGAAATCTGCTCCTTTATGTGCTTTTACTCTATATTGTAGGGTACGGTGGAGTTAAAGTATGCAAAAGTACACAGCTTTTCTCAGACTGGGGGTCTCGACCCAAAAGGGGCTCACTAGCCTATTGTGGGGGGAGGGGAGAGGGGGGTCACGGTATTGCCACTCTTACTTCTGCGCTGCCGTCAGAGCTGGATGGCCTGGGACCAGCAACTGCTGCCCAGGCGCCCGTCTCCCATGGCAGCGCTGCCACCGGCGTAAGAGCAGAAGTAAGGGTGGTGATACCGCATCCCCCTACAATAGCCTTACAACCCCCGCTTTTGGGTCGGAGCTCCCAGTGTGAGAAACGCTGACTTAAGGGCTTTCCATGTTTATATTTTGCCGTTTTTAAATCCGTATTTCTGCTGTGTTACAACACCGTGAAAGTCAAGATTTAAATATCTGAAACCACGACATTCGAGATGTTTAAAAGGCCATGACTGTGAAATTTCCCCAAATGGACCGTGAATTTGGTAGGGCCCGACCCATGGGGTTAGAGAGAGGGCCCCACTCTGCGCCTTGCAGCCTAGGGCACAGGGTTGCAGAGCTGTACAGGGTTGGCCCAGCTGCCCATCTGGCATGGTAGAGGAGTAAGTGGGCCCAATTTGAGTGCCTGGCGTTGCGACGTAGCACACAGAGTCTCCGCACCATGCAGCCCTGTGCACCACATTGCAACGCCCAGCGCGAGGAGCCTGGCCCAGCCCGGGGGACAGGAGCCACTGCTGCCAGCTGAGTGCGGGGTGGGCGCGGTCTCCAGCCCGGCGTGCAACGTCGTGGTATATCCCTGTGTACATCATATGCTTTAAAAGGTGTCACGCCTGCACCAAACAGCCACTTTCTGCCCTGCATTAGCTCCCTCACTGCTCCATGCTCTGGCCTACGGGGTCACGGAGCCTGCATCTGACTGGGTGCTAACTCAGCGCCTGGTAACGAGTCAGCAGGCCCGTTACACTACAGAGTCCCAGTCCCGACCACAGCCTCTGAGCGCTACTGCAATACAATTAGCGGGCCCTGATTGGCTGATGGGGCCAAGTTGGAGGCCATAGCATTTGCTCAGCATCTCTTGTGGCGGTGGGGGAAACCCAGGCCCGGGCTGGCGAAATAGTTGGGCAAGCAGAATTAGGACTCAGGCGCTTACTAGGCAGAGATCACAGCCATCTGTGAAGGAGCGAAGGCAACTTCCCCTCCCGCACGTGCTCCATAGCTCTCCCTTGAAGTGAAATTGCAGCTTAGCAGCGTGACTCATTGGAAGAGAAAAAGCTTTTGTCCCATGGCTGCATCGACTTGCTGACCGCAGCTTCGGTTCCACCTTTGTACAGCGCAGTCGTGATACGGCTCAGGTCAGGAGTGAAGCACCGCCGGGGCGGCTCTAGGAATCTGGCCGCCCCAAGCAGGGCGGCATGCCGCAGGGGACGCGCTGCTGGTCGCCAGTCCCGCAGCTCCGGGGGACCTCCTGCAGACGTGCCTGCAGAGGGTCCGCTGGTCCCGCGGCTCCGGTGGACCTCCCGCAGGCATGACTGCGGAAGGTCCGCCAGAGCCGCCTGCCGCCCTGCTGGCAAAATGCCGCCCCAAGCGCGCGCTTGGCGCGCTGGGGTCTGGAGCCGGCCCTGAGCACCGCGGTGGGGCTACACCTGATTCCCGGCCCAGAGGTGCTGCGTAGCAGTACTAAGGGGCAGCAGTGGAGACGGATGAGGGTATTAAGAGCGGAATAGCAGGGTGGGATTAAGGGGCATCGGCAGAGCTGGGTGTGGGAAGCCCAAGGCTGGGATAGCAGGGGGCTGAAGACCAGGATTGAGGGGCACCTGAGAGGCTGGGACTGGAATAGAGGAAGCCACTGTAGCTCGGTATAGAGGCCCACTGGCAAAGCTGAGCCGACGAGATGCCGGCACTGCGAAGGGACTGCCCCCTAATCAGCACTCACAGTCCCTTCATCGCACTCCAGAGCCCCGAAGAGCCAGCCTGGGCCTGGGGTGATGGCACAGCAGCGAGTGTGAAAGTGCACTCCCTCCCAGCCCTTTCCCCCCAGGGCTCTGCAAAGACGTGAACTGTCTCCTACATCCTTCCCCGTCCGAATGATACCTGCTCCCTCGTTCCTTCCCTCCTCCCACCCCCCTAACTTTTCCTATGCCTCCCCTGGGGCAAAGCACCCCCTCCCCCTCCTCCCCCAATTCACTTTTGCCAAACCAACTCTCTCCCCCGTCACATGAGCCTCTTGCACTGAGTTAAACTCAACACGGTATAGGCAAGTGCCGGTGCAGAAACCGGATCAACCCCAGAGTCCCTCCTCCCTCAGCTCTTGTGTCAGCAAGTCCCACACAGCATTGAACTGCGGAGGTGGGGTAGGGCAGGGACCTCGTCCCTTTACCCTGTTACAGCAGGCGTCACCAGAGAACGCTGTAACAGTCGTCCCCGTGCTGACTGTGTGAGCAAGTTTTTAGTGTCAGAAGACATGCGTGGGGTGGTGACTTTTTGATGATGCTACGTTCTTAGAGCAGGGACCTGTGCAAGCAACAGGAGAGTTTGCTGTCTAACTTGGGCTCCCATTGGAGTCAATTGCTGTGGTGGACTTTCTCCCTGGGATCCTAGCACTTATGCTGGGCTGAGGTTCCTGGGAGAAGGGGTTGCTCTGCACAGTGTCTATGACCACCCCACTTCCGGGCCTGATGCCTATAAGTAAATATAGCAAATGATGCTCACTGCTGCAGAGTCTGGGTGGATTCCGATTTCTCCTGCTCTGGGAAGGGCCTCAGCAGCTGCTCCCACTCAGCAGCTGGGCAACTCTGGTGTCAGACTGGAAGACAGGTGGGAGAAGATGGAGCAATAATCCATTGCTATCAGGACCGGCTCCAGGCACCAGCAGAGGAAGCACGTGCCTGGGGCGGCACATGCTAAGGGGCGGCATTCCGGCCATCCTTGGGGCGGCACAATCCAGACATCTTTTTTTTTTCCGCTCGGGCAGTCTGGGCGGCCTTTTTTTTATTTTATTTTTTGCTTGGGGTGGCAAAAATGGTAGAGCCAGCCCTGATTGCTGTACAGCCCCTAGCACACTTTGTAACAATCAGGAAATAGCGATCTCCTGCCAACATGATGAGCAAGGCAGAGGGCCCTGACGTACCTGCTGGCTCTCCCTCTGTCAGCTGTCAGCAGCCCCGCCCGCCCGCCGTCTGATTCTGACAGGGATCCACTCTCACTTCTCTCTTTCTAAACACTAACGGGAGCATGGAAAGGAGGAACTCTCAGACAGCTGGGCTCAGAGCTGTTAAGCCACCAGCACGTATTGACAGCTCCCTCCTCTTCGCTCGGACGGCTGCATCTTCCGAGCACTGCCTCAGCCATGAACAAGTTGCTGGGGGCTCTCCTCTCTTGGAGCCTGGTGGCCTGGGTGCAAGGAGCAGAGAAGCCTCCAGAGCTGCCAGCTGCTGCTGGGTTTCACGCGTGTAAGAAAGCCCTGAATCTGCCTGGGCTGGAGGTACTGCCGGGCGGGGGCTGGGACAACCTCAGGAACCTGGATATGGGGAGAGTGATCAGCCTGGGCTACTCGCTGTGCAAGACCACAGAGGATGGGTCCTACATCATCCCAGATGAGGTCTTCACCATCCCCCGCAAGCAGAGCAACCTGGAGATCAACTCGGAGATCATAGAATCTTGGATGGACTACCAGAGCGCCTTCGCCGCCTCGGTCAACACAGAGGTCTCCCTCTTCTCCTCTCTCAACGGCAAATTCTCCAGCGACTTCCGCAAGATGAAGACCCACCAGGTGAAAGACCAGGCCATGACCACCCGGGTCCAGGTCAGGAACCTGGTCTACACGGCCAAGTTTGACCCCGGGGCAGCCCTGGACAAGGGCTTCCGCCAGCAGCTAGTGGCCCTTGCTGGGCACCTGGAGAACAACCAGACCCGGATGGCAGACTACTTGGCAGAGGTGCTGGTGCTGAACTATGGTACCCATGTCATTACCTCGGTGGACGCTGGCGCCAGCCTGGTGCAAGAGGATCAGATCAAATCCACCTTTGTCCAGGACAACATGTCCACACGGAGTGCCATCACCGCCGCAGCTGGGGCCTCCTTCCACAGCATCATCAACTTCAGCGTCAGCGAGTCACTGAGCGTGGAGAACTCCTTCACCAAGCAGTACCTGTCCAACCGCACCAACTCCCGGGTGGAGAGCATTGGTGGCGTGCCCTTCTACCCAGGGATCACCCTCAAGGCCTGGCAAGAGGGCACCACCAACCAGCTGGTGGCTATTGACCGCTCTGGCTTGCCCTTGCATTTCTTTATCACGCCCAGCAGCCTGCCGGAGCTACCCAGCCCCACAGTGAAGAAGCTCTCTCGGAGGGTAGAGTTGGCTGCCCGCCGCTACTACATCTTCAACACCTACCCCGGCTGCACCGACACCACCTCGGCAAACTTCAACTTCCACGCCAACGCCGACGACGGCTCCTGCAAAGCGGCTGAGACCAACTTTACCTTCGGGGGCGCCTACCAGGAGTGCGTCCCTCTGTGGGGCCCGGATGCATCAGCCCTCTGCCAAGGGCTAGAACACAGGAACCCGCTCACCGGGGCGTTCTCCTGCCCTGTGGGCTACACCCCGGTGCGACTGAGCACCCAGGAGCGGGAAGAAGGCTACAGCCACCTGGAGTGCCACCGCTCCTGTAAGCTGTTCCTGTTCTGCAAGAGAGTGTGCCAGGATGTGTTCTGGCTGTCCAAGGTCCAGTTCAGTGCCTTCTGGTGCATGGCAAGAAGCCAGGTCCCTGAGAACTCGGGGTACCTCTTCGGGGGTCTCTTCAGCTCTCGGAGCATCAATCCCTTGACCAACGCCCAGTCTTGCCCCTCCGGCTTCTTCCAGCTGAGGCTCTTCGACCAGCTCCAGCTGTGTGTCAGCAGAGACTACGAGATGGGGCACAGGTACTCTGTGCCCTTCGGGGGGCTCTTCAGCTGTGAGACAGGGAACCCCCTGGCAGGGGCCCACCAGGGGACCGTGAATGACCCCTACCTGAAGCGCTGCCCGGCGGGATTCAGCCAACACCTGGCTCTGATCAGCGACGGCTGCCAGGTGGAGTACTGCGTCCAGTCTGGGATCTTCACCGGAGGGGCCCTGCCCCCGGTGCGGCTCCCTCCCTACACCCGCCCACCCGCCATGAACCTGGTGGACACTGACACCGTCCTGGTGACCAATGCCAATGGAGAGCGCTCCTGGGTCAAAGACGCCCAGACCCAGCTGTGGCGGCTTGGGGACCCCACTGAGACGCGCCGCGCTGCAGGGCTGGGTGCTGGAGGGGGCCTGTCGGGCAAGGCAACAGCCGGTGTCACGGTGGCCGTCACCACTGGCCTGGCCATCCTCATCGCCCTGGCTGTCTATGGCTCCCGGCGGTACAAGGCCAGGGGTTACCGCACAGTGGAGGAGGGGCAGAGCCTGGTCCCAGACAGCTCCGCATATAGCACCACTGCTGAGCTGGGGGAGAGATGCCAGCAAGACCCAGAGAGCCAGACGGGTTAACTCCCGCTGGCTGCTACTGGGGAAAGCCCCATCCACCTCCAGGCACAGCAACAAGCTTCCCGCTGCATAGAGCTGTGAGCTCCCCCTCTCCTCCTGGGCAGAACTGTGAGCTCCCCCCCTCTCAGGCTGTAGCTGTGTCCCCACTGCATTATTAGCTTGAGCTGCAACCCACCCCCACCGGCCAGCCCCCTGGAGCTAGAGATGTGTGTGCACTGGAGTCGGGTCAGGGGTAACCCTTGATCCCACCTCAGGGTGACCCTGGAGTGGAGCCAGGTCCTGTCTGTGCTCTGAGCCACCAAGCGATTAGATGCAGAGACAGTGAGAGAGGACTCACTGTGGGCGAGGACCGGGAGGGGGGTACACAATGCAGGGATCACTCTAAATACCCCCTGTGACACTGCACCCTGTATTCTCATAGATATATTATGATATGATTATGGAATAATTATGATGCATTTTGTACAAGATAAGTCATGTGAGGTGTCATTGGAAAAGTGATGATTTGCTGAATATGATCATCCTAGTTGTATGCAGATATCATTTTTGTATCTGAAGTTATGAATATTGACTAGGAATCTGTATTTCAATCCTGCTTATGCTGGGTGACACCCACAATTAGCCTTTCTGGTACAACAATGAAGAAGCCAGACAGTGCTGATGGCCCATCAGCAAAGACAATGGACCCTGGAAGAACTTAACCTTCCTGTGAATGTTCCAGACAGCCTATAAGAAATGGCTGCTATGACTCAGCAAGGTATGCAAGGGCATGTGACCAGGTCACATGTCTCTAGACTCCATCTTGGGATGTCAGTGTTTTTCCACAAACTGAGTTTGGGACAAAGGGTTCCTACCATATGCTAAAGCTATATTAGGCAGGGAGTGACGTGATCATCTGGGGTTCTTCACTCCTCACACACAAGAAAGACTCCTGAAAACACCAAAGGAACAAACAGTGAACTGGGGAAAGTGCTGGACCCAGGCTAAAGGCATTTCTAGCCTGTGTATGAAGGACCTGGGGAGTCCAATCTCTAAAGCAAGTGCAGCTTGCGCCTTAAGAATCTGCAGCCTGCTTGTACCATCTCTGAGGGTGAGAAACTGCTAATACATATTCAATCTAGCAAGTGTGGTAAGCTTAGTTTGCGGTTTTGTTTATTTGCTAGGGAATCTGCTTTGATCTGTTTGCTATCACTTATAATTGCTTAAAATCTATCTTTTGTAGTTAATAAAATGTTTAATCTAAACCAGTGCGTTTTGACTGAAGTGTCTGGGGAAGAATCTCAACTCAGTTAATAGAAATCTGTGCATTATTCTCTTCACATTGAGGGAGAGATGGGCCGGGTATTAAACCCATGTACTGGCCAGTTTTGATCAGGGCAGGATGGTACAGCTCTGGGGTCCCAGGCTAGGCAGCTGGGGGTGTTTTGGGCTGCAGTCTCTCTATTGTTGGTTCATGCAGGGGGCTGGTCAAAGCCTGCATGTAACTGCAGCTGGGCGTGTCCCTGCCTGTGTGAATGCTGGTGGAAGTGCAAGCATGGCAGGCTTGGTAGCTTGTCACAGCAGCACTGTGTAAGAGGGAGCCCAGGCTGGACAGAGAGAGGGCTTAGTGGTACCCCAGTTCCAGGTTGCACCCCGGGGGACCTGTCACACCCCCTCATGGGCCAGCCCAGAGCTTCTCTGCCCCTTTCACCTCCAGCTCCCTCCTGCACAAAACCCCTTCTGCCAATTCTCCCAAGTGATCCGGGGCCTTAATTTCCACCGGGCCCAACCTGAGGCCGTTTAAAGGGACCTGACTTGTATTGCCCTGGCACCCAGCCCTTTTGGGGTGTCACTTTGGGCCCGCCAAGGCATGAGCCCCTTCCCAATGCCTAGGTGTAGAGGGAAAAGCATAACCAGCCAGGGGAGGAGCCAGAAGCAGCTCAAGCAGGGCAGAGTCGCAAAACTCAGCTGTATATGAATAGGGGATGTCATGGATCTACGGGGTGGGGAGGCCAAGCAGAGTCATCTCAGTCCATAGCCACGTAGACACCCACCCTCCTATGCAGCGATGCCAGGGAGCCAACACCAAGAGATGGGGAAATACGTGTACTCTGTATTTCAGAGCCCCCATCCCCTTCCAGGTACCCTCAGTCTGCAGCCTGCCTCTCTCCCTAATCCCTGGCTCCCACTGCCCAGCCACACCGGCTTAACGCCCCTCGGCTCACCTATGCCTGCACAACCCCACCGTGGGCGCTGTGTAGTTTGGGGTGTCTTTAGGGTCATCCTTCAACAAAGGGAACCTCCCCCCCTGCCCCGCACCAGCCTCTCCTCCCCCTTCCTACAGGCCCCAGACCTCCCTTAGCCCTCCTCTGCACAGAGATGGCTGCCCCAGGGCGGGGTGTTTAAGAGAGATTCCAGTATCATGTGACATGTCCTGTGAGACCCCTAGTCTTCCTTCTTCCTGGCTTGGCTACACCTACACAGGAAGGCTTGCAGATAAATAAACCATTTACAACCAATTGTCCTAATCAATGAGAACCATCAAGATGCTAAACCACCATTAATGGCCCACCCTTTGCATAATTACAATAGGACCTCAGAGTTATACTTCATATTTCTAGCTTCAGATCCAAGAACGATACATGGATACAAATAAGAGGAATATATTTGGTAGATTATAAGATTTGTAATGATACCTTCCAAGAGACCTCTTGCATAAAGCATATTCCAGTGATGTGATATATTCACATTCATAAACATCTTTTCATAAAGCATATGGAGTGTAACATCACATACACCCCCTCCCCTACTGCTCACAGCCCCCCCCCTGCATAGAACCAGGGCCCCTGTGTGGGCGGCAGGGGCCTGGCAGTGGGGCCGTCCCACACCACTATCTTCAGCATGGGCCTTTTGTTGGTTGGCAACTTTCGGCTACTAGCAACATTTTGCTGTGAACTGAGAAGTTGCTAATAACCAGCATCCACTGGGTATGTGTCTGTATCTGTATCTATCTATATGATGTGTGTTTGTGTCTATATCTGTGATGGGTTGGATCACAGAAACCCCCCTGGGAGCTGCCAACTGATGTGCCAAGACTACCTCTGCTCCTTTTTCCCTGCCAGCTCGGGACCATCAGCTACACAATTGATCCATGGAGAGAAGGCAGATACGCCTTGTAACTCAGCAAAGTATGCAGGGACTTGCCCATGTGACTCCAGACTCCATTTGGCTGTAATTTTCCACAGTAAGAACAAAGAAGTGTTCTTACACCTGGAAAAGCCTATAAAAGGCTGATGCCTCATGTCCATTTTGTCTTCAATCCTGCTTCTTACCTCTGGAGGGACTTTGCTACAAACTGAAGCTCTGAACAAAGGACTGAATGACCCATCCCAGCAGGGGATGTACTCCAGAGACTTGATTCGAACCTGCAGTTTACTCCATCACTGCTACCAGCCTGAACTAAGAACTTTGCCATTACTGTATGTAATTGATTCCATTTAACCAATTCTAGCTCTCATCTATATCCTTTTCCTTTTATGAACAAATCTTTACATTTTAGATTCTAAAGGACTGGCAACAGTGTGATTTGTGGGTAAGATCTGATTTGTATATTGACCTGGGTCTGGGGCTTGATTCTTTGGGATCAAGAGAACTTTTTTCTTTTATTGGGGTGTTGGTTTTCATAACCATTCATCCCCAGGACGAGTGGGACTGGTGGTGATACTGGGAAACTGGAGTTTCTAAGGGAATTGCTTGCATGACTTGTGGTTAGCTAGTGGGGTGAGACTGAAGTCCTCTTTGTTTGGCTGGTTTGGTTTGCCTTAGAGGTGGAAAAACCCCAGCCTTGGGCTGTAACTGCCCTGTTTTAAGTGATTTGTCCTGAATTGGCACTCTCAGTTGGGTCCCACCAGAACCGCATCGTCACACCTTTTGAGAGTCATTTATTTTGTTTTTCAACTTAAGCCCAGAGACAGAGAGAACACCGTTGAACTTTTCCAGCTACTGCAGCTACTTCCGTCAGTGACTTGTTGATCCAGTTCTGCCAGATGGTCTGGATCAGACTTCATTATCTGCTCAAACTCTGCAAACATGCCAGGTCTAAAAAACACCTTGGTGAACCTCAACTTCCGTCAGCGACTTGTTGATCCAGTTCTGCCAGATGCTCTGGATCAGACTTCATTATCTGCTCAAACTCTGCAAACATGCCAGGTCTAAAAAACACCTTGGTGAACCTCAGTTTGTAATCATTTTCACTCAAGACCCAGGCTTTTTAAATAGTGCCTTGCAGAAAAGTCTAGGGTCCAGTCATGCTAGTTGGGCAGGCGTGTACTTCTTAGACATAGAGTAGAGCTTGTGAAAGGAAACTTACAGTGGGACAACACCTTGCAGCAAATCCAAAACTGACACCATACTTGAAACACTGAAGCTGAGGGAGAAACTGTCCCTCGCTCTGGGCTCACGGCTGTCCTGCTCTTTCTGCACAGCTGTTCAAGGCTGCTGTCCCCACATCAGAAAGGATGGTGAGAAGGGTGGAGAAGAGCTACGAGAATGATTTGAGGTTTGGAAAACCTGCCTAAACAAACAACTGTCAAAGGGCAGGTGGGATGGGACGGGACTTGCTCAGCAGGTCAGTAGCAGAGCCAGAAGTGGATTCCAGACTTCAGCCCGCCCAAAGGCCTTTGACAAAGTCCTGCCAAAGAGGTCACTACAGACGCTGTTGACAAATGCAAAGTACTGTAATGCATGCTGGAGGGGAAAAGTTAAACCACTCCTGCACCGCCCTGGGGTCTAAATGAACTGTGTCAGTTCAGGAGAGGGACCTGGGCGTCGATACTGACAACGCAGTGAAAACCCCACTCAGCGCACAGCAAAAACAAGCAAAAAAGATGTTGGGATGCATAAGAAATGGGACAGAGAATACGACAAGGACTATGATAGTGCCTTTATACCAGCCAGTCGTGTGGCCTCATCTGGATACCGGGTGCAGCAGAGAAGGGCAATGAGAAAAATCCAGAGGTTGGGAAAAAAAATCTCCTATGAAGAGAGTTTTAAAAGATGGGGGGATTGTTACCTTAGAGAGGGGATGAGAAGGAGGGGACAGGATGGAAGCTTATAAAATACCGAGTGGCCTACAGAAGGGAGGTCGAGGATGCTGTTCTCCCTGTCTCCTAACACAAGGAAAAGGGAACAGTCAGTGAAACAGGGAGGTGGGAAATTCAAAACTCATATCAGGAAATACTTTTTTTTGCACAATTCAGGATTAACCTGTGGAACTCACTGCCACAGGATATCGTTGAGACCAAGAAGATAGCTAGATTGAAAAGGTGACTGGTCATTTCAACCGATAAGAATATTCAGAATTATAATTAATGACAACAAAAATGATGGCAGAGATATTAAACCTCCTGCTTCGGGGCTTAAGGTGATCTCTAACTACTAGAGACCAGGATGAGACCTAAGATTACCCCACATCTCCTCCTGAAAGGTTCTTACAGCTTCTTCTGCAGCATCTGACACTGGCCACTGTTGTTGACAGGAGACCGAGCCAGTCTGGCCATTCCTGTGCTCCTGTATTCCTAATCCAGGTTTCCTGAATTTCAGTCTAGTGCCTTAGCCACTGGGCAACACTGCCTTTCTGAAAGAAGAAATTTAAAAAACCCCAATCTTATGTGGTGTAAGTATTAGGAATGTATTGAAATTAATAGAGGGGTGAATGCATCAAACTCATATGACTCCTTGAGAACAGGGGTCATAGAAGGTCCTTTAATTTTTCTGATAATTTAGGAGCATCAGAAGCTGTTGGTGGCTTCCTGAGCTCCCACACCTCAATGGTTCCACAGGCAAATTCCGCCCTCTTCTTTTCTGCTTTCTCGCCTTTCCACCTGTGCAGCCACTCTGCCCTCCGCTAGTGGCAAAGAATGGAATTGCAGGTTGTGGGGTGGCTATTGCTCAGGTCCCAGGGAGATTTCCTTGTGCCTTCTGTCTCCCATGCCGGCCAGTTCCCTGCCTGAAGACAACTAGTACATTTGTCCAAGCACAATAAAGTGAGCAGCTGCAGGGCTTATTCCACTGGCCTCCGTGTGGAGAGAGGGTTAAACCGGGGTGCTGGAGCCAGAAGGGACACAGCTGGAACAAGCAGGTAAGTCAGAGGAGCCGGATTTCCCCAGGATGAGTCACTGGTATAAAGGTGACTGATCCAGGAGTTCCTGCATCCACTTGTCCCTGATCATTGTGCTGTGAGCAAAGCCAAAAAGCCCAACCCGAGGGGCGTCTCCACTAGCCAGCGGGGCTGTTGGGATTTGACTGCTGACCCCCATCCTCACCAGAGATGGATCCCAGGACATCCCTCTCCCTTGTGCTCATCTTCATTGCCTGGGGTGAGTTGGGTTGTGCTTCCTTGCTGCTAACCCTCCCGCACCCCGTTCCATAGGTGCCACGCTCGACACAGAGGGCCTTGTGGAATCAGCGGGGAATCCCGGTCCTGGTGGAGAGGGGTAAGACTGCAGGCCCCCCTCTGCTGCATCAGCACTCATTGCTCCCCATTGCCGGGTTTGGCAAAGAGCCCAAGGACTGAGGCCCATGGAGTCTGAACCCTCCGCTCACCCCAGTCTTGAGAGAAGGTGCTTTCTCCCAGGATAGGCCCTCTCCCCCCACGCTTGGGAGGAAGTCCCGGTACACATCCACAAAACCAACTCCTTGTCGTCCTTCAAACCTTTCCTCGGCCGCGATGGCGGCACACACTTGACACCAGCCAGCCCCCTGGCACGCTGAGACCCCTGCCCAACCTGCTGACAATAGGTTTGAATTTTTTCCTTGCACTCCCCCATCCAGCTGCATCCAGCTCTTGGCCTGGGCACCAACTTTCAGCTTTTAATTTCCTTTCACCCTCATCTCTTCTCCATCCCCCTCTTCCTTGGGTCGTGAGGGATTCTCCATCACTGGCCATTTCAAAATCAAGATTGGATTTTTCCAAAAGATCGGCTGTAGGGATTATTTGGGGGCAATTCTCTGGCCTGTGTTATCTGTGGTAACACTAGATATCAGGATGGTCCCTCTTGGCCTTGGCAGCTATGACTCTTGTCTATCACCACCGTTTGTTTCTCCCGTGTCGTTTTTAAGCAAGGGACCCCTTCTTTTTCGTTTGTTGTAAAGCACCAGGCAAAATGCTACTGCTGCTGTATTAATAATTATCATGTATGAAAAACTACTATTGGTAAATGAAGCAATCAGTGAAAATTATTAACAATTCTAGCAACCACTAGCTCACTCTTCTCCCTGCATGAGGGTATTGATACTGCTATGCTTGTGCTGTTATGCACAATTTTACAGGGTCTTAGCATGTGAGCCAGTGGAAGACCTACTGTTTTGTAATGCAATATCTTGGGGGGAGGGGGCAACTGTTCCAAAGGGCAGGAGGGTTTGTTGTTCCCTGGAAACCTGGCACTGGTGCATAGCCTGAGATCCCTGACAGAGGGACTTGGATGTGTGCTGTTTCTGACCATCTCTGTTCCAGGACTGGTACATAAAATGTAATAAACAAGATGCACTAAGAAACTACTCAGACTCCATGTCACTGATTTCTCCTGCAATGAGAAACTGGTGTAATACTTACCTGCCTTTGGGATCGATGGGTGAAACATACTGCACTGATGTTTTATTCTCTCTCACGTGCATTTCATACCTGGTTCCTTCTCTTCATACTAGGTGCCTGCTCCCAGGAGAACTGTCTCTGCGCCCGTGGATTTTGTGACCATGGCTGGGTGCAGTATCAAGACTCCTGCTATAAGGCTGTGATGGAACCGACAAAGTGGCACGAAGCTGAGGCAAGTCTGATAGCAGGGCCTAGTGGAAAGAGCCTTGGCCAGAGACATAGGAGATTCTATTCCCAGCACTGGTTTTCTGGGTGACCTAGGGCAAGTCACTTCCCTTTCTGTGACTCAGTTTTCCCATCTGTAAAATGGGGATAAAGATACTCACTTCCTTTGTAAAGTGCTTTGGAGATCTTGTAAGAGCACTTGGCCTCTGCTCCCATCTTCCTCCGAGTGCACAGAGCACTTGGAGACGCCCTGCTTGGGAACACCACGTGTAGTTTGAATTACACTGTTCTCCCCTCACCTTTTCAGCATAGTGCAGCACCTCATCTGCAATAGCACATAATCCTCAGCCCCTTACAGCAAGGAGAGGGAGGCGTGCTTGCCCCCAGAGATCTCTCCTGGGACTAATGCTGAGGGTACATCTACACTGTGATTAAAACCCCACTGCACTGTGTCTCTGAGCCCAGGTCAGCTGCCTCGCGCTCGCAAGATCAAAAATAGCTTTGTAGCTGTCGGGCCTTGGGCTGGAGTCCAGACTCTGAAACCTGAACGTCAACACTGCAATTTATGGCCCCGTAGCCCCAGCCCCAGGAGTCCAAGTCAGCTGAGCTGGGCCAGCCCCGGCCATGCTGCAGGTCTTTGATTGCAGCGCAGACACTCTCCCCTGGCACTTCCTTCCTGGGCCTCACTAGCCCTGTAGCTGTCTGCAGCCACCATAGGCACAGCTTCGCCCCTCGGCTTTACTCTGGGGCTCTTTAATGGGTGCCCCAGTGGGCAGAGTGCTGGTCCAGCTGCTGTCGCCCAACGCGCCGGCCCAGATCAGCTGATGAGAAGCACTTGAGAAGAGCTAGGGAGTATTAACAGCTGGGCATATTTGCTGAGCAGGGGAGAGACAGTGGACAGGAAATGCTCCTGAGGGCACATGCTGGGAGGGCCACAGGCACCTGAACCATGGCCCCACCCCCACACCGCCCCTTCCCCATAGGCCCTGCCCCTGTGCTGCCCCTTCCCCTGGGCCACGCCCACGTGCCGTCTCTTTCCTCGAAGCCCAGCTCCCACGTTGCTTCTTCCCCCCACTTTTAAAAGTGAGGGGCCCATGCTCCCCCCCCATTCTGGCACATGCTATAATGGCACAACTGCAGCTGTGCTGCTGTAGTGTAGACACTTACTACAGCCACGGGAGGGGGGCTTTTGTCCCTGTAGCAAATGGCCTAGTCCCCTCCCTGTGGGGGAAACCAAGGTCTGAGAAGCTAAGAGACTTGCCCAAGGCCACCTGGTGAGTCTGTGGCAGAACTGCGAATTCAGCCCATCTCTCTTGAGGACCAGCCCACTGCCTCAACGACCAGATCACCTCCCTTCTCTCGGGCCCTGACCCACTGATGTCAATGGGCGTTTTTCCATTGATTTCTAAGCGTTTTGGGTCAGGCGCCCTGGTTGCAGCCTTGTGTGATTTGTCCTTGCGGTGACTTTTCAGGTGGCGTGTCAAAGCCAAGGTAGGAATTCCCATCTGGCCTCCATCCACAGCGCAGAGGAAAATGACTTCATCTTTCACCTGATGAGCAAGCCGCTGGATTACACTAAAGGACAGGCCTACTGGATCGGCGCACACGACACTTTCAAGGTAGCTCCTGCCTCACCCATCTGGCACAACCTGCAATCAGAGCAACTGCAACTTCAGAGCAGTCAACAGGGCTGGAGGGTCAGACTGGCATTTCCACTTATACTGGGGGGACATCGTGGGATTGAGGGCAGAATTTGGCTCCCTCTGTCTTACATTGTGGGCTTGTTATTTCAATCTGAAGTAGAGAAAAGAGTGTTTGCCTGGATTAGGCCCCAGGAGTCCTCAGTTCTATTCCTGCCTCTGCTGCTGGGGTGGATTTAGGCAAGTCCCAGCCTCTCCTTGTGCCTCAGTTTCCCCATCTGCAAAATCAGGGTAACGCTACTGACCTGCTTTGTAAAGTGTTTTGAGCACCACTAATGAAAAGTGCTAGAGAAGAGGTAGGTGTTACTGTTCCTGAGCTGCAAAGCATGCTGGGATACAGGGTGTAGAAAAGGTGCAGTGGAAACTACAGCTGTTTTGTCACCTCCGCACTCCAGCTGACGTTCACTCTCTAAGAACCAGGCCCTGCCGTCTGAGCTTGCGGGAGAGCTGGGGCTGGGCATGGCTGCTGCATGTGGGGAAGATGTGTTGGGATCTGGTGGAGGCTGGTGCGATCCCAAAGTGGAGGTGACGCTGGCACGCGAAGGTGAACGCGGTGCCAGCTTAGGGCTGCAGGTGAGGGTTATAACAGAGCTGATTCCAAGCCAGGGCGGCACTGCTCACTCTGACAGACAGAAGGATGGCCCAGCGCTTAGGGCAGCGCATGGGGACTTGGGAGTCCTGGGTTCAGTTCCTGGGTCTGCCACTGTCTCCCTGTGTGTGACTTTGGTGCAGTCACTTAATCTACTCTGTGCTGAGTTCCCCTATCTGTAATATGGGGCGGACCCTTCCCCACTCCCCGGGGTGGTGTGAGGCTGACTCTGTCAGTGCTGGAGAGGGCTGCAGTGAGGAAGAGGCCTCCACAGCTGGGATATTAGGTGCTAGAGACAATGCTGATCCCTTAGTGGCTATTGCTCCATCTCCTCTCCCCGCAGAGCACCTGGCCCCCGGTTCAGTCACTAACACCGTCACCCTTTCTCTAGGAGGGGTCTTTCATGTGGACGGATGGTTCCGAATACAATTTCCGGACATTTCCTCCAAACCAGCCCGATGGCCTCCCGGGAGAAAACTACCTGGGCTCCTGGATCCTACAAAACGGTGGGAGCTTTGTCCTGGGGCGGGGGGGGGTGTGTGGGTGGGCAGGCGGGGTGGAGGGCAGATGCTTGGTGGCTCGGTTTGGTCAGGGTTGGCTCATTATCTCGACCCCCTGACTCTCTCCAGCAGAACATCGCCCAGATTCAGTTCCTGCTGGTTGGCTGCACCATCCGATCAAATCATTTTGCTGTCTGCTTTGGTCCCCTGGCCCTGCCCTAACAGCTCAGTCCACTGACTGACCGACCTCTGCCCCTGACTGTGGCTTATGCCAAATGCTTCGGAGGAAGACAACCCCTGCCTCCACCCCTCCAAAACCAGCCCAATCCAAACAAAAGCCTCCCTAGTGGCTGGCCATTTCCTGGGGAGAGCCCTCCCCCATACACCCCGATCAGTGCCTGAGGACGGACAACTCCAGTGCATTGTGACCCAAGTTCAAAGTGAACTCCACAAACAGAACAGTGTGTGATCACCTCGGGCTGGGAGCAGCTCCGGCCTGGCCCACGTGCCATCGGGTACAGCAGAGCTATGCGGGTGCAAAGAGGAGACACGTGGGCAGGGGGTGGGGGTGGGGGTAAAGGAGGGTTGCCCCTCCATTTGCTGCTTGGCTTGTACTGAGCATGCTCACACGGACTGAGCATGCTCAGAAACACTACTGAAGCCAGCTGCCCTCACTCCATCCTCCCCCACTATTGGCAGGCATGGGTCATCCAGTTACATCAATTTGCAATGGAGAAATTGATGACCCAAGATGCAAGGTGGCAGTGGACCAGGGCAATGTTGTTCTCAGCCTTTCTTTTCATGCCTCATCTCAGTTCCCACTAGTGTTTTCCAGTATCCTCTATCTATCTATCTATCTATCTAATCACCCCAGTCATGACCGAACAGATGCCCACACAGGTACAGTGGTTACATTAGCTCTCACATGCAGATGACTTTCCTAGTCATGGAAGTGCCCGTTCCTGCCAGCGGGCGGTTTGTTCTTGGGCTGATTCCTTCTGACTCCGTCTCTTTCAGGCTTCGTCACCTGGAACGACTATGGCGCTAGCTGGTCCTTCCCGTTCGTTTGCAAATACACCCTGCGGAACAGGTACCATCCAGCTTCGCTCCCACCGGGGCGGGCTATTCTCCAGACAGGCGAACTCTAGCAGTGGCTGAAGGTGTCCCGGTGACTGTTCGGGCACCCCCGGGGCCCTGTTGTTGTTTATATTGCAGTTGTGCTCAGACTGGGCCAGCCACTGTACAAACACATAGGAAGGCACAGTCTCTGTCCCAGTGAGCTCCACACACAGCGATGGCAGCGTCCTACCTGCACACCGCCTGCTCGGGAAGAGACGTCTCTGGGGAGCTTAGTCTCCAGGGCTCCTCTGGCCCATGAGTGGGTGACTCCTGTGAGATGGGCACCTTCCTCCCAGGCTGAGATCCACCAGCTCAGGCAGGAGCCACTAAACGGCCTTCAGACAGGAGCATCTTTAGTTACTGCTGACCTGAAACTGGCCATACTGGCACTAGAGCCTTAGATGGGAAGGCCCCGTATCCCCTTCCATGACCCCCTAAACTCGCTGGGACCACTTCCCTGGGGCCACGTTGGAGCTAGCACCCCCTACAGGGCAAAGGCCCCATGTCCCAGTCCCCCCTATCTGGGGCCAGATCAGAACTGGCGCCCCTAGAAGGGAAAAGCCTTATATCCCATTCCCTGCCCCACTGGCACCAGGTCAGAGCCAGCACCCCGTAGAGGGGAAGGGTCCCATCCACATCTGAGCATCACAACCAAAAGCTGTTTCTCTTCCTCTTTGCTTCTGCCCACAGCTGCAGGGACCGCTCCGTGTAACAGGACGTGGTGGAAGACGCGGCCTGTATCCTGCAGCAGAGGCTGCATCACCTTCCTGTGCTGTAACTTCACATCTGGAACCATTTACTGCTGTGTCCTTATCCCGTCTTAGGTGTTCTGGGTAGAACTGGGCAACTAACAGGTTTCGGGGTTTGGTGGGAATTCTGAATAATTTGGAGGGCAGGGGATTCATTTTAGGACAAACTGAAATTTTATTTTAAAAAATATTCTGCAAATGGAGAAGTGGTGGTGATGGGGAAATCATTTTGAGTCCAATGAACATTTTGTTTTGATTGTTACCATTTTAAAACTCTGTTTTTAATCAAACTAAAGGCCATTTCAAAAGAGAAAGTTTCAGACCAAAGACACCAAACGTTTCGATTTTTTCTGGGTTGGTTTTTAGTTTTGACTGATACACTTTAATGAAGCCAAAACAATCACCAAATGGTTCAGTTTCACCAAACCTGCCTTTTTCACCGGAAAAGAGGCTGGTCTGAAAAGTGTCACTCGACTGTATTCACGCTCAGTCCCTGCTGGCGGGCTCCTGCTGGGAGCCACTTTCCAATGAGACCCCGCAGCAGGCCGGGGGAACAAAGGTCACAGTCTCTTTGGACGCCAGAGCCACCCAGCTGTACACTGCGCTCTCACTGGCATGGCATCACTCAGCGATTCCGCTCATGCAAATCTGCTTAGCGAGCTCCCTGCTCTGATCCCTGCTTGTCTTTCTCCCTCCTGCTTTATACATGTACCAGGGCATTCCTACTAATGTTCTGTGCCAAAACAAAGTGATCAATAAAAAAGCTGCACGCCCAGGGAACGAATGTACTAGTCATTGTACCGCGCCTGGCACAGTGGGGAGCTGGCCATGAGTGGGGCCCCCAGGTGCTACCGTAATGCACCTAATAATGTGCAGCGCCTGGCACAGTGGGGCCTGGTCCATGATTGGGGCACTCCAGTGCTACTATATCAATAATACACCTAATAAATAATAATGCCCATGACAATGTGGAGTCTGTAAGGCTCAGTTCTGCTCCTGAATGATTAAACCCCCAAAATGAGCTGGGGGCGGTAAGGGCAGCAACTTATGGGGAAAGGTGTATAAAACCACGGCAGCTTTGCCAGGTGGAACATTCGCTCACTCACAGTGTCGCCTTGGGGATGAGTCAAGATTCCAAATTTCCTCTTGACTCTCTGAGATTTCAAGGGACAGGGCGATTTCTACCCTCTCCCCCAGCTGAATTCCCCATCTCAAGTCACCAGCCCGACCCGACGGGGCTCTGCTGAATCCCCGAGGTGGAATTGCTCTGGCAAGCGTTGGGCTGTGTCCTCTCTTGACCATAACCACAAAGGGCTGAACCCCAGAGCCCTTATCCAGCCAGTGACATTGGGGCGTTTCCCTGTGTGAAATCTGCAGGCCCAACCCTACAGCCTCACGTTACGAGGTGCCCCGTATGGAGACACTTCTCCTGCGGGGGGGCAGCGTTTGCTCCACAGCAGAAAAATGAGGGGTTCATCCCCCTCAGCCTGCCTGGATCCCTGGATCCCACGTGGCTCAGGCCATTGGAAGACTGTAGCTGACTTGATGCAGCGTATAAGTTCTGCCAAGGGGGGAACAGCCCAGGTACTGATGGGCTTTCTATGCTGGTGGAAAAAGGCAGCACATGACACACTTGAGTTAGAAACAAGACACGGATGTTTGCCAGGCTGGTGAGTAACCCTGGGCACAGCCTGCCAAGGGAAGGGGGCCTTCAAACCCAGCCGGGAGGCCTTGGGGGAAGATGCTTCATCCAGACTGTTGTTACTGGGCGCAGGGCAGGGGGAAATGGGTGAACTTTAAGGGCCTGTGACATACAGGAGTTCAGACGCGATGATCCCTTCAGGCCTTAAACTCCATGAGTCTCCGCAAGGAGGCACTGCACGCTCATGGAATATCAGGATTGGAAGGGACCTCAGCAGGTTATCTAGGCCCACCCCCTGCTCAAAGGGGGGCTAATCCCCAGACAGATTTGTGCCCCAGATCCCTAAATGGCCCCCTTAAGGACTGACCTCACAACCCTGGGTTTAGCAGGCCAATGCTCAAACCACTGAGCTCTCCCTCCCCCCACTCAGGCTTGACCCAGCAGGTCTGTGCTGGATCTTGGGCTCCTACAGCTCCGCTCCAGGCCCCTGACAGCCAACAGAGGGACACCTCAACCGGCATCTGCCCCTGAGATGCCCTGCTGCAGGGTTGGGGCACCTCAGGAAAGTCAATGCAGTCTCTGAAGCAGTCTCCAGGGAGCGGTGGGGGGTGATTTGTGCCCCCTGTGCCAAGGCATGACTCACTGCAATGGCACCTCTTGCTGGCAGATCGGTGCACCCTCTCCCAACGGTGCTTTGCCCACCATCACATCTGCTCTTGGGTCCATGTCACGCCAAGGACCAGGGTATCCTCTGAGTCACTATCTGTGCTCCCCTGGGGGACTGGCAGTCAGGTGTCCAGTCACTTCCCCAGTGGCGAGTGGGGGGACTCAGACTCTGAACCTAAGGGTGCTGGGGCACCCAGTGGGGCAAGTGAAAGATAAACTAGCCATTGCAAAGAGCAGAGGGACACCTCGCATACCAGAGGGAAATGTTTATCGATGATAGGTGAAGGTAATAATTGGAGATATACCAATCTCCTAGAACTGGAAGGGACCCTGAAAGGTCATTGAGCCCCTGCCTTCACTAGGCAGGACCAATTTTTGCCCCAGATCCCTAAGTGGCCTCCTCAAGGATTGAATTCACAACCCTGGGTTTAGCAGACCAATACTCAAACCACTGAGCTATTCCTCCCCTGGCAGATGTGTGTCTCCTGTTGAGGGAGGCAGAAAGAGAAAGGGATGAGCTACTGATACAGCTTAGGCAGCTGCAGGGTAGGAGACACCCAACCCCCCGAGGGATGCAGTCTTGAGCGGGAGGGTGTGTGATGGGGTGTCTACCCCACACAGATGTAAAAGGGGCTAATCCTGCATGTGAGCAGTGGAGTTGGGTCCTCCAATCAGCCTAGAGAGGCTGTGTTGGGTGCAGGCAATCAGGGAAGGGCTGCAGGGAGCGGCCAATCAGAGCCCAGCAGGTTCACATAAAAGAAGCTCCTGGGCCAGAGGTGGTCAGTGGCTGCTGGGAGCTTGAGGCGTCAGCACTGTGTCTCTAGCAGGCAGAGCCTTGTGGTGCCATGGACAGAGCAGTGCTGGCAGGGACCGGGGGAGCGAGAGGGAGCTCCCAGCTGGCTGCTAGGACTGTGGGCCTGAGGGAAGAAGGTGCTGGGGTTGTTGGGAAGTGTCCCCAGAAAATGTGCTGAGCAGTTGGTTGGGATGCAGCATGTGGCTGCCATCTCCTGGGCTGGGACCAGGAGTAGTGGGTGGGGCTGGGTCTCTCCTCTGCCCCACAGGGGAAGCAGCTGGATTGTTAGACTGGGATACACACATACCCTGATATAACACGGTCCTCGGGAGCAGGCAGAGGCAGTGACGGTCTGCAAGCTGCAGACGTGGGGAGGAGGGGGAGCTTTGAGCGCCTCTCTAGCATGACCAGGAGGAGGTGCCAGTCTGGCGGCGAGCGATGCGCCCCGTGACACCAGGGCCGGCTCCAGAGCCCAGCGGGGCAAGCACCCGCCTGGGGCGGCCCTTTCCCGGGGGGGCGGCAGGCTGGGCCGGCGGACCTGCCGCAGTCATGCCTGCGGGAGGTCCACCGGAGCCCCGGGAGCAGCGGACCTGCCGCAGGCATGACTGCGGAGGGGACGCTCGGTCGGCGGCTCCAGTGCACCTCCCGCAGGCATGACTGCGGACGGTTCGCTGGTCCCGCGGCTCGGCTGGACCTCCCGCAGGCATGCCTGCGGCAGCTCAACTGGAGCCGCCGGACCAGCGAACCGCCCGCAGCTGCGGAAGGTCCAGCCGAGCGACCAGCGGACCCTCCGCAGTCATGCCCGCGGGAGGTCCGCTGCTCCCGCGGCTCGGGGGCGCCTCCCGGGCATGACTGCTTGGGGCGGCCAAATTTGTAGAGCCGCCCCTGCGTGACACCCCCATCCCAGAGACGGCATCCCTCCAAGGGCTTGTCGCTGTGCATCCTGACACCCTGGTGTGCCGGTAGCTGCGCTGGGCCCCCGTAGCCTTGTGCTTCACTGTCCTGTTCTGGGCGCCCAGCTCCTGCTGAGGTGTTTGCCTCAGACAGGTTGCCAGGCAGCCTCACCCGGGACTCGGGCCCTTCCTGGCCCTGCAGGATGGGGTCACTCCAAGGTGGCCCAGTGTTTGCAGGGCTGGCTCGGTGCTGGGAAACGAATGGCCGTGCTTCCCCCGGGGCTGTGGTACTCACCACAAAGTGTCAGCCCAGAGCGACAGGCTGGGGGCACAACGCCCCACTAAAGGCTGTGGCCACAAACCCTTTGGAGGAAGAAACTGCACCACAGGATGTTCATTTTGCCAGGGTTGGCCCTTTGGCCCGAGCCGTTTGATGTTTGGGGCCTTGTTTCTGTTACTATGAGCAGTCGATGAGACAAGTCAAGTCTATTCTTTGGTGCCATGTTGCGTATCTCCAAAGAATGTACACACAGTCCTGACAGCAGCAGGCAGCTTCGTTGCCAGAAATCCCCACGCCTGCCTCTCCAGCGGGCTCTCTGCCCAAGAAGCCCAGCAGGTCCTTCCTCTGAGGGCCACGCTCATGACTGCTGCTTCTGACTTTCTCTGTCTCCAATACACACTTGCTTCGAAACCAGGGAAACCCCTTGTTACAGGGACTGATCAGCTGCCTCCTGATTGGGTTTAAGAGAGGGCACCTGGGCCCTAGGCCAGTCCACTGGCAGCTGCCTGATGAGGAAAGGGGAGACCCAGGAGCAGCCGAGGAGAGCTACTAGAGAGAGAGGAGCAACAACACCTGAGAGCTTTGGGCATTGAGGATGTAGCATTTTCCGGGCAAACCTGATTTCAGTTTCTGCGCTTTCTCCAGCTGTCAGGCCACTCAGAAGCCTTCCCGCCAATTGCCTCCAGCTGACCACTGCTGTGCACAGTGATGGAGCACAAGTAAGTGGGAGGGGGGGGGAGTAAGCATTTTTAAGAAGGCAAAGGGGAAAAAGGGCCTGTTCTGTTATGAGTGGATGGCGCTGTGGACTGGAATTCAGGAGATGTGGCTTCTATTCCTGGCTCTGCTGCAACAGCTTGGGCAGATCACATCCCCTTTCTGAGCCTCAGTTTCCCCATCTGCGAAAGGGGGATGCTAATTACTTTGTGAAGTGCTTTGAAATCACCTGATGGAAAGTGCACCGTAAACCCTAGGGATGACTAATCTGGTCTGCAGCCTTAACTACAGCACTCAGTCCCAGCTCTCAGGCTGTAAGGAGATGTACTAGATGACCTGTAATCAGAGTTAAGGGTGTGCATAGCCCCTTAGCTCTGGTATCTGAGCACTGACAAGGCAGCAATCTTAATGCAGTATTATTTTTTTAATGGAATGAATAAAATACATTCCCCATTAGGCCAGTTCTGTAGAATGCTCAATAGGGATTAGGGCTTGGGTAAAACGAATGGTGCTTGTATCCTGAAAGCTTTGGATTTCGTCAGATACGTTGTTCTGTTTCTAGTCTGTCATTGTCATCAGGTTCAGAGAAGGCTCCCGTTGTTGTATCACTCTTCATGCTTCGCAGCCTTAAGTCCCAACACAGGTTGAGCTGCAAGAGCCACAATCAGAAAAACGAAGAGACTTCTCGGTGCCTCTAGCTACACACCCTGCCCTTGTCCTATTCCTAACATGGTTCAGTTGGGACAATTGTTAATTACTCCACAATTATGACATCATAAGTAGGGCTCTACCAAATTCACAACCATGAAAATCATGTCCAGGACCATGAAATCTGGTATCCCCGTGATATCTGGCTATTGTAGTGGGGGTTGCAGTAATGCCTCTCTTACTTCTGCGCTGCCTTCAGAGCTGGGTGGTCGGTGAGCAAGAGCTGCTGGCCAGGGACCGAGCTCTGAAAGCAGCGCTGCTGCCAGCAGCAATGCAGAAGTAAGGGTGGCATGTTATGCTATTGTGGTTTGTGATAGACCCAGGCCAGTTGGGTACAGCAGAATAGCAGAAGGCAGATATATTGGCCAATGGATTAACAGTTTTCTGTTCCCTGACTGACCAGAGCAGGGACTGCTCCAGGCTAATGAAAACACCTGACTCTAATTAACCTGTAAAGAGTCAGGTGAGGCCATTCAGGTAATGTGACCACCTGACTCTAATTAAGGCCCTGCTGATACTATAAAAAGGGCTCACTCCAGTCAGGCAGGGGAGTCAGGGAGCCAGAGGAGAGGAAGTGTGGCTGAAGGGCTGGTTACTGAAGACACCCCCAAACCACCGTTAAAGGAGCCCTAAGGTAAGGGTGAAGAAGGGAGAAGCAGGAGAGCTGTGGGGAAGTGGCCCAGGGAGATGTAGCAACTCTGGCAGTGAAAGGTTGGCTGCCAACGACTGTTACCATTAGGGTCCCTGGGCTGGAACCCGGAGTAGAGGGTGGGCCTGGGTTCCCCCCAACCCACCACTACAGGAACATCTCCTGGCAAGGGAAGTCAGGTCCCTGTCAGGACAGGAGGCTGAACAGAGACTGTGGGAGTTCTCTCACCAACCTCCTTGCAGGCCTATGATGAAAAGGGCTCATAGACTGTAACCCTGGCCCTAGAGAGAGAAGGGCTACGTGGAGGGTCACAGTGAGCCACTGAGGCAGCATAAACTAACTGCCTAGAAGTGCAGGACCCCCAGGAGCAAGGTCAGAGCTCTGCCACAGGTTATAACTCCAACTCTAAATTTTAGCAGACACCTCAACTAGGGCGACTTACAGACATTACAGTTGTACAGTACAATACTTGTGTATATACTGTATGAACACATCCATAAAATGGGCTATTTATGCCATGACCAACCACAAAAAATGTGTGGTTTCGCTGTGATTTTAAGTAGACCCTAATCCTAAGTAAAGCCGTATTGTTACCAGTGTAATGATCTGTACCTGCAGTATGTTATTCAGGCATTAGATGTCTCTATGCACTTTATAGCGTTCCAAACAGGATGTGGGTCCTGGTAAACAACAGTAACAAAGCTGGAATTCACACCAGGTGGAAGCCAATTTGGCATTAGTTGTGGCTGTTTCTCCGTATGAACGGATAGAAGTCTATGGATCACAACCACCACTAGAAGGAGCTATTCCACTAATTTAGCATAATCCTGCTTTGTGCTCCCAATGACACATCCCTGCACTGGTCTTCCACTTCCGGAGTCCTAAGAAAGAAGCTGCAGCCGGGCTCGGTGAGGCGAGCTTAGGCAGTGCCCTCATTGCTGGATAGTTATTTAAAAACCCAGGCGTGGTTCCTGCTGCTAGGGTGACCAGAAGTCCCGTGTCCCAATTTTGAGGCGTTTGTCCCCTATCCTGACCAGAGTATGCTCGGGAGGCCATTTGTCCCGATATTTTGTTTCCTGGTCTTCAGCGGTATTTTGGCGGCGGGTGCTTCTGTCTTTGGCGGCAAGGTTTAAGACCTGCCGCTGAAGACCATCCGCGACTGAAGAGCTCTCTGCCGAATTGCCGCCGAACTCCCAGATGAGTGAATGGGGGGGGGGAAGCCCCCCACTGCAGCGGTCCTGATATTTTCCCCTTAACATCTGGTCACCCTACCTGCTGCCTCATGGTCTTGCCATCCCCTGTTTCCTCTATTGCTCTCGTCCAGTCTAAGCACAATGCAGCTGCTGCAGCTTGCCACAGCCAGCCCCAGAGCTGGGTCTATGCACTTTGGCTGCAAGAGGAGGCTGGGAAATGCCTCCAAGGACTGTGAGGCACCTACAGGCTCTAGCAGCTGAAGCGCTATTGGAGCAAGGTACTTCAGCCCACGTCTTCACGGATTCTTCAGTGCCCAACTCCCGTTGTTTTTAATGTGCGTTAGGTGCCTAAATACCTTTGATCTAGGCCTTAGAATATCATCCATCCATAGGCCTAGCAGCCACTGTGACCTTTGCTCAAGGGGGTTTTCTCGCGGCATTTGACTCTCTAGTGTAGTCCCGGTGGCAGCTGTTTTTACGTACAGAACGGCCTGGGTTCAAGCCCCAGTGGTACCAGGGTGTAAAAGCTAAGGCTGCAACCTTCAGGGCTGCTTTTATGTCACGGGGGGAGACTATGTTAGTGCTCACCCCTCTTCTCGCCCATCTTGATTCCCAGATTCACTCTTTCCCAGTGAAATGCAAAGGGGATAACGTTGCCTGGGGGATAGGGCACTTGGCTGGGGCTGGAGAGACCTGGGTCTAGGCTATTGGCTTCCTGGCCTGGGGTACGTCACTTCACCTCTCTGGTGCCTCAGTTTCCTCGTGTGT
Source organism: Mauremys mutica (assembly GCF_020497125.1). Lineage (NCBI taxonomy): Eukaryota > Metazoa > Chordata > Testudines > Geoemydidae > Mauremys > Mauremys mutica. The sequence goes on from NC_059075.1 coordinate 147,369,985, forward strand.
ATAACAGGGAGAATGATGCCGACTTGCTCTGGAAAGTGCCTTGAGATCGGCTGATGGTCGGTGCTCTATACGGGGGACCCCGGTCTGTGCTGCCACCATGTGGCCACTGCCTGCTCTGCCTTTATCCCTCAGGCCACCGGCAGCCTGGTTCCTGGGTGAGTCCAATGCTTGCTGGTCGGGTCCTGGTGGCCCCTCTCTGCCCCCCAGCCAGGAGGGGGCTGATGAGGTTGTAGGTGCAACCCAGCTTCCTGGGGACCGAGGAGCTCGGCAGTTAGCAGCTGCTCAGGCCCGGCTCCTGGAGGAAGCAGCATCACAGCCATGCCGAGAATGACCTAGCGGTATAGGTTTGGGGTGGAAGAGCTAACAGATGGTGGCCCCAACCCCCCACCCCCACCCCGCTGCTTCCCCTCACCCCCACGTCTGCTGGAGTGTTTTAGTTCCCTCTTGATACCAAATAGTCTGGGCCTGCGGCCAGCAGGGAAGAAGTAAAACTGACTTTTCTCTCCAAGACGTATCGTCCTGCCCTTCCCGGCCCAGCGGTGACACTTCAGCTGTCGGGTCCGGGGGGAGATGGTGACAGGGGACCGGGGAGTGCTCAGGGTGGGGGCCCTGGGCTGGGACACAGGGCCAGCCTTAGGGGGGTGATGAGGGCGACTGCGAGGAGCGCAGCAGTCGGAGGGGTGCCATGTGCAGTGCAGAGGTGGTGCTGCCAGCGGGCAGGGGAATGTCCCGAGCAGTGACAGCGGGAAGCGCTGTGCATGGGTGGAGTTTGGGGGAGCCTGGGGGGCACTGACCCCCCCCCAACCTCACAGAAATGATGCATGGGGGTGACACCCAGATTTTTCCCACCTTCCTCCCCATGGAAAAACATTTGTGTGTTTGGGGGGGGGGAGCAGTAATGCATGCAGTGCCTGGTGCGGCTGCTCCCCTCACCCCCCCAAATATTCCTCTGGGCCCCCCCTAAGGGGCTGGGGGTGGGCAATGAGCAACAAAGCCAGGTGCTCCTTGCATTCAGGTCAGTTTCCCCACGTGGGCACAGGAGGGGTTCGGGGTGAAAGAGACGCAGGAGGGGTTGGGGGAGAGGGGCCATAGGGAAATTCAGTGGTTGGAGGGGGGGGGAGAAGGGGTGCAGGAGGGGTTGGGGGAGAAGGGGGCACAGGAGAGGTTAGGGGCAAAGGGGTTATTCATTATTATTGTTGTGTATTTTACAAATGTCAGACATACATCTCAGAGGAGATGACTGAAATGAAGCTCAGTTTTATCAGTGACTGCGTCCTCCCAGCTTTTCAGCACTAGCACAAGATGGGTCCCTTTCCCTCCGTCCGCCTGGGTTCTCTCCTTCCCTTATTTTGCTCTTGGGAGCATGCAAAAACCTATCAGCAGGAGCCAAAGATTTGATCCTGAAACCTTTACTCTGCACGGAGTCCTTACACACACACACACACACACTCAATCCCGTTGAACTCATGGAGGTTGCAGGATCTGTCCCCAGCTCCTGCTAGAGCTCGGCAGTTCAGAGTTTTGGAGCAGCTCTATATCTGTGTCGATTTGTCTGCAAACATTTTGCTGCTGCCATGAGGAGTAAAGAACAATTCAAGTTTCTACCACACAGTCTTTGTAACCCAAAGTAAAACCACATATGGCAGACTCCTCTTGGCTGTATATAGCACCAGTTGTGAGAGAGAGCGAGAGAGCATTTTTTCTTGCCGATTCTGAGACCAACACTGCAGATGCATAATATTAAAGCTAGAATGCAGGGGTCTGCGTATAAGGAATTGCCCTACAAGTTCATTCCTAACAAAGATAATTTCTTCAGAATAAGCCCTGGAATCAACTTGTGCAATATTGATTAACCTAATCAAATTATTTTTGTAAAGACAGTTTGTCTGCTATTAAACAGTATGTCAAAGTCCAAACTGTAAACCCCTCATGCCATGGTTTTTGCACTAGTTTCCATCTTTTGGTTATTGCTTTTTATTTTATAGCCAACATAGAAGTTGCTTAAGTGGTTGCTAAGTTATACAATTATAGCAACAGAAGCCTAGTGAAGGAAGCGCTGTGTGTTGTGTTCTCTACTGTGTTTGACTGGTTATTGTGACTGTTTTTTGTTGTTTGGTGTTTTTTTTTTTTTTTAGACTTAATCTCTTGAGACTCCAACTCCACAGCTCTGGATAGTGGAAATTCCTGTAGTAGCGGATGCAGTGTCCACCCTCTTTTACTGGAATGGGTGAACGTGCGCACTTCTGTTTTAGATGACTTGGTTTTCAATGACACATACGCAAACAATGGGTAAAATAGGTCTTTGGCCTTGTAGCAGGGTGCTGGTGCAAAGGCACCTAATTAGCCCTGGCTCAGCCAGCCCCAATCAGGGGCAATAGGTTGGGGCTGGGGAGAAGCCTGGTGCCTGGCGGTTAGAACTGGCTGCACCTGAGGGTTCAAGGGCTATAAAGGCTGGCTGGCAGCCAGAAGAAGGGGGAATGGCCAGGGGAAGGTCAGTCTCCAGGCTGAGGGCAGACTCTGTGCAGGAGGGGAGATTATCAGGCCTGCAAGCTCTGCAATAACAGCCCAGCAAGGAGGAAAGCCCATCTCTGAATGATCCTTTCTCATTTTGTATTACACCTGCCGGACAGAGCAGATATGAGACAAGCTCTAGGAAGTGGCATCTTTTATGATGTACAGGGAGCTCTGTTGTTCTGCATAGCATTTTTGAAGTTGATTGTGTCTTCCCCCCCGTCCCCCAAAATCACAAGATGTGATAGTGTGACAACTTTCTTGTAACTTAGCAGTTCTGTGGTTTTTGTTTGTTTGTTTCGCCAGAGAGCGGCGGCTGCTGGGCGGGTACCCAGCTCTCATGGCAGTGCCGCCACTAGCAGCAGCATAGGGGCCAACTTTTCCTGGTGCCGGTGGGTGCTCATGTGCCCTCAGCCCCAACTCCACCCTTTCTCTGCCCCCTCCCTGCCCCTATTGGACCCCTTCCCCAAATCCCCACCCCAGCCCCGCCTCTTCCCCGAGCGCGCCGCGTTCCCCCTCCCCCCTCCCTCCCAGCGCTTGCTGCGTGAATCAGCTGTTTTGCCGTGCAAGCGCTGGGGACTGGGGGGGGGGGAAGTGGGCACACGGTGCGCCCAGGGGAGGAGGCAGAGGCGGATGTGAGCTGGGACGGGGCGTGGGGCAGGGAGCTGCTGGTGGGTGCTAAGCTCTCACCAATTTTTCCCCATGGGTGCTCCAGCCCCAGAGCACCCACAGAGTCGGCGCCTATGAGCAGCAGGGCAGAAGTAAGGACGGCAATACACCATACACCAGGCCACCCTTACTTCTCTGCTGCTGCTGGCAGCAGTGCTGCCCTCAGGGCTGGGTGCCCGGCCAGCAGTCGCCGCTCTCCAGCTACCCCACCAGGGCTTAATTTGTGCTGGGCTGAGCCTCAGCACCTCTTTCAATACAAATTAAGCATTGGGAGGGAGACAGTGGGGGGGCAGAGGTGATGGGGGGGATCCTGGGGAGCCCAGGGCACCCAAGGGGGCCAAGGGCAACAGGGGGGTGCCCATGCGGGCCAGGGGCATCAAAATACAAGTTTTCCCAAGGTGCCATTTTCTCTAAGCCCAGTCCTGCCTTTGGGACTGGGAGTAACCTGACTATTGCTGTGATCTTTGGTGTACGGGATCATCTATCACCCAGGCAACCTTACCTAGGTGGCAGGATAGAGCAGCTTAGCCAAGGGGCTTGTCTGGCACTCCCTGGCTAGGCTGTTGTAATGCCTGAGGATTCGTGGTTGGTGACATCGAAGTCTCGAACTCCCAGCCAATTTGAGGTTTTTGCCCTGCCCCTTAACAGTCTGCGCGGAGGTCGGTACTCACTCTGCAGCCATCGCAGGACAGCTTGACAACAGCCACCCCCCTCTGCTAGGACACAGCACCCTAGGGTGCCTGGCACCAAGACACAGTCACGCCCCCTCGGCTGGAGCACAGCACCGGGAGTGTCAGGCTTGAAACATGAGTGAGGTCTCTGTGCCAGTTTCCAGGCCTGACCAGCGCTGAGACCCATATGTGATACACACACCTCGAGATCCCCTGCAATGGAGATGTGACTGCACCTCTCCCGCTCCCCTGCAGTCCCCATTCCTCACTGGCTAGAGCCACAACTGCATCCCCTGCTCTACCGAATCCCCCAGAGACCTCAGGCACTGAGACACGGCCAGGTCCCCATGGCTCTCGCAGCCCCACAACCCTGCAGCACAGAGCTGCGGCTGTATCCCTCTTCCACAGCAGGTCACTGGAGTCTGAGACATCCCGCGGCTCCGGGCCCCTGCTCGTCTGCAGTGCGAGGGGTGCACAGGTGACCTGGGGCAGGAGAACCCCCCTCACCAAGCCGGGTCCCTCAGCTCTCTGCCCCTCTCTGAGCGTTCTGCCCCGGGACAGGGCTCGCCTGTTCTCGCCCCAGCCCCCATCACAGCATGAGCTTCTCCAGCCGCGCCTCCCGCCCCGCATCTCAGCCTCCCTGTCCCCTGCAGCGCCAGCCGGCGCTGCCCCATTTATCTCCCTCTGTCGCCGGCGCTGGCAGCTCCAATAAGTCCCTGGCAGGGCCGGTGCGTATCGAGCGCTGAGATGAGCAGGTGTGAGAGGAGGCGCCCCGGCGCTGACAGCAGCTTGGCAGGGGGAAGATGGATGAGGGTCGTGGAGGGCCTGAGCCTGGGGGCTGCACACAGCCAGAGCGGGGGAGGGGGAATTATGGCTGTTGTTGGTGCTGCTTAGTGGGACAGCAGGGAGCGTGGGGAGGGGGGGTGAGCACTGGAGCAGGCCTCAGACTGGGCATGGGGGTGCGAGGGCTGTTGGCCTGGCTCCGGGGTCTGTCTGTGCAATGGCTGGGCCGGCTGCCTGGCCTGGTGACACCGGCCCGTGGGGCAGGCTGAGGGGGGAGCAGTGACATCTGTTGTGAGAACTGGGCCCCTCTATGCCCCCCAGCACATGGGCAGTGCCCGCTGGCTGTCCCTCCGTGCCCACAGGGTGTGTGCAGTGCCCACCAGCCACACAGGGCGCAGTCAGTGCAGAGAACAGCAGGGCACGTCCGTACTCCGCTCCCAGGATAACCAGCCCCTTCAGCAGCCCCCGTGTCTGCAGCACAGACACCCGTGGGGGCTCTGGGAGCAACGAGGGGCCAGGGCAGGCTGGGGAGCAGCCCAGGGATCCAGGGTGGGCTCCTGCTGGGCTGGGGCATCAGGCTGTGACGCACCCTGCCACGGCCAAACTGAGTCAGGGACACCCGGGAGCCTCCAGCCGGCCCTGGCTCCCAACCTGGTCCCTCGGCCACTTCTGCAATGGCTAGTAGCCATCTGGGGCTGGGGCTCCAGCCAGGCCTGCATGCGGCAGCGTCCCCACAGCCCGGCCAGGCTGGGCTTGTCCCAGTTCGGGGTGCAGGCTGAATCACAGGTGGCTCCCTCAGTGACACCCCAGCTTGTGAGTGGCCGAGTACCACTGCCGACAGCGTGTGGGCAGAATCCCCCGCTGGGCCCGTCCGGTGCAGCAGCTGGCTGCCCCAGTTCTGCTCCCGGCCCCCGCCAGGGCAGTTCGGCTAGCTGCCAGCAAGTCCTGCCCTGTGCCTCCCCAGACCGTCGCTGCAGGGGGGCAGAGCCTGGGGGTCGTCCACCCGGCTGTATGAGGGAGGGGTCCTGGTAGGGCCCTGGGTCCTGCTTCATCCAAAGGATCAGGCCAGCTCAGCCGAACACCTCAGCCCAGAAAAGCTGGAGCTAAATAGGCCGGGCCAAGGGGATCTGCCTGGCTCCTGGTACAGTGTGGGGTTGGCACGGTGATGAGCTGACAGCCTGGCAATGGGCGGGATGGTTGTACTGAGATCACTGAACCAAGGGTCAATGGGCAAGTGTTACTGGGAATGACACTTCCCCCCGCATGTTTCTGGAGGGTCACCCTGTGGGGATGAGGGCTGCGTGGCCAGGAAGGAGCGAGTGTCTCCTGGGATGCCAGGATCCCCCAGGACACCATTGGGCCTGCCTGGCCCAGACACAGAGCCCCAGGTGACACCGCGAATTCCACTGGCTTCAGCTAAACCCTCACCAGCCTTGGGGTGAGAGCCTTGGCCGGGTTCTTTGGTCACCTCGCCCTTGTCCCGCCCCACCTGAGTGCCGGTCTCGCGCTCCTTTGGCATCTGTCTAATGAGTTACCTAGGGAGGTGGTGGAATCTCCTTCCTTGGAGGTTTTTAAGGTCAGGCTTGACAAAGCCCTGGCTGGGATGATTTAGTTGGGGATTGGCCCTGCTTTGAGCAGGGGGTTGGACTAGATACCTCCTGAGGTCCTTTCCAACCCTGATGTTCTATGATTCTAATAAGCATCTGGCTCCGCCAGCTAAGCCAACGCCACCTTTAGCATCAGGGCTCTGATCCTGTGACCAGGTCTAACAGCCGGATGGTGCCCCAAGCTTGTCAAACCGCGGCTCACGAGCAGTAAAAATGTGGCTCGTGAAGCTCCCCCCGCCCACATTCTCTGCCTAGCAAACTGCAGAAAGGGGGGAAGCTTAGGGGAGGGGCTGCTGCCCTGCAGCGGGGTGGTGGGGCTAGGGGTTTCTGCCAGTGAGACGACTGGCACCTGCTGAGAGTGGGGGGAGCACAATTTAAAGGTTCTCCCCCCACACACACACAAAGCTCAACAGCTGCTGTCCTGGGGGAGGCAGAGAAGTGGGGATGGGCCTCTGATTTCAGATTCACAGCTTCTCCTGGTTGTCTGGCCCAGACCAGCCAGTAGAGGGCAGAACCCACACAGCATGGGGCGGGGTGGGGGGGTGTTGCGTGCTGGAGGGGCACCGTTTACAGTGTTGATGTGGAGACATTTGAGACCAAGCTGGTGTTCAGCATAAACAGGGAATCGTCTAAGCTCCAGGACAAAGTCCGTAAGTAGCACCAGACAGTGTGAGTTTCAAGCTGAACAGCTGTTAGCGACAGTGCTCAGAACCCTTCACAAAGCAGATCGCAGCACTCGCCTCGTTTTACAGATGGGGAAACCGAATCATGGAGCGGGACAGTGACTACGGCAGGCTGGCGACAGAGCTGGGAACAGAGCCCATTCCAGTTCTCCAGCCATAGGCCCCGTCCTCTGATGTCCCCCGGATACTTGGGTGGGGTTTTGCTTCTGAGTGTGATGGAAGCTGCAGATGTTAGCAGGGCCAGCTGAAGATTTGTGGCGGTGACTGAGGGCTGCGCAGTGCGTGACACAAGGAGGGATGTCCCGGGATTTTAATGGTTGGGGGTGGACATGGGTGTAAATGACTCACCAGCCTGGTTGCGCAAGGGAGCATTTGCACTGGAGTGTCATTGCTTTGTAACGCACGGCCCTGTGCAGTCCTGGGGATCGATACTGACCCAGCCACCCGTTTGGCTTGATTTCTGTTAGTTCTTTGGCTTTAGGAACTGAGATCTGCCCGTGTAACTTCTTGGGCTGCGGGACGAGTGGCTCACCACGTGCCATCGAATAGTTATGAGCGCCAGAAATGCCAACCTTGTCAAATAACGGCTGATTATAAAACGGCTTTTAGGAAAAGGTCTGACGAACGGTGGGCAAATGTCCCAGGGGCCTTTATTTAATTCACTCTTTGGCTGGTGGGAGATCAGAGGGGGATCAACAGAGGAGGAGCAGGAGGAGCTGGGGAGACTGCCGTGTGGGACTCAGGGGGGAAGAGGAGACCAGCAGGGGGGCAGCAGGCCGGGATCGAGGGGCGGCACAGCTGAGGGGAAGGGAGTCCAGATCTAGGCTAGCAGGGTGCAGTGAGTCAGAACTAAGGGGCAAGGGCTGAGTTGTGTGGTTGAGGGGCCAGGACTGGGAGAGCAGGGGAGTGGGTCTAACGCACTCTGCCCCTTCCACTGGGCCTGATCCTGCTCCCGGTGATGCCGGCTCAGCCAGCCCAGCCGCTGGCATGGTTACCCTGGGCCCTCTCGCCGCGTGGGGCTGGGGAACAGGCAGTCCCTCACCATCGCTCCCCCCCTCAGGCCGGGGAGCCGGCTGGTCCCCCCCGTGGCTGGGTTCATGTCCCGTGCTCTGGGGCTGTGCAAGGAAGAATTAATTCAGGTCTGAGCGGCAAAGCTAAGCCCTACCCCCGCAGGGAGGTCAGCGCCCCTCCGGCTCGGGGGATATTGGCTGAGTCCAGCCCGTGCTCCAGGGCACCTGCCCCCAGTGCCCCGCTTACGGTCCGCTCATCAATAGCTAATGGCAGAGCTGCTGCCCGGGGGGCAGGGGGGGGGATTTCTCAGCTCATCTCGCCCTGAGCCGGCCAGTGCCCCCCAAGGAGCTGCTCAGCTCCGCGCCGCACCAGGTGAATCTCCGCCCCTCAAGCAGGAGAATAAAATCGCCAAGTCCAGCCCAGAGGCTTCAGAAACCAAGTTACAGCCACACTGAGCCAGGGAGCCGGGCTCTGGCCAGGGAGCCGGCGCGACGCCCGCTGCGCTGATGGCAGGTAAATCCGGCCGGGGGCTCCTCCGCTGGGAACCCTTCGCCGACGTTTCCCGTTGGCCCATTTACCTCCCCAACTCCGGGATGAGCCCCGGCAGCCTCGCGCCCCCAACCCCCCCCCCCCGCCCGGCTCTCTGCGCCAGGCTGTGGCATTTTCCCACCTGTCCAGCCTACAGTGAGCTACGGGGCGTCGAGGGACTCGGCTACAAATGGTGGGTGAGCAGGGGGAGACGCGGGGGGGGGGTGTGCAGTGGTGTGAGGGGAGTGGGCACGTAGGGCCCCGGCTCCAGAGATTTGTGCGCTGCAGTGTGAGGCTGGGATCAGGGTCAGGCCCTGCCCTCTCGGTCGCTGGCTGAGCTCCAGAGCCTGTTGAGCACCCCCTGCAACCGCTCTCAGGGCCTAGGTACGGCGTTTAGGGGTCGCTGTGCAGTGAGGGGCGCCCAGGGTTATGACAAGGTGGTGGCCTCTGTGTAGAGCAGATTGGCTGGGTGGTCAGGGTCCCTCCCCCCACTTGGATAGGGCGTGGGAATCGTTACAGCTCATAGAATGTACCGATCGCGTGTACTGAACACAGGTACATGTTACATACCTGTACAAAGTGTGTGCATGCGGGAGAGGGGGGCAGAGGGAGCCGGTGGGTTAGAGCAGAGCCGGGGGGCTGGGAGCCAGGACTCCTGGGTTCTATTCCCCTGGTGAAGGAACTGGTGGTCTCTGGCCTGGCTGGCGCCGGTGTGTAGGGCTGGCTACGATACCAGCTGGGTGTGAGCAGGAGGCAGAGCTGCCAGGGTAGCGGGTTGATGGGGTGGAATCCCAGTGCCCTGGCTTGGAGCCTGCGGGAGCAGCCCTGGCTAACGCCTCTCCGTGATGCTAAAGTCCAAACACCGGCCGAGCAGCGGTCGCCCGGCTCCAGGAGCCAGAGCTCGGTGGCCGGTTACTGCCTGCCTGGGGAGAGCAAAAGGGGGTGGGGTCTCAGGAAGGAGCAAGCGTCCCCGGGAAAGGGGATTTTGCCACAGAGGGGGGCTTGGTGTGAGAGTGGGAAGTTTGGGGGGGCTGAGGCTCCCTGAAAGGGGGCTCAGGGTGATGAGAGGTGCTGAACATCAGAGCCATGAAGCCCTTGGACCAGCGACGATGCCAGAGAAGAAGCTGATGGTCAGTGAGTGCAGTGGGGGCCCCAGCCCCTCCCGTGCATGAGGCACTTTGCAAATCGAGCTGGATGTGGGGCTTTATGGAAAGAGTCCAGGGCTGGGCTTGTGGAGGGCTGCGGATTGGTAGGGAGGGGCACTGGCAGAGCTGTCAGGGTCGGGGGGTGTAGGGTGACCAGACATCCCGATAAAGTCGGGACCGTCCCGATATTTGGGTGGTTGTCCTGCATCCCGACCGACACAATTTGTCCAGATATTTTTGCTCCGACGGCAGCACTGGGGTTTGGGGGTTTTTCTGCTCCGACGGTGGACCCCCACCTGCCTCCCGCCATGTGTCCTGATATTTTCTTCATCTCATCTGGTCACTCTAGGGGGGTGCAAGCCCAGGGCTGGGATAGCAGGGGGCTGCGGGGTGGGACTAGGGAGAGCTCAGGGCTGGGATAGCAGGGGGCTGCGGGGCGGGACTAGGGAGAGCCCAGGGCTGGGATAGCAGGGGGCTGTGGAGTGGGACTGGGGCGGAGCCCAGGGCTGGGATAGCAAGGGGCTGAAGGTCGGGGGGGGGGGGGGAGCCCAGGTCCGGGATAGCAGGGGGCTGCCAGTCGGGGATGGGGAGAGCTCAGGGTCGGGGGGTAGGGGGAACCCAGGGCCGAGAAAGCATTGGGCTGCGGGTCGGGGGTGGGGGGAGCTCAGGGTTGGGGGGTAGGGGGAACCCAGGGCCGAGAAAGCAGGGGGCTGCGGGTCGGGGGTGGGGAGAGCTCAGGGTCGGGGGGTAGGGGGAACTCAGGGCTGAGATAGCAGGGGGCTGCGGGTCGGGGGTTGGGGGAGCTCAGGGCCGGGATAGCAGGGGGCTGCGGGTCGGGATTAAGGGGCAGCATGGGGGGTATCAAGGGGCACTGCCATTTCCCCAGCTCGCAGGCGCTTTGGGGCTCACCAGAAGATGCCTCGCTGGTTTCTGTGTCCATGTCCCAGCCCCCCGATGCCCACAGCCACAGGGGCTTGGCACTGATCCTCTCCCCTCCTTTGCCAGCATTCCTCACAGCCAGTCTGAGCGTCCTGACATCGGACGGGGGCCCTTTCGCCTCTGGTCCTGAGTGGGGCAGCCCCGTGGGGGCTCCCTGCCTGCTGGGGCCCCCGCCGGCTTGCGGCAGGTTCGGTGTCCCTGCTGGGGAGGGGGCCGCGGGGCTCGGGGACGGCATCCAGCCGGCCAGGAAGAACCAGCACGTGTCCAATGTGTCAGTGCAGCTGGAGATGCGGAGCCTGTGGGAGGAATTCAACAGCCTGGGCACCGAGATGATTGTCACCAAAGCGGGGAGGTAGGTGGGCATTGCCCAGGCAGGGCAGAGCAGGGACCCCATATGTACCTCCCCCCCATGTACCTTCCCCCCATTACAGCCCCTGGCAGGGGCCATGCCACCCCCAAAAAACTACCCCTGTGGCAGGAGCTGTGCCCCGTGTCCCAGCCTGGTGTTCTGTAAGACCCTGTCCTAGTTCCATGCAAGGGGATCTGGTGCCATCCACACCCTCCTGGGAGTCTGATCTGGCCCCTTGCTGCACCACACCAGGCAACGTGGCTCATTCCTGGCCAGAAAAGCCGCTCCCCCAGCGCTAAGGGCTGGCAGCTGGTGCCACATGTCACGGCTGCCCAGGACCCCATTGCCGGGTCCAGCCCTGCAACCCTTGGAGAGATGGGGGGAGGTGGGCGGAACAAGGACTGCCGGAAGCCTGGCCGGTGCCAGGAGCCAGCACTCCCTGCCTGGTTTGTCTGGGCACCAGGGGGCTGGGCACAGAAGGGGGCACCTGGGCTGATGGTGGATGCCGATGGGGGCTGGGTGTCTTGGGGCTGCAGAGGTACTGGGCCTATTCAGAGGGGGCTGTGAGGCTGGCAGTCGGGGTGAAGTCTGCCCCCGGCCATCCCTGGTCCTCCATCTGCTCCTATTACAGGGACCATGAGCTGCTGCTGCAGCCTGATGTTCCCGGGGGGAGGGGGGGGAGGCTGCTGGGCAGCTCTGCCCACCCCCCACCAGCAGCGCTGCCCCTCCAACTTAGTGCTTCAAATGCACCTGCCCCCCACTACCCTTCCACCGCCTCTGGCCCCTGCCCTCAGCCCCCCCCCCACTCATTCTCCCGCTCCTGCGTGGGTTCATGTTGCCCCACACTCATGCTCACGCCCAGTTTGTCCAGGCTGCTACACGTCCCAGTCCGTGGGCACCTGCACACATCCCAGGCTGGGCAGCCTGGCCCCTTTACCCCAGCCCACGCGTGTCACCCTGCTGGGCCCCTGGGGCGGGGAAAAGGGCTGAGACAACCCCCGCACCCCATGAGACACCCCCCAACCCCCCCCCCGCATGCGACAGGTTGACACCAAACCCTCTGTGTGACCAGGGACCCCCTGGCGCCCCTCCCGTGACCTATAACCCCAACCTCTCCCCCCTGTGACCAATGACACCAGGCCCTGTGCGATAGGGAGACCCCAGCCCTCCCCTCCATGTGACAAGGGCGACCCCAGCACCCCATGCCCTCCCCTCTCCTCTCCCACAGGAGGATGTTCCCCACCTTCCAGGTGAAGCTCTCAGGGCTGGACCCGCTGGCCGACTACGTGCTGCTCATGGACTTCGTGCCCCTGGATGACAAGCGATATAGGTGGGGGGGATACAGGTGGGGGGGGGACAGCTCCTGCCCAGCCCCTCCACCAGGTCCTTGAGCAGAGCAGCCGTGGGGGGAGGGGCAGCCCTGTGCTGGGCATGGTGCCAATAGCTCTGGCAGCTGTGCCCACCCCCACCTGCCTCCTGTACTCCGGCTGCCCCAGCCATGGCCTGTGACAGCCTCCCCCTGCCCCTCCCAGCTCCCCCCCTGCTCAGTCACACGCCCCCACTCACCACGAGCAGAGCAGGATCCCGGAAATGTCCTAGAACCCAGAACAGGAACTGGCCTCCCCATGGCTACAGGCCTCTATAGGGGGCGGGAGGAACCTCTGGGGCCCAGACAGCCCTCATCAATGCATGAGGCCTCTACCAGAGCTGGTTCCCCCCCTCCCCCGTGCTCAGATCCTGCCTCTCCCTGCAGATACGCCTTCCACAGCTCCTCGTGGCTGGTGGCTGGCAGAGCGGATCCGGCTGCGCCCGGCCGCGTCCACTTCCACCCCGACTCGCCCGCCAAGGGGGGCCAGTGGATGAGGCAGATCGTCTCCTTCGACAAGCTCAAACTCACCAACAACCTGCTGGACGACAATGGCCACGTGAGCCACCGTGCCACACCTGGGCAGTGGGCACAGCGCGGGGTGGGGGGGAAGGGGACCGTCCCTGAAGGCCAGAGACCACCCCGCTGCAGCATTATCTGGCAGAACAGGAACACCCCCAGCCACTCACGGGTCCCCCTCACCTTCCGAAAAAGGCTAAGCAATAGCTGGTTGAATGGGGCACGATGCCTTTCCCCTCTAGGGGGCGCTGGGAGCCCGTCACACTGGTGGGCTCACGGGGTGGGGAATGGGCACAGGGCCGTTCCCCTCTAGGGATGCCACTGCCGGAGTCAATCCAGCCCCGGGGGGGGGCGGGGAGCTGCCTGGCTCAGGGGGGCTGGGATATGGCACCGTCGGCAGGAGGCTGCTGAGATACCAAGCACGGCATGTGGCCCTACAGAGTGGAGGATGGGGGGTGGGACAGGGTGCCACGGGCTGAGGGTTGGGGCAAGGTGGGCTGTTGGACTGGGGCGGGGGGTGTGTGTGCAGAGCTAGGCCATAGGGTGAAGGAGGGGGTGGGATATGTTGCCATGGGCGGTGGCTGCCCATCTCACGCATGGCTCTTCTCTGGCACACGCAGATCATCCTGAACTCCATGCACCGGTACCAGCCCCGCTTCCACGTGGTGTACGTGGACCCGCGCCGGGACAGCGAGCGCTTCGCCCACGAGAACTTCAAATCCTTCACCTTCGTGGAGACCCAGTTCATGGCGGTGACGGCCTACCAGAACCACCGGGTGCGTGCGCGGCCTAGAAACCAGCCCCACCGTACAGGGCACTGAGCCAGCCCTCCCGGGGCCCCACGGCTGGACATTATAGCCCCCCTTCCTGTGATCCCTGCTCGCACCATCCCCCACACACCATCTTCGTGCCACAGCGCCCCCTGCTGGGGAGGGCAGGGCTAGGCAGTGCAGGCTCCGCCCCCTCACTGGGGTGGGGCTCGGCAGTACAGGCTCCTCCCCATCGCTGGTGTCACAGCGCCCCCTGCTGGGTGGTGGCCTGATGGCTGATTTCATAGAATCTCAGGGTTGGAAGGGACCTCAGGAGGTCATCTAGTCCAACCCCCATTTCATGCAGGGGGTGCAACGTCTCTCCGCAGGATTCTTGTCCCACTGTGCCTAGGGAGCTGCTGATCTGGGCAGGTGTCCCTGAGCTGCTGCCAGCCCCCCGGGGTGGGAGGGTCTCCAGGGCTGCTTCCTTACCCTTCACTCTCTCTCTCTGCAGATCACACAGCTGAAAATCGCCAGTAACCCCTTTGCCAAGGGGTTCCGGGACTGCGAGCCAGACGACTGGTAACTGCCCCTCCAGCACTCTTCCTATCCGGCAGGAGATGGGAGCACTGGTGACTCCCCTCCCCCCACAGGGTCCCACTGTCCTAACTACTGGGGGGGGGGTCTCCCTCCCACCCAAGGGCTCATCCACTTGGCAGCCCATCACACGCCCAGCTGCAATACCTCCCCCCCCGTCCCATCCCAAGAGAAGAGGGGAAGAGCAGCCAGGAGGGGCAAGAGATGGCACAAGGGGGAGGGGCCCACTATCAGCCCCAGTCACCTCCCCAGCAGCTCCCCCCACAGCTATGTAGCCCAGTGCCCACTCCCGCCCAGCCCCCACCAGCCACCCCCTGAATCAGTGTAGGACGGTTTGCACGTGTGCAAATTAGCTCATTAAATAGTTTGCAGTGAGGGTCTCCCAGGGGAGCTGTGCTTAGGTGGGGGCAGGGCACCTCTGCCCATCCTCCTGCCTCCCCTCCAATGTCTCACCCCAGCTGGGCCCCTCCCCATTTCTCACCCTCTCCCTTCTCATGTGCAGGCCTGGGGCGCCAGGACCCCTACTGGGAACCTTGGCCGGCACTCGGGGGACGGGCCCCTCCTCCCAGCTGAAGGACATGCAGGAGAAAGGTAACCCCCACCCCCAGGGCTATTAGCTCTGACACCAGGGTGCCCCCCCTCCACCCACCCAGCTGGAGAGCATGCAGGGACAGGGCTGTTGCCTACAGCTGGCTGAGGGGGGGGTCGTAGGGGATGTGGGTGCTGGAGGAACCCCACCCGGGCCCTCTTCACACGCAGCTGGGCAGGCCATGCGGGCAGGGCAGGGCTTAGGGAGCCACAGACAGGTGCTGGGGCTCTTGGGCTCAGCCTCTAGCATGGGCTAAGCTAGGGGGCAGGGCTCTCGCACTGATAGGGCGGAGCTAAGGCAGGGGGTGGGGCTCTCGCACTGATAGGGCGGAGCTAAGGCAGGGGGTAGGGCTCTCACACCAGCAGGGGCGGAGCTAAGGCAGGGGGTGGGGCTCTCGCACAGACAGGGGCAGAGCTGAGGGAGAGGGTGGGGCTCTGGCAGGAGCAGGGCTTGGCGACCTTGGCACAGCAGCCCTGCCATGGCTGTGACCCACCCTTGTTCTCTGCTCTCTCCCCAGGGCTGCCGGGCCGGCGCCGTGTCAAGGGACAGCTCCCCGCCACCCTCCTGCGAGAGGCCGTCCAGCTCCACAACCCCCCGCTCGTGCCACTCGCGGGGGCCCGCGGTTTCCAGGACAGCTCGGCTCCACGGCACCCTCTCCCCACAGAGCTGGGGCCCCCCCTGTACAAGCCCCTCTCCTACCACAGCGTGTACGTCAGGGCCAAGCCACGGGTGGCACCTTACCCACTGCCCGCCAGCCTCCACCCCTTCAACATCTACGGCGCCAGCCCCCCTGCCCTCAACTACGGGCAGCAGTGATGGGTAGCCAGGCTGGCCCCCTGGCTGCTTGTGGGGGGGCCAGCCTGGCTGGGGCACACCCCCAGGGCGAGCC
Source organism: Mauremys mutica (assembly GCF_020497125.1). NCBI lineage: Eukaryota > Metazoa > Chordata > Testudines > Geoemydidae > Mauremys > Mauremys mutica. The sequence goes on from NC_059075.1 coordinate 147,385,590, forward strand.
CCAGCCACAGAGTGACAGAGGCAGGCTCCAGCCTGAGAGTCTCCCTAGGAGCCCTCCTGGCTGCCTCGCTCACAGTAGCCCTGGCCAGGCTGGGCTCCCCCTAACCTAGCCAGCTGCTGGGGGCGAGGCTACATGGCTCCCCTCCCCTCCCTCTTGGCTGCTGCAGGGCTGCCCCCCCAGGCCACGAGGCTCTCACTTTGGGCCATGAGCTGCCACACAAATCTCCCCAGCTTGTGGCCATTAAACTTCCCTGCACGAGCCTTTGGCGTGGGGGGGAGCCCTGAGCACTGCCCCTGGGAACGGGAGCCACAGCTCATGCCCGGGACACAGGGCAGTTCCCAGAGCACATGGCTGGTCAGATCCTGCCCCCCTCCCACCCAGGCAGGAGCTGCCTTCAGCACCTCCCTCCCTCCCAGCCAGAGCTGACCCCAGGGTGCAACGGAACCTTGGCCCCAGCTGGCCTGGCACATGAGCCACACCCAGGGGTGCTGGACCAGTTTAGCAAGGGGAGACAGCGCCAGCTGGTGCCAGTGTAGAGTAACTGCAGCGCCACTCCTGCGGGGGCTGTGCAAGGTGCCCCTCGCGTGAGACATGCCGGGAGAGCTGCCCAGGTAGAGGGCAGGGCAGGTTCACGCTCCTGAGCCGGGAGCTCAGCTGGCCAGGCCCCGTGAACGCCACCAGAGGCCCGGCGGTTTCCCGTTGCACACCACCAGGGACGGGGCTGTTTCACTCTTTAATTGTACAAAAGACAGGACAGAAGTAACCTGTGCCAAGGCAGGGAGCACCAGGCTCCGGCAGGCAGCGGACGACAGCATCAGGCCAAAGGGGACGGGAGGGGCGGGGGGGAGGGGAAACAGCGCCAGGCTTGGGGGGTGGGGGGAGCAGCGGCCAGCGTAGAAGGTGCAAACCCAAAGGGAGCCCTCTGCCCCGGGACAGGGCGGGAGGGGGCACCATCCCTTTGAGGTGAGGGTGGCGGGGGGCACCTGGTGCCAAGGGGCCGGTCTGGCCCTATTCCCAGCTGTCGGCGGGGAAGGCAAAGGGGCTCAGCTTGTACCCGGCGCCCACGTAGAACTTGTTCTGGAATTCCACCCTGCAAACAACACGGGAGGGGGGAAAAGGGGTCAGCGCAGACATCACCCCCCAAAACTGACCCAGGGCCTCCCCCATCCCAGGGGTTGCCCCACCACTGATCCCCCCGTCCCACACACCCCCAAGTCCAGGGCAGCTCCCCCTCCCCCCGCTGGGAGTACGGGCCGGGGGCTCACCAGTGCAGGCGCAGGGCGTGCAGGAAAGCCGACAGCCCCTCCATCACCAGCAGGATGGCCACCGTCAGCACGGCGAAGAAGGCGAAGACGGGCACCAGCAGCGCCCCGCCCGCGTAGATGTGCAGCAGGAAGCCGTTCCGCATCACCATGGTCCAGAGCACCTCCGACAGCTCTGCAGGGGCACTGGGGGGGTCAGAGCTGGGCACGCCCCCCTTCCCCCACATGCCCCGCCCCTGCACCCAACCCCACCCTGCCCCCACAGGCCTCCCTCCCACGCCCCCCTTCCCCCACACCTCCCACCCCGCCTCGCCACCCACCCCGCCTCGTCACCTGCCCCCACAGGCCTCCCTCCCGCCCCCACGCCTCCCTCCCCTGCACCCACCCCCACCCTGCCCCTCACAGGCTTCCCTCCCACCCCCACAGCCACCCATAACCTCCTCCCCTTCCCTCCAGGGGTGTGCATGAGGGGCCGGCCACAAAGCATGTGTGGACCAGGCTGAGCACAGGTAGGAGGCTGTGAGACCCCCCACCCCCCCACTCCCAACTCACGTGCATGGGCCAGGCTGAGCGCCCACAGGCGCAGGTAGGAGGCCGTGTTGGAGATGCAGCCCAGGCAGTACTCGATGGTGTGGATGGCCTGGTGCATGAAGACGTCCGAGAATTCAAACTGCGGGGGACACCAAGGCAGTGGAACGGGATGAATGGCAGCACTGAGCCATGGCACCATGCCTGGCCGCGGGGCGGAGGGCAGCACCACGCGGGGGGAGCCGGACACCATGCCCAGCCACTCTCCCCCAGCCTTGGCACGCTGAGCTGACCCCAGGCCCATCCGCAGGCCGTGGGCCCAGGCAGACTCATACCATCTGGAGCTCCCCAGCTGGGGCTGGATCTCGCAGTGCTGGAGGGGGCCAGCCCACAGATCACAGGCTACATGGGAGCCCGGCCACCCAGCAGCGCCCATTCCCACCCCCTGTGCCCACCCAGAGCGCTGGTGAGGGCACTGCTGAGAGAGAAGACTGGGATGGGGGGGGGGCTAATCCCGGCCCTGACACTCATAGCTTCGGGGGCTCCTGCCCACTGCAAGGCCCCGTCCTTCCACTCCGGGGCCACTGTGCGCCATGCTGGGGGGATGGGCAGCAGCTTGTCAAGCCCCACCCCTCTGAATGGCCCCGCCCCATCTCAGTGCAGCGACATTTCCGGCCCACAGATTGGAAAGTGGTCGGGGCCAGAGCTGCTGTGGGGCTCCCCCATGCTGAGTGGGACTGGCAGGTGTCCCGGCACCCAGTGGCGTTAAACCCGTCCCTCTCGGCAGCCATCACAGTGCCACAGGGCTCTCACCTCAGCCTCAGGGCCGTGCCCACCACGCTCCACGTCGGCCTCCATCACGTTCACCGAGTTCCCCGGCTCCTGCGAGCTCAGCAGCAGCTGGCGCTCCCCGGCGTCCCCAGGTGGGCCCAGCTGTGTAGAGCCCAGAGCCACACATCAGACATTAGAGGTGGGGGACACACCCCACAGGTCACAGCCCCCGGCCCTCCCCACGGCACCTGCAGCTCCCTTTGGAGAGGTCCCACAGAGCCCCACAACCCTGCCGCCAGCCCAGCCCTCCAGAGGCTACCCAGGGCCCCCACCCAGCCCCTTACCCTGAGATGAGGGTGCCCCCTGCGGCAGTGCTGGCACCACAGGTACACGGGCGTGCCCAGGAGCAGGACAGGCACAGAGGCCAGAGCCAGGACGACCAGGACGATCTGCACCGTCACCTGCAGTGGGGAGCGGGGGAGAGGGTCATGAGAGCAGCATCCCCACCTCCGACATGGGCTGAGCCAACATGGGTGGGGGGGTACCAAGTTAGGGGGGCCGTCGGTCCGATCCAGCATGGGCATGGTGCAAAGTGGGAGATTACCAGGCTAGTGGGGGGGGGATACCAGGCCGGAGGGGCCTGTTGGTGTGAGCTGCGCTGGCAGGGGGGGATGGATGGGCCCTGTGACAGGCAGGGGATTTGGACGCATCAGGCAGTGAACCCCATGTTGTTCCAGGGGATCCCCTTTGTGTTGCAACCCCTCTGCTGGAGCGTGCCGCCCTCCTTAGGGGACTAGCACAGCCATTCTTGGCACCCAGTGCGATGCCTCCGGCAGAGACGCTGGCACAGAGCAATCCAGGCCCTTGGCTCCGCCCGGCCCCAAGCACACCCCACTCTCTGCACCGAGCTGCACTCCCCCCTCGAATCACGTGGCTGCTGCTCTGGGCAGGGGGGAGGGGCTGTAGAGGGGCTGCCCAGCCCCAGAGCCCACGGGGGGAAGATTGGACCCGGGGCCTCAGGCACGACGGTTTCTGTGCAAAGCTCTGTAGCTCTCGTGCTTTGTCCAGAGTCAAACGGCTGGTTCAGCACACGCCTCGGCCCATGTCCCTTGGCCCCGAAGGGCTAACGGAGACGCGCAAGGCACCTACAGCCAGCTGAGGAGCTGGTTCCAAGGCCCAGCTGGCCAGGCTGTGCTGCCTGTGTGCCCAGGACGGGTGGCAGACCTGGAGCAGCCCCAGGGGGTGAGCAGCACATGAGATCCGGAGGTTGGGTCCCACCACACCAGCCTGGGGGCTGGTCAGAGAGCAGGGCTGGGCCAGGAGTGATGGGCCTTTTGGTCTGATCTGGAAAGCAGGTGGGAACTGGACTGGGTGGGGCAGTGGAAAGCAGCTGCAGATGCTGGCCTGGTGTGGGGGTTCCCCATCCCGGGCAGAGCAGGGAGCGGCCATCAGGATTCCCCATCCTGGGCCAGCTGGTGGTTGTCGGCGTTACCTGTGCGGGTTACCTGTCCCAGGCACAGCGGGCGGTTGTCAGGGTTACCTGACCTGGGCACAGCAAGTTGTGTTGGGGTTACCTGACCCAGGCAGCAAGCAGTTGTCGGGGTGACCCATCCTGGGCACAGCAAGCAGCTGTCGGGGTGACCCGTCCCAGTAGAGGGGTTGTTCGGGTTACCTGTGCGGGTTACCAATCCCGGGCACAGCAAACGTTGTCGGGGTTACCTGTCCTGGATACAGTGGTTGGTTCTCAGAGTTCTCGGCGAACAGGAACATGTCGATGAAGTGGATGAGGATGCTGGGTGCCAGCAGGGAGTTGACAGCACTGAACTTGATCCACTTGTAGAAGATCATGAAGACGAGGTAGCCGAAGAGTGCCAGCAGGAAGAGCGCCTCGGGCAGGAAGACCAGTGCCACCTGGTACCACTTCCTGAAGTGCCTGTGTGCCAGTGAGAGGGGAGTTGGCCCAGGCCCTGCATAACCGGGCTGCCCGCCCCCATGGAGGGAGCAGCGACCCTTGCAAGGTGGCCTGGGGCCCTGCACTGCTGCCCTGGCTGGAGCTGAGAGCAGCAACCCTGACAGGCAGGATCCCAGCGCCGAGGATGGCTGGCTCTGGGCTGCCAGGGGTTCAGGGTGTGCCCTGGGGGACTGGGCAGGGGAGTCAGGCAGCGCAGCAGAGTTGGGGGCACATCCCTTCCTGGCAGCAGGCGCCCCAGAGCAGCCCTGGCAGGCTTCCTCCACAGCCTGGCAGCACAGCCAGCTCACACCTCACAAAGCCCTAAGGGGCTAGAACAAGCCCCATCTGTGCTGGGCACTGGCCCCGATGCCAGCCCCAGGGAGCCGCCCCTGCACAGAGAGACACGTGGCACTGGTGCCAGGCCAGTTCAGAGCAGCGCCACTGACTGCCTGAGGGGCTGGGGCCACGCCCCAGGGCAGGGAAGGCTTGAGGGCGAGGGGTCTCCATCCCAGTGAGGGGCTGTCGGCAGGCGGGGCACCAGGCTCGGGTGCCAATCCTTGGCCAATATCCTCCCCCCACCGGGGCCAGGATTTCCCACAGATGCAGATCCCTGGGCACAAGGAAAGGGTGGGGCCAGAGTGGGGGATGCGCCAGGCTCTGTAGCCCTCTCCTCTGGGGCACATGGCCTGCCAGGCCGAAGCGAGGAGGCACAGGTGGGCAGCGGGGGTGGGCGCTGGCAGCTCCCCAGGCAGCGGCGACTCACAGGTGGTTGAAGACACCGAGCAGCACCCCGAAACTCATGTGGATGATGCCCAGAATCACTGACATCTTCATCTTGAAGGAGTTGAGGAAGTTCAGGTGGTTGTTGGCCAGGCTCCAGACCTGCAGCCAGATGAGAGGAGGCATCTGAGCCAGGGTGGGCATGCAGCTCCCAGTGGGGGGAGCAGAGCAGAGGTGTGGGGGGGCAGGGGACAATTGGCCAACAAAGTCCCCCCATCCCTCCCTACTCACCGGGTCGATCCCGAAGGGGTAGGGCCCCTTGAAGACTCCAGTGATGTTGGGGTCCAGGGTGAGGAAGGCGTGGCTGGCTAAGTAGTCGGAGCTGTGGGGACAGGGGGGTGTCAGTGCTGGGGGGAGGGGCTGGGCAGAGTTGGGGGGCACATACGGATCTGCAGGTGGGGCAGTACGCGGGGAGGCAGCGCTGACGCAGGGGAGCATGCAGGGCAGGTGGCAGGGAGGGGGCACATGGGTGTGCGGAGTCAGGAATGGGATAGAAGGGAGGGGGATCCCACAGGTGGGTAACGGGTATGGGGGCAGGGGAGCAGGCTGGTATGTGAGAAGAGGGACCCCGTGGGGGGTAGCAGGTAGGGGCTGGGGTAGCAGGCAGGGTCCTGGGGGGTGAGCAGCAGCCAGGTGGGGAAGCAGGCAGGGGTCCCATGGGGGGTAGTGAGCAGGGTACCAGGCAGGAGAGCAGGCGGGGGGTCCCGGGGCAGGGACAACAGGGTACCAGGTGGGGGAGAAGGCAGGGCGTGTGAGAAGAGGGACCCCATGGGGAATAGCAGATGGGGGCAGGGTACCAGGTGGCGATCCCATGGGGTGGTAGCAGGTGGGGTCCTGCAGGGAGAGCTGGGTACCAGGCAGGGGAGCAAGCGGGGATCCTACAGGTGGGGGTCCCATGGGGGGGAGCAGGGTACCAGGTGGGGGTCCCACGGGGGGGAGAAGGGGAGCAGGGGAGTAGGCGGGGATCCCGCAGGGGGTAGCAGGGTACCAGGCGGGGGTCCCGTGGGGAGGGGATCAGGGAATCAGGCGGGGGTCCCGCGGGGGGGCAGTGCCCACCTCCAGTTGGAGTGGTTGACCATGGTGGCCACACTCCAGGCAGAGGGGAAGATGGCGGTGGCCTTGCTGAAGCACTCGTTGTAGATGAAGCCGGTGTAGACGGAGAAGGCCCCCATGAGCAGAATCAGGTAGCGCCCCTCAAAGAATGTCTGCCAGATCTGGGGACAGACAGACAGATGGAGGCACAGCTCCGTAACAGCCCAGCACTCCCCCATCCCCCCCACCCCCCCCCAGCAATTCCCCCCCCTCGCTCACCTCGTTGCGCGCTTCCCTCAGGCGGGGGCTGCTCTCGGCCAGCACCATCCAGAGGGCAAAGAGGAACATCAGCAGCCCATGGCCCACGTCCCCGAACATGACAGCAAACAGGAAGGGGAAGGTGATGATGGTGTAGGGCGCTGTGGGGGCAAGGAGCATGTCAGAGAGGTCCCCCCACCCCACATGGGCCCCTCACCCCCGCACAGGCCCAGACCACCCTGACACAGCCCAGACACAGGGCTTTTCCCCTCTTGGGGGTGCCAGCTCTGATCTGTCCCCAGGGCGGGGACTGGCTGGCTCAGGGGGGCTGGGAATGGGAAAGGGGGTCTTTTCCCTCTAGGAGGCGCTGGCTCCGATCTGTCCCCAGGGCGGGGACTGGCTGGCTCAGGGGGGCTGGGAATGGGAAAGGGGGTCTTTTCCCTCTAGGGGGCGCTGGCACCGATCTGTCCCCAGGGTGGGGACTGGCTGGCTCGGGGGGCTGGGAATGGGACAGGGGGTCTTTTCCCTCTAGGAGGCGCTGGCTCCGATCTGTCCCCAGGGCGGGGACTGGCTGGCTCGGGGGGCTAGGAATGGGACAGGGGGTCTTTTCCCTCTAGGAGGCGCTGGCTCCGATCTGTCCCCAGGGCAGGGACTGGCTGGCTCAGAGGGTGGGGAATGGGTCATGGGGCTTTTCCCCTGTAGGGGATGCTGGCTCTGATCCAACCCGAGGGCGGGGGGGGTGGGAGGGTGGCCCCGGGGGTCCCTTACCTGGGTTCACCTCCTGGTAACTAGCGACCCCATAGGCGTCGACGATGCTCTGGAAGCCGGCGGTGAACTTGTTGGTGCGGATGAGGGTGGGAGGGCTCTCAGAACTGGGAATCTGGTGCACGAACGACTCCACCCCCGAGCCACTCTTGTGCTGCAAGGGAAGGCGGGCCTGGGACCGGGGAGCCTCGAGGCAACACCAATCCACCCCCCCTCACTGCCAGCTGGGGAGCAGGCAGGGGCTGGCTTGGCCTGGGGCGCAGCCGGAGGAGGGCAGGGCATGGAGGGAAGTGTGGCATAGTAGGAGGGGGTGGGCAGGGGAAACACCTAACAATCCGTGGAGGGGGGAGAACATGGACTGGCTCGGGGGGAGGAGGGGGTGGAGGCACGTACCGATCCGGGGGGGGCATGTACCAATAAGTGGCATGTGGGGGCAGGTGGGCAGAGGCACTTACCGATCCGGGGGGCGGGGGGGATGTACCAATCCATGGTGTGGGGGAACGGGGATGGGTGAAGGCACATACCAATTGGTGGGGAGGCGGGGGGACACATACCAATCCGTGGCATGGGGGGGGGGGGCTGGCAGAGGCACATACCAACTGGGGGGGGGGGGGGGGCGGGAAGATATGTACCAATCCGTAGCATGGGCGGTGCGGGGGTGGGCAGAGGCACGTACCGATCCGTGGCGCAAGGCCTCCTGCACCTGTGGCAGGTCACGCACGGGGCACCACACCTCGGCGATGAGGCACTTCTCGATGACGTTGAAGCTGCACTGGTTGAGGATGAGGTAGATGGCCTTCATCTTCTGCACCTTCACGCGCCAGGCCGGCAGCATCAGCACCACCTTCTGCAGCACCTGGGACAGGTACTGCTCCGTCTCCCCCAGCACCTGCCGGGGGGAGGGAGGTTCACAGGGGCAGACACCAACCCCCCCAATATTCCAACACAGCTGGGGCCCCCCAGCCCAGTGTTTCCTCTCCACCCTGGTAGGGGCCTCAACTGCTGCCCACCTCCCTTACAGCCTGGGACTCGTAACGCTGGAGGTTGTTGAGCGGGACTGTCCTCGCCCCCCCCCACAACCTCCCCCATCTCACTGCAGTGAGGTCGTTGAGCAAGGAGTGTCCCCGGGGCCTCCCTCCAGCGCCCCCATCTCACTGCAGTGAGGTCGTTGAGCAAGGAGTGTCCCCGGGGCCCCACACACAGGTCCTCCATCTCACCGTGTTGAGGTCGTTGATCTGGGTGAGCAGCCCACTCAGCACCTCCAGCCGGTCGGCCTCCCTGTCGGCGTAGGGGTACACGTGGCAGTGGAAACTGGGAGAGACACGCACAGGTGAGCGGGGAGCATGTTGGCGGAGAGGGAGGGCTGAGTTGTGTGGGGGAGAAACTGGACAGCTCGGGGGGGGGGAGGGAGAGGTTTCGGGGGGGAGGCACAAACGACTACCATCAATCCTGCGCCTCCTACGGGCAAGAGGAGTCGGGCCAGCCAGCTGGAGGGGGCCCTGGCACTCTTCTCCCATCCCCCCCCAGGGAACAGCCACACCAGGCGGCAGGGGAGGGGCTGCCCGCAAGACACTCCCCCGGACTCCTAGCTCCCCAGACTGGAACAAGAGCGGCTCCGGTGTGGCACCGGGACCCCCCACGTGGCAGCAGCAGGCATATGGAGCGCCGGCGCTTGGGGCAGGAATTGCTAGGGGAGTGGACAGGCAGAGAGAGATGGCGAGGAGACAGGGCAGGTGGGGGCCAGCACTCACCAGTCCGAGATCTTGCGGATTTTCTGTCCGATCTGCTCCCCCCAGTAGGAAATGAGGAAGATAACCCAGGTGATGCTCTCACCCTGCGGGGGGAGCACATTACCCATGAACCTCAGCACAGCACAGGGGCGCCTACAAACCACCCTGCCCCATGCTCCCAGGCTCCAGAGAAACCCCCCAGCCCCACCCCACTCAGATCCACCCACGTCCCCTCCAGGCCTGCCCCCCCTCACAGACACCCAGGCCTGCTCCAACCACCCTTCCTGCAACCCCCCTTCCCGCCCCGCACTCACCGTGGCTGGGTCCTCCATGGGCTCCGCCATCTCCACAAAGTTGGCGATGAGGTACCCGCGGCAGGCGCGCCACAGCAGCCGCTCAAAGGAGGTCACCCGCCACGGGTGGATCACGCCTGCCACAAAGCTGGGGGAGGGGGGAGAAGCGAGAGTCAAGGGGGGGCGCTGGCATCCCAGGGCAGAACAGCCCCACAGCACCCAAGGGCGCCACGGCATCACCACAGAACCCGCCGTGTCCCAGGCACAGCCCCGCTTTCCCCCCGCACCCCGACGTTGTCCCACAAGGGGCCTGCCCCACAGCTGCTGCCCAGTGTCCCAGGAGGGGCCTGCCTCATGGCTGCTGCCCCATCTGTAACCCATCCCGCCCGCTCTGGAACCAACTCACTTGACTTTGACATCGAGTCGTGGTGCCGTGGATGGGTTGAGCAGGGGCTCCTGGTCCGAGAGGGCGCGGGGCCGGGCGGGGGAGCCCAGTGATGCCTGCCACACGGGAGAGAGACCGTCAGGGGAGCTGCCCAGCCTAATGGGGCCCCCTCCTTTCCCCGGCAACCGGTGCCCCCCTCCTTGCCTGGCAACCTCTCCGTTCTCCCCCAGGAATCCACCATTGGCCCCCACACCAAAGGCCTCCCCACACACACCAGTGCCCAGCCCTGGGGGTGACCCACTCCACCCCTCCCTGCCCCCCAACCTCTAGGACACCTCCACTCCACCCATCCCCTCTCTGCCTCCCAGATTCCCTTCCATTCTGCCCCTCTATACCTCAAAGTAGCACCCTGGAACTACCATATTCTCTACTGTCATAATTATGATAAGTTTTGTACATAGTATGTCTTATGAGATATTATTTAAAAAACCTTGATCTGTTGAACATAAATACCATCTAATTGTCTATGCTCTCATTGTATGTGAAGTTATGAAGCATTGCTACATGTATTACTGAAATAGTTGTGAGGGGAGATGCCCCCAGCCAATCTTTCAATTGCAACAAAGGATCAGCCGGATGTGCTGATGGCCCATTAAGGGAATCAACTCTCCCAACGGCCATCCCAGAGACTTCTCAGAGAGAGCATGTATGCAATGGACCAATGGGGACTGCCTGATCCCCATGTCACAGCAAAGATCTTTCCAGCAAGCTGGAAGAAGCTGTAAAAGAGAGACAGTGACATCATCACTTGGCCTCTTTCTTCCAGGTGTTGACTTGAATTGGGAGGGGAAACATCTGGAGGACAAAGACGTTGAACTGGGGAGAGTGGTCCCAGGCTGGAAAAGAGTCCCAGCCTGTGCATTGAGGATCTGTAACCTGATTGTGCCATTGGTCAGGGTGAGACACTGCTTGATTCAAATCCTGTTTAGTTTGTAGAACTTAGATTGCAAATTTATTTTATTTTTATTTCTTAAGTAACCAACTTTGATCTCTGTGCCTGCTACTTATAGTCACTTAAAATCAATCTTTCTGTAGTTAATAAATCTGTTTTATATTTTACCTAACGCAGTGTGCTTTGGTTGAAGTGCTTAGGAAATCTCAGCTCAGGTTACAAAGGTTAGTGCAGGGGACGGCAACCTTTCAGAAGTGGTGTGCCGAGTCTTCATTTATTCACTCTGATTTAAGGTGTTGTGTGCCAGTAATACATTTTAATGTTTTTAGAAGGTCTCTTTCTATAAGTCTATAATATATAACTAAACTATTGTTGTATGTAAAGTAAATAGGGTTTTTAAAATGCTTAAGAAGCTTCATTTAAAATTAAATTAAAATGCAGAGCCCCCAGAGTGGTGGCCAGGACCTGGGCAGTGTGAGTGCCGCTGAAAATCAGCTCGCGTGCCGCCTTCGGCACGTGTACCATAGGTTGCCTACCCCTGTGTGTCCACTCCACATAGAGGGAGTGATGAACTACTTAATGAACTTGCACGGCCCAAGAGGGCCTTGAACAGTCCTGGAATGTAGGGCTGGCGCTGGGGGGAACTGAGTGGGAGATCATGAGCGGCTGGGAGATCATTCATGTAACTCAGCTGGGCGTGTCTCTGCCTGTGGATGTCTGTGTAAGTGCAGTGCCTAGCCAAGGTTCGGAGCTTGACATCAGCATCACAGTGTGAGACAGAATCCCCAGGTTGGTGGAACAGGGCTCAGCAGCCCCCCAGTCCAGGTTACACCCCAGGGACCCCATCACACCCTCCCAGCCCCCCAGGCCTCTCTGCTCTGCCCCTCCTCTGCTCCCTCCAGCCCCCTCCTCAACCCCAAGGCCACTGCTCTGGCCCCGCACGAGGACTCACCAGCTGGCCGGTGAAGCGCTGCCCCTCGCGCAGGACTTGCACGTACTCCTGCAGCTCCCGCAGGCGCCCGCCCAGCGACTCCCGGTTGCGGCTCACTTCGCGCAGCTCCTGGGCCAGCTGCTCGGACTGCTCCTGGATGTGCAGGGCATCACGGGGCGGAGGGGCCGGGGGGCTTTCAGGGCAGGGCCCCAGTGCCAGCCCTGCCTTCCGCAGCTCCTGGTGCAGGAACGCTGCGCAGCAGGGACACAGCGTCCATCACCACTGCTCGTGCACAGCCTGCCCCCATCAGGTACCCATCTGGAGACCCCCCTCTCCCCAGAGCACAGGGTTGTGTCTCTGACCATCTGGGCTAACAGCCATTGATGGGCCTATCCTCCATGAACTTATCTAGTTCTTTTTTTAATCCAGTTATATTTTTGGCCTTCACAACATCCCCCGGCAGCGAGTCCCACAGGGTGAAGAAATACTTCCCTTTGTTTTAAACCTTCTGCCTGTTAATTTCATTGGGCGACCCTTGGTTCTTATGAGATGTGAAGTAGTGAATAACACTTCCTTAGTTACTTTCTCCACACAATTCATGATGTGATAGGCTTCTGTCATATCCCCCCTTAGTCGTCTCTTTTCCAAGATGAAAAGTCCCAATTTATTAATCTCTCCACATACGGAAGCTGTTCCAGACCCCTCATCATTGTTGTTGCCCTTTTCTGAACCTTTTCCAATTCCAATACATCTTTTTTTGAGATGGGGCGACCACATCTGCACGCAGTACTCAAGGTGTGGCTGTACCATGGATTTATACAGAGGCAACATAATCTTTTCTGTCTTATTATCTATCCCTTTCCTAATGATTCCCAACGTTCTGTCCGCTTTTCTGGCGGCCGCCGCACATGGAGTGGATGTTTTCAGAGAACTATCCACCATGATAACAAGATCTCTTTCTTGTGTGGTAACAGCTAATTTACATCCCATCATTGTATATGTATAGCTGGGATTATGTTTTCCACTGTGTATTACTTTGCATTTACCAACAGTGAATTTCAGCTGCCATTTTGTTGCCCAGTTACCCAGTTTTGTGAGATCCCTTTGTAACTCTTCATAGTCTGTTCTGACTTAACTAACTTAACCCCATACCACTGGGCCTCTGCCACCCCAGACCCCCTCCATCCCACCACTCCAGGCTCCCATCCCCATGCGCAACCCCTGCCACCCCAGAGAGACCTCCTGGTTCCCACCTGCCCAAAGAGGAGACACTCTTCCCTCCCCACACAGGCTCTCCACCACTCCAGAGCTTCCCCTCCCTTCCCCTCACCCCACGGTGTCCCCAATGTCCTAGACTTTCCACCAAGTCTCCCTGTCCCCCAGAAGGAGCCCCCTCCCCCCGAGTGGCTTGACACTCACTGAAGGTTTTCTCCATGTCCTCACAACGCCGCACCTCGCCCACGAAGCGCCGCTGGAAGGCGTTGACATTGGGGTTGAGCTAGGGGAGCAGAGACAGCACATCAGAGCCCAGCTGCAGCCCACCCTGCACGGGGCCCTGACTCCGGGCGGCTAGGGTGGGGCCAGCCGTCCCAACAGTCCCAACCCCTCAGTCAGGGACCCCGATTCCTGTCCCTATTGGGACCAGCCACCTGGACACCTCCCCAGTCAGGGACCCTGACTTCCCCTACCCTCCCCCAACAGCACCCCAGTGACGAACCCCAACTCCCACTGCCCCCCATAGGCACCAGACATCCTGGCTACCCCATGCCCCCTTCCTCTCCCGCTCTGGGACCCTGACTCTTCCCCTATAGCAGATGAGACGTCCCAACCAACCCCCCACAGCCACCTCGCCCCACCCCAGCCAGGGACCCCGCCCCTCTGCTCCCCCCAGGAGAGCACCACGTCCTGCCCTGCACATACGTCTCTGAACTCCACGAGCCCCCTCTCGCCCAGCTCGCTGACGCAGGCGTAGGCCGAGGCCGACTGCAGGAAGAGCTGGGCCAGGCAGACCTCCTCGCTGCGGAACATGGAGCCCATGGCGCTGCCGGGGGAAAGGGAGAGTCAGTCACCTGGCGGCGAGGGCAAGGAGCACAGAGACCCAATCCCACCCCCTCCCACTCCCCTTGGATGCGAGGGGCACCAGAAGCCACGCTGTAGCAAGCAGCCCAGGCGTGGGGACGGACTCCTCACCTGGCAAGGAGGAGAGGAAGGGGCTCCTGCTGGGGGCAGGAGCTGGAGCCGGCAGAGACAGGCGGCAGGGCCACGGCACTCCCAGCAGATCTGGAGAAGAAGTGGGCACGGCCGGGAGCCCCCGCTTCAGCTGGGAGGAGGCAATTGTGGCTCAGACTCCAGCTCCCCGACAACCCGGCCCGGCACCCAGACAGTCACCCCGAGCTCCAGCCATCTATCAAGCTGGCACCTCGGCAGCCATACCGGCCAGCCGCTCACCTCAGGGATGGCCTTGCAGCTGCGGGGGGCACGCGGTGTAAGGGACCCACCCAGGGAACAAGGATCCGCAGCTCTGCCCACGAGACACCCAGCAGCAGCTCGGCTGAGTCACCCTGGACTTTTTTGACCTCAGAGGTTGCAAAATAGTTTCCAGTAGCACCATCCCCCTCCACCCCAGACCAGCTCAGCTTCAGCCGCGCCTGAGTCAGGGCTGGCCGTGCCGCTCACCTTTGGGGCTGACCCAGCCAGACCCGCATGGCCCAACAAGGGGTGGGGAAGGGCACATGATGCCCTTGCCACCAGGCAAGCGATTTCGGGAGAAGAGGATCAAATGGGAGCACAAAGAGATCCAGAGCACCCTCCACGCCCCTTTGCAACGGGAGGGCAGCCGGGGCCCTGCAGCAGCTCTTAGGGCAGGAGGAGGAGAGGATCCAGACCTCAGGCTGGGCCCAGCTCACTGCAATAGGGTCATGCCAACACTCCAGCTGAAAGCAGGGAAACACAAGAGGCCTCTTGGAGAAAGTCCCACTCCCTGCACAGGGTCCCGGGCGTACCGGGAGCGAGGTCAAGCGGCCGCCCTGATGCTGAACCACACCCAGCCCACCTTGAGGCACCACCGGCTACTGCCCACTGCAAACAGGAGTCCAGTGGGATCCCCAGCCCAGGGGACACGGCTGCGCTGGGGCAGAAAGGCCCGTGTTTCTGAAGCTGCCGCCAGTCTTGTGCGCCCAGCCTGGGGCGTTCAGGCTGCCTCTCCCTAGCCCGCGCCACTCCCACGCAGGGAGGCCCTCTCGTCTCTCCTTCTGCCTCTATGGGGCACCCGCGCTGCAGCCAGCCCAGCCACAGCCAGCGCCCCCAGCCTCACAGACAGGTAGCCAGCACCACCGACTGTTCCCTCCAAGCTGGCTCCTTCCATCACCTCCCCATGACACTGTCCCAAGGCTGGCAAGAGGACCATTACCCCATGGAGCAGCCCATGCTCCCAGCATGCACTGCTAGCCCAGGGGTAACACTGGACATGGAGATGTTAGCGTGTCCAAGCCAACGTCCGTCCCTTCCAGAGCCAGGCACAGCTGGATTCGGGGACCCACAGAACCTGGCAACAGCCCCAAGGATACAATTAGAGCGGCTCATAAATGGAGCTCTCTGAGGGCCTGTCTACACTGCCACTGGAGATGTAATTCATGAGTAGCTGTCCACACCAGTGCAGGAACCTCTACCCAAGCTAGGAACCACCCCTCCATCTGCAAGGTATGTGACAAAGTGGGAATTTTCTGTAATATTTTTTACGAAGCCCATGCGTGCCTCAGTTTCCCCCAGATTTCATATTGTTACCCAGCGGGTGGGGGAAGGACTGTTTGCTCTCAGGACAGGCTAAGAGACCTGGTCTATGCTACAAAGTTAGGCTGAAATGGGCGCCCTTGCATCGACCTAGTTGTGCATGTGTCCAGCCTTCGTTCCAGCTTGGCCGGGCTCTGGCTGACCAGAACGGTCGATGCTTTAACCTTCAGTTTTCTCTGCTGACCTAAGGCCACCCCATGCTGTGTAACAGGTGACTAATAAACCTGCCTGGTTTGCCAGCGCTGCGTGTGTCACTGCAAACACTGGCTGAGGTGCGTTAGTCCCTGGAGAGTGGCCTAGCCTCTCCCAGGAGTCCCGTTCAGCTGGACTCGCCAGGAAAAGCTCACGCTGTGAAACACGAGTGCTGGAGCCCCAGAGGTTAACTGGAAGGAGGCAGTGAGACCTACCCCTTGGGGGTTGGACAAACTGAAGGGTTCCTCCTAGAGATTGTTCCAAAACTGGGGGCGTAGCACCAATGCTATCAATCCGTGACAGCCAGGGTGACCAGATGTCCCGATTTTATAGGGATAGTCCCGATTTTGGGGTCTTTTTCTTATATAGGCTCCTGTTACCCGCCACCCCCCTCCCGATTTTTCACACTTGCTGTCTGGTCACCCTAGTGACAGCGGAGACGTTCCCTGCGACTCCTGTAGCATGGTCAGAGCACACGGGAGCCAGCTATCCTGGGCACAAGCCTTGTACGGCCCCTTTTCAACCACACCCGCATGCCAGCCCCTGTCTGGAACATGCCCTGCCCCATTGACTCCACAGGGAGGCAGCATCCCAACCGCGCTAGAGCGCGGCTTGTCCTGCGCCACACTGCACTCACTGTAACCAGGCATTACGGAGCAAGGACACGGGCCCGCCTAGCAAGGGAGCAGCAGCAGAAGGCCACCCCGCTGGGTAGCGTGCTCACCCGGGCCACGGGTTCCAGTCCCTGCTCTGACCCAGGAAACTGACAGCAACAGCTATTGGGGAATGGCTCCCCGCAGGGCTCTGCTCACAGTTGCTCTGCTTTGGAAACGCAACCATTACCCAGAATCAAGTGACGTTTGCTCCAGAACAGAGCACCGCAGGGGTGGGGGCCACTATTCTGCAATAGGTCCAGCCATCAGCATCCCCATGTAGACAAGCCCATAGTCACCGAGCCTCAGCACCCCCGTCACTGGGGTCACAGCCCTGCCCTGCCACAGTGGGGCAGGCACACACAGATGAATATACTAACCCCCAAGGGGTGCATGGATGTGACAGGGACAGGGCGTAGGCAGGCGCCATGGTGCTGCAGCACTGTGCTGTGCTCAGCTCAGACTCAGCCTGGTCCAGAGCGGGGCACATGCCCCCCCCCGCCAAGACTTGACTTGGGTTCTCGTTGTGCTGTTCCCAGTGCCCCCAGCTCAAGGGGCCCCAGCCACCCCAGGAGGAGAGGGGGCATCACAGCTCTGACTAGGGTGACCAGATGTCCCGATTCTTGGGTCTTTTTCTTATATAGGCTCCTATTACCCCCCACCCCCTGTCCCGATTTCACCTTTGCTGTCTGGTCACCCTAGCTGTCCCCGACCACCAGCTGTGGCTACTGCAGGCCCCAGGCTGGGCCAGACTACATGCTCCCGCTGGGATGGACCCAGGGGATAGGTGCTGGAACTTGGGGTGCTGCCGTCCGTCCCCCACCCCCACCGCTTGAAGTGGTTTCCACTATTTACACGGGTCACAGTGTGGTTCAGCGGCTCTCAGCCCCCCACTATACAACTTGTTCCAGAGCCTCTGACCCAGGGCCCTGGGAGGGGGCCTGACTCCCACCCCTCGGTTTTAGAGATGGGGGGAGGGCGATCTCCCCACCTGAGCCAAGCTCCGTGACCCCAATGCCCAGCCAGCCCCACGGGCACGGGGGGGACCCCCTGCCTGGGATGTGCCGGAGCCCAGCTGTGCCCCAGCCCCACAGCTTCGGTCACTCCGCTCCAGGGGGGCTCAGGGGAGGGACACGCGAGCCCCCGAGCCCGGGCGAGCCGGAAGTGGCGGCAGCAGCAGCACGTGGAGCCAGGCCCTGCCAGGCTCCCTCATCCCAGCCTCCGCCCGCGGGCTGTGACCCGGCCCCGGGGGCCGCGGCTCCTACCTGCGCTGGGCTCCAGCTGCTGGTCCCGGCTGGGTTGTGAGGAGACGGGAGTCCGGGACTTCCTCTTCCCCTGGGCGGGCTGCTCCCGGCCGGGCCGGGTCAGACCCACCCCCGGGACCTCCCCCACTGCCGGCTGCAGGCAGCTCCGCACCCCTCCCTGGCTTCCTGCCCCGCGGGGGAGGGGGCACTGTGCGAGGAGCTGCCCCCCCCCGGGTGCCCACCCCCCCGCACTCCACCCGCCGAGCCTCCAACATCCGGACCCCCCCCCCGGCCGAGCCTAGCCCCCCCCAGCACCTGGACCTCCTCCATCGGGACCCCCCCCACGCCGAGCCTCACCCCCACTCCATCCAGACCCCCCGCGCCTAGCCCCACCCCCCTCCATCCAGATCCCCCCCTCGTCGAACCTCACCCCTCCTGCACCTGGACCTCCTCCCCCTGCACCGAGCCTCACCCCCTACGGACCTGGACACACCCCCCCCGCCGAGCCTCACCCCCCCACACACACTGAGCATCAACCTTCCTGTGCCCAGATGCCCCCATTGAACCCCCACCCAGACCCTGCCAGCCAATCCCCATCCGCCTGCATCTGGACTCCCTCGCACCCAGATCACCCGCTGAGCCCCCATGCTGAGCCCCACGCCCTCTGCACCTGGGCCACCCCGCTGAGCCCCACCCCGCTGAGCCCCAACCAGCTGTACCTGGACCACCCTGCTGAACCCTGGCTCCCCACACTCAGACCCCCACTCCCTCAGGACCTGCACCCACCCAGTGATCCCCCTGCAGCAAGACCCCCATTCCGAGCCCCATCCCCCACACACGTGGAACCCCTGCTGAGCCCCAACCACTTTCACCTGGACACACACACACCCCATCCAATCCGCCTGCACCCAGATCCCCCACTGAGCTGCCCGCGCCCAGATTGTCCCACACAGAACCTTCTCCCCCCATACCTGGATCCTGCTGGGCTGAGCCTGCCTGTCCCACACCTGGATCCCTCCACGTCGAACCCTCCCACACCTCTGAACCTGCATCACTCCCATGTCCCATCAGAACCACCGTGCAACTCCCCCTCCCCAGCAGCTGAATCATCCCACTCAGAAATCCCTGGCCCCGCAGCTGAATCCCCACCCCCAACACTGATCCCTTTGCACCTGGATACCAGCCTTCCAGGCCAAAACATACACCCTGCACCCCATGTTGTGGAGCGGGATGGGGGGGGCTCTATAGGGGGCACTCTCCCCTCTCAATCACTGCTGACCCCAGTGTGGCAACATACACGGCCACTAGCCCCTGTGCAACTGGACACCCACCCACACACCAAGGCCCCTGAGCCATCGCACCAGTTACATGCAGGGCAGCGCCCGTGCAGACAGAGATCCCAGATGTAATAGCAGGGGACCAGGCCCTGTGCAGTGTTGCTGCCCACGGCTCAGCTTGGATTCACACTCCCAGCTCTCTCTCACCCCCTCTAAGCAGGATCCAGGCCCCGTGCACTAGTGCCAGGACTCACACTCCCAGCAGGGTCCGTGCCCTGAGGTTTGTGTGACCACCCCCACCACCCCAGCATGATGAGATTCCTGCCCCAAGGTGTTGGCATCTCCTCTGCCTCTGACTCCAGCTGGATCCACGTGATGGTGTTTCCATAGCACATATGGAAATAGCTGCTTCAAATGACCGCTGACTGCTAGTTTCCCCAGGGCACTTAGTCAGTATTGCCAGCGGCAGATGCCAGATCCCATGATCCTAGCCAAGGGGCCTGCATCGCTGCTTCCATGCCCTGCCTGACTTGGGCCCTCTCTTCCCTGCCTCATCTGCTTGCTCCAGTGGGTATTTCTGGGGCTTTTTCTATCTGCAGGGTGGCCTCAGCTGGCCTTCCCCTTGAGAAAGGTGCCACTACCAATCTCCAGTATCCCCAGCCTGTCTGTGAGGCCCTGGCATGCACCCCCCTGCCCCATTTCTCCTGGCAGGCCAGAGAAAACACCCCACCCTGAGCCACTGTGCCAGTCACATGCAGGGCAGTGCTCATGCAGATGGAGATCCCAGCACCCAGCCCTGTTGAGGTGGCTTCCCAGACATCTCTACCCACTGCTCAGCTTGGCCAGAAGCCCCTTCTCTCTTGGTACAACTAGCACTGCCACAACCCTAGGCCCCACCCTGTGTTGTAAGCACAGGACCTGCCACGCCCGGCTACTGCAGCCCCACCCCCTAATTCTGTGTCGGGGGCCCTGTGTTGGGGGGCAGCTGGGGTCCCTCGGGGGAGAGGGCCTTGGCCGGGCAGCACCCAGAGAGGGGAAACGCTGAGCTTTACAGCCCTGCTTCCGGACAGAAAACAAGCTGGATCTGGGCTCCCGCCCAAGGGGCCATCAGAGAGCACGGAAGGGCCTCCCAGCAAAGGAGGGGAGGAGCTCGGTGGGGATGTTGGGCTCATGGGATCTGGACTCTGCTGGGGAACTGGGGGGGAGAGAAGGTGGGGGAGCCGGCTTTTCAGACTGTTCTCAAGGGCAGATAGAGCCTCACATGGCACCGAGCTCCCCTCCCCCTTTCCACAGCACAAACCGCAGCTGCCGAACCCCCCGCCCCTACACACACACACATCTGCTCCACCACATTCCTGGGCAGGGATCGAAGCTGGGACTCCAGGCGCTAACCACAGTAGCCTTTACTGCCTGGGCTTGGAGACCCCTGGAGCAGGCTCAACAGCCTCTCCCGTGGGGCCCAACCCATGGTCGGGGGACAGAGCTCCCCACAGGGCCTGATACACTCCCAGGAGGATGGCAGGGCCCCCCTGCAGCGAGGGAAAGCGCCAGTGAAGCCGTGCTTGGAAAAGGTTGCTGTATTAATGCACGCTCCCTGCTGGCGGTTGGAGTAGCTGCCCGGAGTATAGGGAACGCTGCCCCACAGGGATGGGGGCCAGCAGGAGGTTCAGAGCCAACTCAAGGAGGCTACAGCATCTGCGCTGCTCCAGAACCCCCTTCCCCTCCTGCCAACGTAGGCCTGCCGGGACGCTGCATTTGAGACAAGCGTCCCAGAACCTCTGCATGATGAGGGTACTAGGCCAGCTACAGGGTTGGGTTGTGGCTCAGGTGATGACACTCTGTACCTCAGGGGAACACCCGACACCCCCATGTTCATCTTTATAAAACGATTGTGTGGCATCCAGTGCAAAGTGTGTCATGTTGGGTGTCTTCGGAAGGCTCATAATGCACTGGGCATGGTCATTATAGTGATGTTACAGTAATTGTTACAGTAATGTTATAGGTTATAATTTCATGTATAGGGCATGGATGGGACAAACCCAGCCCAACTTCACAGGAACAATGGACACTGGCCTAAAGAATCTGTTAGACCCTTGAGTCACCCCCCTTCCTTTGGGCAGTTTGGGACGGCGATGAGGTAACGCTCACCTGACTCTGAACGGGGTGGGAGGGGGGACAAAGCCAAGAGGAAAGAAAGGACATGATAAAAGGGAGAGACATTTTGCCAGGCTCTTCCTCTCTCTTCCACCTACATCTACAGACACCACCGCCGCCAACGCTGATCAAAGGGGAGAGCCTGACTGAAAAGCCAGCCTGAGGTGAGAAGTTTTTAAGGACATTGAAAGTGTTAAGAGCAGCTTAGAATGCGTTTTGCTTTTATTAAATTTGCCCAAGTCTGACTTGGTGCTGCTTTGACCTGGCTGACCTCACCTGTGATGCTGGCAGACCAGGTGCCACCTCATGCCAAGGCCCCTAGGCCACAGCCAACCCCTGACAAATACAGAGCCACGCTGGCTCACCGGTGTATTGTACTGTTAAAATAGGTATTAGAGTTACAAAAGCGTTTAGACAGTATAAAGTACTTGTAGCTTGCTGCATCCCGTAATCTCACCTCTACCTGTATCCCATGTTGTAATATTTAAGTGTTGGCTCTGTAACTGGAAATCACTGGCCAGGCGAGCAACACTACCCCCTGCAAGGTTCGAGTTTGCCACAGGTGTTATCTCCGGCCCAACAAAAGAAGGCCCAGAGCCGGGACAGGAATCATTGTGGAACATCAGAAGACACAAGGCTTTGTGAATTGCTTCCCCCCACCCTCCATGAAAAAGAGACTGCAACTCAATTCCTCCCGCCGGCTGAATTTGCAACTGGAAGCAGGGCGGGGGGAAGGAATAAATAGGCCCTCGACAAGGAGAAATTGTGTTTCATGCTGCTCGGATTCTGAAGGGCAAAGACTACCAAGCATAAGTGAAAGATCCCCCGTGCTTGGCCTAGGTTAGCCCTAAAGGACAGAGGGAGCTTGCTTATTAGAGAAGCTTCTATTACCTTTTGAAACTTAAGGCTGTAACTCCTCTGGGTGTATGTTTACCTCCTTTCACTATTTCCTTTGCCTAGTTAACAAATCTTTAGGTATTTTCAGTAGGGCTGGCAACAAGCGTTGTCTTTGGTGCGAGTTGTCCTGGGGTAAGTGACTGATCCTGTCAGACTGGAAGAAACCTGAATATTGCTGTGATCTTTGGTGTAAGGGACCATCTATCACCCAGGCGGCAAGATAGAGCAGCAGAGCAAAGGGGAATGTCTGAGACTCCCTGGCTAGGCTGTTATAATGCCTGAGACATTCACACTTGATAGGTGAAATCTAAATCCAGAACTCCCAGCCAGTTTGGGGTTTGTACTCCCTGCCCTGAGGTTGGCACACATGCTGCTCAGCCACTGCAGGACACCTTGACACCCCGGGCTCCTGGGGGCCACTCACGAGCCAAGACAGACACTGCCAAAGGGGACTTGACCTCACCTCTGCTGGGCTGCCCCAGGGGAGTATATTCCTGGCCACCACTCACCCAAGTGCAGTGGGTCTGTGGGGAGCTGCCCCCCTCTGCTCCCGGGTCCAGCTCAGCGAGCCGGGGCCCTGCTCTAGCTCCATGGTGCTCAGGGCAGAAGGCAGAACAAGCAGCGCCCTGCCAGGGCAAGAGACAGTAGCAGCACAAGACGGAACCAGGGCCAAAAGGGGGCAGGGACAGAGCACGGCCTGGCTCAGTGTTTGGCAGAGTTCCCCCATCCTGCCTAAGCCTATTTCTCACACACCAGGGCAGGGAGGAGCAGTACTGGGACAGCAGGACTGGGCACCAACCCTGGCTCTGTCATTGGCTCCTCTCCCTGGAGCCAGGGGTGGGTGGGTGGGTGGGTGTCCTCCGCCACCAAACAGTGAATGTCCAGCTGCTCTTCCCCCCTCAGCAGTGTTACCTACAGTTCTCCCCAGCACTGGGAATGAGCCAAAGCCAGTTACAGACCCAATGTGATGTGTAGCATTGGGACAGCAGGAGGGAGGCGTCATGTGTCTCCCCCATCCCAGTTCCTTAAGCAGAGTTCCCTCTCCTGCTCAGGGCCTCAGTTTCCTCACCCCCTATGCAAATGTACAGGAGTGAGAGCCCCGAGCTAGGGCTTACTAGACAGGTCATATGCCCCCTACCCACCCACTCCCTCCCTCCCCCCCTGCACCCCACACCCTGAAGCCCCAGTCTCCCCCAAGGCAGGCGCAGAGGAGCTGTGGACATGGGTGTAGGCCCTTTATTGCGGGGGGAGGGGGGGTGTCTAGGAAGCAGGCTGGGCAGCGTGGGGGGCCCAGCCATCACCGGTACAGGTAGTCGGCCTCGATGTTGGCCGCGATCTCAGCCTCCCACTTGTCCCCGTTGTTGAGCAGTTTCTCCTTGTTGTACAGCAGCTCCTCGTGCGTCTCGGTGGAGAACTCGAAGTTGGGGCCCTGCAGAGACCAGTAGAGTAGACAGTTGCCACCAGGGCCAACCTACCAGCAGGGCCTCACCCCCAAGACAGAGACTCGTGGACAGACAGACTCCACTGCGCCCTTGCCCAGTGCAGAGACCCACCAGGACCTCCCCCCTGCCATACAGAGACCCTCAGAGGCCAAGGTGTATGAGGGCAGGTCTGGAGAGAGATTGCATGCTTGGCTCCCCCAGACACCAGCCCCACGTGCAGCCAGTTGCATTCACCTCCACGATGGCATCCACAGGGCAGGCCTCCTGGCAGAACCCGCAGTAAATGCACTTAGTCATGTCAATGTCATAGCGGGTGGTTCGGCGGCTGCCATCAGCACGTGGCTCGGCCTCAATAGTGATCGCCTGGCAGGGGAGGGGAGAACATGGTCATTCCCTGCCCCAAATACACTGGGGAAAAGCAGGGGTGCTGCCTACTTGGCCGAGGGTGACACTATGTAAAACAGGGAGCTGGAGACTCTCTCCCCTGGAATGAGGGGGGCGGGGAGCACACACTGAGCTTTTGCCAGTGAGACTGGAGGAAGGGCTTGAGTCAGGACCCAGCCGTGTCAGCACCTGTGCCCACCAGCACCTCTCCCTCCTAGGGCCAATGCAGCTCTCGCAGCCCCAAACACAGGGCATCCAGCTGGGAGGGAGCCTTTTGAGGCATGGATGTCCAAGCTGGGCAACAGGCACCCAGAGGGGACCAAACCAAGGCCCCCTGGGGACAAGATCCTATGGAGCAGAGACCGGGGGACCTCACCAGCAAGGGTTGCTTACCTGGGAAGCACCATGCCAGAGATAAGCACCAGAGAGGGGCTCTGGGGCTGGGCGGTGCGTCCCCACATGGGCAACCCCTGGGGCAAGGGGGAGGCTCACCTGGGCAGGGCAGACGGCCTCGCAGAGCTTGCAGGCGATGCACCGCTCCTCTCCAGAGGGATAGCGGCGCAGGGCGTGCTCCCCCCGGAAACGCGGGCTCAGGGGGCCCTTCTCAAAGGGGTAGTTGATGGTGGCAGGTTCCCGGAAGAGGTAACTCAGGGTCACACCCAGGCCTAGAGGAGGAGCCAGGGGAGGTTAGAATCCAGCAAAGACACTAAGCATCACTCAGACCCTTCACCATCTCCATGTGGGGACCCCCTTCACTGCCGTCTCACTGGCACAGGGAAGCATCCATGTCTATCAGACCCTCACAGCCCACCTTCCCCCCATTCTCAATCCCGACAACCCCCACACCAGGTCCCACCACAACCATCCCATTCCAGGTCCTGCCATCACAGCCCATCCCGACAGAACTCGGGGCTCACCTCGAATGAGCTCCGTCCACAAGAGGGTTTGAGCAGCCTTGTCGGTGATGGATTTCATGTCCCATTTCTCCTCCTGTACATTCACATACTCTGTAGGGGAGACATAAACCATCACCGCCCTACACAGACCAACATGAAGGAGCTGGGACAGGCACCCATCCTCTGGATACGGTGCCCCGACAGCACCTGAAAGGGACACTATGGGAACTTGGGGGATGGAAGAGACCTAACTTGGACTGTGTAGCTGTCATAGGTTTCTCCCCCACTTGGAGCTTTTGGGTTCACAAGATGGGGACCTGCATGGACTCCCCTAAACTAAAATCCTAGTTTAGATCTGATACGCTACCACCAGTCAGTTTTCTAAGTGTCTGACACACCACTGCCTGTTTCCCCAAACTTTCCCTGGGGAACACAGATTCAATCTCCCTGAATTTCTACACACAGGGAAGCAGCCCACTGCCCCCCTCCCTCTCTCCTAGCCACTCTGGAGAGATACACACCGATTCAACTCTGTGAATCAACCTCAGGAGGAACTCACTCTTCCCCCCTCCCCTTCCCTTGAATCTCCACAAGAGAAGGAATTAACCAAGTCCAAAGAAAAGAAAATAATTTATTAAAAAGAACAAAAAAAGAAAGTACACTCTCTCTGTCATACCAGGATGGAACAATACACAGAGTCTAAATTATAAACCTGGAGAGGATTCCCCCTCCCCCTTTCTTTCTCAGTAAAAGCAAAGTACAGCAATAGAAATAAAGAGATTACTTCAGCAAAACACACAACTGCCAATGCAAAAATAAAAGTAAAAAAAAATACTAGTTTGCCTTTCTAATACTCACTAGACTGAATAGAAGAACAATACTGCAGAAACCTGGGAGGACTTGATTAAGATGTCTGGACTCCCTTAACTCCCAAGAGAGACTCAACTTAAAACAAAAGAACAGAAAAAAAACTTCCCTCCACAGAGATTTGAAAATATCTTGTCCCTGATTGGTCCTCTGGTCAGGTGGTCATCAGGTACTGCTTGTTAACCCAGTACAGGTAAAAAAAGACCTTCACCCTTAACTAACTGTTTATGACAGTAGCCCTTGGAGAAAGGGACTCTGGGTGCAGCCCCCTGGGAGGGCAGGAGAACCAGACTAGACTCCATGCCTTCCAGAATGGGCTCTGGATGCTGTGCCCCCAAGGAGAGCTCTGGGACAGCCTTGGGGAGGCCGGAGGCAGTACTTACTGTAGGACTTTCTCGAGGCTGTAACACTGAGCAGCCGAGTGAGACTCAGGCAGAGTGGTGTCCCTGGGGAATCAAGGAGAAAGGTTAGAGAATGCTTCTAGCCCCATGGGGCAGCAGAGGGAAAGAAGGCTCAGCCCTCAGCCCTACAGTGTGGGGGAGCTGGTGGGTCTCCATGCCACTGCAGTCCTTACCCGTGCAGGAAGCTCGGCATATCATCCGCAGCGCCGCCATGCTGAGCCCAGGGCAATCCTGCAGCACAAAGGAGGAGAAGGCAGTGTCAGCTCACATACTCAGCCTGGCACCTACCCAATACAGGCCAGCCCCACTCACCAGCCCCTGAACCCAGCACATCACACCCTGCAGACAGGGCTAGGGGATGGCAGTACAGGGCACTTTCCCATGGGGGTCCTGCAGCTCCCCTCTCCAGGGATGGGACCCAGGCATCCGGGGGCCATAGTGCAGGGCACTTTCCCACAGGGGTCCTGCAGCTCCCCTCTCCAGGGATAGGACCCAGGCGTCCGAGGGCCATAGTACAGGGCCCTTTCCCACAGAAGTCCTGCAGCTCCCCTCTCCAGGGATGGGACCCAGGCGTCCGAGGGCCATAGTGCAGGGCACTTTCCCACACGGGTCCTGCAGTTCCCTGCTGCGGGACAGGGACCCAGGCATCCGGGACAGGGAGGGGTCGAGTGACCTAGGACCATCCTGGCGGTCTCTGGGTCTGGAGGCAGCAGCGAGCCAAGGGGACCCAGGCGTCCTGCCCCGCCCAGCAGGAGCAGAGGGCGAGCCCCGCTCAGCTGCCGTGCGCATGCGCAGCCGCCTGCTCCTGAAGGTCCCGGTGACCCGAGCGAGGCCGGGAGGCCCGACCCGGGGGGAGGCTGCCGGGCATGGGCCGGGGGCGGGGCCGCGCGCCCTGCGCGGGGCCGAGGAGCCGAACTCACCCCGCGGGGACAGCACCGGGGTCCCCTACTCCGCTCCGCGCCGAGTCCGCAGCAACCTAGCCAGGCCTGCGCCGGCGAGCGCTAGGGCCAATCAGCGTCCAGCTCGTGTCTCATTGGCTACGGGGCCGGGAGGGAGGCGGGGCGGGAGTTCTGATTCCGCAGCGTGAACGTGACGCAGGCTAAATGAGGTTAAATGATTGGCGGAGGGATGGGATTTAGGGCGGGATCACTAGTGGCGGCCTCGGTTGATTGGTGATTGTGAAAGGTGTGGGGCGGTGTCACCTCCGGACGGCCCGTCAAATTGGTGGAGGGGAAGGGGCGGGGCCATGTCCAGAACGGCCAAACGGATTGGCGGAGTGGTATGGGGGCGGATTGACACACATAACGGACACGCGGATTGGCGGAGTGGTATGGGGGCGGATTGACACACATAACGGACACGCGGATTGGCGGAGAGCCGTGGGGCGGGGCCTTTCGGTGCACGTGTGGACGGAACGTGGGGTTTGAGGCGGCCCGGACTTGGTGGGGTGGGTGACGTTAATCCGGAGTAGTAGGACCCTGTGTGCATGCGCCTACCTGGTTTTACTTCGGTTTAACAGCGGCTCGGGAGGGTGAATCTGTGGGACCTGCCCTTTTGCTGATCCAGTTTAACTGTGCACCTGCAGTTAATCCGGATTAATCTTTCTGTGTAGACAAGACTTGCCTCCCCTGTGCCTTGGTTCCCCACCTGCAGTCCGGGGGTGGGATCCACAGAGCCGCACTGCATGGGAGACTGGGGGGTGGTTGGAGAACAGGGGCCTAGGCAGTACTGCAAGCAAGAGGGACTATGGAAAGAGGGGGAGACACCATCCGGGGGGGGCAGGAGATTGGTGCTGAGGTTGGGAGAACCCCTTAGACAGCGGTTGCCCCGTGTGATTGGTATAATCAGTCCAAAGCTAGAGGTCCCGTTCCTTGTGGATGTGGGACTCAACCATGACAATGGGTGTACTGGGGGTCGTGCCCTTGTCCAGGCTGGCGAGTCCATTAGAGCCACGTTTGCTTCCTGTTGCTTTAGCAACGCGAATGGAGCTTGCACGTGCTGTGACAGCATCCCCCTTTGGGTGCCTGGCTTCCTGGGAGCCATTTGCAGCCCTCTGAAGTGTGACTTCCAGAGAGGCTGTTTCAAGGAGTGTCCACACCAACCCTCTGGCTTTAGCAGGAGATGGAGGTTCTCAGCAGCCCTTGAATCAGGCCTGGCCTTGCCTGAATTTGAGGACTTTTTGAGGCACTAACGCAATGAGCCCTTGGCTCAGCGAGCACCTACACATTCTAGCTCCTGTGGAACAATCAGTGCTCCCATGGCTATCCCCCAGTGCAGGGCCGATGGGGGGGGGGGGGGAGCTGGTACAAATTACCGGGGCCCGGCAGTCTGGAAGGGGGCCCGGCTTCGTCGGCCCTGTTTAGCTGGTCTGCCCTTGCTGGGGGCCCGAAAAAAATTTTCACCGGAGTCTGAACCCGCTCTCGGCGGCCCTGCCCCAGTGCGTTGAGATTTTTTTTTGCAGGTGCCTGCAAACTGCTGTACATCGCAGCTGTGCATGGGAGAGGTGTCCCAGGCGACGCTTTGCTGTGTGTGGATGGAAGGAATAAACGACAGGGAAGCAGGGCTGCTAATGCAGGCTCCCTGGGCATGACAGCAATGGCCAGTGTGTCGAACACATTAATTGTGGCCCAGATCAGTGTGCTGCACGCTGGGTATGGCAGGTGAGTCAGGCACCCAAGTGAGTGGAGGGTGTGTGGGCTGTGTGCTGTGGCTAGAGGATGTGCTCAGCACAGTGTGAGCAGCTAGTGCCACGCACCACAGTCATTCGGCAGGGTTCAGATGGCACCATTTCTCCTCTGGGCCAGCCTCGTCCCTGACACTGCTGCAGAAAGCCATAGGGCAGCGCTTACCTGCCCCCCTCCTGGCTAGAGATGAGCTGCTGGCCTAGGTGAGACTCGCGTTAGAGGGAGGCCGAGCAGGTGTGTGAATATTCAGGGCTGCCAGGAAGACCAGGGTTCAATTCCCTGCTCTGCTACAGAAGCCCTCAGTGCCCTTAGGCATGTCCCTTAGCCTCTGTGCCCCAGCTCCCAGCTGTGCAATGGGGCTCACAACCCGTCCCTGCTGCACTAGGGGTGAAAGGATAAACACACAAAGGAGTGTGAGGTGTCCAGATACTGCGGTGACAGGGGCTGGATAAGGACCTGAGATAGGGAGTGCAGCTGTTTACCCCAGTGCAAATCTCCTCTGACTCAAATTGTGTCCCCAAGGACCAGCCCTGGGCCAGGGGACATGCCCAGGACAGGGAGGGGAGCTGGCGGCCACATGGCGGTGTATCCCAGCTGATCTCCAGCCTGCCCCAGGAGGAGCCAGATGGGGAGGTCGGGGTCTGTTGCCCTGGGGCTCCTGTCTTCTCTTTGGCCCTCATGTGCCCTGTTGCTGCTCACGCCCCCTTGGGAGCCCCCTGGGAGGGTGTAGCAGCCCCTCATCCTTGGGGAATCTTTTGTGTGAATGAGCTCATCCCTTCCCAGGGGCCTGTGCAGTCCAGGAGCCATCCCAGGTCGCCAGGGGGTAGCAGGTGTCCCGTCCTTGGCAGGCAGCGGCTGCAGTCCCTAAGGGGTGCTGAGGGCACTAGGAGAGGTGTGCTGGGATAGCTATCCTGTTCGGAATATTGTGACAATGCCACTGTAGCCAGGTGGGCCACCCCCAGGGGAAAGTCCGTTTGCCAGTTCCCTGAGCAAAATAAACTATAGTGGCAAAAGGATTTGGATGGTTTTGCTGGTCTAGCTGGGTGTGCGCCAGGGCTCTAGCTGGTATAGAAATGTGAAGAAATCACCTCCATAACCTGCATTGCTAGGCCAGCGTACGTTTCTAGGGTCACTTTGGCCAGCTGCAGGTGTCTGGGATCGTGGGCAGGTGGGTGGCTGTGTGATGGCCCCATGTGGGGGTGCTGCCAGCCTGGTGATTACCAGGGCACAGGCACTTGCTGCTAACGGGGATGGCCCATGTTCCCAGCCTGGCACCCACCTCTCCATGCCCGGACCTCTCCAGGAAGGGGCTCTTTGCTGTTCCCCACACTGACCCCCCTGCTGCAGCTCTCTGTCCCCCTCTGATGGCTGCACCGGGTCACAGGGTTAGGGCTCTGCTCCTGTGCCCTCCAGCCAGGGACGCTGGCACTTGGGCAGTGGTGCCTCCTGAAGGCTCTGCGCCCCCCCAAACTGTCTCCCTTTGAATGAGGCTCTGCTGATTCCTGCCAGTGGCCTCCTTCCCCACCCGCTGCAGGGCCCCTGAGCCTGGATAGCTCCTACTCCTGATCGATGCTGGAGTGACTGACTGAGGCACTGCAGAATCCAGGCGTCCTGAGGCTGGTCCCTCGCAGCTGCAGTCAGTGCTACCCTGCTGGTTGGCAAACACGGGAGGAGCTGTGGGGTGGGGGTCAGGGAGTGCCACATGGGGTGGGCTGAGGACCCATCCAATTTAACCGCTTGCTGACTGCTGGGGGGGGGGCACTCAATTGGGAGGAGCTGTGAGGACAGAGCAATGGCCAGGGGCCGGGACATGAGCAGGAGAGAACCTGCTGTAATGCAGCTGACACTCTGGGGGTCGTCACACACACAGGGTGGAGCAGGTAACGAGAGCTGTGCTAATGTGGGATGGGACAGCAATCTGGGACAGCCAGTGCCAGGGGACAGCATGCCACAGGGCAGGGGATTCCCTAGCTGGCTGGGGAGCAGTCATGCTGGCAGAGAGCATAGGGCTGCAGACAGCTGTAGGATGGAGCTGCCCAGGACAGACCTGTACTGGCTCTGCCATGTTATCCTCTGGCAGGCAGGGCAGTGATGCTTACCCTGCCTGCTGGCCAGTATGGATGCCAGGCTCCCACTAGGGGGTGGGTGAGTCCTGCTCTGGGCCCAGGAGAGGGACTGGGTGGGGCCTTTCCCGTCCCTGTGGATTCCCGCTCAGGGGACCTTGTCCCAGGCGCCAGGGCTGAACCCTGTAGACTTTGGTACCTCCATGCAGATAAAACTCTAACCCCTGAACCAGCATCAGGCTCATCGCGGCAGGCTGACACATCGGGAATGCCAGGCAGCTGGGCACCGTCAGCACAGCAACTGTTGTAACCCCCGGCAGGGAGCGGGCTGGGTGCTGTGCAGAGAAGAGGTAACGCCAGTGAGGCTGGAGGGTTCCTGCGCCCCCTCTTACTCAGGAGCCTGGTGGGTCAGCGCTGCGTGAGTCTGGGGGAAGGTGGCCCCACTGGGGCATTGCCAACTGTGGAGATCCTTGAGGAGAGCACCCACAGAGAGACAGGGGGACATCAATGCATGGAGGGCAGCAAGGCCAAGGGACTCCCCGGCCCACGTTGGTCACCTTGGCACTGACCAACTGTCCCTGCTAATGCAGGCCCGGGACAGACTCTGTTTCTGTGCTGGAGACTCGGGCAGGCCCTGGCACCCCGTTCTTGTGCCCAGCAGCTCTGGGGAGTGGGTGCCTTGGTCCCTGTTCTCTGGGCTTTCCTGTTGAGGCCAGCGGGGGTGAGACATTTATCCAAGGGCCCAGCCCTTCCCCTGCAACACTCAAGTGAGGCCTGTGGGCCCAGACCACCCTTAGGGGC
Source organism: Mauremys mutica (assembly GCF_020497125.1). Classification (NCBI taxonomy): domain Eukaryota; kingdom Metazoa; phylum Chordata; order Testudines; family Geoemydidae; genus Mauremys; species Mauremys mutica. The sequence goes on from NC_059075.1 coordinate 147,416,972, forward strand.
GTCCAAGTCAGGGTAGCAGGCCCTCTGCTGAGAAGGACTTCGAGTGGACAGAGAACCTGGGACAGAGCAACCCTGTGGGATCTTCCATCCCATGGCCAGCCCAGCCCCGCTCAGTGCTTCCCCCTCCCATCTCCTAGCCAGCCCTACCCTGCTCTGCTGACTCCAGCTCATGGGGCTCAGGTGTGGGGCTGTACAATTGGGGTGTAGCCATTTGGGCTGGGGCTAGAGCCTGGGTTCTGGGACCCCACAAGGGGGGACGGTCGTGGAGCCCAGCCTCCAGCTCCAGCCCCAGCCTGGACATGTGCCCTGCTATTTTTAACCCCATAGCCTGAGCCCCGCGAGCCTGAATCAGCTGAGGCGGGCTGCTGTGGGTGTTTTATTGCAGTACAGAGGTGGTGTTAGGACAGCACCTCTGCTCTGCATGAACAGGACTGAACTCCTAGGCCCAATCCAGCAGGCTGGAGGAATGAAGGGTTCACGGGATGCAATAACCCTTGACACCCCAGCCCCAGCAGGATACCCCCCCCACACACACCCCATGCCAGGTGCAGCATTTGTGGGACATTTCCTCTTCCCTTTACAGCTGAAAACACTATTGCCTCTTTGGCCCCAGCAGTTCATTCAGGCCTTGCCAGACTGTTTCCATTACAAGGAGAAACAGAGGCTTCGTGTCAGGGCTGTTCTTTGGTGCAATCCCATTTCTCCCCAAAGAACGCAGGCAGAGTCCGGTCCCCTGCACCCAGGAGAGACAAACAGGAGGCAGGTCCCTTGCTCAGAAATCCCAAGTCTGCCACTCCAGTGAGCTCTCTGCCCAAAGGCAGCCAGATCTCTGCTTCCTCCAGGGCCCCACTCTCTGCTGCATGGCTGCTCTCTTCACTCACACACACACAACCAATCCATTCCCCCTCTTGCTCCCCAACATTTGCAATCAGTCCCAGGGAAACCCCCTGGCTTGTGATTAGCTTTGCTCTGAGCCTCATTGCCTTCCTGTTGTTTCCAGCTATCACTACACAAAGGGATATGTAATTGCTCCATTCCTTTGGCTTGAAAGACAGGTGCTTAGCACAGCCATTGGCTTTAACCAGGTCTATGACTTTCTATAGATCAAAGCCACCAACATCTTCCAGGGTAACAACACGGACACAAACGGAGACATCCCAGGGAAGGCGCCCACGGGTAGCGACACAGGCAAGACGGACTCCAAAGCTGCTGGGTGAGGGGTTGAGTGCCTAGAGACACCAAGCTCTGTGGGTCACCACAGCTGTCAGGGAGGTGTGGTGCAGAGCTGAGTGAGTGAACTAGAAGGTTTAAGGCTTGGGGCAGCTGAACTCCCCCCCCCCCAAAGGGGGCCCAGCCCAAGCCCAAGCCCTGCTGGCTGCGGCAGGGTTAGGGCCTAGGAGGGGAGTGGCAGAGCTGGGCTCTTGCGCTAAGCCAGCAGTCCCTGCCCCTCAGAGCATCTCACTGGGGAGAGCACCCAATGGGGGAGTCTCCTCCCAACCAAACCAACACACAGCACAGGCCAGGCAGGCCCATCCTCACACTGCCAGCAGGGAGCCATGGGCCACAGGCCGGTAGGGTCACACCTGTGTGGGTCACTGATGGGAGGATAAATCAGGACTCTGACCACCAGACCCCACTGTCCTCCCCAACCCAGGAACGAACAGGAGCCCTAGCCTGCAGCCCTCCCTCACTCTAACCACTAGACATCACTCCCCAAGCTGGGCTACCACCAGGAGTCCTGGCTCCCAGCACACTGCTCTAACTAGGAGACCTGCCTGCCCCCTGCTCTAACCACCGAACCCCTCTCCCCTCCCAGGGCAGGGATTGAACCCAGGAGTCCTGGCTCCCAGCCTCTCCCACATCTCTCACCCACCCAACCCCACTCCCAGGGCAGGGACAGAACCCAGGAGTCCTGGCTCCCAGCCCCTCCCACATCTCTCACCCACCCAACCCCGCTCCCAGGGCAGGGACAGAACCCAGGAGTCCTGGCTCCCAGCCTCTCCCACATCTCTCACCCACCCAACCCCGCTCCCAGGGCAGGGACAGAACCCAGGAGTCCTGGCTCCCAGCCCCTCCCACATCTCTCACCCACCCAACCCCGCTCCCAGGGCAGGGACAGAACCCAGGAGTCCTGGCTCCCAGCCTCTCCCACATCTCTCACCCACCCAACCCCGCTCCCAGGGCAGGGACAGAACCCAGGAGTCCTGGCTCCCAGCCCCTCCCACATCTCTCACCCACCCAACCCCGCTCCCAGGGCAGGGACAGAACCCAGGAGTCCTGGCTCCCAGCACCGCGGGGCGCTGGCGGCTCTAGCTCTCTGCCCTGCGGGGCGGAGCCGTGACCGCATCATCGGTCAAGAAATGGCAGCGAGCGAAGAGCCACAACATGATTCGTCCCCTGGCTGAGCCCCGGCCCAGCCGATCACCGTCCTGCCCTCGAGGTCCGCTGCCCAATCACCATCAGCCTAACGGGAAGGGGGCGGGGCTGTGCCAATCACAAAACTGCCGGGATTGTTTCCTGGCTCGGAGGGGGATCAGGTACTGGGGGCGGGGCTTGCTGCAGGGGTTGGGGGCTGTGGAGATGGGTGTGGTCAGAGGCAGCAGGGATAGGCAGGGGCTGCAGGGGGTGGGGGTTAGGGGCTCAGAGGCAGTGGGGATGGGCAGGGGCTGCAGGGAGGTGGGGGTTAGGGGCTCAGAGGCAGTGGGGATGGGCAGGAGCTGCAGGGGGTGGGGGTTAGGGGCTCAGAGGCAGCAGGGATAGGCAGGAGCTGCAGGGGTTGGGGGTTAGGGGCTCAGAGGCAGTGGGGATGGGCAGGGGCTGCAGGGAGATGGGGGTTAGGGGCTCAGAGGCTGTGGGGATGGGCAGGGGCTGCAGGGAGATGGGGGTTAGGGGCTCAGAGGCTGTGGGGATGGGCAGGGGCTGCAGGGAGATGGGGGTTAGGGGCTCAGGCTGTGGGGATGGGCAGGGGCTGCAGGGAGATGGGGGTTAGGGGCTCAGGCTGTGGGGATGCAGGGGGAAGGATTGGAGGCTGTGGAGATGGGTGGGGGTCAGTGGCTGGGTGGATGGAGAGCTGGGGATGGGGCGAGGACTCTGGGTCCCCCCAGCACAGACTGACCCACCCCCTCCTCCAGCATGAACCCCTATGTGGGTTTGGTGAGCAGCCTGCGCGCTGCCTGGCTCACGGGGAAGACGCGCGCCGCTGAGCACCGGGTCTCCCAGCTGGAGGCGCTGCGCCGCTTCCTGGATGAGAAGAAACAGCCCATCCTGGACGCCATGGCCTCGGACATGCGCAAGGTGAGCCGGATGGGGCTGAGCCCAGCGCAGGGCAATGGGGGGGCAGGTCTCCCTGTAGGGCAGGGTTGGGGGGCATGGGGGTCTCCCTGGGGATCCCCCACAGCGCAGGGGGCGCACTGGGGTCTTGTCTGCCCAGGTTCCTGGCCCACCCTCCTCCCCGCAAGAGTGGAGGACTGTGGGTCATGCGCTAAGCGAGGTGACGGCACGGCGGCGTGTAGTCCCCTCTCTCCTCCCATGGGGGCGGGTCTGTGTCTGTGCAGGTGGGGGTGTTTTGTTAGGGCCTAGTTAAATGTCCTTACTACCCTGGGTTCTGTCAGCGAAGGCCCATGGGAGCAGCACCTGCCCTTGGACGGGGAAGGCTGGGACAGTTCCTGGGACAGTTTGTTCCCTGGGCTGTGATCAGCCCCTGAGGAGACTCTGTCTCCTGCACAGACCAGCTTTGCCTGGTGGCAGAGAGTCCCCCTGGCCCAAGGAGTGGAGCTGTCAACCCCGGTCCCCATCCCAAGGGTTTAGGCTCTGTTAGATGCGCCGGGCCCAGGCAATGGAGCGCTGACATGCGCTGGATCCAGCCCTGGTCTCTCTAGTCCATGGGGCACCAGTGCCGGGCGAGAGGACTGGGTGAGGGGCTCCTGGCAGCCGGTGGTGCTGAGGAGACGCACTGTGGTGACCTACTGGCGTCTCCTGTTGGTGGGACGGCTCCGTGCCCAGACCTGTCATGTTGCTGGGGGCCAGCTGGGAGGTGACAAAAGCGAGGAGATCCAAGGCCAGGGATCGCCCGCCGAGATGGGTTGGCATCTCTCAGCTGCCCGGAGCTGGCAGAAGGCCTCATGCACCCCGACGGCTGCGTGAGTCTGGTGTTGGTGAGGAGTCCAGATGCCTCTGGCCCGGGGACCGCACTGACCTATGGGGGGACCCTTTGCCAGGGGAGATGACACTGCATCTGCCCCCACCCCAGTGAGCTTCCCCCTGCTGGTCCCATCCTGGCCCCACGCCGCCCTCGGGGTCTGTAGTGGTGGATGGGCAGGGCTGTGTGCCCCAGGCCATGGTGGTGTCATGGTCTATGCCCCAGTCTTTAAACAGTTGCTCGGAGGAGCCCTTCAGTGCGCCAGGCCCCCCAGAGGTCCCACTCCTCCTTCAGGGCCGGCCACGTGGCCTCACTGCCTCCGAGAGGGAGCCTGTGGGCTCCAGCCCTCCTGCTTCACCCTGAGAGTTCTGCCCAGCGCCTCCCACTGAGCCAGACTCCTGCTTGGAGCCTTTTACCCCTCGGGGATCAATGCCCGTCTGTCAGGATCTGCGGCGACTCCAGGCCGCCCTTTCCAAACCAGGTAACCTGTGTCACCTAGAATCCAGGGTCGACAAGGCAGCAAAGCATTAGTGGGGGGGCAGAGGGAGGGACAGAGGGCCAGCCCCTAACCCTGTAGGCCCTGTGCCATGCTCTGATCCTCTGAGCTCCAGCTCCACTCGCTCTCCCCTCATCTGTGCTTCTGTTTCCCAGCAGCAGTTGCAAGCCCAGGCTGTTAACACTGTCCTCTCTGCTGCTGCCCTCAGGAGCCCAGCCTGCATCGGCCTCCCTGCCACTCAGAGTTAAGGGCCCACTGGCTGGGCATCCATTATCTCCTCCGGGGCCTCTGTTCCCAGGGGCAGGCTCCGTTCAGTTCACCGGAGCAATTCTGCTCTCCAGCCAGCCGGCTATGGGATTCAGGCACCTCTAGTGCCTGGCAGTAGGGTGCACGGAGGCACGCAGCATCCAGATCAAAGTAGTACCAGAATGGGCATGGCCGGGGATGAAGCTAATGCTGCTCTGTGCCTCCAGCCCCCCTTCGAGGTGGAGCTCTCTGAGATTATCATGGTCAAGAACGAGGTCAACTACGCGCTCAACAACCTGTCCAACTGGATGAAGGACGAGGGTGTGGACAAGAACCTGGTAAGGGGGAGATGCATCCTCGGGGCTGAGCTCCCCCCGAGTGAAATGTGGGGAGAAACACCCCCCCAGGCCTATGCCTGTGACAGCCGGAAACAAGCACCCAAGGCTGAGCCGGGACCTGCCCCCATGGCCAAGCCAGGGCTCCTGTCCTCCCGGTCCAGTTCACTTCCCCACCCCTCAGGACCTGGGACCCGCTCTCTGGAGCTCCTGACACCCAGGCCTCCCCTGCAGGTGACTCAGCTGGACACGGCCTTCATCCGGAAGGAGCCCTATGGAGTGGTGCTGATCATTGGGCCCTGGAACTACCCCTTGCAGCTCATCCTGGTGCCCCTGGTCGGGGCCATCGCGGCCGGTGAGTCAGGGAGTAGGGACACTTTCCACCACAGCATGGTCCCTACCCCCCAGCCTGGAACCTGCTCCAGGCAGAGCTCCCACCCCCAGCATGGTCCCTACTGTGATGGGTTCTCCCCCGGGTGCCACCTGGAACTGGGGTATCACTGAGCCGCCTGTGACCCACCTGCTTGGGCTCCCTCTCACAACTGTGCTGCTGTGACAAACCACAAAGCCCTCCAGCCTTCACTTTCACCAGCATTCACACAGGTAGGGACACACCCAGCTGCAATGACACGTTGGTTCTTTAGAATCATAGAATATCAAGGTTGGAAGGGACCTCAGGAGGTCATCTAGTCCAACCCCCTGCTCAAAGCAGGACCAATTCCTAAATGGCCCCTCAAGGATTGAAGCCACAGCCCTGGGTTTAGCAGGCCAATGCTTAAACCACTGAGCTATCCTTCCCCCTCTAACCATTAGCTTCCTAGCCTGGGACTGCAGAGCAGTACCATCCTGCCCTGGTCAAATCTGGCCAGTATATGGGTTTCATACCCGCTCCGCCTCTCAATTAATGTGAAGAGAGCAATTTCTCTTCATTCTCTTCATCTCTTCATCAAAAATGCGCAGTTGTGGTAACCAAGCAGAGATTTTCCCCAAGCACTCCAGTCAAAGTTCATGGGTTTAAATTAAAACAAAAACAAGTTTATTAACTACCAAAGATAGATTTTAAGTGATTATAAGTGATGGCAAATAGATCAAAGCCGATCACTTAGCAAATAAACAAAACGCAAACTAAACTTAATATACTAAATAGATTGGATATGAATGAGCAGATTCTCACCCTGAGAAATGATACCATCAGGCTGCAGATTCTTAAGGCACAAGCTGCACTTGCTTTACAGCTTGGAATCCCCAGGTCCTTCACACACAGGCTAGAAATCCCCTTAGCCTGGGTCCAGCACTTTCCCCAGTTCAGTCTTTGTTCCTCAGGTGTTTCCAGGAGTCTTCTTGTGTGAGGAGTGAAGAACCCCAGATGATGTTACTCTCCTGCCTTATATAGCTTTAGCGTATGACAGGAAGCCTTTGTTCCTGCAGCTTGGTTCTCAGACCAGTTTGTGGAAAAATACTGACATCCCAAGATGGAATAGCGTGGTCACATGTCCTTGTAGAGTCACAGCATCCATCAGGGGCGGCTCCAGGCCCCAGCATGCCAAGCGCGTGCTTGGGGCGGCATGCTGCGGGGGGCGCTCTGCCGGTCGCCGGGAGGGCGGCAGGCGGCTCCAGTGGACCTCCGGCATGCATGCGGAGGGTCTGCTGATCCCGCGGCTCCGGTGGAGCATCCGCAGGCACGTCTGCAGGAGGTCCACTGGAGCCACGGGACCGGCGACCGGCACAGTGCCCCCCGCGGCGTGCCGCCGTGATTGGGGCGGCGAAATGGGTAGAGCCGCCCCTGGCAGCCATTACTCTCGGACTGTCTGTAGTGTGCTCAGGAAGGCTCCCCAGGTGGGGGATAAGCTTCTCCTAAGGCCTATTGTTTTTCCTAGTGGCCCTTTGCCCTGAATAGGCCCTTCACAACCATCTATCTAGGCTAAAAGCATCTTGTCCGGTGGGCATTATCCAGGTGTAACAACATTTGAAGTATAGATACAGAGTCAGTATTTATAACTTCATATACATGCATACAAATAGGATAATCATATTCAGCAAATCATAAGCTTCCCAATGGCCCCTTACATGACCCATCTTACATAAAATGCATCATAATTATGCCATAATCATATCATAATAATATCACGGTGAGAATATGGGGTGTAGTGTCACACCCACATCCTCTGGGCCAGGGCTCCTGACCCACAACTTTCCCCAGCCCCAAATGAGGCTCCTGGTGTGTTCCCCAGGGACACCTCCCTGCAGTGCTCCCCGGTGGTGGGTTGGGGTGCTGCGGCGAGGCCCTGGGGAGGGGAGGTGTCTGTGCTGCGCAGTAACATCCCGCCTGCCCCCCCAGGGAACTGTGTGATCATCAAACCCTCCGAGATCAGCAGCAGCACTGAGAAGCTCCTGGCTGAGACGCTGCCCAGCTACCTGGACAAGGTAAGGAGCTGCCCCCCCCCCCGGGCACCACGCCCATCTCCTGTTCCCAAAGCGCTGAGCCACTCCTGCAGGCCTAGCACCATGCCCAGCCCCCTACCCCATGCCAAGCTGGCCCCCATGCCCCAGCCCCCAACACCCAGCTTTCCTCTGTGCCTCCACAATACCTCGAACAATGCATCCCCACACCCACTGAGCTGCTCCCCAGTGCCCCCTTCCCCCCAACACCCGTCAGTGCCGGAAGCCAGCGTGACGGGGACAGGGCCACAGGGAGCAGAGAGGGGAACAGTACAGCAATGGGCAGGGGTGAGGCAGAGTAAAGGGGGAAGGATGAGGATCACCCCACACACCCTCCCCTCTCCGATTGCAGGACTGCTTTGCTGTGGTGACCGGGGGCCCTGCGGAGATGACCCAGCTGCTGGAAAACAAGTTTGACTACATCTTCTTCACAGGTATGTCCCAAGTGACCCAGCCCCCGCCCCTCTCCATGGTCACCTCCCCTTCCACTCCAAAGGGCACCGTCCAGCCCCCCTACCCACGTCCTCTGCCTTCCCCCTCCCAGGGGCTGCCCCCAGAGCCCATTGCCACAGTGCACACTCAGGGCCCAGCCAGTGGCTCTGGGCCCCTCGGCGTTGTCCTGACTGGGCCAGGAGGGGGCCCTCTGGGGCTGGGATCCCAGCTGAGTGACTCTCTGAGCCCTGAGGCCCCTGAAGGTGGGGGCTGGGAGTGACTGGAGCCCCCAGCCAGATGCAGGGTCCTTCCCCTTGACGGGGTAGCTGGGGCTGCCTGCATCCCAAGGCCCCTGGCGCCCCAGGCCGATGGAAGAGTGGCGGGTCTCTGCCCTGACGCGTCTCTCCCACCCCCGCAGGCAGCCCCCAAGTGGGCAAGATCGTGATGGCAGCTGCGGCCAAGCACCTGACGCCGCTGACGCTGGAGCTGGGGGGCAAGAACCCCTGCTACGTGGCCGACGAGAGCGACCTGCAGAACGTGGCCAGCCGGCTGGTCTGGGGGCGCTGCCTCAACGCGGGGCAGACCTGCGTCGCGCCTGACTACGTGCTGTGCAGCGCGGAGACGCAGGAGAAGCTGCTGCCCGCCCTGCGCCACGCCATCACCCAGTTCTTCGGTCCCGAGCCCCGGGAGTCGCCTGACTTCGCCCGCATCATCAGTGACAAGCAGTTCCAGCGCATCCGGGCCCTGCTGGGCAGCGGGCGCGTGGCCATCGGGGGGCAGACGGATGAGAGGGAGCGCTACATCGGTGAGGGCTCCGGGGGACCCATCCATGCCGGGGCTCGGGGCTCCGGGGGACCCATCCATGCCGGGGCTCCGGGGGACCCATCCATGCCAGGGCGTGGGGGCTCCGGGGGACCCATTCACATCAGGGAGCAGGGGTCTTGGGTTGAGGATCCAGGGATCCAGGCAGGGTACGGGGAGCCCTGATGGTGGAGAAATGAGCACTGGGAGCTCTGGTGGCAGGGCAGGTCCTGTGGGGAGCTCCGGTGCCAGGGCAGGGCTGGATGGGGGCAGACCCATGGTGGATGAGGGCTGCCATGTGCCCCTGTGCAGTGAGTGATGCCCCCCCCACAGCCCCCACGGTGCTGGCGGACGTGCAGCCGTCAGACCCTGCCATGCAGGAGGAGATCTTCGGGCCCGTCCTGCCCATCGTCACCGTGCCCAACGTGGACGAAGCCATCGCCTTCATCAACCGCCAGGAGCGGCCGCTGGCCATGTACGTCTTCGCCTCCGACAGCAAGGTGCGGGGCAGGGATCTAGGGCGAGTTCTGGCTGAGGACTCATGCCCGAGCCCAGGGCAGGCTCCGTGCCGGAACCGGCCTTTCACCCGTTCACTGCTGGGGCAGTGTGACCCCCTCCCCGGATCCTGGGGCCAGTCTCCACAGGAGAACGGCTCTGCTTGGCTCCCCACACGCTGCCCGGGTCTGGTCACCCCTCCCGGAGGGAAGCAGCTGTGTGGGAGGGGCTCCGGGTCAGCTGATGTGGCAGCACTGGGGTAGCTGCGGGTGGGTATCAGGCACAAATTGGGGCTCCCTCACCCCCTGTCATTGAGTCCCCAGGCGATGCTCTGGAACTGCTCCCCACGAAGCCAGTGAGGACGTTGGGGAGCCTCCTCTCCCTTGGAGCAGACTGTCTTCAGGGTGAGAAGTTCACACGGCTTCACCTCCTGGGTCTCTCCTTGGAGTATTCAGCATATGCTCCTCCGTGCGCTTCCCACAGCGAGTCCGCCTAGGCGGGGTCCTGGGGAAGCCACAGGGTCCTGCTCCCTCACTTCGCTTCGCAGTCAGACGCGACTCTCAGCCAGCCAGTAAAGCAGAGGTTTATTAGATGACAGGAACACGCTCTAAAACAGAGCTTTTAGGTACAGAGAACCGGACCCCTCAGCCGGGTCCATTCTGGGGCCCAGTGAGGCAGACCCCCACGTCTGCACTCACTCCTCGTCCCCAGCCAGCTCCAGACTGAAACCCCCTCCTTTCTGGCCTTTGTCTCTTTCCTGGGCCAGGAGGTCACCTGATCTCTTTGTTCTCCCACACCTTTAGCATTCCCCTTGCAGGGGGGAAGGGCCCGGGCCATTAGTTGCCAGGAGACAGAGTGTCGGACAGAAACTGAGGCACCCACACAGTATTCAGAGGAAACATTAAGAACCGTCCCACTTCGTCACCCCCCCCCCATCTCTGCTTCCCCCAAGCTGGTGCGTCGGGTGCTGGAGAGGACGAGCAGCGGCGGATTTGGTGCCAACGACACCATAATGCAGATGACGCTAATCTCTCTGCCCTTCGGTGGGATTGGTACGTCTGGGCCCCAGCTAAGCCCTGTTCCCTGCCCCCAGCCTGGGGCTGAGCCCCTGAGGGGGAGCATGGCTGGGCCCCGTGACTGAGCCATGTGCTATGGGCAGGGCCCAGTGGGCTGGGATCGTACCATGGGGGTGGCTGGGCCCTGTGACTGAACCGCGCTGTGTGGGGAGGGCCCAGTGGGCTGGGATCATGCCGTGGGGGTGTGTGGCTGGGCCCCGTGACTGAACCGCGCTGTGTGGGCAGGGCCCAGTGGGCTGGGATCGTACGGGGTGGGGTGGGGGCATGGCTGGGCCCTGTGACTGAACCGCGCTGTGTGGGCAGGGCCCAGTGGGCTGGGATCGTACGGGGTGGGGTGGGGGCGTGGCTTGGCCCTGTGACTGAACCGCGCTGTGTGGGCAGGGCCCAGTGGGCTGGGATCGTACTGGAGGGGGGGGTGGGGGTGTGGCTGGGCCCCGTGACTGAACCGCGCTGTGTGGGCAGGGCCCAGTGGGCTGGGATCGTACCGTGGGGTTGGGCATGGCCCTGAGCCTGTATCCGAGCTCTGCTCTGTTTCTAGGGAACAGCGGGCTGGGCTTGTACCACGGCAAGTTCAGCTTCGACACTTTCTCTCACCACCGCGCCTGCCTCCTGCGCAGCATGGGCCTGGAGACCATAAACGCCCTGCGCTACCCCCCCTACAGCGAGCGCAAAAAGGGGCTGGTGCTCTCCACCTTCGGGATCAAGCGCAAGGGCACCTGCACCCTGCTGTGACGGGAGGGTCGGCCCAGACCTGCCACCCAGCACCACACAACCCAGGTGTTGCCTGACTGCCATGGAGGGGAGGAGCAGCTGGCTTGAGCCCCCCCAGCTGACCTAGGAAATCTGACACCCCCCAACCCCCCTTCCACAGATTAAAGACACTCTCCAGCCTTCCTCTTTCCCCCACTGATGATGGAAGAAAATGATCTGGAATATTTAAGATTCAGTGTCCTAACACAGCGTTTCTCAAACGGGCGTCCACCGGCTCCACTGATCAACTCCTCCCTCAACTCCTCTCCCTCCCAGTGCCTCCTGCAGGCCGGGGAACAGCTGTTCAGTGGGGTGCAGGAGATGCTGGGCGGGAGGGGAGAGGAGAGGGGATGGGGTGCACTTGGGGAAGGGGGTGGAAGGAGGCAGGGAAGATGAGGGGCAGGGGCGGGAAGAGGTGGGGTGGGGCCTTGGGGGAAGGGGTGGAGCCTAGAGTTGAGCAGGGGACTTGGGGTTCTGCAAAAAAAAAGTAAATCTAAATGAGAGTCCTCAGGTTGCTAATGTTTGAGACCTGCTGTCCTAACAGATAAAGCACAAGGTATTAGTTGGTGTCTGCTACAGCCACCGAATCGCACTAGGGCTGGCCCCCTGCCCCGCCTCTTTTGGCTGAGGCCACAGCCCCGCTTGCTGGTCTCAGCCCCACTGTGGCCCTACCCGGGATGGGGAGGAGCCCGAGAACTCCGCCCCTCCCCCGGCTACACAAGGTCTGAGGAGGCTTAGCCTCTATTACGCACTGTGCATGCACTAGGGAATAGGATGACCAGAGCCTTATACATCGTAATGTGTAGGGAAAACACTGCGTGATCATGGGGGACTTTAATTTGAGAGCCATGTGCTGGAGGTGTCATGCTGGCAGCACTGAAACACCCTTGGAATTTTGAAACGTGTTAGATGCCAAGTTCCTCCCTCAAAAAGTGTTGCTGCCAATGTGGGGGAAATTCTTTATTAGCTCTGGTCCTGACCGATAAAGAGGAACTGGTAACAGAACTGAAAATGAATGGGGTTAGGTATAAGGGCTTAGGTATAGGTCTGGACCCGTAATATATAATACATGCTGCTTTAAAAGCGTCTCTCAGGCTGGATTGGGTAAGACTCATTTCTATTCAAGAGCTGGTAACAGTCGGGGATCTCTCACAGACACCTGCCTCTTATCCTGGAAGGACACACTGATGTACGTTTATCCTCTGGTGCTGCTACTTTCCAAAGTGCTGCTCAAAAATCAAGAAGGATTGTGCTTGCGTGATCGTTGTAGCACTGGCTTGGCCTCGTCAGCATGTTTCTCTACTCTGCTGACCCTGTCCGCCAGACCTCCCTTGACACTACCTCCAGAACTAGACCTGATCTCACAAGAGCAGGGTTGCCTGCTGCCCCAACCTGGCGGCTCTTCATCACGCGCTATGGACACTCCATGGTTGACTCCACAGGAAGCCGACTGTTCAGAGAACATGCAAAACATTCTCCTAAATAGCAGAAAGCCTTGTGCCTAGATACATTTACCTGTTAACGTGGAAGCGGTTCTCCTCATGGTCTCAGAATAAAGATGTGTTCTGGACTGTTTGTTCCGCCTGAAACAACAAGGCCTGGCTGTTAGTTCTGTCAGAGCTCACTAGCAGCTATCTCTGCTTTCCAGCCTCAAAGTGCAGCTCGCTCAGGATTTTCCAATTGCATGTAAATTAGGTACTTAACGGGTCTGGATAGACTCTCTCCGCAGGTGGCAGATTTAATCCTTAGAATTTCAATCTACTGTTATCAGGGTCGAGGGGTCCACCCTTTGAACGAATGGCTGCCTGCTCTTTACTTCATCTTTCCACAAAAGGGGTGTTTGGGGTAGGAATTACCTCTGTGAGAAGAGTGGGGGTGTATGAGCCTTGGTAGCTGACCCTCCTTACCGTACCATTTAGGCTGAGAGGAGAGTCCTAACTAAGGGTGGAACAGGAGCGGCACCTATAAAACCAGGGGGCTGGTGGCAGAAAGAGGCTGCAGGGAGGAGAGCTGCAGTCGCTGTCCCTGGGGTAAGGGAGAGAAAGGGGCATTGGCCCCAAGAGGGTGGGTCTGTCTAGTAGACCAGGAGGACATAGGGGTTTAGCTAGGATGGACAATGCAAGCCTGGGATAGGCAAGGTCGGGAGTAGTCTAGGGGTGAGGCAGGAAGGTTTGGGGTAGTTGCTGGAGATAGGACCCCTGGACCGGAACCCAGAGTAGAGGGTGGGCCTGGGTTCCCCTACAGCCCCTGAAGGAGTGGCATGATCTGGGCAGTGATCGTGAAGACCGTCTGGGAAGGTTCATCCCAGTCACTGAGGGGGTGTGGCTCAGCCAGGAGTGTGCCTGGGATGCTGTGGAGGACTTTGTAGAACCTCGGAAGGGGAGGACCAGTGTGTACTTGGCTGGAGGGCTAAGCCCTGAAGATGAGGCCAAGGAACAGCAAGAGGAGGGTGTCCGGCTGAAAGAGCTAAGCCCCAGAGCAGCCAGCAGGGGGTGCCCCTAGCGGTGACTGGCAAACCCCATGATAGCAGCAGAACTGGACACAGGATTCCAGCAGCAGTCACGCCAGTGCCAAGTATACAGGTAAAATCATCTCTCCTACTCCAGATTCCCGTTTATGCATCCCAGAATCCCATTGGCCCTTTTGGCTGCAGCCTTACACTGGGAGCTCATGTTCAGCTGATTATTCATCACAACCCCCAAGTCTTTCACAGAGTCACTGCTTCCCAGGATAGAGTCCCCCATCCTGCAGGTGTGGCCAATATTCCTTGTTCCTAGATGTAAACATTTATGTTTAGCCATATTCAAATGAATCTGGTTTGCTTGAACCCTGTATCAGTGACCCGTAATCTTCATTATTTACCACTTCCCTAATCTTTGCATCATCTGCAAACTATCAGCAATGATTTTGTTTTCTTCCAAGTTGATAAAAATGTTAAATAGCATAGGGCCAAAAACTGAACCCTGGGTGACCCCCCACTAGAAACACTCGTTCAATGATGTTTTGCCATTTATATTAATACATTTTGAGATATGGCACTTAGCCAGTTTTTAATCCATTTAGCGTGTGAGACGTTAATTTTGTATTATGTTAGCTTTTAATCAAAATGTGATACCAAGTGAAATGCCTTACAGAAGTCTATTACATCAATACTATCACCTTTATCAGCGAAACTTGTAATCTCATAAAAAAGATATTAGGTTGGTTTGACAGGATCTATTTTGCATAACTCCGTGTTGACGGGCAGTTATTACATTGCCCTCTTTTTATTCAATATTAATTTGTTCCTGTATCAGCTGCTTCATTATCTTGTCCAGGATTGATGTCAGACTGACAGGCCTATAATTACCCAGGTTATCCAGTTTAATTATTGGCACAACATTCACTTTCTTCCGGGGCATCCCCAATTTTCTGAGATGTATTCAACATCCTTAATGGACCAGCAGTTCCTCAGTCAGCTCTTTTAATGCTCTTGGGTGGAAGTTATCCAGGCCTGCTGATTTAAAAATGTCTAATTTTGGTAGTTGCTGTTTAAAATCCTGCTGAGATACTAGTGGAATGGAAAGAGTCATCATATTTCACAACTACATCATACAGCTTTTTCCCAAATACTTACAGAAATATTTACAGAACACTTTTGTTATTTCTGGCATTATTATTGACCATTCTATTTCCATCTAGTAATGGACTGATACCATGTTATGATTCTTTTTGTTTCTAGTATATTTTTAAACGTATTGTCCTTAACTCTGCGGGCAATAGATTTTTCCTTGGGTCCTCTTGCTTCCCTTATCAACTTTCTACTATTCCTAGCTTCTGATTTCTATCCATTACTATCAACCTGCCTTGTCTTCCATTTCTTATATATATTCTATTACTAACTTCACTTTCCTCTAAGTTAGGTTGGTTTTTTAGCCAGTGGGGTCTTTCTTCTTGACTGACTTCTTTGGGTATCTAGTGAAATGTTTTTAAACAATTCCTAAATCTCATTCCAAATGGTTTTTAATTGGGAGACAAGGACTGGGGTGTGGTTGTGGCTAGGCAAGGCAGGATGAGTGAGGCAGTGGGGGTTGTCTGGCTGGGTGGAGCGGGATGGGTGAGGTGATGGGGGCTGTTTTTAGCTGGGCAGGGGGGATGGGTGAGGCACTTTGTGTCCTCATCTATGGAGCACAGTCATGGCCCCACTGGGCACTACCATTGCACATGGGAGCACGTGCCCATCTAAAGTGGAATACCCTGGCCCAGCGGCTGTAGGAACAGTTCCTGGTGGGTCAGTCCCAGTTCTTCTCGCTGGGCCAATTCCACAAGTGAGATGAAAAGGAAACTGGAACAACACAAACTCCTTCATGTGCAATAAAAAGGGAAGAGGTTTCCTAGACCGTCTTTGGACCTGGGCCCCTGAGCCCCAGCTAGGAGCACAAAGGCTGCGTGGGGCAGCCACAGTGGAGGGACCCACCCTTGCCCCATGGGATTCGCTATTTGCCAGGGCCCAGGGACGTGGGTTTTGTTTTGTCCCCGAGGGAGGAGCGTGTGGCCGAGGGGCTAAGTCTGCGCATATGCAGACAGTAATGTGGCACGGTCAGTCTGCACGGCAGGGCTCAGCCACCCAGTCTGTGCCTCTGGGGGCTACTCCCAGCTCTGCCATGGGGAGCCTTGGTTTGCGGCTGGCCCTGCTAAGGAATTCCACACCCCCACTGCCCAGAGAGCCCACAACCAGCTCTCAGGGGCTTCCCCCTCGAGCGCCCGGCCCCAGAGGCACTGAGCTGTGGCCATGGGGAAGAACAGAGGGACGGGGCCCTTGGAGCTGGCTTGGGCCACTTGCAGTGAAGGACTTGAAAATTAACTCACACCTTGAATTTAGCCCACTGGGGCCACCCACAGCCCCCTCTTATCCCAGCCCTGGGCTCCCCCCACAGCTCTTCCAGTGCCCCTCAATCCTTACCCTCAGCCCCCCTGCTGTCCCAGCCCTGGGCTCCTCCCACCCCCAGCTGTGCCAGTGCCCCTCAATGCTGACCCACAGACCCCTGCCATCCCAGCCCTGCCCCCCTCGCTAGTGCCCCTCAATCCCAACCCGCAGGGCTCCCCCCGGCTGTTGCTCCTTGTCTTTCATTCTCCCACAAGCTGCTCCTTGGCAGCAGGGAGAAGATGGGGGTGGGGGGCAGACCCTGGCCATTCTGGCTGCTGTGCCTAGTCCCCTCTCTGGGGGCCTCACCCCAGCCCCGCCCATGCTGCCGGCTGAGCCAGAGCCAGGGAGGGCGAAGGACCTGCAGGACCAGGCCAGGCAGGCGAGTTCAACACCGAATCTTTACTAAACCAAAATCTACGCAGGGCAAAGCACGGAGCAGGGGGCCCAGGCAGCGAGGGGTGGACAGCAGAGAGTATGATGGGAGCATGAGGCTAAGCCAGCACAGGGGGCATGTCTGAGGCAGGAGTGAGTCCCTGAGAGCAGGCTGGGTCGCAGGCTGCCCTTACTGCCCCTTCAGCCCGCATCCCGCTCGGAGCAGGGTCCTTCGGCTCCAGGACACCTGTCCCCAGCATGCAATGGGAGGATGGCACTGCCCTTCCCGGGCAACACAGCAGCAGCCTGACAGGGGCACCAGTGTGGGAGGGCACCACTGGGATTACATGGCCCACATGTCTCCTTGGGGGGGCAGACACCTGGCCTGGGGGCATCATTCCTGGGCAGCCCCCTTGGCATTTCCCCCCTCCCAGCATCTGTCTCTGTGGGGGATGTGGGGTGGGGGAAGCTCTCTCCCCATCACCCAAGAAGCAAGAGGCTGGGCTAGGACAGGCAGGAGTTCCCAGAGCTGGGATGGAGGAAGCTGTGCCCGTCTCCTAGGAAGATGAAGGAGTTGGACGAAGAGTATTTAACCCCTTTGGAGGGGGCCTCCTAAGGTTGGCCAGGCCTTCTCCCCCATGGCCGGCAGGCAGCCAGTGGGTTGTACGGTGCTGGGTGGCAGGTCTGGGCCGACCCTCCCGTCACAGCAGGGTGCAGGTGCCCTTGCGCTTGATCCCGAAGGTGGAGAGCACCAGCCCCTTTTTGCGCTCGCCGTAGGGGGGGTAGCGCAGGGCGTTTACGGTCTCCAGGCCCATGCTGCGCAGGAGGCAGGCCCGGTGGTGAGAGAAGGTGTCGAAGCTGAACTTGCTGTGGTACGAGCCCAGCCCGCTGTTCCCTAGAAACAGAGCAGAGCTCAGACATGGGCTCAGGGCAGGGCCCAGCCGCGCCCACCCCCACAGTATGATCCCAGCCCACTGGGCCCTGCCCACACAGCGCGGTTCAGTCACGGGGCCCAGCCACACCCCCGTCCCCCCCCATACGATCCCAGCCCACTGGGCCCTGCCCACACAGCGTGGCTCAAGCTCAGGCATGGGGCCCAGTCATGCATCCTCCCACGGTGGATCCCAGCCCACGGGGATCTGCCCACATAGTGAAACTCAGCCATGGGATAGCTACAGGCCCTAATGACACTGGAGGAGACGCAGCCGAGCAGCAGGTCCCTGGGCTGCTCCGTGCGGTCCCAGTGTCCCCAGCCAAGGCCCAGTGTGTGCACTATGCCCTGGGCAGAAATGCTGGGCCCTGCCCCCAGCCCATGTCTCTGCAGGCAGCGGGGTCAGCGGTGGGAGTCCACACGCTCTTCTAGGACTAGGCCGCTGCACAGCTCCGGGCTGCAATGGTTGGAGCTGGTTAAAGCCAGGCCCCGACGTTCCAGGAACCCCGTGGCAGACAGGCCCCTTCCCGGGCTGTGCATCTGGTGGGCCCCGGGGGCTCAGTCCCCGCCTGGGGGGCAGGGAACGGGGTTAGCTGGGGCCCAGACGTACCAATCCCACCGAAGGGCAGTGAGATTAGCGTCATCTGCATTATGGTGTCGTTGGCACCAAAACCGCCGCTGCTCGTCCGCTCCAGCACCCGGTGCACCAGCTGGTAGGAAGAAGAAATGGGGAGTGAGGGAGCCCCATTCCCACCTGGTACCTACCCGCAGCTCCCCCCAGTGCCACCCCATCAGCTGGCCCGGAGCCCCTCCCACACAGCTGCTTCCCTCCGGGAGGGGCAACCAGGCTTGGGCGGGGTGTGGGACACTGGAGCAGTCTCTCCAATTCCTATCCAGCCCAGCCATGTTCTCCAGCCCGTCCTCTCCTGCCCCCTTGCCCTCACGGTTACGTCACTGCCCAGGCAGGTGCGGGAGTTCAGCCCTCGCCTTGTAACAGCCACGCTCCTCCCCACTTCTCCCACCAGGGTGGTGCATGTTCACCCTGGACAGTCAGACCAACATAGAATTGAGAGGGCTGCAGGCACCAGGGCAGCTTCTGCTACCCACCAGCCAGTGCCATGCACTGTGTGCATGATGCACACAGGGTGACTCTGTGGCTGGGGCCCTGTGCTGATCCCTGAAGGGCCCCAGTTCTGTCCTCATGGCTGACAGAGACCTGGGCTGGTTTCATGTCGGTCATACAGTCTCACAGTGCCACCCCGTCTGGACGCTCTCACTCCGCTTCACAGGGGTTCAGCTTTGGCCTCCTCCCAATCTACTGGAGTGAAGCCCAGCACATCTGCTCCTGAACCCACCCAAGAGTGTCCACACGGGGGGCAGCTGCCTTGGGGTGCCAAGCAGAGCCATTCCCCTGTGGAGACTGGCCCCAGGGTGGGGGGGTCGCACTGCCCCAGCAGTGAACGGGTGAAAGGCCGGTTCCGGCACAGAGCCTGCCCTGGGCCCGGGCATGAGTCCTCAGCCAGAACTCGCCCTAGATCCCTGCCCCGCACCTTGCTGTCGGAGGCGAAGACGTACATGGCCAGCGGCCGCTCCCGGCGGTTGATGAAGGCGATGGCTTCGTCCACGTTGGGCACGGTGACGATGGGCAGGACGGGCCCGAAGATCTCCTCCTGCATGGCAGGGTCTGACGGCTGCACGTCCGCCAGCACTGTGGGGGCTGTGGGGGGGCATCACTCACTGCACAGGGGCACATGGCAGCCCTCATGCACCATGGGTCTGCCCCCATCCAGCCCTGCCCTGGCACCGGAGCTCCCCACAGGCCCTGCCCTGCCACCAGAGCTCCCAGTGCTCATTTTTCCACCATCAGGGCTCCCCGTGCCCTGCCTGGATCCCTGGATCCTCAGCCCAAGGCCCCTGCTCCCTGATGTGAATGGGTCCCCTGAGCCCCCGCACCCTGGCATGGATGGGTCCCCCTGAGCCCCCACGCCCTGGCATGGATGGGTTCACCGGAGCCCCGAGCCCCGGCATGGATGAGTCCCCCGGAGCCCCGAGCCCCGGCATGGATGGGTCCCCCGGAGCCCTCACCGATGTAGCGCTCCCTCTCGTCCGTCTGCCCCCCGATGGCCACGCGCCCGCTGCCCAGCAGGGCCTGGATGCGCTGGAACTGCTTGTCACTGATGATGCGGGCGAAGTCGGGCGACTCCCGGGGCTCGGGGCCGAAGAACTGGGTGATGGCGTGGCGCAGGGCGGGCAGCAGCTTCTCCTGCGTCTCCGCGCTGCACAGCACGTAGTCGGGCGCGACGCAGGTCTGCCCCGCGTTGAGGCAGCGCCCCCAGACCAGCCGGTTGGCCACGTTCTGCAGGTCGCTCTCGTCGGCCACGTAGCAGGGGTTCTTGCCCCCCAGCTCCAGCGTCAGCGGCGTCAGGTGCTTGGCCGCAGCTGCCATCACGATCTTGCCCACTTGGGGGCTGCCTGCGGGGGTGGGAGAGACGCGTCAGGGCAGAGACCCGCCACTCTTCCACCCGGCCTGGGGCGCCAGGGGCCTTGGGATGCAGGCAGCCCCGGCCTTGCCCAGGAAGGGGAAGGACCCTGCATCTGGCTGGGGGCTCCAGTCACTCCCAGCCCCCACCTTCAGGGGCCTCAGGGCTCAGAGAGTCACTCAGCTGGGATCCCAGCCCCAGAGGGCCCCCTCCTGGCCCAGTCAGGACAACACCAAGGGGCCCAGAGCCACTGGCCGGGCCCTGAGTGTGCACCGTGGCAATGGGCTCTGGGGGCAGCCCCTGGGAGGGGGAAGGCAGAGGACGTGTGTAGGGGGGCTGGACGGTGCCCCTTGGAGTGGAAGGGGAGGTGACCATGGAGAGGGGCGGGGGCTGGGTCACTTGGGACATACCTGTAAAGAAGATGTAGTCGAACTTGTTCTCCAGGAGCTGGGTGGTCTCCGCAGGGCCCCCGGTCACCACAGCAAAGCAGTCCTGCAATCGGAGAGGGGAGGGTGTGTGGGGTGATCCTCATCCTGCCCCCTTTACTCTGCCCCACCCCAGTGGTCGAAATACTGGGGGGGCACAGAGGAGAGCTGGGGGTGGGGGGCTGGGGCATGGGGTAGGGGGCTGGGCATGGTGCTAGGCCTGCAGGAGTGGCTCAGCGCTTTGGGAACAGGAGATGGGCGTGGTGCCCGGGGAGAGGGCAGCTCCTTACCTTGTCCAGGTAACTGGGCAGCATCTCAGCCAGGAGCTTCTCAGTGCTGCTGCTGATCTCGGAGGGTTTGATGATCACACAGTTCCCTGGGGGAGCAGGCGGGATGTTACTGCGCAGCACAGACACCTCCCCTCCCCAGGGCCTCGCCATAGCACCCCGATCTGCCACTGGGGAGCACTGCAAGGAGATGACCCAGGAGAACACACCAGGAGCCTCATTTGGTGCTGGGGAAAGGTTATGGGTCAGGAGCCCTGGCCCGGAGCATGTGGGGACCATGCTGGGGGTGGGACCTCTGCCTGGGGCAGGTTCCAGGCTTGGGGGGTTTAGATCCCTGACTCACCGGCTGCGATGGCCCCAACCAGGGGCACCAGGATGAGCTGCAAGGGGTAGTTCCAGGGCCCGATGATCAGCACCACTCCATAGGGCTCCTTCCGGATGAAGGCCGTGTCCAGCTGAGTCACCTGCAGGGGAGGCCTCGGCATCAGGAGCTGGGGGCAGCGGGTCCCAGGTCCTGGGGTGGGTGTGGGGGACTGAACTCAGCCGTGGGGATAGGAGCCCTAGCTCGGACGGGGGGAGCAAGCCCCGGCTCAGCCCTGGATGCTCGTTCCCGCCTCCCCCATCCCCGCAGCTCAGCCCCAGTGGGGTTCCCCTGCCTGCTCAGCTCCGGGGGCGTCTCCCCCTTACCAGGTTCTTCTCCACGAACTCGTCCTTCATCCAGCTCGACAGGTTGTTGAGTGCGTCGTTGACCTCGTTCTTGACCAGGATGATCTCGGAGATCTCCACCTCGAAGGGGGGCTGGGGGCACACAGCAGCGTTAGCTTCAACCCCTGCCCATCAGCTTTGTCACCTCCCCGCTGGCCCCCAGCAACACGACAGGCCTGGGCACGAAGCCGTCCCGCCCGCAGGAAATGCCAGCTGAGGCAAGTCACCTTAGTGCGTCTCCTCAGCATCACGGGCTGCCAGGAGCCCCTCACCCCGTTCTCTCGCCCGGCACTGGCACCCCAGGGACTAGAGAGACCATGGCCTAGGCCCGGCATATCTAACAGAGCCTAGAGCCCTGGGATGGGGACTGGGGTCAACAGCTCCACTCCTTGGGCCCGGGGGACTCTCCAGGAGACAGAGCCTCCTTGGGGGCCGGTCAGAGCCCAGGGAATGAACTGTCCCGGGAACGAAGGGTCGTCCCAGCCCTACCCCTCCAAGGGCAGGCGCTGCTCCCACGGGCCTTCGCTGACAGAACCCAGAGCAGCAAGGGCATTTAACTAGACCCTACCAAAACACCTCCACGTGCACACACAATCCCACCCCCAGGGGAGAAGAGAGGGGACCACGCGCCACAATCACCTCACTCAGCGCATGACCCGGTTCCTGTGGGGAGGAGGGTGGGCCAGAAACCTGGCCAGACAAGACCCCAGTGCACCCCCTGCTCTCTGTGCTGTAGGGGATCCCCAGGGAGACCCCCATTCCCCCCAACCCTGCCCTACAGGGAGACCTGCCCACCCCCCCTTGCTCTGCACTGGGCTCTAGGCTCAGCCCCATCCGGCTCACCTTGCGCATGTCCGAGGCCATGGCGTCCAGGATGGGCTGTTTCTTGTCATCCAGGAAGCGGCCCAGCGCCTCCAGCTGGGAGACCCGGTGCTCAGCGGCGCGCGTCTTCCCCGTGAGCCAGGCACTGCGCAGGCTGCTCACCAAACCCACATAGGGGTTCATGCTGGGGGAGGGGGTGGGTCAGCCTGTGCTGGGGGGACCCGGAGCCCCACCCACATCCCCAGCTCTCCATCCACTCAGCCACTGATCCCCACCCATCTCCATCCACCTCCACGACCACCAATCCTTCCCCCTGCCCATTCCCACAGCCTCTGAGCCCCCAATCCCCTCCCCCTGCACCCCCTGCCCTTCCCCACTGCCTCTGAGACCCCAATCCCCTCCCCCTGCACCCCCTGCCCTTCCCCACCGCCTCTGAGACCCCAATCCCTTTCCCCTGCATCCCCTGCCCATCCCCACAGCCTCTGAGACCCCAATCCCCTCCCCCTGCACCCCCTGCCCTTCCCCACCGCCTCTGAGACCCCAATTCCTTTCCCCTGCATCCCCTGCCCATCCCCACAGCCTCTGAGACCCTAGCCCCTCTCCCACTGCAGCCTCTGCCCATCCCCACAGCCTCTGAGACCCTAGCTCCTCTCCCACTGCAGCCTCTGCCCATCCCCATGGCCTCTGAGCCTCTGACCATGCCCATCTCCACAGTCCCCAACCCGGGGGGGGGGAGACACAGGCAATAGGGAGGGGCTGCCCCCTGGGGAGGGTGAAGATGGGGAGGGGAGTGGTCCGGCCCCAGAGGGGCCCAAAGGGGTGGGGATTACAGTGAAATCAAAGATGGGGGGGCAGCCCCAACTTGGACACCATCCCACAACCCTCTTCTGCCCCCTACTGCCCCATGGAGCAAGCCCCGGCCTCACTGCCTGATCACCCTGCTCCTGCAACAGGCCCCGCCCCACTACCTGTTAGCCCCGCCCCCTGCAGCGGGCATCACCCTCGGTACCTGATCCCCTCCGTACAAGGTACCACTACCTTTTGATTGGCACAGCCCCACCCCGTTCCTGTTATGCTGCTGCTGATTGGGCACCGGCCCTCCGGTGGAGGACGGTGATTGGCTGGGGCCGGGCTGAGCCAGGGGAGGGCAGAGACCTAGAGCCACCAGCGCTGGGAGCCAGGACTCCCGGGTTGTACCCCTGCTCTGGGAGCGGAGTGGGGTCTGGTCTGGTGGTTAGAGCGGGGGGCAGGCAGGCTCCTCGGTTCTGTCGCTGGGTTAGAGCGGGGTGCTCTGAGCCAGGATTCCTGGGTTCTAGCCCAACTTGGCGAGGGGGGTCTGGTGGTTAGAGGCGGGGCAGGGCTGGGGGCTAGGGCTCCTGTGTTCTTTGCTGGCTTGGGGAGGGCAGTGAGGTCTGGTGGTTAGAGGGGGGTGGGGCAGGTGGGAGCCAGGACTGCTGGGTTCTATCCCAGCTCTGCCCTGCAGTTGTTCAGAGTCCTGATTTATCCTCCCATCAGTGACCCACACAGGTGTGACCCTACCGGCCTGTGGCCCATGGCTCCCTGCTGGCAGTGTGAGGATGGGCCTGCCTGGCCTGTGCTGTGTGTTGGTTTGGTTGGGAGGAGACTCCCACACTGGGTGCTCTCCCCAGTGAGATGCTCTGAGGGGCAGGGACTGGTGGCTTAGTGCAAGAGCCCAGCTCTGCCACTCCCCTCCTAGGCCCTAACCCTGCTGCAGCCAGCAGGGCTTGGCCTGGACCCCTTTGTGTGTATGTGTGTGTGTGTGGAGGGGGAGTTCGGCTGCCCCAAGCCTTAAACCCACTCGGCTCTGCACCACACCTCCCTGACAGCTGTGGTGACCCACAGAGCTTGGTGTCTCTAGGCACTCGGCCTCTCACCCAGCAGCTTTGGAGTCCGTCTTGCCTGTGTCGCTACCCGTGGGCGCCTTCCCTGGGATGTCTCCTTTTGTGTCCATGTTGTTACCCTGGAAGATGTTGGTGGCTTTGATCTATCGAAAGTCATAGACCTGGTTAAAGCCAATGGCTGTGCTAAGCACCTGTCTTTCAGGCCAAAGGAATGGAGCAATTACATATCCTTGTGTGTAGTGATAGCTGGAAACAACAGGAAGCCACTGTCCAAGGCAATGAACCTCATGGCAAAGCTAATCACAAGCTAAGGAACGAGGAGTATTTGTGGCACCTTAGAGACTAACATTTATTTGGGCATAAGTTTTCTTGGGCTAAAACCCACTGGGTTTTCTTGTCATCTGGGTTTTAGCCCACGAAAACTTATGCCCAAATAAATATGTTAGTCTCTAAGGCGCCACAAATACTCCTCGTTCTTTTCGCTGATACAGACTAACACGGCTACCCCTCTGAAACAAGCAAAGGAGTTTCTCTGGGATTGATTGCAAATGTGGGGGGTGGGGCAAGACTGATTGGTTCTGAGTGAAATAGCAGCCAGGCAGCGAGAGATGCAGCAGAGAGCGGGACCCTGGAGGAAGCAGAGAGCAGCAGACTTGGACTTCTGAGCAAGGGACCTGGCTCCTGTTTGTTCCTGCTGGGCGCAGGGGACTCTGCCTGCATTCTCTCCCTGGCTAGAGGGCACAGGAGCAGAGCCCTAAGCCTGGGGCACGGTGCGGCCAGCAGAGGGGGGCAGAGAGCCCAAAGGAAAGCCCAAAGCTTAGCCTGGGGGTGCACAGCGAACACCAGCTCCTGCCTGGGTGCATGCTAGGACTGGGAGCAGGAGCCTGTCACCCACTCACCCCACCCACTTACGTTCCCAGGCACTTGTAACAGGCCAAACCTGTTGGAGCCGCTAACCCGCCTCTCTGCCTGGGGTGGCCCAGCTTGTCCAAGGAGGGGGTGCGACCCACCCCAGGCAGGTCTGAGCAGTGAGAGGAGATGTGTGGGTCTAGGAGCCCCCGGGCATCTGGCTCTGATCTCTGCATATAGCTCGGGCAGCAGGCCCAAACAGGCCCGAGGAGAGCAGCTGGGACCCATGGGACTCAGCCATCTGACTGCCAGCTCCCCTCCCTGTCCTGGGCCTCTCCCCTGTCCCAGGGCTGGTCCTCATGTCCCATGTTTGTCTTTCTTCCCCAGGACAGAAGCGACTTTGTGTGTACAAAGTGCAAGCTGGTCTCCATATTGGAAGAGAAGGTTCGAGGTCTGGAGAAACAAGTATTGACCCTGCGTTGCATAAGAGAAAATGAAGATTTCCTGGACAGACGTCAGGATATGCTTCTACGGGCACAACGTTCTGAAGAATCGGAGCAGGCTGCGCAGTGGGAACAGAAGGACAGTGAAGAAATTTGGCAGCATGTGACCTCCAGAAGAAGAAAGAGGACCGTCCATGTACCAGCAACGGAGACACAGGTGAGCAACCGTTTTCATGTTCTCTCCACAGGTACTAATGCGGAGAATGGACTAGATGATACATCTGAGGGAAGGGAGTGGAAGGAGACTCCACCGATTGGAAGACACGAGATGCACTGTCCTAGGGATGGGGGTTCCACGACCACCGCTCCCAAGAGAAGGAGGAGGCTGGTGGTGGTCGGGGACTCCCTCCTCAGGGGGACTGAGTCATCTATCAGCTGCCCCGACCAAGAAAACCGAGAAGTCTGCTGCTTGCCAGGAGCTAGGATTCGCGATGTGACGGAAAGACTGCCGAGACTCATCAAGCCCTCGGATCGCTACCCCTTCCTGCTTCTCCACGTGGGCACCAATGATACTGCCAAGAATCACTTGAGCAGATCACTGCAGACTACATTGCTCTGGGAAGAAGCATAAAGGAATTTGAGGTGCAAGTGGTGTTCTCGTCCATCCTCCCTGTGCAGGGAAAAGGCCTGGGTAGAGACCGTCGAATTGTGGAAGTCAACGAATGGCTATGCAGGTGGTGTCGGAGAAAAGGCTTTGGATTTTTTGACCATGGGATGGTGTTCCAAGAAGGAGGAGTGCTAGGCAGAGACGGGCTCCACCTAACGAAGAGAAGGAGGCGCATCTTCGCAAGCAGGCTGGCTAACCTAGTGAGGAGGGCTTTAAACTAGGTTCACCGGGGGGAAGGAGACCAAAGCCCTGAGGTAAGTGGGGGAAATGGGATACCGGGAGGAAGCACAAGCAGGAGAGCGCAAGAGGGAAGGACTCCTGCGTCATACTGAGAAAGCAGGGCGATCAGTGAGTTATCTTAAGTGCCAGGCAAATTGGTTGAAACTGTAGTGAAGAACAGAATTATTAGACACATAGATGAACACAGTTTGTTGGGGAGGAGTCAAAGGGAAATCATGCCTCACCAATCTACTAGAATTCTTTGAGGGGGTCAACAAGCATGTGGACAAGGGTGATCCAGTGGATATAGTGTACTTGGACTTTCAGAAAGCCTTTGACAAGATCCCTCTTAAGCAAAGTAAGCTGTCGTGGGATAAGAGGGAAGGTCCTTTCATGGATCAGTAACTGGTTAAAAGTTAGGAAATAAAGGGTAGGAATAAACGATCAGTTTTCAGAATGGAGAGAAGTAAATAGTGGTGTCCCCCAGGGGTCTGTACAGGGCCCACCCAGAGCCCATTTCTCCCCCCTGTGCCTTGGGCATCCCTGCATGGGTCTCTGGCCCTTGCATCCTGGGTGGATCCAGACTTACAGCCATCCTTGGGGGAGCAGCAGGGCAGTTTTGTCCCCTCCCATGGGGGAAACTGAGGCACAGAGCCAGGAAGGGGCTGGCCCTGTTGTTCAGGCACGAGGGTGGAACTCAGGAGAACTGGGCTCCCTTCTGGGACCCCTGCCAGCCCTGGATCTCGGAGGGCCCTGCTTCCCATCAGTACATCGGGGATAATAGCCCTGGCCCCCATGTGTGCCTGCTGCCCTGGTGGAGGGGCACAGCTCAGCCCCTGCAGGAACAGGGCTTTAGCTGGTCCTGAGGCTGCCAGCCCAGGGCTGGGCACAGCGCCCAGGGCCTTACCACAAGCCTCTCCTGGCTCCGCTCACGCACAAGACAGCAGAAGGGCTGGGACCTCCTGGGGCAAGAAGCTGCCCCAGGGCCCAGCCACGCTGACACTTCCCCACAAGGTGCAATTTGCGCTTATTGCATTAGCCACCTGGTGAGCTGGACCCAGTCTACAGGCCCCAGCGCTGTCCACAGGGGGCGAGCAGGAGATATCAGCCAGCACGGACTCCAGCTCGTTCCTGCCCTGGGCTTGGATCAGAGCCAGCACCCCCTAGAGGAGAGGGCCCCCCTGCCCATTCCCTGACCCTCTGAGCCAGCCAGCCAGCCCCCCTCCACTCTGGGACCAGATAGGAGGCCCCATGTCCGTCCCCCCCCACACACACACCTGAGCAAGCCCTCCCCACTCCCCAGGGCTGGATTGGAGTAGACGCCCCGGAGAGGGGAAAGGCCCCATGTCCCATTCCCTGCCCCGCTTCCCCCAGCCAGCCAGTGCCCCACCCTGGGGCCGGATTGGAGCAGGCCCCCCTAGAGGGGAAAGGCCCTGTTCCAGGCCGGGCACCCCAT
Source organism: Mauremys mutica (assembly GCF_020497125.1). Classification (NCBI taxonomy): domain Eukaryota; kingdom Metazoa; phylum Chordata; order Testudines; family Geoemydidae; genus Mauremys; species Mauremys mutica. The sequence continues at coordinate 147,444,604 of NC_059075.1, forward strand.
TGCAGTGGCTCCGCGAGTGGCACGTACCTGAGGTGCTGCCCAGGCACTCCGGGGTTGGGTGCTGCTGAGGCGGGAGCTTGGCACCTTGCTGGCTTCTCTCAGGGGTTTCCTCCGACTCAGCCCTCTCAGCAGTGTTGTTTGCCGAGTGCTTCACCCCGGCAATCCTCGTGGGTGGGTGGCAGCCAATTGGGGCACAGCAGGGAGGGCGGGACGGCTCCCCGCCTCTGTGGAAACACAAAGCAGGGTGAAAAATGTACAGCAGGGCAGTGCCTCGGAGATGGGGATGATGGCCAGGGGGCGCTGTGAGCACCCCAGAGAGCTGGGCACAGCCGCAACACACCGCCTCATTGGCACCAGCCACAGCCACGCAGGAGCCTGGGGAACACCCTCACACCACCACCCCCGGGACCCTGCCCTGGGAACCCCCCTCCCCTCACACCGCCCCCTCCCTGGGACCCTGCCCTGGGAACCCCCCTCCTCTCACACCACACACTCTGGGACTGTGCCCTGGGAACCCCCCCTTCACCTCCCTGGGACCCTGCCCTAGGAACCCCCCTCCCCTCATCCTCCTGGGATCCTGCCCTGGGAACCCCCTTCCCCTCACCGCCACCCTCCTGGGACCCTGCCCTGGGAACCCCCCCACCCCAGGATCCCCTCTCCCCTCATCCTACCCCCCCATGGGACCCGGCCCCAGAGGTTGACTCTCCCTGACCCAGAGGGTGGCTCAGGCAGATTCCCACCCATCATCTTGGCTGGGGTTAGTCATGATCTGATTCTGAAAACCCCACACCCTAATAATCCCACAGAATCCTGTGTGGGAGGTGACACAGCTGGGGCCCTGTGCCAGAACGTCTATCCTGCCATCGGCGTGCCCGCTCCTTGTCCTGCTAATTACCGCTCCCGTAAGCGAGGGATAGTGGCAGTGGTGCCCCAGGTACAGAAGGGAAACTGAGGCACCAAGAAGCAGCCAGGCCAAAGTCACCTCCAGGAGCTAATGTCAGGGAAAGAGGGCTCCCGGCACTGCACAGGGGTGAGACCCAGATGGCCTTGCCTTGCTCCCCCAGTGCTCTGCATGGGGAGACCCAGTGTTGCCTATGAACCCCCCCCCATCACTAAACAAGGGTGGGGGGCTCTGCAGGGTCTGCGAATTGCCCAGCCCATCTCCTGCAGCCTGCTGTGGGCCAAGATGCAGCCTTCCCCCCCCGCCCCAAGCTGGAGGCAGACTTACGGCACCCAGGCCTGGCCATCCCCAGCCTTTCCCACTGGTTGCTGATCGAGTTTAAGCCAAGTCCCCTGCCTTTCCAGTGTGGACGGGGTCCTGTCGCTGCCTCCCCCCCAAGCCCCAAGCCCCTGGCCCCCCAGGACTAAGTGCCCAGCTCCTCAAAGGTCTTTCAGCTCCCAACATCCACTGAAATCAAACCCCACCAGCCCTTCATTTGCTCTTAATGGTTGTAAATGGCCCAGGGCCATTGGCCCCTGTAGGGCTGCCCTGGGGAGACTGCCAATGGCCTCTGCCAGGGGGCCCAACAGCCCCTGCTTGGGGGGGGGTGCAAAAACGAGAGGGGGGGCAGGTCCCAGGGGGAGGGCAGAGCTGACTTAGCACTGAATGGAGGGGGGAATCCCCCCCCCGTCAACTGCTCAGGCAGGGGGTGGTCCCAGCTGCCGCCCAGCCCGGGCTGAGTGGGAGGCGCAGGGCTGGCACACCGGACAGGACACCAGCCAAGCAGATCATCAGCATCGTGGAGGTGCTGTAAGGCTGGCTCGGTGCTTCCTCCTCACCCCAATGCTGCATCTGCAACACAGGGCCCTTCCAGCCAGGGTGCCTTGGGATCCAGCAGCCTCTGTCCCCTCCAGAGGCGGGGGTCAGACACAACAGGGGGATGCAGGAGGCCGCCCCTCTGCAGACGCCCTGTGTATTAAACAGTAACTATTTTTTTAAAAAATCACTTTTCTGCTTATACTGTAACAATAATTTTGATACAAATGTGTTTTAGTCTTAATTTAAAAGCAGTGAGAAAAAGTCCATTCATTTTAAACAACGGGGTTATACATTTCACATTTGAAATAGTGTTAAATAAAAAAATTGTTTAATTTATAAGGGGGGGGTCGCCTTCAGAATCATGCTGTGTGAAGGGGGTCGCCATCGCCAGTACAAAAAGTTTGAGAACCACTTCTCTAGGGATGAGGCTCTCTGCTGTCGGGGAGAAGGGGAAACCAGCTCTGGTCGGCTTTATTTGCATCAGACTTCACGCTAGCTTAGCCACAATTCCGTGTGTTGCAGTTTCTCAGGTTTCTGTGTCAATTGTCTAAAGGATTGTGCCTGTACTTGGGCCCGGAGAGAGGGGTCACTCCAAGCCTGTTGCTGGTGGACTTTGGCTGGGGAAGGAAATCCTAGCTCGTGCGAGAGGAAAGTCGTGTTGCAGAAAGCAGAGGGGTTTTGCCCTCTGTGTAGAAGCAGGTGTTGTCCGTGAGTCTGCGCCTAACCAACCACGGTAGCTTTGTAGCAGGGCCTGAGAACCCAGGGGAGCAGCGAGAGCCCACAGCTGCCTCTGACTCAGTTTGAGTGTGCGCCCTAAGGCGCAGCTGGAGCACCACTGCATTCCAACCGCCTGTGGAGAAAGCGGGTGTGTGGGGGTGAATTTACCACAAGCGCGGGTGTAATCTGATGAGCTGATTGTGCGCTGGGAGGAGCACAAAGTGAAGCAAGGCTCCTGGGAGTGTCAGGTCAGGTAGTGAAGCTAGCAATGAATGCAGCTGTTCTGCACAACTGGCACATCTGTAGGTGGGGCACATTGCACCCCAAGAAGTGGGGAAGTCCAGACCCTCCTAAAACAGACGCTCTCGTCCCATGGCCAAGCCCAGGTAATGACAGAGAGCTCCCTCAAGCCCATCCTTGGATTTCGAGCGGGACCCATGAAGCATCGCGGCAGCAGAAGATCCCAGGAACACCACACTGCAATCCACGATGCTGAGTCAGCCGCCTCGGCCCCCCGTGCAATGAACGAGTGAGCCAGGCACCTTCGAGGGGCAGTGGAGGGTCACCAGACAGCGCTCGTGAAAGGGCAGTGGAATTGCACAGGATGAGCCCTGCAGGAGGGTTGCCGCACTTGGAGAAGCAGCGAGCCTTGGTCAAGTAAACACGCTCCGAGCTCAGCAGAGAGACTGATGCTCTGGAGGCGATAAGCGGGTCCTGGAGCAGGCTCGTCCTGTGCCAGGGAGTGTGGCTGCGGCAGCCTGGCCAGGGGGCGCCCCAGCAGAGGGTTGAGCTGGCCTCAGCATGAAGCCTGGCTGGAGCAGCAGTGGCACAAAGTGGAGTTAGCCCTGACCCAAGGTATCTTCACGCCGCTCCAGCAGGCTGGGCAGCAGGTCTGCAGCAGGGCTAAGAGATCTGGACGTGCTAAGGCAGACAGAGGCTCCCTGAATCCGGGGGGAGGGGGGCGAGAAGGGGACAGGCAGGGAAGCTCCAGAAGCACGGAGCTGGGCTTTGCTGGTTTTCTTGTTTGGAAATAGACAGAGAGGGGCTCTGGGTTTTCCCATCTCCTGCAATAGAGGGATCCTTGGGGGTCCGTGTTCCCTATGGCACTGAGTGCGTGCGAGGGGGGAGGACCAATGGCCATGGGGCAGCAGGGGGCATGTTAATGTCCCGAGGTCAGAAATAGGAGCAGGGCAGCAGGAGGGAGCTCTAGTTTGATTTCTTTTACGGACTGAGCCTGGAGCTTGTTGCTCTCCCAGGCACCTGGCAGATGGGTTCACACAGACATGTGCACGCTGGGGCACACCCACAAACCTGTGCCTACACGTGCGCACACACACTACACACACACACACACACTCAGGCACACCTGAACCCGCACACTCAGGCACACCTGCACCCACACGTGCACACCCCTAGGCACACCTGCACCCACGCGCGCACAAGTTCTCCCAACACCAGGGGCACCCAGCCCCTTTGTAGCACTCTAAGAGGATGGAAGGTGCTGGCCGCACACACCCCCTTACGTGGGGGAAGCCAGATAGCCAGGGGAGCCGTGTGCTCTCACTCTCTGCCCAGCCAGCCCCTCAGCTGGGGCTTGTCAGGCTGGGTAGCAGGGCCCTGCCCCAAGTTCCCATGCCCCCTCATGCCCCAGCCCCTCTGCTCAGCTGGCCATTCTGCCCACAGGCGGCCCACACCAACAGTGCCATCCCAGGCCTGGGCTTTGGAAGCCAGGGCAAGGTCCCGGGCAGCTCCCCCCCAGAGCGAGGGCCCGGCCAGTGCCCACCTGTACAGCTGCTTGGCAGGATGCTGTGGGAATCGCCAGGTGCATCCCTGGCAGCAGGAACAAAGGTGGGCAATCGAGTTACCAAGGGGCCTTTGGGCAACCCGTCCCCCTGCCACTCATTCCCTGGGCACAGTGCCCAACCCGGCTGCGCTGCCCCAGGCAACCTATCCAGCCCAGCTGAGGCCCCTGCTGCGAAGGCTCTCCCTGCCTTTCCGGCAGGGTCCCCCCATCTCGGCATCCGCCCGCCTCCTCCTCGGCACCATCCCTGGCAGTGAGCTCCCACCCCACCCCTCCTGCCGGGGGGGGGAGCGGTGACTCCACCAGCAGCTCCCGCGCCAGGCCAGTCTCCGTGCTGGAGTGCGGGCCCCTTGCCTCAGCGCCCCCTGCCCCTTACCTCCTCACTGCTGAGCCCGCAGGGAAGGGCTTTGCTGATCTGGCACAGGACCCAGCCACCAGCTTCACCTGCCAGCCTCGCTACTGGTTGGATGGCTGCCCGAAGCCCAAGGAGCTGATTGGCTGGGGGTCGAGAAGTAGCCCTCAAACCTCACCAGGGTTATCCCATAGAGTCAGCCCCGGGGCCCTTCTGACTTGGTGTCCCAGCTCCAGCCAGCTGCTTCAGGGCAGCACCAGAATGCCTGCAGTTATGGGACATGGCGCTATCTAGTAGCAGGGAGTTCCAGAGGTCAGTCCCCCCAAGTGTAAAATAACACTGAATTTCCTGCCCCTACTTTGAATGCCCCTTGATGCTGAAGTTATCTAAACAGACCCCATTCTAATCCTCTATTGCTCCCTCGCCAGTGTCACCCCAAGCACACTCCCCCGCCATGCTCGCCCATGGTGTCACACCAAACATGCTCCCCCGCCACACACCCCCACCCACCAGCGTCACCCCAAGCGCACTCCCCCGCCATGCCCACCTGACACCGAGAATGCCCCCAACCATCCCCATCTCTCACACTAAGAACCCCCGGCCACCCCCACTTGCTAGTGGCACACTGAGAGCACCCCCCCGTCACACCCACCTGCCGGTGGCACACTGAGCGTGCTGCCTCACCACCTCTGGCACCATGCAGGGCGCATTCCCCCCTGCCATGTTGAGCTGCCGTTGTCACCCTGAAGCAGCCACACATAACCGAACTGCAGCAAACAAATGCTCCCACCTCTGGCTTTCCCCTTTGGCCTCAGGGAAAGTGCACTTGGTTGGGATCCAGGAGACCAGGACCTGGAGGCTGGCCACTCCTGGGGGCCACCTCGCCCCACGTACACACTTCCTGCACTAGCAGGGAAGGAGCCAGCCCAGGAGGCTGCCATATTAGCCAGATTGCAGAGGGCTCCATGCCCCCAGAGCACAACATCTGGAGGTTGGGGAAGGGAAGCAGGCTGGGGAGAGGGCAGGGGGCAGCAGCCTGGCAACTGGCCTGCAAGGGTGGGGGAGGCATTGCACTGGGACGGCCCTGCCCCCTTGAACTGTGCTGCCCCTAGGGGCCGGACTGGGGACTGCTGGGTGCCTGGGCGAGCTGGCGCCACTCAGCTTCTGGTGGCCCTAGTAAATCCCCCTCTGTGAGCTGGTACGTGAGTGTCAATGGGAGCCCCGCGCTGATAGCTCGGAGAGCACAGAGCGCCTGCGGAGCACCAGTCAGCCAGAGCAGAGGGGGGTGCGCCCCACAACTCCCCCAGCCACAGTGGGGCAGTGTGGAGTACGTGCTCAGCTGTGGAGACAGAAATGCAGGGGTAACCCACCCTCTGTAGTTGGCCCTGGCGCGCCCGCTGCTGGAGTCTGGAGCCCAGATCTGGAGCCCGCACTCCCAGAAGGTGCTGGTACATTGGAGAGGGGTCAGAGAATGATGAAGGGATTGGAAAACCTGCCTTGGCGTGATGGTTTGCAATCACAGGGTCACAGGCGCAATTGCCCAGACTCCCACCTCCATTCAGTGCAAAGGAAGGATGCTGGTATAACAAGCAGGCTCAGCCGGGTGTTGTGGGCTGGAGGCATGGACCACTGGGTGGGTTCTCTGGCCTGTGTGATGCAGAAGGTCGGCCTAGCTGATCTAAAGGTCTCTCCAGGCCTGAACATCTGTGAATCTGCTTCAGTGCCCGGCCCTCGCCTCTTTCCTGGCACCAGACAGACGAGCCTGCGCTGGATGGGGAACTGAGAATGAAAGCTGGTGGCTGTTCCACCAGACGCAGCCCCGGAAAGGGAATTGGGTAAGCATGCGACTCGCTGCAGAAAGGGAAGTTGGGGCAAGTGAAACCTGCCCGAAGCTGCGTGGTGTCAGCTGGGTGAGCTGCTCCCGCCTGCTGCGAGTGGCTGGCCTTTGTGCTGCAAGCTCACTTCCTGAGCAGGGGCTGATGTTCACTGCATGTGACACCCCTGGGGCAAACCCCTCCAGGGCACAGAGCAGCCAGGCCCCACTGAATACGCCTGCTGCTGCTCGGGGCAGCATGGCAGGAATTTCCCACAATCCTCTGGAGCTGCTCCCATCCTAGCATGCTGTGGAGCAGCACAGGCCCTTCAAGTGGCCAACAAGGGCAGCCCATGGCGGGTTGGAGCAGCTGAGCTTTGTCCGGGGAGGTGCCAAGGCCCTGCCCCTAGTTTTAACTTCAAGTCCCACCCCAGTTACAGCCCCTGCCCTGGACTATTGTGATGACACAAGGGCACTTGCTACTGGTGCAGGGACTCAGCTCCGGCGCTGCCCCTCCATCACCTTAACTCTGCCCACATCTCCTTAATTCTGCTCCTGCAGACTACTCCTGGGCTGGGCTAGCGGAGGGCAGATGCAGAGGAGGCGGGGTATGGGGTATCTGGATAGGCAGAGGGGGTGGGGGATTGAGGGAAAAGACACTGACCAGCCAGTAAAAGGGGAGATTCAGCACATAAGTGAGGCAGTGCTGGGACTAGTGACCCACGGCTGGGGTGCTGCATGGGCCCACGGGCAGAGATGGCCGCACTAGGGCAGATGAAAACCTGTATCAGACACCTGTCCTGACAGACACCTTCCCCGGTGATGGCGCTCCCCCCACCACTCACCAGGCGACTGGGTTTGGGAGAGCTGTGTGGGGCCTGGGGCACTCTGTCAGCTGTGGATTTCTGAGCCCATTGCCCCAGGGCCTGCTGGGCTGGCAGAGCTCACTGCAGAGATCCCGCTTGGCGTGCTCTCCTGTGGACTTGCGCTTGTGCCGCCTGGCCTGGTCATCCTCTTCAGGACATAGTGAGGGTCCCTCTGGTGGGTGCTGGCTGGAGACTAGTGCCAGGCTGAACATCAGCACTGCAGCCCACAGGGATGCAAGTATATAGGGGGCGCTCTCCCCTGGCAGTCAGTGCTGGCCCAATGCCCCAGGTCAGCGCTAGGGAGCGCTGTGACACAGGGGGCTCGGTAGGGGGCACCCTCCCCTGACAGTCAGCGCTGGCCCAATGCCCCAGGTCAGTGCTAGGGGGCACTGTGACACAGGGGCTCGGTAGGGGGCGCTCTCCCCTGGCAGTCAGCGCTGGCCCAATGCCCCAGGGCAGCGCTAGGGGGCGCTGTATCACAGGGGGCTCGGTAGGGGGCGCTCTCCCCTGGCAGTCAGCGCTGGCCCAATGCCCCAGGTCAGTGCTAGGGGGCGCTGTGACACAGGGGGCTCAGTAGGGGGCGCTCTCCCCTGACAGTCAGCGCTGGCCCAATGCCCCAGGTCAGTGCTAGGGGGCGCTGTGACACAGGGGGCTCAGTAGGGGGCGCTCTCCCCTGGCAGTCAGCGCTGGCCCAATGCCCCAGGGCAGCGCTAGGGGGCGCTGTGTTGAGATCCTTTGGGAACTCCAGGAGCTGGGTCTTGAAGAAAAGCTCCAGATATCAAGAGCTGGCGATAAGATTGGCACTTGCTGTGTCTGTACTTACGAGAAAAGGGAGCAGGAGGCCACACTGCCCCATCCCCATCCCCATCCCCAAATGCAGGCTGCTCCAGCTCTTTCCCTCTGAGATTTCCCCAGTGCCTAGAGACCGCCATGGAGATCAGGGCCTCCAGCCGGGCAATGGCCAGGACTCTCCCTGCCATGTGACCCTGGGGAGGTGTGGGGGCGGTTCCTGTGATCCCCTCCTGTCCCGGTGCACCACCAGGCCAAGATCTAAGCCCGTCTTTGCCCCCTGCTGCAGCTAGTGACTGGGACTGGTCCCCTCCCCTTATGCAGGCCCTCCAGCAAGTATGTGTGTGTGTGCGGGGAGGATCCTTCCTATTCACCCCCAAGGGAGGGGGAGGGTCAGCCCCATCTTGCTGCCAGTGGATCAGAGCCAATTTGCTCCCAGCACTGATCCCAAATTGACCCCAACACCCTTGGGAACCGGCAGCACCTAGTGTGGGTGCCACTTCCCGCATGGGAAAATGATGCCCCCTTAACTCTGCCCTGCTGGGTGCTCACCTCGGGGGCCATGGGGTATTTGCTGGGCAAGTCCCCACTGCTGCCCCTGCAGGGGGCAGAGTTAAGGAGATGTGGGCAGAGTTAAGGTGATGGAGGGGCAGCACCGGAGCTGAGTCCTCACACCAGTAGCAAGTGCCCTTGTATCATCACGATATTCCAGGGCAGGGGCTGTAACTGGGCGTCCCTCAACAATCAGATCCTGGGGGGCAGGGGGACGCAGGAGGGGGAACGGATCGTACCCCCCTATCTCCATCCCAAGGGGCAGCCTTGATCGAGGCAACAGCGCGGAGGCTGGCCGGGCGGGTCCTGCCACTTTAAGACATGCCCCCCCCCGCCTCTCGGCCGAAAGGGGAAGTGCTGGCCGCTCCCTCCCCCCCTCCCCCCCCCCAGCCCGGACCGGAGCCTGCGGGATTCACCAGCGCCATGGAGTCAGATACCGGTGCGGCCCCTGGGCTTGATCCCCGCCACTCTGCCCCTCCCCTGCTTTCCCCCTGCACCTTCTTCCCTCCCTCTCCCTCTCCCCCCGCCCCTCCCCTGCCTTCCCTCCCTCCCCCCTGCCCCTGCCTTCCCCCTGCACCCCTCTCCCCCCCATTCTCCTCCCCCTGTTCTTCCCCTCCCGTCCCCAGCCCAAGAACCCCTGCACCTGCCCCAGCCCCACGTGCTCCTCCCCGCCCCCCCCCCCCGCTACAGCTACCGCCCCCGCCGTTGGTGCCTCTTGTTGGGGCAGAATCTGCTCATTTTGGGGGGTTTCTGTGTTAGACGGAACTTCCTGAATCCCCTCCCTTCCCCCAAACCAGGGGGCTGCGGGTCAGGGGTGAGGGGCACCGGCGGTGCTGTGGGGGGAGCCCAGGGCTGGGATAGCAGGGGGTGTCGGGAGTGAGGGGCACCGGCGGTGCTGTGGGGGGAGCCCAGGGCTGGGATAGCAGGGGGTGTCGGGAGTGAGGGGCACCGGCGGTGCTGTGGGGGGATCCAGGGCCAGGATAGCAGGGGGTGTCGGGAGTGAGGGGCACCGGCGGTGCTGTGGGGGGAGCCCAGGGCTGGGATAGCAGGGGGTGTCGGGAGTGAGGGGCACCGGCGGTGCTGTGGGGGGAGCCCAGGGCTGGGATAGCAGGGGGTGTCGGGAGTGAGGGGCACCGGCGGTGCTGTGGGGGGAGCCCAGGGCTGGGATAGCAGGGGGTGTCGGGCGTGAGGGGCACCGGCGGTGCTGTGGGGGGATCCAGGGCTGGGATAGCAGGGGGTGTCGGGCGTGAGGGGCACCGGCGGTGCTGTGGGGGGAGCCCAGGGCTGGGATAGCAGGGGGTGTCGGGCGTGAGGGGCACCGGCGGTGCTGTGGGGGGATCCAGGGCTGGGATAGCAGGGGGTGTCGGGAGTGAGGGGCACTGGCGGTGCTGTGGGGGGAGCCCAGGGCGGGGATAGCAGGGGGTGTCGGGAGTGAGGGGCACCGGCGGTGCTGTGGGGGGATCCAGGGCAGGGATAGCAGGGGGTGTCGGGCGTGAGGGGCACCGGCGGTGCTGTGGGGGGAGCCCAGGGCTGGGATAGCAGGGGGTGTCGGGCGTGAGGGGCACCGGCGGTGCTGGGGGGGGCTCCAGGGCCAGGATAGCAGGGGGTGTCGGGAGTGAGGGGCACTGGCGGTGCTGTGGGGGGATCCAGGGCTGGGATAGCAGGGGGTGTCGGGCGTGAGGGGCACCGGCGGTGCTGTGGGGGGAGCCCAGGGCTGGGATAGCAGGGGGTGTCGGGCGTGAGGGGCACCGGCGGTGCTGTGGGGGGAGCCCAGGGCGGGGATAGCAGGGGGTGTCGGGAGTGAGGGGCACCGGCGGTGCTGTGGGGGGAGCCCAGGGCTGGGATAGCAGGGGGTGTCGGGCGTGAGTGGCACCGGCGGTGCTGTGGGGGGAGCCCAGGGCCGGGATAGCAGGGGGTGTCGGGCGTGAGTGGCACCGGCGGTGCTGTGGGGGGAGCCCAGGGCCGGGATAGCAGGGGGTGTCGGGAGTGAGGGGCACTGGCGGTGCTGTGACCAGGTCGTGGCACTTTTCCCCATTCCTGTCTCTCTCTCTCTCCCGTGTCTGTGGCCCTGCAGGCGGCAATGTCAACCCAGCGATGGAGAAGGACCCCGATCGCTACCAGGAGGCCATGGGCAATGGGGTGGCAGCAGACGGACTGGTGGCGGGAGCTGGTGACATGCCTGGCCTGGATGTGGGGGAGGTGCAGGTGAGACCCCAAATCTCTGCTGAGCCTGTCTGGCCCTGCGCTGTGTCCTGGCAGCTGTGGGCTGAGGAGGGTCAGAGCCGAGCTGGGCAAGGGCCAGCCGGGCCCCTCAGGGCATCCAGCCCGAGGGGTGTCACTGTCTGGCAGGGGTGGGGATGGGGATTGGTGGGCAAGGAGTGCAGCCGCTGTGCTGGCAGTTCCAGAAGTGCTGGCAGGGCCCCTCCACGGAGCAGCGTGGGGAGCAGAGTGAGGGGCTGGCTCCTGGGAAAAGGGGTCCCGGGGCTGGCCCCACCTCCCTCATGGCTCCCTGGTTCTCCTCAGCTGGACGACTTTGTGGGCGCCAACCCCGACTATAACGAGGAGGAGGAGGAGCGCAAGTACTTCCGCCGCAAGCGCCTCGCCGTCGTCAAAAACGTGCTGGCCGCCAGCCTGGGCGGGATGCTGACCTATGGCGTCTACCTGGGTATGGCCCGCCCACTGCCCCCCAGGCATCTACCTGGGTATGGCCCACCCATTACCTCATACCAGCCCCACCCACTGCCCCCCAGGCATCTAGCTGGGTATGGCCTGCCCACTGCCCCGCCCACTGCCCCCAGGCGTCTACCTGGGTGTTCCCCGCCCACTGCCCCCCAGGCATCTACCTGGGTATGGCCCGCCCACTACCTCATACCAGCCCCACCCACTGCCCCCCAGGCGTCTACCTGGCTATGGCCCGCCCACTACTCCCCCCCGCCCACTGCCCCCCAGGCATCTAGCTGGGTATGGCCCGCCCACTGCCCCACCCTGCCCCACCCATTGCCCCCCAGGCATCTACCTGGGTGTGGCTGGCCCACTTCTCCACCCCTCTCCTGGACCCACCCAATCCCCCCAGCCTCGATGGGATGCTGACCTACAGCATCTACCAGGATATGCTCCCCCACTATTCCTGCCACCCCACCCAACCCTCAGCCTGGGTGTCTCCCTGAGTATAGCCTACCCACTGCCCTGCCTCTCCCTGGCCCCACCCACTGCCCCCTACCTGGGCATGATGTTGGATTACGGCATCTACCTGTGTATAGACCACTGTTCTGGGGGGCCCCTCCTGCTAACTCTGCTGCTGGGTTTTTCCTAGTGCCCCCACAACTTTTCCTCTGTGTCCCCTCCCCTCCCCTTGCAGATACCTGCTGGGGAGTCCCTGCCACTCCACTCACTCCCTGGGTCCTGCCTCGCTGCCCCTCCAATCCCAGGGGAGTGTGGGGAGGAACGGAGATGGGTCAGATCTCAGCCTGATTCCAAGCATCCAGGGCCCCTGCGTGGCAGCCCCTTGGCCCTGGTAACTTCCCCATCCTTTCCCAGCCACCCCATCCTGCAGGCTGTCCCTCTGGGTTCAGCTCCCCTACACGCTGGGCTGGGCTCATGGGATGCAGGGCAGGATTCACCCTGGTGCGTCCGGCCCCCCCAGGCCTACTGCAGATGCAGCTGATCCTGCACTATGACGAGACGTACCGGGAGGTGAAATACAGCAACATGGGGCTGCAGGACATCGACAGCAAGATGCTGATGGGCATCAACGTCACCCCCATCGTGGCTCTGCTCTACACGCCCGTCCTCATCAGGTACCTGCCCTGCCCACCAGGGCTTTGGAGCGGAGCCCGGAGCTGGAGCGCGGAGCAGCTCCGGAGCAGTGGAGCTGCAGGTTTTTGCCTGGAGCTGGAGTGGAGCTGGAGCACAACTCCAAACCTCTGCTGCCCACTAGCCCAGTCTGCAGCCACTGCACCCTCCAGAGTCCGAGAGATCCCACCCCCCAAGCCAGCCCCTGCCCTGGGGCTGATCAGAGCTGGTGCCCCCTAGAGGGGAAAGGCCCCATGTCCCATTCCCTGCCCCCCTGAGCCAGTCCCTGCCCTGGGGCTGATCAGAGCTGGTGCCCCCTAGAGGGGAAAGGCCCCATGTCCCATTCTCTGCCCCCCTGAGCCAATCCCTGCCCTGGGGCTGATCAGAGCTGATGCCCCCTGTGGTGAGCAGACCCAAGTCCTATCCCCTGAGGCAGACAGAGCCCCATGTTTCCCTGTGGAGGGGGTTGGGGGAGGACATGGGGGTCCTGCTGCTGACCCAGCTCCCCATGTGGCTGCCCAGGTTCTTCGGCACCAAGTGGACCATGTTTCTGGCCGTGGGGATCTACGCCCTCTTCGTCTCCACCAACTACTGGGAGCGCTACTACACGCTGGTGCCCTCGGCCGTGGCCATCGGTGTGGCCATTGTGCCCCTCTGGGCCTCCATGGGCAACTACGTCACCCGGTGAGCTGCCACGGAGCAGGGCCCCACCTGCTGGGGGGCGGGGGGCCCTCGGGTAATGGGGCGTGGGGGATGGGCACTCGGGTGTTGGCATTCCTGGGGAGGAGGGGGTGTGCCCCCCTGGTGGGCACTGTGTGGCTCACGAGGCTGCTGCACCACACTCCCCTCCCCCATTTCATGCTCACAGTCGCCCCCTGCAGGATGGCGCAGAAGTACTACGAGTACGTGAACTACAAGGAGGAGCATGTGCTGGAGCAGGAGCGAGCCCCACGTGGTGCCTACAACACCTACATCATCGTCTTCCAGAGCCTCTTCTACGGCTGCTTCCACGTGAGGGCAGGGCCTGGGGTACTGGGGAGGGGGCAGGGAGACGGGCCCAGGGCTAGGCGTAGGCATGGGCAGGGAGGAGGGCTGGGCCTTGCGGGCTGGGGGTACTGGGGAGTGGGCAGGGAGGTGGGCTAGGCACGGGAGCTGTATTGGGGGGCATGGAGCTAGGCTGGGCGTGGGAGGAGAACTGGGGGAGGCTGGGCGTGGGGGGGTGCCGGGGGGGCAGGCAGGCTGGGCGTGGGGGAGGCGCTGGGGGGGGGGCAGACAGGCGGGCTGGGCGTGGGGGAGGCGCTGGGGGGGGGCAGGCGGCCTGGGCGCGGGGGATGCAGGGAGATGGCTTGGCGCGGGGGCGCAGTCTGGCTGCAGCTTGGCTCTCGTGTGTTGAGAAGCCGGAGGTACAGCTGTGCCAAGTCCAGGAAACGCAGTGGGCTGTGCTGGCACGGGGGCTGGCCTGGGCAGTGCTCCTGTCCCAGCACAGAGCTGCGGGTGGAGTGGAGTGTGCTGGTGCCACTGGGCTGCAGTAGGAGACCCCCCCACACACACACAGGGACAGGCCCGGCCTCACCTCTTCCCCGTTCCTGTGTTGCAGCTGAGCTTCGTCTGCGCCCAGCTGCCCATGCTTTTCTTCCTGAATTCCTACCTGTACGACCTGAACCACACGCTCTGCAATGTGAAGAACTGCGGTGAGCATCTGCGGAGGGGCGGCATTACCCAGCCAGCGCAGACTGGCTCCTCCTGCCCCGTCCTTATCCTTGCCACTTCCGCTCCCCTCACCCAGCACTCCTGCCTGTTGCTCCCTGACACGTCTCCTGGGCATTGCCCCTGCCCCCTCCTCGCTGCCGGAGCACCCGCCCTGAGTCCCACGCCCCCCTCTAGGTGGGGCTCTGAGCGCCCCCTGCAGGCCGACTGGGCTGTGACGCCATTTTTGCTCCTCAGGCACGCTGAGCAAAGGCATGCTCCCCGGCTTCAACGCCACCGTGCTGCAGAGCCTGCCGCGCAGCATCAACCTCATCATCGTCGAGAGCGTGCTCATGGGTGCAGCCTTTCTCTCCATGCTCATGGTATGGACTGGTGGGGTGGGGCAGTGGGAGCAGGGCCTTCCTCTCCATGCTCATGGTATGGACCAGCAGGGGAGTGGGGGGGGGCCTTCCTCTCCATGCTCATGGTATGGACCAGCAGGGGAGTGGCGGGGGGGCTTGCTGTCCATGCTCATGGTATGGACTGGTGGGGCGGGGCGGGGCAGCGGAAGCGGGGCCTTCCTCTCCATGCTCATGGTATGGACCAGCAGGGGAGTGGGGGGGGGCCCTTCCTCTCCATGCTCATGGTATGGACTGGTGGGGCGGGGCAGCGGAAGTGGGACCTTCCTCTCCATGCTCATGGTATGGACCAGCAGGGGAGTGTGGGAGGCCCTTCCTCTTCAGGCTCGTGGTATGGACTGGTGGGGTAGGGCAGCAGGGGCGGGGCCTTCCTCTCCATGCCCATGGTACAGACCGGCGAGGGGGAACGGGGGGGGTTTCCTCTCCATGCCCATGGTACAGACTGGACCTGTTGAGAAGGGATCGGGGCAGGGCCTTCCTTTCCATGCTCATGGTATGGACTAGGGGTGGGGCGTTCTTCTCCAGGGTCATGGTACGGACCGGTGAGCGGGAATGGGGGCAGGGCTTTCCTCTCCATGCCGTGCCACCCCTCTCCATGCTCACCATCAGAGCTCCCCCAGGTGGGTGCAGTGGGGTCAGGGAGCCCACGGTGGGAGCTGTGGAACAGGGCAGTTTCTTGAGAGGGGGATTGGTCTCCTCAGGGCTATGCCCCCCCCCAACTGTCCCCCCACACCCAGCCTGCCCCACAGCCCTGGCCAGCTCCTCCCATCACTCCCTTGGCACGGGGTCCCTACCCCTCTGGGTTTCAGGGTCTCCCGTACTCACCCCCCGCCCCCAGGTGCTGATCCTGTGCGGCTCAGCCTATCGCCCCACGGAGGAAATCGACCTGCGCAGCATCGGCTGGGGCAACATCTTCCAGCTGCCCTTCAAGCACATGCGGGACTATCGCCTGCGCCACCTCTTCCCCTTCTTCATCTACAGCGGCTTCGAGGTGCTCTTCGTCTGCACCGGCTTCTCCCTGGTACGGCTGCGCCCCTCTCCGGGGACCCCCGTGGGGGTTGGGGAGGCCACAGCAGAAGGGGTGGGGTACAGTGCTCTGCTGGGGGGCTGCATGTAGCAGGAGGGGTGGGGGGTTGAATGGGGGTGCGCTCTGCTGGGGGAGCAGAAGTGGGAGAGGGGGCTGCATTGGGATGGAGGAGCGGGAGGGGTGGGGGGCTGCACTCTGGTGGGGGGCTGGCCATGCCATGCTAACCAGCATCTGCCCCTTACCTCAGAATTACGCTGTCTGCGCCATTGGCCTGGAGAAGCTGGCCTACATCATCATGGCCTACGGCTTCTCAGCTGCGGCCTGCTCCAGCCTGGCGCTGTCCATGCTGCGCCTGCCCCGCCAGGCCCCGCTGCTGGCCGGAGCTGCCATCCATGCCATCCTGCTCATCGGCCTGTTCTGCTGGGCTCCCAAGCCGCGTGGCCCAGGCCAGGCCCCCCTGCTCTACCTGGTGGCTGTGCTCTGGGGGCTGGGCAGCGCCCTGAACAAGACCAGCCTCAGCAGTGAGTAGTGGGGTTGGGGGAGGTGGGGTGGATCCTGGGCCCAATGCCATACGGCCCCTGCCCATTGCTCCCCATGATCCCCCCCCCCATGGGGGAGGCAGCCCAGTGGCTCTGGAATGGGGCTTTGGGTCCGTCTGTGCAATTGGAAGCCCCCCGGCCCCAGTGGACCCGGGAACTGTGACCCTGTCTGGCATTGGGGAGGAGCCGCTGTCTGATGCCCGCTGTCTGTCCCCCCGCAGCGCTCCTGGGGATGCTGTACCAAGACAAGGAGCGCCAGGACTTCGTCTTCACCATCTACCACTGGTGGCAGGCGCTGGCCATCTTCGTGGTGTACCTGTGGTCGGGGCTGCCCATGAAGGTGAGCGGGGGCTGCTCCCAGCCTGCTCTTCAGTGGGGCAGGGCACAGGGGGCTGGGTTCATGGGAGGTGCAGGCCTGACGCCACGATCCCCAGGGCGGGGAGGGTCCCAAGGGCAGGGGGATGTGGGACAGGAGCCATTTTCCCCCGCCATAGGGGCAATAACCCTGCTCCCCAGTGGGGCTGCAAGGACCTGGAGGCTCGGGCAGATGGGCTGAGACTTTCCTTTGGTTCTGGATCAAACTGGCTAGTTGTGGGCCTGGCCCCGGCCTCAGTCAGGACAAGCCCCTTCCTGGAACTGCCTTTCCCATCATTTTCCCCCTCTGGGTGAGGCAGGCAGCCTGGCTCGGGTGGTTGGGGTCACCCCTCCGCCCCAGCCTGTCCCCATCTCTGGGCCCAGCTGGTGGGGGGCAGGGGTGGGGGAGAGTCCAGTCCTACCCCTGCTCAGTGTGCTCTCGCCCATCCCCCAGGCCAAGCTGTCCATCATGCTGCTGACGCTGGTGGCCTCGGTGCTCTCCTACCTGTGGATGGAGCACAAGCTGGCACGGCACGTGCTCTTCCGCGTGCCCAAGATCCCCAAGCCGCGGCACAAGGTGCGGGGCTACCGCTACCTGGAGGCTGAGAACTCGGACGAAACGGGCTCGGAGGGGGAGTCTGAGCAGGACAGCGACGGCTCCCAGGAGGAGCGGGCAGGGCGTGGCAGGCAGCGGCACCAGCAGAAGTGTGCTTACGAGCAGGCCCTGGGGGAGGAGGATGGAGAGAACGTGGGCTAGGGGGCCGCCCATGCCCGCCACCATCACCAACTCACTGCAGCTTCCCCCCTGTTTTGCCCACGGGCAGTGGTGCTGGATTGTCCCCACCGCCCTGTGCCAGCTGGGCCTGGCAGCATCCCCCACTGGAGGCAGAGAGAGGACCCCGCACACCACAGTGACCCGGTGACTGCTCCAGATGGCACTGGAGCCCTGTTCTGCCGGGACTCCCAGTCCACTCCACAGAGCAGGTTTGCTATGGGGCTGTTTAGCATCAGCCCCTCTGGGCTGCTCCCAGAGCACCCCCTGCACTGGTCGAGGTCTCCAGGGGCCTTTGTGCTGTTGGAGCTGGTCAGGAATCAGGCCCAGTCTCCCGGAGTAGGCACCGGCTCGTGTCCACTCTGGACTGTGCATGGTGCTGTCCGTAACGGGCCCAGCCCAGCCCTGGGCAGTGCGTGGAGAGGCTGGTGCACTGTGGAGTAGTACTGTGGATACTCTGGGGCTTGGGATCTGCCCTCTGCCAAACGTGGAGTGGCTGGCCCTGATCGTTGCCCTTTGTGCTTGGGCACCAGGGCTGTTCCCATCTGAAAAGGGCAGCAGTCGCTTTTCCCAGCACAGATGGGGCCCACATAAGGGGACGATGCCAGTCCCCACATCTGTCTGCTCCTGGCAAAGCAAGGGAGGGGCATGGAGAGCCCTCTGCCAGTGCCCCCTTCCAGGGGGGGAAGGCCCAGCCCCACACTCAGCAGCCCACTGAGGTCTGGCACCTGTATGAGCGGGGAAGCCCATGAGGCCAGGTGCTGTAAATCCCTGCCCTGCAGTAGAGGAGCTCTGATTCCTGCTGCTAGAGCTGCTCTTCCGCATCCCAGCCCCATCAGCCCCAGCAAGAAGCAGAGCATATCGTGTCTGCAGGCTGAGTCCTGGGTACTGGACACTGCCCCCGACACCTCCCGTGTCCTACTGTGCTTTGTAAAGGCCCTTTCCCATTAAAGATCCTCTCTCTGAGCTGCCGGGACTGTGTGTATCTGGGCTGAGGGGGCTGCTGGGTTGTGTCCTGGGTGGGGAGGTCACTCACAGGCCAGATGCCCATCCATACTGGCATCTTGCCCCAGACCAGCTATTGCCAGGTGGGGCTCATAGTTGCCTTGCCAGGCTGGCTCCCTGGCCTCTCAGAGAAGAACCCAGAGGGGGAACTTTGCAAAGGGAAAGAGGCGGCAGGAGAGGGGACTCAACTCTGATCTTCCTCAAGAGGAGGGTGAAACAGTCTGAACCCAGAATGATGGCGGGGGGAGGTTAGGGTGACCAGATGTCCTGATAAAATCGGGACTGTCCCCCGCGTCCCGACCAAAGTATGGTCGGGACAACATTTGTCCCAATATTTTGTTTCAGGCGTTTTTTTGTTTTTTTTTTTAATTTTTTAATTTTTTTGTTACACTTACCCATCCGGGTCTTCAGCAGCAATTCGGCGGTGGGTGCTTGTGTCTTTGGCGGCAAGACTTATTACCTTCTGCTGAATTGCCGCTGAAGACCACCAGTGACCGAAGGACCCTCCGCCGAATTGCCGCCGAAGACCTGGACGGGTGACTGTAACAATTAAAAAGGTGCCCCCCCTGCGGCGGTCACGATATTTTACAGTTACCATCTGGTCACCCTAGGGGAGGTGCTGTGGCAGGGCTGGGACTTCAGGGGATAGCTTCTGCCCACAGACCTGGCTTGGCGTGGAGTGGGTGGGCCATGTGTTCACTAGGCATGGGGCTGTGGGAGGGGCTCCTGCAGCTTGCGCTCCCCAGAGCAGCTGCTCAGCACCCACCGGGAGGAGTTAGGTGTCACTGGCCCCTATAGACTATTTTCAATCCCTCTTGTCAACCTGGAGCTGCCCCTGCTCCAGCCATCCAGACGGGCACCCAAAACAGCGGGCCAGGGACAGAGCGCCCTCCCCCAGCCATGGGGCAGCCCATCAATTACAGAATACACTTCAGGTGGTTTTCCAGACACAGCCACCCCCTAATGCCTTATGTCATGTATGAACAGCCCCCCTGCCCTGCAGCCCGGGCAGCTGTGCCCCCAGGCCGCTCAGAGGGCAGGCTGACCCCCTGATAGGCCACACGAGCAGCTTTCCGCACCCATTGGGCCCAAGTGCAGCCCCAGCCGCGAGGCCGGCCCTGTGGGGGCAGTGGGGGCCGAGCGGGGGCATGGGCAAGCAGGGATGGGGCAGTGGAGGCGGCTTGGCTGGAGTTAACCCCATGGTGGGGTCAGAGGTGAGCGCTGAAGGAGAGGAGCCAGGTGCTGCGGGGCAGGGGGGAAGCTGTGGAGCAGCCTCTCTGCACTCTCACCCTCTCACTGCTGCCCTGGGCTCGCTCCCCCACTGCCATCCTCTGCAGGGCAGCCATGGCTGGAGGCCGGGCCTTGGGCACTGGGCTGCAGCTTCCCCCGGGCCGCCTCCCCATCTCCCTTGGCAGAGCCCCTTGGATGTGCCCCTATCAGCAACGGGGCAGGATGACGCTTGCCAGGCTGGGCTCTCCACAGCCCCTCGCTGCACGGGGCACAGCCTGTGGCAGACTCACAAGACTCTCAGCCTGCCCCCTGGCTAATCCCCTTGGGAAGTGCCCCCGCCCTGACCCTCAGCTCCCCCCCCTTGGGGAGTGCCCCCCCCTGTCCCTCAGCTCCCCCCCCATTTGGGAGTGTCCGACACCCCGACCCTCAGCTCCACCCCCCTTGGGGAGTGCCTGTCACCCAGCCCTCAGCTCCCTGCCCCCCTTGGGGAGTGCCCCCTGCCCTGACCCTCAGCTCCCCGCCCCTTGGGAAGTGCCCTCCGCCCTGACCCTCAGCTCCTCCCCCATTAGGGAGTGTCCAACACCCCGACCCTCAGCTCCACCCCCCTTGGGGAGTGCCTGTCACCCAGCCCTCAGCTCCCCGCTTCCCTTGGGGAGTGCCCCCTGCCCCGATCTTCAGCTCTCCCCCCACCATTTGGGAGTGTCCGACACCCTGACCCTCAGCTCCCCCCCTTGCAGAGTGCCCAACGCCCCGATCCTCCGCTCCCTGCCCCCCTTGGGGAGTGCCTGTTACCCAGCCCTCCACTCCTGGCCCCCCTTGGGGAGTGCCTGTCATCCAGACCTTCAGCTCCCCTCCCCTTGTGGAGTGCCCGACACTCAGCTCTCCGCTCCCCCCATTAGGGAGTGTCTGACACCATAACCCTCAGTTTCCCTCCACCCAGGGAGCACCCAGTGCCCTGTCCCCTCACATCCTCCCTAGGGGTGTGCCCAATCTCAGCTCTGCCCTTGGGAAGTGCTTGATGAGGCACTCCCTTGCAATAGGTGGGGGGATTGAACCTGGGTCTCCCACATCCCAGGTGAGTGCTCTGACTGTGTTAAAACTCACAAGGCAGTTCACCACTCTCACCTCCTCCAGCTGTTTTGTGACTCAAACCCTTTACAAATGCCAAAAACAAAGTGGACCGGGTTGAACGACATGTTTGGTTAGACTAAAAAATTGATTTTTTAATTATTATTATTTTGGTGACACTTTTTGCAGTTTTCGGATTTGATTAGACATGAACCAATTTTATATTGATTTTATTTTCAGAACGGCCATCAAACTGGAAAAAAAAATCAGTTATTCACCCAGCTGTAGTTGGGGGCGACAGCTGGAATGCAGGGAAAGAGCTGAGGTGGTGGCTGACAGTTGAAAGGTTCTGGATTGGTTGGGTCAGGGTGGCAGAATTGCCAACGACGACCCAGAGCGGAAGAAGCTCTGGGGGCCCGGGCCCCACAAGAGTTTTCCGGGGCCCCCAGAGCGAATGAAGGACCCCCCTCCAGGGCCCCCCAAAAACTCTCATGGGGGACCCTGCGAGGCCTGGGGCAAATTGCCCCTCTTGCCCCCCCAGGCAGCCCTGTGGGGTGGGACAGCAGGTGGAGGGATGTGGAAGGTGCTGTCGCAGTTGGAGTGACGTGGAAGGTTCCGGAGTGGTTGAAGGCAGCAGTTGGAGTGATGCGGAAGGTTCTGGAGCAGTGGAGCAGGAAGCTGTCAGTTGGATCAACACAGAAGGTTCCGGAGTGGTTGGGGGGGGGCAGCAGCTGGAGCGACATAGAAGGTTCCATGGCCGCTGTAGTTTCATGGAAAGTTCTAGAGCAGTTGTGGGAGGAAGCAGCAGCTGGAGTGATGCAAAAGGTTCTTGAGTGGTTGGGGATAGGGCAGCAATTGGGGCACATGGAAGGTTCCAGAGCAGTTGGTGGAACAGTAGATGGTGTGACATGGAAGGTGCCGGAGCAGTTGGAGGAATGGCAGTCAGAGCAATGTGAAAGTGTATGTGCCAATTGGAGTGATATGGAAGGCTCCAGAACATTTGGGGGAAACAACAGTTGGAGTAACGCAGAAGGTTCTGGTGTGGTTGAGGATGGCAGTTGGAATGGCACAGAAGGGTCTGTGGCAGTAGGAACATAACGTAAGAAACGGCCCTACTGGGTCAGACCAAAGGTCCATGTAGCCCAGCATCCTGTCCTCCGACAGTGGCCAGTGTCAGGTGCCCCAGAGGGAATGAACAGAATGGATCACTTGATGATTACCTATCCCCTGTCGCTCATTCCCAGCTTCTGGCAAACAGAGGCTAGGGACACCATCCCTGCCCATCCGGGCAAATAGCCATTGATGGACCTATCCTCCATTAATTTATCTAGTTTTTTTAAACCCTGTTATGGTCTTGGTCTTCACAACATCCTCTGGCAAGGAGTTCCACAGGTTGACTATGCATTGTGTGAAGAAATACTTTATTTTTTTTTAAACTTGCTGCCTATTAATTTTGTTTGGTGACTCCTAGTTCTTGTGTTATGAGAAGTAGTAAACAACACTTCCTTATCTACTTTCTCTACATCAGTCATGATTTTATAGACCTCAATCATATCTCCCCTTAGTCGTCTCTTCCAAGCTGAAAAGTCCCAGTCTTATTAATCTCTCCTCATACAGAAGCTGTTCTATACCCCAATCATTTTTGTTGTCCTTTTCTGATCCTTTTCCAATTCTAATATATCTTTTTTGAGATGGGATGACTACATCTGCACACAGTATTCAAGATGTGGGTGTACCATGGATTTATATAGAGTTAACATGATATTTTCTGTCCTATTATCTATCCCTTTCTTAATTATTCCCAGCATTCTGTTTGCCTTTTTGACTGCTGCTGCACATTGAGTGGATGTTTTCCGAGAACTATCCACAATGAATCCAAAATCTCTTTTTATAATAATAATAGGAGATATACCAATCTCCTAGAACTGGAAGGGACCTTGAAAGGTCATTGAGTCCAGCCCCCTGCCTTCACTAGCAGGACCAATTTTTGCCCCAGATCCCTAAGTGGCCCCCTCAAGGATTGAAATCACAACCCTGGGTTTAGCAGGCCAATGCTCAAACCACTGAGCTATCCCTTCCCCTCAAGTGGTAACAGCTAAGTTAGACCCCATCATTTTATATGTATAGTTAGGATTATGTTTTCCAATGTGCATTACTTTGCATTTATCAACATTAAATTTCATCTGCCATTTTTTTGCCGTCACCCAGTTTTGAGAGATCCTTTTGTAGCTCTTCACAGTCTGCCTAGGTCTTAACTATCTTTAGTAATTTTGTATCATCTGCACATTTTGCCACCTCACTATTTGCCCCTTTTTCTGGATCATTTATGAATATGTTTAATAGGACTGGTCCCAGAACAGATCCCTGGGGGGACACCACTATTTACCTCTCTCCATTCTAGGAGTGATGCAGAAGGTTCTGGTGTGGTTGAGAATGGCAGCTGGAATGGCACAGAAGGGTCTGTGGCAGTAGGAGTGACACAGAAGATTCCCTGGCAGGTGGTGGCAGGTTCCAGCGTGGTTGAGTGTGGCAGTTTCAGGACCAAGATGTGGGCAACCTTCCCTAGTGGTCAAAGCAGGAGCCAGGCCAGGTCAGATACCGGGAGGCAGATAGGCCAGAGGGTAAACTGAGAGTCAAGCATCAGGAGGCAGGCAGGGACAGGTTACCAGGAGATCAGAGGCAGGAGACAAACTTGAGAGCAGAACTGCAGATTTATAACTGGAGTCAGACTACGTCAGGATACCAGGACTTTGAGCCAGGGGAACAGGAAGCACAAGGCTCACAGTCCAGAGTAGGGTGGATCCCAGCTGCATGGATGACTTCCTGTTCCTATGTTGGGTTTATATAGAAGCTATACCAATCAGGACTAGTGTTCGCTCTAATTTTTCCCACCCATGTGCAGAATTAATTTTGTTACGTGCACCGATGTGGAGGTGATGTGTGACACATCACCTCCATATCGGTGCACATAACAAAATGTATGTGGCAGGGGTGGGGCCGAGGGGTTTGGAGTGCGGGAGGGGGGTGAGGGCTCCAGCTGGGGGTGTGGGCTCTGAGGTGGAACTGGGGATGAGGGGTTCGGGATGCAATGGGGCTCCCTGGGGTTATGGTGGGAAGAGAGGACTCCCCTCAGCTCTCTTTTCCAACCCCTCTGATTTGCTGTGGTAAAGCTACAAGACTAAGTGCCCCAGGGATTTGGTGCCTCTTCCTCGCAAAAATTAATCAAAGAATCAAAGGACATGAAGAGATTAATGTAATTAATTGCCTAAACACCAATGCTAGGAGCCTGGGTAACAAACCAAAGGAATTGGAATTGCTTATTTTTGAGTGTAAATTTCATCTAGTTGGTATTACTGAAACCCCGTGGGAACATTCCCACAACTGGATGTTAAAATGAATGGATATAACCTACTTCATCATCATCATTATCACTCCCATAACCGCATTGGTCATTGGGGCACTATCATTGATGAGCAATCAACCAATTGTCTCCACCGCTGATGATTGTTTGTCAGTGTTTGAGTCTCCAAAGTCCATTCCTGTCCACTCTTTTATGTTGTCAATCCATCTCTTCTTCTGTCTACCTCTTCTTCTCTTTCCCTGTACTGTCCCATGGAGGATGATCTTGGATAGGCCAAACATAGGCGCTGACTTCTACTGGCGCCGGTGGGTGCTCGACACCACTCTGCCCCCGGCCCCGCCCTGACTCCACCGCTGCCCCACCACCTCCTGCCCCCATTCCAACCCATTCCCAAAGTCCCCGCCCCAACTCCACCCTCTCCTCCCTGCCCCTATTCCAACTCCTTCCCCAAATCCCTGTCCTGGCCCCACCTCCTCCCGCTCCTCCCACCTCCCTCCCAGAGCTTGCTACAGCTGTGTGGTGGTGGCAAGCACTGGGAGGGAGGTGGAGGAGCGGGGATGCAGTATACTCAAGGGGGGAGCCAGAGGTGGAAGTGAGGTGGGGTGGGGAGCTTGGCTGCTGGTGGGTGCAGAGCACCCACTAATTTTTCCCCATGGAGTCGGCATCTATGAGGCCAAATTTTCTTGTTACATGGCCACACCACTTCAGCTTGCGCTTCTTCATTGCCATCAGGAGGTCTTCACATGACCCAGCGCATTAGGTGATGATGTTACGGACCTCTTCATTAATGACGTGGTAGAAGTAGGAGATGCCCAGGATTTTACGGAAGTATCTCTACTACCTGTATTTTCCGTTCAAGTTCTGCCGTAAGGATCCATGTCTTGCACACATAAAGAAAAAAGGAGATGACCAATGCGTGCAGCAGTTTCAGTTTGGATTTGAGGGAGATGTTCTTATTCCTCCAAATTGGTTTTAGCTTTGCCACTGCTGCTGTTGTTTGGGCAGTTCTTGCTAGAATTTCTGCCTCTGATCCTTCATCAGTGATGATTGCCCCCAAATATTTGAACTGTTTCACTGTCTCCAGCTCTTGTCCACTGATGGTGATATATGACTGATCCCATCACGTTTGTTTGTCATCAGCTTGGTTTTCTCCGCATTGATTTCCATGCCGTATTTTGTGGAGGTTGCATCCAATCGTTTCACAAGGTTGGCAAGTTCATCCTTGCTTCCTACCATGCCATCAATGTCATCAGCGAACTGAAGATTTGAGATTGTTTGCCCACAGTGCTGACTGTGCATATGTGATCTTCTAGGTGATCAGTCATTTTGTGCTCCAAGTAGATGTTGAACAGTGTGGGTAAAAGAAGGCAGCCTTGCCGGACTCCATCAGTGGTGGGAAACTACCCTCCTGTTGTGCCATTGATGAGAACTGCACTGTTGGCCTTGGCATACAGCTGTTTAATGGTAAGAATAAGCTTATGACCAACATTGTACTACTTCATGGTTGCCCAGAGAGCTTCATGCCATACTCTGTCAAAGCCTTCTTGAAGTCAACAAAGACATGGTAGATATCCTGCTGGTGTTGTAAGTACTTCTCACATAGAACACGAAGGTTGAAAATCTGTTCTGTGGTACTTCTTCCAGCACGAAAGCCAGCCTGTTCTTCAGCGATGATATTCTCTGCCTGTGGCTTCAATCTGTTCAATATGACTTTCAACATCACTTTGCTGGGGTGGCTAATTAAGCTTATGGTCCAGTAATTTTGACACAATTGCAGGTTGCCTTTCTTTGGCAGTGTGATGATTAGTGACTGTGTCCACGCGGAGGGCCGCTCACCAGTCTGCCAGCTCTTGATGAGTACATCCATTACTATTTCTTCTCCGAATTTCATCAGTTCGGCTGGGGCGTTGTCAATACCTGTAGCCTTACCGTTCTTGAGTGATTTCACAGCTGTCTCCACTTCTTCACGCAGTATTGGAAAGTCATCCTCCTCTGTTGAATTTGGGCGGTCTAGGACACTAGGATCTCCATTTGTTAGGTTGTGTAGATCAGAGCAATAGTTTGTCCACCTATTGATGATGTCCCTTTCTTCTGTATGATTGTTCCCTTCTTTGTCTTGAATTGTGTTAGCTTTGGTCCATCTTTCCTTTGTCAGATCTTTTGCAATCTGGAGGGCTCGTTTGCTATTTTTATTATTGATATACCCTTCAATTTTAGAGTATTGTTTTTTGATCCATCTCTCCTTGTCCACCTTCATTCCTTTCTTGAACTTTCTGCCAATTGCTTTGTATTTACCAGCTCCCTCAGTGCTGTTCTTGTCTCTCTTGAGTTCCCTTCTAACGTCACACATTTGTAATATTTCATTTGCAAACCACGGTTTTGTCTTCTTACAGCATTTCCCAATGATGTCCATTGCTGCCTTATTCATTACAGCATTGAAATTGTTGGTCATTGTTTCTCCATCCTCCTCTAGAGCAAGCCGTGAGGCAAATTTTCCGCCGATTATTGCTTGGAATGACTCTGCAATGTTTTGGTCTCTGAGTCTTTCTAAGTCAAACTTGGTTCTGGTGAACTTTGGCCTGACAATTTTCCTTAGCCGCAGCCAAAAGTTTAGCATCGCAAGGTCGTGATCACTTCCAATATCAGCACTGGTGAAGCTTCTCGTTTTAGCTCTGTTAATCCCAGAACACAACTGGTTTTGCACCATGATATAGTCGATCTGGCTGCGATGTAGACTATCGGGTGCATGCCACGTTGATTCTCTGGATGCTTTATGTGCTCCTAATGTGTTTGCAGGAACCAGATTGTTATAGATGGCAAACTCCAAAAATCTCAATCCTCTCTCATTGGTTACCGCATTACAGAAAGGGCCACAATAATCTCGCCATTCTGCCTGTGCATCAGTACCCACTTTAGCATTCCAATCTCCCTGTACAATCAGGATATCTTTCTTGTGTACCTTATCAATGATATCTTGGAGCTGATTGTAAAAATCAGGGTCTGGGGACAGAATAGGCCCACTGCTCCTCCTGCATGTCGTAAGAGGTGACTAAAAGGGGGTTGCCTGGAGAGGGATGTACTCTGCCAGGTTAGAAATTTGCCCAAGACATATCATATGATGAGCAAGTCAACCATGTTCATACCAGATTGGTCACAGCCCAGGTTAATAATGACCGCGCCATCCGTCTCCCACCAGGACGGATGCAACAAGTATACTACTGGTGTAACCCCAACAAAGAGGATCCGTGGAAGAGATAACATCACCATAGCCACATGGAATGTAAGGACATTGAGACAGCTAGGGAGGTTGAAAGAACTCACGTACGAAATGGAACAATACACCTGGCACCTCCTAAGAATCTCTGAGGTCTGATGGAAGAACTTTGGAGAGACACTAATGGAAGAAGGCCATGTACATTACAGTGGAGAGGACAAACATGTAGGATTTCTTGTACATAAAGATATCAAGAATTCAGTGTTAGGATGCTGCCCAATGTCCAGCAGGCTTATTTCCATCTGTCCGTCGACTCCGGAACTCCACCAGAGTGAGCGGCAGTAGCGGAGTCGACATGGGGAGCTGCGGCCGTCAATCCCGCGCCATGAGGACAGGAGGTAAGTCGAAATAAGATACTTCGACTTCAGCTACGCTATTCACGTAGCTGAAGTTGCGTATCTTACATCGACCCCGCCCCCTACTGTAGACCAGGCCACAGTGGTACAAGTCTACGCCCCTACAACAGACTATGACGATGAGCAAATTGAAGATGTTTACAATCAGTTCCAAGACATAACCTATTTAGGAAGGATCAAATGAGCAAAAGGGGAGGAGGAGTGGCCCTCAATGTCAAAAATGGCATTACCTGTTTCCAAGTCACTGATAACTTGGAAGAAAATGACCTTGAATGCTTGTGGATCCTAGTAGATAAAGCACAAGATGGGGTATTAATTAATGTCTGCTACAGCCCACCAAATCACATTAGGGAACAACATGAGCAGCTCCTTACACACATATCAATAATTTGTAGGAAAAAAAAGGTTGCATGATCATGGAGTGCCAAATGCTGGAGATCTCATGCTGTCAGTACTAAAACATCCTTGGAATTCCTAAATATTATAAATAACAGTTTCCTAACTCACAAAGTGTTGCATCCAACACAGGGCATTTTATATTACACGTCGTTTTGACAGACACATAGGAACTGACGAGAACTAAAAATTTATGATAACTTAGGTAAAAGTGATCGTGATCTGATAACATTTATAACGTGCAAACAGAGTAAAGTCCAGACCAGATTATATATATATATATACACGCACACACACACACACACACACGTTTCTTTAACAGGACCAGTTTCACAAAGCTGAAAACAATTATGAGTGTAATCAGCTGGAAGGAAGAATTTAATCAGGAAAAAACATGAATGATGATTATTTGAGAACACTTTACTAGAGGCCCCAAAAGCCAAAATTAAGGAAGAAGACCGTATTAGTTAAAAAAATGACCTGGTTTAGAGGGGAAGTGAAGGCAGCTATAAAAATGATATATAATAAATGGAAGAAAGGGCAAGTTGATAATAATGAATATAAATCAGAAGCTAGGAATTGTAGAAAATGGATAAGGGAAGTCGAGGGATACCAAGAAATCTATGGCCAAGAGTTAGGGACAATAAGAAGGAGTTTTTCAAAGTATATTAGGAACAAAAAGAATCCTAATAATGGTATTGGTCCATTACTAGATGGAAATGCTAGAATTATCACTAATAATGCAGAAAAGGCAGAAGTGTTCAATAAATATTTCTGTTCTGTATTTGGGGAAAAAACAGACGGTGTTGTCACACTGTATATTTTTCTGGTAGAGAAACAAACTTGGCAAATTTGTTTGATGACAGTTGGTTAATAAAGTTGTCATCTCTAGTTGACATTTTCTCAATTTTAAACTAACTGTATTTGAAGTTACAAGGAAGTCTTTGTTTTGAACTGTGAACAGATATAAGCATTCCAAAAGTCATTAGCACTGTGGCGAGCACAACTGAAACATACTTAGCCCAACACTGTTACAACACACTGAGAACAGCATCAGTGGAGAAAAAGTGAATGAAATTAAAAGTGTCATACAGTTACATCTTACTGCTCTGTCTGACAATTTTAGTTGCTACTTCCCAGCAGAGGGGTTTGAAAATTTGAAGGAAAGGCATTGGGTCAAAGATCTTTTTGCTTTTGAAAATCCTGACTTTAATAACGGAGCTAAACGTCATGCCTGAACAAGAAAAAGATCTGCTGTGACTCACCCATGATATCACACTCAAAACATGCCCCAAGACATTAAATTTGTCATAGTCTTGGATAACTGTTTTCAAAGAATATCCACTGTTAACTAAGATTAGTCCTCTGTTGTTGGTATGGTTCACAACACCCTACGTGTGCGAACTGGGATTTTCGACTTTGATAAGGATAAAAACAAAAGAAAGAAACCGACTCAACAGCGCACCTGATATGCGGGTAGCCTTTCATCTTGTGATCCAGACTGGAATGAGATCATGAACAACAGGCAGGTCCACCCATCATATTAAGTAAGTGAAACTCAACCTGATTGTCTTTTTTATTGTATTTATGCTGTATTTAAAAATGTTTTACAAGTAACATCGCTGTCTAATTTTAGTAATAACGTGAAGTGAAGTGGTTAAAGCTAGCATGTACTGTCCTTTGTTGTGATTTTATGATATTGTTTGGGTCGTGGGGATAAGTGTTTTTCTTCCACTGGATCGCAAGGAAAAAAAGGATGAAAACCGCTGCTCTAGAGAACACTGAACACAGCACCTTTCCTCATCCGATGCGGTGGGGAAGAGTGGGCTATTGGCTGACGGTGCTGAAATCCAGCACACAGCTTGGGGGTGTTCACTCGTGACCTCAATCCTCGAGTCTCCATGAGTTTCCTTCCCCCCTAGATCTTGCCTCCCCTACCTCATTTGTGCCCCCTTCATGCTTCCCCTCTCCCCCAGCCCTGCCACTGGGTCACAGTCTGGCGCTGTGGCCTTGTCAAGGTTCCTTCCCCACTCTGAACTCTAAGGTACAGATGTGGGGACCTGCATGAGAACCTCTAAGCTTAACTACCAGCTTAGATCTGGTTTTGCTGCCACCACCCAAATTATTTGTGTCATTTGGGAAACTCTGTCTACCTCCCCGCCAGAATATCTCCCTCCCAAGTACTAAAACCCTTCCCTGGGTAGCCTGGAGAGACTTCTCCACCAGTTTCCTGGTGAACACCGATCCAAACCCTTGGATCTTAAAACAAGGAGGAATTAACCATTCCCCCTCCTTCCCCCCCCCCAATTCCTGGTGAGTCCAGATCGAACCCCCTTGGATCTTAAAACAAGGAAAAATCAATCAGGTTCTTAAAAAGAAGGTTTTTAATTAAAGAAAGAAAGGTAAAAATCATCTCTGTAAAATCAGGATGGAAAAACTTTACAGGGTAATCAGATTCATAGAGCCCAGAGGAACCCCCTCTAGCCTTAGGTTTATCTTTGTTTTCTCAACTTGTAAATGTTCCTTTTGCTAGAGTGTTTACCTCTGTTTGCTGTAACTTTGAACCTAACACGCCTTGCCTGGCTGTTACTTACAAGTTTGAAATATGAGAGACTTGTTCAGAAAGGTTTGGAGAGCCTGGATTGACGTCTGGTCCCTCTTAGTCCCAAGAGCAAACAACCCCCAAAACGAGCACACAAACAAAAGCCTTCCCCCCCACCAAGATTTGAAAGTATCTTGTCCTCTTATTGGTCCTTTGGGTCAGGTGTCAGCCAGGTTACCTGAGCTTCTTAACCCTTTCCAGGTAAAAGGATTTTGGTGTCTCTGGCCAGGAGGGATTTTATAGTATTGTACACAGGAGCGTTGTTACCCTTCCCTTTATAGTTATGACAGGCCTGCCAATGCCACTTGCTGTGAATTCTAGGAGTGCTCCCGCTCCCGAACTCAGAACGAGTGGAGAGGCCTGAATTCACCACTCAGAGAGGGAGGGCTCCACCTGAGCCCTCCACTCCTGTCAAAGGACTCCTCTCACCGCCCCCCACAGTTGATCCGAATGCAAATGGATTGTGGGGGGGGAGAGAACAATCCCCCTTTTGGTGTCCCTATTTGTCTCCTGCCTATCAGACCCAACCACAGCACTAACCCAATGGCCTGCAGCCCTAAAGAGTGAAGTCTCCGACACACAGCTCTCCCTCTCTGCCCATGAACTCTCCCCCTGTCAAGGCTGATTCCCTACTCTGGCACTTCGAGTCCAGAAGGTGGGGGCCCACAAGGATTCTAAAAAATAATATTGGCCACTCCAGGCTTGTATTAAACTCCCAAAGTTACACCTTTTCTCTGACCTTGGATTGGTAGATGCTGCCACCACCCAAGCGCAGACCCCCTTTGAAAGACCAGGTAGGCTCACTTAGGAATTCCTTCCTGTGGGGTACCCTCAAGCCCTTTCACACACACCCCCGGGAAAGGGCTGAGAAAGAAAGAAAAAAAGAAATCAGCGGTTGCCACCAGCTAATTAAACAACATGTGCACAAACCTCTTAAGAGACAAAAATCCAATTCTGTTCTTAAAAAAGGTAAATTTTATTATTAAAAAAAGAGAAAGAAAATACATCTGGGAATTTAGGCTTTTGCCAGATTAAAAAAACCCCAACAACTACAAGGATTAAGCATCAAGAATAGCTCTCTTGAGGTCCATCTTAAAGGTTACAAGCAAAATAACGGCACCTGGGGTTAGTACAGAGGAATCCACAAGCCATAAAGAAATAAAAGAGATAAACCTAATCGCATCTTCCTAGACATTTCCTGATCTACTTGCATATCTGGGGTTTCAAATGAGTAGTGTCTAGGTATAATATACTGATGGATTTTCATACCTGGCCTAAGCTTCTTACAACATAACTGCTCCCTGTCTCCTTCTCCCTGGGAGAACAACAACAGACAGACAAAGGGGAAGTTTTTTCTCAATTTTAAAAAGTTTTAGCCTTCCCATTGGCTCTTTTGGTCAGGTGCCCACTCACTTCTATGCACAGTGGTGAGACTTTTAACCCTTTGCAGGTAAAGCAAGGAGAGAACAGCTACAAAGAGGAATTTTATAGCTAACTGTCCGGGTGGGTGTCCATAAAAGGGAGCTACCCCCTCCCTTCATTTATCACACCCCCTTTGTCCAATCCAGCACCTCAGCCCATCTTTCCAATGTCTTCACATGGCCATCCAGTCATCAACATGGCCCAAACTGAGCTCTTGCTCTTTCCCCCCAAGTCAACCCCTCCTTTCACTGTGCACACAGCACTGCCATCCTCCCACTCAGGCTGTAGTCTGGGCTGCAGCAGTGGCTTGGCCTCTCTAGAGTACACCCACGTATTCAGGCTCTGTCTAAAAATCTTGCCATTTCATAAATTCATAGATTCCAAGGTTAGAAGGGACCTTTGTGATCTAGTCCAGAGGTGGGCAAACTATGGCCCGCAGGCCACATCCGGCCCGTGGGAGCCTCCTGCCCAGCCCCTGAGCTCCTGGCCTGGGAGACTAGCCCCCGGTCCAGCCCTGCTGTTCCCCTTCCCCCGCAGCCTCTCCCTAGTTTATTCTGTTTAAGCATTTGGTACGACTCTAGCTCCCTCTCCCCCCCGCCCCCCCGTCCTCTGGAACTTCCCTACAGTTTCAAGCTCTTCGGGGCAGCAACTGTCTTTTTGTTCTGTGTCTATACAACACCTAGCACAATAGAGCCCTGGTCCATGACTAGGGCTACTAGGCACCATGGTAATAAATTTAATAGGAAGATTTGTTAAAAATCAACGATAGTTCAGAGAATTGGTCAATTCTCTTAATACTATTGTGTGCAAGTTATCAAGTTTATATCCCTAGTTATTGATGACATTGGAAGAATTTCCTTCTCATGTTAATATCACAGAGGTTCATCCAGACTTTCCCTCCTGCCCACGCAGCCAAAAATTTCATCTCACATCTTGACTGTTCAAACCTCCTCCTTTCTGGCTGTGGCTACTGCAGCCCTGCTTCCCTCAAGTTTACCTAGAAGGCTGCTGCTAAGATCATCTTTCTGGCTTGTGGGTCTGAGTTTGTCAGCCCCTGAGTCCCCCCCACAGGCTCCCCCTTCACCTTCCCATCAAACGTGAGCTTGTTGGCCAAGATCCTCCAAGGTCTTTAGACATCTAACCACCGCTGAAATCAGTGGACGTTAGATGGCTCAATATCTTCAAGGATCTGGGCCCTTGTCTTTACCCATAAGGCCCCTCTCAGTTTAGTGCTCCCCTGCAACCTAGATACTCTAGTAACCTAGCGTGACACTGACCTCCATCTTTACTCCACCTGCATTATCAGCCTTTCCTGCCCACCATCAGTTTTTCCCTTACATAGCTCTGTGCTTTCTCCCACGCTGCAGCCCCTTACGCATGGGATTAAATCCATCAGCCACTATCTTTTATTCTCCTTTAAATCCCTCCTTACGTTTGCCTCCTCCTTGACACCTACAGAACCCTGCCTGCACAGCTACCCAGCTGTCAAGTGGTGAGGGGTCCTCTTCCCCTTCCTTTCCCTATCTTCATTCCCCCATCTCACCCTCTGTCCCCTAAGTACAGAACCACTTCCCCATTACCACACATCATTAACAATTCTCCCTGGCACTGTTTGCATGTGTGTTCTGTCCCCAGGGCTGGCTCCAGGGTTTTTGCCGCCCCAAGCAGTGGGGGGGGGGGGCATGATTGCGATCCGTTGCAGCTCCACTGCGCCGCTTTCTTCTTTGGCGGCAATTCAGCGGCAGGTCCTTCCCTCCGAGAGGGACTCGCCGCTGAAGAGCCCGACGTGCCGCCCCTTCCCCTTGGCCGTCCCAAGCACCTGCTTGCTGAGCTGGTGTCTGGAGTCAGCCCTGTCTGTCCCCATCCCCTCTTCTTAGCATGGGAGCTCATTGAGGCATGGCCTGACAGCGCACCCACAGCACAGGCAGCAGGGGTGCAACCTTTCCCTCCCAGATTGCCATCAAACTAGGGCAGTCCCTGGGCAGGAGTCCCCCAAGGGTCTGTGGAGTTCTTGGGCAGAGCCATTCCAGTGGGGGTACTGTGGGGCCTGTAGGTGTGTGTGTGTGGGGGGAGGTACTGTGGGGCCTGTAGGGGTGTGTGTGTGTGTGTGTGTCTCTCTCTCTCTCTAGCAGGAGGGAAGCCTTGGTTACAGACCACCAATGTGGGGTTGGTGGGGGGCCCCCTTGTGAAGTTGGTGGGATCTATGCCACGTAAGTGAGGCAGGGGCCTTGGCCACAGTCTCATGCGCTGCAGGGTCTGTGTCCTATAGGCTGGTAGGAGCCTTGGACACCCCCGGGATCCGTGCCCCCTAGGTGGGCATGGGCCTTGGACACAGCCCCCCCGCCCCAGGGTGGGGTCCCTGCCCCCTAGGTGCGATAGGGGCCTTGGACACCCTCACCCCATCGCGGGGTCTGTGCCAGGTGCGGAAGCAGCCCTGGCACAGCCCCCCACCGTGAGGCTGTTAGTAGGGTGGGGTCCCGCACACTCTCCGCCTCCTATCCACGTGTCTGCTTCTCCGCGGAGTCCTTCCTCCTTGCCCGAGACTACAGCCCCCGGCGTGCAGCGCGCCGCCGCCGCCGCCGCAGGGGGCTCCGGGGGCCGAAGCCAGGGCCGCGCGGGGCCCGCTGGGAACTGTAGTTGGCGGAGGTGGGACACCGGCTGCCGCCCGCGCCCCAGCGAACTCCACCCCCCAACAGGCCCCGCGGCGGCGGTGGTCACGTGGCCGGGGGCGGCGCACGGTGGCGGAGGCGGTGGCGGCGGCGCTGCTGGGGCTGCGGGAGGGAGGTGGCTGCGCGGTGCGGGCTGTTGTTGTTGCGCTGCCCGCGGCTCCCCCCCCGCGCCCCGCCCGGCTCGGCTCGGCTCGGCTCGGCTCGCAGCGCCCGGAGGCCCGGCAGCATGAGCGACAACGATGACATCGAGGTGGAGAGCGACGTGAGTGGCGCCCCCTGCCCCCCTGCGGCCCGGCCCGTGTCAGGCCCGGCCCGGCCCGGCCCGGCCCGGCGCGGGCAGCGGCGCTGACAGTAACGCGTGTGTTTCTCTATCTCTCTCTTATTGCAGGAAGAGCAGCCGAGGTTTCAGTCTGCGGTACGTGCCTGCCTTTCCTTGCTTACCGCCCGCCCCCGCCCGGCTCGGCCCGGCCCGGCCCGGCCCGGGCAGCCAGGCCGCGCCGGTGTGAGCGCTAGGGTGGGGGCCGGGGGGGGGAAGGGGCAGGCCGGGGGCGCAGGGAGTGGATCTAGGGGACCCGACCCAGCCGGCGCTAGCTCCGAGTTCATGTGATCCGAGACGGACATGTACTGTGAGCTATCGGGGGTTGGGTTCCAGGCCGGGGCAGGGCGAGCCAGGCTCAGGGAGGTGTGTGCAGGGAAGCTGGGGCTGGGATCTAGGGCAGGGCGAGCCAGGCTCAGGGATCCAGGCTGGGAGGTGTGTATAGGAGAGCTGGGATCTAGGCCAGGGAAGGGCTAGCCAGGCTCATGTGCTTAAGCGGTGGAGGGGGATTGGGAAGGGTCACCTGTGGTGGGGTAGGAATCTAGATCAGGCATGTTGGGCATGGGATTGGGAAGGGGGATCTAGATCAGGGAGGTGTACAGTGGTGGCTGGAAGAGGCATCTGTAGCAGGGAAGTGGGAATATCTGTGGAGTGGGAATCTAGGATGGGGTGGGAAGGAGGATATAGACCCAGTGTTTGGGGGGAGGTCAGTGTGTGAGATGGGGATTTAGATCAGTGGTGTGAAGCAGAACCTACAATGGGACATGTGTGAGGGGAGTGGGCATCTCTAGTGTGTGTATGAGATCCAGGTGGGATCAAGATCACAACCATGCGTCGGGGGTTGTGGAGTAGAATCTAGACCCGGCATGCTAGGTTGGGGTGTGTGTTGGAGGGGAATCTAGGCTGAGCGTGTATGTGGAGATCGCGGCTAGACATGGCAGTGGTGGTGGAGGGGATCTAGGCCAGGTTTGGGGGGTGTGTGTGGAGGGGATGTTGGCTGGAAGTGGGGAGGATCTAGACTAGGCATGTATGTGGAGGAGGAGGGATCTAGGCCAGCCAGGCATGTGGGAGAGGGATCTAAGTCAGCTGGGCTTGCTCACGTGTATGGGGGGGATCTAGGCCGGCTGAGTGTGTGGGAAATTGGGGAGGATCTAGGCCAGGCACGTGCATGTGGAGAGGTTCTAGCTTGGGGGTGTGTGGGATCTAGGCCAGGGTGTGAGGAATTGGCGGGGGGGGGACCTAGGACTGGCAAGTGTGGCTGGGGATGTAGGCTGGGTGTGTGGGGGGAGAGTTGGCCTGGGTGGGCTCATTTTGTGTAGGGTTGTGCTCTAGGCTGTGAGTGTGGGGAAAGGTGCAAGGGGATCTCGGCCATGCATGGGAAGGGTGGGTAGTGTAGACTGGCTGTGGGGGACACATACACACCGTGAATTGTGTTGGTTTGGGAGAGGGGGCCCCCGTCTCTATGGAGAAGTAGCTTTGAGCATGAAGGAATTACTGGGCTGAGATCCCAGGCCTGACAGGTGGTGGTGTTTTGAGCACAGGGGAGAGAACCCGTTTTGGGGTCCACCCTTGATTGGGGGGCAGCTGGGGACATTGCAGCCTGCCCAGAGCTTGGGTCAAGGATGGAAGGTGTATCTGCTGTGGTTCTGTGACATCCCATAAGGCAATTGTCTTGTTTGGGAATGGCTGCTTGGAGGGAGTTGTTCTTTGTTAATGGTTTGAGTCCAGCCGAGGTGGGGTTGTGGTACAGACCCCCCCGTCCCTGCACTGCCTCCGAAGGGCTGAATCAGTACCCTGTGGGAAGTCGTCGTCTTTGGGGTGGTTAATGTGAAGGGGTGACACTGAAAACACAACACTGTCTAGGGGGTCCTGGCCGGCTTTTTGAAAAATCCCTGCGCGTTTGGCTGGGGTGACCCTTAGCCTCCCCAACTGCGTCGCTGTCTGAGGTGCCACCTCTGCATGGAGCAGC
This sequence comes from Mauremys mutica, assembly GCF_020497125.1. Taxonomy (NCBI): domain Eukaryota; kingdom Metazoa; phylum Chordata; order Testudines; family Geoemydidae; genus Mauremys; species Mauremys mutica. The sequence continues at coordinate 147,481,510 of NC_059075.1, forward strand.
AGCCTGTTTCCGGCGGTATCTAGTCTGTAAAATCTGGATTGCAAGAGGCAGATAGAGGGGATTTAGCTTGGGTTGTCCAATTACTAACCCAAGTGGATCCCTGATTGCCAGCTAGCAGTTGCCTTCAGTTGCTTTTCTGGTTAGCAGAGCATCAGCAGTGCCAAGGGGTTATCCGTCCCATTCCTTGGTTTGTCTTGAAATTCGTTGTCTGGCTAGATGGTGCCGTGTGCCGGTATTTTATTGTTAGAGATCCCATACTGGGGGGAGGGAGAGCTCAGTGGTTTGAGCATTGGCCTGCTAAACCCAGGGTTGTGAGTTCAGTCCTTGAGAGGGAGCCATTTAGGGATCTGAGGATTGGTCCTGCTTTGAGCAGGGGGTTGGACTAGATGACCTCTTGAGGTCACTTCCAACCCTGATATTCTGTGATTCTATGATATTGTTCTCGTGTCCCTCAATGGGACCCCTAAGGATGTTTGTCCCTGTACCAGGCCTTGCCGAGACCAGTAAGATTGCAATAAATCGGTTGCTCCCTGAATCCTTTGGGGAATGGTGCATGTGGGTGAACCACATCCTGAGGCTGTGTAAAAGGATCTTCCTAGACTGCTGTTGGGCCATATGGCTCTGTTACTTCTGGATTATCAAATTGAATCTTGCTCACTGGCTTGAAATCCTAGGCTTGTGTGTTCCCCTCTTTGGGAGGGAAAGGGCCACCCCACCAAATCAAGGCAACTTCTAGCTGTGTTTGGCCCGGAAGGCCCTTGCCGATGGATATGGTTTCACAACCAGATTTTCCTGTTTTAAAAAAATATTTCTCACCCCTCTTGCTGTGTGAAAGAACCATGAGAACAGGGCAAGCAGCTGTCAGATGCCCAGAGAAAAGAAACTGAAAGTCCAGGACGCTTTCCTCTAGCCTTTCAGTTTCCATAATTTTGGTGTTTCTGGTAACAACTGTAAGTAAACATGGCTCAGACGGAAGTGGTTACTGCTTTTTTTTTTTTAAGCAGCAGGAAGGATTTCAGGTCTCAGCCAGAGGGTGGCAGTGTAGAAAGAGCTACTACCGGGTAGGCCTGAAAGTTGAAGCCATGATTTGCGTGGCCGTGTTTATGAATCTCTCCGAATTGCAGTGAAAACTTTTTTGGCTGCAAACCTTTCTCTGCAGCGGTTGTACCCTTAACCCGCTCGCCTCCTGGTAGTGTGGGAGAAGCAAGCCGGGAAACATTCTGCCTGTTTGCGCCGTCCAGCTAGAGTGAAATGCTCCACAGTAAGCAAACATGCCAACAGTAAATTAGCTTTTACCGCCTGGAGCCCAGTTTGCAACTTGTAGCTTCTAAATGCCTCTAAACTCAGTGCTGGCTCCGGACAACTTGCTGTGAGTTGCTAGGGTGAGAAGTGTGGGGCGGCTGCTTTTTTAGATAAAGGCTTCCTTAAATAAGTCTTGGGAGCAAATGACTTTGGCCGTCCCTTTGTCTTCCCTTGCCAGCTGGTGGAAGAACCCGTGTGAGCGTGAGCTTGGCCTGTGTAGGGTTGTTGGCCTGGAGAAGCGTGGTCTCCTGTCGAGCTGTGCGTGGTTCTTGTGGCTCCCGTGCTGGTACTACTTGAGCCTTGCGAAACAATCTGTTTGTGGAAAGTGCAGCTTACTCAGGAGAGGGGCCAGGAAGCCGTGATACATTGAGGTTCAAGCCTCTAGAGCAAACAGCTGCTCCTGTTTGGCCTAGCACAAATGATCCATGATGTACTGTGCCAAGTGTCATAGTCACCGAGAGATCGTTCCTTAAAAGCACACATTTGGTTCCTGGTGTGTGGTGGGGGCAGGCTATGCAAAGTGACAATTTCAAGGAAGATCTTTAAAAGCAACACCTAGAAGGCCGCCTTGTGGCATCTGCTCCAACTGGGTAAAGCCCAGGATCAGGCCCTGGCTTGCCCAGCTCAGACTGGTGCAGGGTATCTCCTGGCAGGCTCTGTTTTGCTCTCCCACATCTTCGGTTGGTTTGCAGAGTAGCAGCTTCCAGTGGGAAGCTTCTCTGTGTCGCAAGCAGGAGACACCTCGGCGCGCGTCCCTGGCGGGCAGCTCCGTTCCTCGAGGGCATGGGGGCCAGCGGCTTGGCGTTCTGAGCTAATGCGATTGCATTGCTGGCTAATCCTGAATGTTGACTTAAGTGTCTGGTCTGGCTCATGTCCTCAGGTGACCTGGAAGGAGGCAGCTTTGTTGTTATTCCCACCAGGTGTCATTAGATGACTTGACCTGGGTTTACTCTTCCCCTCCGTTAAGGGGTCAGGCCGGCTCCCCCATACTGGGCTGTGTTGGGCAGTGCCTTCTGCTGCCGGTGGGGGTGATTGGAGCTTGGCGCGCTCGGTCTGTTCCCGATGGAGGCGGTGGAAAGCATGTGCGGGCAGAGGCCAGGTGGGCAGTGCCAAGATTCCACAGGCTGCTGCGTCCACTGCCCACCCTCTGCGTGGGGGTGCTGGCTGCGCGTGGTCTGCGGGCCGGGAGCCTGGCTGTTCTGGGATTTGCTCTCCTCACTGCCCAAGGATGTCTAGGGAGAGCCCTGCTTTTCCAGTGAGCGTGACTCTTAAAGGCAGGGCAGAGCCCAGGGCCATCCAGCCATATTTCTGAGCCAGGCTTTGACGGGTGGGCGCGAGATGCCAGGGGGTTGGTATTTTCCTTCCTCTTGCGAGCGCGCGCCCCGAGGCCCAGCTGTGCGGGTGCTGGCAGTCCCCACCAAGGCACCGCAGGGCCGGGCCAAGCTGAGACCCTCTGCGGCACCTGCCAGCCCGGGAAGGGCGTAGGAAGCACTGACGGAGAGTCGCGTGGCAGCAGGCCATGCTGGCTGATGAATGGGGCAGTGTTGTCACGCGGGCCTCGCTTGGCACCAGGCACGGCTTGTGCCAAGTGGGGCTGGACGGAGAAGAGCCAGTCTTGCATCCTCTCCATCAGCAGGTCGTGGGAGAGCCCGATGCTGCTTTCACTTCGCTCTTGTCTGGCTTAGGGCTCGCTGCCCCCACGCTGCCCATGTCTCAGTTGCTGCAGGTGGCAGCCCTTGGCATAGTGGGCAGACCTGGTATGGGGGGGATTTTTGTTCTGCTGGTACCCACGTCCCAGCAAGCTTCCCCGCTGCAAGCACAGCAGCCTTCTAGCTCTGGGTCTGCACCCATCAACCACAACCGCTGCCTACGTTGTCAGGCCAGCTTCCAGGGCTGGAAAACCAGTGCTGCTGCTGAATGGTCAATGGCCGTATTCTTCTCCAGCCATTCACTCCTGGTGCTGCTCGGCCGCTGAGACTGAGTGCGTGGCAGCCGCTGCCGGCGGCTTTGTGCCTGCGTAGCTCTCCCGGCTCTGCCTTTGTAAGGCCCCGCAGAGGCGGGGTAGCGGCCCTGCCTCCCAGGACTGGCTGTGTTCACCCAGGCACTGGACAGAGGCTCTGCTTTGGTTGGGGAGAAGCTCCCGGCACAGCTGCCCCTTTGTGCTGCTGCCAGGGCTGGGAGGGGCTGAGCTGGGCGAGTGCCCGGGGAATGGGGGAGCCCAGGATTTGACTTATTGTGGGCTGCCGCTGCTTGCCAGCACCAGAGAGGATGGGGGAAGTGATTTGCATACAAATAGCCCAGCTTGGAGGGAGCACACGGTCCCCCGCACGCCAGTCGAGGGACCAGTTCAGCCTGCGTCTCCAAAGCGGCTCTTTGTGGATGGCCAAGGGGTGGGCCTGGCCCCGGGAAGGCAGGAGGGGTTAGCAGGGCCTCCATTCCTGACAGGCTGCTGTTGGGGCCAGCTCCTTGTCAGCCTGAGAGTGTGCGTGGCCGTACTGAGCCCCCTGGCGCTAGCAGCTGCGTTTCCCCTGCCCGCAGTAACAGCCCAGGGTAGGGGCGACACTGCACCTCCTCCGTGAACAGCTGGCTTGGAGCTGGCAGCGCTAGACAGAGGCCTTGTGAAGAGCAGAAGCTGGTCGGTGTCTGCCTGCCTGTGCTGGGAGGAGGGGAGGGACTGTGGTTTTCAGGCCTGAGAGCTCAGCTCTTTGCTCAGTGGATCCGGCGCACAGCTGGAGCGGCGATGGCATTGCCCAGCCTGTAGGTTCGGGCACACTTGTCTCCTAGCACCCGCCTGTGCCAGCTCGCCTCCAGGAACTACCTCCCCCAAGCCAGTGTTGGCAGCACGTTGCCACCTGCTCTCGATCCTGTACCTGAGTCAGCCAGCACAGGAGGGTGACCGGAACCTGTGGGCACTTGAGGCTGCCAGGAAAATGGGTTGTGCGGGAAAGCGGTGCCCATGCTGGCATGGCACCTGGCATCCCATTCAGAGGCCAGACGTGATGATCTCACGGTGCCATCTGGCTCTGGAGTTTAGGGGACCTGCCGGGCACGGCGATGCCTGTTGTGCGCAGGTTGTGAGCAGTGGTTGGGGTTTGAGGTGACGGAGGTGGAAGCCGGGTGATCCTAGAGTCTCCCGTAGCTCCACCAGCGTAGACTCTGTCCGGCCCCGGAGGCTCCCAGCTGAGACTGAGTCTTCCCCCTTGGCTCTGCGGGTATCTGGTGCTGAAGCTCCGTGTGCAGGAGGGACCTGTTACTGGGGCTGACGGATGCCACCTTAGGTGCGTGATCTTCGCTAGCCGTTAGCTTCAGTCACCGAATGATCCTGGTTGGTTGTGAGCGTGGGGGCGGGGCCGGCCTGAGCGTGGGGGCGGGGCCTCCTGCCTGGACGACCGCTCTTCCTCTGCACGCCTGACTCCAGCTACCTTGGCCGCTGCCGCCGCTGCTCTTGTTCCTCCCTCTCTTTCTTTGCATCCAGCAGGGCCGCACTCCAGAGACCGCTGCCCGCCGAGCGCAGCGCCATGCCGGTGCTGCCGGTGCCCTCCCCGCTGGGCCAGACTAAAGGTCCCTAACGCCCCGTCTCTCTGTCCTTTCCTTGCAGGCTGACAAGCGGGCGCACCACAACGCGCTGGAGCGCAAGCGCAGGGACCACATCAAAGACAGCTTCCACAGTCTGCGGGACTCCGTCCCATCCCTCCAGGGAGAGAAGGTGAGTTTACTGAGAGAGCTGGCCCCCAGCCCGGCCCGGCTTCCTCCTACACACACTCTGCCGGCCGCCCTGCAGCCCCGGCTTAGAGACATGGGCCAAGAGTGACCCGGTGAGACCCACCTCGGGCGAGTGCCGCTGGAGGCTGAGATCCAGAGCCCGCGGTCAGCGTGGGGGAGCACCTGGAGCGTTTTCTATGCTGGGTGCCTCAGTACCAGGGGCGAGGGGGCATCTGAGGAGATGTGACGGCCGTTGACACACCGGGGATCGAACCGGGGCCCTCCAGAGCTGGAAGCCTGAGCTGCTCCCGCTTGAGCTAAAAGACCAGGGCGCCGGAGCTGGCGGCTGTCCCAGGCTGGTATCCTCAGTGGATCGGCCACAGAGGGGCGCACCAGTGGGTTTCCCAGGCGAGGTGGGAAGCAGAGCCGGACTCCGGAGGAAAGGCGCAGAGTCGGACAGGGTAGGTTGATCTGAGGGAGGAATTGTTGCTAGGAGAGCTGCATTGTTGCCTAGATCCCATGGTCTCAGGGTTCGGGGGGGACGGGGGCTGCCTGTCCTGCCACGTCCTCCCGGCGGCTGGTGCTGTCTCCTCTGTGACCACCGGCAGAGCACCCTGTTGTCCTCCAGAGCCGCTGCTCTGTCCCCTGTGGGCCCAGAATTCCCTCCTCCTCCCGCCCGCAGCCGTGGTTGTGCCATGCTGGGCTGGCGCTCGTCCAGCACCTCGCTGGGGCAGGCTGCGGGCAGGGCTTGCTCCTCCTCCTGGCCACACGTGGTCTCCCCGCCGCGTGGAGACTTGGCCTGGCACTGTGACTGTCCCGGCACAGCTTGATGCCCAAGTCAGCCTGCCTTCCCCGGCGGGGACCTGGCGCTGGGCTGTGGCCGGCCTGCCGGGAGCCTTGGGTGGCTGGGCTGCGCGGCCCAGGAGATGGCAGCAAAGGCGCCTGCGCTGGAGACTGGGAGCCTTGACTTAGGCGGGCGTCTTCTGGCCTGTCATGGGCAGGGCCCCGTCTCTCCTGCAACGTCTTAGTGCCGGACACATCGTGATGGGGCTTCCCTAAGGCCGGCTGTGCTGCCTCCAGCCTCGGGCAGGCAGCTGGTGGCGCTGGGTCAGAGCGGGCAGTGTCAGGCTGCCCTGAGAATGGCCGGGGTGCAGCACCTCTTTGGGTTTGAACCTGCCCTGCAGCTTCCTGCTCCATTACTATGGGGCCATCCCGTTCCCCCCAGGACACCCCCTGCACCCCCTTGGTCTCTGGCACCCAGTTCTTCTGGCCTCCTGTTGCTCTGGGTCGGCTGGCAGGGGAGAGCTGGGGGCTGCCGGGAGGAGGCCCCGTGGGTTGGAAAAGCCAGGCTCTGCCCCGTGTTGTTTCAAAGGGAGTGGGTGCTGGCACCGGCTCTGAGCTAGGAGGCGAAGGAGGGCCGGGGGTCTCTTCAGAGTGCACTAGCTCTCCATCAGAGCTCTGTGGAAGGAACGAGGAAGCGCAGACCCGGCTCTATGGAAAGGCCAGAGAGCTGTTTGGAGGCTCCGGGCCAGGCACACGTCCTGCTAGGCAGCAATCCTGGGTGCAGGCAGGTCAGTGACGCTGTATCGCAGCCCTGGACAGACCCATCCTTCCTCATTCAGGCTTGGGCTGAGAACGGGGGCCTGCAGTTGGGTCCCGAAGCCTTGATTTACAGCACTGCTCCTCACAGCCTGTGGCAGCTGCTGGCTGCTTAGCACAGCAAGTCAGGCCACTCTCTGGGCTGCTGAAATCCGGAGGCAGGAACGCCGCGGGAGGCCCCCGCTTTTGGAAATCTCAGCTGGGGAGATGTTGTCTCAGCAGAGGGAGGCGCTGAGCGTTGCTGCCCCATGCAGAGCTCATGATGTGGAATTCCCTGCTGCGTTTTAAAGAGCTCCAACAAGATAACCCCATCCTGTGTAACTAATATGTGCACCTGGGTCATGGGCTGGGCTCGAACCTGGGACCATCTTGTCTCCAGCCCGGAGGAGTGACTCCACTCACTGCTCTCGGTAGGAAGCTGTTATCCTCACCCCAGCCCCCAGAGGGTGATGTGATGCACTCTGCCAGTGGGTGATTGCTAGACACCAATAGACCGCTGGGAACTAGGCTTCCTGGGGGGGGGAATACGGCTCAGTGACTGGCGCAGGGGCGGAGTTAGGATTGGGAGGAGGCATTGAAATTACATAGGACCCTTTCGTCTGTGGTCCACACAGCGCTTTGCAGGTGGCTCTGCAGGAGCAGTCTGTTATAGAAACCTGTACCAAGGACCTAGATTTGGCAGCTGCTTTGTGAGAGGCACAGAGACCTGGCTTCTCTGCCCACCTGTGCCCGAAGTGACTGTGCTCTCTCAAATCCTCATTGCCTCTCCTGTCAAATGAGGAGGACCAATGGTTGACTGCTCCCTAAAGCAAGGGCCTTGCTCAGTAAAGGCATAGAATTAACACCAGTCAGATAGACAAGGGACTGGAGCTCCTGACTCCCAACCTAGTGCACCTTCCTCTAGGCCCAAAGTTATTGAAGAGGAGCTGGAGGATCAGGGTTTGTTTTGCGTTAGTTCTGTCTGTCACGTGGCTACGGTACAGCAGGGGCTGGGCGCAGGCCGCTGGAGCGCGCAGGAGACTGAGCGCGAGCATCCGACGTGTTCTCCTCATTGCGAGCACGGGGAGGTTTTCCTGTGGCTTATAACTTGGGAGAGTCGAACAACTTGGCCAAATTGCACACGCTTTCCCAGGGATGGCGGACGGTCCATGTATCTGGTTCCTATGCTAGCACGCTGGAGGGAAAAAGTGCATCATCAAAACTTGCTGATTCTGCTCAGACTTTCCAAAAACATTCAACTGGAACTAGAGGCCAAATCTTGAAAATTTCAGCCTGAACACTTAAAATGGGTTGGCGTTACAAGCAAGTGAGAACAGGGGATTTTAATGGGAAAGGTCAGTCAACCTGAACGCAGGGGTTTCTACTGCTCCCCCTGTAAGCAGAGAGAACCCTTCATATGCAGCCACCTCTGGAGGCCCAGCGACGCTGTGGGAGCGGGTCAGGAAGCACGTCACACTGTTTCCTGGGGAGCAGGCTGGGATTACCCAGGCCAGGGCGCTGGAGCGCCCCTTGCTCGGATGCAAAATGCCCAGGGGGCATTGAGTGGGTCCCCTTGGTGGGGAGGAGGCATCTGTCCAGCCCAGCCTCCGCAAACCCCACGCTGTCCTCACTTTGGGTGGGCTGGGGATAGCCTTCCCGGTCTCCCATCTGAGGGCTGCCAAGGCCAGATCCTGCTTAGCTTCCGAGCAGCACTGAGCTCGGACCAGCTGGTGGCGATGAGCTGCTGGGATGCCCACGTGCAGCCTGTGGAGATGGGCCAGGCTGAGCGCAGTGCCTGGCTCTCCAGGCTGTTAACCCGCAGCTGTGAGCTCCTCCAGGCTGCCTGTTGGTCAGTGGCTGAGGCCAGCCTGGGCCTGGCCCTCCTTCTCTGCAGCAGCAGTGAATGGAGATGAGCTTCGGGCAGTGGGTGGCCCCAGCATGTGGTTCGGTGTTGTCAGGCACTCTGCCTTGCCAGCGACCCTCTGGCGCAGCTCTGATGGTGACTAGGGCTGGGGGCTGCCCCTTGGACGGGGGTCACCACCTCCCCCGCTGGGCACCCTCCCTCCTGGGCACCAAGTGAGACTGATCGGGTGACGAACAACTGCACTGTGGCGTGTGCCAGAAGGGCAAAGTTAAGGTGATGCCGGCAGCCTTAACCCTATCACAGCTGGCCGGGGCAGCTGGTTTTGCAGCTGTAACATTCTTCTAATGGTGCCTTTGGGGAGAACCTCCTAGGTTTGGAAAAGAAAAATGAGGAAACAAGTGTTGCCACCCCCCTCCTTTGCCCCTATTACCAGAGTGTGGGAGCCGCAGTCATAGCCACAGTTGCACCATTGCATGCGCCCTCTCCGCCAGTGTCTGGTTGGCTTCCCAAGCAATGCCAGCCAATAGGCTTACTGCTCCACACCCGTGCAGGCGCACAGAGCGCTCCTCCTGCCCAGGGCCGGGGCCCAGCCGAGGGCAAGCTGAGACATCGTCGCTGTGTTGTGCACCCCCCGCCCCCAGCGATGGGCTCAGGCTCTCTGCAGACTCAGGTAGCGTCCCCGTGTCGTGCACACTTGGGGCGGCTCCCCCTGCGATGGGCTTAGTCTTGCCACAGGCTCCGGCTGAGCCGCTCACCCCGCCCGCTCCATGCCTAGGCCTGCCCAGCTGCGGGGCCTGTCCCCCTGGCGGGGAGGAGGGGCCCAGGAGCTCCCCCCCATGAACTAGGTCTTTATTTTGTTGTTGTTTTTTCCTACTATTGCAACAGGCATCCCGGGCCCAAATCCTCGACAAAGCCACCGAGTACATCCAGTACATGCGCCGGAAAAACCACACGCACCAGCAGGACATCGACGACCTCAAGCGCCAGAACGCGCTGCTGGAGCAGCAAGGTGAGCGGGCAGCGGGCACTCGATGCGCCTGGGCATTTCGTCGTCTGCCTGCGCCCCTGCCGGATCCGCAGCGCACAGCGGCTGGGCAGTAGGGGGGGTGGTGCTTGTTGCACTGGCACTGCCTTTCCCCAGTCCGAACAGCTGAGACTGCTGGGCTCTGGGGTGCCCTGGGGGTGGGGAGTTGTAGTCAGGTTGGGACTGGGGGCCCCGTCTGGTGGAGATTGTTGGGGGGCTTCATTGCAGAGTGAAAAGAGCTGAATAAATAGGGATCCTGCCAGGGCTGCCTGGCTCCCTGCTGGCACAGGGGAGGGGAGCTGCCCCATTGCTCTGCCCTGGCCGTCTGGCTCCCTGCCGGCACTGGGGGTGGGGTGGGGGAATCTGCCCCACTTCTCGACCCCTGGCTGGCCGGCTCCCTGCTGACACTGGGTGTGGGGGAGGGGATCTGCCCCACATCTTAGCCCTGGGCCCCTGCCTCCCCGCTGGAGCTGAGCAGGCTCTGGAGTTCTCTGTGCTCGGGCCCGTCGCTGTGCGTGGCAGGGGGGTCAGGGCGGCCCCGTGTTGTGGCTTCAGCTGTGGGTGGCTTCACTCCAGCTTCCCGAGGCTGCTCAGGCTGCCCTGGCCTGTGCTGGGGGCTGGGCTGGCAGCGATGGCAGCGGTGCCCGCTCGGCGTTGGCGCGGGCGAACCCCTCGGGCGGCGGCAGTCAGAGCCCCGGGCCTGGTCTCTGCCCCCCTGACACTGTCCCCTCTCCCCGCAGTCCGGGCGCTGGAGAAGGCGCGGTCGAGCGCCCAGCTGCAGGCCAACTACTCGTCGGACAGCAGCCTCTACACGAACCCCAAGGGCAGCGCCATCTCCGCCTTCGACGGGGGCTCCGACTCCAGCTCCGAGTCGGAGCCGGACGAGCCTCAGAGCCGAAAGAAACTGCGCATGGAGGCCAGCTAGAGGCCTGGCCGCGCCGGCCTGGCCCTGGCCGCCGGTCGCCCCCTGCCCGCCCGCTCTGTCAGGACTCTCCCTTCTCTAGTAGAGGCTCTCGGACTGCAGCTTTCTGCCCCTCCCCGCCCCGCCCGGCAGTGTTTCCTCGGGGGGCCGGCCGGCCGCTCGGCCTTTGGATAGACTCTGGGCAGCGCTCGGCTCCGAGGAGACGCCCCGGCGATTTTCTACGAGTGTTTCTATTTATACTAACACGCCCCGTGAATCTGAGCCGCGGGGGGGGAGGGGCAGAGAGCAGCGGTGCCCGCCTGGCGTGCCCGGAGCCAGCCTCTCCGCGCCGTGCGGGGAGCGCCCCACACTGCCCTGGCAGAAGCCAGGCGTCTGGCCTCCCGCTGTGATGTGCAGGGGGGAGGGGAGGAGTTTTTTATCTAGGGTGAATGGTGATGAATTGCTATTTATTTCCTGCTCTCGGTTCGATCCGGCCAGACTCTGCCGCTGCCCCCGGGGGCCCAGGCGACAGATTCGTAGAGTAACGATCAAATTCCCTTGCGCGCGGGCGCCCCTCGGCTGCCCGCCTTTCGGATGTAAATACACCCCAAGCATTAGAGCTGGTACTAACGGCTGCTTGGCGCTGGCCTCGGTCCCAGCGGGGGGCGAAGGGGGCACCGGGGCTGGGCCCGGCGACAGCCAGCGCGTGTGTATGTGTGTCTGTCCCTCTCTCTCCGTCCTGTCTTCGCCCTGCTCCCCCCGTCCCTGGTCCGTGGCGTTCTCTGATCTCTAGTGCACACCATGTAGCAGGCTCCTGGCCAGGGCCTGGCTCCCTCGGGCGGAGCTGAAGTATGTTGTACATACTGCCCCAGAAGTGTCTTGCAAGTTAAGGCTTCCCCTTTACTATGAGACTATAAATAAAAATCTTATTTTATCCTTCCCGGTGGTGGCGGCGTTTTCTTGCGGGCATCCCTGCCTCTGAGGGGGAGCGCGCTTTGCCAGGCTGCCCCGCCCCCCCCGACGGGCACGCTGAAAACCCCTTTGGGTGCTGGGCTGCTCAGCTAGCCCCAGCAGCAGGGGAGTGGGGGGTGACGTTTTGGCATCAGGCTGCCCCTGCCTGTTGGGCTGTAGGGAATTGGTCACAGGCTGGTTCTGCAGACAGAGCGAGTGTGAACACCCAGCTCTTTTCCTCCATCCCTCTCAAAGCAGGTCAGTAGCACTGTCCTCAGTTCACCACTGGGGAAACTGAGGCACGGGGAAGGGACTTGCCTGGCAGTGTCCGGACAGAGCCCGGGTCTCCTGACTGCCTGGCCAGTGCCCCGGCTGCTGGGCTGCAAGCTGGCTGGCTCCTGCTGGGCACAGAGGAAGAAGAGCAGAGGCTGCTGTTGTGGGGTGGGGAGGGTGGACACAGAGTGTGGCTGGCGGGAGGGTGCTCAGCCCTGTGCGCTGCGTCCCAGGCTGGTAACGGGAATGGGCCCATGGGGAGCTGCCCGGCAGCAGCACCAGCTTCCTTGGTGGGGGGTTTGGGGGTTCCCAGGATTGGCCTGTTGGGGCCTAGGCAGCCATGGCGTTAGCTCCCTGTCCCAGCTCTGGGGCATGCAACCAGCTTGGTGTAGAGGGGGAGAGGCCTGTGGGTATGGCAGCAGTGTGGGGCTGAGAGTCACAGCAGGGCAAGGGAAGGGTGAGAACCACTGACGGGCTGGCCCTGGGGGGCACCAAGGCCAGTGCCCATTGTGCTGGGAGGGCAGGGCTAGGGGGGAAGTGTCCCCTGCCCCCACCCTCCACCAATCTAGTTCCCCCTTCCTCATCTCTCTCCTGAGGTTCTCCCCCCTGCAGCCCCCCAGAGGCTGCAGCATGGGCACCCCATGTTGCACGCGCTGCCTGGCTCTCGCTGTCCCTCTGCCATCTTCTCTAAGGCCCCACACCCCACCCTCAGGTGACTCCATCCAGCCCATTAACTGACTGCCCAGCCCCAGGGAGCTAATGGGGATGTCTGCTCCCCTCCCTGCTCTGTGCCTTGGTTTCCCCTCCCTGCCTTTGCCCATTTTGAGTGTGAGCATCTCGGGGGCAGGGACTGCCGCTGTGTGGGGCCGCCCAGGGCGTTTCTCCCTGTGTCTGCAGCACCCGGTGGAACGGGGCCCTGCTGTGGGTGAGGCAGCTGGGGAAACTGTCCCTCAGCTAACACTGCAGTGCGTCGCTATGGCCGTGCGGGGTGGGGGTTAGCTAAGCCGCCATGCTGCCCTGCACCTCTCCACCCCCCTTCCCTGGCTGTTAGATGGCACAATACCACTGTGGTGCTGGGCCCAGGGCCAGAACCTGGCCCTTCTCCCTGGCTAGGGACACTAGGCCTACACCCTCCCCCCTCTCCCTTCTGCTGCTTCATGCAGGGGCAGCTGGCCTTTCCCGGGGCTGAACTGCTGCTCTTTGAAACGAGGGGCCCTGGCCCTGGCCCCAGGAGCTCAGCAGAGCCCAGTCAGCACCCCCGCGCTGCCCCATCCTGCTGTGACATGCAGCCTACAGCCGTGCTCAGGGGCAGTGTGACGGGGTGACCCCTGGGGGTGCAGGGCCCAGCCTGCAATGCTCCAGCTTGTGCTGAAGATGTGAGCGACTGGGCTTAAGTCCGTGTGTGACCCCAGGGTCTTGAGTACCCAGTGCCCCCTTTAGGCATGAAGCCTCCCCCCACCCAATGCTAGGCCCTTAGCTCCTCTCTTTCTGCCCACAGCTGGGTGCCAAGCTGCTCATCCGAGCCCCAGGGATGCCCCATCATGCTGGCCTGCAGGGCCCTGTCCTGGGGGCAGGCCCATGGGACCCCCAACCTGCCCATAGCAGCTGGAGGTGACAGCAGCAGGTGGGGGGGAGGGGAGTAGGCCCAGCAGTTACAACCCTTCCTTGGGAGGGGGGAGCCCCATTTTCAAATCTCTGCTCCGTGTGTTGGCGCCAGTGTGGGAATCCAGGTCCCCTGTCAGTGCCTGACAGCTCTGGCCTCATGCCAGGAGAGGGTCATTGCCCCTCTCAGGGTAGCTTGCCCCAGCACCTACTCCTCTTCCCTGGCTCAGAAGATGCCGCGTGGCTCTGAGCTGCAGGCTCCTGCCCTGCTCCTGGTGGCAGGTTCTGGGAGGGGTTAGCACTGCCTCCCCCAGCACGCAGGGGGCGAGTGGTACTAGCACACTGGCCCAATGGGGCCTCCCCTTGGCCTGTCTCAGGCGTGGGCCCCTGGTGTTTTACTGACACAGCTGAGTGCAGAACCCCCAGCCCCCCACTAGGCAAGGTAAGAACAGAGGCTGCAGCTGGCACTGGGGGGCTGGAAAGGGCAGAGCCAGCTCCCCTATCTCAGCGCTCAGGACAGGCCGGGGCAGCACGAAGGCAGTTGGACATGGAGCACAGGCAGCTCCGGCCACAGGCCCTGGCTCATGCTGGGCTGGAGCAGACTCAAGCACTGGGGCCTAGGAGCAGAGGCCAGGCTGACTCCTGCTCCCATTGGTCCACCCCGAGCCTGCGGCCGTGCCAGGCTTTGGCCCCTCTCACCGCAGAGCCAGGATGCGAAGGGCAGGCTCGCTGCACCCTGCACTGAGGTGAGGAGGCAGCCAGAAAAAGGTTTAATAACCACATGGGCAGAATCACCTCGCAAGACTGGGGGCAGGGGGCTGCAGCCCATTTCAGTCCTGTCCCCTTAACTGGACTCCTGCTGGGTTTCCCGTTCCACCCAAGGCCCCCCAGCAGCAAGGACCCCTGCCCCAGTGACCACCTCCCATCAGCCCCTCATCCCAGTGCCAAGCTAAGGTTCAGCCCGTAGCGGCAGCAGGCCCTGTGGCACCCGCCTCTCTCTCCTCCTGCGGTGTTAATTTTGAACAGGCCCCCCGCCTGGTGCCGTGGGGGGCAGGGCCTGCACGGGCCAGGCTGGATAGCAGCAGCAGGGCGGATTTAGTATGGTGCCAAGGAACCAGTTCTGGTTTATTGATGCTAAAACGTTCACAGCCCGTTATTTCAGAGCAGCTTTGCTCCTGGCAGGAAGGTTAGTGGGGCCCAGGGCGCCTATGGCAGGGGGCCGACGTGGCTATTTTTGGTCTGGCTAGTGCCCTGAGCTCGCACCGGCCCAAGGGGGGAGTGCTCTGTCTGTCCCGCTCTCCAACCACAAGGATCGCCCCGCGGGGTGGGCTCCGCGCTGCGCTCCGACTGCAGGGAGAGCCCTTCTGTCCAGCCTCCGCGAAGGGAGCAGCCACCTCTAGTCTCCAGCAGCCCCTGTCGCCTCCTCCGCCGCCGGCATGCTGGGGACGGGCTGCCGCAGGAAGTGCATGACCGCCTGCACCACTCTGTCGGGGGAGATGTTGTACACTGGGTGCGTCGGTTGCTGCGAGGGGAAACACATCCGAGTTAACAGTGGTAAGGGGGAGGCCGGGCCTGGCGAGCGGCTCACATGGCCCAGGCACAAAGGGCACCCGGGCGTGGGAGGACGTGTGGGGCAGAGGCACTGGGGATGCTGTTGTGCATCCTGTGCACTAGGCATTATTCTGGGGCAGGTCTCTGGCCTGCGTTATCCCGGAGATCAGACAAGACTATCATAGATTCCAGGAAGGGCCCATTGTGAATCAATTTTGTACCAGCTGCAGCCCTTGAGGAGGAGGAGGAGGAAGGCTGCCCCTGCGGCCCACAGGGGCCATGGGAATCAGCCTGGGGCAGCCCGGCTGCGACCCACACTCAGGGCTGTGCTCTCCCAAAGGGCTAGGGGTGCCTGGGAAAGGAAGAGGGCTCCCGCTGACCCAGCCTCCATCACCAGGCCCCCCCTAAGGAGTCAGGCGTCCAGTCCTCATGCGCTCAGCCGCCTGGTGCTGAGGTGCACGCCCCAGCCTCCTACAGCCCCGAATGCAAGGCTGGAATCCGCCGCCCCGTCTCCCCATGTGGGTAGCAACGCAGGGCAGGCCTCCTGTGGCGCACTGCGGTGTGATGCTGGGGAATGCCAGGCCGGCCCCAGCCACAAGGCCTCAGGGGGACCGCACTCGCAGCGACGGGCCAGGCCGGTATTCACATGGATCCAGCTCTAATCCCGCCCCGTGCGACCCAGGGACGAGGGCGCGCAGCAATCCGTGCCATCCCGGTCATGGCCATGGCCTGATGTGGGGAGGGCTCCATCGCCCCCTGGGCAGCGCCAGCCTCCTGCCGATGCCCGGCCGCGAACCCCCCTTACCAGGCGATTCTCAGGAACTCCCAGCACCACCTCGTGGAGCAGGTCTCCGCTGCCGAAGTGCTGGGCTATCGACAGCCCGCTCAGGCAGTAGCAGGTGTGATAAAAATCCCGTGACCTGCAGTCAAGCAGGGACACATTTGGTCAGACGCCCCCCCCGCACAGTGCAAAGCAGCCCCCAGCCCCTCTTTGGAGCCCCCCAGCACCACCCCTGTGAGCCCTAATGAGCCGCTCGATGCCGCAGCCTTCTCTTAACCCCTTCAGCCCTGTCCTGGGCCACGCTGGCTCTCGGGGACGCACCAGCCGCGGATTTCCAGGCAGCCAGCGCGCTGAGCGGGCGCTGGGACCTCCTCGCAGGTACTCACTTGCCCGGCTTGTCCAGCAGCCCCCCAGCAGGGCACTGGCAGCACAGGAGGATGTACTCTTGCAGTGCCTGCTGGTCGAACATCCAGTGCGTCATGCTGAGGGCAGGGTCGCCTGGGGAGGGAGCACAGGCCGCGGGGGGCGGTTAGGGAAAGTGAGAAAGTGCCCCCGGCCAAGGAGAGCGAGACTGGCCCCATCCCACTGTACCTGTGCCAGGGATGAGGCTGGCCAGAGGGAGCGTCACTGGCCTCCCCCACGCAGGGAAACGTGTTTGCTTTGCGGGCTAGCGGGGCCTTAGGCGGGGACTTCATGAAGCTGGCCCTGCCCCCAGGTGTCCCCCCCACTCTGAGGTCACAGC
Organism: Mauremys mutica; assembly: GCF_020497125.1. NCBI lineage: Eukaryota > Metazoa > Chordata > Testudines > Geoemydidae > Mauremys > Mauremys mutica. The sequence continues at coordinate 147,497,781 of NC_059075.1, forward strand.
TAACAGAGCCCCGGGTGCCCAGAGGGAGGCCCTCCAAGCACAGGGAGCCAGGAGAGTGCCTGGCGGTGGGGATCATGGGAGGCGGGGGGTGGCTTTAAGAATAATGGCTGCTCCAAACCACCCCCCACGCTCCTGCTGGCAGGCAGTGAGGTGCTGAGAGTCACGGGGAGCTGGGCACCTAACTCCCATAGGAGCTTCTGAACCCCCTCCCCCTACACGCCCACCCGGCGTGATCTCGCACTTCTCTCTGCCTCTGCCAGGCGAGGAAACGCCCCACGCGGCGTGACACAGAACCCGCCTCACGCTCCCCTCGCGCCGCTGCCGCGCTCGCTGGCCTTGCCGACCCTGCTCCCCCTCTCTGACACCCCCGTGATCCTGCAGACGGGGCGGGGGCAAGGGCACAGAGATGTTAAAGATCTTGCCCAGTGTCACCCAGGAAGTCAGTGGCAGAGGCGAGGCGGCGGCCCAGGAGCCCCGCTCCCCAGCCCCGACCGGCTGCGCAGAAATATTTGTAACTAGGGAAAGCGCTCGGCCATCCCTGGAATCCCAGCCTGGGAGAACAAAGCCCGGGCCGACGCCAGGAACAAGCAGCACTTCCTTCGTACTGCCAGTCAGCCACACATTTGATTAGCGCACTCCCACGTTTCGTGCCAACGTCGTTAAGGAAAATGTTAAATGAGATTGGTCCCGAGACCGACCCCTGAGGAACTGTACTGGTAACCTCCCTCCAGCCTGACCGTTCACCTTTCAGTGTGATCCGCTGTAGTCTCCCCTTTAACCAGCTCCGTACTCACCTTTCAGTTCTCATATTAAGCCCCAGCTGCTCCAGTTTGACTAATAATTGTCCATTCAGGACTGTAGCAAATGCCTGACTGAACCCAGGGAGATTAGTCCCACTGCATTTCCTCTCTCTAAAACCCAGTTCTCTTCTCAGAGAAAGATCGCGCTGCTCTGGCATGATCTCCTCTTGGTAAAACCATGTTGTGTTTCATCCCAGTTACCCTTCACCTCTATGGCCTTAGCTACTTTAACTTTCAAAATTTGTTTTTAGGACCTTGCACACAACCGAGGTTAAACTAACAGGCCTGTAGTTTCCCAGGGCACTTTTTTTTTTTCTTCCTCTTTTCTTAAATCCAGGGACCATATTAACAATTCTCCAATCACAGGATATGACCCCCGAGTTCACAGATCCATTAAAAATCCTTGCTATTGGGCTTGCAATTTCACAGGCCAGTTGCTTTAATATTCTTGGATGGCCATTATCCAGGCCCCCTGATTTAGTCCATTAAACTGAGTTTGACCTTCCACTTTGGATGTGGTAATTGCTACTTCCATAGCCTCATTTCCACTAGCAACCCTGCCACTACCCCATAGCTCTTCATTACCCTTATTAAAACCTGTGACAAAGTATTCATTGAAACATGAGGCCAGACCTAGATTACCTTTAATCTCCAGGCAGCTTTATATGATCCCTCTGCTAGGGAGGCAACCTGGCCACTGATGCAGACGACCCAGCAGCCTAGCTGTGCCTGGCTTCGCTGCTGTAAGCGCCGCCCAGCCCCCAGACTCACCTTTGGCATGCAGTGCTCGGTGGAGGAGGGGCAGCAAGCCCGCCTGCCAGAACGAGTAGCAGCCATCCACCAGCTTGTTACAGCGGCCCTGGAAACCGCCCTCAAAGCGCATCTGCCGGCTCGTGACCCAGTGCTGGAAGGGACAGACGGGGCACGCGTCAGGGCTCGGACAGTCACAGCCGCCATGGGACGACCGGCTTTGTGGCACCAGCGCCTGGCTCCATTTCCCACCCTCTGACCCTGGATTTCACCTCTTCACCAACAGGAGCAGCTGTTAGCCTCTTGCCAGCTCCCCTCTAACCTCCATGGGCCCAGGAAACCACTTTCTTTCTGCACTGTGGAGAGGAGCCCTCAGCCTGAGCAAAGCAACTTCCGACAGGTCGGCGTGCCAGCCATCCGGCACTCCGGGCTGGTGCCCGGGTGTTGGAATCTGTCAAAGAGCAGGAACGTTGCCCGCAAGACGGGTACCGGCCACCCCAATGCCGCTCTGCACTGTCAGCATGGGGTATCTAGCCCAGCGCCCCCCAGCCACACTGCCTGGGACGCGCCGTGGGGCGGTGTCACCAAACGGGGCCCTCCTCAGCTGCGCGGTTCCAGCCTCCCCAAGGGCAAGGAGCGCGCGCCCCCGGCAGAGTCACTTACTAACAAACATTTCAGATTCAGTGAGTCCTCCTGCTTCAGAATGACCAGCGCTGCCAGGCCACAGAAAGTGTATCCTCCGTGGGCCTCCATGCCCGGGACTCCGCCAATGCCACCCTCCCAGTTCTGGCACCTAATTCAGGGCAGGGAGAACACGGAAACAGCCGCTGATGCCAACGCCTAATGCTTCTCTTCCCCCAGCTCGCCCCCGGCACTGCAATGCAAGCCCCTAGCGTGGTGCGCAGCCCCGTGTGCAGCCCGCTGAGCCCATGGGATCTCGCAGGGGCCTGCCCCAACAGGGGGGAGCCTCGTTTCTCCCCGGGGTACAGTCTGCAGCGCTGCACAGAGCGGCAGCCCTCTGGGCTCTGCTCACCTTGCGATCCACTCGGCAGTCCCTGCGAAGAGCGTGGGCGTGATGATGTTGGTCAGCGAAGCCACTGAGGCGGCGCAGTATGCGCTCCTGTGATGGAAAGACGGATGGGAGAGTCAGCCCCATCACTTGCCATGGACAGCCCCAGGGCTGGCAGCTTCTGCACTGCCAACTCCACGAGCATCCAGCCATCCCCCAGCGCTTCCTGCTCCGCTGAGTTTGGCTTCTAACGGCATAAATACAAGATTCGCTACCGTGCAAGTCCCTTTATCCCTAGGAGAGATTCACTCAGTGCCCCACTCCAGCAGCGCCTTGCAAGGTTATCAGAATAACCCCTCGCTTTTACCTAGCACTTTCCAGCTGTAGAGCTCAAAGCACTTTACAAGGCAGGTCAATATCATTATCCTCATCCTGGAGATGGGAAAACTGAGGCACGGGGCCAGGAAGTGACTTGCCCAAGGTGGCGCAGCAGGCCAGTGGCAGGGCCGGGCATAGAATCCAGTTCCTCTGAGTCCCAGTCCAGTGCTCTGTCCACTAGGCAATGCTGCCTCCCTAACAGACCCCTGATCTGCGGAGTGACAGCAAGCCAGGAGACAGCTCCTCCGCCAGGGCCTCAGGCGCTGCTCCAGGTAAGCAACGCTGAAGGACTACAGCAAAATTCAGAAGACGTCCCACACTGGACACCTCCCAGACAGAAACCCTAGATCATCTCGTCGGCTGTGGTTTGCTTTTGGTGAAATAAAGGCCTTGTCTACATGGGGAAATTGACCATCTATTTCTACCGCTCTGGATAACTCCCAGTGTGGCTGACCCCCGGAGAAGAGGGCCTTTTTCTGGCTTCACGTCTATGGGAGGTGCAACATTAGAACTACCCTGGCACAGTCCCGGCAGGAAGAGGCCCCCCCACAGACAAGCCCCAACACTGAGACAGCCACGCACTGCCTTTCGCTACGTCCCCACACTGTCCGTAGCTGCAGGGGTGCCTGGCAGAGAAGGATTTCAACGTGGGACACTGCCAGGCAGGCGACACCGGCTATTCCATGCCTCCATCACCCAGAGTCTTTAAACCAGGACGGGACGACTTAGCCACAAGCTATTGGGCTGGAGGGGGAATCTGTGGGGTGGGTGATGCAGGAGGTCAGCCCATGTCCCTCTTGGCCTTGGAATTTCTGACCGGTGCTGTGAAGGCTCCCACCCACCTGACATCCACTTCACCTCCCACGTGCATGATGAAGGAGCCATCGGGCTGTTTCAGCGAGTACAGATACTCCAAGAGCTTCTCCCTGAAAAGCAGCAAAGGCATTGTTAGGGGCTCACGCCGCCCGACGCAGGAGCTGGCCAGGCCGCGGGCCCACTTGCAGCTGAATCGAACAGGCAATGCTAGGACAGCCTGGCCAGTTCCTGCCTGACCCCTGACGGTTAGTGGTTGGTTCATGCCCGGACGCATGAGGGTTTAAGAGCCCTAGGTAAGGAGACAGGGGCCATTGCCATTGCAGGGTTAGCTCCAGCCAGCCCTGTTAGCGTCTCGCTTTCACAATCACAACAGTGGTTCACGATTTGTCTTTTAAAGTAAGTCACACCACCCAGCCAATCAAACTGCCACATCCCCACCCACACAGGGGAACCAACCAACAGAGGCAGTGGGAGGGGCCTGACTTCAGCGAGGGTTCCAGGAGGAGCACTTTTGCCCGGGCAGAGATCTGGGCCTGGACTGGGGGTTTGAGGGTGGGTGGCTTAACACAAGGACACCCAGGGCCCAAATCCTGTGAGGTGCTGGACAGCCGAGAACCCCAATAACTCCCATGGGAGTGCAGCACACGAGCACCTTGTGTAGCAGAACCCTCAAAGCCCTTGTGGCAAAGTCCTCAGCCGGCGTTTCTCCCGTGTACACACACGGGCCGCGCCCGATGGTGGCTCTGCTGACACCTGGCACTGATACACCCGCGAGAGCTGTACCAAGCCATCAGAGGAGGCGGGGCTCCAGCCCTCTGGAGAGAAGGGCTGTGATTTGGGTCACCTCCCTCCCACCTGCCGTAGCAGGCCAGGAGCTGGTTTCACCTGTTGATGACGCTGAAGGCCTCTTCGGTGCCGATGATGCAGAGAGCATTGACAGCGGCATAGGTGGGAGCGAGATGGGGGTGCTGGCCCGGCCCTCCTCCGAACCCACCGCTGGGGCTCTGGCACCGGCTTAGGAACTGGCAGACGCTGGAAGGAGAGACGGGGTTGGTCAAAAAAATATCTGGGCACAATTCACCCAAACCTGCACTTCAAATCTTCAGCACAGAGCCCCGGCCTGTCTGCTGGGTGCAAGAACTAGCTGGCTCTGTGGTGCAGCGGCTAGCGCGTGGGACCTGGGGGGATTCACAGATCGCCAGTCCCACCAGCGGTTTTGCTCTGGCGGCGCAGACGGCTAGCACACAGCACTACTGCAGCAGTACTTGGCTTGCGCTGGGTCGCCGAGGTTGAGAGTTGAAGCCTAACCTGGAGCACTACGAACGTAAGAAAGGGACGCCCAGGTCGACAGCAAAACCCCAAAGGGTTCCGAGAGAACCTAGCAGGGTCCGGAACAACTGAGGGGAATTAACCACTGGAACAACTTACCAAGGGCTGTGGTGCATGTTTACATCAAGATTGGATGGTTTTCTACAAGCTCTGCTCTAGGAATTGTTCCGGGGCAGGTCTCTGGCCTAGCTTAGACAGGAGGTCAGATGAAATGGTCACAGGGTTCCCTGCTGGCCTGGGAATCTCTGAAGGGAAAGGGCGGCTGGGCAGGTAATTTACAAAGAAAATGGAAGCAGAGCCCATCGTCAGGCGCTGGGGGAGCAGGGCACTGGAGATGGAGGGGCCTCCCATGTGGCCTGTGAGCCTACGCAGACAATGTGGCATCCCGAGGACAGAGGTCTGCCCCATGCAGATTACAGCCTGCAGCGCAGTTCAGGCCTAGTGCAATCGATCCCCTGGAGCCTGCACTCGCCGCAGGCCGCACCTGCTGCAGCAGATCTCCGGGATCGGTGCTAGCCCCCAGCTTTTAAACAGTCCCATGGAGGAGCTTTTCAGCGCGCCAGTCCCCCAAGGGTCCCACTCTTCCGCCAAGGCCGGCCACGCGGCCTCCCGCCTCCGAGACAGAGCCTCTGGGCTCCAGCCCTCCTGCTTCACCCTGCAAGCTCCACCCGGCGCATCCCACTGAGCCAGACCTCTGGGGAGACCTGGCTGCTCTTTGGGGGCTCAAGCCCCCCAGCCGGTGTTTATCAGTCCCTAGTCAGTAGCGGTGCATGGGATTCTTCCTTCCTAAGTGCAGGACTCTGCACTTGTCCTTGTTGAACCTCATCTGATTTCTTTTGGTCCAATCCTCTAATTTGTCTAGGTCACGCTGGACCCCATCCCTACCCTCCAGTGTATCTACCTCTCCACGCAGCTTAGTGTCATCTGCGAACTTGCTGAGGGTGCAATAAATACCATCATCCAGATCATTAATGAAGATGTTAAACAAAACTGGCCCCAGGACCAACCCCTGGGGCACTCCGCTTGATACCGGCTGCCAACTAGACATGGAGCCATTGATCACTACCCGTTGAGACTGACAATCTAGCCATTTTCTGTCCACTTTATAGTCCATTCATCCAGCCCACACTTTTTTTAACTTGCTGGCAAGAATACTGTGGGAGCTGTATCAAAAGCTTTGCTAAAGTCAAGATATATCACATCCACTGCTTTCCCCATATCCACAGAGCCAGTTATCTCCTCATAGAAGGCAATTAGGTGGGTCGGGTATAACTTGCCCTTGGTGAATCCATGTTGACTGTTCCTCATCACCTTCCTCTCCTCCAAGGGCTTCAAAATGGATTCCTTGAGGACCTGCTCCATGATTTTGCCGGGGACTGAAGTGAGGCTGTAGTTCCCCAGGTTCTCCTTCTTCCCTTTTTTAAAGACGGGCACCACGATTTTTCCAATCGTCCGGGACCTCCCCCGATCCCCACGAGTTTTCATCAGCCAACTCTCTCAGCACCCTCGGATGCATTAGATCTGGACCCAGGGACTTGTGCACGTCCAGCTTTTCTAAATAGTCCTTAACCTGTTCTCTCACTGCTGAGGGCTGCTCACCTCCTCCCCATACTGTGTGCTGCCCAGTGCAGCAGTCTGGGAACTGACCTTGTCTGTGAAGACCAAGGCAAAAAAAGCATTGAGTACTTCAGCTTTTTCCACACCATCTGTCACTAGGTCTCCTCCCCCATTCATTAAGGGTCCCACACTTTCCTGACCTCCTTCTTGTTGCTAACATACCCATAGAAACCCTTCTTGTTACTCTTAACAACCCTTGCTAGCTGCAACTCCAATTGTGCCTTGGCCTTCCTGATTACACCCCGGCATGCTTGAGCAACGTTTTTATACTCCCAGTCATCTGTCCACATTTCCATTTCTTGTAAGCTTCCCTTTTCAGTTTAAGCTCACTGAAGATTTCACTGTTAAGCCAAGCCGGTCGCTGCCATATTTACTATTCCTTCTGCACATCAGGATGGTTTGTTCCTGCGCCCTCAATAGGGCTTCTTTAAAATACAGCCAACTCTCTCCTTGGCCCTTCATATTAGCCTCCCAGGGTTTCTTCTAGCCCCACGTTCATAAGCGTCCCTTTAATTGCGGCTTCTGGAAGAAGGCGTTTAAATAGCGATTTGCCGGGCCGTGCTGGTGGCTTGCCTCCTGGCCCTTAATTCTAGCTAGAACCTGGAACTGTGCGTGTCAGGTTTGGGGAGTCCCACACTCAACATGGCAGCTCAGTCCTGTTCACTGACGCCATCGGCCTGGTGAGACGACAGATCTTCAGCAGCCACCACCATTCCCTGCCTGGTGGCTTCTCATTGCCGTTTCCCTCCTCTGCTTTGCTCCTTTGCCCCCAGTAACTAGGGGGTTGATGCACGTTCCCTGCTAAGTGCCACCGTGGGCTGCATCTCTTCGCAGCGGAGAAGCTGGGATTGGGGTCTGTTTGTCAAAAGCAACGGCTCTGAGTGCCGGTCACTTGTTTTGGATGGATTGATGGCTCCAGGTTCTCGCCCGATCCTAACCCCCCACCACGACTCACATAGATCTCCCCAGGTGTGTGGATTCAACGGCAGAACCTCCCGAGGGACAGTCCAACACCGACACTGCAACCCTTCCTCCAGCCTTTCTGTAGCTAGATGGGTTTCCAAAATGAAATAAAGGTGCAAGCCCAGGCAGATTTCAGAGGGGGTAAAATTAATCCAGTCAGACGTATATTGAAGGGGACAATCTGATTAGATGAAACGATAAAACTTCCTCTTTCCACATCCCTCCTACCCCCCCTACAATTCACAGAACAGCTTTTCCAGTGGAGAGAGCACTGGACTGGGACTCAGGAGAACTCAGTTCTGTTCCCGGCTCTGCCACTGGCCTGCTGAGTGACCTTGGGCAAGTCACTGCCTGCCCTGTGCCTCAGTTTCCCCATCTGTAAAATGGGGATAGTGATATCGGCCTGCTTTGTGAAGCACATGGAGATCTGTGGCTAGAAAGTGCGACAGAAGAACTTGGGCTTCTCATCATTATTACAGCACGAAGGGAATTCCAATCCGGGTTTCTGAGCTGTTCTCTCTCACACCTGCATCTTCCCGAGGAAAGGTGGTGTGTTCTCAGCTCCTGTGAAATCCTAGTGCAGACAAGCCCCGTCTGGAGTCTTCCCATGATTCAGCAGGGCAGGGGGGAACCCTGGGCTCCCCCCGGTCTTTATCCTGATCTGCTAACACGTGTGAAATCTCCACAGTGCCTTGTGCGCGCCAGGACTTCAGTTAGTGTTAGTTCAGCCGTGTGAGCCCGGCCGAGCTAAGGACGCAGCTTCCTGCCAGCGAAGACGAGAGCTGAGATTCCAACACCACGTCAGGTGCTGCTGCGGCTGGGACAAGAGCAGAATCGATGTGGGTGGACGCAGAGCAAGAGCGCTCGCTGGCGTTCTCCCCCGACACAGACACCTGCAGATCCCGAAGAGCCCCGAGGGCCAGCTGGGGTGAATGGGGAGGGATGCTAGGGTCTGAGAAGGGACGAGGAAGCGCGATCACTAGAGCAATCCCGGCATGCTGTTAAAAGGGGTGGGGGCGGGAATCAAGCGAGCGCTAAACTAGATACTAACCAGTGACCAACAGCATCCAGAGTATCTGGCAGCTCAACAGCAACCTAGCAAAGCAGCTGGGGCATGCCTGGCAACGGGCCACAGGGCCCAGTCCCTTCTAGCTCCCCGTCCACGGAGTCTCTGCAGTTAAAGGGATGCGGTCCGCCTGACACCTGGGTGATTTCAATACGCGCTCCACCTGCCTGGAGAGCTCTCACGGAGTCGGGAGGGTTCAGATCTTTACAAATGTCTGTCCCCCGTAAGGGGTGATGGCAGGGGTGGGGTGAGGAGAAACAGCACAACTGTACACACACCTTGTTACCTGACAGGAAAAAGGCTTCAGTCAGAAGTGTGATCAGCCCCTTTAAACTACCCAATGTCTTCTCCTGTCCAAAGCAAAGAAGAAAGGTGCTGAGGTGATAAGAACTGCCACGGGATATTACTACTACTAGGGCTGTCAAGCAATTAAAAAAAATTAATCGTGATTAATCGCGCGATAAAAAAATTAATAGTTATTAAATGCACTGTTAATAATAGAACACCACTTATTTAAATATTTTTGGATGTTTTCTACATTTGCAAATATATTGATTTCAATTACAACACAGAATACAAAGTGTACAGTGCTCCCTTTATTTTTTATTACAAATATTTGCATTGTAAAAAAAAAAGTATTTTTCAATTCACTTAAGTACTGTAGTGCGATCTCTTTATCATGGAAGCGCAACTTACAAATGTAGACTCATGTACAAAAACCCTGCATTCGAAAATAAAACAATGTAAAACTTTAAAGCCTACAAGTCCAATGAGTCCTGCTTCAGCCAATCACTGAGATGAACAAGTTTGTTTATGCCGTATTTGCAGGAGATAATTTGCCCGCTTCTTGTTTACAACGTCGCCTGAAAGTGAGACCAGGCGTTCACATGGCACTGTTGTAACCGGTGTTGCAAGATATTTACATGCCAGATGCACTAAATACTCATATGTCCCTTCATGCTTCAACCACCATCCCAGAGGACGTGCGTCCATGCTGATGACGGGGTGTGCTTGGTAGCAATCCAAAGCAGAGCAGATTGATACACATTAATTTGCATTATCTGAGTCAGATGCCACCAACAGAAGGTTATTCTTCTTTTTTGGTGGTTTGGATTCTATAGTTTCCGCATCATAGTGTTGCTCTTTTAAGACTTCTGAAAGCATGCGCCACTTCTCATCCCTCTCAGAGTCTGGAAGGCACTTCAGATTCTTAAACCTTGGGTCGAGTGCTGTAGCTATTTTTAGAAATCTCACATTCTTTGCATTTTGTGAAATCTGAAGTGAAAGTGTTCTTAACGTGAACCATTTATGGTGGGTCATCATCTGAGATTTCTAGAACATGACATATATGGCAGAATGTGGGTAAAACAGAGCAGGGGACATACAATTCTCCCCCAAGGAGTTCAGTCACTAAGGTTACGTCTTCACTACCAGCGTGAAAGCGCTGTAAAGAGCTTTCTCTGTGCTGTAAAAAAACCACCCCCATGAGGGAAGCAGCTCCCAGCACTGGTGTACTGTCTACACTGCCACTGTGCTGAAACTTGCATCGTTCAGGGGGTGTTTCTGCACTCCCCCGAGTGAGAAAGTTTCAGCACTGTAAAGTGGCAGTGTAGATAAGGCCTAAGTAATTAACGTATTATTTTTTTAAACAAGTATCATCAGCATGGAAGCATGTCCTCTGGAATGGTGGCTGAAGCATGAAGGGGCATATGAATGTTCAGCGTATCTGGCACGTAAATACCTTGCAATGCTGGCTACAAAAGTGCCATGCGAATGCCTGTTCTCACTTTCAGGTGACATTGTAAATAAGAAGCAGGCAGCGTTATCTCCTGCAAATGTAAACAAACTTGTTTCTCTTAGCGATTGGCTGAACAAGTAGGAGGACTGAGTGGACTCTAGGCTCTGAAGTTTTGCACTGTTTTGTTTTTGAGTGCAGTTATGTAACAAAAAAGAAATCTACGTTGGTAAGTTGCACTTTCACAATAAAGAGATGGCACTCCAGTACTTGTATGAGGTGAATTGAAAAATACTAGTTTTTATCATTTTTACTGTGCAAATATTTGTAATAAAAATAATAATAGAAGGTGAGCACTGTACATTTCATATTCTGTATTGTAAATGAAATCAGTACATTTTAAAATGTAGAAAAACATCCAAAAATAGTTGTTAAATGTCAATTGGTATTCTACTGTTTAACAGTGTGATTAAAACTGCGATTCATTTTTTAAATCGCTTGACAGCCCTAGTAATAATAATATCCCAGTGCAGTTATCATCTCAGCACCTTTCTTCTTTGCTTTGGACAGGCAAAAACATTTGGTAGTTTAAAGGGGATGATCACCCTTCTGACTGAAGCCTTTTTCCTGCCATGTAATAAGGAGCCCGGAACATTAGAAGCAACAAGAGAGATCAGAGGGGAAAAATATTTTTCTCTCGTTTATTTTTCAATTTGAGCACTTGATACATTCGCCAGTGGTGTGTGTAAAGTTAATTGTGTGAGTTAACTGTAATTAATCAGCAACGTTAATTATTACTAATAACTCCTAGAGTTTTCCACCGGTCCATCTCAAAGCGCTTTCCAAAGCAGGTTAGCATCCCTGTCCCCATTTTACAGGTGGTGAAACTGAGGCACAGAAAGGGAAGTGATTTGCCCAAGGTCACCCAGCAGACCAGTGGCAGATCTGAGCACAGAACCCAGGTCTCCTGAGTCCCAGTCCAGTGCTCTACCCCCTGCACAACACTGCCTTCCCTTTCCACACAGCTCCTCTTAATCAGCAGCTCTTGCCTGTACGCAATGCCAAATAGCTCAGCCAGGAAGCACCAGAGCACCTCCCCTCCCTGCCACGTGCTCCCGTCTCTGGCTCCGAGACGCGTGGGAGCGTTGCAGGACCGGCAGCATTCCCTCCCCCCCAGTGCATGCGGCCTCACTGAATCTGTAACCAACCTCCCCTGTGCTGCACCTCATTCAGTGCCTTCCTTCGCACAGCTCCCTGCCCACAAGAGGCGGGGGCGGCGTCCTTATCACCACCATCTACGACTGTCACAAGATGCCCCCTGCCGCTCAGGAAGGCAACAATGGGGGTTATTGTTGGGGCAGGATGACTGGCACAAAGTGCTTTTGTGCTGCAGAAGCAGCGTTATCCGTGCAGGGACGGGGGGCCCGGCCAAGCACCCAGACAAAGGCACCTCCAGGGATCACTCCCCAGCGTCACTCCGAGGTGCGGGACGGGCGATGCCGAGCCAGAGCCGGGCCTGGGCAATGGACCTGCACAGCACACCTGGAAGCTTGCCAGGACAGCGAGCCACTACCCGTGGGACAGAGGGGTCCAGCAGAGAGAGGGGCGGGAATTGAAATGGTGTTTAAACAGACAGGCCATGGCTGCAGCTAGCAGATTTATTTCGCTTCCAGAGACACCTAACGGGAAAGCCAGGACTGCATCGGCGCGGCTGAGAAGGGGTAACCCGCTTCCAACAGCGGGTGCTAGCGAGTTAGCTGTCTGTACAGCTCTCCTCACTCCAGTGCCTCAGACAGAGCTGGCTGTCAAAGCAGCAGGGGAATTTGTAGTTTATCTGCATGAAGCAGGCACCTATCAGCTCCCGCGTCTCGGGCTGAACCCTGCTCGGGCCAGGCTGATGTTGCTGACGAGAAGCCGCACATGCGATTGCAGATCGTTCTCAGAGGCCAAGGGAGGGATGCAATCGACAAGGGGCAGCGTGGCCCGGCAGCCCGGCTGAATGCCCACTGAGGAGGATGGAGACGCAGAACCCGCCCCGCTTCTGTGAGCGACACCTGATTAAGAAGCGCTGATAATCCACACGCAAGAGTGTGCAGGGCTCGGACAGGCCTCTGACCACCGCAGCGCTTGCTGCGGGACAGCGCATGGGGCACTCCCATGTTACAGCAGGGAGGGGTGCATGTAATCAGACTCAGCACTTCTGGGTGCAGTGAGCCCAGCGTTAACCCTCTCAGTGCCTGGCTGCACAGCTCCCCTCTCCGCTCAAACACACAGAGACTGGAAAGCCCAGGGAGACCCAACTATAAACCCTAACTGGTAGATTCTGCCCCATATCCGGCTGCCTCTCCAGTAATCTACAGTGCTTCTCCTTTCAGGCCGGCATGCCCCTTCCCGCTTTCATCTCCCCCTGGCCCTCTGCTTGGCCTTCTCCTTCCCTTCGGCTTCATCCGTGCTCTGTCGTTTTCCTCTCGCTCTTTCCCTGGGATTCCATGTTCTTGAGCTCTGTATCCCCCCAGTTCAAACTTGATCCAAATGACCGAACAGAGCAGAGCCTTCTGCGGCTGCTGAATCCAGAGCTGAGCCATGGCATCCCCCAATAGGGTGTGGGACCCATTCCAGCACTGGCTCCGTGAGATGCTGGGACCTCTGCACCCTCTCCCTGCTTCAGCCCCGTCAGCACGGTTCCAAACAGACACAGCCCTTCCGTAACCATCAGATTGGGGAGGTCCCTTCTTCCTCCGGTTCTTGGGCACCGTACAGCACCTTCTCCACCTGCTTGGGAGGTCTGTGTGCCGTCCCCATGGCTGGCACCATTTTCAGGAACCCTGGGGTGTCTTTCCTCCATCTGCCACACACTTGCCCACTCTTCCTCTGGAGGGGCCAGGGCCACAGGGTTCCCAGACCTTCTGACAGTCCTGGGACACTGGCTGTGACCCTGGAAACATCCTGGCCAAATTAATGCTCATGAATTAAGCCACAAAACAGCCCCCTGCCTGGGTCAGGACAGTTATTTCTATGGCAGACACAAATTGCAGGCACAGAGAGGTTACAGGCCTGTATCAGCAGGTGAAGGCCCCAGGCCCACATGCAGATAACACAACTGCACAGCCGCGTTGGAAACTGGAGCACTCTCATGGTATGTGGCCCCACTGGTGTGCGTGAAGCCCTGGCCTGTGCGGATGAGGCCTCCCATTTTGGCTTACTGAAAAATCAGGCCCTACAGGACTTGACCATGGTCACACAATGAATCAGTAGCAGAGCACAAGAGACGTGCTTTAGCTTGGCTAGAAGTCATGGGCTGACGCGGAGCTGAATGGGGGTGTCAGCGCTCTCTGCCTAGCAGCTCCACGAAGGAGTGAGAGGTAACCCCCAAAAAGAGAAATACCAAGAGAGCTAAAGAGGGTGATTGGTTTATAAACCACGCTGGCTGCAGCTGACAGGGCCTGTGATACCCGGGCCAGATCCACACCTGTGGGTGCTACGGTTCTCTCCTACCCCCCCAAAACAGCACCATTCGATCCCCTGTTTGGCGAATGGTAACAGGAGGTAATGGGGGCACCTTACGTAGTGCTGGGCCGAAACAGAACAGGCCACGTTCCTCCCAGGTGTGAGTCCAGCGCAGTCAGTGGAGTCACCCCAGGGATGAATTCATCCCGAAGCGCCAAAGCAACTTGGTTTCATTTCGTCTCAAGTCGGAGCGAGTTGCTGCATCTGATCTCCAGTGGGGTAGCTCACGGACCTGTCTGAGGTCAGAGAGCGAGGGTAGGGGCCGCCCACTCCTCACACAGCTCAACTAGGCAAGAGGCGGGTTCTCCATCACCTGGAGCCTTTCAATCAAGACCCAATGTCTTTCTAACTGATACCATGTAGGCCACAAGTCGCTGGGCTCAGCGCAGGACTCAGTGGGTGAGCTGGTGCTAAGCAGAAGGTCTCACTAGGGGTGATCACAATGGTTTAAAAGCCAGGCTGAGGAGAAGGTGGGATTCCCGTTTTGCCCACTAGACCAGGGTACAGTACTTGTAAATATCATGGAGACCAAGAAGAGATCACCAGGAGTTTATGTTCAAATATCCTGCCTTCCTGACTGCAAACCTCCCGCTGCAATAGGCATTCATTACAGAGCGCCGCGCACACACCGAACAGGACTTACTCCGAAGCCACAGACTCTGGGATGGGCTCATCTAGCAGCTCCAAACTGTGCAGGATCCAGTAGCACAGCCAGGGGCGGCTGGCGTCCAGGCACTACCAAAGGGAAAAAGAAGAAAGCAGTCAGCTCCCGGACCGGCACTGCCGACAATACAACTTTTGTTACACGGCAGCAAGGAGATGGAGACAGGGCTACGCTGAGGTCAAGCACAATGAAGCTGATTCACTTGTACGGCTCTGGGGTGAGTTAGCGAGCAACTGAAATTATTCTAAGGAAGAGAAATAGAAAAGTCACAATGCAGGTCATTGGAAGCAAGGCAGATCAGAGGACTAGGAGGGCATGGAACTCATAACATCTGCAAAGCCATGGAAATTAGAAAGGAAATAACCCGAAAACAATAATAAAGGCTTTCCTGCCGAAGGATCTCAGAATGCTTTACGGACCATATACACAGCACAGAGATCACTTCACCCACTGCTGAAATGCAGCCACATCTGGGGCATGATGTTTCAGCCATTTAATGCCACACAGCATCAGCAGAGAAGCAAAGGAGGATGCCTAACTGAAATTAAACCAGTCACCTAGAAAACTGGGTTTCACTCCAACTGGAAAATGCAAATAAAGATAAGCATAAAACACCCCAGCGATAACCAATCAGTGGTACCGACGGCCCTTGAAATGCAAGACATGCAATAAGACAGAGCTCCAGTAGCTAATACGGGGCCTGCAAAAGTGCCCCTGGACAAAACAGTAACTGCAGGTCCCAGGCAGCCTGCTCTGTACTGGAAGACTGACAGGCCGAGGAAGGCAGGGGGAACGAGTGGGAAGTTTTACAAGCCAAGAAACAAGCTGGATAGGATCCCTGGGGACTGCGGCTGCCAGCTGTGGGACTGGGGTGGCTGACGGGGCGGGTGCAGGAGGCAGCTGTGACTTTGTCACTGTGTGGTTACCTCGTAGGCGTCCGTCAGTTGTCTCAGGCCTCTCTTCAAGTAGTGGAAATGCTTCTCGCGCTGCAGAACAAATCTGAAAGGCAAATAGAAGGTGAAGAGTGCTCGGAAGCTTCCCCAGCATTTGCTGGAGTATTCGTCTTTTACATCCCAGCCACACAGAATGGGGACGCCCCTAACATGGCATCCTCTAGGCCACTCGGATACCACACGACAAGCACCACCCCCCCACACCCACCCAAGAGACAGCAGAACGTCCATTAAACAGAGCAGACTGCAAGTGCCTGCATCTTTACCATGCAACATGAAAAACCTCAGCATGCAGCGCTCCATCTTGTTCGGAGCTGCTAGGCTGCAATGCATGCTGGGATCTGTAGTTCCTCCGTAGCCAAGATCAAGGTAAGAAAGGTTTGATGCAAATTAAGCGCAACTTTCTAGTGCCCTGCAAGCTGCTAATGCAGCCCTCAGCCGGCCACTGTTCAGGCATCCTTAGCCTAGAGGATGCAGGAAGAGAAATATTGCAGCCGCCATGAATTGAAGATATTTACAAATGTCCCCGAAGCATGTCTCCAGCAGTCAGTCAGTGCAAAGAGACGGTACAGAAAAGATCACACAGGTGGGATTTTGAGGGCAGGAAGAACAGCCTGGGGAATGATTAGCCCTGTATCTGCAGTTTACAGCTGCATATTGTTACTGTACAAATGCTCTTTGCTGTTAAAATCCTGTAAAGGCGTAATTGCCATCTGCTGAGCAGCGCTTAGAAGAGCGAGCACAAGGTGTGGACTACCATATTTATCAGAGTACTAGCAACCTTGTGTTCTCCCAAGAGCCCGGGCAGCTCTAGACCCCACTTCAGAGGCCAAGCGTAATGCCCACTTGGCTCTTTGCATTACCCCTGCCCCCATTTTCTTGCCTAGACGCTCTCTTACATTCCTCCACAAAAGCTTTCCACAGCTAGGCGGGGCAGGGATCTCACTGCGAAGTGCAGCCAGCATTACCGTGGGCAGAGCAGCAGAGCTGTTGGGTTTGAAGATCCAGCGAGTCACCCTAACAGCTTAGCCCGGGAGGTGGCAAACACATCTAATCCTCTTGCCTCCCAAGGGTGCAGCTAGGCAGCTTGGGTCAAAGTGGAGCAATGCATGATGGGACCTGCAGTTTCTGGATGAATGCTAAATGCAGCATCAGGCTGCACCGGAAGCTCCTATGAGCCACATCTCCGACACAGCCAGTCAGAACACGTGAGCAAACCAACGTGGGATGGAAAAGCAGAGACCGGGACGTCTGACTCCTGGGCTCTCTCTTGATGGGAAAAAGAGAGTGTCCCCCCCATCGCGCTAGCTCAGTCGAGCCCACTTAACACGACTGACAACCACCACCAAGACAGAGAGCAGCGCGTTCGAGGCCGTGCTTTGGCCTAGGTTAAAACCCAGCCAGTGGGCATGACTTCCAAACGCCCCACCCTGCAAAGTTCACTCAAGAATCCCGGGTCAAACATTCCCATGGCTTCTATTGGGTCTGCTACAGTAACTTACTGTGAGGCGTGGTGGTTCGTCTTGTAAGCGCTGAAGACCTCTTGCACCAAGTCTTCCACTTTGGTCTGCAGGGAGTGACGGTCATGAAGCAGCAGGAAGGAAGGGGGCGGGGGGGAAGAAACAGAGATCTTTAGTTTTGAAAAGCAACGTCGCCAAGTTTACCTAGCAAGCAGCATTTGTGACCGCAGCCCATCCAGCCATGCAGGTGCAGCTCAGCGAAGACCAGGATGTGCCTAGACAGCCGACTCCAGGACAGAGTTACAGGATTACAGCATGCGAAAAGACCACGCTGTGTCAGAGCCGCACACGGCTTCTGGCCTTCTGATCCCCAGGCCAGCGAAGAGGCCTGTAGCATGGCTGAATGGGAAACCCCCCGCTGCTTCTCATGTCTGACCAAGTTCACCCTCACGAACGGAACGGGGAGAGGAAAGCCAGGATCAATATCAACGTGTGTTTCAAATCCGCGTGGTGGTCTGATCCCAGGACAGCAAGTAGGGAACTCTTCTGTTCTCATCCCGTCTCCGACCCCCTGTGGGACCTCACTCACCCACTCTGCCTCACTCTCCTTGTGTGCCAAACGGGCTTTGGGGACGCTTACTCCAGCAGGTGGGGCAGAGTGCGTAGGCCTGGTCTACCACAAACTGTACAGCTTTGATCGTACCGGGCTAGTGAACGCGGTACAACCTCTCCCTAGTGCGGATGCAGTTCTGTCAGTATCAAGGTCCTTAAACCGGTACAGCTATTCCCATACGGGAAGAGGAATGAAAAATACCAGTGTAACTGTCCCCATCAGGCACTGGAGCAGTATGCCTATACTGGTAAAACAACGACACCCCTAACCGTAATAGTTACATCAGTACAAAACCTGTGCACAGATAATGGAACGTAAGAACAGCCATATTGGGTCAGACCAAAGGTCCATCTAGCCCAGTATCCTGTTCTCTGACAGTGGCCAATGGCAGGTACCCAGGGTGAAAGTAACTTACAGGACTTACCGATACTGCCAGAGTCCTGAGGGGGCGTGGCCTTATCAGGAAGAGGCGGGGCCTCTCAAGATTTAAAGGCCCTGGGGTACCAGCTGTGGCTGGGAGCCCCAGGGCCTTTAAATCAACCAGGGGCTCCCAGCTGAAGAGGTGGCTGAGAGCCCCCCGGGGCTCAGGGGCAAATTAAAGGGCCCGGGGCTCCAGCCACCAGGGGGAACCCCGAGCTTTGTGGGGCTGAGGCAGGGATTTAAAGGGCCCAGAGCTCCTGCCGCTGATGGGAGCCCGGAGCCCTTTAAATCCCGGCCCCAGCCTGGCCGCCAGAGCCGTGGCCAGGATTCAAAGGGCAGCCGCGGGCAGCCCAGAGCCCTTTCAATCCCTGCAATGGAAGCCGGTGCAGTCTGGCACCGCGTACTGGCTCTTGCCGGTATGCTGTACCGGACTGGACCAGCTTACTTTCACCTCTGCAGGTGCCCCAAAGGGAATGAACAGAACAGGTTATCAAGTGATCCATCCCCTGTCACCCAATCCCAGCTTCCGGCAAACAGAGACTAGGGACACCATCCCTGCCCATCCTGGCTAATAGCCATTGATGGATCTGTCCTCCATGAATTTATCTAGTTCTTTTTTAAACCCTGTTATAGTCTTGGCCTTTACAACACTCTCTGGCGAGGAGTTCCACAGGTTGACCCTGCATTGTGTGAAGAAATACTTTCTTGTGTTTGTTGTAAAACTGATCCCTATTAATTTCATTTGGTGGCCCCATGTCCTTGTATTATGACTAAATAACACTTCCTTACTTTCTCTATACCACTCATGATTTTATAGACCTCTATCATATCCCCCCTTACTTGCCTCTTTTCCAAGCTGAAAAGTCCCAGTTTTATTAATCTCTCCTCATACAGAAGCTGTTCTATACCCCTCATCATTTTTGTTGCCCTCTTCTGAACCTTTTCCAATTCCAATATATCTTTTTTGAGATGGAGCGATCACATCTGCACACAGTATTCAAGACGTGGGCGTACCATGGATTTATACAGAGGCAATATGATATTTTCTGTCTTATTATCTATCCCTTTCTTGATGATTCCCAACATTCTGTTCACTTTTTTGACTGCCACTGCACATTGAGTGGATGATTCCAGAGAACTATCCACAATGACTCCAAGATCTCTTGCTTGAGTGGTAACAGCTAATTTAGACCCCATCATTGTATATGTATAGCTGGGATTATGTTTTCCAATGGGCATTACTTTGCGTTTATCAACATTAAATTTCATCTGCCATTTTGTTGCCCAGTCACCCAGTTTTGTGAGATCCTTTTGTAGCTTTTTACAGTCTGCCTGGGACTTAACTATCTTGAGTAGTTTTGTATCATCTGCAAATTTTGCCACCTCACTTTTTCCAGAGTGTTTATGAATATGTTAAATATGACTGGGCCCTGTACAGATCCTGGGGGACACTACTATTTACCTCTCTCCATTCTGAACCTGACCATTTATTCCTACCCTTTGTTTCCTACCTTTTAATCAGTTACTGCTCCAGGAGAGGACTTTCCCTCTTATTCCATGACAGCTTACTTTGCTTAAGAGCCACTGGTGAGGGACATGGTGAAAGGCTTTCTGAAAATCTAAGTACACTATATCCACTGGATCCCCCTTGTCCACATGCTTGTTGACCCCTCAAAGAATTCTAGTAGATTGGTGAGGCATGATTTCCCTTTACAAAAAACATGTTGACTATTTCCCAACAAATTATGTTCATCTATGTGTCTGACAATTTTGTCCGTTACGATAGTTTCAACCAATTTGCCCGGTACTGAAGTAAGGCTTACTGGCCTGTAGCTGCCAGGGTCACTTCTGGAGCCCTTTTTGGAAGGAACTGTAGATGTGTTATTATTGGACAGAGAAAACAACACTGGGGGACATTCTCCCTGTTAACACCTGGGCACCGCTCCACCGCCACTACAGCACGCTGAGGCCCTACGAGTCAACGTACAGACCATGCTCTGCTAACAACCACCATGGGACTGCGGCAAGTCAACCTTCTCCAGTCAACAAGAAAGTGCCACAAATCACCAGATCTTTTAAGGGAGAGGCTCAGCAGTAACACCTGGCTGTGAATTACAAACTCACCCTGAGGAAGGTTTTTAAGAGCAGGTGGGACAAACGCCTGCAAGGGACGGGCCAGGCTGACTTGCTCCTGCATCAGCACAGGGCTGGACGAGACGATCTCTCGAGGTCCCTTCCAGCCCTACGTTGCTCTGACTCTATGCTCCAAAGACAGACCTTAACGAACGATCACGGGAAGGGGCTTGGAGTGGCTTGAAAATGCCATGAATTCCCAATCTCTCCTGCCACTCCAAAATCCCTTTCTGCAGCAGCAAAGAACATTTAGGCCCCAGTCTGGCCAACTCTTAAGCACACACCTAACTTGATCCAGTCAGTCCAACTGAGGTCAACAGGGCTACTCACGTGAGCAGAGGCAGGCACGTGCCTAGCAGCATGCTGGAGCATGGCCTTGGCCACTGTGCCACTCCGAAGATGCAGTACAACGGCCAGGCTCTTTGCTAGAACCTTCCTGCTACTTGGTTTTCTGGCCAGTCATTTGTGTCAGTCTTTTCCAGTTGGCCGAGAACTGACAGATGCTCTGTTTCTGAGGTGCGAGGGCAGAGAGGTCTCAGGTCTCAGAGAGTTAAGAGCCACCCAAATATCACATCTACAACCAGCCAATGGAACCATGGCCCAACAGCGCCACATGGTGCCTTCGGTTGCCCTTGCCACTTCTTGCGTGAGGGGCAGGGACAGTGGTTGGCTGCGTAACCACAGTTGCTGGTTCTGGAATTCATCAGGTTGCAAACATACAAAGCTGGATCTGGCAGCAATGGTGCCATGTTTTGCAAATGTCACTGCTCCCTAAAGGAATCAATTGACACCAGTAACTCTCAAAGGCTTTTCCTCTCTCCTGTCAGAACCTCTGCCTGATCCGACAGGGTTTATTCAGCTAAGTATATATTAGCTTTGCCTTATCGGAGGCTTCTTTTCAAGGAATCAAAATGTACCCATATACCATCAAACAACCCCGACGTGACTTTTGTTTGTCCAAGGTGATTTCATGTATCTCCAACAGAGAAGCGGCTTATCAGGAAGCTTGAAAAGAAAACTGCTCCTCGGCCAGGCTTCAGTTTAACTGGCCATGAGGAAAAAAATGCCTTTAAAAACCAGTTCACTTTACTCTGGGACCTCTGATACCAAACCGTATTACACTATAATGGGATTGTTATGACGTGACATCCCTATAAAGCCAAGTTAAGGCTGTTTGGATGCCCTCTCTATACGTCTCCAGACCTTAAGGCGTCATAGATTCTAAGGTCAGAAGGGACCACTGTGACCATCCAGTCTGACCTCCTGGATAATGCAGGCCACAGGACTTCCGTGAATTAATCCCTGGATGAATTAGAGCACAACTTTAGAAAAACATCCAATCAATCCACCACCACCATACACAAGTCGTTCCAATGGTTAATTACCCTCGCTGCACCTTATGTCTCGTCTGCATTTCTCTCGCTTCAACTTCCAGCCTTTGGATTGTGTCAGACCTTGGATTTCTTTTAAATTAATTCTAAATTTCCTTGGTTTCTAATGCTTGTTTTGGGAGATAATCACAACATCTCTGAGATGTTTCTTACTCTTCAGTTAATGATATATACTCAATTTTAACTCCGTCTGTGATTTTTTTGGTTGGGAATATGAGAGATTGAGACATTTTTACTTTAGGATGGTGTACAGATTAACAGATTCTGGTCCTTCTGGCTTTATTGTGATCATCCCAGTGGTTCTTAATCCACGGCCCAATTAGCACACAGCTGCGGCCCAGCTGTGTGCTAAAGACCAGGGGCCACGCAGGTCCGGATTACCGGCTGCCTGGCCACCCAGCACCGCAGGGCCTGGGCTTCCCGGCCAGGCAGCATGTGGTCTATCTGCGCTAGGGGCTGGACAGACACAAAGAAAGTCACAATCCTGGCCCCAAGGAGCTTCCATGCTACCTAGACAAGTCAGACAAAACAGAAATAGACAGTAAGCTCTTTGAGGCAGGGACTGTCTTCTCGGTCTGTGTCTGTACAGCACCTAGCACCATGGGTTCTGGGCCACGACTGGCGCTCCTAGGTGCTACCCTCATCCACCTAATAAGTAACAATCACAAGCAAGATGTCAAGAGAGATTTTTTCTTCTCCTAAAGTATCTCCCATGCCCTCTCTCCGTCCAGCTGGCCCTGAGGGCCCTCCCTTTCCACTCCGCACACCTCAAAGAAAGCAAGACAGGCTCACCGTGGGGAGGACACAAAATTAGCCAACGCTCTCTAATGAAAACAACAAAACAATCCTCTGTTTCTAGGAAAATGCGAGCGCAGGACACTTCTCAAAAAGCACCACTTTCAGCCAAGGTGTTCGGTGAACCCTTCCTAACAAAGGAAGGGAAAGAAACATGAATCGACTGAATCAGACACCACAAAGCTCTAAGAAAAGGGTCATGACAGGCACATTCTTGAGCCACGTGCGTGCTTCACGAATAGCAAGAAAACGAGCACAAGCTCTCTCCCCGCTAAGAGCACTGGCCTTGCTTGGCGTAGGAGGAATTTGCACTAATCTGCCCCAACCCAGGAACACAAATATATTGTGGGCAGCATTTGCCTGCTCTACGATATTGGAGACTCTCCAGAAAACACTGTGTGGTGAAACCCCGATTTACTCTGGTACAGGGGTCGGCAACCTTTCAGCAGTGCTGTGCCGAGTCTTCATTTATTCACTCTAATGTAAGGTGTTGCGTGCCAGTCATACATTTTAACGTTTTTAGAAGGTCTCTTTCTAGAAGTCTATAATATATAACTAAACTATTGTACGTAAAGTAAATAAGGTTTTTAAAATGTTTAAGAAGCTTCATTTAAAATTAAATTAAAATGCAGAGCCCCCCGGAGTGGTGGCCAGGACCCGGGCAGTGAGAGTGCCGCTGAAAATCAGCTCGCGTGCCGTCTTTGGCACCTGTGCCATAGGTTGCCTACCCCTGCTCTGGTAAATGTCTGGTGAATATGCTCACCAGGGCTACACCAGCCCTGGAAATCTGCTCCTGCCCATCCCGGTCATATCCACCTGTTGTCACTCACGTTACACTTAGACCACAAATTCTTTGGGTCAGGGACCATCTGCGTTCTCTCCATACAGCACCTAGAACAGCGGGGGCCTGGCCCACGGCTGGGATCCCAACTCCCCAGCAACCCAGACCACAGAGCACAGCTTCAGTTGTGCAGGACTCGGAACCTCTTCCAGACCTGGAGCGCCTGCCCTCTAACGCTAAGTCAGCGTGTCTGGGGAGCCGGCGAGCTCTCTGTGCTAGAGCCGGGGAAAGCCCCACCTATCCAAACCCTTGCTTTAGTAAACCCTCCAGTGTCCCTCTCCACCACCAGAAATCCAGCCTCTACTGACGCTGAACGTAGAAGTCCTGTCACTGGTACTATTTATATTTGCCGCCTTATGTTTATATCATTCCAAAGGATCCCAAAGCTCTTTAGCCGCTACACACACGCACAGAACACCCCTAAAACGCTGCCGCTTTGGGGCTGGACAACAGCAGGCTGCAGAACTGAGACAGAAGGGACAATCTGAGCCTATGACGCGCTCTTGCAAAGAAATCTCTGGATCTGCAACATCCTCCACTAGGGGTAGCACAGCAGGAGTGATAGTTTAAACCAGACGTACATGTACCCCTGGGGGTACGCAGAGCTCTTCCAGGGGGTACATCAACTCATCTAGACAGTTGTCTAGTTTTACAAACAGGCTAAGTTAAAAGCACTAACAAAGTCAGTGCAAACTCACATTTCATACAGACCATGACTTGTTCATACTGCTCTAAATACTATACACTGAAATGTAAGTACAAGATTTATATTCCAACTGATTTTTTTATAATGATATGGTAACAATAAGAAAGTCAGCAACTTTTCAGTAATAGTGTGGTTGTGACACTTTTGTGTTTTTAGGTCTGATTTTGTAAGCAAGTCGTTTTTAAGTGAGGTGAAACTTGGGGATACCAAGAGAAATCAGCCTCCTGAAAGGCGTACAGTCGTCTGGAAAGGTTGAGAGCCACTGGTTTAAACAAGGCACTGGCAGCTGCCCGTACTGAAATTTGCCATTTTGTAGGCGTGCCCCGAGCAGAGCTAGACCACACTAGGGGTGGCCTGAGGCTTGTGGTCACAAACCACAGGGAGGGCCACGCATGCCAGGGCCTGACTACAAACTCAGTGAAAAGCCGCAGCATGAGCAGGGTATTCACGGGAATACCCCACTGAGATCTGGGCCCAGGACATAAGTGCAAAGACACCAATGCAGAACACTTCCATGATACGCAGTCTGGCCACCAAGAAACAACAAAGCATTAACTGAACTAGCGGCCATAGCGAACAGCAGCAACAGGTCTCTCACAGATAAGCCTCCAGGATCCAAAAGCATTTTCATGCCTGCTGGTCGTGCCCTGGGGGATGAACTTCAGAAATTCAAAGGCACAGCATGATTCGGTGGCTGGAAGTTGAAGCTAGCCATATCCAGACTGGAAATAAAGCGTAAATGTTTAACCATGA
Organism: Mauremys mutica; assembly: GCF_020497125.1. NCBI lineage: Eukaryota > Metazoa > Chordata > Testudines > Geoemydidae > Mauremys > Mauremys mutica. The sequence goes on from NC_059075.1 coordinate 147,522,480, forward strand.
GAGTAATGAACTATTGGAACACTTTACCAAGCTTGTGGTGGGTTCTCTGTCACTCACCATTTTTAAATCGAGACTGGATGTTTTTCTCAAAGCTCTGCTCTAGGAATTATTGGGGGAAGTTCTCTGGCCTGCATTAGACAAGAGGTCAGACTACAGTGGCTCCTTCTGGCCTTGGAATCTAGGAAAATCTGGATCAGCACCGATGTCCCCCATCCAGGAAGCCATTTCAGATGCTGAGGCATAGGTGCCCACTCTGTGGGTGCTCAGGGGCTCAAGCACCCATGGAGAAAAAATACAGGGTGCTCAGCACCCACGGGGCCGGCCGGGGCTGCTGCTCTGGTGGCCCTGGGGCTGGCTGCCAATCAGCTGTTCAGCAGCTGGTCCTGCCCTCCCCACATCAGCTGTGGAGCAGGGCTGCCCCACCACTTGCTCCTCTCTGCCCTTAAGGCAGGAGGAGTCAGAAAGGAGCGAGCGCAGGCAGCATCCATCATCATGCCAGAGGGCTAGCCAGCGAGACAGACCTCCAGGGAGGGCAATCACTGGGCGAAATTCTGGCTGGATTAAGTAGTGGTTTTGTATCCCACACTTCAGAATGCCAGGGCCACACCGACTTATTGGGGCTCAGCACACATCTCCATTGGTCAGTGTCTTTTCCCTGTTGAACACACCCACACGGCTATTTCGCCCTCCCCATCAGGCCTCTGACCTGACAGAGGTGCCACAGCCAGAAGGGGAGAGGGAAGAAATATGCTCATCTTTGCCACCACCAGAGAGAACTTCCTGTTTCCACCACAGATGTGCCAGGTTTGAGTCAGGCAATTAACGCAAAGAGCTCAACAAATACTGTCCCTGCGACTAGGGCGCGCACATTCACCGCACAGCCAGCCAGCACGGGCACCCAAATCTCTCCAGAGCCTAAGCAGCGACGCTCTGTGCGAAGAACCCTACCCCTTCGTTTAAAGGGACGACACCCAACTGGTCCTGATTCTGAAAGCTGTTAATGGATCAAAGCCCAGCTGCATTAGAGGCTGCATCTCCACCTCTGGAGCACTTCTCGGGGCCAATGCAGAGTCTAAAGCTCGGTGCGAAGTGTATGAGAGCCTATAAGAGACTGAGATAAGGCACTTGAAGGGATCTGGCTGCAGAACAAACTTCCAGCAGAGATTAAACTAATCCAAAGCCTGGGCAGCTTTAGGAAATGCCACCACATCTCCTTTAATAGAGCCTTTCCGCCAGAAGCAGAATGACTGTTAGCACAACAAACCTACCCAAGGAGAGCTTCCCATGGCCGGAGAGGGGAGAAGAGCGGAAGACTCCAAGTCCACTAGGGACCTTGCAATGCCAATCTAATGAATGTGGGAGGGGCCCAGGCACTATGGTGATGGGCACAAGTACCAAACCGTAAACTGGATGCATCTTTTTGGGACCTTTCCTCCATTCTGACCCAACGCTCCGGCCCATGCTTATAGCTGCCTGCTGAAACTGCCACTGGGCACGGAGATAAGGACACTGAAATGAGAAATCTCCCAGACTTCTTCTATTACCTAGATCGGAGTGGCCAACCTGTGGCTCTTCAGAAGTTAATACGCGTCTCCTTGTATAGGCACCAACTCCAGGGCTGGAGCTACAAGCACCAAATTTCCAGTGTGCCGGGGGGTGCTCACTGCTCAACCCCTGACTCTGCCACAGGCCCTGCTCCTACTCCACCCCTTTCCCCAATGCCCCTGCTCCTTCCTGCCCCATTCCCTGAGCCTGCCATGCCCTCGCTCCTCCTCCTCCCCCCAGAGCCTCCTGTATGCCACAGGAGGCATGGAGAAGGAGGGGGAGGCACTGATCAGTGGGGCTGCTGGTGGGGGGCTGCTGTATTACTATGGCTCTTTGGCAACGTACATAGGTAAATGCTGGCTCCCTCTCAGGCGCAGGTTGGCCACCCCTGACCTAGATCACTAGAGCTGCAGAACTGGAATTCATTTGCAAACTGGATACCATCAGATTAGGCCTGAATAAAGACTGGGAGCGGTTGGGTCATTACAAAATTTAAATTTAATTTCCCCAATACTAATTTCTCCCTACTGTTACTCACACCTTCTTGTCAACTGTCTGTAATGGGCCACTCCCTTACCACCTCAAAAGTTGTTTTTCCTCCCTTTGTATCCTGCTGTTAATTGATTGATCTCATTAGACTGACCTCACACTTGAAAGGATGGGGGTTCCTTTACCATGTATTTATACCTGCTCCTGTATTTTCGACTCCATGCATCCGATGAAGTGGGTTCTAGCCCATGAAAGCTTATGCCCTAATAAATTTGTTAGTCTCTAAGGTGCCACAAGGACTCCTCAGTTTGTTTGCTGATACAGACTAAGCCTGGCTACCACTCTGAAACCTAGCACCAGCTTGGATTCTTGTTCTGTCGGTTTTAATAGCCTCCTTCCTTTCCACCACTCACAGCCTCTGCTCTCTTTGTTCCTCCCGCTTTGGCCAGCAGAACCTGGCAGTCTACAGCCACATCGCCCTTTCCGGCTCTCACGCCTGTGCAGAGGAATTCAAGCACCTCCCAACAGCAACCTGTTTCCAGTGACATTTAAACTAACTCCACAAACACGTGTCTGCTCTCCAAGCGGCCCATTCCGGAGGAACGATGCTGGGCACCCCTCCCAACACACCCCCATGCGCACTGTGCTGCAGGGGTGAGAGCACTCACAATCCACACAAGGTGGGAGGGGAAACTGAGGCACAGAGAAAGGAAGAGATTTGCCCAAGATCACCCAGCGGGGCAGTGGCAAGGCTGGGAAGAGAGCACAGGCTGCTCAGGGCCCAGCCCAGGGCTCTGCTCAATAGGCTAGACTGGCTCCTTGGTATAAACTCCCCCATCCCTGTCAGTAGCAGGGCAGTTATCTTCCTTATCATAAACCCAGCCCAGCCCCCCTCTCCCGTTAGAACCCCCTCCACCCCCGGCCAGCCTGCAACCCCCCCACTATATAATGCCCCGGCAGCCCGGGCCAGCCCTGTTCCCGCTAGAACCCCTCCCCCGCCCGGGCCAGCCCCTCTCCCCCTATATAACCCCCGTGCAGCCCGGGCCAGCCCCTCTCCCCCTATATAACCCCCCCCAGCCCGGGCCAGCCCCCCTCTATAACCCCCCCGCAGCCCGGGCCAGCCCCCCTCCCGCTATAACCCCCGCCCGGGCCAGCCCCTCTCCCCCTATATAGCCCGGGCCAGCCCCCCTCTCCCCCTATATAACCCCCCCCCCCCCGCAGCCCGGGCCAGCCCCTCCCCCGCTATAACCCCCCCGTGCAGCCCGGGCCAGCCCCTCCCCCGCCGGCCAGCCCCGCGCGGGGCACGCCGGGAGCCGCGGCCCCGGCCCCACCTGCTCGGCCGAGGTGAGGGTTCTCACGCCGTCGTCCCGCAGACGCTCCCGGCCGGGCGGGGGCCCGGAGGCGGCCGCCATGCTCCGCAGCGGAGGGAGAGGCGGGGAGCCCGACGGCGGCTCGGCGGGGACAGAAAGGCTCGGGCCGGGCGCGATCCGCTCGGCGGCTCCCCCTCACGGCCGCAGGGCGCCAGTGCAGGCGGCCGAGCGCGGCGCCCAGGTGGGGCCCTCCCCGCGGACGGCCGGCGCGGCGCCGGCTGGGCTCCCCCTACCGGCCCTGGCCGGGACTGCAGCGCTGCCTTCCCCCGCCTGTGCGCTCCTGGCGCACGCGTGGGCACATGCCGCCCCGGTCGCCTGCGTGGCCTCCCTCCCACGTGTGCTCCTGCCGTCCCCTCTGCGTGCCCCTAGCAAGCCCCCTTCCCATGGGTCCCCCCCAGCATGTCTTCCGCATGTCCCTAGCATGTCCTCCTCCCTTGCGGTGTGCCCCAACGTGTCCCCTTCCTGCGTGTGCCCTTAGCATGTCCACTGTATGCCCCTAGCGTATTGTCTGCATGCCCCAGCATGTCCCATTCCCACATGTGCCCCTAGCATGTCTCCTTCCCCCATATGCCCCTGGCATATTGTCTGCATGTCCCATTCCCACGTGTGCCCCTAGCATGTCCCCTGCATGCCCCTAGCATGTCCCCTTCCCACATGTGCTCCTAGCATGTCCCCTCCATACCCCTAGTGTGTCCCCCTCCACGTGTGCCCCTAGCATGTCTCCTTCCCCCATATGCCCCTGGCATATTGTCTGCATGTCCCATTCCCACGTGTGCCCCTAGCATGTCCCCTGCATGCCCCTAGCATGTCCCCTTCCCACATGTGCTCCTAGCATGTCCCCTCCATACCCCTAGTGTGTCCCCCTCCACGTGTGCCCCTAGCATGTCTCCTTCCCCCATATGCCCCTGGCATATTGTCTGCATGCCCCAGCATGTCCCACTCCCACGTGTGCCCCTAGCATGTCTCCTTCCCCCATATGCCCATAGCATATTGTCTGCATGTCCCCTTCCCACATGTGCTCCTAGCATGTCCCCTGCATGCCCCTAGCATGTCCCCTTCTCACATGTGCCCCTCACGTGTCCCCTGCATACCCCTAGTGTGTCCCCTTCCACATGTGCCCCTAGCATGCCCTGTGCCCCAGGTGCCCTTAGCATGTCCCCTGCATGCTTGTACTGTGCCCACTCCCACATGTGTTGCTACCATGCCTTCCCCTCCTGCATGCCCCAGTGTTTCCGCCGCATGCCCCTGGAGCATCTTGCTTCCCTGTGTCCGTAGCATGGCCCCCATGTGCCCCTTGTTCCTCAAATACCTCCCAGTGCCAACGGCAAGGGGGTTACAGGAATGTCCTGACTGATGCATACTTGTACATTCTGGGTCACCAAAGAGTGTAATGGGAGGTCTTAAATGAAAGCCGGGGTCCCACTGATGACTGTTACCCTTGTGAAATGCATGTACAGCTAGTAAGGAGTTCTGTGTGTATTCTGCAAATTCGTTCTTGGGGTGAGTATCACAGCGGGAGGGTTCCTGTGGATTGACCTCTGTATTGACCTCTCCCTCCCTTGGGATGTAAACTACACCAGTAAGCTAACACTGCAGGCACACTTGCATATGAAGTCAACAGAGAAATGTGAAGTCAACAGGGAAGAGCCCAGAGGAGGGTTATACTGTCTCCGAGGTCAGACAATGAACTTTGGGGATACAAGTAGAAGGCAAGAAAGACGCCCCCATATCCTGTGCCTAGGAGGTAAACGGGATCACAACCAGCATTGGCTGAAGATGCTGCTGAAGGCTTTGGGTGAGATAAACCTCAGTCCCTAGAAAGCAAGTTGAGGATTTGGTTTATATGTAATCTTTTGTTTCCATGATCCTTGCCCAGCATCTCTTGAATCTTGGTAATAAACTTCACAATTTGCCTGCGTGGTTTTGACCTGCCCCGACTAGGGTGACCAGACAGCAAGTGTGAAAACTCGGGACAGGGGGTGGGGGGTAATAGGAGCCTATATAAGAAAAAGACCCAAAAATCGGGACTGTCCCTGTAAAATTGGGACATCTGGTCACCTAGCCCTGATGCCTCATGCCAATAGTCCCTGTTGAACAGGTTCCAGATCAGGCAAGGTCTCTGGGCGGCCAACCAGTATCGCTGGGGCCTTTGTGACATCCCTGTGTGCAGCTGTGACACAACACAGACCATGACGCACATTGTCGATGAATGCCTCTGACTAGGTTCAGCGGTAGCCTAGAAGAACTGCATCATGCCACTGAAGATGCCATCACTTGGCTAGATAACTATGCACACGCTAAATAAATAAACTTCCCCTTGTTTTCACTATAAATTAGGGCTGTCGATTAATCGCAGTTAACTCACGCGATTAACTTAAAAAAATTAATCGCAATTAACAAAATTAATCGTGATTAATCGCAGTTTTAATTGCACCGTTAAACAATAGAATACCAATTGATATTTATTAAATATTTTGGATGTTTTTCTACATTTTCATATTTACTATATTCTGTGTTGTAATTGAAATCAAAGTGTATATTATTTTAATTACAAATATTTGCACTGCAAAAATGATAAAAGAAATAGTATTTTTCAATTCACCTCATACAAGTACTGTACTGCAATCTCTTTGTTGTTAAAGCGCAACTTACAAATGTAGATTTTTTTTGTTACATAACTGCACTCAAAAACAAAACAATGTAAAACTTCAGAGCCTACAGGTCAACCCAGTCCTACTTCTTGTTCAGCCATGTCCTGGGGAATGGTGGTTGAAGCATAGGGTGACCAGATGTCCCGATTTTATAGGGACAGTCCCGATTTTTTGGTCTTTTTCTTATATAGGCTCCTATTACCCCCCCCCTCCTGATTTTTCACACTTGCTGTATGGTCACCCTATTGAAGCATGAAGGGACATATGAATCTTTAGCGCATCTGGCATGTAAATATCTTGCGACACCGGCTACAGAAGTGCCATGCGAATGTCTGTTCTCACTTTCAGGTGACATTGTAAACAAGAAGCGGGCAGCATTATCTCCTGCAAATGTGAACAAACTTGTTTGTTTGAACGATTGGCTGAACAAGAAATAGGACTGAGTGGACTTGCCGGCTCTAAAATTTTACATTGTTTTGTTTTTGAATGCAGGGTTTTTGTACATAATTCTACATTTGTAAGTTCAACTTTCATGATAAAGAGATTGCACTACAGTACTTGTATTAGGTGAATTGAAAAATACTTTTTCTTTTGTTTTTTTACAATGCAAATACTTGTAATAAATAAATATAAAGTGAGCAGTGTACACTTTGTATTCTGTGTTGTAATTGAAATTAATATATTTGAAAATGTAGAAAACATCCAAAAATATTTAAATAAATGGTGTTCTATTATTATCAGTACGATTAAGCGCGATTAATTTTTTTAATCGCTCGACAGCCCTACTATCAATACATCTCAGGGCTGTGATATTTACCAAGGAGCTGGTCCTGAGCAGAACCAGACAAGTTGGGGTGTACGCTGCTCCCTTGGGGATAGCAGCGCTGCTATTCCTGTGAGTATCGGCAGACAAGGGGCTTGGCACTACAGGGGAATGCTTTGTAGGGGCTCAGAGACTGGGGTGTCCCATTGTTAACCCGCAAGGCAGAGTAAAGGCTGGCAGAGCCCAGAGGAGAATGTGTGGGTGGCTCACAGCCTGGTGGGGTCAAGGAGCTGACACCAGTTAAGCACAAGCAAGTCTCCCTCATGCTGGAGGCAAAGGGGTGTGTGTGTGACAAAGTGGGGATTTTTCATAATATTTTGTATGACTACTCTGTGTGTATCAGTTTCCCCGGGGTGTCCCGATGTCCCGATTTTATAGGGACAGTCCCGATTTTTGGGTCTTTTTCTTATACAAACTCCTATCACCCCCCACCCCCGTCCCGATTTTTCACACTTGCTGTCTGGTCACCTTAGTTTCCCCTATGTGCTGCATGGTTAACTAGGTGGGGAGATAAGGCTGTTTGCTCTTTGCAGAGAGACAGATGTGACTGTCGCCTAGCTCTCTGGGGCCTGGGCCCAGACAATGGCTCGGCCGTTTGGTACCTAGCAACTAACAACCATGGACAACAGGAAGCCAGCTGGTTCGGCCAGCTGGAGAACAAAGGGCCAGGTGACCAAGTTTGCCAGGGAACTAGAACAAAGGATGGAGGAGGGGCCCTTGGGGGGTTGTTATGTGTGGGTCGTTGGAAGCAGGACACACAGAAGGACTGGGACTGAGAGAGAGCCCTGAGCTCCGGACTGACCCAGATGCTGGAACTTTCCATTCTCTGTGCTAACCGAAGGACTTTCTAGGCTGTGGTCCAGACACCTCAGAAACCCTCCTGCTGTTACAGCACTGGCTGAGAGTCCCTCTTGGGGGTGCATCATTCCCTTGGGGGGTACAAGTCTTCCACAAGTGTCCAGTCCAGGTGGACTCGCTGCAGGGAGCTCATGGCGGCTCCGAGGTTCGCCCCTAGGAGGTGGTGAAGCCAGGGGCTCACCCCAGTGACCGAGTGACCTGTAGGGGCTGATGCACTGAAGGGCTCCTCCCAGGGACTGTTCCAGAGCCAGATGAGAGCACCAGCTCTGTTGATCCGTGACAGGGGTAACAAGGTGATTCGCAGGGCTGAGTACCCCAAGAAACATCACACCCCTAGCATGGCCCCCAAGGTTGTCTCCTTCCCCATAGCTCCTGCATGCTGGGCACTGGTGCAGACCCCCCCAACCAGGATCAGGACCCCCAATTCCCATTGTGCCAGGTGCTATGCAGACTCCAGCTTAGATCAGAGGCCCGTTGTGCCAGGCGCTGCACAGACACCTAGCAAGAGATAGCCCTGGCCCTAGCTGAGATCAGGGCCCTGCTGTGCTGGGAGCTGGACTGGAAGGAACATCAAGAGCTCATCAAGTCCAGCCCCCTGGCTGAGGCAGGACCAAGGAAAGCTAGACCATCCCTGGCTGGCATCTGTCCAACCTGTTCTTAAAACCTCCAGTGACGGGATTCCACAACCCCCCTTGAAAGCCTAGTCCAGAGCTGAACTATCCTTATAGATAGAAAGGGTTTTTTTTCCTAATATCTAACTTAAATCTCCCTTACTGCAGAATAAACCAAATTACTTCTTGTCCTATCTTCATGGAGAACAATTGAGCACTGTCCTCTTTATAAAAGCCCTTAACATATCTGAAGAGCGTTATCAGCTCCCCCCCACCCCCTAGTTTTCTTTTCTCAAGACGAAACACATCAGTTTTTTTCGAACCCGAGTCTTTTACATGGCAGCCCCACGTTCCATTCACTTAGACACACGGCCTTTCAGAATGAATTTGCCGGGACTATGTGCTTGGCTATGCTGTCTATAAAATACAGACCCGTCTTCACAGATGAATGAGCAATATGTAAATACAAGGAATCACTAGCTGGGCATCCTAACTCTAACCACAGACCCCACTCCTCTCTGAGAGTTGGGGAGAGAACCCAGGAGTCCTGACTTCCTCCAACTCAGTAGAGCCCAATCCTCGCCCAGGGCTAGAACCCAGGAAGCCAGAGCTCTATCATTCTATTGTTGTCTGACAAATAGTTGTTGTGTGACTCACTGGCAAAGTGTGTGGTTTGTTCCCCTCTAGTGCCAATGAACATACAGGGTAACAGCCCTTCTAACGCAATCTGTTTGCCGACTCCTAAGCTGGGGCACAAGGCCTTGCTCAGCAGTCAGAGGTGTGAAATGCGCAGAATTATTAACCCGGGCAGCAGGAGAGCGGAGGCTGGCCTACAGGCTCCCAGCTCAGTGCGTTTTCCCATTCTGAGAGTGCAGGGGTAGGGGGGAATTGGATGCTACCACCCGCTTCCCTCTTGGTGCAGGGAGCTGTATTCTTGAGCAGCCATTGACCAAAGAGCTCATCTAGCCCTGATCCATGTCAGTGCCTGTCCTAGAGGCTGGAGCAAGCGGCCCAAATCAGAGCACATGTCCCCAGTGACTGCTGGTGCTCTGAGTTTCCTGCCCGAGGGGTAGATCAGGCAACCTTCCCCCATGCCGGGCGGGGAGCAGTTACTCACGCATCAGTAAGAGCGACAGCTGCGCTGCCCAGCCCTTGCTGAGCTCCTGCTGGGTCCCAGGAGGCCGTGGCTGCCTGCCCCTGTCCCCCAGCCTCACCAGAGCAGTCCACACTCTGGTTGGGGGCAGAGCCTGCCCACAGTGAATGGCAGGCAGTGGGCGCTGGCTGGTCCTATTGAGGACAGGAGAGCAGAAGCCCCAGCTGCCCCTTCCACTTGGGCTAGTTCTCTCCCTCATGGGGTCATGTTGTAACCCTGGCCCTGGCCCCTGCTGCAGCTGGCAGAACACTGCCCGGGGAGAGAGACGCCCATGGAGAGGGACGGGATGGGAATCCGCTCAAAGGGGCCGTGGGAAGGCGGCTAGAGACAAAGAGATGGTGCTGGGTGAAGAGGGGATTTGCTGAGGAAGCTGGACCGCGAAGGGCCGTGTGCCAGGAGCCCGGCTGCGAGGGCACAGAGCGTGTGACGAGGTAGGGTTACCCTGGTACACTGATGCCTGTGGAACGGGGTTGGTCCTGTGGGTGAGGAGCTGTCTTTGGTGGGGAAGCTGCTTGAAAGAGCTGCAGTCATCGCGCCAGTGAAGCAAAGCAGCGTGGCAAGCCAGAGGGAGGCGAAAACGGGCAGGCGGGGGTGAAACTGGACTTCGCAGCCAGGGGACAGCGGCTTGAGTCCTTCTTGGAGTGATGCAGCAGGGGGTGGAAAAACTCCTTTTACTAGGATGGTATTTTCCAGTTTAGTATTTTCCTAAGCAAGCACTTGATGTCACTTTCCATTATTTCTCATCTATTGTTCTTCGATTATTTCTATTCTATTATTCTTCCTGCCAAATTTCTGGGGGGTTCCTCTATGAAGTTTAAAAAGGAAGGGTCTGTCCGGTGTGTTGCTTTGCCTCTGCCTCTCTTCCCGGTTGGCAGAGCCTAGCCAAGGCCTGGGTCACCAGTCAATTTCCTCCGACAGCCAAGCCCCGAGGGAGACTCCTGCAGTCTGTGCACAGAAAGGTGTCGTTCTGCAGGTGAACATTGGCCAAATATATCTGTATGCAGTTGGCAAAGGCAACATAGTCCGGCCGGTAAAAGATGCTAACGCCTGCATGGAGTGTGTGTGTGTGTGGGGGGCTCCTTGTCAATGGGATCCCCTTTTCCTCGTGCACAGCCCCGGTGCTGGGCGATCAAGCCACATTTCTGTGTGTGCTCTCTCTGCTTCATATCGGTTGCCATGGCAGATCTCCATGGCCGTGCCCTCAAATCCTGCAGGAACGGGGAGCCTGCTCAGTGCTGCTCGATAGGCAGCGGCAGGCCTGAGCTAACACACAGCGCGGACTCTGCTCCGAGGGCGATGGTGCCTCCCGCTGCCTCATTGCAGTCGGTCCGAGCTGCCTCCAGCAGGGGAGGGAACAAAATGATTGGTGTCTCCCAGCGCAAGGACAAGGGGGTGATCGATGGAAGAAAAAGGGGGCATTCTGAAAATCGCTACAAGGAAATCCCTTCTCACCCAGTGGGTGATCGGCCTGTGGAACTCCCTGCCACAAGGTGTAAGGGCCAAGAGCTGAGCCAGGTTCAAAAGGGGACTGGACGTTTCTGTGCAGAATGAGACTATCCAGCATTGGAATTGCTGATGCTGGCACACATTCTGGCAGGGATACGAGCCCTCTGGCTTCAGGACATGAGCCCAGCGCTGCGAGAGACCAGGATGAGACCTGTGGGAGGAGCAGATTATCCTGCAGCTGCTATGGTGGGGGTCCTACCCCTTTGTCTAAAGCACCTGGTTCTGGCCACTGTCAGGGATGGGATCCTGGACTGGGGTCTGATCCAGGCTAGCAGGGCCTATGCCGCCGTGAATCTGAGTGGCTATTTATTCCATGTAATACAGCAGCACCCGATCTGCGTTGGGGCTCCTTGTGCCTGGCTCTGCAGACCTGCAGAATAGACACAGGCCCTGCCAACCTTGAGTTGGATGAGCCAAAACGCCCACCTTTCTCCTACCCTGGTTAACAGCAGTGCCCTGCAGCAGCTGCCTGACACAGCAATTCACCACGGGGTTACTGCAGCGTATGTGGCTGGGAGCCTGGACTCCTGGGTCCTTTCCAGAGTCTGACACCCACGTGTGACCCGGGACACGTAGCTCCAAGTGGACACCTGTCTGTGCTCCAGTCCCCCCTTTGAGAACTGGGGTAACGCACCTTGGTAAAGCGAGCTGCGATCCTGGGTTGCGAGATGCTCTCTCCATTCAAAGGGTTATTATTAAAGGGGCAGGTGCAGAGCTCCTTACAGCTGAGTGGCCGAACGGTTTCTGTTACGTTCTTCGTGAAGAGCTCGGATGCCGCCATGGCGTGGTGCAGCGGGGATCTGGAACGTTAGCAGGGGTTGGATAGTCTTAGGGTCAGCGAGGTTACAGGTGCCTTTCGGGGGCTACCAGAGCAAGCTGCTCTGATTTGCCAGCTGTTGAAAAGCACCGTTTCCTGTCTGAGCTTCACTCGGTAGAGCTTGCTACTAAAATCCTCCAGCCTCCCATCAGCACCTGCGTGCACTGCCCCAGTGGTTCCCCTCAGTGTGCCACACGTAGCTGGGGCAAATGCTTCCTGCTTCCCCACCAGGGACCTTCCTGGCTGAGGGGAAAGTGCACTAGGTTGGGAGCCAGCAGACTATGAGTTTATGCCTCATGTCTCCTGACTGCTGTCCAAGCTCTGTGTCCTTCACAACCCTTGTAGCTGAGCCAGGCTAGCTATCCCACTGAGACGTTTCGCAGGGCTGGAAGAGAAGTCTGCTCTCTGATGTGGGCCAGCCCAAGCCTCAGCCATGCTGTCAGAAAGAAGCTGCCAAATCTAAGCCTTTGGCTACATTGTCTGGAAAATGAGGCTATTCACCATTTCAATGTGTTACGCATTTTCCTCTTGTGGCTGCTCTGCAGATAACAACCTACATCTGCTGCCAGTGCCACCTACTGTAGATGATCCTTTAGTTCAGGTGGTAGAGGCCCATGCTGAAAGCCCAGAATTCAAACCTTGCTAATGCAAAGGATGGAGGTTTATGGATCACCCATCACAGAATGTTTTTCAATCAACCTAGGCAATTCTGTACAATTAAGTTCGTGAAAAGAATGTTCAAGTTGCAAAGTCCAGCGCTCAAAAGTTAGCAAATGTCAGAATAATAAGGGTTGCTTTTGCAACCTGAATTCAGCTGTCTGCATTATGAGACAGTCTATAACAATGGTCCCCAAACTTTTTACCTTGCACCCCCCTTACTCCTGTCCATGCCGCCCCCCGAGCTGAGGCTGTGGCTATGGGAGAGGGAGGGATGCAGACAGGGATAAGGGGTCTGGGGCCACAGCTCAGGGCAGGCTTGGGGCGGGATCTCCCTCTCCGGCACCCATGGGGGCTGGCCCAGGTTCTAGCCATGCCCCCCCCCCGACATTCCTCTGTGCCCCCTGGGGACCTCTGGGCTATAATTATGTGATCACAGGTTTCTTTTTGCCCTCAGGCCCTCTGCATCATTCAGTGCACAAGCTGACCTTTTTCGTTTCAGATAAAATGTTTCAGCTGCTTCAGAGAATAATATGAGAGGGAAATACATTCTTTTGCCCTCAGGGCATCATTTCAGAAAAATTCTGGGGCAGGCAAAGTTGTGCCAGTACAGAGAACATAATATGTGATTATATTTGTGATGTTATTGACATAAACTGTGATGGTATAGATCATTGTTGCAACCCGGGTCTTGTACAGAGGAGGCCAAGTGGGGTGTCTACGGGAAGGTTGTAGTTTGCTGGTTATGATTATGCTGTCTGTATGTGTTATCATTTTTGTATTCAAAGTTATGAATATTGGCTATGTACTTAACTTGTTTGATTCTAAGTAGCCTTAGGGCTTGGCTACACGGGAGAGTTGCAGCGCTGGTGGTGGGTTTACAGCGCTGCAACAGTGAAGCATTTGGTCAGCTTCCTGAGGTCTCAGTAAGTGCCCAATCAAGAAACACTTCACTGACAATGGACTTTGGGAGACGCCAACCCACATCTGAGCTTTCCTGGGGATGTTCAAACTAACATGTAAACAATGGCGTTGGCCTGCAAAAAGCTGATTCATTCATAGACAGGTGATTGCAAACTCCATCTTGTTGAGGGGTGTGATGAAGTGGGGGATTGTCTTGTTTTTCCAGTGGGTTGCATGCAGAGGGGGTGGGACTCAGTTTCCCTGGGTGTTACTGGTTTAACAAGGTGAGGGGAGAGGGAGTTTGCTGTTACAAAGGACCAGCAAGGGAACTTGGGACCCCAGCCAATGGCCTGGAGAATGGACACCCCAGTGACTGGTGACCTGGAGGCCCAGCTCAGGAGTCGCAGCCAGTTCTGGCCAGTGGGAGGACAATGGGCTGCGAAGTGAGGACCCTGGTGACCTAACCAGCCAGTTCCAGCCAGAGAGGGAGAGAGGACAGAAGAGAGGAGAGGAGGCCCAGGCGACCCTGTTTACCTGGACAGAAGACAATGGACAGAGGCGGGGCTTGGGGGAGGTGATATCAGATGCCCAGCTGGGAAGCAGGGGTGGGGCTCTGGGCTGGAGGGGGGAGCAGGCAGAGCCCACCTGGATGCAGGGGAGACTTGGATGTGCTGTGCTGAGGGAGGCCAGGCCTGAGGGCCCTGAGAGTTTCCTGTGCTGTGTTCAAACGCTCAATAAATCCTCCTGTTTTACGCTGGCTGAGAGTCACTCCGGCCTAGAGAACAGGGTTGCATTATTCCCTTTGGGAGTGGAGGCCCCGGGGGTCCAGAGCGAGTGGACTCCCTAAGGGGGCCCACAGTGAGAGACAGACGTGCTAAGGCTCGGAGAGGTGCGGCTCCAGGAGGCTGAGGGGCCTAACCCCCGAGAGAGAGTGGACCCCTGAGAAGGGCTGTCACACTGAAGGGGGTTCCCCCCAGGGACCCTACGGGGCCAAGAGTGGGCACGACCTGTGAGTCCGTGACAAGGGGATTTTACACAGGAGAACAAAGGGGTTTCCACCCACAAGAGAAATAATCTATGAGGCCCTGGGAACTCCTCCATTTGGTCTTCAGCTGGCTGAAGAGGTAGCCTCTCCACCCCAAAGAGACGCTTGAAAGAAACTGGAACAAAGGACAGTAACTATGGGGGTGTGAGTGATTGCTGTACCCAGACTAGGAAGGGGTCTAGTCTGTGAAAGAAGCTTATTGGAACATCTCTGAGGGAGAGATTTACCTGCATTTAGTTTCCTACTGTATTAGGCTTAAACTTGCGTGTTTTTGTTTTATTTTGCTTGACAATTTACTTTGCTCTGTCTGTCATTACTTGGAATCACTTAAATCCTACTTTTTATACTTAATAAAATCACTTTTTGCTTATTAATGACCCAGAGCAAGTAATTAATTCCTGGGGGAGCAAACAGCTGTGCATCTCTCTCTATCAATGTTATAGAGGGTGGACAATTTATGAGTTTACCCTTTATAAGCTCTACACAGAGTAAAACGGATTTAATTGGGGTTTGGATCCCATTGGGAGCTGGGTATCTGGGTGCTAGAGACAGGAGCACTTCTTAAGCTGTTTTCAGTTAAGTCTGCAGCTTGTGAGAGGCGTGGTTCAGACCTGGGTCTGTGTTGCAGCAGGCTGGCGTGTCTGGCTCAACAAGACAGGGTACTGAAGTCTCAAGCTGGCAGGGAACACGGGCTCAGAGGTAGTCTCAGCACATCAGGTGGCAGCCCCAAGGGGGTCTCTGTGACCCAACCCGTCACAATATTATAGTCTGCAAAGTTGGGAGCAGGGGGATCAGAAAGTGGGGCATGTTGACCTATGAACAGTCAAGGAGGGAACCAAGGTTTTGGGGGAGGGGCAACTGCCCCCCTCCCCATGCACCATAGTAAATGACACCCCTGTTTTGCCCATGTTAAAAAATTCTTATAACTGTTTCATTGAGAAGCTCTAGCACGTCCATGTTTTGCAGCAGAGGCTTGAAATTTGGCAGAGGGGTGGCCCTGATGGCCTTGCTATTCCGGCAAAACTCCACCTACATCTGGCACAATTAGCAACCTTTTAAAAAAATCTCAGTTTGCACATGCTCAGTAGAGACTTGTTAGAGTTGGGCAGCTAAAATCTCAGTAGCGTCCATGCTCCAGCCAAGGGCTGGAGAACTGTCCCTACAATTGCTGCTCCTGTGGGCGACAGGGGAGAATTGCAGACCATAGGGGAGGGGGGACAAAGGCAGGAGCAGAGGGGGCGAGGAGTGGGGGGAGAGGATATAAGAGGGGAAGGAATTGTAGAAGGGAGAGGCTAGGAGTGGGGGTGGGGAGGCAGTAGCAGGAGCTGGGGAGTGGAGATTGGAGCAGAAGGGGACAGGGAGGGAAGCGGGGCAGAAGAGTGTAACCACTAGACACTCCTCTCCAGACCCTGGATTGGATCCCAGGATCCCTGAGAGTCTCTATATGCCTCTGCTGTCAACAAATAGCTATCAAAGCTACTGGTAAAGTCTGTGTCTCCATCCCCCTCTGGTGGCAGGTGCAAATATTGCACTGGGCAGAGCACAGTAACGGGGGCACTGCCAGAGGAGCCCGTACAAAGGCGAGGACACAGAACACCCTGTAAATCTGTGACACTGAGCGCTCACAGCTGGAACCGCAGTCACTGGGACCTGTATTTCGAACACATAAACTGCTGTATAACGCTAAGTACTATGGAAGATCAGGCCCTGATTGGGCAGCCACACTTAGTGGGCACTTGGCAGTGGTGGCCTTAATCTCTGTGTGCCTCAGTTTCCTGTGTGCGTAAGGATAATGTCTTCAACCAGGTAATTCATTAATGTTTGAGAAGCTCTCAGACACAAGGCTGAGAGCACCACAGGAACGCCCAGGAGGAAATGCACAGTTCTGTGTTTGGATGGGCAGTAAATAATGCAGGGACCACACACTGAATCGGGAGGCTAAAAGGCAGTTGCCCATGCACAGAAGGAGGCAGGGTCCTGTGGAAACAGTAGCACGTGATCATGCCGTTAAAGACTGTAGCATAATGCACATGAGCACGGGGCAGAGTTACAGCCGTGCGGGCATCTCCTAATTTTCAAGGGCTCCACTTTGCAACCTGAATGTTCTGTCAATGAAGGGCTTTTTATGACATTATTCCTACAGCTTGCCACTGCCCTATACCCGCAGCATTGTTATCGCAGTGCATGGGACGCTGGTTCTCCAAGGGAGAGCTGCGGGGTGGAATTTCACTGCCTGTAGAACTCAGAGCCACTGGCAGAGTCGGTGTCTGGAGATGGGAAGTTCACCACACCACTGGAAGTACTGGCTTGCTGAGGGGGCTCTGCTAGGCTTGAATGATGGCAAGAGAGGGGAGAGCAGCGAATGTTGCCAATAAAGGGGATGGGATGACTATTAGCTGTAGTTCGAGCAATAGGAATTGCAGCCGTCTGAGCTGAAGGGAATTACTCTGAATGGCCAGTCCTATTCCTCTGGCTTTGGAAGGCAGAGAAATTAAACTAGGATACAGGCAGGGGCGGCTCTAGACATTTCGCCACCCCAAGCACGGCGTCACACCACGGGGGGGCGCTCTGCCGCTGGCCTGTCCCGCGGCTCTGGTGGACCTCCCGCAGGCATGCCGCCGAAGGCACCCTGCCTGCCGCCCTCCCGGCGACCGGCAGAGCCCCCCCCCCGCGGCATGCTGCCCCAAGCACGCACTTGGCGTGCTGGGGCCTGGAGCCGCTCCTGGATACAGGTGTGTTGTGTAGCACTGAGAGACCCCTGTTGTGCAGGGCGCTGCACAGACACACAGAAGAGAATCCCTGCCCCAGCTGAGATCAGGGCCTTGTGGTGCCAGGAGCTGCAGACACACAACGAGAGACAGGCCCTGCCCCAGCTGAGATCAGGGCCCCATTGGGCTGGGCACTGCACAGACACACAGAAAAAGACAAGACCTGCCCTGAACAGCTCACAGTCTAAACAGACAAGGGATGAGAGGGGAAGGCACTTGCCTGAGGTAACCCCAAAGGTCCATATTTCCCTTAGCTGGGTGCTCCCTCTATGCTTGGACTCTTTGGGTTAATCTGGTCTCACCAGAGACCCCCATGGCTAGTAAATGTTGTTCTGTAGCCTCATTCCCCCCACAAATCCCAGCGCTGCTCACACGCTGCACTCACACAGCTTAGCTGCCCTGTGCTCAGACCCTACGGCAACCAGCACAGTGTTAGAATGTGGAACACAACCAGGGCAAATGGCTGAGTCCCTGCTCTCTGCCTTCGCACCTGATTCTCCAGGGCACGGAGGTATTTGAAAGCTGATGCCACCAAGCTTTCTCCTTCAGGCCAGCACGGTCCCATACCCACCAGAGGTGCACCATGCTTTGCAGCTCCCACAAAGCCAGGCACCAGAGACATACAGGGATGTCCTAGGGACTTGCCTCGGCACGGCATCCCTCCTCTGTGCAGAGATTAGATCTGCAGCTGCAGGACCGTGCCCATGGTGTGACTTGGCCAACAGAGGTGCTCTGGGGCTGGGAGATGGAGCTGCCGGCAGGGCAGGATTACCGCAGTCCAGGGCTGCAGACATACTCAAACACGGCTCCGTCCTCACACTGTGGCCCCGCCCCACCCCACCTCTTCTTGGGGTGGTAATGGCAGGGACCACCCTCACAAAAGCCATCTGGTGGGGTCTGCCCATCTCCCTGGGTCGCTGCTTCCCTGGCTGCCTGTAGGAGAGGGTTTGTCCTGGAGGGGGAGGGCTTGGCTCCGCTAGGGTGACCAGATGTCCCAATTTTATAGGGACAGTCCGGATTTTTTGATCTTTTTCTTATATAGGCGCCTATTATCCCTCACCCCGTCCGATTTTTCACATTTGCTGTCTTGTCACCCTAGGCTCCGCCCACCTGAGCATGGGGCTCTGTGTGGAGGCGCCAGCTGACCCCAGCACAGTCACGCTAGGCTGATGGCAGCCGGACTGTGTCACGCGTCCTCTCCTGAGGTGGTGGCAGTGGGTTCCAGAGCTAATAGGGGCACCTCCCCCTCCTCCCAGCAATGGGCTCTGGGATGGGCTCTCTGCAGACTCAGACAGTGTGGCTGAGTTGGTAACACCTTGCGCAGCTGCCCCCACCCCATTGATGGGCTCAGGCTCTCGGCAGACTCAGGCAGGGTGGCTGCTTGTTACTCACACCCAGATGAGCTCCCCTATCACCCCACCCAGCGATGGGCTCAGGCTCTCTGCAGACTCAGGCAGGGTGGTTGCCTGGGTCACACGGCGGGGGGCAGCTCCCTCCACCCAGCGATGGGCTCAGGCTCTCGGCAGACTCAGGCAGGGTGGCTGCTTGTCACTCACACCCAGATGAGCTCCCCTATCACCCCACCCAGCGATGGGCTCAGGCTCTCTGCAGACTCAGGCAGGGTGGTTGCCTGGGTCACACGTGGGGGGGGCAGCTCCCCCCACCCAGCGATGGGCTCAGGCTCTCGGCAGACTCAGGCAGGGTGGCTGCTTGTCACTCACACCCAGATGAGCTCCCCTATCACCCCACCCAGCGATGGGCTCAGGCTCTCTGCAGACTCAGGCAGGGTGGTTGCCTGGGTCACACGGCGGGGGGCAGCTCCCTCCACCCAGCGATGGGCTCAGGCTCTCGGCAGACTCAGGCAGGGTGGCTGCTTGTCACTCACACCCAGATGAGCTCCCCTATCACCCCACCCAGCGATGGGCTCAGGCTCTCTGCAGACTCAGGCAGGGTGGTTGCCTGGGTCACACGTGGGGGGGGCAGCTCCCCCCACCCAGCGATGGGCTCAGGCTCTCGGCAGACTCAGGCAGGGTGGCTGCTTGTCACTCACACCCAGATGAGCTCCCCTATCACCCCACCCAGCGATGGGCTCAGGCTCTCGGCAGACTCAGGCAGGGTGGTTGCCTGGGTCACACGGGGGGGGCAGCTCCCCCCACCCAGCGATGGGCTCAGGCTCTCGGCAGACTCAGGCAGGGTGGCTGCTTGTCACTCACACCCAGATGAGCTCCCCTATCACCCCACCCAGCGATGGGCTCAGGCTCTCGGCAGACTCAGGCAGGGTGGTTGCCTGGGTCACACGGCGGGGGGCAGCTCCCTCCACCCAGCGATGGGCTCAGGCAGGTGTTTGGGAGTCAGTCCCCAGTACCCGCTCCTGCCCCCGGCCCCACCCGCAGCCCGGCGGGGAAGGGGCCGGCCCTGGCTCTGCGGCGGCGCGGTCCCGGCTCTCCCCCCGCCGGCGGGCGCTGGGGCTGCAGCCCGGCCGGACGCGGCGGGCGGGCGGGCGGCGATGGCAGCAGCAGGCGCGGCGCGGGGCTGAGCCCGGAGCCCGCAGCCCGCCCCGGCTCCCCGCCATGGCCAAGCAGTACGACGTGCTGTTCCGGCTGCTGCTGCTCGGGGACTCGGGCGTGGGCAAGACCTGCCTGCTCTGCCGCTTCACCGACAACGAGTTCCACCCCTCGCACATCTCCACCATCGGTACGGGCCGCGCCGGGCTCCTGGCGCATCTTCCCCATCGCGCGGGGCCGGGCATGGGGGCGATGGGCCGGGTCTGCGGGGTGCACTGGTGCCGGGGGGCCCTGGGCATGGGGGTGATGGACCGGGTCTGGGGGGTGCACTGGTGCTGGGGTGTGTGTGCATGGGGGTGATGGACCGGGTCTGGGGGGGGGGTGCACTGGTGCCGGGGGGGGGCCGGGCATGGGGGCGATGGACCAGGTCTGCGGGGTGCACTGGTGCCGGGCATGGGGGCGATGGACCGGGTCTGGGGGGTGCACGGGTGCCGGGGGGGGCCGGGCATGGGGGCGATGGACCGGGTCTGGGGGGTGCACTGGTGCCGGGGGGGGCCGGGCATGGGGGCGATGGGCCGGGTCTGCGGGGTGCACTGGTGCCGGGGGGTGTGTGCATGGGGGTGATGGACCGGGTCTGGGGGGGCGCACTGGTGCCGGGGGGGGCCGGGCATGGGGGCGATGGACCGGGTCTGGGGGGTGCACTGGTGCTGGTGGGGGGGGGGGAGCTGGGCATGGGGGTAGGAGACCAGATCTGCGGGGTGCACTGGTGCCGGGGGGGGGCTGTGCATGGGGGTGATGGACCGGGTCTGGGGGGTTGCACTGGTGCTGGGGGAACTGGGCATGGGGGTAGGAGACCTGGTCGGGGGGGTTCACTGGTGCTGGGGGGGCATGAGGGGGCGCACTGGTGCCGGGGAGCGGGCGCATTGGGATCCTGCCCGTTGTGCAGCGTCGCCGGCAGCGCGTTGGGTCCCTGGGAGGGCGCTGGGCCGAGGGACCCGCGGAGGCGGCTGTGGCTGAGCAAAGCGGCTCTTTGTTCATCACCGCGCTGCCCCGAGTGCGGGCGGGGGCGGGGGATCGATGTGGCCGGGCTGAGAGAAGGGGGGGTTTGAGAAATGGGTGGGGCCAGGCTGGGAACCGCGGAGGAGGGAACCGATGGGGCCAGGCTGAGAGCCATGGGGTGGAGGGGGAAATCGGCGAGGCTGGGTTGGGACCCCTGACCCCTTCCATAGAAGCTCTCCCAGCTCTGGGGTGAAGGGTGCTGCTGTGAGGAGCCACCGGCCCCTGGGTGCACCGGGGGAACCTCAGCGAGGTTTTCTGGGTGCTCTCTACCCACAAAGGAGCCCCTCACAGCTGCCAGAATGTACCAACTCCACTGGGAGGCTGTCAGTGCTCTGGGTCCCTCCTGGGCACAGCGGGAAGGGGAGAGCAAATACCTTGCAGGCCCTTGGCCTAATATCGGGGCCTGGGGGGAGGAATCCTGTGTACCCCGGTCCGGTGACTCCTAAGGGGGACTGGGTGCTGCAGGCCCTGCTGCTAGAGATCCTGGATGTGCCGCTGTAGCTACTCGCTCCGGAACCTGCCTTCCCCTCCGGCGTGAGGGGCTCTGGAGAAGAGAAAACCAGGTCCTGGCCGCGCCATGCTCAGGAGAGGCTCTCTGATGTGTGGTGCTGGGGTTGTCAGTCTGGGTGCTGGGGCCGGATTCCAAACTGGGGTTTCTCCCCTTCCCAAAGCAGGGTGTAGTGTGGCTGTGCGGTTGTGGAGCAGTCTCTGTGCTCCACACCTGAGACCTGGTTGCACCTTCCACCCGTTGGTGTCCTGATTGGGTGGAAGGTGCAATTTAAAGTCCATTATTCTATAAATCCACCATGCAGGCTGCCATCTTTTGCCAGGGAGTTTGCTCCCTGGGACATGCCACGGAGGGGCTGTTTTCAGCCTTTAGCGTCTCGTCCTCCCATCAGTGGGCTCTTAACTCAGCAGTTAACTGGTAGGTCCCTGTTCTGCGCTGCCCTGCTCTGTGCTGGGGGATCCTTCACCTTTCTTCGGTTCACTGTGAATACTGCCCCCAGGGCAACAGATGTGGCAGCGACTGAATGTTCTGCTCCATTCAATCAGCTGGGCCATGGAAAAAGCTCTTTAGCAACTGAATCTTTGGGGCTCCCGGGGCATGGCTGCTGCTCCCCCTCCCGACACCTTCCCTCCCCCAGGAAAAGGCTCAGGGCCTTGGAGAGGCTCCTGTATAAAGAGATTGGGACAGCTTGGAATGCTGCCGAGGAGACCAGCTGAGCTAGATAGGAAACTGGGCTCCCCCGTGATGGCTCAGTGAATGGGGCTTCGATTGCCCTGTGGTACCTGCCGCCACTGAGGCCAACAGCATGGCAGGACCCCAAAGGGCTGGCCGGGGTGTGCCTAGGAAAAACATCCAGGGCTATGTTAGATGGGATCATTTTGTACAGGGAACAGCAACCCTCATGCTTCAGGGCAATGCACTGCTGGGAAGGAGCCGGGGAGCGTGCTGGCCTCTTCCAGTGAGTGCAGACAGCAGGTGCTGAGGCCTTGCAGTGGGCTGCAGCGTGTGGTTAGGATCCCCCCCAGGGCTGCAGCTCTCCTTGTCCTGCAGTGAAGGGACAGAGGTTTTCCAGGCCTGGTCAGGAATGGGCAGAAGGTGCCCAGTGGTGGCTGTAAAACACCGCTCTGTTCTCCAGCACGTGTCCCTGAGCCTGCTTTCGGCTGCATCCTTTCCTGAGCCTCTGAAGGGATGAGGAAGCTGCTCTTGGCCTGGGGCAGCCCCTTCCCAAAGCCAGGGTAACTCCTTTGATGTGCACTGCAGGCTTCTGGCTTAGTAAGTTGGCCTCCTGCAGCGGGGAAGGGCTCGGATCCTGCCAGCTCTGATTGGTCTGATCTGACCGCTCGTTCTTACTTACATTCTGGCTCAAGGAGCTCCTCCAGCACTGCACCTCTGGGCAGTGCCGCCAAGTGGACAGAGCCCTGGACTGGGACTCAGGAGACCAGGGTTCTATTTCTAGCTTGCCGCTGGCCTGCTGGATGACCATGGGCAAGTCACTTCCCTGCCTCAGTTTCCCCATCCGTACAATGGGGATAATAATACTGTGTGCTGTACAAGAACTAGGTGGTATTATTTACTAACTGCTCTTTTCCTTCGATAGTGTCACTTGCAACCTTGCATTCAATACCGTCGTCCAGGGTATTGGTGGGTGAAACCCCAGCACGCTTCCCTGTACCCAGGGCTGTGAGCCTTCCCTGACAAAAGGTGCAAGGGAAGCTTTCCCTTCCTGGTAGCCGGCTCCCCAATCCATGAATATAGGCTAAGAGAGAAATAGGCAGGAGCTGTGATCAGTTGACCGGACTAATTGAACATGGCTAGAAACACAGCTCTACAAAATTCCGCTCACTCCAGCCGCAGCCCTTGGTGACTCTGCAGTGGGTGCTCTCCTCCCGAGAAAGCTTTCAGAGAAGAAAAGGGAAACGGATGTGCTGTGCCCAAGAGCAGTGCGCTGCCCGTGTACAGGAGGTCAGATGCCTCTGGCAAATCAAGCCCCCCTCTCTGTGCCCACTCAGGGCAGGGCAGCTGGAAATGTTCAGAGTTCCAGCAAACTGACGGGCTGAACGCTTCGAAATGCAAAGCTGCGTTGGGTTGTGCCAATTACTTTCTTCCCTTCAGCAGTTTCTCCTTCCCAGGTGGACCGGCCTGCCCCGCTGCAGTATGGCCTTCTGGCTAGTTCCAGAGTGTAAGGCGAGAAGGGAGTTAATCACCTAGACTGACCTCCCCTATAGCGCAGGCTATTACATTTCACCCCAGTCTTGAGCCCCAAGACTCGTTAGACTAAGGCTAACCTGTTGTGAGCCCCAGGCAGAGACCAGGAGGGACCGAGGGGCCACCATCGCCCAAGGCTCCTGCAATGGCAGGGAATGGATTGTGGGGCCACACCCAGCTCATTGCAGCAGACAACCTGTGCCCAATGCTGCAGAGGAAGGAGACTCCGCCGCTAGGGTGATCAATTGTCCCGATTTTATAGGGACAGTCCCGATTTTTGGGTCTTTTTCTTATATAAGCTCCTATTACCCCCCACCCCTGTCCCGATTTTTCACATTTGCTGTCTGGTCACCCTCCCGAAGGGGGAACATTCCTGCCCAACCCCAGATCTGGTGATCAGCATAACCCAGAGCATGTGAGCAAGAACCAGCCAGCTAAGAAAGAGGATTCTCTGGTTCGTGTCAGAGCACCAGCCCACCGTATTCAGTGTGCTGTCTCTGGCTGTGGTCAATTCTTGATGCTCCAGAGGAAGGTGTTGGGGTGAACCCCAGAATACATCTGGCCAATTGTGCATTGGGGAGGAGGGGAAGAAGGCAGAGGATAAATTTCTTCCTGACCTCTGCAGATGACTGGCGGAAGCCCTGAAGCATGAGGTTGAATTATAGTCATTGTCTTAATTCAGAGCTGCAAGTGTTAGGAGCATGTTAGGAGCAGAGAATTCTGTTCTCCCCCTGACCCCCACCCCAGTGTCTGTGAAGCAAGGGGATGGATGGGGCACCTCTGCAGCAATATCCCCCCACTCATACACTCTCACACGCCGGCTGTAGAAGTTCTCCCACCAGCTGGATTAAAGCACAGAGCAGCCAGAACCAGGAACAGAACTCCTGACTATATATTTCCAGCTTTGCCATGGCTCTGTTGGGTGAACTGGGGCAAACACCTTCCTGTCTCCGTGCCTCAGTTTCCCTTCCCACCTGGTGTCTGTTTAGACTGTGAGCTCTTTGGGGGTAGGGACTGTTTCTGCACTCTGTGCAGTGCCCGGCGCCATGGGAACCTGAGCTGGGTTTAGATGCTCCAGGCGCTACTGCAATACCCCTAATAATGAATAGAACCACCCTTCTCTCCTCCCACACTTCTGGCTGCTGCTGTCACATGGCTTGTTTTCCACACTCCTCTAATTTCTCACTCCATAGCTGAGGCTGAGCGTTTGCTGGCATTGATACGCTATCACTCTGTTCGGGGGCACAGATACCCTAATCCAGATCCACCAGGCTGAGTGTCAACTTTCTGCCTCCCAGAGCAGAGGGAGGTGGCTGCGGGGTTGAGTATGGATGGCTCAAGAAGAGGTTTTGAAAGCTTCACAAACTATTTTAGGAGCTCTGTAAATCAGGCAGTGAGTGTTACAATAATCATCGAGCTGCCCCACCCACAGTTAAGGTTGCCTGACACTTTCCATTATAAGACCCTTTTTTTCAATTGCTTATAACTTTGCCAACCTTTAACTGTTTGTGCTGAAACTTCCCATGTTGGGTGTCTGCCTCAGGCTGAATCCATTTGGAAAGTTTCAGCAAAAATCATACAGCCATTTCTGAGAACGAGGCTGGGAAAAACATATTGTTTTGCCCATGTTTTAAAGAAATCGTTTCATTGAAAAGCTCTAGCGCCTCCTTGCTTTGGAGCAGGGACGTGTGATTCGGCAGGGGGCTCGCCCTGATGTGGCGCCTTTTGCCATCCTGGTGCAAATTGGTCTATTTTTGACCAAGTTATAAGCTCTTGAAAAAACTCATTTTGCGGGGCACAATACAGCCGAGAGTCTGGCAGCTAAATGCTCCAAAGATTCTGTCTGTCCTGAGCTGCCCCATTCACAGGCCCAGTAGGGATCTCTTTGCAGTTGCACCGGCACCTTTAATTCTGGGATCACCTAACCCTTGCGTGCTGGTGCAAGCCTTCTGGCACTTTTGGTGTGTATTGATCACTTATACTGCAGTACTGCCTAGTGGCCTCAGGCAGGTCGGGCCCCATTGTGCTGGGTGCTGCACAAATATATAAAACATCGCAGCCCCTGCCCCAAAGAGCTTACAGTCTGACTGGATAAGACAAAGGGTGCTATGGTCACGCAGCAGGTCGGTGGCAGGACTGGGAATCGAACCCAGGTGTCCTGACTCAATTCATTGGGCCATGCTGCCTCTCCACCACCTGTAAGTTCAACTTGTCAGATTTATTCTGAAGACAGAGGAAAAATGTGAGCATCTGGGGTTTTATGGTCAGCTTTTTAAGCATTTGCGCCTCCCGTTTTTGAATTACAGGTCACTTAAGTTGCTTTGTTTGCTGTTGACATTGGTCTAATGTTCCCGTAGGTCCCTCTAGTCCAGGGGTCGGCAACCTTTCAGCAGTGCTGTGCCGAGTCTTCCTTTGTTCACTCTGATTTAAGGTTTCACGTGCCAGTCATACATTGTAACGTTTTTAGAAGCTCTCTTTCTATGTCTATAATATAGAACTAAACTATTGTTGTATGTAAAGTAAATAAGGTTTTTAAAATGTTTAAGAAGCTTCATTTAAAATTAAATTAAAATGCAGAGCCCCCCCCCGGACCAGTGGCCAGGACCCGGGCAGTGTGAATGCCACTGAAAATCAGTTTGTGTGCCACCTTCAGCACCTGTGCCATAGGTTGCCTACCCCTGCTCTAGTCCAAACACAGCTTGTCCGACAGTTTTTCTAGATAGTGCACAAGTCTCCATGTAGGTTTAACTGGCTATTTTTGAAGAGAATATAGTCTAATAAGCCCGGTTATTGTGGACTTTTGTGGGTCTTGGCTTGCTCCCATTGATATATCTCTGGGATTTATCACTGACTTCAGGGAGCGCTAGTGGCTGATTTTACCTTAGATAGGCTGCGAGAGATCCAGAATGGTGGGGATCCAAGTCCATATTACGGTAGGCCCAAGTCTTATCCCCTCCGTCACATTGCCACTCAGATAGGAGGTGCCACATATAGGTGCGCTGGTTATCCTGCCTCTACCCACTGAACACGCTCCCCTCACAGTGCTAGGGACAGATCCCAGGACTCCGATCCCCATTGTTCGGCTGCTCCGAATAGCTGTGAGTGTGTGTCCCCGCCGTGGGGCGTACCCCCTGTGGTGCCCTCCCCCCCCCCGAGGGGATGGCTCCGTGGAAAACCTTGACTATCTGCACTCCCCGGAAGGAGTGGGGGTGGGGTGAAGTGACCAGCGGGGTTTGACTCAGCCCGTGAGAGAGATGCATTGAGCTCTCTGTGGCTCATGTCGCTGATGTATCGCACGGAAGGCCCCCCCCACCCCAGGCCTTCAGAATTGGGGGGCAGGCCTCAAACCGTGACACTGGCTTAACACCCCTGGGCTTTTGGACACCGATTTGTTTGAAGGAGCTTTCTCCGTGCCAGGAAACCCCAGCTGTAAAGGACCAGACCTCTCCCCTGTCTGGAAACTCGGGGTTCCTCAGGAAGGAAGAGTCTGGCTGAGTCATCTGAATTCACGTGATGGGGCTTTATGGAAAACCGCAAGTAGAGGAGGGTGGGGGAGATTGGTGTATGGGGTGGTGGGGAGAGCAGGGGGATCGGGGTGCGTATGGGGGTGGGAGGGGCTGGAGGATGGGGGTGTAAGTGGAGGCATTTGGGGATGGTGGGAAGGGAGGGAGTGCAGGGGGTTGATATGTATGTAGGGGAGGGTGCCTGGGACCAAGAGGGATTTGGGGAGGTAGGAGGTAGAGGTGTGAATAGGATCTAGGAGAAGGGGTATTGGGGAGGCATTACAGGGACAGAGAGGGGTGGGCACCTTGGAGGGGCAGATATGGGGGGGAAGGCTTAGGTGACTTGTGGGAGGTGACGGGGGCCTTGAGCAATGAAGGAGAGGATGGGTTTAGGGGAGAGGAGGTGGGGGGGTATGTGGGTTTGTGGGGCAGGCTCTTGTGGCCCCATGTGAGGGAGGTGCTCTCCGCACACAGACGTGCCCCCATTGCAGGCACAGTCGCTGCACTGCTGGCTCAGCCCGGGGGTCGCAAAGCCCCTCTCAACAGGTGCCGTGGGGCCAGCGTGCCCAGCGGGAGCAGCCCCCTCACAGCCCCTTCCTAGGCGGTTTGTCCGCAGCCTGACGTGGCCTGCAGGCCGCTGCGGTTCAAAGGATCCCTGCAGTCACCGTGTCCGGGGGGAGGGCGGGGTCTGCCTGTGACCGTAACCCTCCTCTCGCTGCTGCGCCCGCTTCGTGATGGGGTCACAGGCTCCTTGCTGAGCGTCTCAGCTGTGTGCCCGGGCGGGGTATATTCTGGGCAGTGCTGGTGCATAAAGGAACCCGTGTGACTGGCACGTGGGTAGCTGCCGTTTCCCACAGTGACTTTTGCAGCTCAGTGTCGCTTAGCCCCCCCGCAAATGCAGCTTGCACCTCACATTACGACAGGGCTGTGACGCTGCCCCTTGGATCGGCCAGCCTTGGCCCTCCCCTGGGTGGAGCACGGGCGGCTGCACCTGTGCAGGGTGTTCTGTCTCCCCGCGAGATCGCCGGGGAGGATAAGAGGCCGTGCACAGGACCGAAAGGACCCTGTGATCTCTGGGCCTGCAGCAGGCAGGGGCAGAGAGCTAGACTGGCATGGAGGCTGCCAAGAGAGGCAGATGAGTCCACTGGTCAGACCAGGGAAAGGCTGGCTGGGCCTGCAACCTGCCTGGGCGCTCGCTCCGCCTCGCTCTGGCTTCGCTTGCCAGCTCTGCGGGGCAGCCCCATTGTTCTGCAGCTGTACAGCACCTGGCACGCCAAGGGCCGGCTCCTGGGCAGCATCGCAGTACAAGAGATCAGACCCAGCTGTAAAATGGGCTGTGAGGGCGTTAATTCCCGCTGCCTTGCAGAGGGCTCTGGGACTCCTGCCAAGCACTCGCTGGCGTGGGGCTGGGCAGCGCTACAGAAGCATGGAGCAGCCCCTGGCACCAGCTGGCTGAAGTCTCTCTCCTGGGACTGTTGCTCTGGAATAACCGCCCCCCAGAGCGCTGCCTGAGTCCCTGGATAGCGCCACTGAGGGGGGCTGTGCCCGGTAGCGTCGCCGCCTTGTGCCGTGCTGCTTAGCCCCTCTGGGGTTGAAGGAAGAGACCGGCATGGTGGGTAGTGCAGCTAGTCAGCTGGGAAAGGCCTCTCCAGCTGAAGAGAGCTGGCCGGGGGTCTGGTGGCACCATCTCTGTGAGCATGGCCCGAAGGAGTCAGACGTACGACATGGAATTCCCTAGAGCGATGGGTCCTGCTACCCAAGCGGGCTGGCCTGAGAAGTGAGGCCTTGTGAATGGTCAGGCCCCTGGAATGGCTGGGCTGGAGACAGCAATGCGCGATGGGATGGGTGTCCCGCTGGTGAATGGCAGGGATCGCCCCTTCCTTCCCCAGGAGCCCGTCCTGACATGGACAGAGGAGACGTGAGAGACCTGGGCCCAGGCTCACGCTGATCACAGAGGCCCCGGGCTGTTGCTCCTGGTATGAGCTTGGCTCATGGAGACATCTGGCACTCCCTTGCTGTCTGTTCTAGATAAGCTCTTATGCTGTGCTCATCACCCTCCTATCCGAGTGCCTTCCCGCCGTGCCTCAGCAATATGACTAACCTCTGTCATGTGCCCACGATTCTCTCCTCTTCCCCACCCTGCCCAGGGAGAAGAGAGTGCAGGGAGTGGCTTGTTTTGGTCCGGTTTTTCAAACGGGACTTGTGTTTATGTTAGAAGAGATGGTTCCTAGAAGAGTGCCTGGCCCTTGGAGCAGGGGTGGGGAAGGCTGGGACAGAGCTTCGTTCCTGAGGGAGTTTCATCTCCAGGCTGGGACCGGCCCCAAAGGACGCTTTGTCTCCTGCACAGATGGGCTTTGCCCTGGTGGCAGCCAGTCCTGCTGGCCTGAGAAGTGGAGCTGTCTGTTCTGCCAGGCAGGCAGCTCATAAGAAATTTCTAGAGTCCAAAGCCAGAAGGGACCAGTTTGATGATCTTCTCTGACCTCCTGTGTGACCCAGGCCAGAGACCTGCCCCCAAATCATTCCTAGCGCAGAGCTGTGAGAAAACCATCCAGTCTTGCTTTAAACACTGTTGGTGATGGAGAATCCAACCTGACACTGAACAGTGGTTTGAGCATTAGCCTGCTAAACCCAGGGTTGTGAGTTCAGTCCTTGAGGGGGTCATTTTAGGGATCTGGGGCAAAGATCTGTCTGGGGATTGGTCCTACTTTGAGCAGGGGGTTGGACTAGATGACCTCCTGAGGTCCTTTCCAACCGTGATATTCTATGATTGTCAAATATTGTATTGTGGGTATGGATCTCCGCTCATAGAGCCATCATGTGCAGGGGCGGCTCTAGGTTTTTGGCCGCCCCAAGCAGTCATGCCCGGGAGGCGCCCCCGAGCCGCGGGAGCAGCGGACCTCCCGCGGGCATGACTGCAGAGGGTCCACTGGTCGCGCGGCTCGGCTGGACCTCCCGCAGCTGCGGGCGGTTCGCAGGTCCGGCGGCTCCGGTTGAGCTGCCGCAGTCATGCCTGCGGGAGGTCCACTGGAGCCGCCGGCCGAGCGTCCCCTCGGCGGTCATGCCTGCGGCAGGTCCGCCGGCCCAGCCTGCCGCCCCCCCGGGAAAGGGCCGCCCCAGGCAGGTGCTTGCCCCGCTGGGCTCTGGAGCCGGCCCTGATCATGTGTACCCTTAAACTCCTGTGAGTGGCTGGAGGGCTCTTAACTTCCTACCAGGCTTAGACAAGCATACAAACTAGCTTTGGAAGGACCCCAGGCCTCTGTCTGGGTGGGGGCAGTCCTGCCGCAGCAGCGAGCATGAATCGTAGGGGCTTACTTGAAACCCAAGCTGCAAAAAACACTCCGCTGCTGCAGTCTCTAGCTACATGGCACAACACAGCTGGGTCTGGCCTGCCTGCCGCAGCCCCAGGGGAGGTGTGGCCAGTCGCAGCCCTGTTTCTGGGCTGGGCCGGTGCTGGCAGTGGACTCTGTTGGGCTGCAGTGAACGGGATGCCGCTCGCACAAACCTCTGTGCAACCGTGCAGTGCGGATTCGTAGGGCACCAAAGCGGGTGGACCAAAGTTTTCCTGCCCAACACTTAGATAGGCCTATATTCTAGCTTCCCCGGGTAAATGCCAAATGAGATGGATGTCAGCTGATTTTAAGCATCCACACCTGGGTTAACTCTGATGGAACTTATTCAGCTGGGTACGATTTGTGTTGATGCGGCCTCGGGTTGGATTTCCACCTTCACTGAACTCAGACAAAGCAGAGGAATCATTCTACTAGGGTTTGTAAAAGTCCCTTTAAGCTGCTGAATGTTGGGCCTAAGCTAACTGGCAGCATCCCACTCAGAGGCTGCCTTGCTGCATTGATCTTTGGGCTCTGGCTCAGCCAGGAGTCCAGGGATCCCTGGGTGGGCATCTCGGGTCAGACTAGATAGAATGGGCCCTTCTGGCCTTGCTCTCTAGAAAGCAATCAGCTTATTCAGCAGGCCGGTGTCCTGGTACCGGGCATGGGAGGCACCCTGCATACCGTTCCAGGTGACTGTGCAGAGCACGGGTTCCCTGCTCCACAAGCACATAACGCAGGCTGGCTATTGCAGGTCCATCATCTGCACGTCTTGGGAGGGTGATGGATGAGACATGACGAAGCTATTGTGATCAGAAACAGTGGCTGGGGCTATTTTTGGCTTCCCGAGCAGCTCTTGGGATGTTGAGCTGTGATTTATGGGGAAGGCAGCTGGGCTCGGCAGCTATGGCGTCTCAAAGCAAAAAGCAAAGGAAATGTGCATTTGCAAATGTGGTTACATTTAAGGGGTGAGTGGAGGGAAACAACCCCAGAGGGAACTAAAGACACTGAATTTCCAACAGAACAAATAACCTGTTGATCAGTTTATTTTGTCTCCAAACTGTGGTGTGTCGAGGGCGGGGTTAGAAGTGCGAGCTATCGCTTTAAGCGTTGGGGTGTTTCCTGGTCCTGCTTACCGGCTAAGGGGGTCAGCCTCAGCCTGGAAGAAGCTAGGCTAGTCCAGGTGAGGCAGATGGGCCGCTCTGCTCTAGGGAGCAGCCTGCATTGTGGGCGGCTCTGTGCGTTACCGTTCGGGAGTCTACGGAATACGGTCATGTCACGTTTCAGCAAGAGGCTCTAACTTCTCCGTGTGTGCTGTGAATGTAACACGCACAGACACTGACAGGGGTCCGGTTTCCTAGGTGCCTGTCCAAGCACTTCCCATGAAGACAGAGGGTAATGAGGTGCTTAACGCTTTGCAAAGCTGTTCCCGTTTGGGCCGAGGCTAGGTGTGCGCTGCAGGCTGGATTTTACTGGAAAGTCTCCGCACGAAGGGTGCAGCCTTACCTGAGAACAAAGCTAGGAAGGAAGACGGGGCGTGACCGGTGTCTAAATTATTTCCCAACTCTTCCTGGTTTTAGCACGTCCCAGGTTTGGAGCCGGGACCCGAAATCTTTGAGAGTCCTGGGATCAGAGGGGCTCTTTGCCTTTTCTGTGACACTCTGTCCAGATCTGGCCCTGGCGCTGGGCCGTGGGAACTGCCACTTGCACACAGGAGAGCTTGTGCTTGCTCTTAACAATCTGCCTACCCCAGCTGCATGGAGCATGCTCCCAACCCTGTATGAGCTGCCTGGGCCAGCCAGCCGGCCTGCCTGTCTCCTGCATCAACATACCCTCTAGCCTAGAGAAGTTCCACTAGACTCTGAGCCAGGACGTCATGAGTTTGAGCCCCTCTTCTGCTGCCCTGTGCATTTCACAGCCCTCATTAGCAGGCTTCATATCCTGATGTTCAGAGGCAGGCAAATCGCATCCTCCCATGTCTTCCGGGTGACTTACATTTGCATAAGGTCACTTCTGGCAGACCTGGAAATAGGACCAGAGTCTCAGCTGCACTGCCTCTCAGAAAGCACCTGTCCAACCTATGTGCTTGGCTATGCTGTTAGGAGCCACGGCTCTGATCGCTAGGCCCCACCGCAGGCCCAGAAGAAAGGAATTCTGATTCCCCATATGCCACTGCTGTGTGCAGCCCACTGGCAAAGCGGGAGTTGCGTGACGTGCTGGTGGCTGGCCCACAGAGATAAGTCTGCATAGCCACCAGTTAGCAGAGGTGGGGGAAACCTGCTACTTTTTTAGCACAGACATTAGCCGCTTGTGCTGCGGAGGCGAAAGTTCTGGGTTCAAACTCGGCCAGAAACCAGCTTGTGATTGTGTGTGTCATAATGCTGCTTATGGAGAAGGGGACACGGCTGAGGTGGTCTAGGCAATTCCTGCCTCTTGAGAGCTTGACTCTGCACCCTTCATGTCTTTTGAAGTATTCTGGTTTTAATGGGTTGTGTGGCCACGCTATCTGCTGCAAAACCTGCAGCAGGGTTTGTTATAAGCCTAATGTCGCGTCCACTTAAAAATCCCGAGAGTCCTGTCTGCCTTGTAATGGGCGGGTCAGATCTGGAGCTGAGGTAGAGGGGTTTCCTGGAAAACCTGAGCTGATCTGGCTGGGGGATTCCCGATAGACATCACCCCGTGCACAGAGGTGATTCTCCACAATCCCCTCTCTCGAAGCAGCTTTGTGGAGAGCCGCTGCTAGCAGCAGGTAGCTCATGTCTGAGCTGGGCGTGGCCCCCTTCGCACAACCAATGTCGCCATGATGCTTTCAGCACAACGTCAGAGGTGGTTGTTACTGTTGGACCCCCGTTGTGGTGGGCGCTGTACAGCCACCGCACAGAGACCGACCTGAGCCTCCCTCCCTCTCTGAATAAGTGGGCTAGGAAGTGCTGAGGAGACGCGCGTGGCCGGGACCATGCCTCATCGACTAGCCTGGCTTGGAATGCTAACTTCAGAGAGCCGGGGGCGGGCCGAGTTGAGCAGGTGATGCTCCCCTCCGTCGCTGAATTCCTGCAGCCCGTTTATGGAGAGCTGCAAACTCAAAGCCCAGAGGAGGGTCCGGGCGGCAGGTGGGCCCTGTGAAGAAGCACTGTAAGCCTGCCTGTGCCAGCGTCTCCAGAACGCCGACCTGCTGTCGCCTAGTGTGGAGAGCAGCCGGGCTGAGGCCGGGGCCCGGGCTTACCCAGACGGCTGCCCCTCTGCAGCACAGAGCCAGCATGCAGTGCACTGGAGCCTGTCCCACCCGCATCCCAGAATCCTCCTCTAACGCCCATCCAGGTCTCCCAATAGTGGGGGGCGGTTTGTGAACTCCTGGCTGAAATCCAACAGATGCTGGGGGGCTGCGGGCGCTGGGGGTTGGAGTCCTGGCAATGCGGGGTGCACAGGTGCCAGAGGGGATTGTATGGCTCAGGGGCATGGGGACCCGTGGGAAGTGGGGAAGAGGCTGGGCAAGGAGTGAGCTCAAGTCCAGGGCGTCACAAGACCTGCATCCCCCTGCCCTCCGCTAACCACTGCACATGCTGCCCCCAAGGGGAACGCGCTGCTGGAGCTGAGTGGAACCTGGTCCGCTCTCCTGTGCATGCCCTGTCCCTGGCCCCGGTGTCCCGGACTGGCCGTGAGCTGGAGAGGAGACACTGGGCTGTGTCCAGCAGGTGTGGCTCCCACTGACTCCAGTTATACCAAGGCACCTTTCTAGCCCTCCGTGCCCTGGGTAGGGGCATGCACGGGGTGGGAGGGGCGAGAGGCTGGGTAGAACTTCCCCATTCAGTGCCCAGCCCGAGTGACGTGGGACGCATAGGCCAGTGGAAGTCCCTGCTCTCCGTGCCACACCCACGTGCTGAGAGGGCGTGGCTGCCAGTTGGCTGGGACGCCTCCCCGTGCCATGCACGTCCCGTGCCGCGGCTCCTGCAAAGCGCGTGCTAGCAGCAAGGCAGCGCCGCTCCCCATAAGGCCTCTCTTCTCGCCCCTCTCCCCAGGGGTCGACTTCAAGATGAAGACCATAGAAGTGGATGGTATCAAAGTGCGAATACAGATCTGGTGAGTGCTGAAGCTGAGGGCCGGAGGGGTGTTGGGCAAGGGTGCGTGATGCAGGGCCGGGACCCTGCTGAAGCTCACCAGCTGAGATCCTGCTGCTGGGCCAAGACCTCTACAGAGCATGTGGCTGCTGCAGCGAGGGGTGGCAGGCAGTAGGGGGTGCTCTTCTCTCCCAGTGCCCCTGGGGTGGTTAAAGATACCCTGGCAATCTCTGCAAGAGCAGGCGCGTTGGTCTGGGTTTCCTGGCCCGATTCCATCGCGGGTGTGTCTCCCTAAATCCCGCTGCCCAGTCTCCGTCAGTTGCAGCATTCCAGTTCGCTTCCCACTCTAGGCTGTCCTGTAGTGACGCTGTGCTCAGTTCTTCAGCTGCCATGTCCCTCCGCAGAGGTGGCAGCATTGCAGTGGTGATGGATGTTGTGTATGGAGCGTGTGAACTGCTCTGGGACCGAAGGTGCCACCGTAGGCAGAAGTCTCTCATTTGCGCAGTGGGGGCCACAGATGGACTGCTGCAGCTGGGGCTAGGAAAACTCCACCGCCTCAGACTGGTTGCTGCATGCTTGTCCATGGGCCGCACACCCGCCCGCTGCTGGCCAGTGCTGGCAGCAGGCTGCAAAACTGGGTGGGCCATTGGCCTCAGCCTGCAGTGCCCATGTAGCTGCTTTAAAGGGCCTGGCTCCAAGCTGCAGGCCCCAGCGTACCAGCCAGCTGGAGCGCAGCAATCTGGTCCCAGGGCACTCTCTGGGCTGTCTCTAGAGCGCTGGGGTCGCAGGCCTCCCCGCCCTCCTGCCGACAGGCCCTGCCAGTTCACAGAGAGGGGCCGGGGAAGGACAGAGCCAGAGATGGGAGCTGCTGGCTGCAGCGCTCCCTGGCAGAGGCGGCAGTGGCCACAGCTGTCCCGTGTCCATCCTGGCACTGCCCACCCCCCGGCCGGGTAGCCAGGTGACACAGCAGCTAATGGCACCGTGACAGTGCGCTCAGATAGGGGCATCCTCTGCCATCGAAGGTGGAGAGTGTGTGTGTTTGGGGTGTCTGGGATGAGCCCTGCTGTGTGTGCCCATCCGAGACCCTCTGGCTCCATTTGGCACCAATGACCAGCTCCCACTGATGCCCCACAAGTCACTTGCCCCACGGCTTGTGCCCACCGTGGGTTTGCAGCTGCTCCCCCAGCCCTGGTGCTGTTTGCTCTGTGGCTCTTGCTCCCGCCCTGCGGCAGTAGGAGGCGCGGTATCCCCGTCGGCGGTCATGGCGCCCAGGGAACGCCCGCAACTGACATGGCCTCTGCTCTGCTGCAGGGACACGGCGGGCCAGGAGCGGTACCAGACGATAACGAAGCAGTACTACAGACGAGCCCAGGTAATGGCGCCGCCCTGAATATGATACTGAGGGGGGGGCAGCACACGTCTCTCTAAGCCCCGGAACGGGGGCTGGATCCGACTCCGTCCCCTGTAGGCCTGGCACAGAGTGGGACCTGTAAGACCTGCTGCTCAGTGGGTCACGCGACCTGGCAGATTCCTGCTGTCCCTCTGGCGCCATTCCAGGCCAGTGTTTGGGCTCCCGCCTAGAGCCGAGGGCAAGATCTGCTCTGCCAGAGACTGAGGGAGAGGCTGGGTAGTCGGGTGGGCAAATGGCACTGTGCACATGGGGTTCTCAGGGTGCCACCGAGAGCGGGCTTGTGAGAATCACCTTCAAGGTTTCTGTGCCCAGGGCTAGGCTGATGGGGCTGGGGCAGGGTCCTCCCCACCCCTCCGAGCCAGGAGCGCCCCCAAGAGCTCAATAGACAAAGGGTGGGAGGAGACACTGAGGCGCAGGGATGGGGAAGGGATCCACCCAGGGTCACCCGGCAGGATGCTGGCAGAGCTGGGGATGGAACCCAGGTGTCCGGAGTCCCAGACCCTACCCCTAGGCCACACTGGGTTCCCTTAAGGCTAACTGTGGCCTGTCCTAGGAGGCCACCTGGGCTTGTCACTGGGATGGTGGAGTGACTGTAGGTTAGATAGGTGTGCTCAGCTGACCTGGCCCCCGGTGCCTCCCAGAGGGCCAGACACCAGTGGTCCCTGCCCACGCCCCAGTGCCTCCCAGGGACTGGGGGTCCCTGCCCATGCCCTGGTGCCTCCTGGGAACCGGGGGTCCCTGCCCACACCCCAGTGCCTCCCAGAAACCAGGGGTCCCTGCCCACGCCCTGGTGCCTCCCGGAGGGCAGATGCATAGGAGCACATGGTATGAGGGAGGTTGGCCTCTTCTCTGCCCCAGTGCACTATGGGTAAGACTGTCCTGCTCCCCCACCCCATCCCCTGTGTGCTGGGTCTCATTGCAGGGGATATTCTTGGTTTACGACATCAGCAGCGAGCGCTCCTACCAGCACATCATGAAATGGGCCAGCGACGTGGACGAGGTGGGAGTTGGCTCAGAGCCACTTGTCTTCCCTGGTGGCCTCTGGCTCCTGAGCGCATGTGGGGAGGGGGTCCCTGCTGCCTGAGGCAGTGGCCTGGTCTGGATGGGCCCAGGCTGAGCAGGCAGCCTGTGTTGGGGGCTGAGCCCTGAGCAGCGAGACATGGCAAGGCCCCCAGCAGGGCAGTGACAGAGCTCGGACAGAGCTCGGAGCGAACAGACTGTCGAGCCTTTGGGAAACTAACAGCTGGAGTCTGGCTGCCAAACAGGCTCTGCTGGAAGGGACCCTGACCTCTGGGGCAGTGAACAAGTCTGCAGCGGCGGGAGGGGGCAGCAGGGGCATGGGGCTCTGCCAGTGCATGGAGTGGGTTGGCGATGGCCTGCAGCAGGGGGGATGGGCAGCAGCGGGCTCTGCCAGTGTGTGCAGTGGATGTGCAGGGGCGGGGAGTGGGCAGCGTGCAGCACAGATTGCCGATGGCACGTGGCCCATGCCGTGGGTTGCAGCCGATGTGCAAGGCAGGCTTGTGAGAGCAGTGAGCAGCAGGGCACATGTGGCTGGACGTGGGTGCAGGGTACAATTCAGCCCTATGGGAACTGTGGGGCCTGTGGCAATGGGTCATGTAGAGCGGCTGCCTCATCACCCAGTGGGAACAGCTCAGGCACTCCCCCCGGGGATCAGGTGCAGGGCACCTGTGCTGTGCCAGTAGCCCCGGGGCAGTAACTCCGCCACAGGGCATCCAGAACAGGTCCCCCTGCAGCAGCCAGGGCTGTTGATTGAAGACCTGACCCCTTGAAATGCCCTCCCTGCAGCAGGCCAGGGGTTTGGGGCAGGCCTGCTGCCCAGCCTGTGCCTTGTCGTGTGGGCGTCACTCCCAGCATATGCTACTGGGGGTTGAGCCACCATGTCCAAGCCATCGTGAGCAACGGGTGATCCTGGGTGTCCAGTGGAAACCTCTTGGAAGGGCTCAGCTGTCGGACGGTGCTGAGCGCCGCCCTCTGGGTCCGGCCCCTTCAAGGGATCTTAGCTGGGCCCCCCGGTCACCTGTTGCTCCTGGGTGTCTTCGCCTGTCGCTGCGGGGGGGGGCTGGAGGGAGGCAGCGGCACTGGGCAGTGCCCCAGTGCATGCTGGGAGCCTGGGGTCGGTCCCTGCGGTGTGGCGGGGCTGGAGGGAGGCAGCGGCACTGGGCAGTGCCCCAGTGCATGCTGGGAGCCTGGGGTCGGTCCCTGCGGTGTGGCAGGGCTGGAGGGAGGCAGCGGCACTGGGCAGTGCCCCAGTGTATGCTGGGAGCCTGGGGTCGGTCCCTGCGGTGGGGTTGGGAGTGGCAGGGGGTGGCTGGGAGCCCTGGGGTTGTTCTCTGTGGTGTGGCGGTGCTGGGGGGCGCTAGGCAGTGCCCCAGTGCATGCTGGGAGCCCTAGGGTTGTGTGGCGGAGCTATGGGAGGCTGGACAGTGCCCCAGTGCATGCTGGGAGCCCTAAGGTTGTGTGGCGGAGCTATGGGAGGGCTGGACAGTGCCCCAGTGCATGCTGGGAGCCCTGGGGTTGTGTGGCGGAGCTATGGGAGGGCTGGACAGTGCCCCAGTGCATGCTGGGATGGGCTAACGAGTCTTCCCTCCCCCGCCCAGTATGCGCCGGACGGTGTCCAGAAGATCCTCATCGGGAACAAAGCGGACGAGGAGCAGAAGAGACAAGTGGGCAGGGAACAAGGCCTGCAGGTGAGCGGGCCTCACACCGCAGAGCATGTCCTGCTCCCCTCAACGGGTGCCCATGCCCTTGCTCTTTGTGGGGGCCACGCCCCACATACTCTGTCTTCCCGGCCCCACCCTACCCCCTGGTTGGCCTCCAGCTGCCCGCGTGCTCCCAGCACTCAGGAGTGAGCGTGCGTGTCTGGAGGGGGAGGGTGGACTTATCTCCGTATGCTGAGGCTGGCAATCGGTGCCCCGCTCGGTGACGGTCTGAGGGACTCTCTTGCCTTGCAGCTGGCTAAGGAGTACGGGATGGACTTCTACGAAACAAGTGCCTGCACCAACTTCAACATTAAGGAGGTGAGAGCCCAGCAGTGTTCTGAGATGGGGGGGTGGGGGGCAGGCTCCTTTCCTTGCCATCAGACGGGCAAACCTTGAAAAAGAGCCCAGAGCTGGTGGCTTCCCCTGCTCTCTCCAGGCTGGATTTTGAGCTGATCACTCAACCGGCCCCAGCAGTCTCCCAGGAGTTCTGCTTTGGCCCGGGTCAGAAACCGGCTCTTCTCCCAGAGTTATTGTTGTCTTGTTCCACGATTGTTATCTCAGGCCAGGAATCTGGAATGAATTTGTCAACGTGTACAAGGGCCTTGGTAACAGCTTGATCCAAGGTGTCCAACCCTAAATAGCCTCACTTTCCTTACAATGAGAACATCAGAACGGCCATCCTGGGTCAGACCAATGGTCCGTCGCACCCAGTGTCCTGTCTTCCAACAGTGGCTGGTGCCTGGTGCTTCAGAGGGAATGAAC
This sequence comes from Mauremys mutica, assembly GCF_020497125.1. Classification (NCBI taxonomy): domain Eukaryota; kingdom Metazoa; phylum Chordata; order Testudines; family Geoemydidae; genus Mauremys; species Mauremys mutica. The sequence goes on from NC_059075.1 coordinate 147,561,729, forward strand.
AGGACAGGGCAATTATCGAGTGATCCACCCCCAGTTGTCCAGTCCCAGCGTCTGGCAGTCCGAGGTTTAGGGACGCCCAGAGCATGCGGTTGCATCCCAGACCATCTTGGCTAAAAGCCATTGATGGACATAACTTCCATGAACTTCTCTCGTTCTTTTTTGAACCCGGTTACGCTTTTGGCCTTGACAACATCCCTGGGCAGTGAGTTCCACAGGCTGACTGTGCGTTGTGTGAAGAAGAACTTCCTTTTGTTTGGTTTAAACCTGCTGCCTATTCATTTCATTGGGTGCCTCTGGTTCTTCGTGTGTTCTGTGAAGTAAATAACGCTTCCTTATTCACTTTCTCCATCCCACTCATGATTTGATAGGCCTCTGTCATATCCCCCCTTAGTCGTCTCTTTTCTAAGCTGAACAGTCCCAGTCTTTTTAATCTCTCCTCCTACAGAAGCTGCTCCATACTCCTAATCATTTTTGTTGCCCTTCTCTGCACTGTTTCCATTTCTAATATATGTTTTTGAGATGGGGCGACCAGAACTGCACACAGTATTGCAGGTGTGGGCGTACCCTGGATTTATACAGTGACATTATGATATTGTCTGTCTTATCATCTATCCCTTTCCTAATGGTTCCTATCATTGCTAACTCTTTTGACTGCTGCTGCGCATTGGGTGGATTATTTTTAGACAATGACTCCAAGGTCTTTCTCGAGCGGTAACAGCTAATTTACATCCCATCATTGTGTATGTATCGTTGGGATTCTGTTTTCCAATGTGCATTTCTTTGCATTTATCAACATCAAATTTCATCTGCAGTTTTGTTGCCCAGTCACCCAGTTTTGTGAGATCCTTTTGTAACTCTTCATAATCGGCTTTGAACTTAACTATCTTGAGTATTGCATCTTGAGTATGCATCCAACGAAGTGGGTGTTCACCCACGCAAGCTCATGCTCCAATACGTCTGTTAGTCTATAAGGTGCCACAGGACTCTTTGTTGAGTATTTTTGTATCATCTGCAAACTTTGCCACCTCCCTGTTTACTCCCTTTACTAGATCATTTATGAATACGTTGAACAGCACAGGTCCCAGTACGGGTCCTTGGGGGACCCCACTTTTTACCTCTCTCCATTCTGAAAATGACCATTTATTCCTACCTTTTGCTTCCTATCTTTTAACCAGTTACTGATCCATGAGAGGACCTTCCCTATTATCCCATGACTGCTTACTTTGCTTAAGATCCTTTGGTGAGGAACCTTGTCAAAGGCTTTCTGAAAGTCCAAGTACACTATATCCACTGGATCGCCCTTGTCCACATGCTTGTTGCCTCCCTCAAAGAACCCTAATAGATTGGTGAGGCGTGATTTTCCTTTACAAAAGCCATGTTGACTCTTCCCCAACAAATCGTCTTTGTCCGATAATTTTGTTCTTTACTAGAGTTTCAAACAATTTGTCTGATACTGAGGTTAGGTTTACCAATCTGCAATTGCTGGGATTGCGTCTGTAGGCCTTTTTACAAATCGCTGTTACATTAACTACCTTCCAGTCATCTGGTACAGAGGCTGATTTAAGTGATAGGTCACATACCATACTTAGTAGTTCTGCAATTTCATATCTGAGTTTCTTTAGAACTCTTGGGTGAATGCCATCTGGTCCTGGTGACTCATTACTGGTTAGTTTATCATTTTATTCCAAAACTTCCTCTAATGACACCTCAAGCTGGGATGGTTTCTCAGATTTGTCACCTAAAAAGAATGGCTCAGGTGTGGGAATCTCCCTCACATCCTGAGCCATGAAGACCAATGCAAAGAATTCATTTAACTTCTCCGCAATGACCTTGTCTTCCTTGAGTGCTCCTTTAGCACCTCGATCGTCCAGTGGCCACACTGACCGTTCGGCAGGCTTCCTGCTGCTGCTGTACTTAAAAACAATTTACTGTTAAGTTTTTGTGTCTTTTGCTAATTGCTCTTCAAAGGCTTTTTTGGCCTGCCTCGTATTATACTGTTACGCTCGGCTCGCCAGAGTTTATACTACAGTCCAAAGCATGGGCAGGTATTAACGTCTGCTCCCGGCACGTCTTGCAAAGTGGATATATCGTGGTCTCATCTCGCTTGATTTTCATTCCTGTCCACAATCTCACGGTCGAGGATGTGATTTTCCGAGATGCTCAGATATCAGTCAGCGGATCTGTCATCTTTCGACCATTAATTTCAGCCAGCGTTTCCCTTGATAGGGCGTCAATGTCCTCAACTGTCAAGCCAACCTGAGTTCCTGATCTTTCAGCTTTGGCCGGGTCATCGGCTGCTTCGCTCCCGCGTTCACCAACCAGTGATGGCCTCTGAGCTGTCTTATGACTCACCCTGTAGATAGCATGGAGTGAGTTCTGCCAGCGTTCCCTGGTCAGAGCCCGGATGGGTGGAGGGGCAGGAAGTGGGGTCTAGCTAGGGAGAGTGGGATGCAAGGAGAACACAATGGTGAATGTCAGGAACTCGCCATTGTTTGCATCACAACAGCACCAAGAGCCAGCTGGAGGGCGTGACGGACAATGGGGAGGGAGGGGATCCCTGAGGGAAGACGGGGAGACCAGCATCTGAATCCCCCAGGTGCCTGCAGCCTTACTGGCTGGCGCCTTACAGCAGCATGGGCTGGAGGAGGGCAGGGTGGGGGGTGCTGCCAGCCTGGCCAGGGTGCCTAACGCTGGGCTCTCCCCCGCAGTCCTTCACCCGGCTGACGGAGCTGGTCCTGCAGGCTCACAGGAAGGAGCTGGATGGGCTGCGCTCGTATGCGGTGGACGAACTGAACTTGGCCGAGCTGGAGGAGGAGGAGTGCAAACCCGAGGGGGCGGAGAACTCCCCCAAAGCCTGCTGGTGCTGAAGGGCCTCTCTGCTGCCCGGGTCCCCCTACCCTGCCGCCGGCCTGCTCCGCTCCCTGCGCTGCTGGACTCTGCTCGGGCTCCCCGGTGTGTCTCCTTTGCTGTCCCCTGGGTCTGCTGTGCTCCGTAGGTTCCTCCCGACGTGCTGTGTGTGCCAGATGTCCCGGTGTCACTCTGCCCATCCTGGTGCATTTGTGGTCCCCCCACTCCCCGCAACCGGAGCAGGATCAGTCTCGCGTGCGGCCGGCTGGACTTCAGCTCTGGCTGTGCTATCCAGGGATTGCTTCCTTGTGCTCACAAGGACTCCGCTTCGCTGCAAGGAGTGAGGCGGCTGGGCAGGCAGTGCCGGGCCTGGCCCACAGTAACCTGAGCAGAGAAACTTCCACTGCCAACGTGCCCTTCTGCAGGTGGGGCGTCCACGAATGTGGCTCCATAGAGGGGATTTGTGGACGTGTGGCTCTGGCTGTCTCAAACACTCGGCCTCCTTCTGCCAGTGTCCCCGGTGCCACCTGCCCGGAAGGCTCCCGGCTGGGAGCAGCGCTGCCGCAGACGCCTGTCCGTGCGGTGGGTGGCGCTGGGGCTGCCTGGGAGCAATAACCTCAGCTAAACTCTCCCCACCCGCTCGGCTGCCTGCAGTCTGGTGCCCAGGCAGGACTCCGGGAGCCCCAGGGAAGTGGCTGGCCATCCCAAGGGGCTGATCCCTTCCGGCTCTCGGCGGGAGCTGCGGCTGGCCAGTGCCTCTGCCAATGGGGCCACTCCTCTAGGTGCCCGAGCTGGGGGTAGGGGCCTTGCGGCTGGCTGCTGGGCTCCCCGCGGCCGCTCAGTGCCAACACGGGCTCTGAGGCCATCCTGGGCCCTAATGGGGTCACTGCTGTGCTGCCCGGAGACTCCCAAGAGCTCTGGCGGCTAGTGGGAGATGTCCCTTGGCTCCTCTGGGAGGCTGCCAGATGCCAGACCCTGGGACCGTGGGGGCAGCCAGTCTGCTCACGCCTGGCCAGGGGGGCTAACAATCTCCGGAGGTCGGTTCGGCCGTGTCCCCCACAGGCCCGGGTAGAGGTGAACCCCCCTTGGGAGGACGTACACCGCGGCCTCCCTCCGCGCTGGACTGGCCGAGGAGAGTCACGTCACGAGTCACTCAGGCCACGGATCCAGTTGGCTGGATCCCGGAGGAGCTGTCTGCCACCTGTTTACCGCCCGCCCCGCTGGCCATCCGGAACGTGGCAGGGATCTAGAACCAGTGCTGGCTCGACCCCTCCTGTTCCTGGCTCCTGCCAGAGGCCTGCTGCCCTTGGCACCTTCCCAGGCTCTCGGGGCTGATCCGCCATCTTCCCCTGTGGGACTGGGCCTGGCCCGGCCAGGGGGGGTGAGAGCGTCTCCAGTCCGGTCTCTGCACTGCATGGTTCTGAGTCCAGTTCCCAGCCCGCCTCCAGGAGCTTCCAGGGTGACCTGCATTTACACGCAGGGCCGTGAAACGGGGGCTGCCCTGTCCGTGCCACTGGGAGCTGAGCGGTGGGGCACATCCCTGCTGGCGCTGCTCCTTGCCAGCCAGGGCCCGGCTGGCAGACGGACCCGCCTTGCTTTGCGCTCTGCCCCTCTGTCCATTTCTTAGGAGGCTCTTCGGAGCCGGCAGACACCACGTAACCAGCCGGGAAATGGGTGTGCGCCCCCTCCGCCCCCCGGGACGTGTTAAATCCTGCTCTTCATTTCCCACCCCTTCCCCTTCTGGTGTCCGAGGAGCAGGGGATGGTGGGAGCCTCGGGAGAGATGGGGGTGGGGTGGGGTCTCACGTTGCAAGGATTAACCCTTTCTGTGCCAGTGCTGGCGGTTACCCGCTACACCGAAGGTGGTGTCAGATGTATGGGCAGGACTGAGTGTCTTCCACATGCCCTGCTGGGCTAATCAGGGGCCTTGGCTATGGCCCTCCCCCACCATCCCTGGTCGTCTGTGGCGCTGGGAAGGGCAGGCCCGGGAGAGCGCTGCCTATTGTCCCACCACAAGGGGGCGCTCACCTTCAAAGCCAGCCGGGACAGGGGCAGCAGCAGCGCAGGCTCAGGAGCCCTGCAGGAAAGCAGGCGCTGAGGGCTGGGATGCGATCGGCTCAGCTCTCACGCCCCTCCCTGGGACTCTCGCTGCTGGTGAGATGCCCCGGAGCCCTCGTCAGCAACAAGGGGGACGCAGGGACTCGCGGGGCGCTGCAAAGAGGAGAACGCTGCGGGCGAAGGCTCTCGGTGCCCCTGCCAACGGGCAGCGGACGGGGGCGGATCGTGCTGCTGTGGGAGGGGGAGAGGCACCCGTCCGATCCTTCCTGCTGGGCTCACCCCGTCCAGCAGGGCTCTAGGAATCCGCCCAGGTATTTCCACACTCAGCCCCAAGGCGCAGATGCTGCGCTCTGAAGCGAGCTAGGAACTGCTGCTGCCGGAGGTCGTTAGACTCCAGCTCGCCCTCCCCTCGCTGCATGGCTTCTGGGGGGCTCCACGTGTCTGCGAAGGCAGCACTGATGGCCCCCCGCAGGAAGCCTTGGCTCTGCGGGGCGGTGGGCCTGCTTCTCTTAGGCACCGCCTGGGGAGGTCCTGTTGCTGGCGCTGGACCGAGAGGCGATGGTTGCAGAGCTGGCTTGGTGCAGAGCGCCGTGAGTTCCCGGATGCCAGGTGGCGGTAAGATTGCGCTATGGGCAGTCAGTTTCCTAGAGAAATGCTCCCAGCTCCTGGCCCCAACTCCTCCATTGCTAGTGGACCAGGCTTCCTCCGGTACATGAGCCGGGCGTCCTGCCTGCCCCATGTTAGCCATGGATCTTTGCCTCTTTGTCTCCAGCAGCGACTGTCTGCTCATCCTGTCCTGAGGTCCTGTTTGAAAACACAAAGCTGCCCCCCCCCCGTGAGTCCTCGGCTGTGTGTGTCCGTTCCACCCGCGGCGCCCTCTGCCCGCCCGGGGGGGCCTCGTGTGACCTATTCCTGGAGTTCATTATTTTAGACACAAATGTTTACAAAATAAAGGTGATTTCAAACCGGTGAGGGGGCTGCCTCGTTCCTTCTCTCTGGGATCTCGCCACCTGGAGACGGGGCCCTGAGAGGCGAAATGGGACTGCAGTGAGTTTGAGGGTCTGGCCCGGGTGGGCGCACGGATGGTCAGATATTGCTGCTGCCTCTCGCTGGCACCACCTGCTCTCTCGAGCTGGGTGGGCAATGCAGGCCTGCTATGCACGTCTGTCCTGGCCCTGGGGTGCCCAGGAGCACAGCAGCTGACCTGTGAGTTGGTGCAGTGAGCTGTACCTTGGCAACCTGTGCCCAGCTGGCAGATGGACAGGGAGGGCAGGGGGACGGAGCTGCCATGGTTCTGCAGTAGCTGGGAGCTGTCTGTTCTCACTGGCCAGATTCGCCCAGCAGGGCAGTGCAGGGGGTCGGGAACGCTGACAGGAGTCTGGCCTGGAGCAGGCTAAGAGCCTTTCCCCCAGATCGTGAAGAACTTCAAAAAGATCTCACAAAACTAAGTGACTGGGCAATGTAATTTAATGTGGATAAATGTAAAGTAATGCACATTGGAAAACATAACCCCAACTATACAAACAATATGATGAGGGCTAATTTAGCTACAACGAGTCAGGAAAAAGATCTTGGAGTCATCGTGGACAGTTCTCTGAAGATGTCCACGCAGCGTGCAGAGACGGTCAAAAAAGCAAACAGGATGTTAGGAATCATTAAAAAGGGGATAGAGAATAAGACTGAGAATATATTATTGCCCTTATACAAATCCATGGTACACCCACATCTCGAATACTGTGTACAGATGTGGTGGTCTCACCACAAAGAAGATATTCTAGTGCTAGAAAAGGTTCAGAAAAAGGCAACTAAAATGATTAGGGGTTTGGAATGGGTCCCATATGAGGAGAGATTAAGGCGGCTAGGACTCTTCAGCTTGGAAAAGAGGAGACTAAGGGGGGATATGATAGAGATATATAAAATCATGAGTGATGTGGAGAAAGTGGATAAGGAAAAGTTATTTACTTATTCCCATAATACAAGAACTAGGGGCCACCAAATGAAATTAACAGGCAGCAGGTTTAAAACCAATAAAAGGAAGTTCTTCACGCAGCGCACAGTCAACTTGTGGAACTCCTTGCCTGAGGAGGATGTGAAGGCTAGGACTAGAACAGCATTTAAAAGAGAACTGGATAAATTCATGGAGGTTAAGTCCATAAATGGCTATTAGCCAGGATGGGTAAGGAATGGTGTCCCTAGACTGTTTGTCAGAGGATGGAGATGGATGGCAGGAGAGAGATCACTTGATCATTGCCTGTTAGGTTCACTCCCTCTGGGGCACCTGGCATTGGCCACTGTCGGCAGACAGGATACTGGGCTAGATGGACCTTTGGTCTGACCCGGTACGGCCGTTCTTATGTTATGAAGAACGCCTCCCTCCCCCACGGCCAGGGCAAAGCCAGGTGGGACTGAGCCTGGGCTTGGATGCTACAGATGGTGACCACAGCCTGGCACTGTTCTCTGACTGCACTGGCCTGGGGCAGCTGTCTGTGGGCACGGGCAGCAGCGAGGAAAAGATAAAGCCGGACGTCAAACCCTCGTCAGCCTGGGCTCTGGTTTCTCCGCTGCCCCAGGGGCGGCTCTGGTTCCAGGCAGCTGCACGGGGGCCCGGTGCGCCGGCAATCAGATCCCACTGTCAGTAATTCCAGCTGCTTTTGCCTGGAGTGGGAGGGGCTGAGCACCTGGGGGGCGTTCCCTTTTGGGGGTGCGGGGCAGGCACCCCGGGGTGTTCCCTTTCCTTGAGGGTGGGGTGTCAGACGGGCTGAGGACCCACCCAGGGACAGTCGCTTGTGCTGAAACTGAGGCCTGAGCTGGAATTTTGGCTCCCACGCAAGCCTTGAACCTGGGTCTCCTACAGCATGTATGTGAGAGCACCCGGGAGCCAGGCGTAGGCACCACCTGCAGCTGCTGCAGCTGGGTTTGTGGTTCCCCAGCACCGGAGCTGACAGCGGGACAGATCTCCGGGCACTGGCCCCACTGAGAGCAGATGCACTGACGTCCACTTGCAGGAAATGAGCTGAGCTCCTTGTACACCTCTCAGGGCACACGGGCGGCCTGCTGGCACCTTGGCTCACCCAGCTGTCCTTCCCCAACTGGCCGTGAGCTGCAGCTCCCCCGAGCAGCCCTGGCCCAGTCTAGTCTGGCTCTTAGAGAAGAAAACCCCTTTGCTGGACCATCTGCCTTGGCAACAGGAGCAGAGCCCGCTCCTGGCAGTGTGTGTGTGTGGGGGGGGGACTGGTACCACATGAGCCTCCCACAGGGGTGTTGTCACCCGTGGCAGCAGAAGCTGAGACAGGAGGCAAGCCTGGCATGACAGCACTGGGACAGGTGAGGAGCTGGGACGACAGAGGGAGCTGGGCCAGACCCAGGCCCAGCCAGTCCCTGGCCACATGCCGGCCCAGCATTTCTCTCAAGCTGCTGGCTCCGGCTCCAAGATCTCAGCTTGTTTGTTTAAATCAGGCTCCAGCTGTAGTGGTTGCAAGAAAAACCTTCCTCCTCTACTCAGCCCTGCAGGTTGGAGAGGTCTGAGCTGTCCCATCTATCTCCCGAGGGGGGTGAATTTCACCCACCCAGTGCTGTGAGGATTGCAAATGTCTCTCCCATTCACTAGTTAGTTGCTCAGAGTGAGGCTGAGTTCTCCTCTGACATCCAGCAACCCCCGGGGGGGGGGATTTGCATAGACACACCCACTCTGCCTAGGTGGTCAGTGGGCAGAGCTGCGTGGGGTTATAAATCACTGTATTGAGCACAGGGCTAACAAAATGTGGTTGTCCTTAGTGCATGAGTAAAGGACAGCAGAACTGTGCCTTGCATCACCTGAGTGGGGTGCGGGGAGGGTGTCACCCTCAGCTGAACCTCGCTCGCAAAGCCAGCAATAAGGATACCAAGTGCCATTGACAATGAGTGTGTGGGTTGTGGTGTTTCTACTTGTCTGTCTGCATTCTGGGTTGAGCTTTACGGTGCGTCTACAGGGCTGGTAAATACCTGGGGCTGGCCTGTGACAGCTGGTTCAGGCTAAGGGGGTGTTTAATTCAAGTGTAGAGCTGATAGCTGGAGATCTTGCTGCTTTGTGAGGTCCCAGAGCACGGACCCCACCCCAAGCCCGAATGCTACACTGCACCCACTGAGCCTGAGTCAACGGGCACAAACCCGCCCCAGGTGTTCCACTGTAGTGAAGACATAACCCGAGCTGCAATTTGACCCTCCCCTCTCCAGTGCTTAAAGACAGAGCTGATTGGGCTCGAGGGAGAGTCCTTGTTTCTGTGCAGTGATGGGTAGAGCTGAAATCCCAGATGAGTAAGTGTAGGGGCTCTGGCTTAGTCATAGTGTGGGGGCGGCGTTGCAGGGAGAGGCGACGAAAGGGCAGCAGCGCAGAGGTTCCTGGCTAGCCAGTGAAATCACCGAGAGCTGGGGGATCTCGGAACACGGCATGGTGGAAGCAGCGGCAGGGCTGACCGCGGCAGAGCTTGCAGCGGCAGTGAGCCAGTTGCAGAGGTGACGGTAGCAGTGAGGGGGGTGTTGCTTGGGGTACGTGGGGTGACGCAGCGTTAGAACGGAGCGGTGTATTAAAGGGATGTTTGTTTGGACTTTCACGCCAGGAGGTGGGAAACTGAGGCAAAGGCCCCTGTTAAGTTTTCCCAGATCAGGGGGTGGGATTTGAGCCGGTTCAGTTTTGTATTGTGAAGAGGAACCCCTAGATACTGACCCTGTCCTGTTGCTGCCAACACCACCTGGCAGAAGGGTTATACGCCCTCCCCAGTCAGCTGAACGTGGCCCTATTCCAGCCCCACAGGGAGAGCCCCGAGGAAACCCGCTCACGTTTTGATCAGCTGCATTGGCTCATGTCAACTGGCTCAGTGGGTGGGTGGCTCTGGGAAGGGCCCCCGGCTCTTTCCCCCCCATCTGAGCCCTGGCGCTAGAAGAAGTCGGACGCATGGACACTTGATAAGGGGCTGAGGAGAGGGGCATGGAGAGGAGCGTGCCGGGGGGGCGTGCCCAGCTCCCATGCTGTCTAGGCTCATCTAATCTCTGCCTTCTGCCATGAGGCGGTGCCATCTGCGCACTGCTGGGCCGGGGGCAGCAAGGGGACTGCATGAAGCCCACAGTAGATGGGCCGAGTGCCCAGTAATGGCCCCACACTGGGGTGGCCGGGCTCTCTGCGACTGTGCCGCACGGCTGGAGGAGTCCAGAAGACGCTAGGAGGTGGGGGGGGGCGCCCTGTTATAAACAATTACATCCTGCCCCATTTACCATAAATACCCCCACTACTGTTCCAGGAGCACATCGATACTGGGAGTGGGGCCGTGCACAGACACCCAGTGAGAGACGGGCCCTGCCCCTAAGAGCTCACAGCCTCCATAGACAGTGGGCGGAGGGGAAACTGAGGCCTGGAGGTGGCAGGACCGAGCTGTCTAGAGTTGCAGGCCCTGCCTTGCCCTGCCCCCACCAATTTCCTACCCAGCTATTTCCTATGGACGCTGCCTGCAGCTAACTGAGCCGCTGTGCGCAGGAGCCTGCTCAGGTGCCTCTGAGAGCCGCTGCCTTGGAAACCCCTCAAGGGCCCGGGCCGTGCGTGTCGGGTACGGTTCCCAGGGCGGTGAGATGCCGGCCAGCCTCAGAACCTGCTGTGGGCGCCGAGCCCAGCCAGCCTGGATGGAGGGACACACACACACACACACACACACACACACACACACACACAAGTGGGGCTCTGGCAAGGATGGGGCCACTCCCGCCCCCAAGAGGATTATTAATAAAAGGGGGTTGGGGGTGGGGCTCTGTTTACCGCTAGGAGGCAGCGTAGTGAGTAGCTAGAACGCTGGGCTGGGCCCCAGGAGCCCTGGTTCTAACCCCGGCTCTGTCACTGGCCTGCTGGGTAAGGCCCTGCCTCAGTTTCCCCCTGGGGGTAATGATACTGCCCTGCTTTGAGAGTGACAGATGAAAAGCATTACATATGCTCATTGCTATAGCCCAGGAACATACAGTCCATTTCCCCCAGGGGCTCTGCCTCGCCCAGCCAGAGTGCGCACATCTCAGTGGAAAGTGTGCATTTGTGCTCAGACTTCCTTTCTCCCCTGTGGCCACTGGAATCAAATTGTCCCGGATGAAATTTAAAGCCAACCCCTCTACCCTGTCTGAGTGGAGCCCTCCCCTCCCCCCGCTGGGCTTTGGGCAGCTCATTGCACGGACACCCGCTGAGTTTTCAGTGTGCAGCAGCCCCCGTCTGTCATTTAAGGCCCTCTGAAGACCTCATCCAGATGCAAGCCCGGCACAAGCCCCATCTATCCACTTCCTTGCCAGGCCCCTGTTCACACAGTATCTGAGGGCGTCACTCCCGGTCACAGTTACCCTTGTGTGCAGAATGTTTTCATTTTGTCAGATTCCCTTTTTCTGATGGAAAATTGGTGTCAGAAAATTTTCCACGTACTCAGATAGAAGGAAAAAGAAAAGGGAACCAAAATGTTGGCTTGTTATGTTTTAAATCGCAAGAAGTTTTAAACAACTCTGATTTTTGAACACTTGTGGCTAGGGACGCTGAAACGGGCCTGTCTCTCGCTGTGTGTCTGTGCAGTGCCCAGCCCAACGGGGCCCTGATCTCAGCTGGGGCAGGGCCTGTCTCTCACTGTGTCTCGGTGCAGCGCCCGGCCCAATGGGGCCCTGTCAGCTGGGGCAGGATCTGTCTCTCAGCGTGTGTCTGTGCAGCACCTGGCACAACAGGGCCCTGTTCTCGGGCTGTCTAGGGGCCAGTGGAAGGCACATCCTACCAGTCACTGTCTGATTCTTCCCTCTCAGTTGCATCCCCCCAGGGCAATGTCTCGGCTAGAGGAGCTGACCGACTTGAATTACTGAGAACTAGCCGGAGTATCAGGTTGGCCTGAATTCCCTTCCTGCGCTAGCCGCTTTGCAACGAGACCTGTGCAGGCCTGACCTGCCGCTTTGTTCTGTGGCCGGAAAGAGCTGGCTCACTGACAGGTGAGCGCTCTGCTTTCCTTCCAGGCGGTGCCAAGAACGGAGAGACCTTTGGAGCCGCCGATCACGTGGGGCGTGGGGCGAGCCTTAAGCCAGCGCCTGCCAGCAGGCAAGGCTCACTGTGCGGCTGCAGCCATGGCTCACATCGCCAAGTCCTTCTACGACCTGAGCGCCACCGACATCCACGGGGAGAAGGTGGATTTCAACAACTTCCGGGGCCGGGTGGTTTTGATTGAGAACGTGGCATCCCTCTGAGGCACCACGGTGCGGGATTACACCCAGCTCAACCAGCTGCAGGCCCGGTACCCGCGGCGGCTGGTCGTGCTGGGCTTCCCTTGCAACCAGTTTGGCTACCAGGTATGTGACACCTGCACACAAACCCCTACCCCATGTCCTCTGCCTCACCAAAGAGCCCTGGAGGTTGCAGGCCCTGCAGGATCATCCCCCTCCAGCGTGCTGAGCATGCAGCGGGTGCTGGCTTGGTGCTTGGAGAGCTCCCGCCAGCCAGGGGCTGGGAACAAGAGACGTGTGCGGCCCCAGTTCCTCCCATGGCGTCTCGCCTGGGCATGTGGGATAGGGTCAGAGCAGCCGCTGGGGTAGGAATTGCGGGAGGGGGCACTGCCCCTCTGGGATGGCCACGCAGCAGCACGGCGACATGGGACGGGTGCCCCCAGTCCAGCCCAGAGATCAGTTCCAAAGCCAGGCAGTGACCCAAGGGATTGGCTGCCCACCACCCTGTCGCTTACGCCCGTGACGCTCTGCCTTGCACCAGGGTGTGGGGCGGGAGCACCCTGCCCTTTGATTCTGCTGCCAGTGCCACCCTGCAAGGCACAGGCACGTATGACTGAACTAGCCGATGCTGGCCGCAGCTGCACCTGTAAGACCCAACGGCCCAGGTGGGTCTGTGCTGAATGGAGCGTGTGTTTTGCATGCTCCTGCCCCAGGCTGGGCTCCCTCTTCCCAGCCTGTCTCCTGCTGTCCTGGCAAGGTGCCCTCCTGCCCATGTAAAGCTTCTTTGGTGACCCCTCAGTGGCAGCCTGAGCACAACCCAGAGGGAGGCATTGGAGCAGCTCCACCCTAGAGTAGCAGAGACGGGCCCCAGCGTGAACCTGGCTGCAGCCTGACGGGCAGGGCCCAGGCTGCACCCACAACCAGACCAGCGTGAGAGCAGCTAGAGATGGAGCAGGGTGGCTGGGTCCCTTCCAGGGGCCAGGGCAGGGTTCTTGCCTGGAGAACCTTCTTTGCTGCTGGGACCGTACAATCTAGCTGCTGGTCAGGACGTTTCCCCTGCTCCCACATGGTGGCCCAACGGGGAGGTCAACGAACAGGGACACTGGACGCCTGGGTTCTCTTCCCAGCCCTGCCACAGCTCTACTGGGTGACCTTCAGCAAGTCACTTCCCTGCCCTGTGCCTCAGTTTCCCCTTTGCCTGTCTTGTCTATTCAGACTGTGGGCTCCCTGGGGCAGGGACTAGCGCTCGCTCTGGGTCTGTGCAGCACCTGGCACGAGGGGGGGAGGTGATCTCCGCCAGGGTCGAAGCAGTGCCAGGACAATGCCCCCACCCCGATCTCAGCGGGGGGGTCTATGCAGCTCAGGACACAACGGGCGGGAGAGGGGGTAGCTCGGTCACACCCTGAATTCCTCACAGTGTGCTTGTGGGTAGGCAAATAAATGACGGAGTGGCAGAACCGGCCGGGCCAGCGTGGTGGGGGCTGGGACCATCCATGAGTCACTAAGGAGCAGCGGGAGGCGGGGGGACAGGGCTGGGCTCCGGACCATCCCTGGATGCCATTGCTCTGCGGCCCGACACGCCCTGTCCTCTCCCCGGCAGGAGAACTGCACCAACGAGGAGATCCTCAACAGCCTGAAGCACGTGCGGCCCGGGGCCGGCTTCGAGCCCAACTTCACCCTCTTCCAGAAATGCCAGGTGAACGGGCAGGAGGTGCACCCCGTCTTCGCCTACCTGAAGGCCCACCTGCCCGCCCCGGCCGACGAGCCCTCCGCCTTCATGGGCGACCCCAAGTTCGTGGTGTGGAGCCCGGTGCGGCGCGACGACCTCTCCTGGAACTTCGAGAAGTTCCTGGTGGGGCCCGAGGGGGAGCCCTTCAAACGCTACAGCCCCAAGTTCCAGACCGTGGCCATCGAGCCCGACATCCAGCGCCTCCTCAAGCTAGCCAAATAGGGGGGCGGGCAGGGGAGGCCGGCTGCAGCGCCCCCTGCTGGAGGGCCACAGCGCCCGTCGGCGCGGCGGCCACCCCCTAAGTCTCAGCCCGCGGCGGCCGGCGGCAGCGCTTTACCAGGTGACGGCCCCCTTCTAAACCGCACGGGGAGAGGGCCCGAAGGGGGTAAAGGCACTGAACGCTCGGCCCTCTGGGCCCCGGGCCCCGCCTGGTCCAATAAACAGGCCTGAAGGGAGCCGGGTCTCTGTGTAGTTTGTACCCCTGCCCCCACCAATTGCAAAGCCTGGCGCTAGGACAACAGCGTCGGCTGCCTCCCACTGGCCAGAGCAGGGAGGCCCAGCCTGCCCGGGTGACGAGAGGAGCCAGCAAGGGCACTTCAGCCCCGGGTCTTGCACCAGCCTCCGCCGTGTCGGCAGAGGGCCCTGAGCCCTTGCTGCTGCAGGGGTGGCGGATGTGGGGGGGGACTGGCAGAGCCTGAACGCCCATGGGGGCTGTGCTGGAGGGAGCCCGGCACAGAGTGGCGGGTGCCCAGGGCAGCGAGCTGGGCAGAGGGCTGCCCGTCACCCGGGCAGGCAGGGCGTGAGTGTCAATATTCCTCCTGCCTAAAGGGGCCTCACCCATTAAAATGGCTGCGAGGGCAGGTGCCCCTCGTGGCAAAGCGGGTTCACAGCTCTTTGTGAGCAGGGGCCCAGAGACGGCAAAGATCTCAGCCCAGCTGGGGCCGTGCCCTACGGCAGCCTGCCCCTCTGCAACGCCCTGGGAACAGCCCAGCTGGGGCCGTGCCCCACGGCAGCCTGCCCCTCTGCAACGCCCTGGGAACAGCCCAGCTGGGGGCCATGCCCCATGGTAACCCGCCCCTCTGCAACGCCCTGGGAACAGCCCAGTTGGGGCCCATGCCCCATGGTAACCCGCCCCTCTGCAACGCCCTGGGAACAGCCCAGCTGGGGCCGTGCCCCATGGTAACCCGCCCCTCTGCAACGCCCTGGGAACAGCCCAGCTGGGGCCCATGCCCCATGGTAACCCGCCCCTCTGCAACGCCCTGGGAACAGCCCAGCTGGGGGCCGTGCCCCTCTGCCATGCCCCAGGAGCAGCCCCAGCTGCGGGGCGGGGGGGGGGGAGGCATCCCCGACAGCAAACCCAGCCCCTCTGCAAAGCATCAGGCCAGGTGGGGGCGCCGTGCCTCAATCCAGGAAGCCCCCTGACAAGTGGCTGGGGTGGGGGTGTCAGCCCCGCTGCCTCCAACTGCTTCCTGACCCCCACGGACAGCACTGCAGCAATGACCTCTGTGAGGGGAAGTGTGTCTGCCTTCTCCCCCCCTGCCCCCGGGCACTGGAAGAGACCAGGAAGTTACCCCCTCCCATGGGCTTTCATTCCTCTGCCAGCCTCCTATCTGGTAGGGCACCCCCCCCGCCAGCGACAGCTGAGGACCTGCCTTCCAGGAGCACCTCTGCCACCCGGGGGGCCCATTTGGCCTGCTCTGGGATGGCTGGAACTGCCCGTGTCAGAATGAGCCTATTGCCGGGCCCCCTTCGCCCACCCCAGCCCAGGGATTTGTTCCTTGCTGCGGGTCAAGGCAGAATTACAGCCCCAGCCCCACTGGGTGTGCAGAGCCTCAGAAACACGCCCCGAGTGGGACTGACGCTGCCTGAGGCTGCCGAGAGCCTGAGCCCATTGCTGGGAGGGAGCTGCCCCGGGCGTGACCGACACAGCGATGCCACCTGAGGCTAGAGGGAGACTGAGGGGCAGATTCCCTGTGTACGTGCAGCACCAAGTGTGATCATTGGCCTGCTAAACCCAGGGCTGTGAGCGGGATCTGGGGCAAAAACCTGTCTGAGGATTGGTCCTGCTTTGAGCGTGGGGTTGGACTAGATACCTCCTGAGGTCCCTTCCAACCCTGACATTCTATGATTCCTCCTGGAGAAACTAGCCCACCCGATCTCCTGCAGTCCTCAGAGCCTCCTTGGTCACTCTTCTGACCCCCTCTCCAGGCAATCCCTGGTGCTGCTGCTGGGTGACCTTTGACAAGTCACTTTCCTGCTTGTCGCCCCAGCTGTAACGGGGGGTGTGTGTGTGTGTGATGCTCCTTGAGACTCCTCCGTACCGTCCTGGAGATGGCTGGTGGAAACCCCCCAGCAAGGCGCTCCGTATTCAAGCCAAGCGAAAGCACCCAGCTAGTCACGCGTGTGCAGGGTGCTCCCAGTGCCCAGGGCGGGGCCCTCCCATGGGGCAGCACAGAAACGCCCGGCCTTGGGCGCCCCTCAGGGTGCGGGGCCAGAGGAGATGCTGCACGGCTGTGCCTTCTCTTCCTCGGCAGTGGTCGGCGTGGCTCTCACCGGGGCGGCAGGGAGCCAGCTGGGTCTAATGCTGTGGAGCCGTGTGGCTTCCTTCTGTGACACATCACCCATTTCACTGCCTGCACCCCCCTCGCCAGGCTGGAACAGGTGTGGGCACCTCCCTCAGCACAGCCCCTTTCCCTCTGCCAGGGGGCTCAGGAAACAGCCCAGCGAGCCCCCCGCAGTCCTGTCGTGAACAACTGCACCAACAAACCCACCCAGGGATTTCATTCCGTCTAGCCCAGAACCTGCCCTAGGAGCAAACCTCTGGGGCTTCGTGGGAAGCGATCAGGATCCTGCAGCAGGGCCAGCGCTGTTCACACCGGGGTGCTCGCTGGTCTCCCAGCAGCACAGCAAACAGACGTGTCCATAGCACCCCGTGTTGGCAAGGCGGCAGTCAGCAAACACTGCAATCGACAGGCCCCACCGGTGAGTGGGACAAGAGGCAGCAGAAGGGCTGACTCACCGCCGGGCCCCACCAGAGCCCGGAGGGGGGAAGCGGGTTATAAAGGAGAGCAGGCCTCTGCGGGGATGAGTCAGTTCCTGGAGAAATCCCCACTCCCCAAGGGCTGGGCTGGCTGCAGGTGGCACTGAGCGGCTGCAGCAGCGCCAGGCATGATCGGGGCTCCACCGTGCCAGACACGGGACAGACGCCTCTGAAGACACCACCAGTGCCCCAAAGCTCTCCTAGTTTATTACCCACCCGTGCACAAGAACAACTGGTCTCCAGAAAGGGACCACCACACTGCCGCCGGTCACCCCCAGGAGAGCCAGCAGCACCGGACGCCCCTTGGCGAAGGCTGGCCAGGAGATCCGGAGCCACCTTCCCCTTCCCTTCAGAGGGAGACTACAGGCCCTAGGCAAGAAACCTGGCTTGTTAGCCCAAGCAGCCTGGCCACAGCTGCTGGCAAGTCTCCTGCTACGGCTCTAACCTGGGCCCAGTTTGCGTGGTCCTGGGCCACGGCGTGGGGGAGGATTCCGAGCGACCGCAGGGACAGCTGGGCGGAGAGCAGGTGTACCAGGCTCCAGACTCCTATGGGGGGCACGCTGGGGTGCCTCGTGGGGCTCTGCTACTGTCAGCCGGGTCTAATTTCATTAGAAACTATAGACCCACGCCGTGCCCCTGCATGTCAGCTGTAAAATTACCTCCCGGGGGTGGGATCCCAGGCCGGGCACCGTGGTGGACATGACAGCAGCTGTTACCTTGGTTTGTGCCAAGGACCGTCCCACTCCCTCCCCCTCGGCACGCTCCCCAGCACAGTACCAGTCCTCCAAGCAGCCTGGCTTACGCCCCCCTCCCTGCTCATTCCTCCAGGCCAGGGTCCTGAGCCTCTCTGATGCCGAGTCTGGGGAGGAGCGGGGTGCCGGACCGTGGGGCGACTCACGTTCACAACACAGGGCACGTGTTTAATGACTGTAACCCGCCATCGCTCTGCCAACAGTCTAGCAAGGCTGGACGCAAACCCGCCCCGAGGCGGCGGCCGAAGCTTCAGAACAAGGGGGCCGCCTGGCGAGGGTCGTCGGGCAGGATGCTGACGGAGTCCTCGGCCCTGCCGCACAACAGGCACAGCATGGTGTACTCCTGCAACAAGACAGAGGGCGCTCACGCGGGGGCAAGGGGGCGCTCGCTTCCAGGTGCGGGGCTGGGAATCCTTTGTCCCGGGCGTGTGTGAGAGATGGGGTACGCACCAACACCCCGGCCAAGATTCAGGCCTGGAGGGAGGAGCTAAAAGGGAGAGAGCCCAGCTCTGGGCTGGGGGGGAGATCTCCAGCTCTCACCGGGTGTAGGTCAGGGCCTCCCTGAGGAAGTGGGGCTGGGCCTGAAGCTGGGAGCCCAGGCAAGTGTTAACAAGAAAAGGGACCCTGAGTAGGATGGGGGTCCAGCCCTGGCCGACCCTCCTTTCTGAGTTCCTTGTATTTGTTTTGGAACTTGGATACCCCCGCAAGGGCAGAGCTTTGGTGTGATTTAGGCAGAGGGCCGAGCCACCACGGCACCAGACCAGACCGGAGATGGCTGCTGACCAGTGAAGACCTGGAGGGAAACTGAGGCCAGATGAGCAGTGCCACAGTGGGCCACAAGGGGGCGCAGATGCCAACCCTGCCACATGGCGACACAGCGTTCAGTCCCTTCCAATGCGGCACAGCAGGGCGCCCAAGCGAGAGTCATGCTGGCAAGGACTCACGCAGGCTGGCCTGAGAGATCAAGGGAAGTCCTTCGCCCAGACTGGCCTGCAATGGGCTGGCAGAGCATGGCTGTGGCAGCAGGAACCTGCCTCCCCACTATCACTCAGCTTTGCTGTGCACCAGAGCCAGAGACGGACTGGGCACCTGGCCCTGAGCGAGGGCTTCGAAAGGCCTCACCGGCGACCAGACCCACGGGGCCCTCGGGTTTCTCCCCCGGGCGAGGGCTGGATTGCTCCCTCTCCCACCGTCATTGGGGTAGTTGCTCTTGTTTCAAACAGCCCAAGAGCTGGGGCACCCACGGCTCCCCCAGGGAGACTAGCCCACAGCTCGGCGCCAGCCCAGCAGGCTGGCTCCATCCTCCCTTATCAGCACTGTCCTCTCACTCTACCGCCAAACCGAGCAGCCCTCCCCCGCAATGCCAGGCAGGCAGAGCAGCACATTCGCTGGGCATCGCTGCCTCGCCCCAGCGAGGGGGATGGGTTAACCCAATCAGGGCATGCAGAGCGCCCGCCAGCCGGCGCGCAGCTACTGACCAGGGCTTTGGGGACGGAAGCGAGCAGGAAAAGGGACTTGCCCTTGGACATTTCAAGGCCAGAAGGGACTGTTCTGCCTCCTGTACAAGCCAGGCCAGAGAGCCTCCCCCAGCGACTCCTGCGTCCAGACCAGAACTCTGGTCTGAGCCAGAGCGGAGCTTGAGAGAGACAATCCAGCCTGGATTTACAAACGCCATGGGACGGAGAACCTGCCCCGTCCCGGGGTCAGTGGTTCTGATGGTCCCTCCCTGGTAAATACCAGCCCCTTACCTCCCGTCTGAACATGCCTCCCTTCAGCTCCTAGCCTCGGATCTCTGGTAGATCACAGAGCCCCCTGCTAGCAGAAATCTCCGCCCTGGAAGTGTGATCAAGGCACCTCTCAGCTAAACTGAACAGATTGGGTTCCTTTAAGTCTCTGGCTAGAAGGCAGGTTTTTCAGCGCTTGACGACTCCTCTTAGCTCTCTTCTGAGCCCTGTCCCCTTTGTAACATCCTCCGTGCAGCACTGGGCACAGTCTCTCCAACGCCGAAGAGGTCACACCACCTCCTTACTCGTGTTGGATATTCCCCAGCTCGCACGCCGAAGGATCCTGCACACCTCCTCGGCTGCGGCACTGCGCTGGGACTCAGCCCCCTGGTTTGCACCGGGAGTGCGAAGGCTCTCCAGGATGCAGGTCCCCATCCCATAGGTGCGACCTGCACTCCTCGTTCCTAGTCGTCTGATCTTGCCTTTGGCTGCATTAAAACACACGCTGCTCAGGGGAGCCCCCTTGCCAAGACCTGGCGTGGGACGCAGGGTTTGCTCACAGATTTCTGGTTCAAATCGTTACAGGATTGCAGGTCTCGCCTCCCAAATCATTAAATATGGACCAGGACATTTGATAAACTGCTTCCTTAATGGAGGTGTCAGGATCAAAAGCTTAAGGAATGTAACTAGCTCCGTTTTCCTTTTCCCTAACCCCACTCCTCCTAGTTATACCTCCTGGGACATGACACAGGGGATCTGACTGATCCCCGCCCAGACGTGCATGGTAACTTTCCAACACCCGCATTTGCTTCACGCCGGCAGCGCCCCTGAAGCCCACGGCTGCATCTCCCCAACCGGTGCTCACACTTTCAGCAGGAGCTGCCGACTGCTAGTCTTACTCTCCGCAGCAGCTCGCCAAGGGACCGACGGGCAGTCCCATCCCGCCCCGGGCAATGCAGGCACAACCACCGCAAGGCGGGAAGGCAAAGGCCGCTGGAGTTTTTCGCAGCACAGACTGCAAGCCGCTGGCCTTGTTTCCACTCATCCAACGCCTGTTCCAAAGGGAGTCAGACTCGCTGCCACCCACAGACACTGGGACTGCCCAACGCTGGCCAGGGCCGATATCAGACGACAGCTCCTGAGATGGACCGGCAGCCCAGCCCCTCGGAAAGCAGAGCGGGGATCAGCTTTATAGAGGCCTCCAGGTAGTCAGGGCCTGGCAGTGCAAGGGCTGTGGCTAGCAGCAGCCTCCAGGGGGCAGCCACTGAAAACACGCCCCTCCGAGCCCGCTCGCTCCCTCTGGTGGTTACAAAGGGCAAATGACACCCAGAATGGGAGCACACGCCAGCAACCCCAGGTTTGGAACAGAAAAGTGCTGAACTTCAGCTTGCGGAGGCATCGGTTTAGGAACCTCAGACCCCGAGCAGCTCCATCAGCTCTCCCCTGCTTTGCTCCCCCGTGAGGGCAGCTTGAAGGTGCGGCTAATGCATGCCCGCATCTCGGAATTGTCCCACAGCTCTGGTTGGTGGACTATGCCCAACGCCTGTCTTTCAAGCCAATCCATCGCAAAGCGATCTGGCTCCCCTTGTTGCTGTGAAGCCGTGCTGACTGTCAGGGAGCGATCCAGGGTCTGCCAGAGAAGTCCCCTCTTCCACCACCACCTCCTCCTCATTTCACCAGCAGGCAGGTCTGATAAAACCCGTCCGCCCAGGTAGAGGGAGAACACGATTAGCAAGGTCAGGAATCAGGCCACACCCATCCTGCCAGGGGCTTGGGGGCCTGGGTCTGCCTCCTAGGCTGGATCGGACCTTCCTGCGCAGAAGAAATTAACAGCTGTGGCTCTTCCAGCAACTGTCCCATGGCCTTGCTGTGCGTCTGCTTTAAAACACTGATTCAGCAGGGTCCTGTGCAGCCTCAGTGCTGCAGCGCTTCATGTGGGGTGGAAGGTACTCAGCCCTGCGCCCCATGGCACTGGGTCCTAAAGCACTCAGGCTGGAATTCTCCACGGAGCCTAAGGGAGTTAGGACCCCAAGTCCTATTACAAGTCAGTGGGACTAGTCATTTAAGTGCTTTTGAAAATTACCCCCTCCCAAACCCCACTGACTTGCAACGAGACTTGTGCTCCTAAGTCGAGGTGCTTTTCAAAATGCCAACCTAAAGCCAGGGCTGTAGGCAATCGTGCTAAATCAGGGGGTCTCAAACTGGGCATCGGGGCCCGTCAGGGGGTCGTGAGGTTGTTACATGGAGGGTCGTGAGCTGTCAGCCTCCACCCCTGTAAACGCCATTTCTCCTCCAGCATTTACAATAGTGTTAAATATAAAAAGTGTTTTTAACTGATACGGGGGGTGGCACTCAGAGGCTTGCTGCGTGAAAGGGGTCACCAATGCACAAGTCTGAGAACCACCGCGCTAAATGCTACCTCCATGCACGGGAGCCAGGCCCCGCTTGTGCATACAGAATCTCAACCCTCAGTGTTGCATGGACGTCCCCTTGCCTGATCCGACGGTGTCAGATCGGCCCAACGTGTTGGGAGCTGGAGAGACCCTGATCAGCGGGATGCACCCGTCGCCTACCTCGGGCACCACGCCCCGCGGGCGGAAGTGCGGCTGTGGCAGCTTGGAATCCACAGCTGGAAAGTCAAGCCACGTTTTACAGTGTAGCTGGCCCTACAAAAGCACAGCGGGTTGGGCGGTGACTTGAATCCCTTCCCTGGCTTAAGCAGCAGATGGGCTGCTCAGGACACAATCCCACACGTACCATGGCAACAGTAGCCTGCAGAACCCAAGAGCACCTCCAGATGGAAACCCACCAACCAGAACTTTCTACTCCAGCCACTGTGGTCCTGGGGTTCCTTGTGCTTCCGTGACATCACTCCCAGGGCTTTCCAAGTCTCAGGGCGTTCATAAGAAGGAATAAAGGGGTGTGTCTTTGTGATCTGCGTACGTGCATGTGGGATGAAGTGGGAATTTTCAGTGACGTTTTTATGCCCCCCGTGTGCCTCAGTTTCCCCTAGGTTTTGCATGGCAATCCAGTAGGGAAAAAGGGCAGGCTTGAGAGAGAGAGGCATGAATGGCATCTAGCTGTCTGAGCCTGAATGGGTTGTTAAAAA
Source organism: Mauremys mutica (assembly GCF_020497125.1). Classification (NCBI taxonomy): domain Eukaryota; kingdom Metazoa; phylum Chordata; order Testudines; family Geoemydidae; genus Mauremys; species Mauremys mutica. The sequence continues at coordinate 147,584,184 of NC_059075.1, forward strand.
GGACTGGCTGAGGCTCACCCCCATCAATGAGGAATTCAAGACACCGATGGGAAAGCCAACCACCAGGACACGGACACCTAGCAACCTGCACCCCAGAGGGGGATGGATTTCCCCACCGCTCAGCAGGGAGGCTGAGCAAACCCCCCAGCTGGAGAACAAAGGCTGGGAAGGTGGGAGGTGGGGTGAGGAGTTGGCTGTGGGAAGGAGTCGGGGCTCTCACCTGACCAGGGAGGTCAGACTGAGACAGAGCCTGAACAGAGGTGTTCACCACAGCTTGGCTGGGCTCTGGGCTGAGCAGGACGGACTTGGGCCGTGCTTTAACCTTCACTTCCCTGTGCTCACCTATGGGCCTCCTGTGCTGTGTAACAGCTGGCTGCCGAACCCGGCTGTTCTGATAACACCGAGTGTCACCGCAGATACTGCTGAGGTGCACAGTCCCTGAAGAGGGGCCGAGCCTCTCCCAGGGGTCTGGCTCAGCTGGACGCGCCGGGCAGAGCTCATGGTGTGAAGCAGGAGGGCTGGAGCTGCAAAGGTGCAGTCAAAGGAGGCGGTGAAGCCGGCTGGCCGGCGCTGCAGGAAGAGCGAGACGCCTGCGGGGCCCAGCACGCTGAAGGGCTGGTTCCAAAGCTGGGGGCGTAGCCATAGGTGCCAACTTTTCCCGGGGCCGGTGGGTGCTGGCCCCCGGCCCTGCCCTGACTCTACCCCTGCCCCGCCCCCATTCCAACCCCTTCCCCAAAGTCCCTGCCCCAACTCCGCCCCCTCCCTCTCCCCATTGGACTCCTTCCTCAAATCCTGGCCCCGGCTCCTCCCAGCGCTTGCTGCCACGAAACAACTGTTTCATGGGGCAAGCACTGGGAGCTAGGAGGAGAAGCAGGGCTGTGGCGCGCTCAGGGGAGGACGTGGCGCAGAGGTGAGCTGGGGCGGGGGGGGAGCAGGGAGCTGCACCCACTGATTTTTCCCCTTGGGTGCTCCAGCCCCGGAGAACCCACGGAGTCGGCGCCTATGGCCGTAGCACTGACCTTGGGGCTCCATGACAGCATGCAAGACAACATACCTGGTAATCGTCCACCACGCTGAATGTGTATTCGTGCCTGGCTATCATGTGATGACAGTTCTTACACACATCTGGAAGGAAAACCAGAGATTCACAAGGATCGCCTGCTCGGAGGGAGACCTCACTTACCACAACTTGGGGGCGGGGAAAGTCTTATTTCTTCTGACTGAAAATTGCACTGATCTGAGATCAAGGACCTGCTACCCTGCGTCAGTGACAAAAAGCCCTTCTGGTCCAAGAGGGCAGCGGTCGTCTTAGAGGCACAGCCAAATATCTCTGGCTCCCCCATGGCTAGATCCACCCCAGTTTTCCAATCCATCCTGTGGATTCACCAAAGCAATTCAAAAATTTGTATTTCGCAGCCCCACAAATGCCTGGAGAATTTGTCTTACTACATAAGGTTTCACCTTTGCTGTAAGGGCCTGGGCCATTTTTGGCTAGGAGCAGGGCACATCGTTCAAAAGTAGTTAACTTTTCTAACCACCGGAGCCTGGCCATTGAACAGAAAAGGAGACCGTTCCACAAGCGCCAATGCAGATGGAAATTGTCCATTCACTCCAAGGAGTGTAAATGTAACACACACTAACAAATGCCAAGCTGAGAACTCTTTCCTGCATTTTAAAAGAGACAGTGATACTGACAATCAAACACAACCCCATTCTCTCCACATCCCTTCAGCCCTCTTTCCTCACATTCTGCCTGGCTTAAAAAAAAAAATCAACACACGCGTGGCAAGCAGGAGGTTTACTCTGGTGATTAGGGAGAGCTAAGCTATCAATTGCTGGAGAATTTAGGCTCTAAAAACGAAACATTAACCTGGCATGGTTGCAAAATGCGAACAGATACAGAGCTGCTTCCCCGCGTTTGCAAGCCAGTTAACTCCGGTTCCTCTGCTGCTGTGAGCAGCAGTAGATTGACATTCACAAGACTCTGGTCAGTTTCACAGCAGCTGTTCACAACACTATGAGTATCAGTGAAGCTGTCCAGAATCCCATCAATTTCACGCAGGGTTTCTTGGGAGCGGCGGGCAGCAGCAGAGGCAGACCCTGGAGCTAATCACAGGTGAGGATGACACACAAACAGGCAGGGGAGAGATTCTGGAGACCAGCCCTGTCTCAGCAGCAGCAGCGCAGCGGAGAGGTTGCAGGGGGAGGGGAGAGCGTACAGTAGCAGAGACTCCTCCAGCACTGGAGTAGGGTGGGGAGCTCCAGCCTCAGGCCCGGATTCTGAGAACAGTTAAGCACACGCTTACCTGGCTGTAGCCACACCACACAGGTTTTTGTACTGCTGTAAGTAGGTTGGCTGGGGGATGTGATTTTTTTTTTTAACCAACATAGTTCTACTGATACAACCCCTCATGTAGACAGTTATACCAGAACAGATCCTTCCCTTTCCCGGAGAGACGCGCTATACTGGTATAAACACCTTTGTACTGGTATATCTGCATCCACGCTAGGGGGTGTGCCCACTCATAGATTCCTAGCTTACGGCCAGGTGGGACCATTAGATCATCTCACCTGACCTCAGCCCAGGACAGAGAATTTCACTCCGTTCTCTCTGGACTGAGCCCAGTAACTTGTGTTTGGCTAAAGCAGATCTTCCCGAAAGGCCTCCAGTCTGGATCTGAAGCCTTTGAGACGGAGCAGCGACCCCGTCCCTTGGCTCCTCCGATGGCATGGTTAGAGACGTGGGCCTTATTGGCAATTTTGAATTTGTCTGGCTTTAACCCCCCCAGCGACTGGTATAGGAACCCCACGGGGATAATTTAATCCGTACAACTTTTGTGGGTAGACGAGGCCTTAGACACTTTCCAGCCAGGGACTTACGTGAAAGTGAAGCTCATGAGGAAGGTCACAGGTTAGCAGCAAAGTAGAAATGTCAGCAACCTTCTCCTTCCCCACAGCTGGGGACCTGGGTCACTGCCTTCGATCTCTTTAGGGAGCCCCAGCCACCCTTCCTACTACCCTCTGGCTAAGAGACGTCTGGTAACTTTTTCAAGTCAAATACTAAACTCTGTCCCTCCCCACAACAGATATAATAATAATCAAACATGATGCCTCACCCCCTCTGCAGCTCAGGTTCCTAAAGCCTGTGGCTCTGCGCACACTCCGTGAAGGGGACAAACAAGGGGAACTCCTTACGGTCATAAGTGATGATTTCTTCTCCATCCTCCTCCTCTGTTGCTCTGTTTGCGATCAGCACAAAGTCCCTCTTGTTGCACTCCACACACCCCACGTAGTTGAGCAGGAAAGATCCGTTCTCCAGGCAGGTGTTACCCTACAGTATTGAGAGGAAACCTATCCACCTCCGTTCCTATGCTATTGTCAAACACCCACCCCTGCCCCTTCAATTTGTTCCAATGTTGTGTTTATTGACAGCACATGCAAGGGCTAGGCCAGTGGTCCCCAAACTGTGGAGTGCGCCCCCCTGCTCCAGGAAGTATGTGGGAGTTCGGGGGGGCAAATTGTTCACCAGCTGCTAACTGACACAGCAGTTTCCCTGAAGGCCCCTGAGCAGGAATCATAGACTATCAGGGTTGGAAGGGACCTCAGGAGGTATCTAGTCCAACCCCCTGCTCAAAGCAGGGCCAATCCCCAACTAAATCCCCAAATGGTCCCCTCAAGGACTGAACTCACAACCCTGGGTTTAGCAGGCCAATGCTCAAACCACTGAGGGCTTGGCTACACTTACAAATTTGCAGCGCTGCAGCAGGGTGTGAAAACACACCCTCTGCAGCGCTGCAAATTGCGGCGCTACAAAGCGCCAGTGTAGTCAAAGCCCCAGCGCTGGGAGCCGCGCTCCCAGCGCTGTCCGTTATTCCCCACAGGGAGGTGAAGTACGGACAGCGCTGGGAGAGTTTTCTCCCAGCGCTGGCGCTTTGACTACACTTAGCGCTTCAAAGCGCAAATGCAAGTGTAACCAAAGCCTCTGGAACAAAGGGAAGGGTGACAATAGTGCAGTCTTAGCTGGTACTCAGGAGGCAATGACCTGGGACCAGCCAGCTCGTGTAAAAGTTAATGGTTTACTTTTTCTTTAGGTACCTAAAAAAAGTGATGGTGGGGATGGGGAGAGAGAGAGAGTGTTGCTGTGATCCCAGGAGAGAGTGTTGCAGTGACCCCGGAAAGAGAGAGTGTTCAGATCCAAGAGCAGGAAAGCAGCCACTGAGCAAGAAAGACACCGGTGACTTCAGAACTCCCCATAACATGGAGCCATCCCACCAGAGCGTCTTGGAGCCACCCACGTTCCATGTCTAACAAATCACATCTTCGCAAACGTTCCTGGCAGGCAGGTGCTGCTGGCTGATTCAGCTTCCCTTCCCTGACTAGCTCAGGGATCTCGCTCTGATGGGAACTGCTTTGGCGTTTGTACCCAGTACTAGACTGGTACATTCAATGAGTCAGGAATAACAGAGGGGATTGGGGGGAGGTAAGAACACAGAGGTAAACAAGAACATCGGAAATGTCATCCCAGAGTCAGTGGGACATCTAGTCCAGTAACACATACTTCAGAGTAAAGTGCAAGGAAGTCAGCAGTAGCCAATTCGGGAATAACCTTCCCCTGAGTGGAGTTTCATGATAATCCAGTCAGTTAGTGACCGGCTTATGCCTTGAAACATGAGGGCTTATATCCCCCATGGGCAGGCCACGTCAATCTCCGTGCCTCAGTTTCCCCAACCGTAAAATTGGGGCTATGATACTGACCTGCTTTGAGACCTATGGCTGAAAAGCCCTATACCTGAATGGAGGTTGTTCGTAACTCTGAAATGTTCGTAACCCTGAACAAAACATTATGGTTGTTCTTTCAAAAGTTTACAGATGATCACTGTCTTAATACAGCTTTGAATATTTACTATGCAGATGAAAAATGCTGCTTTCCCTTTACATTTTTAGTAGTTTACATTTAACACAGTACCGTACTGTATTTGTGTTTTGGTTTTTTTGTCTCTGCTGCTGCCTGATTGCGTACTTCTGGTTCCAAATGAGGTGTGCGGTTGACTGGTCAGTTCGTAACTCTGAGGTTCTACTATAACTGTGTATAAGCTCATTAGCCATGTGTCTAATTCTTCAAATTCCTCTAAGCTCTTGGTCTCAGCAATACTTTGTGGCAATGAGTTCCACAGGTTTTTATAAAGCATAATTATTTCCTTTTATAATTTTAAATCTATTGTATTTCAACTCCATTGAATGTGCTTTTGTTCTTGTGTTACTATAAAGAAGGCCCTGACTTGCCTTCTCTTATCGTTAATATTTTTGCATATCTCAGTTGTGTTCCCTCTTATTTAACTCCTCTCTAAACTGTACCATCTTTTCAGTCTCCTCACAGAGCAGTCTTTCTATGCTCCCATTGTTTTTGTTACCATCTCAGTACTGTTCTTTCCGCACTATCTTTTTCAAGGTAACACTATCCCAGAGGCGAGGGCATAGCTGGTTTATGTAAAGGCATTGCATTGTCTGCAGCATTACTTCCTATCCCTTAGGCAACTTCACATTGCCTTTGCCCCCTGCTATGACATGGGCGGAAGTTTGCATCAGGCGTGCAGGGACATCGGGATCCTGACACCTGGCAGGTCCAGACAAGGGAGGGATTTTCAGAAGTGCCTGGCGTTGGCCTGGGTCTGCACTCATTAAAATCACAAGGAGTTTTACCAGTGACTTTGGTGGGAGCAGTTAGGCCTAAAAATCACACCCTTACAATCCAGCAGAGAGCAGGACTACTCCCCTGGGCTGCACACAGGGTGCACCTAGAGGTGCTGGAACTAGGGGTGTGGGGGGTGCTGTCACACCCCCTAGCTTGAAGTGGTTTCCATTACATACAGGGCTTACAATTTGGTTCAATGGCTCTCGGCATCCCCCGTATACAAATTGTTCCAGCAGCACCCCTGGGTGCATCTGGGTGCCAAAGGTACCCAGGGCAGCCTCTAGCCCACTCTGGCCTGGGGGGAGAGCGCACTTTACAGAGGGAGATGGGAGCTACGCACCCTAGGTATCAAGTCAGAAACAGAACCCAGGAGTCCTGGCTCCAGCCCCCGCTCTAACCCACCAGACCCCCCGCCCCACCCAGAGCTGGGGAGAGAACCCAGGAGTCCTGGCTCCAGCCCCCGCTCTAACCCACCAGACCCCCCGCCCCACCCAGAGCTGGGGAGAGAACCCAGGAGTCCTGGCTCCAGCCCCCGCTCTAACCCACCAGACCCCCCTCCCCCCCGAGCTGGGGAGAGAACCCAGGAGTCCTGGCTCCAGCCCCCGCTCTAACCCACCAGACCCCCCTCCCCCCGAGCTGGGGAGAGAACCCAGGAGTCCCGGCTCGGCTCCGCTCCGCCCCCCCGAGCTGGGGAGAGAACCCAGGAGTCCCGGCTCGGCTCCGCTCCGCCCCCCCGAGCTGGGGAGAGAACCCAGGAGTCCCGGCTCCGCTCCGCCCCGCCCCGCCCCCCCGAGCTGGGGAGAGAACCCAGGAGTCCCGGCTCCAGCCCCCCTCCAGGGGCGGGGAGGGACCAGGCCCCGCCCCCGCCCTTACCCGGGACGGGTACTCGGTCTCCACGCAGCCCCCGCACATGACGCCGCCGCTGCCACCGCCGCTTCCGGCTTCCGGGAGCATCGCGTCTCGCGAGAGCTGCCAGCCCCGGCCCCGCGCGCCCGGGAGGGTTTAGGGGAGGGGCCTGGAAGGAGCCGGGGGGCTGGGGGCGTGGTTTGAGGGTGTGGGCGTGGCCTGAAGGCTCTGGACAGTCAGTCGGGACCTAGGGTGGGGTCTGGAGGTGTGGGGGCGTGGCCTATGGACGAGTGGGCGTGGCCTATGGTGAGCAGGGCGTGGCCTGCAGGGTCGGGGTGGGTCTGTCGGGAGTGGGGTGTGGCCTGTGGGGCGTGGCCTGCCGCTTCAAGGTGGGGGGTCTATTGGGAATGGGCGTGGCCTATGGGCAGTGGGGTGTGGCCTGTGGGGCAAGGGGGGCAGCGTCAGGCAGTTGGGTGGGGCTGTTGTAGGCTGAAGTGGGGCTTTCAGGTGTGTGTCTCTCTGTGCGTGTTTGTGGAGTGGCCCCCCTGTGAAAATTATTGCCCACCCCTACGCTAGACCCAGGCCTCAAATTAGGTTAATAATGAGGGAGCCAGAGGGGGACGTTGAGCAGAGAACCCCTGGCAGCCATAGGCGGCAGGTTTGTATAATTTTTGGTGGGGCCCAAAATGGTGGTGCCCCCCCCCGCTCCCACCCTGTAAGCCGATATAAAATGAAGCTACAACGCGTCAGTGCCACAAGATTACAAGGGTCAATTAAAAGTGGAAAGTCAGAAGCAGCACTTGCCTACTTCAATATACAGTATTATATTTTGTTGCACCTGTTGTGATGAAGTGGGAATGTCCTTAATATTTTCTCTGAATACTGTGTGGGTGCCTCAGTTTCCCCTGCAAGATGCCAACTGAAGATGTTGGGGACAAAGAGATCAGGTGGCCTCCTTGTCCGGAAGAGACACAGAGGCCAGAGGAGGGAGTGTCAGTTTGGAGCTGGCTGGGGAAATGGGGAGAGACCCAGAACTTGGTTCTGGGCTCCCCACCCCGCAAGATGGACCTGACAGAGGGGTTCTGTTTTCTGTACCGACAAGCTCTGTTTAAACTGTGTTCCCGTCATTTAATAAACCTTCTGTTTTACTGTCTGGCTGAGAGTCACATCTGACTGCGGAGTTGGGGTGCAGGGCCCTCTGGTTGCCCCAGGACCAGCCTGGGCAGACTCACTTGGAAAGTGCATGACGTGGAAGGGCATGCTGAATGCTCCGAGGTCAGACCCAGGAAGGTGTAAGCTTCTTGCCCTGGAGACAGTATGCTCCGAGAGAGGAGGCTCCCCCAGAGTCCTGACTGGCTTTGTATGGAGTTGTTCCAAAGCATCACAGCATCCCCTTCCACACCGTGCATTTCCCAGAAGTCCGCACAGGCACTGACACTCCCTTCTCCGGCCTTTGTCTCTTTTCCAGGCATTAGGAGGCCACCTGATCTCTCTGTTCTCCAACACCTTCAGTTGGCACCTTGCAGGGGAAACTGATTTGGGAGAAATGAAGTAAAAGCTGCCCAAACCGAGCTTGAGCACTCCTGAATTTTGAGGTTTTCAAATCTGGAAGGCAGGTGCTGGGGGTGGGAGAGGGCTGTGGGCTCCATGGGGGAGCTTGGCAGCAACTGTCTGGAGCTGCAAGGAGCCAGATACGCTGGTCTGAGTGGCACACGGAGAAGGGAGGCTTAGATAGGGGCTGAGGTCCCAAGGGGCAGTTAGGGGCAGGGGTCTCGGGAGGGGGTAATCGGGGAACAAGGACCAGTGGTGCTTAGTTAGGGGGTGGAGGTTCTGGGGGGCAGTTGGGGCAGGGGTCTGGGGAGAGGGCAATCAGCGGCCAGGGGCTGGGATTTAAAGGGCTCTGGGCTGCCTGCAACCACGGGGAGCCCAGAGCCTTTTAAATCCCAGCCGCGGCCGGGAATCAGAGGGCTCTGGGCTGCCCGCTGCGGCAGGGAGCTCAGAGCCTTTTAAATCCCAGCCGCGGCTGAGATTTAAAGGGCTCTGGGCTCCCCGCCGCAGCGGGCAGCCCAGAGCCCTCTGATTCCCGGCTGCGGCTGGGATTTAAAGGGCTCTGGGCTGCCGGCAGCGCAGAGCAGGGGAGAAACCTAGCTCTAAATATTGCTGGAGCAGAGCCCCTGTCTGTGAATATTCCTGGGGCTAAAGCCCATATAAGGAGCCCATATAAGTTGGTGCCCATGCTGGCAGCGCACAGTGCCCCTCAAAGTCATGTAAGGAGCCAGTGGACATGGCCCAAAGGAACTCGGTCCAGAGATCTGATCGAAATCTGCCATAATTAATCTCTGCACCAGTCCGTACAGCTGTCCCTTACGTCATGAAGGGCGCGCAGAGCAATGAGAAAATACACAACTCATCAGATGGCACATTTACTTTGTCCTTCCGTATGTAGGCCTTGCAATTTTATCCAAAAAACACCGATAAGACACCCCAGAGACCCAAAAAATGGAATTGGTGTTTAGTCAATAAATGCGGACTACAGGGGTGTGATTTTAACGCACAAGGCGCTGTGTATTAGTTGGTGTGCAGACCCTGCTGGTGCGCACTAAAGGTTCCCTAGTGCACTTTAACATAGTGCTGTTTGAAACAATACTGTGAAAACACACTAGGGAACAAAGGCAGTGAACGCTAAACCAAGCGTTTGATAACAAAGACATAAAGCTTCAGCTAACATGTTTGTTATTTTTATATATGGAATAGAAATTGAAATAGATCCTGTTTAGGCAAGAGTTTTGGGAAGTACCTGATAAAAATCTTCTTGTTACAGAATCAAAGAGAAAACCGCCTCCACCCCCAGACAAACCCTCCCTTGATTTTTGGACATCTACACAGAACTCAGAACTTGCTGACCTCCCCCAAATGAAATGAATAACCCCCCAAAACAGAACCCCCAATTCTAGGGCAGCCCTGGCTAAATCACTTTTGCCAGCCTCAGAGGGCAGAGTTAAGCTTGTGGGACGGAGTTCATGTGTACGTTACCTCTCCACGCACTAGTACCAGCTCCCGGCTGTGGCAAGATGTGATGACCAGTGCGTGGTCAGTCAGAGCGGCCCTTTGCTAGGGTTTCTAGGAAGACCACAATGAAGTCAGTGGGATCCCTACCCTGTGGTTACTGTCTCTGACAGTGTGTTTTTAGAAACATTCAGGCGACAGTGTGATGCTGAGATGACAGAATCAGAGGGCTCTAGGGTGTCCAGACGTCCCGATTTTATCGGGACTGTCCCGATATTTACTTGTTTGTCCTTCGGTCGGGACGTGAATTGTCCCGATATTTTGCCCCCTGGCGCACAGGCGGAGGGAGCTCGTGCCCCCCCCACCCCTGCCCCGACTCTGCCCCTCCCCCCATTGGATCCCTCCCCAAATCCCTGCCTTGGCCCTGCCACCAGCCCCGCCCCCTCACTGCCCTATTGGATCCATCCCCAAATCCCCGCCCTGGCCCCGCCTCTTTCCCAAGCATGCAGCACCTCCTCACCCCTCCCTCCCAGGCTTGCGCTAATCAGCTGTATGGAGGCCAAGCTCTGGAGGGAGCGGGGAGAAGCAGGATGCGGCAGCCAGCTCAAGAGAGGTGGAGGCAGAGCGAAGATGAGCTGGGGCGGGTCGTGGAGCTGACGGTGGGTGCTCAGCCCCCACCAATTTTTCCTATGCTCCAGTGGCTCTTGAGTTTTTTTTTGTTTTGTTTTTGCTTTTGTTTTTGTTTTTTCCTCCACTTCCTCTTGGGGGTTTTTGTTGTTGTTGCTGTGCCAGCACCCGCCCCCCCCCGAATCCCGATATTTCATGTCTCTCATCTGGTTACCCTAGAGGGCTCCTTCATTTCAGCCTTCCCTAGTGCTTCCTAAGGGGAGCTGTTCCATTGAGGACTCTGGTGTGAAGATTGCTGGCTACCCTAATGGCTACTAGTGCCAGGCAACATTTTTCATCCACAACTTTTTTCCAGCATAAAATGCAGAATGGGTGACACTGACGCGTTCTGTGAATGCCAACCAGTTTTGCCCACTTGTTTCAGTCAAAAAAAATCCTAAACAAAGAGAGTCTGAAAAAATTGGAACGTTTTATTTGACATTTTCAAAATGAAACATTCTGAGTCTGATATTTCAAAGCCTCCTTTAATTTTATTTTAAAACCATCAAAAACATGTAAAAATGATCAATTGAAATGAAATGTTTTGTTTGACTCAAAATAATTTTGGGTTAGATGCATAAGAACATAGGAGCATAAGAATGGCCATACTAGCAAACCAATGATCCATCTAGCCCAGTATCCTGTTTTCCAACAGTGGCCAATGCCAGGTGCCCCAGAGGGAATGAACAGAACAGGCAACCATCAAGTGATTCATCCCCTGTCGCACATTCCCAGCTTCTGGCAGTCAGAGGCGAGAGACATCCACAGCATGTGTTGCATCCCTGATCATCTTTCTTAGCTAATAGCCATTGATGGACCTATCCTCCATGAACTTATCTAGTTCTTTTTTGAATTCAGCTGTAGTTTTGGCCTTCACAACATCCCCTGGCAATGAGTTCCACTGGTTGACTGTGAGTTGTGTGAAGACGTACTTTCTTTTGTTTGTTTTGAACCTGCTGCCTATTAATTTCATTGGGTGACCCGTGGTTCCTGTGTTATGTGAAGGGGTAAATAACATTTCCTTATTTATTTTCTGCACACCAGTCATGATTTTATAGGCCTCTATGATATCCCCTACTTAGCTGTCTCTTTTCCAAGTTGAACTTTCCCAGTCTTATTAATCTCTCCTCATATGGAAGCTGTTCCATAGCCCTAATCATTTGTACCTTTTCCAATTCCAGTATATGTTTTTTGAGATGGGACAACCCATATTCAGGGTGTGGGATTGTCATAGATTTATATAGCTGCATTATGCTATTTACTGTCTTATTATCTGATGTGATTGCACAGCCATTGGTCATTATCTTTGAAAACTCATGGCGAATGGGGGAGGTCCCGGATGACTGGAAAAAGGCTAATGTAGTGCCCATCTTTAAAAAAGGGAAGAAAGAGGATCCGGGGAACTACAGGCCAGTCAGCCTCACCTCAGTGCCTGGAAAAATCATGGAGCAGATCCTCCAGGAATCAATTTTGAAGCACTTAGAGGAGAGGAAAGTGATCAGGAACAGTCAGCATGGATTCACCAAGGGCAAGTCATGCCGACTAATCTAATTGCCTTCTATGATGAGATAACTGGGTCTGTGCATGAGGGGAAAGCAGTGGATGTGTTATTCCTTGGCTTTAACAAAGCTTTTGATACAGTCTCCCATAGTATTCTTGCCGGCAAGTTAAAGAAATATAGGCTGGATGAATGGACTATAAGGTGGTGTGACAGACCCAGGCCAGTGGGGTACAGGAGTCTGGCAGAGGGCAAATATACTGGTCACTGGGTGAATAGCTTTCTGTTCCCTGAGTGACCAGAGCAGGGGCTGCACTAGAGTAATCAGGAACCTGCTAGAACCAATTAAGGCAGACAGGCTGATTAGATCATCTGCAGCCAATCAAGGCAGGCCAATCAGGGCACCTGGGTTTAAAAAGGTGGGCGTGTGAGGAGCTGGGAGCAAGAAGCACAAGGAGCTGAGAGTGAGAGGGTGTAGCTGCTGGAGGACTAAGGAGTACAAGCATTATCAGACACCAGGAGGAAGGTCCCGTGGTGAGGATAAAGAAGGTGTTTGGAAGAGGCCATGGGGAAGTAGCCCAGGGAGTTGTAGCTGTCATGCAGCTGTTACAGGAGGTACTATAGACAGCTGCAATCCATAGGGCCCTGGGCTGGAACCTGGAGTAGAGGGTGGGCCCGGGTTCCCCCCAAACCTCCCAACTCCTGATCAGACACAGGAGGAGTTGACCCAGACTGTGGGTTCCACCAGAGGGGAAGATCACTAAGGTGAGCAAATCTGCCAATATGCACAGGACCCACCAAGGTAGAGGAGGAACTTTGTCACAGTGGATAGAAAGCTGGCTAGATTGTCAGGCTCAACAGGTAGTGATCAATGGCTCCATGTCTAGTTGGCAGCCGGTATCAAGTGGAGTGTCCCAAGGGTCGGTCCTGGGGCTGGTTTTGTTCAATATCTTCATTAATGATCTGGATGAGGGGATGAATTGCATCCTCAGCAAGTTTGCAGATGACACTAAACTGGGAGGAGTGGTAGATACACTGGAGGGTAGGGGTAGGCTACAGAGGGACCTAGACAAATTAGAGGACTGGGCCAAAAGAAACCTGATGAGGTTCAACAAGGACAAGTGCAGAGTCCTGCACTTAGGAAGGAAGAATCCCATTCACTGTTACAGACTAGGGACCGAATGGCTAGGAAGCAGTTCTGCAGAAAAGGACCTAAGGGTTACAGCGGATGAGAAGCTGGATATGAGTCAAGAGTGTGCCCTTGTTGCCAAGAAGGCTAATGGCATTTTGGGCTGTATAAGTAGGAGCATGGCCAGCAGATCGAGGGATGTGATCATTCCCCTCAATTCGACATTGGTGAGACCTCATCTGGAGTTGTGTGTCCAGTTTTGGGCCCCACACTAGAAGAAGGATGTGGAAAAACTGGAAAGAGTCCAGTGTAGGGCAACAAAAATGATCAGGGGGCTGGGGCACATGACTTATGAGGAGAGGCTGAGGGAACTAGGATTGTTTAGTCTGCAGAAGAGAAGAATGAGGGGGGATTTGATAGCTGCTTTCAGTTACCTGATGGGGGGTTCCAAAGAGGATGGATCTAGACTGTTCTCAGTGGTACCAGATGACAGAACAAGGAGCAATGGTCTCGAGTTGCAGTGTGGGAGGTTTAGGTTGAATATTAGGAAAAACTTTTTCACTAGTAGGGTGGTGAGGCACTGGAATGGGTTACCTAGGGAGGTGGTGGAATCTCCTTCCGTAGAGGTTTTTACGGTCAGGCTTGACAAAGCCCTGGCTGGGATGATTTAGTTGGGGATTGGTCCTGCTTTGAGCAGGGGGTGGGACTAGATGACCTCCTGAGGTCCCTTCCAACCCTCATATTCTGTGATTCTATGATCTATCCCGGGGTAGGCAAAATACATCCCGCGGGCCAGATCCGGCCGGCCTAACATTTCTGTCCGGCCTCCTCTGCCCCCTCGCAATCTCCGAGTCTGGGCCACTAAAAGTCCCGCGGTGCAGCGGGGTGCTCAGGCAGGCTGCCTGCATGCCATGGCCCCACACTGCTCCCAGAAGCAGACGGCTGCTGCTAGCACGTCTCTGCATGCCCCTGGAAACTGGCCAATGGGATCTGTGGAGGTGGCACTTGTGGGCGCGGGCAGGGCAGGGGGACCCGCTGCCCCTCCCCCCCAAGGAGTGTGCAGAGATGTGACAGCAGCAGCAGGCCCCAGCCGCTTCCGGGAGCAGTGTGGGGCCAGGGCATGCAGGCAGCCTGCCTGAGCCCTGCTGCACCATCCGCCGGGAGCCGCCTGTGGTAAGCGCCTCCCGGCCAGAGCCTGCACCTCACATCCCGCCCACACCCCAACCCCCTGCCCCAGGTCAGAACCCCCTCCTGCACCCAAACTCCCTCCCAGACCCTGTAATCCCTCCTGCCCCCCAACCTCCTGCCCCAGCCCAGAGCCCCCTCCTGCATCAAACTCCCTCCCAGAGCCCACACCCACTCCATTAATATAGTAGAAATGTGCGGCCTATGACGACTTACCAAAATTCGTGGAGTGGCCCCCCCTGCAAAAATTATCACCGACCCCGATCTATCCCTTTCCTGATGGTTCCTAACATTGCTCGCTTTCCTGACTCCTGCTGCTGCACGTTAAGCGGATGTTTTCAGAGAACTATCCACAACCACTCCAAGCTCTCTCTCTTGAGTTCTAACAGCTAAATTAGCGGCACATTTTTAAAAAAAATTGGTTTTGGTTTGACCCGAAACATTTCCCACCCCCCCCCCTTTTTGGAATTGCCAGCAAACAGGCCTCCTCACCAGGGTGCCTGGGTGCTGTTAATTAGCTATGTCAACGCGTGCTCAGCTGCAAGCCTTCCATCCCCTTCTGTTGTTGCTTGGCCTAGAAACCACTGCTGGGCTAACTGCAAGCTGGGCGGTGCTGTCCAGAGGCCTTGGTCTCCAGATGTTATTCCACAGGCCTTTCCCTCCCGAATGCAAGTTCCCTTCCCGTCTCTGAGCATCGCACGTTGTTGGTTCCCTCTGCTTCAGTGACCTGACAGTTTCCCTCACGGAGAAGGCTTCCTCCGGAGAACTTGCTTAATTTTAATTACCTTTCTCCCACACGTCATTTGCATTTTACTTTGTTGCACTGTTGTCCCCGGAGCGATGGCAGCACCAAAGCCAGAGCCGCTGCCCGGCTGCTGTTGGTGCCAACGGAGCGCTGATAATACGCAGCCACTGCCAGATGTTAATTAAGCAAAATCAAATCGAGCAAATTAAAACACTGGGTTTTTTAGCTCCCGTCTATGCAGTTAGTCACAGTGCTTATTTCTTAGGGGCAGTTTGACTCAGCAGTTGAAATAAAATAGAGCTGATAGTTACATACTGGCCTGATTTTTTTGCCCTGGATGACTGTCACTCAGAAAGGGACAGCGAATCAGAGGGAGGGGTGTGATGACAGCTCTCTGGAGGTATGTAACAGGAGGGCAGGGGAGAGTTATCCTGGCAGTAATGGGTTATTCTAGTGTCAGGGACAATTCAGACGTGATATCAGTTAAAGCCAGGGTTACATTAGAAAAAATCTTCATCGATTAGATCCTCAACTGGTATCAGAACTGGGACATGGGCTGTCTAGTCTAGCGGTCAGACACAGAATCAGGAACCAGGCCAGGCATCAGAACTGGAATCAGGAACCAGGCCCAGGGCCACCCAGAGGATTCAGGGGGACTGGGGTCTTCGGTGGCAGGGGCCTCCCACCACCAAATTGCCGCCAAAGACCCGGCACTTTGGCGGCGGGTCCTGGGGCAGAAGGACCCCCCACCGTGGGTCTTTGGGGCACTTTGGTGGCAGGTCCCAGCGCAGAAGGACCCCCCGCCACCGAATTGCCACCAAAGACCCGGCACTTCAGCGGCGGGTCCCAGGGCGGAAGGACCTCCCACCGCAGGTCTTCGGGGCACTTCGGCGGCGGGTCCCGGAGGGAAGGACCCCCCGCCACCGAATTGCCACTGAAGACTCGGAGCAGAAGACGCTCCGGGGGCCTGGGCCCCACGAGAGTTTTCCGGGGCCCCTGGAGCAAGTGATGGACCCTGCTCCAGGGGCCCTGAAAAACTCTTGTGGGGGCCCCTGCGGGACCCGGGGCAAATTGTCCCACTTGTCGTCCCCCCCTCTGGGCAGCCCTGACCGGGCCGGGCGTCAGAGCCGGAATCAGGAACCGGGCCGGGCGTCAGAACCGGAATCAGGAACCAGGGATCAAGGCACAGGTCAGGTGCCAGTCAGCAGCCAGTCAGGAAGTCGCCCAATTGTTCAGACAACTTCCCGTGCCTCCTTCTGGCTTAAATAGGATGGTTGGGCCAATCAGAGGGGCCAGTCATCGTCCCCTAGTGGGTGGGGCCTCTGGAAGGAGGCAGAGTTATGCTAACCTCTCACTTCCAATAGCGCTGGCTGCTGCTGGAGTGTGAGGGCTGCCAAGGCCCTGGGTTCAAGACTTGGGTGCCAGTTGGAGAAGCAGCAATTGAAGTGAATGCTGCTGCGAGGAGCCAGCAGAGCGACACTGGTTTATGCCAGCTGAGGCTCTGACCCCAAGTCTCTAAGGGGAAGAGCCATGAAGGGAGTTGGGACAATTCACACCAGCTAAGGAGCTGCACCTCAGAATGCTTTATCAGCGAACCAGCTGTGGAGGGTGGTTGTGGAGTCGCTGCTGTTAGAGATACCAGAGACTGAGCGTTTGCAGCTGGGTGTAGGGGGAATCACTCCGCTTGCTTGGCCCTGCTATGGTTTAGCTGAGATAGGCCGTTATCTGAAGTGTCCTCGGGCTCAGGCAGAGGCTTTGTGTTCTGCGCCGATCTCGCTGCAGTTTATCATTTGTGCTCTAGTTTGTCCATTGTTTGATGATGTTACTTTGTGTGGCACCCTTGCGTGCCTAGCCTGGCAGCGAATGGCCCAGCCCTTTAACAGGGGTGAGCAAACTGGAATCGACAGTTATTCATACAGCACCTCCAGACCTTATCCAAGCTCCGGCCCCAGGGTGCTAGACTCTGCACAGACATGTAGGGCCAAATTTTCCATCCAGCTCAGGGCTCAGCACACACCCCTGGGGGAAAAGGTGATCAGAAGGGCTCAGCACGTGACATGCTGGGCTTTTCTGAGCATCTGGATCTTGGTGCCTTTTGAAAATCCTGGCCCTATCCATGGACCCTGTCCCCAAATGTTTTTTAGATTTGCATCTGTTCCAGATGTCTGGCCCTTCTTAGAAACAAGTGGCTTGGGAAGCTTTTCAAGTGCTTGGACTCAAGCTCTCGCTTCCAGCCTGTGTTGTATCGGGTTAGTTCGGCCCTTCCGTAGGCAGGCAGGGCTGGAGGCACAGGACCCAGTTCTCTTCTTGCAGCCGGACAGCCAATGCGGGGATGTGCCTGTCCGGCTCACCCTGGCTTTAAAGAGACACAAGGTCAATTTCAGCTCAAAGAGGTAGATTTGGGTAAAAGCCTCAGGCAAATGGATGCATCCTCCTGGTGGCCAATCTCCCCGCGTAGTCCCTCCGGTCAGAGCCAGGGAGGCTGGCATGCAGACTCGCCTGGGGAAGGCCTGGGTGCAGTGGCCAAGCGGAGGTTATTAACCCCCCTCACTCCTAGTACCCAGGGGTGGCACAGCTGCCAGGCGCCACTTCCAGCTGCCCTGTGCCAGCCAAGCTGGGGGTGGGGTTCCCTAGGTGAGATCCCCCTGCAGGACCTGGCTCCAGGCTCTGGGGTGCCCAGCAGGGTGCTGCCACGGCAGAGCGCAGAGGTGGGCCCTGGTTCCACCCAGCCTGCCAGCAGCGCGGCACCAGCATCGTCTCCCCCCGCCTCCCGCAGGGCCAGCCCCGCCGCACCGCGCTGGGTGTGGCCGAGCCCTGGTGCGGGCCTGCTGGCCCCGGCGCCGCTGCTGGGCATCGCCGGGTGCCCGCTGCTGGCGCTGGCCTGGGGCCCCGCTGTGCTGCATTGCGGGGCGGGCGCCTCCTCCCCCGCCCTCCCCTGGAGGCAGCGGGACTATCTGGGCCGGGCAGCAGCGCTGTCCTCGGGCAGGAATGTCCCTGCTCGCCCAGATAATGTTATTTATATCGCAGGGCTGGGCGGCTCCGCTCGGCGCTCCCCGCGCTGCCCCAGCCCCGCCGCGCCTCCGCCTCTGCCTCGCCGCTGCCCGGGACTCCGCGCTGCTGCCGCTGCCCTGGACAGGTGAGTCCGCGCCGGCCGTGAGTTGCGCGGGGATGGGGCCGGGGCGCAGGAGGGCCGGGGTCCGGATCCGGGGCGCACGGTGGGAAAAAGTGTCCGGATCCGGGGCGCACGGGGGGAGAAAGTGTCCGGATCCGGGGCGCACGGGGGGAGAAAGTGTCCGGATCCGGGGCGCACGGAGGGAGAAAGTGTCCGGATCCGGGGCGCAGGGAAGGGACGGGGCCCGGATCCGGGGCGCACGGAGCGAGAAAGTGTCCGGATCCGGGGCGCACGGGGGGAGAAAGTGTCCGGATCTGGGGCGCAGGGGGAAAGGGGTCCGGATCCAGGGCGCACGCAGGCGGGGCCGGGTGCAAGGGAGGAGGCTGCAGGGGCGCAGAGAGAGGGCACAGAACTGGGAGACATCCCCCCCCCACCCCCCAGCACACACACACACACCCCTCTCCGGACACCGGCCCAGCCCTCTGCGCTGGCGCCGGCTGCTGTGCCGCATGGAGCCCGGGCGCTGCGTGGAATGATGCGCCCTGGAGAAGCCTATTTATAGCGTGGACTTGGAGACAGTTTCCTGGCAAGCCTCTGGAAGGTGCGCGGGTGAGGGGTTGTTTCAGTCCCCCCATGCCCCTCCCGGCTGGTCCCCAGCCCTGCCGCAGGGACTCCTGGGGGGAGCCGGATGAGGGTCCCTTTCTCCTTGCCCTACTGGGGCGCTAAGAAGCCAATTCCCGGTGTTTGTGTCCTGGGGTCAGGGGTTCTCCCAGCACAGCCCCAAGTGGCGGCGTCTCTGGAAAGATCTGGTACAGAAAGAGCAAAGTTCGGGTCTGTGTGTGCGCTCCGTGCCCGGGCGTGTTCTAAATCCCCTGCCCCAAGGGATTTATTATTTAGATCCTTTGAGGCAGGGACTGTCCAGTTTGTCCTGTGTTTGTTCAACACCCTGTCGGGAGTTGCAGCGTAAGGACAAGCTGGATAAAAAGGCGGGGGAGCTATGGAGCCTTGTCTCTGGCTTGAATCCAGCCTGTGTTTGCTGTTAAGGAGCCGCTGCCATCCTCTGATGTGACATGTGTGGGTCTGGGTTCGGGTGCTTAGAGCCCAGGCCAAGCCTCCACTGCTGGCACCTCTAGCAGGAGTCAGCATGCAGCTCCCTGCCAGCGCAGGACGGTTCCTCATGGAGTGTATCCTGGTGCTTGTTCCCATCTTTCATGAGTCTCAAGTGAGGGGAGCTTCTGCCTTTCCCTGGGGAAGGCCAGTGGCCGAGAGGAAGCTTCCTTCTGGCCTTAGAAGTGGCACTTCCCCCAGTGCTGTGGCGCGGCGGGGGCTGTTTGGTGGACCCCATGATGGCAATGTTGGTGTCTGGTGCTCTCAGTCCATCCAGCTCCTTGCACTTTGAAAGTGAGTGAAACTGCCTGTGTTGCGTGTGCAGTGTCTGGTCAGAACCCTGGGCAGAGAAATCTGCCTTCACCCAGCTGAGACTGGCTTCCCCACTAGTCCAGCTAGCCTTGGCCCATCCTTCCTGGATATTAGCCCACCGTTTAGTCCTCCCTCCAGCCCGAGTTCTCTTCTGCATGGGCCCCATTCGATTCACATCTCTGGGGTTTTGTCTCTCAAGCTGTGTACGCTGTAGGATGATCGGACAGCAAGTGTGAAAAATCGGGATGGGAAGTGGGGGGTAATAGGGACCTATATAAGAAAAAGCCCCCCCAAAATCAGGACTGTCCCTATAAAATCAGGACATCTGGTCACCCTAGTACTCTGCCACTGTGGGCCCTGAAACTGACAGAAGCCAGGAGGGGCTGGCTGGCTGCCCCCTGTCATTTCTTTGGTCATTTTAAAGGGAGCAGCACCTCAGATTGCACCTTCCTGCATGTGAAGGTGTGAGCCAGAGAGCACCCCTCTCTGCCCTCCAGTCTGTTCACTGAATGCAGCTGGGTATCGTGACAGAGCATCTACAGACCACAGAGTCAGGAATGCAAAGGTTCTGCTTCCTGAAGCAATGCTAACTCGGCCCACATTGCACACAGCGATCACATCTCGGTCCCTGAGCACCTCCGATCCCAGCCCCAACAGTGGCTTCCTTTCTGCGGTTCATGTATAGAAATACCATGTGTAAACCCTCAGGTGGAAGGCTTGATGTCATGGCTTGGCTTCGGACAGCTGTCCTGACACTGAGTTTGATGGGGGTTGTCCTCCTGACGCATTTTCGTTGCTAAGTGTCTGATCCAAGTGAGTGGTCAGCTCTTTCACTCTTCTGGATGTTGTCAAAATGTGTCAATGCAGTTCCCTGTGCTTTTTAGTGCCTGCCCTGCGCATCCTCTGTGCCCAAGAGGGCTGCCAAGGTTCAGAGCTCGAAAAGAAAATATCCGACATTGTGTCCTCCGTGAGCTAAGGCTTCAGAATGTCTGGGCAGAGCTGGCCGGGGGAGGTCCTCTCCGTGTGCGGTGGTTTTGTAGATTTTGCAAGAAAGGCTTGTTGACCCCGTAGTTAGGGGCACTCAGCTTGGACATGGGACCACCTGGATCCAGCTTCCTGCTCTTCTGCAAACTCCCTGTGTGATGTCAGCTTGTCTGTCCGTCCCTCTGCTCCCCATCCCAGAGGTGTGTGAAGAGAAGCACACGGAGATTGGGAGCTGCTCAGACACTGTGGTGATGGGGACCATGTCGCTTATGGAGACAGTGAACCTTCTGAGGCCAAGGGCCTCTTGTGTTCTGTGTCTGCAGTGCCTCATCTGCTGGGGGCCTGGGCTGGGGCTGGGGTACCTAGGCGCTACCAGCACACGGTGAGAGAGAAAGAGCCGGGTGGCCTAATGCTCCAGCTGTGGTGGCAATGGCTGTGTGTGTTGTGCTGTTACTGTTTCCCCTCTGCTCCTTCAGCAAGTGTCACAGACTGGCCTGGCATCACCCCGCTACCGTTCTGGTTGGTTCTTTGGTTACACTCTTTGCCATGATCTGAAAGCCTGGACAGCCGTAACCTGTCCATGCTGCCCCGCCCCTCTCAGCTAGTACCCTTGCCTAGGGCAGGCAGTGTTGCCTAGTGGCTATCGCATGGGGCTGGGGCCCAGGAGACCTGGGTTCTAGTCCCAGTTCTGTTAGTGCCCTGCGGGGTGGCCTTGAGCAAGTCACTTCATCGCTCCTTGCCTCAGTTTCCCCATCTGTAAAAGAGGCAGAATGCTCCTTTGTGAAACACTTTGAGATCCCCTGACAGCAAGCGCTATGTAAGAGCGAGCTAGGGCCTCCCGGGGGACCCTGCCACTAAACCTTTCAAAGAAGCACCCCGCTCACAGCCTCAGCAGGTGGCCTGTTGCTGCCTTATTAAGATCTCTGCTTTACTGAAAGCAAAACACTAGGAAGCCTCCAATTTGCACAGGAAGGCTACGTCTACCCTTCCGGCACCATGCCCAGCAGTGCCGCCCCCAGCGACACTCATGCTTTTTAGCAGTGTGGTGGCCCAGTGCCTCTCCAGTGTTTCCCCACCACGGTGAAAGGCTCCAGCGCTGGGGTGGGAGGGAGCAAACAGAGGCTCCGTCAGCTCCCCGCTGCTGGAGCCTTTCCCCGCTGCCGTCCCTTGCCGGAGCCTTTCCCTGCAGCGTGTGCTCTGCACGCCGCCATGAGCCTAGCCAGAGCCTTACTGAGTGGTGACCCAGTATTTCTATTACTGGCCCTCGTGTCTCAGCTTCTCCTCTTGTGTTCTGCACCTCGCCATCCCACCTGGCAGTGTAATGTCAGCTCTTTGGGTGCAGGGTGTGTCTATTTCTGGGGGCCCAGCTGTGGCCGGGAGTCGGATCTGCCTGCTGGCTCTTTAATTACACAGCTGGATACCTGAGCTGCCTTCCAGTCCTGACTGCAGCCTCTGGGTGCTGCTGTGAGAGGAACAAAGTTAATACTCTGACCCCAGATGCCCACCCAACCCGCAGCCCGGTCCCTAGCCCCAGTGGGATGCGGGAGAGGAAGGTGGTGGTAGGGCTCTTCTGAGCTCTGCCCACAAAAGGGCCCCCACTGAAATGAGGCAGGACAGGGTTGTGTTGCTGCTGGGCTCCCTCTCTCTGAAGCTGGGATGAGCCCGGGCTCCCTGATTGGCAAACCCCCCCCAGTGCTGGCGCGTCCCAAAGGCCATGCACGTTTGGCACCCAGGAGCCCTGGCGCCCAGTGAGCCGTGCAGAGTGCAGCCCCTCCCCTTCCTTTCTGACAGGCGCCGTGCTGAGGCTGGCAGTGATAACGTCCCCTCACCACGAAGAACAGGACAGTTCACACCTCTGCGAGCGATGGTCCCAGGCTCCCTGCGGACTCCGGGCTGGTTACACCCAGGCAGCTTTCGGAGAGATTTGTTTTCACAACCGTAACGGCTAAAGACTGACGTCGTTTTTACATGGAACGGAGATTCTGGAAATTGAGCCAGCAGGTGCTGCTACAGCATGGAGGAGCATCTGGGCTGTTCCTGTGCTGACTTCCCGTCCCCTCCGGGGCCTAACTTCCCCAGAGCTCTGGTTCTTGAAGAAGTCAGCGAAGCCACAGAAAGTAGAAAGATGCCATCAGATGCATTGACCCTCAAATTCTTAGGGGCTTTAGAAGTTCGATGCTAAAGTGAACATGCAGAGTTTTGCCCAAACAGACCTGCCATTTCCCTTGCTACAGATGGTTCATCTCCCTGTTCAGCGAATCTAAATAATATCGCGTAGTACCTCTCCAGCATGTTCATCTTCAAAGGGATTTCCACACCGTCCCTGAACCTGGGGCGGCCCTGAGCGAATGGTGGGGGATTAGCTGCTTGATTCCTATAATGTTGTTTTCACAGGGCAGCCTCTCACGTCAGCACTTGTCACCCGTTAATTAAAAGGAGACCCCCTCCCCCAGGCCCAGCACTGTGAGAGATGGAGGGGACACAGGAGTGACAGGGTACGTTTCCATGCACCTTGTGGGCCGGTCTGAAATTCACAGCGATCACACACAGCGGGAGCTCTGTGTCGGCCACATTTTTGATCACCCTTTAGTAAACTGGGTGTTCAGGAAATTTGGTTTGTGATTAGCCTGATGAAAGTCACCCAAGTGGCTCAGGGACCAGGTGGGCACAGACGCCTGCGTCACCTAACGGAGGGGTGCTCTTTCCGTGGTTCTCAGAAGCAGGCGTCTCAGCTTAAGTCCAGACTCGAAAGCGCTCTGACCTTTTCTGAGCAAGGGTCTGTCCCGACGGCTGCAGTGAGTCTGATCTGCCCAGAAGTGCTGGCTCTCTGGTTGCTAAGCCGGATACCTTGCTGTTCAGCCAGCCCAGCCGAGTGTCCAATACCATGGAGGATTCCTACCCTTACACCTCATGTGCCGCATTAAGACACATACCCAACGTGCTGGCAATGCGCCGAACGGAAGCAGCAGTCGCATTTCATACCCTGCCCCCTCCTACCCCCCCCAGACACCATCTCTCAGACCCTGCCTTGATTTCCCACCCTCCGCACTTCACTTCTGTGTTGAAAACAGGGCCTGGATTCTCCGGTCGCTCTGGTGCTCTGAAGCTTTGTGCGGTTCCCCAAAGTTTAAGGTGTTTCTTTAGCGTGATCTCAGGCACCAGCGTGATTTCTGGCTCTTGTGGTTCCACCCTGTTGCTTCGGGCAGGCTGGTGTATCTAGCGTAGGTGTTTCTGTGGCCCCCGTTGCTGGAGTATCTGTGTCAACGGATTTAGCCTGGTGTCACGGAGTCACAGGCTCTGGTCTATGCCCCAGCTGGTCACCAGTCCCCTGGGAGTTACCCGTTAGCGTACCGGGCCCCACACACCTCCGCAGGGGCAGGCCCGCGGCCTCCCTGCACCGAACCCAGCCCCTGCGGCAGGTGTGTACCATGTCCCTTCAGGCACAGAGCTCCCCTCAGGATGTAGTTACAGTAACACCGGCAGCCTTGGGTCATAGCCATTAGCCCTCCCCGCAAACCAGTACCCTGGCGAGCCAGGGCTCCATCTGTGGCTCCCTCTCTCGTCCCTTTGTCCCCGCAGGAGAGGGACCCGGAGTCCCCAGGGGCAGCCCCTCTGCCCATCACCTGACTCCTTTCCCCCTTGTTTTCCAGCTCAGTTCCCACGTCCCACCTGCCCCGGGTTTCAGTGGATTGCTCAGGCCTTGAGGCGTTAGGGTGACCAGACAGCAAGTGTGAAAATTCGGGATGGGTGGGGGGTAATAGGAGCCTATATAAGAAAAAGACGCAAAGATCGGGACTGTCCCTATAAAATCAGGACATCTGGTCACCCTATGAGGCGTCTCTCTGTCAGGCTCTTGATTTGTCTTCTTTAACGGGCCAGACAGGGAGGTGACACCCGCCCGCCGACGCCTCGTGTTCTGCCCTGAGAGCAGATCTCCTCCTTTCCCCCCACACTGGGTAGCCAGGCAAGGTGTGGGAGGAAACTGAGGCAAGCATCAGCATCATTAAAACGCTACAAACAGCTCCCTCTTGGTCACACCTCACAACCCCGGGGAAGGGGAGTTGTACCCACACAGGCCCTGAAGGGGTTAATGGGGGCCTGAGAGGCCGGTTAAGCCCAGGCTTCACTGAGGGTGGGGCCCCGCTGGGGAGGAGCTGGGTGGTGATAAAGCCAGGAAGTTTGCAGCAGAGGTGGGGCGAGGGGGGGGTCTGGAGGGGCAGCAAGGAGTCTGAGGGAGCAGACCTGAGCTGCCAGCCCCCTGGGCTGAAGCCCAGAGAAGAGGAAGGGCCTGTGTTCCCCTCCCAGCCACTGAGGAAGGTGGGGTGAAGCCCCTGAGATAAGGGGTGTGAGGACTGCAAAGCCCAGGGATGGAGGGAGGACCTGCTGCAAGACCCCAGGATATAGCTGGGTTGGACTCTCTGTTCCCCCAGAAGGTGCGGACTAAAGCGTGACCAGGCCGGAGGGCCGAGTGGCAGGAAGAGAGACCACTGCAGTGATGGAGTGACTGTGGGCAGGGGGACCATCCAGGAACACCCCTACTGTGCCACCTCTGGCTAGGGGGATGTGCTCTTGCAGTGAGTAGACCCCCTTGACAGGATTTCACATAGATTATAAGGGCCTTGGAGCAGAGCCCATCTTGTTTGTCCAGCACCTGGCACAATGGGGTTCTGGCTCAGGCCTGGGCTCCTAAGTGCTGTGGTAATACAAATAATGGTAATACAGATGGGAAACTGAGGCACGGAGAGGCTAAGTGACCTGGCCAAGGTTACACAGGAAGTTTGTGGCAGAGTAGGGACTTGAAATGAGGTCTCAAGTCCTGGGCTAGTGCCTGAACCACTTCTTGGAAAAGGCAAGTTTAAGAGTGGGCTGCAGTGCTGCCAGCTCGCATGGGGTTTTTTCCATGACTCTCGCAATATTTGGCATTGTTGTAAACACCAGCTGCTGGAGTCAGGTGAGAATCTTTCCTCCTTTGAAAACAGTAAGTCTAGCCTACGTGGTTGCAGAGAAAAGCTTGAAAAGCTGGCCCCCTGAGGCTCTGAAACTCAGAAGGCAAAGGAAGGGAACCTCACGGGTTGTTTGGCGGAGAAAATCAGGTGATTTTAAAGAGGATTGTATTTTGTGGGGAGCCTGCTTGCTGATCCCTGACCGGTGAGTCTCGGCAAGGCAGGGGAGGTCTGTGGCGGGGGACACTTCTCCGAAGGGAGCAGAGATTAGACTCTGGTTTATGTCACTGAGCTCTATTTTTAGCCTGTGGAGTGTCAGCGTGTGCATACGTCCTGTGGATTAATTGCCATGGGAGGCTCCCTGCAGCCAGTCCCTGCTCTCAGGAGGTGCCCAGTGTTGGCTAGACGGCCAGGACACCTTTGGGCGTTGACTTCTGGGGAAACGTGATGTGTCTGGAAAAGGGTGGTTTCTTTATTTGCTTCCCCGCAGCATCCTCCCAAAGGAGAAAGCCAGATCCCACCAACTCTGCCATCCTGTGCTTCTGGGCTGGGCTGCTGTCTGGGCAGAGGCTGGCGGATTGTGGGGATGGGCTGGCAGATGGATTGAGTCCCCTTGGGCACAGTGAGAGCAGGACACCCGGAAGCCCGGTTGGTTCCTAGAGCGCTAGGACAGAGTCAGTGCGTGTGGGGAGAGGGATGGCCGCGTCTGCCCTCTTGGAGGAGCTGCTGATGCTACTTACATCGGTGGAGACGCGTCCCAGTGGTTGAACGATGCAGCGGTCCCCTGCTCCCCTTATCCGTAGGCAGGGTGCTGAGCCTGGGGACACGGATACGGGCTCTGCCTGTTACAACAGGGCTCTTCTCTGCTGAGCATCGTGCAACTTCCAGCAGCACTGAACGGGGGTAGCGCTTTGCCACTCGCCTTTCCCGGCGCATCAATTCTCTGCCCCCGCTCGGGGTGCCGGGCCACGGCGGCTGGAGAAGGAGTGGCACCGCCCGTCAGCTCACACTCACTCCTATCGCTTGTTCCTGCCGGCCCTCGGGCCGACCTTGAGGCTGCCGCGTGGAAGCGCAGCGCCACGTTGGGCCCGTGCCGATGGGATGCATGTGTCCGTGTGCCGGCGGTGAAGATGGCCATGCCTGGCGCTCCCTCGCCACTGCCACCCCTGGGGGCCAGCGTCACTGGGCAGGGCGGCGGGACAGAGATTAACAAGCGTTTTCCAGCCTTGGGAAGGGCTGTGCCATGGGGACCGTCGCTCCCAATGCGGCAGGCGGGGAGCGCAGCCAGGAGTGCCTGGAACAAGTCCCCTGTCTCTGACCCAGCCGTGAGAGCGTGACTCTTTCTCCCGGTTACACCATTGCCAAGGGGTTCCCCTTCTCTGGCGCTGCCAGCGGGAGCTGGGCCCCGTGGAGGGGGGGAGCAGGTGAAATCCAGCCCGGTCATTACGGGGAGAGCAGCGGCTGGGATCTTGAGCCCTTTACCGGCGGGGTCCGTCCCAGCCAATGTGCCCTGCTCTGGAGAGCACAGCCCCTGCCCCCACCAGTGTGTGCCAGCCTGGGGGGAGGGGGGCGTGGGAAGAGCTGTGAGACGCTACCCACCTTTTGTCCCTGCTCCTGCAGCAGCCAGCGTGAGCCACGCACATGTGCAGGGCTCCGCCGTGACCCTGGCCCACAGCCCCAGCCCAGCATGCTCACACCCAGGGCAGCCTGGGGATACCCCGTGAGAGCCAGAACCCAGCAGTAGCTAGCACATGTGTGTGTGTGTGTGTGCCCTACCCTGCACACACACACCCTCAACACCCTCCCGCACCCAGGGCCGGCTCCAGGGTTTTTGCCGCCCCAGCCGGTGGGGGAAAAAAAGCCGCGATTGTGATCGGCGGCAGCTCCACTGCGCCGCTTTCTTCTTCGGCGGCAATTCGACGGCGGGTCCTTCCCTTCCGAGAGGGACTGAGGGACCCACTGCCGAATTGCCGCCGAAGAGCCCAACGTGCCGCCCCTCCCCCTTGGCCGCCCCAAGCACCTGCTTGCTGAGCTGGTGCCTGGAGCCGGCCTTGCCCGCACCCCATGTTCTGGCAAGATCCTGGTTACGTGTGTGAGACTCTCTCGTGTGTGTGTATGACTCTCATGTGTGTGTCTGTGTGCGAGAGAGATTCTCTCGTGTGTGTGTGTGAGAGACTCGTATGTGTGTGACACTTGTGTGTGAGACTCATGTATGTATGTGTGATAGAGAGATACTCGTGTGTGTGTGTGTGAGACTCTTGTGTGTGAGAGACATTCGTGTGTGAGTGTGAGAGACACTCGTGTGTGATGCTTGTGTGTGTATGTGTGTGCAAGAGACATTTGTGTGTGTGTATGTGTGTGAGAGAGAGAGACGTGTGTGTATGAGAGAGACACTCGTGTGTGAGGCTCATGTGTGTGTGCTAGAGAGACATTTGTGCGTGATACTTTTGTGTGTGTGTGTATGTGAGAGAAAGAGAGACACTCATGTGTGCTTCAGAGTAGCAGCCGTGTTAGTTTGTATCCGCAAAAAGAACAGGGGTACTTGTGGCACCTTAGAGACTAACAAATGTATTTGAGCATAAGCTTTCATGGGCTACAGCCCACTTCATCAGATGCATGTGTGCGTGAGAATTCTTTGTGTGTGTGTGTGTGTGTGTGTGTGAGAGAGAGAGCGAGAGAGAGAGACACTTGTGTGTGTGTCTCATCCATTCCCAGTGAGAGCTGGTTTCCCGTGGGACTCGCCTGCTACATGACCTCTCATTGTGTCCTGCCTCAACTCCGCATTCCCCGATTTCCGCCCCCCTCTGTTCGAGGCCTGGCTGACTCAGCATGGATCAGACCCAGACCAGCCCACAGGGAATGGAGCACCTGTGGGAGGGAGCATGTGGGAGCTACCTTTCACTGCTGAGGCCTGTGAGCAGGGTGGCTGCAGGCTGACTGCGGTCCCTACCCAGGCTGTGCTTCAGGGATGGCAGATGGAGCTCATAAAACAAAAGCAAATGAGCCTCTTGAATTCAGTGTGGCCGGTTGCTCGGGCTGACATCACATTATAATATAGCGACTCTGTTGTGATGCAAGGCAGACACGCTCTAAACAGCCGTGGGAAGCAGTAGGATACAAATACTCGGAAAGCCCAGCGAGACGTTTCCAAAAGCAGCATACCATGGATTGCATTGTTGGACAAAGTCCCTTGCTACGAGGGCCAATCTTATCGCATATCCACTGAAAACGAGAGCTGCTGGGGAAACCTTCCGACCGAAAACGCTGCTTGGACAAAGCTGCAATGCTTTGCGAGAACGTATCGATTTCATCGACGCCCTCAAAGGAGAGCATCAAAACCTTGTGTTCCAGCTTTAGCGTTTCGCCTCTTCTGTTATATTAAACTAGTTGGGAAGCTCTGTGGGACAGAGACCATCTCCTTGTCCTGGGTCTCTGCAGCACCTAGCGCAATGGGGCCATGATGGAGGCTCTGATGGTGGCTCTGAGATGTGACATTAATACAAATAACAGTACATGATCATTATATTGTCTTATAAAATCAAAATGGTAGAAACCACAGTGTAAAAGGATATAATCTAAAAGTCTCTGAAAAAGACACGCGTCGATAAGGCCGTGAATGAAATATTTCAGAATGTTTCATCTTGCAAAAATTCCATGAGGTTAAATATATCAGCGCCGAAGTGGACCTGGGCTCCTGTCATGATGGGGGCCAGATAAATATTATAGATAAATTCTCTGTTTTTCCCATGGCAAATTCAGGTGGCTCACCACCCGTAGGTTTGCACGATGCTGGAGATGGCTGTAACAAAGTCCTCTATTAACCCCCTGCTGGCTGATGCTGCTCTTGGCTGAAGAATGAAGTAAAAGTCATCACTGAATTACCCAATCCCAAGAAACCCAAGAGGAGGTGAAAGGGCAGCAGGAGAAAGGGGAGCTGCTGCAGGCTTTTTCCCCACAACAGCCAAGACAACGGAGGCTGCCAGGCAGCTGGCCGGTGCGTTCTCACACCCCTCCAGAGCCCAGGTTTGGGGTCTGTGCGAGCAATGGACCCTACAGGGAGTGGGGAGGCCTAGTCTTTAAAAAAGGGATGAAGAAGAATCCGGGAAACTACAGCCTCACCTTAGTCCCTGGAAATATCATGGAGCAGGTCCTCCAGGAATCCATTTTGAAGCACTTGGAGGAGAGGAAGGTGATCAGGAACAGTCAACATGGATTCACCAAGGGCAAGTCATGCCTGACCAACCTGATTGCCTTCTATGATGAGATAACTGGCTCTGTGGATGAGGGGAAAGCAGTGGATGGGATATATCTTGACTTTAGCAAAGCTTTTGATACAGTCTCCCATAGTATTCTTGCCAGCAAGTTAAAAAATTATGGATTGGACGAATGGACTATAAGGTGGATAGAAAGCTGGTTAGATTGTCAGGCTCAACAGGTAGTGATCAACAGCTCCATGTCTAGTTGGCAGCCGGTATCAAGAGGAGTGCCCCAGGGGTCGGTCCTGGGGCTGGTTTTGTTCAACATCTTTATTAATGATCTGGATAATGGGATAAATTGCAACCTCAGCAAGTTCACAGATGACACTAAGCTGCATGGAGAGGTAGATACGCTGGAGGGTAGGGATGGGGTCCAGAATGACCTAGACAAATTGGAGGATTGGGCCAAAAGAAATCTGATGAGGTTCAACAAGGACAAGTGCAGAGTCCTGCACTTAGAACAGAAGAATCCCATGCACTGCTACAGACTAGGGACTGAGTGGTTAGGCAGCAGTTCTGCAGAAAAGGACCTGGGGATTACAGTGGATGTGAAGCTGGATATGAGTCAGCAGAGTGCCCTTGTTGCCAAGAAGGCTAATGGCATATTGGGCTGCATAAGTAGGATCATTGCCAGCTGATCGAGGGAAGTGATTATTCCCCTCTATTCAGCACTGGTGAGGCCACATCTGGAGTATTGCATCCAGTTTTGGGCCCCCCACTACAGAAAGGATGTGGACAAATTGGAGAGAGTCCAGCGGAGGGCAACGAAAATGATCAGGGGTCTCAGGCACATGACTTATGAGAAGAGGCTGAGGGAACTGGGCTTATTTAGTCTGCAGAAGAGAAGAGTGAGGGGGGATTTGATAGCAGCCTTCAACTACCTGAAGGGGGTTCCAAAGATGATGGAGCTCGGCTGTTCTCAGTGGTGGCAGATGACAGAACAAGGAGCAATGGTCTCGAGTTGCAGTGAGGGAGGTTTAGGTTGGATATTAGTAAACACTATTTCACTAGGAGGATGGTGAAGCACTGGAATGGGTTATCTAGGGAGGTGGTGGAATCTCCATCCTTAGAGATTTTTAAGGTCAGGCTTGACAAAGCCCTGGCTGGGATGATTTAGTTGGGGATTGGTCCTGCTTTGAGCAGGGGGTTGGACTAGATGACTCTACTCATCTATGATTCTATGATAGTCTAAATCACTGGGGAGATGTGTGCCCTCCTCATGGCTCTCCCTGTGGAAACATGGCTATCGAATCAGCCCACAGTTTCCATGGGGTTAACAGGAAAAGTGTCTCTCCTCTAGATGATCTTGGCCCGTGTGGTTAGAGTCCAGGCCACGGGAGAATCCCCCCCCCCCAAAAGCATGCATTGCTGAGAGCCCCGTACCCCCCCCCCAGCGACGTGTGCGTGCTCATGGCTCCGGAACGCAGGCTCACCGGGATGCATGGGGAAGAGCGAATCGGTGAAATGGGCTGGCCTGGGTAAGCCCCTCCAGGCAGCACTCTGTCCCCACTAGTGGTGGCTGGGCCACGGCTAGCAACTGATGGGGCGGCTACAGCCTCGCCTACCAGAGCTGCGTGGTTTAGTGTGTGGATCAAGAGGCCACAAATTCATTCCCTGCTCCCTGGATTGTGCTCTGCTCCTTGTACCACCAGAGCAACTGACAAGCTCAGGAGAGCCGTGGAAAGCCTCGTCACGTTTCGCTTGGCTTGCAAGTGACCGGGTGGGAGCAAAGGTGGCAGGCCAGGCTCGAGGGTGGCTGCCTACCCCGCCTACCCCTGGACCTAATGCTGCCCTCTTCTGAGCCGTCCCGTAGGGAGTCGGGGCCTGGTTGCTTTATTAGCACAGGAGCCAAGAGAATCCATCACTACACAAAGGCCCTTGCCCATGGCCCTTCTCTGTCAGATGGGATTGCTCAGGCCCCGCGATGGAAAAGGACTTCAAAGGTTTGAGAGTAGCCACCCGCTCTTTAAATGAAGGCTGTCAGCTTGATTTGATCCCCCGCCGTAACGCCATTCAATGCTCTTTTTCTTCTCCGGAGGCCTGTTCTGCGACAGGGCTCGGCTAAGCTCTAGCCTTGCCAAAGGAGAACAGATAAGCCCCTCGGTCGTTGTTTCTAATTGGTATTATAGTCACGCTTAACGACCCCAATGGATATCAGGGCCGCGTTCTGCTGAGTGCCAGCCCCACAGCAAGGGACAGTCCCTGCCCCAAAGAGCTTACAGTCTCAATAGAGAGAGAAACTGAGGCATGGAGGGGAAGCAATTTGTCTAGGCTCACAGAGTTGGGACTAGAACCCCGGTGTCCTGATTCCCACCGCCCAAGGCACAAGGCAGGACAGTGGAGCCACAGACTCACTTCCCCTCTGGGGAAGCTGTAATAGATTCAGAGTGTCTGTGGCTCAGAGGGGGCCGCCTAGCACATAGGAAGCCGTGGGTCACCCGTCCCCGGGGGCAGATCATCAGCAGGAGCTAGGACAATCTCCACCCACTGATGATGGGTTGCATCACAGAGCTGCAGAAGTTTGGTCCCATATCACATTTCTCCTGCTAGCAGTTTCTGCAGTTTCAGGCCAGAAGGGACCATCAGATCATTCCACTCCGATCTGGTACTGGCCACCCGCACCACCCAGCTACCCAGCGCCTTGAAGCATTTCAGCCCTCAGGTTGTGAGCCACCTGCAGAGACCAGGGGAGACCAAGGTGCGGCCCAGGCAATGGCGGGGGGCTCATTAGGTGAGAAAGGGCCAGCCAATCCCAGCAGGCGAACCGCTCCCCATGCTGCAGAGGAAGGAAAAATACCCCCCTCAGGTCCCTGCTGATCTGACCTGACTCTGGTGATCAGTGTGACCCTGACCATTTGGAGCAAGACCCACCGGCCAGGCAGCGAGAAATAGGAGTCTCTGCAGGTGCATTTGATGCCAGCGGAGAGCGAGTAGTCACAAAGCGCCCAGTGCTGGCACAGAGCTTCCGTGGGTGCCCGCTCTGACAGCGGGTGGGCAGGGTGTGTGTGGCAATACGGGTGGGGAGCGGACAGCGTGAAGGCACATACCCTACAATACCAGGTCCCGCTGCACTAGGTTAGCTGCTAGCGTGTCTAGGCTAAATGCCTGTGTTGTGCACACACTCCCTCAGCGGACAGGTGCGGACACACCCGTGTACATAGTGTGCACAGCATGACCACACGCAAGGGTGCTACAAGGCACTTGCTGTAAGGCCAGCAGCGTCCGTGGACACGACAAGAGCGGATAGCGTCACGTGTGCTAGGCTAGGAGGGGACGTTTGCACTGACAGCTGATAGCTGCCAAGAGAGAACGGCATGTGGCCTGACAGCAAGCATGCTACGCCAGACTAACACTGATCCAAGCCATGCCCTTCAGCGGGGCCAGCCCTGACGGGTATTTAGAGGGAGGAATCCAGGGGAAATCCAATGCCCCAGGGTGGGGTTGGGGCTGCTGTCTTTTGGGTCAGATGAACAGCGAGGCCCTCGCCACTTGTCGTTCAAAATCCCGTGGCACGGTCCTAAGGAGTAAGTGTGTGAATCCAACAGTCCTGGCCCAGTCCGAGCACTGGTAAATACCTGCTGCCAGCCTCCCTTTCCCTGGCAGTTTCCCCTGGATCCCTAGTTGCCTCCCAGATGGCCGTGGTGTCTTGTCTCGCTGGGAGCGGCTAAGGGCCACTCTGAAGGTCAAATCTAGTCAGTTACAGAGTCTGAGCTGGAGTCAGGAGCTGGGCCCGGGGTTCCAATCATATTTTTCCTGGGTCTTTAAAAAAAGTGATTTTCCCTCCCCTGTTGCCACATGGAATCTCCACACAAAGCAGAGGGGAAACCAACGCCACAAAGCGCTGCCAGGTGGGCAGAGCAAACCAACTACCCAAGCCCTGCCTGCTTCCCGCTAATCTCTCGCACGTTTTAGGAACATTTGCTGCCACCTGGAACAGCACCCTGGGAAACATTCTCAGACAGACGTGTGGGGTTTAAGTGGATGGTATTGTATTAAACAGCTGCCATGTTCTGCCCCAGAGGTGGCTGCCTTTCAATGGGACAGGCAGGGAAAGGATCCCTTTCGTAGCTGTCTTCCCCATTCCTCCCGCATAGTTCAGAGGGAGAGGTGCACGCCATGCTGGCCTTCCAGGCCTGGGGAAGGGTGCATGTCTTCTTAGCATAGAATCATAGATTATCAGGGTTGGAAGGGACCTCAGGAGGTATCTAGTCCAACCCCCTGCTCAAAGCAGGACCAATTCCCAACTAAATCATCCCAGCCAGGGCTTTGTCAAGCCTGACCTTAAAAACCTCTAAGGAAGGTGATTCTATCACCTCCCTAGGTAACCCATTCCAGTGCTTCACCACCCTCCTAGTGAAAAAGTTTTTCCTAATATCCAACCTAGACCTCCCTCACTGCAACTTGAGACCATTACTCCTTGTTCTGTCATCTCCTACCACTGAGAACAGCCGAGCTCCATCCTCTTTGGAACCCCCCTTTCAGGTAGTTGAAAGCAGCTATCAAATCCCCCTCACTCTTCTCTTCTGCAGACTAAACAATCCCAGTTCCCTCAGCCTCTCCTCAAGTCATGTGCTCTTGCTCTCACCCCTACTGAAGCGAGATGGAGGGGACTTTGTCTGGGGGCGGGAGGGCCAGAGTCCCTCGCTGCTTACCCCAGCAACAACTTCACAGCAACTAGCTCCCCGACATCTCCCCATCGACAATGCTGGACATTGTTCCTAAAACGGTCAGCACTGAAAGAGTTAATAACGCCCACTCTGGAGCCTATTGATGGCAGTGAAGCAGCAACACCTCTGGGGGTGGCATCCCAGGCTGCCTGCAGCCTCAGGCACATGTTGCTGCCTCACTGCACCGTCCACCCACGCTTTTGAGAAACCTGTAGGAGAACACGTCAATCTCCCTGGACACACAATAGCAGATTTAAAGGTAGCCATCCTGCAGCAAAAAAACTTCAGGACCAGACTTCAAAGAGAAACTGCTGAGCTTCAGCAGCAAAGAGTCCTGTGGCACCTTATAGACTAACAGACGAATTGGCGCATGAGCTTTCGTGGGTGAAAACCCACTTCGTCGGATGCTGAGCTTCAGTTCATCTGCAAATTTGACACCATCAGCTCAGGATTAAACAAAGACTGTGAATGGCTAGCCAACTACAAAAGCAGTTTCTCCTCCCTTGGTGTTAACACCTCAACTGCTAGAAAAGGGCCTCATCCTCCCTGACTGAACTCACCTCGTTATCTCTGGCCTGATTCTTGCCTGCATGTTTATACCTGCCTCTAGAAATTTACACTACATGCATCTGACAAAGTGAGTATTCAGCCACGAAAGCTTATTCTCCAATACATCTGTTAGTCTATAAGGTGCCACAGGACTCTTTGTCGCTTTTTACAGATCCAGACTAACACGGCTACTCCTCTGACGCATCCTAACCAACCCTCACTGCTCTCTGCCCTCTGACCACCCCCCGGAGCCCCCTATCAACCTGTGGAACTCCTTGCCTGAGGAGGTTGTGAAGGCTGGGACTATAACAGTGTTTAAAAGAGAACTGGATAAATTCATGGAGGTTAAGTCCATTAATGGCTGTTAGCCAGGATGGGTAAGGAATGGTGTCCCTAGCCTCTGTTCATCAGAGGATGGAGATGGATGGCAGGAGAGAGATCACTTGATCATTGCCTGTTAGGTTCGCTCCCTCTGGGGCACCTGGCATTGGCCACTGTCGGTAGACAGGATACTGGGCTAGATGGACCTTTGGTCTGACTCAGTACGGCCGTTCTTATGTTCTTATGTTCTTATCCAACCCTCCCTGCTCTCCCTGCCCCACGTTTCCTGTGGGGTGGGGGAAAGGGGGGCTCAGTCCTTTCCCTGTGCGTGTCCCCTGCTCGTCTGGCTGCTCTCCCTGGCAGTCGGGCAGGGCTCGCTCCCTGTCTGGGCTTGGCTGCTGGGGACAGGGGCCAAGGACGCTGGGGTGGAGGGGGGCCTGGCTTGCTCTGCCCCTGTCCCCAGCAGCAGGGCCCAGGCCCCTTGACCGCCCCCCTGCAACCTCCCCTCTCCCCCCCTAGAACTCCCCCCACCCTCTGATAGCGCCACCCTGGAGCACCAGGTCTGGCGGCGCTATAGCCGGGCCGCCCGGCCGGCGCTGCAGCCACGCTGCCCAGGCGCTGGGGGACTGTGACTGCGAGGGAGGTGGGAGGGAGGGGAGCAGAAGGGGAGGGGCCAGGGGCTAGACTCCGCCCTGCTCACCGGGCTGCTGGGGAGTTGGACTGGCTCCTCCTCAAGCCTGTCCTGACCCCGCTCCCTGGCAGGAGCTTGGGGCCAGAGGGAAGGGTCCTGTGGGCTGGATGTGGCCCACGGGCCATAGTGTGCCCCCCTCTGTGTCAGACCTTTCTCTGCTAGACGGAAGAGCCCATTATTAAATACTGGGTTCCCCATGTAGGGACGTATAGACTGTGACCAAGTCACCCCTTTAACTTGCTCTTGAGCACTTTAAGTCTATCACTATAAGGCAGGTTTTCTAGCCCTTTAATCATTCTCGTGGCTCTTCTCTGACCCCTCTCCAACTTATCAACATCCCTCTTGAGCTGTGGGCACCAGAACTGGACACAGGATTCCAGCCGTGGTCGCACCCGTGTCAAATACAGAGGTACAATAACCTCTCTGCTGCATCCCAGGATCGCATTAGCTGTTTCGGCCACAGAGTCACACACTGGGAGCTCACGATCAGCTGATTATCCACAACCCACAAGTCTTTTTCAGTCTCCGCTTGCCAGGGTAGAGCGCCCCAGCCTGTAAGAATGACGTACATTCTTTGTTCCTTGGTGCACACGTTTGCATTTAGCCATATTACAACACACACTGTTTGCTTGAGCCCCGTTTACCGATCGCTCTGTATCAGTGACGCTGTCCTGTTCATTATTTACCCCTCCCCATATCTTTGCCTCACCTGCGAACTTTGTCAGTGATCAGGTTCACTTCCAGGTCACTGATAAAACCACTAAACAGCGAAGGGCCAGGAACTGATCGCAGCTAGTCCCCGTTAGAGACACCCCCGTTGGATGAGGATTGCCCATTTACAATGACATGTGGAGGCCTCCCAGCCAGGGTTAGTACGTTTAATGTGGGCCAGGGTCACTTTATATTGTTCGAATTTTTTAATTAAAATGTCCCGTGGAACCAAGTCGAAGGCTCCCAGAAGTCTCAGCAAGGCCCAGCCAGTCGCCTTTGTAGTTTTCAGGGCTCTCCAGATGGCAGTTCCGTTGGCACGATACGGTCCCGGCTCCCGAAGGAAGCCGGTGATGCGCCCCTGGTTACTGGATGGGATGTGAATGGGGTGCTGAACAGCCTGCAGTTGCATCCCTCCAAACCTGAGCCAAAGACCCCGGCACAGCCGCTGTCCTTAAAGCAATAGCACAGGGGTAGGCGACCTATGGCACGGGTGCCGAAGGCAGCACGCGAGCTGATTTTCAGTGGCACTCACACTGCCTGGGCCTTCGCTACCAGTCCGGGGGGCTCTGCATTTTAATTTAATTTTAAATGAAGCTTCTTAAACATTTTAAAAACCTGATTTACTTTACATACAACAGTAGCTTAGTTATATATTGTAGACTTATAGAAAGAGACCTTCTAAAACATTAAAATGTATGACTGGCACACGAAACTTTAAATCAGAGTGAATAAATGAAGACTCGGCACAGCACTGCTGAAAGGTTGCTGACCCCTGGTCTAGCCCATGCATGGCACAGCCAGTGAGACTGAGGCCATCCCTGACTCCCTTAGAAAAGGGTGTGGAGTTCTGTAGCATCCCCCAGACAGCGCTCTAGAGACTGGCAGAAGGGACCTGGTGCAGGGACACATGCTCTGCTGGTGTCAGTCAGTCAGTCATAGCTTCACTGGAGCCAGGGGGACGGGATCTCCAGCTGCTGTCTGTCGGCCCTCGCTCCATTAGGCAGATCTCCAGCTGGTGCCAATTGGCCATAGCTCCGTTGCAGCCAATGACCCCAGCTGGTATAAATCAGCGCAGCTGCAGTGGAGACAGTGGGCCCAGTTGGGGGGAATTAGTGTTGCTCCATGGGTGTCTCTTGCCGATTTGCGCCGGGTGAGGACCTGGCAGGGAATGTCTGACCCACAGGAGACGTTGGATTGGGAGGCATTTACGTTTCACAGCTAAGGCTCGGTGCTCGGTGCGGGTGCAGCTCTGAGCTGTGCACCTTGTCCCGGCCTGGCTGTTGGCTGTGCATGCTAGCCTATCTGTGCCAGGGGCGCGCAGCGAGCGGCATGGGCTGCCTGTGTCTGATTCCTCGGGACGGCTGAGAGCTCTGGCAGCTCTGATGGGGAGGCGAAGAGCAGCGGTTCTCCCCGTGCTTTGCGTCTCCAGCCAAGGCCAAATGCTAGGCCCCCGGTCACTGCGGATTGGCAGGAAGTGTTGGTGCGACCGGACATAGGGCCCTCCTGGGTCATCGAGTCCCGTCTCAGCTGCTGCAGGTCACCCTGCCCTAAAATCCTGTAAATAAACCGCTCCAGCCCCATCTTCAGGGTCTTTGCCCCCACTGCTCCTCTTGGGAGGCTGTTCTTGCACCTCCCTCCTCTGATGGGTGGAAACCTTCTCCTCATTCCCAGCCCCAGATCACTGCTGGCCAGTCTAGCGCCATTTCTACTTGTTCCAACTTTGTCCGCTAGCTTTAATAGCTCCTCACCCTCCCTGGTGTCCCCCAGCAATCGGAGCCCTTCCTCCTGCACTTGCCAGGCGAAACAAGCCCAGTTCTTCCCGTCTCCGCCCCTATCGTGGGCCCTCCGTTCCCCTGATCGCCCAACTAGCTCTTCTCTGCACCTCTTCCCGTTGGAATTCATCGGCCTCAACCATGGGGGACCAGAACTGGACTCAGTATTGCAGCCGTGCTCTCACCCGAGCCTGGGACTTGTAGCGGAGAAGAGGGATGGGACGGTTCTGTGCTATGGGAGAGTCTAAACTATATGATCAAGCTGGTCCTTTCGGCCCATAAGATCTATGAAGTGCTGCCCCCCCTCTGCCTTCCCCACTAGAAAATACTTGCTGGCCCACGCTGGAAAACAAGGCTTTGCTGAGTGGAAATGAAAATGCCAGGCTCCCGTTCCCCTGCGGTTCCTCTGTCTGCCGGGAGTCTCAACCTTCTTTGACATCAGCTGTTTCCCCGAGTGGCGAGAACTGCCTGATTCTCTCCCCCCTGGAATGTCTTTTCTTCCTAGCAAGAATAACTTTAATCTTCCTAAATCTCCCGGTTGTGGATAATCAGCTGATCGTGAGCTCCCAGTGTGTGACTCTGTGGCCGAAACAGCTAATGCGATCCTGGGATGCAGCAGAGAGGTTATTGTACCTCTGTATTTGCTGAGCCCAGGAGCGCTGGCGCTGCTAGAGGCACCCGACCCTTTCGGAATTGACAATTGCTTCCAGACAGTTATAGATAGTAACCGTTCAGACCTAAATCTTTCAAACGACCCACATGGGCATGCGGTGCCTCCCCCCGCCCGGGACAGCTGGGGCTGATATCGCCCATGCCAAGCTATTTGGAGCCGTGCTACTTTTAGAGGGGAATTTCTACGCCCGGCACGCTGGGAAGCCCTCTTCCTAATTCCAGGCGGAGGAGGAGGCCACCTGGGGAGCTTGCTTCGTGCGCTCAGAATAGCGGCGGGTGGGCTCCAGCTGTTCAGGGTGATACCGCCACTTGCGCTATTCAGTGCGCGGGGTGATAATGCTATCAAGCCACGCCTTGGGAGCTCTGTGCCAGGCCGCCTCCAGCGCCACACCCGCAAATGGTTCTTTCGCTCTCCGCTTCGGCTTTCAGCAGCCTGCCAGCCTCTAAAAGGGAACCGGAGGAGTGCTTGGGTTCCCGTCCTGAGTCTTCCATTGCACGGAGAAGGCTCGTCCACAGCCAGTGCCATCTGTGATCAGCCCCGCTCCCCCCTAGCAGCCCTCCAGTAGGTTAACTGGCAAAGCAGGCAAGTCTACGCTTTTAACTTGGTGCAAGGTCTCTCCCCCCTCCCCCCCGTTAAGTGATCCACAACAATCAGTCTGTACACGCTGCATTGCACTCCCGCCATCCAGTTTCATGTTGCCTCCCCTCTGTCAGAATGAGCACTAAGCAGACGTCCCATGGTGCATTGCTCAGCGGCTGGGCTGTCTGCATTCGGGGACGGTTCGTGCTGTGCACTGCGGGATGCGTTCCTCCCAGAAGGCCATGGAATTATTCAGACTCAGGATCAGCCTCTATAATTCCCATGGTTCCTCTGGTTTGAGCCCGTCATCTGGGCCAGGTGAGCAGCAAGGAGATATTTTGTTTGTGGACACAAAACACCTCGGGTTGACCCACGACAAACTGAAGTGTGGACAAGCTTTTAGGAGCCCTTTCTAGTGGGTGGGGGGACGGTATTGGGACTGCAGATCAGTGAGCTAGAGGCAGTGGCGTATTATCGCCTAGGCCAACAAGGCCTAGGCCTAGGGCGGCAAATTTGCAGGGGCGGCAAATTTGCTCATGCCCCCTCCCCAACTCTGCCCCTTCCTCAAATCCCCGGCCCGCCTCCTCTGCCGCACTTCCCTCCTTCCTCCCAGGCTTGCCGCGCGAAAGCGCTGGGAGGGAGGGAGAAGCGAGTAGCGGTGCGATCGGAGGAGGGAGAGCAGAGGTGAGCTGGGGCCCGCGGGCGCGGGGAGTAACCTGGGGGGCCGGGAACCGCTCCTCGCCCCAGCTCACCTCCGCTCCACCGCTGCCATTCCCTGAGTTCGCCGCAACTCCCCTTCTCCCCCCTCCCTCCCAGGCCGTGCATGGAATCGGAGTGAGATCGCGGCACCACGCCACGCTCCGGGGTCAGCTGTGCGCTGTCTTGCCATTCCATCCCGTGGCAGCCGGCAGCCAGCAGCCAGGCCGGCATGGGAGAGGCAAACACCTCCTGGAAAGGAGGTGAGGTGGCTGCTCCAGGAAGGGGAGATTTGCCCAGTGAGCCAGGCGGGTGTACTTCCTTCCCAAAAGAAATCCTGTCACAGAGAAGCATCCATTAAAACTTTGCTGCAGGTCTACTGGGACCCGGCCATGCCTACAGCAATGCAGGCCGGGACCCATGGGGGAGCCCAGCAGATTGGTGTTAAGGAAATGGAGTGTCCCACAGTGCAGTCAGGGAGGGAGTGTGTTCTCATGGGCAGGGCTCTGGCCTGGGAGTCTGGGGACCTGGGTATGGCTCCTGGCTGGGCCACCGACCTGCTGTGTGACTTGAATGTTTCCTTTCCCTGTGTACTGAGACTGCAAACTCTTCAGAGCAGGGCCTGTCTCTCGCTGTATGTCTGTGCAGCGCCCGGCACCATGGGACCCTGATCTCAGCTGGGGCAGGGCCTGTCTCTTGTTGTGTCTGTGCAGCCAGGGGCGGCTCCAGGCCCCAGCATGCCAAGCGCGTGCTTGGGGCGGTATGCCGTGGGGGGCGCTCTGCCGGTCGCCGGGAGGGTGGCAGGCGGCTCTGGTGGACCTCCCGCAGGCGTCCCTGCGGAGGGTCCGCTGGTCCCGTGGCTCTGGTGGAACATCCGCAGGCGTCCCTGCGGGAGGTTCACCGGAGCCACGGGACCAGCAGACCCTCCACAGGCACGTCTGTGGGAGGTCCACCGGAGCTGCAGGACCGGCGACCGGCAGAGCGCCCCCCGCGGCGTGCCGCCATGCTTGGGGCGGCGAAATGGCTAGAGCCGCCCCTGTGTGCAGCGCCCGGCACAATGGGGCCCTGATCTCAGCTGGGGCAGGGCCTGTCTCTCACTGTGTCTGTGCAGCGCCTGGCACCATGGGACCCTGATCTCAGCTGGGGCAGGGCCTGTCTCTCACTGTGTGTCTGTGCAGCGCCCGGCACAACGGGGCCCTGATCTCAGCTGGGACAGGGCCTGTCTCTCACTGTGTGTCTGTGCAGCGCCCGGCACAACGGGGCCCTGATCTCAGCTGGGACAGGGCCTGTCTCTCACTGTGTCTGTGCAGCACCCGGCACGACGGGGCCCTGATCTCAGCTGGGACAGGGCCTGTCTCTCACTGTGTCTGTGCAGCACCCGGCACGACGGGGCCCTGATCTCAGCTGGGACAGGGCCTGTCTCTCACTGTGTCTGTGCAGCGCCTGGCACCACGGGGCCCTGATCTCAGCTGGGGCAGGGCCTGTCTCTCACTGTGTCTGTGCAGCACCCGGCACGACGGGGCCCTGATCTCAGCTGGGACAGGGCCTGTCTCTCACTGTGTCTGTGCAGCGCCTGGCACCACGGGGCCCTGATCTCAGCTGGGGCAGGGCCTGTCTCTCACTGTGTGTCTGTGCATCACCTGGCACAACGGGGCCCTGATCTGCCATGGGGCCCTTAGGTGCTATTGTAATGCTAGTAATTAATAAGAGCATTGTGCATGGTGCATGTTACACAAGCTCAATGTGTGTTCTAAAGCAGCACTCAAGCTGCGCTGCTATCAATGGCTTCACACAGGGCAGGCGGGTGGGGCCAGGGAAGTGGTCCAGCATAGAGAACAGATCTACAGGCCATGGCGGTTTGACCTGGTAACCAGCGATAGGCTGAACCTCAGGAGGGTTGGAAAGCCACTGAAATCCAGGCCTGCTTAGGCAATCCTCGTCCGTACCCCCCCGCCCGAGATCCTTCCGCTCCCTTTCAGCCCGGCTCTTCCCTTAGCTCTGCAAACCCGCTTTATGGGGATAACCACTGGGCAAGGAGCCGCTGGAACGCGGCGCTGGAGTCAGTGAGCACAGGGGTGCGGGCCGCCCTGCAGCTGGGTGCTGTGAGCAGGGGAACCTGGCAGCGAACCCCCCAGGGCGTTCTGCTGGGGTTGCTCCTCCAGGGAACTGGCAGCAGGTCGGGGCCACAGACACCCCCAAGGCACAAAGCCATTGTACCGAGGTGCCCATGAAAAGCCAGCCCCAGCCTGTACTGAAACCCGAGCGGCTGGGTACCCCCCATCAGCCCTGCCTCTTTCCCATGGGTGCATCCTGCAGCAAGCCGCCGGTGTCTCCTGCCGCAGCACTCGGGTGGCTCTGGCCAGGGGTGGGAGCGCAGAGCTGGGACAGCTCAGGCAGGATCTCCTCTTTGGAGGGGAAGCAAAACATCAGCACGGACGTGCCTTACCCCGGAGAACAGCACAGGGGATCCCAGCCAAACGGGCAGGGTGGAGCCTGTTAGCAGCTATGAAATGGGCATTGCACGCAGGGGACCCTGAAGTCTGGGGTAGTGGATCCATCCATAGTGGGAACCGGGGTGCCTGGCGGCTTCCTGTCTGGGAGCCACCTCTCCCCCGAGGCTGATATATTCATCCTTTCCCGTAAACACCAGAGACAGTGGCTCAGATGTGCCCCCGGCGGCTTGGCCACGCTCCCAACGAGCCAGCGCCAGATGAGCTCTTTCAAAGCTGCATGAGACACCAAATCCTCCTTAGCAGATTAAACATGGACTCTTCACAGGCACTCCCCATTCAAACCCCTCCGGCTGAGCTCTCTGCTGGCGCAACTCCACCAGCTTTAATGGAGAGAGCTTGACCAACCAACTCCGTCAATCCATCCACTCTCTGCTCGAAGGGGGCATGGGAGCTGCATGCCAGGGGCTTTTCTTGGGCAGGGTGCCCTGGAAAGAGACTGCTCCTTGGATAGCAGCTCTCCTGTTCTGTCTCTGTATGCGGGGTGCAGGGTGCGGAGCCGGGCAGCTCCCCCGTTCTGTGCCCTCACTTGTCCCCGTATGCAGGGCACAGGGAGCGGAGCCGGGCAGCTCCCCCGTTCCATGCTCTCATCCGTCCCCCTATGCGGGGTGCAGGGTGCGGAGCTGGGCAGCTCCCCCGTTCCATGCCCTCGCCCATCCCCGTACGTGGGGCGCAGGGAACGGAGCCAGGCAGGACTTTTTCAACAAAGTGTTTTTTAAATTGGAAAATGCTGATTTGTGGAAGCCAGAACTTTGCATGGGAACAGAGCAGTTGCGATCACATTTGGACTGGGAAGGTTTCTCGGGGCTGAGTAGCGTTTCTCATCCTACCCCCACATAGCCCAGTGGTTAGGAAACTCTTCAGGGGCATGGGAGACCCTGCGTCAACTCTTACCTAGCACTTGTCTTCACTTGCTCGCAAAGCACTTTACCAAGTATCATTATCTCCCCTGGGTTGATGGGGAAACTGAGGCAGAGGGAGGTAGGGAAGTGACTTGCGCAGGCTCACCCAGAAGGGCAGTGGCAGAGATCGGACTAGACCTCAGGCCTCCTGCGTCCCAGCCTGGAGCTCTCGCTGGGCTGCCGGGCCCAGTGTGGGGCTCTGGATACAGTAACCCTTGCTTTCTAAAGTTAGGCTGCTTGTTTTTGCAGCTCCTGGCTCAGAGTTTCGTTGGCAGTGAGAACTGGGCCGTCTTCCAGGGTTAATCAAAATCTAGCCTGGCCAGACGTGGCAGCCAGTTGGACACGTTCGAAATCTCCACCCAAATGGTGCGATTTCTGCTTCCGGTTCCACTGGCACCGCGGTGTGTTTTGGAGAGTCAAGGTGTGTGCTGCCACCTGGCTGTCCTGCCCCACATGTGACCATCTGACGCCGGTAGGGAGGTGTCCTTGCGCTTGATGGTTCGTTTTTAGGTGCGGCTTCCACTGTACCTGGGATTGGTCTTTACTCCCTGCCTTTGAAGTGTTGCTGCACGCTGTTAAAC
The DNA here is from genome assembly GCF_020497125.1 of Mauremys mutica. Classification (NCBI taxonomy): domain Eukaryota; kingdom Metazoa; phylum Chordata; order Testudines; family Geoemydidae; genus Mauremys; species Mauremys mutica. Next base: position 147,628,317 of record NC_059075.1, read on the forward strand.
AGTGGATGTGTTTTACCCCACAGGAGGCTGCATTTCCATGGAAAGCAAAGTGCAGCCCTGGGGGGGTGGGACACCCTGCCTCTTGCCCGCTATGGGATGACCCCTCTCCCTGGCCTCTTCCCCCTTTGGGTTTCCTGCAAGAGAAAGAGATTAGTCCTCGTCTTTGCAAACAAAAGGCCTTTGGCCAGGGCAGGCTTGTTAGAGAAGGTAACAAGTGATTGAGTGACTTTTTGGTGTAGGACAACTGCCCCCTCTGCAGGTATCTAGCCGGGCTTCAGGGAGGGCGCAGGACTGGAACCGTCACACCAGCAGGTGTTTCCTGTAACTCTCTCTCTGTTTCACGGGGACTTTCCAAGGAAGCTGCCAACCTGGTCGGGAATCTTCCATCAAAATGCTTTTTCCAAGGAAAATGCACTTTCCGCAAAAATTTTATGGAATTTTACCAAATTTGTATGGATTTTTACCAATTTTTTTTCAGAATTTTATCAAATGTTACCAATTTAAAAAAAATTCCCACTGGGGAAAAAAGAAATCTAAAGAAAATATTTCAGCTTGGGTCAATTTGACATCAATTTATGTCTGCCTGAGCTCCTGTGGGGCCTCATGGGAGTTGTAGTTCGGGTGCCACATGCCTTCATTCTCCTCTATGGGCCTGGCTGGACTACATCTCCCATGAGGCACTGCAGCAGCTCAGTGGGCAACGATTCCCACGTAACCAAGCCGAAATATGCTGATCATAAGTGCAGACCCAACACATTTCATACCTAACTTTTTTTGGAACTTTCCATTGTTTTGATATGTCAATTTTTCCTCCCGATTCAGGACAAAACAATATTGGAATTTCCCTGAGGCCAGGCTTTCTAGCCCACTGGAATAACGCAGTGATGTACAAATGCCAGTGGTGTTTTGAAGCTGGCACGGTGTTTACCGCTGCTCCTTTCAGCTGTGCTGCTAGGGAGATATAGGCCCTGATTCAAGAGAGTATTTAAGCACAGGCTTAAAATCAAACCAATGTTTGTCTACTTAAAATTAGTGGAATTTAAGCACTTATCTGAAGTGAAGCAACTGGGTTGCCAACCTGAAGCTTTCAAAAATCACGAATCAGGCCCGGAATAGCGTGAGATGGGTTTAAAAAATCTGGAGATTTTAACCAAATAATACTTTAGGTCACATTTTCCTGTTTTCTCTGCAACCAGGAGAGCTAGAAATAGACTTTAAAAAAAGTTAAAGGTGAAATTCTTGCCTTATCACAGGACTCCTGAAGTTGTGGCCTAAATATACAGCAAGGATCGGCAACCCCGAGCATGTGTTCAAGCACTTTTCTGAATCAGGGCCTCAGTGTCTGGATAATATTCCTAACGCTCATTTCTCCAGTTGGCCAGGCGCTGCTGCATCACTTTCACTCAGTTCAGTGACAGGTGTTTGGCATGACAAGTGATACAAGCATAGCGCTGTAGGCACAAGCATACAGGGCTTCTTGTGAGTTACGTCTCCACCTACTGGGCACAGTGGTTCGAGTGCTTTCAGCTCGGCCGGGCTGTCCGACTGCTTGGGCTGCTGCAATATTTCATAACGTGCCAGAGCTTGGGGCAGAAATTGGTGCCAATGGCCATGACGACGTGTGGCTCCCCTGAATGAGCCAGCTGCGTGGGGCACGGCTCGTCAGTTTCCCCCGAGGGTCCCAGGGAGATGCTGACGCTCCCATGTGCTTTCCTGCAGGGCCCCTTTCCCCGTAACCGAAGCCAGAGCAGCTGTGGCAGGCCCGGAACATGACCTCCACCCCCGACTACGATCACTTGGAGATTCAGCAGCAGTACAGCCGGATCAACGCGCGCTGGGAAGCCTCGGACGATGAGCTGGACAACGACAACAGCTCCGCACGGCTCTTTGAGAGATCCCGCATCAAAGCTCTGGCAGGTACCGGGCTTAACTCCTCAGGGCGTTTGGTAGCGTCGTCCCCCCTTGGGGGTGCAGCACCTCCCAGATGGAGCCCTTCTGGGCCTCTTCTTTGCTGAACCTTCGGAGACTTTGAGCAGCCCCGTTGACTTACGTGCTTTGCTGGCGAGAGGATGCTTTGCTGAGTCGGGGCCCCAACAACACAGCGGACGGGGTCTGGGCGGGATGCAGTAGAACAGACCCCCTGAGCCCAGCACAGGGGACAGTCACGGTTTCCCTTGGGTAGAAGAACTCTGGAGCACATGCCATCCCTGGGGTGTGATGGTCAGTCACTGGCTGTTTGAGCTAAACTCTGCCCTACAGGTGCTGGAAACTTACTGGGGTGGCATGTAGCCATCTGTAAGGCTCCAAGAATCTGCCTGGGTCTCTGGGGCTGAGGAGTAGCGCAGACATAGGTGCCAACTCTGTGGGTGCTGCAAAAAAAAAAGTGGGTGCTTGGCACCCACCAGCCACAGCTGTTCAGCAGCCCTGCCGATCAGCTGTTTGGCGGATGGCGGGAGGCTCTTGGAGGGAAGGGGGCGGAGTGGGGTGGACAGAGGTGGAGCGAGGGCGGGGCTTCAGGAGAAGGGATTGAGGGGGCGGGGCCTCAGGGCGGAGCAGGGGTGGACAGAGGCAGAGCGAGGGCAGGACCTCAGGAGAAGGGATTGAGGGGGCGGGGCCTCAGGGCGGAGCAGGGGTAGACAGAGGCAGAGCGAGGGCGGGACCTCAGGAGAAGGGATTGAGGGGGCGGGGCCTCAGGGCGGAGCAGGGGTGGACAGAGGCAGAGCGAGGGCGGGGCCTCAGGAGAAGGGATTGAGGGGGCGGGGCCTCAGGGCGGAGCAGAGGTGGACAAAGGCGGAGCAAGGGCGGGGCCTCAGGAGAAGGGATTGAGGGGGCAGGGCCTCAGGGCGGAGCAGAGGTGGACAGAGGCGGAGCGAGGGCGGGGCCTCAGGAGAAGGGATTGAGGGGGCGGGGCCTCAGGGCGGAGCAGAGGTGGACAGAGGCGGAGCGAGGGCGGGGCCTCAGGGCAGAGCGGGGGTGTGAAAAATACAAGCCAGTGCCTGTGGACTCAGACACGTGGCCGGATAGACACAGAACTGCTCGGAGAAGATCCCAGGTCGGGGCTGGCGGGTCGGGACTGGGGCTGAGCACCGGACAAGTCAAAACCCTACAAGATTCTTCTGTCCTTTCTGGGCCTTTATATCTTCCAGATGAAGACTCGGCCCTGCCCTCCTCTCCCCTGTGGGCACAGCGCCGCCATCTAGGGCCCCTTCCCAATATTTCCCCCACCCCTCAGCCACTCTTTGCCTCTTCCTCCTAGCTGCCTCTGCCCTCCAGCCATTTAACCCCTCCCTGCCCGGTGCCCACCTCGCGAGTCTGGCAGGGAATGGGAGTCGGGGGTAAAGCTGGTGAGAAACGACGAGGTTTTTGTTCCTTTTTTCCCTCTCCGCTGAAAATTTCAACCTTTCATCAGAAACCCCTAAACTCTGGGCCCAAATCATTTAGGTTTTGTTGCTTCTGTTCTCTGGACAAACCCTGGCCGTTTTCTGCAGGGAGCTGACGCTTTTCGGAAAATGTTCAGTCAAAGCTCCCAGGCGGCTGTTGAAAACCAGCCTCAATGGAAAAACGCTGCCTGCCCTTTGCTGTGACCTTCGGCTTTCCCTGGGTGCCTTGGCCGAGCTGTCCAGGGCTCCTGCACCGGGCGAACAATGCGGTGCCTTGCAGGGGGCCTCGTTGATAACGAACCTAGCCTTTATCCAGCATGTCTCATCAGTAGATCTCAAAGCACCTGACAAAGGAGGTTGGGATCATTATCTCTGTTTCTCAAGTGGGGAAACTGAGGCACAAAGCAGGCAAGGGACTTGCCCAAGGTCGCCCAGCAGGCCAGCAACAGAGCCAAGAATGGCGCTCACTGTACTTTTACAAACAGAGTCTCAGAAAAGCATTTCTCCCCTCCCTCAGCTACTAGGAGCCTGGGTCAGGCATCTGTGTTTCCTGGAATCCCTTTGCAGCCTGCTATTGCTGTCTCAGGGAGAGATGCAGAGCCCTGACGACAAACCGCGTCCCAAATCTAAGGCCTCAGCTCTGTGCAGGGAATTGTCCACTCTTCCGGGGCTCAGAGGAGGGAGGAGAGACGTCAGGCAGCCAGCCATAGCGCTCTGCTCCTGCGCTGCCCAGCCCTGGAGTTGTTTAGAGCAGCTAAGGGGGTGCTCTAAGCTACGCCCCTGGCAGGATGCCTGTAGGGGGCTCCATGCCTGTGGAGAACTGGTTTGGCGGAGCACCCGTCTGCCATCTCGTCACCATGCAGCAGCCCCCTGCCAGGCCCGCGCAAGTGGCCCACAGCCTGTGGAGGGAAGTATCCATTACATGGCAATGAGCCAAGCTGTCTCTGGAGAGCGATTAGCTAAGGTGCGTCAGGAGCCGCCTGGCACCTGCATCCCACTGCAATTCACACGTGGGAAATGATCAGTGTGCTGGTTTCCTGGCGCCTGAAGGGAGCCTGACACCCTGAAGCCCTGATGGTGGCTGATGAGAACCACTTCCGCGACGCTTTTCCCAGCTCAGGGCTCCCCCTGCCCCGGCCTTCACACCCACTCATGATGGAAATTCTTTAAACTGATGAAGTATTATTGGTTTAATTTTGTTCTTCCAACGTACCGGGCTCCCGTCTGCCGCTGTGGCTCAGGAGAAGCAGCCTGTCGCTGGGCGGCCCCCTCCAGAGGGCCCTGCCTCGGTTTCCCCGGGTGCTTAGGGGAAGGCGCCACATCACAGACATGGTAATGAAACTGGACCCCTGGAGGGGAGTGTTCTAGTTAGGCCTCACACACACAGGCCCTCCAGGGCCCAACCCCAGTTCAGTGTCTCTTTCCTTGAGTCTGGAGCCCCAAGGTGCAGTCCAGGTCCCACCATTTCTTTACTGCCTGCAGCTGTTGGCTCAGCCCAGCCGTAGCTGTCCAGCCCAACACTCCCAGCTGGAGCAGTACTGGCTCCCACAGGAGCTCCTTGTAAGTGCCACCCCCAAGGCAGGAGGGGTGGGGCCGGACTAACTGCACAGGGCTGGCTGCCCCTAGGCCCCCGGCCCGGGAAGGAACCGGCCACCCTGACACAGCATCTGCATGTAGCGTTTTCCCAGGGAACTCGGTGTAACTCTGTTTCCCGCAGCAGAGATGCCCTCTGGGCGAGAGGCGTTGGTCACCTTGCTGCACTTTCGTGTGGGGCCAAGTGGAGGAGTGGAAAAACCCTTCCCTGAACAGCATTTTCTTACCGGGAAGGATGGAGTGAGCCCGCCAGCAACGCTGGCTGCTCATGTGTCTTTCAGTCTGTTCGTGCAGCAGCCAACAGAGCGGAGGCTTGGTCCCCTGAGCTGCCTCAGGCCCTGCGCTAATTGAAACAGTAATGGAAGGAAAAGCAGGCGGCCTCACTGTGCTGCTATTACTCACTTCCCAGTGCTGGCTGTGTGCTGCAGCCCATCACTGTCGCTAAGGAGCAAGCAGAGTGTTGAAATGCACTGCCCCACTGCAGCCAGAAAGCGCTCCCCATGACTGGCCCACCCCAGAGCTGGGCGCAGTGCAAACACAGCGGGGTGCATGGAAAGGAAGGGGGATAGAGACACAGGCACACGCTCGCCGTGAGGTTCTGGCTGGCTAAGCTGCAGCCTCAATGGAACGTCAGAGAAACCATATCCAATGCAGGAAGGAGGCATGCCCTGCGCCAGGTGCTGGGTCCACCAGGGGGGAGAAATTCTTAACAGTGGTTATTATTACTAATAATAACTTGTATTGCACTGCCACCCACCGGCCACAGGCAGCATTGCAGCCCCATTGCATTGGGCATGCTACAAACACTGGGGCTGGTGGGAATTTTTCCACTGAGAAATACTTTTTTTATGGAAATTTGTGTTTTGGACTAAAGTTGTTTTTTTTTTTTTTCAAAAAGCACTGCTTTCTAAGGAGAGTGTTCATTTTTCATCAAAAAACTGAATGCTGAAAACGTGATATATTTTAATGCAGAAATGTTGCAATGGTGCCTTGTAGGATTTGTAGTTCGGGTGCCTCATGGTCCCATTCTCTTCTGTGGGCTGGGCTCCCAGCTGGACTATATCTCCCATGATGCACCATGGCCAGAGACTCCCATGATGCTTATCTTCCTTCTCCAAGAGGGGGAGACCAGGGTGCATCTTGGGAGATGTAGTCTGAGCAGATAGTCTGGCCCACAGGGTACCTGAACAACTGGTCCCAGGAGGCAGCATGCTGCATTTACAAAATTGGAATGTTTTGGTTTTCAGACAGCATTTTTTGGTATTTGAATTTCTACAGAAAAATCAAACATTTCCTTGCTAAGGTTAAGGGATGACTTGATCGCTGCCTATAAGTAACTAAACGAGGAACAGAAATGTGGTAATAGGCTCTTCAATTTACGAGACAAAGGCCTAACATGATCCAGTGCCCGGAAGTTGAAACTAGACAAATTCAGACTGGAAATAAGGTGTAAATTATCAGAGGGGTAGCCGTGTTAGTCTGGATCTGTAAAAGCAGCAAAGAATCCTGTGGCACCTTATAGACTAACAGATGTTTTAGAGCATGAGCTTTCGTGGGTGAATACCCACTTCGTCGGATGCAAGGTGTAAATGTTTAACAGGGAGGGTAATTTACTGGAACAACTTACCCAGGATTGTGGTGGATTCTCCATTACTGGCAATGTTTAAATCAAGATTGGATGTTTTGCTAAAAGCTCTGCTCTAGGGATTATTTGGGAGCAGGTCTCTGGCCTGTGTTAGCCAGGAGGTCCAATGAGATGATCACAATGGTCCCTTCTGGCCTTGGAATTTAGGAATCTATGAAGTGTGGTGTATCATGGCCCCAGTTCAGGGAAGCATTGAAGCACAAGCTCCACGCATAGGTTTTGAGCACGTTCTTCAAGCTAAGCGCATGCCTAGGTGCTCTCCCGAATGGGAATTCATGCCTGATGCAGGGCCCAGGTCCGCGGGGCTTGGGGCAGTTGTTTCCCGGCTCCCTGTTCCAGGGTGCTAGTGCGGGACTCTGCAGCAGGTCGGTGGGCCTTTCTCCCGTTGCAGATGAGCGGGAAGCCGTGCAGAAGAAAACCTTCACCAAGTGGGTGAACTCACACCTTGCTCGCATGACCTGCCGCATTTCCGATCTCTACATGGACCTCCGAGACGGGCGGATGCTGATCAAGCTCCTAGAAGTGCTTTCAGGAGAACCCCTGGTGAGTTCCGTTCCTCCTTCCCCTCCGCTGGGCTGTGTGACGCAGGCCGCACGTACTGTGCCGAGCCTTTCCTCTGTTGTCGAAAGAGGCAGCGTTGAAAGGTGGCCGCCTCAGAGAGCGCAGCGGAGCCGGTCGGGAAACATTTTGCTTTGCTGCGGAGAACTTCCATGTCTCAGTGGAAAACCACAGGCAGAAATATTTGGCTTCGGAAACACCGCCACAGTGCCATGTGGGAGTTGTAGTCCGGGTGCCCCATGCTACCATTCTCTCCTATGGTGCGACTTCATCCCCCAGGGTGCACCTTTGTCTCCCCATGGGAGTCCCTGTCCATGGGAATCTAGCCCCGGGTGGAAGCGACCAGCAGCTCCATCTGTCAATGGTGGAATGTTCCGTGGCCTCTGGGAGATGGGGGGGAGGGTTCTCCACCCGGGGATCCATGGACAAATGCATGCCCCACAAAAGCCACCCTACAGCTGGCTCCTTGCGAGCAGCCTGAGCTAGCGGCCAAGGACTGACGAGCAGGAGTGCAGGTGGGTCTGTGCGTGTGAACGTGCCCGGCCGCTAGCTCTGGGCTCACTCGCATGTAGACGCCTCTTGCTGCCACCACAAGCTACCAGACATTAAAACGAAGGACCCCGGAAAACATTCTCTCCTGGGCCATGCGTTCCTCTCCGTGAAGAGCTGGTTGCCCAGCCCTGGCCTGGCTGCAGCTTCCAGCTCCGGGCTTGCTGCTTTAAACTCGCTGGGCCGGAGTCCCTGCTGCGGCTATGGAGTAAGGTGGTGGAGTGGCTCCTTGCACGGCCCCACAGGCGGCTCCGTTCTGGTTGGGCCCCGAAGGCTGCTGGAGCTGACTCCAGTAGCCAGTATTCAGCCCTGATGGGAATAGCCAGAGGGCAGAGGAGCCTGGGCATAGGCCCCTCCCGTACGTCACCATCTGGGGGGGAGGGAGATGATCTGGTTGAGGTGGGTGCTCTGCCTCATCCAGGATCCTCCCTCAGGGCTGGGGCGGGGGCTGCTTTGCAGCAGCAGTGTGGCTGGCCGCATCCCCTCAGCCCAGAATCAGGCCCACTGTCCATAGGCGGAAGCTCCTATAGTTCTGGGCCGAATCCCTTTGTTCAAAGTCTGAGATGCATAGCGGGACGGGGAGGGCTCCAGGCTGCAGGGAAGGGGGTGACCGAGGCCAGCAGCAACGTGTGGGTGCAAGACATTCTCCCAGCCGCCTCGGGAGGGTGAGTTCTGATGGGAACAAGGCAGGGAGGGCTGCGCCAGCCTACTTCCTCTGCCCACCCAGGTTGGTCTGTAGGCTCTGGCGTCTGCGTGCTCCAGCCGGCTGGGGGGCACCGTTGCACCAGGCCTGGTGGCTGGGTGCACCCTGGGTGACTGGCTCATCATCTGTCGTCCCCCAGCCCAAGCCCACCAAGGGACGGATGCGCATCCACTGCCTGGAGAACGTGGACAAGGCGCTGCAGTTCCTCAAGGAGAAGCATGTGCACCTGGAGAACATGGGCTCCCACGACATTGTGGACGGCAACCACCGACTGGTGCTGGGCCTCATCTGGACCATCATCCTCCGCTTCCAAGTAGGCCTGGCTCTGAGGCCAGCTGGGGAGTGGGGCCGTGGGCACGTCCCCGGCTATAGCCTCTGGCGGCCAGGCTGTGCTGTGTGCAGGGAGCCGGGGGCACAGAACGAGGGGCGCTCGGCACCCGTTTACTCCCTTGTGCCAGCTCCCCGCTTCAGAGAGGGAAGCGGCCTTCGCAGAACCTCCTCTCCTTGCCCGTCCCTTGTAGGTGGACATAGGTGGGAGGGAGGGCAGCTGGGAGGCAGGAGCTGCGGAAGCTTCCTAAAAGTGGGGGGTCACCGGTGCCTGAAACATGGCCCCACCCTCATGTTGCCCCTTCCCTGAGGCTCCGCCCCTATACCGCTCCTTCCCCCTGAGGCCCCGCCCCCACGCCGCTCCGTCCCCCTGGGGCCCCACCCTTGTATCGCCCCCCTGAGGCCCCGCCCTTGCACTTGACTACCCCTTTCCCCAAGGCCCCGCTCCCATGCCGCCGCCTCCTCACAAGGCCCCGCCTCCTGCTCGCTCAGGGGGAACAGGCTGAATTGTCGTCCGCTTGCTGGGCTGCTCCCGGGGCAGAGCCCTTGAGGAGCAGGGAGGGCGGGCGGGCGGCTGGGCAGCAGAAACTGCTGCTTGGTGGGGTGCTGGGGCACAAAAGTCTCCTGCCTCTGCCGGCCTTTCCTGGCTATTTCAGATCCCAGGACCTCCCGAGTAGCTGGGCACCTATGAACCTAAGGCTGCTGGACAGCGCCTCCCCGGGGGGAAGCCCCTCTGCTGTGTCGTGGGCAGCAGGCTCGGGTTCATTCTGCAATGCCTTTTGTGCTTCTCTCAGATCGAAGACATCATCGTGCAGACTCCAGAAGGCCGCGAGACGCGCTCTGCCAAGGAAGCACTGCTGCTCTGGTGTCAGATGAAGACCGCAGGGTACGATCCAGCTAATGCTAGGAGCTAATCACTGTCCCCCTCCCAGCATCGACAGAAGAAAACTGGCCGCAAGAGTCTGGCTTATGGGATCCAGTGTTTTCCAGTCCAGAGTTCCTACAATCTAACAGGCACACGAATCCCATCGGCACCAGTCGGGGAGGGGGGGCTATACGTGTCTCAAATAGTCTAGTGGCCCTCTGGCTTGCTAGGCGCGTCTGGCCTTCCAAGAAGTTCCTGGCAGTGTAAGAAGTACATGGTGTCTGTGTCTAGTGCTGAAAAACATGGTAAGGCTGGGATCTCCCAAGTGGCCTCCTCTGGGATTCAAGCTCCCAGCTCCCCTTTGCTTTTGGTAGGTTCCTCTGCATTCCCATGCATGTATCTGAGACAGCGCTCTGGCCCCTGCCTCCCACAGCCGGTGCGTCCATACAGCACAGGGGGGCAGGCCAAACACCCATCTAGACCTGCCTTCCTAGGAGCCACGCCCAGCGCAGTGCTTGGGCCGGAGGGTGACGCCGTGTTTCCTCTTTGTCGTGCAGCTATCCCCACGTTAACGTGACCAACTTCACCTCCAGCTGGAAGGACGGCCTGGCCTTCAACGCCCTGATCCACAAGCACAGGTAAGAGCCCCGTCACCACCCTAGCTAGCTGCTCTCCCCTCACCAACCCCTTGCCCCGTCATTAGGGTGGGCTCCGGGGCTAGGATGGCCCAGTGGTTTGTGCACTGCACTGGGAATTGAGAGACCTGGATTCAGTTCCCTGCTTTGCCCCAGATTTTCTGGGTGACCTCGAGCAAGCCACTGAGGTGCCGTGCCTCAGTTTCCCTTCTGCCCACGGGGGATAATAGCCCTGCCCTACGTTAGGGACTGTGAGGTGCCCGGATACTGCAGTGCTGGGGGCTGGAGAAGGTCCTAGAGAGCAGCCAGGCTGTCAGCTTGGAAAGTGCCTTGTCACGCGTCGTCTCATTCTGCTCGCCTAGTGCAGATCTTCAAGTTCCTCTGCATTCTCAGGCCTGACTTGATCGACTTTAAGAACCTGGAGCATTCGAACGCCCGGCACAACTTGGAGCATGCCTTCAGCGTGGCAGAGCGGCAGCTGGGCATCACCCAGCTCCTCGACCCGGAAGGTAAGGGCCCCCTGGCTCACATGTACCCCACCCCCCTGAGGTTACTGCAGTGCACTCGGCTCTGTTTCACCCTGCCCTCGCACAGGGTCGGAGCTGCATGGCTCAACTTAGCGCAAAATATTAAAGGCCACCTTAAAAATGAAACGATGCCTTCGTGGTGTGTGCAAAGTGCACCCTCTCCCGTCTGCAAGTTCCTACGATGTTAGGGAGGAAGTGTTTCCTAGTGGGTAGATCACTGGACTGGGTCTTTGGGTTCTATTCCTGGCTCTGGTGGATGACCTGGGCAAGTCATGGCCCTGCTGTGCCTCAGTTTTCCCATTTGTAAAAAAATGGGGATGATGCTCCTGGATCATGGAAGGTGCTCTGGGATCTACACGTGCTAGAGAAGAACCAGATGCCATTATTCGTTTGTAATCTTTGTATGGGATGTTCTGCACAGGGCGCATGAGTGCTTCTTTTAAAAGCTGCAGCCTGCCGGTTCGCTGTAAGTTTCCCGCTTGACCTTTTTAGGACAAGTGTAAACCCAAGACGCAGTCAATGGGCTTCCCAGAAAGGATCACTTCTGGTGAAATCTTTTATCAGAACAGTGGCAGGAATTTCAGGTTTACCATGATCCTGGGTTGCAGGGAAAGGAGACCTCACAGCGGTGTTTTCGAGGGAGGTTTTGCTTTTGAAAATGGGCCCCTTTCAGACGCTGTGCCATGGAATGTTCTAAGGGTTGTTTTAACTCGCTCTGCGTCTGCCATCCCAGCATGTAAATGGGATGCTCCGGCACACATGACTGGGGATGGCGGTTTAGTGTTAGGCCTCGATATCGGTGCATCACAAGGCTACTGCTCACAATTTCAAGCCAGCACTTTTGTCCCAGAATCCTTCACTGCTTTCTCGCCCTCTTTGCTGTGCAGATGTCTTCACGGAGAACCCCGATGAGAAATCCATCATCACCTATGTGGTGGCGTTTTACCACTACTTCTCCAAGATGAAGGTTCTGGCAGTGGAAGGGAAACGGGTCGGCAAGGTGAGCGCGGAGCCCTTGGCTCCTGACTCGGCGCGCTTGGGCCTTCTCCATGAGCTTCCATTTCTTCTTTTCAGGCTTCACTGAGCCGAAAGCCATTCTGCAAGTTCACAGGAAGCATATAAAATATGCACAAGCCATGGAAACCAAGCAGACCCTACCAAAACATAGCCCTGGAGAGCTGTATCACAGCACCTCCTCCGCAGGGATCTCCTGGGCCTGCTCTGATTTAGATCAGAGACACGTCACGGTCCGTTCTTTGGTGTAGTCCTTAATTCAAAGGGCCGGGTCCCCAGCGGGTGTGAACTGGCTCCTTTGGAGTCATTGGATGCACGCCAGCCGAAGGTCTAGCCCAAGACGTTGATACAAAGCAGTGTATGCCAAAGGGTGGTACACACGAGCTCTTGTGTCTTCTCCGGGTTGCACAAATCGGTACTTACAGGGCACGAACCAGCTGCCTCTTAATCTCCTTTTGGATAAGCCAGCAGAGGCTCCTCGCGCTAGCGGGCAAAGGCAGAAAGCGAGTCCGTGGCAGGGCGGGGAATTTAGATAAATCCAGGCGAGAAAGAAATTCTTAACAGGGAGGGGAGTTAACCAGGGACGGGACCGGGTACTGGGTTCTCCATCACTTGGCATCTGTAAATCCAGGCTGGATTGTCTCTCTGAAAGCCCCGCTCTGGCTCAGCCCTGAGTCCTGGGCTGGCCGAGGGAGGAGGCTCTCCAGCCTGGTCTGCAGAAGCTCAGCCTGGATGGGCCCTGCTGACCTTTAAGGCCTATGAATCTGTGAAACCAGCAGAATCTGTGAAACCTCTTTAAGGCCCAGCCACCCCCCGCCAACAGCACTTTCCATCCCCCTCGTCTCTGAGCCCCAAGGCCCCTAACTCAGTCCCTTCTCCCAGCTTTGGAAACCGAGGGGTTAGGACAGGGCCTGGCCAGGAAACGCCAATTCCCTTTCCTGAAAAATGTCCAGGTTTCAGGGTTTGTTTTTATTCTGCAGCAGCACAAGAAGTAGCCCCTTCTCGGGGCAAGGGCCACGAGAAAACGAAAGGGCGCGAGCGAGAGGCAGCCGTAGCCCAGCTAAGCCTGGCTTGATCGTCAGGCCTCTGGCCTGGGATGTGTGGGGGGCCAGCCCTCGCCCACCCCAGCATGGCCCCGTGGTCTAGGGTTGCCAACTCTCCACTTGCACAAAACCGAACACTCTTGCCCCGCCCCTCCTCCGAGGCCCCGCCCATGTTCTGCCCCTTTCCTGAGGCCCTGCCCCCGCTCGTTCCACCCCTCGCTGTCTCCACTCTCACCAGGCTGGTTCGGGGGGCTGGAGTGCGGGAGAGGGTGAGGGCTGTGGCTGGGGGTGCAGGCTCCTGGGTGGGTCCAGGGATGAAGGGTTTGGGGTGCAGGAGGGGGGGTCTGAGCTGGGGGTTGGAGCCAAGGGGTTTGGAGTATGGGAGGGGGCTCTGGGCTAAGGCAGGGGGTTGGGGTGTGTGGGGGGTGTGAGGGCTCTGGCTGGGGGATGCGGGCTTTGGGGTGGGGCTGGGGATGAGGGATTTGGGATACAGGAGGGTGCTCTGGGCAGGGACTGAGTGGTTCAGAGGGCGGGAAGAGGATTAGGGCTGGGGCAGGGGGATGGGGTGCGAGGGTGTGTGAGGGCTCCAGCTTGGGGTGTGGGTTCTGGTGTGGGGCTGGGGATGAGAGGTTTGGGGTGCAGGAGGGTGCTCTGAGCTGGGACTGAGTGGTTCAGAGGGCAGAAGGAGGATCAGGGCGCAGGGGGTTGGGGCACAGGGGGGTCGGGAGTGAGGGCTCCGGCTGTGGGATGCGGGCTCTGGGATGGGTCTGGGGATGAGGTGTTTGGGATACAGGAGGGTACTCTGGGCTGGGATTGAGGGGTTTGGAGGATGAGAGAGGGATCAGGGCTGGGACTGGGGCAGGAGGTTGGGGCTGGGAGCAGGTCAGAGGTGCAGGCTCCGGGCAGCGTTTACCTCAAACAGCTCCTGGAAGCAGCGGCACGTCCCCTCTCCGACTCCTACGTGGAGGCACAGCCAGGCAGCTCTACACGCTGCCCCGTCCGCAGGTGCCACCCCTGCAGCTCCCATTGGCCGCGGTTCCCAGCCAATGGGGGCTGTGGAGGCGGTGCTTGGAGCGGGGGCAGTGTGTGGAGCCTATGGCTGCCCCTACATGTAGGAGATGGAGCGGGGACATGCCGGCTGTTTACCGGGAGCTGCGGACAGTCAACGGCCAAGTCAGCAGTGCTGACCAGAGCCGCCAAAACTCCTTTTCGACCGTGTGTTCCAGTCGAAAACCGGACACCTGGTCATGCTACAGAGGTCAGGGCTCTGGCCTGGGATGTGGGAGGCCCAGCCCCAGCCCAGCATGGTCCTGTGGTTCCCTTGGGTACCTTCCCTGGGCACATGCACCCAGAGGGGGTCCCTGCCATGCAGGAGCACAGACACTGCCAGTGGCAGCAGCCGGCAGTGTTCATTGTTCTCCTCTGCTTGTCGAAGGTGATGGACCACTTGATGGAGACGGAGAGGATGATTGAGCGGTACGGAGGGCTGGCCTCTGACCTGCTGACCTGGATCGAGCAAACCATCACCGTTCTCAACAGCCGCAAGTTTGCCAACTCCCTGATGGGGGTGCAGCAGCAGCTGCAGTGTTTCAGCACCTACCGCACCGTGGAAAAGCCCCCCAAGTAAGCAGCTCCTGGGTTAGGAAGCCAGCTCTGCTGTACTTGCCGTCACCACTCTCCTTAAAGCGCTTTTCATCCATCCTGCTCAATGAGCTGTACGAAGGAGGTAGCCTTATCAACATGGTCCAGGTGGGGAAACTGAGGCACGGAGTGGCCATGACTCACCCAAGGTTGCGGCACAGATTGGTGGCGGAGCTGGGAATCAAACCCAGCTCTACTTGACTCCCATGCCAGTGCCCTGTCCACTAGACCACACTGCCTCTTGACTGATTCTTGACTGAAACGAAGTCCAAAGCAGTGGTTCTCAAGCTTTATGGGCTCGGGATCCGTTTGTAACTGTTTATGGCCTGTCATGACCCAGTAAATAGTCTGGGGTTGGAGGCTGTGGGGTGGTTTTGGTCAGATCCGGCCCCCCGAGAGGGTTGGGGTTTGGGTCTTGCCTGGCACTCGCCCCCTAGTGACGTCTCCTGCAGCCCCTGTGCTGTGGGGCCGGCTGGGCTTGGGTCCATGCTCCAGGCATTACAACTTCTTCTCTGCACCTGGCCCAGTTTGCATTCATCTTTCTTGAGCCTGGGTGACCAGAACCGCTCGCCCTGTTCCAGAGGAGGCCCTACCAACGCCTCGCACAGCGGTATGTTAGCTATGCCCCGTGGAAACACGGGTACGTCCAGCTCATAATCACCCGGATGTTCTGCCTTCTGGCTTTCCCAGCCCTGAGCCCTGAGCAGCCTGCCTGTTACTGACACCAGATGCTGTAAGTGCCACGGGGACTGAGCTGCCGCAGGCACGAGTTTGGAACGTGCTGTCCCTTGGCGATGGGGCTGGCTTGGTCCGTCCATTGTCCGTAATCTCTCCCTTTCGCTGCGCAGGTTCCAGGAGAAGGGGAATCTCGAGGTTCTGCTCTTCACCATCCAGTCCCGGATGCGAGCTAACAACCAGAAAGCCTACACCCCTCACGAAGGGAGACTCGTGTCCGACATCAACCGGGTACCTGGAACTCCTGCTTCCCACCTGCACTGGGGGAGCGAGAGGGGGGACATGGTCACTTAAGGGATGGGGTGACTGCAGCTCAGGGTGACGTCCCCCAGCCAGCTTTGATCTCGCAAATAGCGGCGGAGCGGCGGCAGCATAGGTTAGCCCAGGTGAGGTTCCACAGCCCATGCTGCTGCGGCTTCACTGCTGTCTGCACCCGAGCAGGCTAGATCCAAGCTACACGTGCACGTAGACAGGCCCTGAGACGCCGTCCAGAATGGGTGGGGGGGGCCTCCCCCCACATTGGCCTCACCTGCTGGCTGAACTCTTTGGCTGTACTCCGCTTTGGATGTCCGTTTTGCAGCTCGCCCATTGACCCCAGCTGTCGCCATACACCCCAGGGGGGAAGGGCTGGGGGGAAGGGCCAGCTGGCATTGGGTGCAGCAGAGCACTTAGACCCCGGCTCAGGACGGGCGCTGAGAGCTCACATGGAAGCCAGGGGGACTTAAACGCACGCTTAACATGAGGCGTGTGCTTCCCTGGATTCCCTTAGGGCTCAGCGACCCTTTCCCATGTAAGTACAGAGAGATCCAACATAGATTTCAGTGCGGCTACAAGGGAGGGAAGATCTCACCCCCTGGGGCCTGCTGGCATGTTGCTGAAGCAGCAGGACCAGGGCCAGCAGGCCCCAGGGGGTGAGATCCAGCTTTTTTGCCACCCCAAGCAGCGAAGAGAAAAAAAAAAAAAAGCCGCGATCGGCGGCGCTTCAGCGGCTGCTCTACCGCGCCGCTTCGTTCTTCGGCGGCAATTCGGCGTCCGGTCCTTCCCTCCGAGAGGGACCTGCCGCTGAATCACCACCAAAGACCCGGACGTGCCTCCCCCTTCCATGGGCCGCCCCAAGCACCAGCTTGCTGCGCTGGTGCCTGGAGCCGGCCCTGAGCAGGATGTCCGTGGGGCCAAAGGCCATTGCGGGAGGCAGCCAGCGGGGGAGCAGAACGCTTTCTGGCTGGTGCTGCAATGGACCATCTGTAGGGACCGTTATTAGCCCTTTCTGGGCCTGCCAGCTGGTTTCGCATGCCCGGTGGAGCCTCACTCTTGCCTGTGATGCCTCTGAGCAGGCCTGGGAATGGCTGGAGAAGGCGGAGCACGAGCGGGAGCTGGCCCTGAGAAACGAGCTCATTCGGCAGGAGAAGCTGGAGCAGCTGGCCAGGCGCTTCGACCGCAAGGCGGCCATGCGGGAGACGTGGCTGAGTGAAAACCAGCGCCTGCTGGCCCAGGTACGGGGTGTGGGCTGCCGGCGGGGAGACAGAGCAGTAGGGTTGCCAACCCTCCCAGTTTCACCGGGAGTCTCCCAGAATCAGGCCCTATCTCCCAGAGGCTACTGCAGCCACACTGGGAGATTTGGGGCACTAACAGTCTGGCAGCACAGTGGGACTAAGGCAGGCTCCCTGCCTGCCCTGGGCATGTGCCGCTCCCAGAAGCAGCCGGCACCGACCCTGCAGCCTAAGGGGGAGGGGCTCTCTGCGCACTGCCCCCGCCCTGAGCACCGACTCCACAGCTCCCATTGGCTGGGAATTGCGGCCAATGGGAGCTGTGCGGGTGGTGCCTGCGGGCAGGGGTGGCACACAGGGACCCCCGGCCCCTCCACCTAGGAGTTGCTGCCAGAGAGATGTGCAGGTAGTTTTCGGGAGCCGCTCAAGGTAAGTGCCCCCCCACCTCCTCCCACACCCCAACCCCCTGCCCCAGCTCAGAGCCCGCACCCCTCACCCAAACTACCTCCCAGAGCCTGACCCCGCACCCCCTCCTGCACCCAAACCCCAGGCTCCGTCTGGAGCCCCCTTCCACACCAAATTCCCTCACAGAGCCTGACTCCTCCGACACCCAAATTCCCTCTCAGAGCCCGCACCCCCTCCTGAACCCCAACCCCCTGCCCCAGGCTCAACCTGGAGCCACCTCCTACACTCCGAACCCCTCAGCCCCAGCCCAGAGCCCACACCTCAACCCCCGCCCCAGCCTGGTGAAAGTGAGTAAGGGTGGGGGAGAGGGAGGGAGGGATGCAGGGGGCTGGGGCGAGCGGGGCCGGAGCCTCGGAGAAGGGGCATGGATGGGGCCTTGGGGAAGGGGCAGGACAAGGGTGTTTGGGTTTGTGCCATGAGACAGTTGGCAACAGCAGGCCAGACCTGCGGCTGCTGCACCCTGAAGGCAGTGGGGATTTGCCGATTTGCAGCACCCTGCGGGGGGCCGGGGGTACATTGTGACCCACAGCAGCTACGTGGCAGTGAGCACAGAGCTCCTGAGGCCATCTGTGCAGAGCTGCTCTTCCAAGCAGAGCGTCGCTTTACCCCACTTCTCCTCACGACCCTTCCTCCACCCTTTGTCCTGCGAGCAGCACCCGGCTGCACTAAGGGCTGGCTCCAGCTGCTGCTGCTCGTGTCCATGCGTGTGTCCCAGCCGGGACTGACCCAGGGTCCTCCAAAGCGAACCGCCAGCGCAGCTACAGTGTGAGCTAACGCTCTGTCACTGGGCTGGAACAGCTCATGTCCTCGGTGGATCCAGCCCAGGGAGGGACCTGGCACTAGAGCCAGGCAATTATTTTGCACAAAGCCCTTTTGGGAGAAAAATGGAGATTCGGCGAGGCAGAAATGTTTCGCCGCGGCGTGGCAGTTTTGCCAAATTATCAACGCATTTAAAAAAAAAATCTGGAACAATTGAAACCTTTTGATTTTCTGGTTCTAAATGACCTTTGGTCTTCATATTTTCTTGAATTTTTATTTAAAAACAATAAAAAAATGTTTAAAATAGTCCAAATCAAAATGAAATGTTTAGAAAAAACATCATTTCTGGTGCAGCCTAAAACAATTCCCTCCCCCCGGGCGAGTTTTCAGAGTTGCCGGCAAAATGAGAAGTCCATTGACTGCCCAGCTGTGCAGGTGACACATCCTCCCTGGTGGGTTCCACCCAGACCCTGCTCCCCCTTGCAGCACGGCCCCCATGCTCTCTGCACTGCACACGGATACGTAAGGGCAAGGATGGGGCATGGTGGCGCGTCTGGTGCCTGTTCATGCTCCTGCTGGATAGAGGTGCAGGCAGCTGGGCTCCCAACCAGTGGGGTTTGGAGACTCCGTTCCCGTTAATGGCGTTGGGAAGCCCCCGCCCTGCTCTCTGTGGCCCGGCTGCAGGGGGGGCTGCATCTGACCAGGGCTGTCTCTGGACAGGATAATTTCGGCTGCGACCTGCCGGCGGTGGAGGCTGCCAAGAAGAAGCATGAGGCCATTGAGACGGACACGGCGGCCTACAAGGAGCGGGTGCAGGCCATCGAGGAGGTGGCCCGGGAGCTGGAGGCGGAGAACTACCATGACATCAAGCGCATCAAGGCCCGGAAGGACAACATCCTGCGGCTGTGGGACTACCTGCTGGAACTGCTCCACGCCCGGCGCCAGCGGCTCGAGATGAATCTGACACTGCAGCAGCTCTTCCAGGACATGCTTCAAGGCATTAACTGGATGGACGAGATGAAGGTGAGGCTGGAGGCGCTGAGCAACGCCACGGGCGGGAGTGGAGCCTGCTACCCATGGGGCCCATGGCCTAAGTTCCCTGTAAGCTGCGCAGCCATGCCGGCTATCAAGGGCCACACAGGAGAGGTGGAAAGGTGGAGCTGCCACTTCTGGGGAGAGGTGCCTCTCACCCGGCCCCAAGCTGCTGCGGCTAGAGAGGGCTGCGGGGGAGTCCTCTCTCCCCACCGCATCCCTGGGGCAGCCTGCACCCCAAGCCCCTCATCCCCGGCCCAACCCCAGAGCCCGCACCCCCAGACAGAGCCCTCACCCCCTCCTGAACCCCAAACCCCTCATCCCCAGTCCTACCTCAGAGCCCGCACCCCCAGACAGAGCCCTCACCCCCTCCTGAACCCCAAACCCCTCATCCTCAGTCCTACCTCAGAGCCCGCACCCCCAGACAGAGCCCTCACCCCCTCCTGAACCCCAAACCCCTCATCCCCAGTCCTACCTCAGAGCCCGCACCCCCAGACAGAGCCCTCACCCCCTCCTGAACCCCAAACCCCTCATCCTCAGTCCTACCTCAGAGCCTGCACCCCCAGCCAGAGCCCGCCCCCCCCCCGTACCCCAACCCTCTGCCCCAGCCCTGAGCCCCCTCCCACACTCTGAACCCTTCGGCCCCACCCCCACCACCCATCACCTCCATATTGGTGCACAGAACAAAATTCATTCTGCACATGGACGTAAAAAATTAGAGGGAACACTGCCCGTGGCCCTCTCTGGGGCCTGCTGCCCACAGGCATAGGTGCCGACTCCATGGGTGCTCCAAAAAACATAGTGGGTGCTCAGCACCCATCAGCCACAGCTGTTCGGCGGGGCCCCAGGGACCAGCTGTTGGGTGGGACCATGCCAGTCAGCTGTTTGGCGGCTTGGGGGAGGGTGGAGAGCAGCAAGTGGCGGGTGGGCGGGAGCCTGGGCAAGGGGCAGAATGGGGGCAGGAGGAGGCAGAGCGAGGGCAGGGCCTCAGGGGAAGGGGCAGAATGGGGGCGGGGCCTCAGGGTAGAGCAGGGCCCCCCCCAGGGAAAAATAAAAGTCAGGGCCTATGCCCACGGGGCAGGCTTCTGTCATGCATCTTTTAGTCCCCATCTGTTAGCCCCTAATATCATTGTCCCTCAGCCAAGTGCAGCAGCTGTTGGGGCCAGGCAGGTTGGCTTCCTAATGGAGGAGAAATCACTCATGTGGAATCTGGGGTTTTTTAGTGCCACGGGAGGGAGTTTGGGTGCAGGAGGGGGTTGGGGCACAGGGCTCGGAGTGCCGGCTCCGGGAGGGAGTTTGGGTGCAGGAGGGGTCTGGGGCATGGGGCTCGGGGTGCAGGCTCCGGGATGGAGTTTGGGTGGGGGAGGGGGTTGGGGCACGGGGCTCGGGGTGCAGGCTCCGGGAGGGAGTTTGGGTGCGGGAGGGGGTTGGGGCACGGGGCTCGGGGTGCCGGCTCCGGGAGGGAGTTTGGGTGCAGGAGGGGGTTGGGGCACAGGGCTCGGGGTGCAGGCTCCGGGAGGGAGTTTGGGTGCAGGAGGGGGTTGGGGCATGGGGCTCGGGGTGCAGGCTCCGGGAGGGAGTTTGGGTGCAGGAGGGGGTTGGGGCATGGGGCTCGGGGTGCAGGCTCCGGGAGGGAGTTTGGGTGTGGGAGGGGGTTGGGGCACGGGGCTCGGGGTGCAGGCTCCGGGAGGGAGTTTGGGTGCGGGAGGGGGTTGGGGCATGGGGCTCGGGGTGCAGGCTCCGGGAGGGAGTTTGGGTGCAGGAGGGGGTTGGGGCACGGGGCTCGGGGTGCAGGCTCCGGGAGGGAGTTTGGGTGCGGGAGGGGGTTGGGGCATGGGGCTCAGGGTGCAGGCTCCGGGAGGGAGTTTGGGTGCAGGAGGGGGTTGGGGCATGGGGCTCGGGGTGCAGGCTCTGGGAGGGAGTTTGGGTGCGGGAGGGGGTTGGGGCACGGGGCTCGGGGTGCCGGCTCCGGGAGGGAGTTTGGGTGCGGGAGGGGGTTGGGGCCTGGGGCTCGGGGTGCAGGCTCCAGGAGGGAGTTTGGGTGCGGGAGGGGGTTGGGGCATGGGGCTCGGGGTGCAGGCTCCGGGAGGGAGTTTGGGTGCGGGAGGGGGTTGGGGCATGGGGCTCGGGGTGCCGGCTCCGGGAGGGAGTTTGGGTGCGGGAGGGGGTTGGGGCATGGGGGTCGGGGTGCAGGCTCAGGGAGGGAGTTTGGGTGCGGGAGGGGGTTGGGGAACGGGGCTCGGGGTGCAGGCTCCGGGAGGGAGTTTGGGTGCAGGAGGGGGTTGGGGCACGGGGCTCAGGGTGCAGGCTCCGGGAGGGAGTTTGGGTGCGGGAGGGGGTTGGGGCACGGGGCTCAGGGTGCAGGCTCCGGGAGGGAGTTTGGGTGCGGGAGGGGGTTGGGGCATGGGGCTCGGGGTGCAGGCTCCGGGAGGGAGTTTGGGTGCGGGAGGGGGCTCGGGCACGGGGCTCGGGGTGCAGGCTCTGGGAGGGAGTTTGGGTGCGGGAGGGGGTTGGGACATGGGGCTCAGGGTGCAGGCTCTGGCTGGGTGGCGCTTACCTCAGGTGGCTTCTGAAAGCAGCAGCACGTGCGGCAGCAGCTCCGGGGGGCTGGCGGCTCTGCACACTGCCCATTTGCAGGCACCGCTCCTGCAGCTCCCATTGGCCGTGGTTCTCCATTCTCAGCCAATGGGAGCTGCGGAGTCAGTGCTTGGCAGGGGCAGCTCCAGGCACCAGCGCGCCAAGCGCGTGCCTGGGGTGGCAAGCCACGGGGGACGCACTGCCAGTCGCTGCAAGGGCGGCAGGCAGGTTGCCTTTGGCGGCAAGCCTGCGGAGGGTCCTCTGGTCCCGCGGCTTCGGCGGACCTCCCGCAGGCGGGCCGCCGAATCCGTGGGACCAGGGACCTCCCGCAGCCAAGCCGCCCAAGGCAGCCTGCCTGCCGTGCTTGGGGCGGCAAAATACCTAGAGCCGCCCCTGGTGCTTGGGGTGGGGGCAGCGCACAGAGACCCCCTTTGCTGCACCTCCGCCTAGGAGCTGCTCCAGACACGAGCCTGCCTTAGCCCCGCCGCAGCACCAGACTTTTAGCGGCCTAAAAGCTCCCGTTTTGGCTTCAGTAGCCACCAGGAGATCGAGCCCGAGTCCAGGAGACTCCTGGACAAACCGGTGGTCACAAACAGCATGCAGGCCAGCCCCCCACCATCCGGGGGCTCAGCCCACACACCCCATGCCTGATTCCCAGGGAGCAGCCCTTGCCCCAAGAACTGCCTCTGGGTAGCGAGGTCAAAGCAGAGAGTAAACCCTCCTGCTGTTTGCAGGAGCTCCCCAGCCAAAGATCGCGCATCCTAAATGAACACCAATGCCGCGTTTCTTCAGCGTGCGCCGCTTGCATGCGGAGAGAAGAACTTGTAAGATTGTGTGGAACAGCGCCCCCTGCCCACCCCCGCGATAGCAGCGTAACACGGAGCCTGCCTTTCTGTGCCAGGCCTCCCGCAACGCGTTCGTGGTCGGTGCTGTTGTCTTCCTCTGCAGGGTTTTTGGGTTTTTTTTTTGGTTCAGATGTTTAATTAATGACGCTTCCAACCCCTCACCTTATGAGCTAGGGGCAGGACTATTATCCCCCCCTTGGGGGAAACTGAGGCACACGGGGGTTCAGTGCCCAAGGGTACACAGCAAGTCAGTGGAAGAACAGGGAGCAGAGCCCAGGCAGGGCCGGCTCCAGACCCCAGCGCGCGCTTGGGGCGGCATTTTGCCGGGAGGGCGGCAGGCGGCTCCAGCAGACCTTCCCTAGTCATGACTGCGGAGGGTCCGTTGGTCCCGCGGCTCCAGTGGACCTCCCGCAGGCATGACTGCGGATGCTCCACCGGAACCGCGGGACCAGCGGACCCTTCGTGGGCACGTCTGCAAGAGGTCCCCCGGAGCCGCGGGACCGGCGACCGCCAGCGCGCCCCCCGTGCTTGGGGCGGCCAAATTCCTAGAGCAGCCCCTGAGCCCAAGACTCTAGAGTGGGGGTCTGGGAAACACACCAGCCAAGCAGGCCCCGTGGCGTGGGCACAGCAGGCGAGGGCCGGGGAAAGGAAACGTAGCTTCTCCTTCGCCCTCTCGCCCTGCTCTGCGTAGGCACGTCTCTTGTCGCCCGAGTTCGGCAAGCACCTGCTGGAAGCGGAGGACCTGCTGCAGAAGCACAAGCTGCTGGAAGCTGACATGGCCCGCCAGGCGGAGAAGGTGCGCGCCGTGAGCGCGGCGGCCCTTGCCTTTGCCAACGGCGACGGTATGTGGAAGCGGCGAGCGACGCGTCTCGTGCCGGCGGGGCCGGCTGCGGGGAACGAGGCTGCGAGAGAGCCCATCAAAGGGACCCCGCTGCTGGCCCGTCATCACTCTCACTTCTCCTCAACCCTGCTCCATGCCAGCCCTCGGCTTGTTCTGCCCTTCCCTGGGTGCCTCGGCTTTTGTCTACGCCCCTCCGGTGAGGAGGTGCAGGTCCCAGGGCCGAAAGCCGGCTGTGTTCTTACTTCCCCAGGGCAGGCCAGTGCATTGAAAACTCGCCTGGCCAGAGGGGGCTCTGTGAGTGGGAGAGGGCCTGGAACTAGGGAGACTGGGTTCAGATCCTGGCTTTGCCGCTGGCTGCATGACATCGGCAAGGCACTTAGGGTGCGTCTACACTGTAGCTGGGAGGTGGGATCCCCAGCTCCGTCGGCGCGCTGGCCCTGCGGGGGGCGGCTGTCAGCGCGCTGGCCCTGCGGGGGGCGGCTGTCAGCCCCCAGAGCTGGGAATGACCCCCCACTGCGGCCGTGTAGACACAGCCTTAGTCTCTCTGGGCCCCAGCTGTGACATGGGGATGACAATCGATGGGGAGGGGTGGCCATTTGTGCCTTAACTCGAGAGCTCTGCCCCACCCTGGTGGTGTGAGGGACGGGATGGCTATTGAGATCTAGAGAAGAGGCCTCCTCGGTGATGGAATTTCATGCTTTAAAGCTGCCTCCATTCTGTCCCCTCCCCCGCGCAGGCTATCGGCCGTGCGACCCCAAGGTCATCCGCAACCGCGTCAGCCACCTGGAGCTGTGCCACCAGGAGCTGCTGGCGATGGCCGCCGAGAGGAAGGCTCGCCTGGAGCAGTCCAAGCGCCTGTGGAAGTTCTTCTGGGAGCTGGACGAGGCGGAGAGCTGGATCAAGGAGAAGGAGCAGATCTATTCCTCCTTGGATTATGGGAAAGACCTGACCAGCCTCCGCATCCTGCAGCGGAAGCACAAGGCCTTTGAGGACGAGCTGCGGGGCCTAGGCGCCCGCCTGCATCAAACCGTCCAGGATGGGGAAGACATGGTGGCCCAGAAGCACTTTGGCTCCTCCAAGATCCGAGGCAGGACGGAGAAGGTGAAGGCGCTGTGGGCTCAGCTCCAGGAGCTGGCCTCATTCCGCAAGAAGAACCTGCAGGACGCCGAGAGCTTCTTCCAGTTCCAGGTGGACGCGGACGACCTGAAGGCCTGGCTGCAGGACGCCCATCGCCTGGTGTCCAGCGACGAGGTGGGCCACGAGGAGTCCTCCACGCAGGCCCTGGTCAGAAAGCACCGAGACCTACTGGACGAGGTGGCGGACAACAAGAGAGTGATGGACGGCCTGAGCCAGCAGGCCCAGAGCTTCCCGGCCGAGCTGCGGGGCGCCCCGGAGTTCCAGAACCGGCTGCAGGCCCTCCAGGCCCTCTACGCCGAGCTGGTGTCCCTGGCTGAGCTGCGCAGGCAGAAGCTGCAGGATGCGCTGGACCTCTACACGATCTTCAGTGAGACGGACGCCTGCGAGCTCTGGATGAGTGAGAAGGAGAAGTGGCTGGAGCAGATGGAGATCCCAGACACGCTGGAGGACTTGGACGTAGTGCAGCACAGGTACCTGGGCTACCACCGTCAGGGACAGCCAGGTACCCCCTCCCTCTGCCCCCCTGACCCTAACCCCGACCCTCAGCTAGCTAGATACATGTAGGACCTGAGGTGGTGAAGCACAGGTGATCCACTTCAGGGGCAGCCTCTCCTTGTTCCAGCGCGTCAGGCGTTGCCCCTTCCGGCAGTGCCCAGGGTTTGGAAGGGGCTATGTGGCTCCTAGCCCCCTTGGCTCCCTTCTTTCTGTGCTCAACAGCGGGCACGGAGCCTTGCTCTGTGTGCTACGGCCCCAGCCCCACTCCTAGCCCACCCCAGCTCTGCTCACAAGCATCGCGTGTCGGTGTCAGCGTTAGCGCGGCTGCTCCATCCGTCGGTGCTGGCGCAGGGCTCTGGGCACCTTGCCCGGGGTGCACGCTGGCACCAGAGGGAAGGCGGCGGGGAAGGCCTTGTGCCCTGGGCCTGTGCCCAGCTCAGCCAGGGAGGCGACCTGTGGCACAGCTGCGGCGGCGTTGGGCAGTCCCGGTGCTGTCCTGCCAATTGCTGCCTGTGTGATTGCAGGTTTGACATCCTGGAGCAGGAGATGAGCACGCCAGCCTCCCAGATTGACGGCGTCAACCGCGCAGCCGCCAGCCTCGTCGAGAGCGGGCACCCGCGCAGCGGCCGCATCAGGCAGTGCCAGGAGCGTCTGATCACCAGGTACCGCCCCACCCCTCTGTGCTAGCCACACTAGCTGTGTCCCAGGCCTGCCTGTCGGGGACACGGCTGACTGGATGCTTCCCAGCGATCCTGTCCCCAGGAGCTGCATATTCAGTGTGTGCTCTTGCTAAAACCACAGTGGGCATCCCCCATCCTGATGCTGGCTGTGTTCCCTTTGCTAGATAAGATATATTAGAATCGGAAAAGGTACAGAGACGGGCATAAAAAAAATGATTAAGGGTATGGAACAGCTTCCAGAGGAGGAGAGATTAAAAAGACTGGGACTTTTGTTAAAGAGACAACTCAGGGAGGTCTATAAAATCATGACTGGTGTGGGGGAAGGTGAATAAGGAAGTGTTATATACCCCTTCACGTAACACAAGAACTAGGGGTCACCAAATGAAATTAACATGTAGCAGATTTAAAACAAACAAAAGGAAGAATTTCTTCACACAGCAGACAGGCAACTTCATTACCAGGGTATGTTGTGAAGGCCAAGACTATAACAGGGTTAAAAAAAGAACTAGATAAGTTCATGGAGGATAGGTCCATCGATGGCTGTTAGCCAGGATGGGCAGGGATGCTACCTTATGCTCTGAGTGTCCCTAGCCTCTGACTGCCAGTCACTGGGATTGGATAACAGTGGATGGATCACTTGCTATATAACCCCATATAAATCCATGGTGGGCCCACATCTTGCAAACCGTGTGTGACGGGTTGGACCCCCCCCACCATCTGGAATGCCACCTGATGTGCTGGGGTCCCCCTCGTTCCGCCCGTTCCACCAGCCTGGGTTTCCTCACCCTGTCCTAGCTGTGCCAGGCCCTCGAGCCTTTTTCAGCACACACACACCGAGGTAGGGACCTACGCAGCTGCAGAGGGACACAGAGACACTGAGACCAGCTCTGTGTGGCAGGAATCAGCTCGAGGATTTACCCAGCACTCTGAATTTATAGACTATCAGGGTTGGAAGGGACCTCAGGAGATCATCTAGTCCAACCCCTTGCTCAAAGCAGGACCAATCCCTAACTAAATCCCCAAATCCCTAAATGGCCCCCTCAAGGACTGAACTCATAACCCACTCGCGTGCACATACGCTCTGGGGCGTAAACCCAAAATAATATTGTCTTGCACCGTATAGATAAATCTGCACAGCACAAGCTCATAAAAATCGCCCTCTTCCTCAATGTGGAAAGAGATATGCAAAGCTTCCCCACACCCCCCGATATGAATTGCACAAACTGGGTTATGTTATCAATAAGAAATAAGTTTATTCACTACAAAAGGTAAATGTTAAGTGATTATAAGGGACAGCAAACAGAACAAAGCAGATTACTGAGCAAGTAAGCTTAATGCACTAAAGAAACAGGTTGCACATAGTAATTTCTCACCCTAAATGTGGTTTAGGCAGGTTGGTAGAGTTTTTGCAGCTCAGAGTTCCAGTTATATCTCTTTGCAGGCTAGACTGGGGTGGCCAACCTGAGCTTGAGGAGGAGCCAGAATTTACCAATGTACATTGCCAAAGAGCCACAGTAATACGTCAGCAGCCCCCATCATCTCTCCCCTACCCCGTTCCCAGCGCCTCCCGCCAGTGGCAGCCCCTCCAATCAGTGCCTCCCCCTCCCTCCCCACACCTCCTGATCAGCTGTTTCGTGGCGTGCAGGAGGCTCTGGGGGAGAGGAGCAGGGCCTGTGGCAGAGCCAGGGGTTGAGCAGTGAGCACCCCCAGCATATGGGAAAGTTGGTGCCTGTAGCTCCAGCCCCGGAGTCGATGCCTGTACCAGGAGCCGCATATTAACTTCTGAAGAGCCGCATGCGGCTCCGGAGCCACAGGTTGGCCAACCCTGGGCTAGACCAATGTTCACAGTCTGGACTCACCCCTGCCTTTCCCTTCAGGTGTTTTTAGCAGTCTTCCTTCCTGGGCAGGCAATGGAGGAGAGTCCTGAAGGGCTTCCTTCCCAGCCATAAATAGAATTTACGGAAAGCGGGAAG
Organism: Mauremys mutica; assembly: GCF_020497125.1. Lineage (NCBI taxonomy): Eukaryota > Metazoa > Chordata > Testudines > Geoemydidae > Mauremys > Mauremys mutica. The sequence continues at coordinate 147,655,823 of NC_059075.1, forward strand.
CCTTTGTTTCCAGTGGAAAAGTACCAGCAGTGTCCCAGGTGGTATTTTGTACCAGGTGACATTATCACAGGACCTTGCAGTGTCAGGGCAACCATGAGACAAGGTTTATTTGCAAGGCCCACAGGAAGGAACTCCTGGGAAGATGGGAGATCCACATCTTTGGAGACTCATTGTCTTTTGCTAATGACCCATTAAGGCTGATTGCTTACTGTCTGATGGGCGTTTCCCAATCACATACCCACACGGTTGTAATGGTAACATACACAGTATTCCTAACTTTGGATACAGAAATGATACATGCATACAGCTTGGATAAACACATGCAGAAAATCATAATCTTTTCAATGATACCTCACATGACCCATCTTGCATAAAACATACCTTAGTTATGCCATATTCATATCATAACAGTATTTCTATGAAGAATATGGGGTGTAACGTCACACTCTGTGCAGATGTGGTCGCCCCATCTGAAAAAAGATATATTGGAATTGGAAAAGGTTCAGAAAAGGGCAACAAAATGATTAGGGGTATAGAACAGCTTCTGTCTGAGGAGAGATTAATAAATTTGGGATTTTTCAGCTTGGAAAAGAGACGACTAAAGGGGGAGACTGGTTTGGAGAAAGTGAATAAGGAAGTGTTATTTACTCCTTCTCATAACGCAAGAACTGGGGGTCACCCAATGAAATGAATAGGCAGCAGGTTTAAAACAAACAAAAGGAAGTATTTCTTCACACAATGCAGGGTCAACCCATGGAACTCTTTGCCAGGGGATGTTGTGGAGGCCAAGACTATAACAGGGTTCAAAAAAGAACTAGATAAGTTCATGGAGGATAGGTCCATCAATGGCTATTAGCCAGGATGGGCAGGGATGGTGTCCCTAGACTCTGTTTGCCAGAAGCTGGGAATGAGCGACAGGGGATGGATCACTTGATGATTCCCTGTTCTGTTCATTCCCTCTGGGGCACCTGACACTGGCCTCTGTTGGAAGACAGGACACTGGGCTAGACGGACCATTGGTCTGACCCAGTATGACCATATTCATGTGTAAATTTTATATTTATTTGATGCTCTTATTGCCCAGCACCAGAGAGGGACACCGCTCAGAGGCTGCTTTCAAGTGACATCACCAGTTTCTGACTCTAAATAATAATCTCCCTTCTTGAGAATCCAAACGTTTCCAGCTCCGGACACAGCCAGCCCCAGGCAAGAGAGGGCTCAGGGAACATTTTCAAAAACTCCATTTGCAGAAGTGACTTAGCAGCTTCAATCTCGTTGAAGTCAGTGGGACCTAGTCACCTCTGAAAATGGGATGCAGCTTCTGAAAGCTGTCCCCAGCTTGACCTGCGCTTGCAGAATTCTTACTGCCCAAGGGCCGCGATTCCCAGCAGGCCGCCCAGTCAAACAGGACCTGGACACATAGAGTTCAGAGCCGGAAGTGACCGTCTGATTGCCAGCTCTGACCTAGTGCTCAGCATAGGCTGGAGAATTTCATCCCATTGCCCCTGTATTGACGCTGGTCACTGGTGTTTGGCTAACCTGTTTTCCTAAAAGGCCTCCCGTCTGATCTGAAAACATCGGCGATGGAGAATCCACCCCTTCCCTTGGGAGTTTGTTCCCATGGGTCACCACCCTCCCTGGTGAACATCATTTCTAATTAGAATCTGTCTGGCTTTAACTTCCAGCCTCTGGTTTTTCTCCCTTCCAGCCTGGTTTTTCTCCCTTCCTCCGCTAGATTAAATACAGAATTCCGTTCTGTGTCGCTCAACGCCAGCGTTTACAACAGCTGCATGAGCTCGGACGTGTGGCATTTTCCTGTGTGCTCACAAACTCTGATCCACACAAATCAGTGAGGTCAGAACCAGGCCTGAGCAACGGCAGAGCTGCTGCGGTGCAAATGCCTGGTCCTCCAGGGGGCTTTGCCCACCAGGCCCAGCCCAGTGCTGGCGCATGTTTCGATTAGAGGCAACTCATCCAGTGTTAAACCGAACGGGCCTCTTTTTGAACTGGGACAAAACCGGACGTGGCTTTGTCCGGTATTGGGTGGGGGAATGCCATTCTGCCCCCTCTGGCTCTTAAAAATGGCATCCCCATGCGGTGTGACCTCGCATGCACCATCACGCCGGCAGGGGTGGGCTCACGCCATTCCCAGAAGTCCCAAAACATCTCGCATTCCGGGACCGTGTGAGTGGCCACCTTCCTCTCGATATGAGCCGTGTGCTTTGCGCGGGGCCGAGCCCGGCGACTGATGCAGATGAAGGAGGCCATGTGTAATAACCCAGAGGTGATCTGGGGCAGGACAGTGTGTCAAGGCTGCCACAAGCCCCGGTATCTCAGCGAGCCCCACCTCCATTGTCCTGGCTGTTAGCAGGCAACCAACCGTCCGGATTTTGATGCCTCCGTTTTTGAGAGGCCAACCTGAGAAGGAACTGAAGTGATTTCACACAGGGCTGAACTCTCCCACTCTGCAAATCGGCCCTTTTCAGGGTTCTCCATTTCAACCCTGTCCTTCCCCTCCACTCCCCCAGCTCAGGACCCTCACAGCCTCAGAGGAAGGGCAGGACGGCCTCAGAGGCGTGGCCAGCTGGGATGGGGTGGGGGGCTGCCAGACTCTCTGTTAGGGTCTGGCATTGCCCTTTCAGATCGGGAGCGTGGGCGGCCTGGCTGCATAGCAGCCTGTGGGTGGTACCCCTGCAATCCCAGCCAGCACTGCCCCACTTTGGGGACAGCCCTGGCCCAGCAGAGTAGGGTTGGGGAGTCTCTGGGGCTGGTGCCATCCCTGCCAAGACTGCCGGCACGAATTGAGTTCCTACAGAGTCTGGGTTTGCAGACACTGACAGCTCTGGCCGAAGAGTGTCTGAAGCCCTTTCTCTCCCAGTCTCTCCTCCTTGGCTCTCTCACACAGGGCAGGGCTTGCTCGTGAACCAGGGGCTCTAAGACAGCTCCATGGGGCTTCTGCTGTGTCCTCTGCAGGTGGCACGTCTTCCAGGAGAAGGTGGGGCAGCGGCGGAAAGCGGTGGACTTGGCGCTGAGCCTGCACAATTACTGCGTGGACTGCGAGGAGACCCGCAAATGGATCCTGGACAAAACCAAAGTGATCCAGTCCACCCAGGAGATGAGCAGGGATCTGGCGGGCGTGATCGCCATCCAGAGGAAGCTGTACGGCATTGAGCGCGACTTGGCCGCCATCCAGACCCGGCTGGGGGTGCTGCAGGAAGAGGCGCACCGGCTGGCCGAGGAGCTCCCTGACCTGGCCTCCGACATCTACAGCCAGCTGACCACCATCAACGGCCTCTGGCAGGAGCTGCAGAGGACGCTGCAGAGTCAGGAGGCCTCGCTCGGGGAGGCCAGCAAGCTGCAGAAGTTCCTGCAAGACCTGGATGACTTCCAGGCCTGGCTGTTCAAGGCACAGCAGGCCGTGGCTTCGGAAGAGGTGCCCAGCTCCCTGGCCGAGGCGGAGCAGTTCCGACAGGAGCACGCCGCCATCAAGGAGGACATCGACCGGCACGAGGGCGACTACCGCAACGTCAAGGAGACGGGGGAAGGGGTGACGCGCGGGCAGACGGACCCGGAGTACCTGCAGCTGCAGCAGCGGCTGCAGGGCGTGGAGATGGGCTGGAGCGACCTGTGCAAGATGTGGGGCAGCCGGGGGAAGCTCCTCGCCCAGTGCCTGGGCTTCCAGGAGTTCCTCAAGGACGGCAAACAAGCCGAAGTCATCCTGAGCAATCAGGTAGGGAAGCGGCTGCATCTGTCTGTTACGATGCTGATGTGCATCACCGTCCCAGTGCTCTGGGAGCCCGCTGCCCTGCAGGGTCACTGAAGAGACAGAGGGGGACAGTGAGGCACAAAAGGAGGATGGGACTTGCCCAAGGGCAGATGGTGGAGCCAGGAGTGGAAGCCAGGTCGCCCGAGTCCCTAGCCACTAGGCCCTGCTGCTTCTGAATTTCCACTCGGCCTTCCTTGCACTAGGCTACCAAGCGAGACAGTGTTTATAATTGTTCCCTCATATTTAATAGACCTGATCTGTGAAGATCGAACCTGACTTCCCCTCTGCTGATGTAACCGAGGCCTGCTGGGCGTGGTGCCCTGTCCCCCTCTAGCGGCACCAAGCCCACCCAGAGATTGATGAGTCTGCTACAGCCTTACCTAAGTGCCACGTGGCTTTTAGCTCAGGCGGTAGAGCCTCATGCATTAAACTCCAGAGGTCCCAGGTTTGATCCGGCCGGCCGGCGCCCGGGGTCTGTCCGGGATACAGAGCCCCAAGGGAGCAATGTTCTGTGCGTCAGCTGGTTGGCAGAGTTTGAAGGGCCTGTTAGATCTGCCCAGCCCAGCCCAGTCAGTCACACCCTGCATGGAGGAGCTCGATAACTTGGTTTGGCTAATCAGGGGGATTCCGAGACAAGTAAACCCTGGTGAGGTGAGACGGCCCAGGGGCTAGGAGACCTGGTTTCAATTCGGGAGACCTGGTTTCAATTCTTTGCTCTCTCCCAGGCTCCCCATGTGGCCTGGGGAACCTCCCTTGGGCCTCGATCTTTAAAGGTATTGTGCCAAGCTGATTTAGGAGCCTGTAATCTTCAAAGGGGAATTAGGCATGTAGGAGTCTAAATTCCGTGCAGCAGCACCTCGGTACCTTTAACAATCTGGGCCCCATTCCCGTCTGTCCAATGGAGATAACTGCCCTAGGGCACGGAGGGGGCTTGAGGATGTACACGGTAAAGACTGGGAGGTGCCAAGGCACAGCGGGGCCGGGGGCACAGATAAAGACCCGAGATAGAATGCTGCATCCCCTGTGACCCAAGGCAATACCCTTCCGTACTGATGCCATAGCAGAGAATGGCCCGTTCTGATCACCTCCCCTGCAGAGATCCCAGCACACCGGTAAGCATTGCGCTGTGATTCGGGCACACGGTGAATCCGTCCTCGGGGTAACTCCCTGGGCCTGCACCACCAGGGCTGATTTTGGCCTCTTGCCTCCTTCCCCGGCCCCCTTTTGCCTGGCAGGAAAGGTCAGTGGCGGATGCTCTCATGCTACTGGTCCATTTGCATACATCAGGCCAGTGCCAAAAGCCCTGTGCCGTGCCCTGGAGAGTTACACGTGGCTCAGGAGCACCATGGATACCCAACCCAGACGCTAGCACAAGGACTGTGCTGGAGATGGCTAGGCCCAGCACCCTGCGTTCAAAGCATGTTAGTCTTAGTCTTGTCAATGCAGCGGCCTTCCTGGAACACAGCATGTCCCAGGCGTGGCTGGAGCAGTGTGGGGAGGCAGGAAGGGCGGGTGCTACAGACCCTGCTAAATCACATCTCTCCCCCCCCACCCCACCCCGCCCTCCATTCCAGGAGTACACCCTGGCTCACATGGAGCCTCCGAACACCTTGGACGCGTCGGAAGCTGCCCTGCGGAAATACGAGGATTTCCTGGCCACCATGGAGGCCAACAAGGAGAAGATAACAGGGCCGGTGGAAAGCGGCGAGAAGCTGGTGGCGGACGGGAATATTTACGCTGACAAAATTAATGAAAAGGCCCAGGTCATACAAGAGAGGTAAATTGAACCGCATCCTATCAAGGAGGGGGCCCCCGGGAACCAGCCGCTAGCTATGCTGTCCAGTCCCACCGCTGGCAGATAGCTCTCTCCCCGGTAGTTATGGGCTGATAGCGGGTGTCAAACGAGAGAAGCTGCTGCAGCAATTCTCAGCCTCCTTGTCCTCTCTCCTTTCCAGGTCCAGGACGAACGTGGCTAAAGCGAAGGAAGTGCTGGTTCTGCTGAAAGACAATCACGACCTGCAAAGCTTCTTGCAAAACTGCCAGGAGGTAGGCTGCTGGATGCACAGGCACTGACTCCGTGGGCGCTCCGGGGCTGGAGTACCCACGGGGAAAAATTGGTGGGTGCTCTGCTCCTACCGGCAGCTCCCTGCCCCCTAGCCCTAGCTCACCTCCGCCTCTGCTCTGCTCTGCCTCCTCCCCTGAGCGCACCGCTTCTCCCCCTAGCTCCCAGCGCTTCCCGCCGCGAAACAGCTGTTTTGCGGCGGCAAGGGCTGGGAGAGAGGGGAGAGGAGGGGGAACGCGGCGCGCTCGGAAAAGAGGCGGGGCTGGGGCGGGGATTTGGGGATGGGTCCAACAGGGGCAGGGAGGGGGCGGAGTTGGGGCAGAGACTTTGGGGAAGGAATTGGAATGGGAGCGGGACAGGGTCAGGCAGGGGTGGAGTTGGGGCGGGGTCGGGGGCGGGTGGGGCGTGAGCACCCACCAGCGCCGGGAAAAGTTGGCGCCTATGGCTGGATGCGCCGTTACTGCTGGCCAGGAGAGATGTTCTCCTGTTCCGTGACACTCCCTGCTTCCCCTGGGCGCGGCGGTCAGAATTAGAGCTGGAGGGGGGCATGCCGGCTGCTTCCCGGGAGCCGTGCGGATGGAGGCTAGCAGGAAGCCTGCCAGGCCCCCGCGTGGCACCGCCAGCCAGACAGTTAACGGCCCGGTCAATGGTGCTGACAGGAGCCTCCAGGACCCCTTCCTGTCCTCTGCACAGCTCTGTTCAGAACATTGCTTTGGCTGCTCATCAGGGTAGGTTTGCACCATGGATGAGCAGGGATGGACTCTCCCTTCATTGGAGCAGGCGTCCATAGATTTCATTTGAACCAGGGGGATCTACTGCCATTTCCATTGTTTCCAAACAAATTCCTGGAGGTGGGAATTCTAACTCTAATCTTCTCGTTTCAGTCCTGGCGGCCTTTTGCCCCTCTGATTCTTATTAGCCACAAGAAAGGCAGGTCCGGGTAAGGAAGAGGGGGCTGTCCATTTCCTTCTAAGCAGTTTACATGAGGCTCTAGGGCTTTAGAATTATTCCTGACAAGACGTAGCTTGTTTCTATGATCCTGTCTCAGGCTCACGGCAGACTCAAGCAGCGTTGCTGCATTGGTCACACCTGGGGCAGCTCTCCCCCCACAGAGCGATGGGCTCAGGCTCTCTGCAAACACAGGCAGATGTCATTGCATCAATCACACTTGGATCACATTTTCAAGTTTCCTTCACAACCATAATAGCACCTCCTGGTGTCTCTCTTCCACAAAAGTCCTCACTATTGTCCCCCTCTTTTTCATGCTCATCATCAAGTTCATCTTTTTTCCTCTTCTTCCTCATCTTCAATCGTACACTTGACAGATTTGGCCCCATTAGCTGCATTTTCAGTGGTAATGCTACAGAGCTGCGTCAGAGACATCCCAGAACAGCTTCTGCCTTCGAGTACGGTCACCTTCAGGGGTTCGGTAGTGGGCTGCTAATTGATCTGCTTCATAGCAAGTGTGGAGGATCGTTTTCTATCTGCCATCTGCTGCATATTAACTCCTAATGCAGACCTGGCAAGATGAGTAGCTGTGATAAATGACGGGCGGGGGGTAACTCTCTTTTATGGACCCCGGCCAGCCAGTTAGCGATAAAATTCCTCTTTGTAGCTGTTCTCTACTTGCTTTACCTGTAAAGGGTTAAACGTCTCACTGCTATGCATAGGTTTAAAAAAAAGTGAGTGGGCACCGGGCCAAAGAGCCAATGGGAAGGCTAGAACTTTTTTAAATTGAAATAAGACTCCCCTTTTGTCTGTCTGTGGTGTTGTCCCAGAGAGCAGGGACAGGGCTGGAGCTCATAGGCTTTAAGGTCAGAAGGGACCATTATGATCATCTAGTCTGACCTCCTGCACAATGCAGGCCACAGAATCTCACCCACTCCTGTAACAAACCCCTAACCTATGAGTTATTGAAGTCATCAAATCGTGGTTTAAAGACCTCAAGGTGCAGAGAATCCTCCAGCAAGTGACCCGTGCCCCATGCTGCAGAGGAAGGCGAAAAATCTCCAGGGCCTCTGCCAGTCTGCCCTGGAGGAAAATTCCTTCCCGACCCCAAATATGGTGATCAGTTAAACCCTGAGCATGTGGGCAAGACTCACCAGCCAGCACCCAGGAAAGAATTCTCTGTAGTAATTCATATCCCACCCCATCTAACATCTAAGCTTGTGCCAGGTATGAAAATCATCAGATCCTACCTAGACACTACTCATTTGAAACCCCAGCTATGTAAGGAGATCAGGAAATGTCTAGGAAGATGCGATTAGATTTATCTCATTTATTTCTTTATGGCTTGTGGGCTTCTTTGTGTTAACCCCCAGGTGCTTTTGTTTTGCTTGTAACCTTTAGGCTATCTTGATGCTTAATCCTTGTAATTGTTTCTTTTAAAACCTAACAAAAAGCCTAAGTTCCAGATGTATTTTCTTTCTTTTTGTTTTTAATAAAATTTACCTTTTTTAAGAACGGGATTGGATTTTTGTGTCCCTAAGAGGTTTGTGCACATGCTGTTTAATTAGCTGGTGGCGACAGCTCATTTCCTTTGTTTTTCTTTCTCAGCCCTTCCCCGGAGTGGGGGTGAAAGGGCTTGAGGGTACCGCACAGGGAGGAATTCCCAAGTGCACCTTCCAGGGCTCTCAAAGGGGGTCTGCGGTTGGGTGGTGGCAGCATCTACCCATCCAAGGTCAGAGAGAAGCTGTAACCTTGGGAGTTTAATACCAGCCTGCAGTGGCCAATATTAATTTTTAGAATCCTTGCGGGCCCCCACCTTCTGCACTTGAAGAGCCAGAGTGTGGAATCAGCCTTGACAGTAGCACAATCAACCTTCAAAGAAATCAGCTTGCCCTTGACTTCCTGCTTATGTTCGTATCATACTCTGGAAGGGCAGCGACTTTGTCTCCGATATTTTCATCATTTATTGCCAGTTTTTATTGCCAAAACCTTGAAGGAAAGGGTTAAGGATTTAATCTTCCAGCGACTTGAAAGGTCTGCCATTCACTGTTACTAATTCGAGGCAAGCTTCCAGCAAAGTTAGACTCCTCGATCTTCACTTTTATCGACTTGCTTTTCAACACAGAATCTAGAGCATGTTGGTTTGAGGACAGAATCTTTTTTTTTTTTTTTTTTTTTTGCATGGAGGGGTTGGATTAGCCTCATTGGTGTGTGAACTTGTCTCACTTGGGGCTAGCTGCTCTTGCATCAGGACAGGACACTCGGCTGGGCGCCCAGCAGCAGGTGGCGGAGAAGGGGTTTGAGGAGGGAGCTGACGGAGGCTAAGGGTGGCGTCCCCATTCCTCAGGCATACGCTCCAGCCAACATCGCTCATTGTTCTGCTGGTGTGGAGGAGGGGGCCGACAGATTTCAGGCTGGGATTTCCAGAGGTGCCTGAATCCCATAGGCTCCTCGGAGACACGCAGTGGTGGGGCTGGTGCTGTGACGTGTGCTCCCTTCCCTGCCTTTGCAGCTCACCCTTTGGATCGACGAGAAGATACTGACGGCTCAGGACGCGTCCTATGACGAAGCCCGGAACCTGCACAGCAAGTGGCTGAAGCACCAGGCCTTCATGGCTGAGCTGGCCTCTCACCAAGGCTGGCTGGAGAAGGTGGATGAGGTAGGTGACCTCCCGTGGGGGCTGGGGGAGCATCCTCCCAGGCCTTGCCGCGCCTCAGGCACCCGGCGCTGAGTGCACACCCGAAGGCTAGTGCAGGCCAGGCAGCCCATGGGCTGAGGTAGCCCCCAGCTCCCATCGACATCAATGGAATGGGGCTTTCAGCAGATGCTTAGCTTTAAGCACGTGCTTAAGAGCTGTCTCAGGATTGGGTGAGGCTGTAGCGGGTGGTGGGACGGAGGTAACACTGGGGCAGGAAAAAGGGAATGGGTCCTTGTGTTCACAGGGTTTCATTACTACCCCCTCTCTCACCAGCCACCATGGTACAATCCACAGCCCCCGCTCCTTTAACATGAGTGTCTTACAACATGGGAGGTGATTGCCGGACACTGGTGGGGTCTCAGCTGGACACTGTGCCCCGTTGCGGGCACCACACTTTAGGCAAGATGTGGACAAAGTGGAGAGGGTCATGAGGAGATCAACAAAAATGGTTTAGTTTAGAGAAGAGGAGGCTGAGTGGGGACCAGATAACAGTCATCAAATATGTACAATGATGTTACGAGCAGGGCGGTGATCGATTGTTCTCCGATCACCGCTGACGGGATCAGCTTAGCTTGCAGCAAGGGAGATTGAGGTTGGATATTAGGAAAAACTTGGGACTGGTTCCCTGGGGAGGGTTTGGAATCTCCGTCACTGCAGGTTTTTAAGAACAGGTTGGCCAGATGCCTCTCAGGGATGGTCTTGGTTTGCCTAGTTCTGCCTCAGTGCTGGAGGTCCCTTCCGGCCCCACATTGCTGATTCCCTTTTCCCCTGGCCTCTCTCCAGGAGGGGCGGCAGCTGAGCCGGGAGAAGCCCCAGTTTGGTGCGGTGGTCTCGCAGAGGCTGACAGAGCTGCACCGGCTCTGGGACAAGCTCCAGTCAACAACAGAGGAGAAGGCCCAGCATCTCTTCGATGCCAACCGCTCAGATCTGTACGCGCAGAGCTTTTCCGACCTGGACAGGTGGATAGGAGAGATGGAGACGCAGCTGCAGTCGGACGAGCGGGGCACCGACCTGACAAGCACCAACAGGCTGCTAAAGAAGCTGATGGTAGGTGGTGAACTCCCATGAGCGCTGGCACTGCGGGGGCTGGAGGGATGTCCTGCTGGGGAGGAGGGCGCATTGGAGACTGGCAGTGCTAGAGGACAGATCGCTCCGCAGTCACTCCTTCCCGTCTCTTGCCCCTGTGGCCTGCAGGGGCTGGGGCTGCAAAGACGAAGCATTCGGCCTCCCAGGTGGCGGGGGAAAGGGGTTCTCTGGCAGCGGCTTGCTCCACCCGCTCTCTTCTCAGCTGGCGGAGGAGACACTCGTCCTTGCCGGGAAAGAAGCGTTTGCAACCTCCATAGATGTCCAGCCGCTAGCGGGGGACAGACAGCGGCACGGCGTTAGCCTAGCTTAGATGCTGCCACTGGCTGGGGCAGCCTGTCCTGAGCTTCACAGATCCCAGCAGCTCAGATTCACTGTTACCGGCCTTATCTGTGCCAATCCACAGAGCATACGAGCTGGCAGTCACTGTTACAGAGGCAGCAGCTCATACTTTAGTTGAGAGGGCTCTCGTTCAATCGCCTGGGTCCCTTGCAATCCCTCCCTCCTGGGTAATACGAGCAGCCTTCCTCCAAGGGGATGAATCCTTCAGGGACTGGTCATTTGAAAACTCTTTTCTATTTTGTTTTTAATTCACTCTAACCCCGTATAAACATTCAACATGTGTGTATCCCACTGCCTCGTAGCAAGGTCTTCTCTGGGATTGAACCTATGGATCTAAAAGCAGAAGCTGGCACTGTCAGGCCAGGTCTGTCAGCTCAGAGGGACTAATAGACTCTTAAACCTATCCCTGGTCCAGCCACTACCAGGGGATGGGGAGTTGCACTGGGTTAGCTTGGGTCATGTTTGGAATTAGGAGCCATGAAGAGGGGGTCAGTTCTCTGGGAGAACTGGTTAGAAAACAGGCTTTTTTCCACAGAAAATTCTTTGAAAAAGAAATAAAAAGGTTTTGTCAAAAACTTTCCCACAGTAAAGTTCAATTTTTTGATGAAAAATCAAAGTCTGAAATCTTCAACTGGGAAATGTAGCTTCAGTGCCTCATGGGAGCTGAGTCTAGGTGCCTCATGCTCCAATATCCTCTATAAGCCAGGCTCCCTGGTTGGACTACACCTCCCATGATGCATCATGGTATCCACTAATAGCGCATGAGACAGTTACATCATGTGATGCCCTGCCCTTGGTGCATCATGGGAGATATAGTCTGGCCAGACAGCCTGGTCCATAGAGGAAAATAGGGATGAGGAAAATGAACTACAGTTCCCATAAGGCACTGCAGTGGGCTCTCTGAATTAATATATTTCAGTTTGAAAAACTGAATGCCTTGCAATGAAAAAACAGGTGTTTTTTGTAGAAAGCAAACAGTTTTCGCAAAAAAATTAGTTTAGTCAAAAACCCAACTTTCTGTAAAAAAATACCAAAAACAGGTAACAACCAAATGTTGTTTGGTGATTATCTGATTTTTACGAGGAAACAAACTGAGAAGTACAAAGAGGTGAACGATTTATGGCTTCCCTACATTTCCGAATACCGCATGCTTCACGGGATCCCCAACAGAATTATGCGATGATGCAATTTCACACCTTGTCAAAGCTGCAAGTACAAACCCAGGCGATACTGCAGAGACATAACATGTTGGGGTGGGGGTCAGAGTAACAAAATAGGAAAAGACGTACATAAGTAGGGAAAGGAGGGCTCTAGGGAGGTGAGGGGAAAGGAGGAGAGATTTGGGGGTCTGGCGTTCTTTGAGCAGCATCAACGTGCTTTATCCAAACATCTGTTGATTCCGGTGGCTGTTGCTGCGGCCGTGGCTGGATGCCATCACCTGGCTGGCAGTAGCAAACGTCAACCCTTTGCTTTCAGAGACTCGATGAGCAAGTGAGCACGCGGAAGAGAGAGATGGAAGACCTGCTGTCGCAGGCCCCTCCACCCAGAGGGGACGTGCACGAGGCCGACAGCAAGCAGCAGAGCATCGAGAGAAGGTTCCTGGATCTCCTGGAGCCCTTGGGGAAGAGGAGGAAGGAACTGGAGTCATCCAGAGCCAAGTACCAGCTCAACCGGGATCTGGCAGACGAAATGGTGAGCTCCCTGAAAGGCCACGTGCGCCATCTGCGGCTCCCGATGCTCCTTGCCTTCCCAATAGGCCTTCTGCGCAAGCCTCCCAGTCCCTTGCGAGCGTCTGCTCCAGTGCCCTGGGTGATACAGCAAGGTCTTGTACATAATTTATTAGGTGTATTACGGTAGCTCCTAGGCGGTCTAGTCATGGACCAGGCCTCTGATGTGCTAGGTGCTGTACAGAGACAGAACAAAGGGCAGTCCCTGTCATGCAGAGCTTCCATTCTGTCTCTGGTTGCTGCTCGGTAGTGAATAGTGTGAAGGAAGGTCCCAGACCAGCTCCCGGGAACAGGGTCACCGCTCTGACAGGGGGTTCAGTGGCCCGGGATGCCCGGGACTCATTGCTAGAGTGAGCCCTGACAGGGCAGGGGCTGGGTGCAAGGGGCTGGCACTGAAGCTTGAGTGGAGTCTGTTGATTGCCTGGGCAGAGGGCTTGAGTGGGCAGCTTGCCACACAGTGAGATCGCGAGCCCGCTGCGCCCCATGCCATGCTGCGGCCTCCCACCGCCCTGCCTGCCCCTCGGCCGCAGCTGCTCCATTCTCCTCTGCTTCCGTCTTGCAGCTCTGGGTGCAGGAGAGGCTGCCCCTGGCCAAATCCACTGACCACGGCACCAACCTCCAGACCGTGCAGCTTCTGATGAAGAAGAATCAGGTGAGTCTGTCCATTGCTGGCTGCTCATTCCAAGACTGAGATCAAAGCTGGGCAGCAAAAGGCTAAGGGGGCCTTTCCAGAGGCGTTCAGGGTGCTGCAGGTACAGGACGTGGCTAGGACCTGGCCTCAGATGCATCCCCTAGAAATCTGGTGACACTCACCTTGACAAGCCGCGTAAACTGAGGCTTTCAGCCCTAGGGGATTTGGACACTCATTTTCCATTAAAACGAATGGCATCCCCTCCGCTGGGCCTTCATGGTGCCCGCGGGGCAGCGGGCGTGTTTCTGGGCGGTGACGCAGGCTCTCCCCCACCAGACGCTGCAGAAGGAGATCGAGGGCCATTCCCCGCGGGTGGAGGACGTCCTGTGCAGGGCCGAGCGCACGGTGGCGGCGGCCGAGGGGGACTGCAGCGCCGTGGAGGAGCAGCGGCGGGTGCTGGAGGAGTCGTGCAGCACGTTGCAGGAGGAGACGAGGAGGAGGTGGCGGCGGCTGCAGCAGGCGAACGAGGCCCAGCAGTACTACCTGGACGCCGGCGAGGCGGAGGCCTGGATCAGCGAGCAAGAGCTGTACGTGGTGGCTGATGAGAAGCCACAGGTGAGACCAGCTGGAGCTTAGCCATAAAACACGCAGAGAGCAGGCACGGTCCCGCCGCGGTCAGCGAACTGGGGTCTGGACGATGGCCAGCACATCGGGGGTCGCCCAGCTCAGCCCAGCGCTAGGGTTGGCCCCAGGTGTTTCTCAGGGAACGTCTGCACTGCGGGGGGTGCAGCACACGTAGACGCAAGCCAGCTACTGTCACGGGAGCAGTGAGTCCTCAGGAAAAGGCGGAAGGTTTACATGAGCTGAAGAGAAAGCGGAGTGTGGCAGCTGCTGGCGTGTGTATGCCAGGTCCTGGGCAGGCGGGGCTGGGCCAGGCTGCCGCAGCGTCACCGTTATTGTTTTCCTACAGGAGCTTTCCTCTCAGGAGCAGCAGAAGGTCCCTAAAAGTGGGGGGGCCAGTGGCACCCAAACTGAGGTCCCGTCCCCCTGTGTGTTTCCCCTGCTTCCTGCTACGCCTTCTCCCCGAGCCCCGCCTCCACGCTGCCCCTTCCCAAGGCCCCACCCCCACACCACCCCTTCTCCCCGAGCCCCCACCCCCGCACTACCCCTTCCCCTGAATCCCCACCCCCACACCACCCCTTCTCCCCGAGCCCCCACCCCCACACTACCCCTTCCCCTGAATCCCCACCCCCACACCACCCCTTCTCCCCGAGCCCCCACCCCCGCACTACCCCTTCCCTGAATCCCCGCCCCCACCCCACCCCTTCTCCCCGAGCCCCCACCCCCGCACTACCCCTTCCCCTGAATCCCCCCCCCCCCACCACCCCTTCTCCCTGAGCCCCCACCCCGCTATACCACTTTCCCTGAATCCCCACCCCCACACCACCCCTTCTCCCCGAGCCCCCACCCCCGCACCACCCCTTCTCCCCGAGCCCCCACCCCCTCCAGACCCCTTCCCCGAATCCCTGCCCCCACACCACCCCTTCTCCCCGAGCCCCCACCCCCGCACTACCCCTTCCCCTGAATATCCACCCCCACCCCACCCCTTCTCCCCGCCCCCACCCCTGCACTACCCCTTCCCCGAATCCCTGCCCCCACACCACCCCTTCTCCCCGAGCCCCCACTCCCGCACTACCCCTTCCCCTGAATCCCCACCCCCACACCACCCCTTCCCCATGCCCCACCCCCACACCACCCCTTCTCCCCGAGCCCCCACCCCCGCACTACCCCTTCCCCTGAATCACCACCCCCACCCCACCCCTTCTCCCCGCCCCCACCCCACCCCTTCTCCCCGAGCCCCCGCCCCCGCACTACCCCTTCCCCTGAATCCCCGCCCCCGTGCCGCCTCTTCCCCGCAAGACCTTGCCCCCAGATCACTCCTCTCCACCTCTTCTCCCCCCCTCGCTCACCCTTACAGCCATGTCCCTCTGACCCCCCCATTCCAGCACCCCTGTTTCCTCTAGCTCCCATGCTGCAATCACACCTCCCTGCTGCAATGCAGACCATCCCCATGAGCCCTTGTGGGACAGTGGCTCCACATGGGGTAGACGGTGCTCTCAGGTAGTCCAGCATATCTTCTTTCTCGCTGCCTGGCTGGTGTCTTGCTCTGGGTCAAACTGATCCTCAGACTTGAGGATGGGAAGGAATTTTCCCCAGGTCAGAGTGGCAGGGACCTGCAGTGGGGCAGGCATGGGAAGGGATTGCCTGGCACCTCGGCCTCTCCTGGGGCGAGGGGATGAGTGTCCATGCAACAGTAGTTTAGTCTTCTTAGGACTGAAAAGCTGTAGTTTAACTGAAGTCGTGGGGCTCAATCCAGGGGTGTCTGGATGCACTGTCGTGCCCTAGGCTGTGCAGGAGGTCAGACAAGACAGACCCTTCTGGCCTTGAACTCTCTGGAACTCTGTGGCCCACCTCTCTGCAACACAACCACTGCATGCCCCAGGGGCGGGACGAGCCGGCCCAGAGCGATGGTGGGTGCTCCGCGGCACAGAACAGTCATGGAACACCTGCTGTCGCTGCACAGTAGGGGCAAGATCCATCTACGGCTCAACCCCCCTGGGCCGTGTCATCAGCTGTGTTTGCACGTGGTATCCGTTGAACTGCCCAGCGCAGTCCCCAGGCCTCCTCCTACAAATGTTGGCACCCACCAGCAGCTCCCAGGCCATGCCGGTACCAGGAGGCTGCTACGGTCTGGGATTTGGTGTGCTCTGACTCCAGAGGCTTCCGTTGTGTTTGGCTGCAGAGGTGACTCGCTAAGCTTTGCAAGGCTCCGTTTGGCCCCATGCTCTGGCCTGCTGAGCCATGTTTGCATTCCAGTGTTACTCCTGGGGGAATTCTGCACCAATACACACAATTTTGTTCCCCACAGAAAATACATTCTGCCCAAAAAGTGCTGCAGTTCCACCTTTTGCCCACCAGAGGCCACTGTGGTGCCAGAACAGCCAGCCGCTGGCTACATTCCTGCTACTCACTGTTCTGGCACCACAGTGACCTCTGGGGGTGAAGGGCGGAACTGCAGCACTTCTCAGGCATAAAGTATTTTCTGCAGGGAAAAAATTCTGCGGCTAAACATGAATCCTGCACGTTCGCGGTAGTGCAGAATTCTCCCAGGAGTAAAATTCCATGTGGCTTTGCTGTGCTCATGGCTTCATGACTGTGTGCCCCAGCCTACTCAGGGCACTCCAAGGCGTCTCTCTGCATGCACGTGAGTCTGCATCTGAGATGGGTGTGGCTCCTGCCTTGTGTACATAGCTTTCCGCTCTTCAGCAACGGACACGTCTTGCTATGGGTCATAGCTGTAAGCAGCAGTGACTCCAGTATTGCCAATTCTGAGCGTTCCAAACTCCCGAGTTTGGCTTAAAAAAATCCTGCTATTTTAAATGAAAGCTGAGATTCTCCCATAATCACGTGACTCCAGGAGCTCAGGCTTGAGGGAAAGCACCAAATATCATGAGCTTGCAGGATAGCACTGTGACGCCGGCCTTTCCAATCTGGGAGGTGCTTCCCCTAAACATCGGCCTCGATTTTAAAACAAATTTGTACACACAAATCGGTTTTCAAGATAAGGCGGGGGGGGGGGTGTGAGGGAATCCCCCTTCTCACATCCCTGAATCTAACCATCAGCAAAGAACACTCAGCCCAGGAGGAGGCTGCACAAAGGTGACTTTAATTCACATTTCTGACCTCCTGATCCTGGGGTCCACAGAGGCTCGGTGTAAGTTAGCCATAGGGGCCTGTTTAAGTCACAGCAGTCTCCCTGGGCTGCCCTCACATCGCTGTGTGCCCCAGCCATGGCATGCTCCCTATACCGGGGCCTGTGAGGGGGCTCTTCAGAGGACAGCCTGTGTAACCCATGCCTGCTGGGCAGGGCACTCTGTCCCCCTCTAGTTGCATCTAGTCGAGCTAGAGATTGGTGAGTCTGCTACAGCCTTAGCTAAGAGCCACATACACTAAGCTGCAGCAGTCCCAGGTTCTATCCTGCCCACCGAGAGAACCCTCGCCGAGCCAGGGCTTTGAGAACCCATTTCCACTGCTTCCGTCCTTCCACCTGGTGCAGAGGCCAGAGCAGGGGGGAGGCGCTCCGCTTGGAGATTTAGGCTGTTTCCCTCCGCGCCAGGTCCGATCATTACCTACAACAGGCTGATTTTGTCCTGGCCGAACATTGTGGGGTTGTTTGTGTGTCACTGCCATTGAAAAATGCCCAGCCTGGGTGTGGTCCGCCTGAGACCAGCTGGCTGGTCCAGGAGCGCGATGTAACACAGAGAAGTCTGTAGATGCGTAACTAGGTACTTAGTAGATCAGGTGCCAGCAGGTGGTGCTCCACAATACGCACCTTTGTTCCTGGGCTTTGTCAGAACAATAAGAATGGTTCAGCATCTGCCAATCCCAATCATGAGCCAGGGCCCCCAATATCATGAGATTTAAAATAAATACTAAGTGTTGGCCAGGGGAGGTAGGGTGGCTTAGTGGCCAGCATGTTGGGTGGGGACTCAGGAGATCTAGGTTCTATTCCTTGCTCTGCTGCAGGGTGACTTCCCCTTTCTGTGTCTCAGTTTCCTCTTTGTGCAATGGAGATAATGATGCCAACCTCCCTCATACAGCACTTTGAGATCTACTGATGATGTAAGCTGGGTGGCAGCACTGTTGTTATTATTTCAGTTGCCTGCTGGTTTCTAAGCTGGGAGGGTCACACTTGGCTCATGATTTCCAGCTTTTCTCCATTACCACGGGTGCTAGGAAACGCTCTCCTGAAAGCTGGGTAATCACGTGACTCCAGGAGCTGGGGATTTACGAAAAAAACATAACTATTGTGCAGTTTGGCAACACTGGTTGCTATGGCCATGTACTGCACGTAGCTTCCCGAGTGCAGCAAGACCCGCACACTCTTAGCAAGAGCACCCCAAAGGGAGGTTGCAACTCCCCTAATTGGAAATGGCTGGGACTAGGCAGTATGGCAGGAATCCTGCGCTTGGCACTAGTTTGCGTGGAGGCCAGAATGGCAGGCGCCCCTTTGAACAAGCGAGGGCCCAGTTCCCAGCTTTGTCTCCTGCGTTCTGCCCCGACGTCTGGCCAGTGCGGGGCAGTGGAGTATCAGAACCAGAATGTTTACCCAGGTGCGCGTGGGCTCTGGCAGCCCCCCCGCCTTCCCCTGGTGCTAACCCTGTCTGGTTGCAGGATGAAGAGAGCAGCATCGTTATGCTGAAGAGACATCTCCGCCAGCAGCGCACCATGGAGGATTATAGCAAAAACATCAAGCAGCTGGCTGGCAGGGCGCAGACGCTGCTCTCCACGGGCCATCCGGAGGGGTGCGTATGAGCCGGGCAGGGGAGCCCCTTAATACTGACCCACCCATCTAAGGACAGTGGGGTGGGAGGCAGCCTGCCTGCCAGCTCTCACTAGCTGCTTCGATTCCTGCTCCTTGCGCCCATAAACGTGCAGGGACTAGCACCCCCCCGTCGGCTCTGCTGTGTAGGTTCAGAGTACGTCTACGTTACAGCTAGAGGCAGATATACATGCATGATCCCTGTCCGAGCTAGCACCCTCCAGAGAGCAGCGTGGCCATGGCAGCACAGCAGTGGGATGGGCGAGTCGCAGTGTCGCACGGGATAGCACTAGGGGCGGCTAGCCCCTCCTGCTGCCCGTGCTACCGCAGCCATATCGCTATATTTAGCGGGCTAGCTCAATCAAAGCTAGCGAGGGTAAATCCACCAGAGCTGGGAATTATCCGTTCCCTCGGTGTCTACCCGGGAGTGTCCGGCTGCACAGACGGGCAGAGAGACAGCCAGATGGCAGGACTCCCGTTCCACTCAGAGATGCCCAATCCAAGGCCTTTGGCTCCTGGCCTCTACCGCGTGGGCTAAGCGCAAATTCGTCCCACGTCATATTAAGGTTCCATTTGTAAAGGGTTAATACATGCTTGGCCAGTGAGCAGGCTGTGTTGCAGGTGGCTATAGGCCATGTCAGAAGGTCTTATAAATCCTGGGTATAAACCGTGGCTGTGAACTGCCTGCTGGATTCTGTAACAATCTACATCAGCTGATGAGCCGTTCATAAAACCTCAGCACATCACACACTGACTCACCTCACAGGAACTGTTTATAAAGGGAACCTTCCTACGCAGAGTGACCAGCAACTCTCCTTGGGATCCCTGGGCCCAGCTGCTAGACGGGATGCAGGGTAACTAGCATGTCGGGTAGCTCTGAAGCAGAGGTTTGGCTGGGATGTCGGGGGTTACTAAATATTCTAGCAAGTTTCCCTTTAATGATGCTGTTTGCTGGGAATGCCAGACTTATTGTTGGCATTACAGTAGCATGTAGAGGCCCCAGGTGAGATCAGGGCCCCATGGGGGCCGGGCGCTGCACAGACACAGTGAGAGACAGGCCCTCTCCCAGCTGAGATCAGGGCCCCGTTGTGCCAGGCGCTGCACAGACACACAACGAGAGACGGGCCCTGCCCCGAAGATCTCACATTCTAAACAGACGGGGGTGGGAGGGGAAATAGAGTCACTGAGAGGGGAATGGACTTGCCCAAAGTCACCCAGCAGGTCAGTGGCTGATCTAGGAATTCAACCCTCAAGAGGCTCAATCTATTTAGCTTAACAAAGGGAAGGTTGGTTAAGGGGTGACCTGATCCCAGTCTGTACGTACCGAGGTGGGGAACAAATATTAACAATGGGCTCCTCAGTCCAGCAGAGAAAGGCCTAACAGGATCCGGTGGCTGGAAGTTGAAGCTGGACAAATTCAGACTGGAAATAAGGTGTCAGTATTTAACAGTGAGAGTAATTAGCCATTGGAACAAAGGTGGTGGTGGATTCTCCATCACTCCCAATGTTTAAATCAAGATGGGATATTGTTGTACAAGCTCTGCTCTGGTTCAGCCAGGAATTAATTCAGGGCCGGTCTCTGGCCTGTGTTATACGGGAGATGATCACATGGTCCTTTAGGAGGTGGAATCTATGAGCCCAGATCTCCTGACTCCCAACCCAGTGCCATGCCGTGCCCCCTGGGCCACGCTGGCTTTGACTGTCCTGAACACAGCTGGTTACAAATTCTCCAACAGACACAGTTTCCCTCGGGAAATTATTAGTAATTTGTATTATCGCAGCACTGAGGAGCCCCTGCCAGGGCCCAGGCACTGGGCAGACACGGAAGGAAAAGACAGGCCCTGCCCTGCTATTCTGTTGAAACTGAGGCTTAGGTTACACTAGGAAGATTTGCCAGCATAGCTGTGTCAGCTAAGAGTGGGAATAGTCAGCAAAACCCAGCCAGCGAAACCTCCAGTGTCGGTGCAGCTAAGCTGGGAGACAGGTGCTTCGGTCAGTTTAGCTGGTGTCATCCGGGGCAGCAGGGAAGTCTCTGTTGTGTGGACCAATGGTTCTCAACCAAGGGTATGAATACCCCTGGGGTACGCAGAGGTCTTCCAGGGGGTACCTTATAGTCCATTCATCCAGCCCATACTTCTTTAACTTGCCGGCAAGAATACTGTGGGAAACCGTATCAAAAGCTTTGCTGAAGTCAAGGAATAACACATCCACTGCTTTCCCCATATCCACAGAGCCAGTTATCTCATCATAGAAGGCAATTAGGTTAGTCAGGCATGGTGAATCCATGCTGACTGTTCCTGATCACTTTCCTTTCCTCTAAGTGCTTCAGAATGGATTCCTTGAGGACCTACTCCATGATTTTTCCAGGGACTGAGGTGAGGCTGACTGGCCTGTAGTTCCCCGGATCCTCCTTCTTCTCTTTTTAAAAGATAGGCACTACATTAGCCTTTTTCCAGTCATCCGGGACCTCCCCCAATCACCATGAGTTTTCAAAGATAATGGCCAGTGGCTCTGCAATCACATCCACCAACTCCTTTAGCACCCTCGGATGCAGCGCTTCCGGCCCCATGGACTTGTGCTCGTCCAGCTTTTCTAAATAGTCCTGAACCACTTCTTTCTCCACAGGGGGTTGGTCACTCCTCCCCATGCTGTGCTGCCCAGTGCAGCAGTCTGGGAACTGACCTTGCTCATGAAGACTGAGGCAAAAAAAGCATTGAGTACATCAGCTTTTTCCACACCCTCTGTCACTAGGTTGCCTCCCCCATTCAGTAAGGGGCCCACACTTTCCTTGACTTTCTTCTTGTTGCTAACATACCTGAAGATAAGCAGGCTACATAAAAAGCACTAGCGAAGTCAGTGCAAACTAAAATTTCATACAGACAATAATGTGTTTATACTGCTCTCTACTATACACTGACATGTAAGTACAATAGTTCAATTCCAGTCGATTTATTTTATCATATGGTAGTAATGAGAAAGTCAGCAATTTGTCAGTAATAATGTGCCGTGACACTTTTGTATTCTTATGTCTGGTTTTGCAAGCAAGTAGCTTCTAAGTGAGGTGAAACTTGGGGGTACACAAGACAAATCAGACTGCTGAAAGGGGTACAGTCGCCTGGAAAGGTTGAGAGGCACTGGTGTGGACAGTGCTGAAACGTTCTCTGTGCATGTGTGGATTTCGATGACATTTCCTTTTGAAAAAGAATGGGAACATCCTGGTTTGATCCTATCAGCCTGAGCCATCCCGAGCCCTCGGTTTATCTGGGATTGTATTGTAAGTTATCGTATAAAAGACGTTGTTTCTAAAGGTTGAAATTGGGACAGTTCAGTTTCCCCCAAGCACTTTTTATTTTAACATTTTCTGTTGTGGGAAATTTGGACCCTTGGTTTGGTTCCAATTGGGAACGCCAATGTCTTCCGAACCACGGGGCTCCCGGCGCCACGGTCCCTGACCTGCCTGTTGTCTGTACCTCCCAGGGAGCAGATCATCCGGCTGCAGGGGCGGGTGGATAAGCAGTATGCGGGGCTGAAGGACCTGGCGGAGGAGCGCCGGCACAGGCTGGAGAACATGTACCACCTGTTCCAGCTGAAGCGGGAGGTGGACGACCTGGAGCAGTGGATCGCGGAGCGCGACATGGCCGCCTCCTCCCAGGAGATGGGGCAGGACTACGACCATGTCACTGTGAGTTAGCGTGCCGGGGAGAGGGCACGGCTTGGGACACGGCGCCGCGCCGAATGCACGGCTGCCCCGGCCTGGGACGCCTGCCTGGCGTCTGCATCGTGAGGCGGGAGCTTTCTGTAGCCCGGCGGGGCGGGGGATCTTTCTGGAAAGAGGGCAGTAGGGCAGCCTGGCCATGGGGGCAGAGGGAGGAGGAACGCTCCCAGGGCAAGGGGTGGGGGTGTACAGAGCACACACCGAGGATGGGGGTGGGGAGCTGTACGGAGGAGCATGCCCACGGTGTGGTAGGCGCGACAGGGGGTATGGAGGAGACAGAGGTGGATTACTGTTCTGTGGGGCCCTGGGCCAGAGCAAGAGGGGGCCCCACCACCCACATCCCGGTGCTCCTACCGGGGAAATGGGGTCAG
The DNA here is from genome assembly GCF_020497125.1 of Mauremys mutica. Taxonomy (NCBI): domain Eukaryota; kingdom Metazoa; phylum Chordata; order Testudines; family Geoemydidae; genus Mauremys; species Mauremys mutica. The sequence continues at coordinate 147,678,549 of NC_059075.1, forward strand.
GGCGGGGGGTTGGAGTGGATCAGGGTTCGGGGCGGCCGTTAGCCATGGCCCCGTTGCTAATCCGCCCCTGGGAGGAGAGCGCCCCTGGTGAGGACTGTTTCTCCGCCAGCTGCTGCGAGAGAAGTTCCGGGACTTTGCGCGGGAGACGGGCAGCGTGGGGCAGGAGCGCGTGGACAACGTGAACCTGGTCATCGAGCAGCTGATCGACGCTGGCCACTCGGAGGCCGCCACCATGGCCGAGTGGAAGGACGGGCTGAACGAGAGCTGGGCCGACCTGCTGGAGCTCATTGACACGCGCATGCAGCTGCTGGCCACATCCTACGAGCTGCACAAGTACTTCTGCGATGGCACCGAGATCCTGGGGCTCATCCAGGAGAAGCAGCAGGAGCTGCCCGCGGAGCTGGGCCAGGACGTCCACACTGCCGAGTCCTTCCACCGCATGCACACGGCCTTTGAGCGTGACATCCGCCTGCTGGAGGGGCAGGTACAGCTCCCCCGCTGCAGGAGCTCAGGGCTCCTAGAGCTCCGGGGGTCTGGGATCAGACTCCTCTCTGCCACGATAGAGCCCCTGCCGGCAATGCCCTTGGGCTGCCTGATTGCCAGCCGCTCCCGTCACAGCAGCGCCCTGGCTCTCTGGGGAGCGTTTTCCCTGTGCTCTGATTAGCTGGGGGAAATGAGGGGCCGTGTCTGCCCTGCTCGGGGTTCGCTAGGCCATGCTCCGCTTCCACGTGTAGGCCACGTAGGTGATGCATGGATGACAGGGCCAGACGAGCCCACTCTGAGCTCCTGTAAACTAGCCAGAGAGCCTCCCCCAGGGACCCCTGCGACCAGCCCAGAGCACCGGGCTGAGCTGGAGCAGAGCTTCAAGAGGGATGATCCAGCCTGGATTTATAGATGCCAGACCAGGGTCGGAGAACCCGCCCGGCCCTGGGCAATCTGGTCCCTGCTAAACATCTGCATCTCATTTCAAACTGGAATGTTGCTGACTTCAGCTCCCAGCCGCTGGCTCTCGCTTGGATGGCGTCAGATCAGCAGTTCTCAGACTTCAAGTGGGTCGCGACCCTGTTTTAATAGGGTCACCAGGGCTGGTGTTAGACTTGCAGCCCTGGGTGGGGGGCTCAGGTTACAGGTCCCCCCCACATGGGGTTGAAGCCCTTGGGCTCCACCCCCGCCGGGGGCGATGGGGCTCGGGCGGGCTCAGGCTTCAGTCCTCTCCCCTGGGGTCGTGTAGTAATTTTTGTTGTCAGAAGGGGGCTCGCGGTGCAGTGAAGTTTGAGAACCGCTGGACTAGCTTACAGAGCCCCCTGCTAGCAGAAATCTCCTGCCCAGCCCGATAGAGCAGGATCGAGGCAGCTCTCAGCCTTCTCTTGGATAAACTAACCAGCCTGAGCCCCTTCGGTCTCCTGCCGCACGGCCGGTTCCCAGACCTCCCATCGCCCCAGAGCTCTTTTCTGAGCCCTTCCCTGGTTTTCAACATCCATGGAGCAGGGTGGGCACCATCTCCAGGAACGGTGCCACTAATGCCATACATAGAGCCACCACCACCTGCCTGGTCCTACTCAATATTCTCACGTTCATCCTCCCAGCTACAGCATCGCCCTGGCAGCTCACGGTGAGTTGCTTGTCCAGTGTGATGCCCACGTCCCTTTCAGAGGCCCTGCTTTCCCGGTTCTGTGGGTGGGGGCTGCATTCCTTGTTCCTAGATATAGAACCTTGCATTTGGCCATATTAAAATACATGTTGTTTGCGTGTGCCCAGCTTACCAAGTGACCCGTCCTTGTTGTTATTTACCACTTTCCTGTCTCTGTGGGATCCGCCCTGTCTGACAGACGGGAATTGTGATGGGACTCCCCAGTCTAGAACTACAGGCAGCTGGGGCCCAGCAGTCGTGGCTTTCGCCCCCTTGGCCACGTTTCCCTGTGCTCTCTCCGGCAGGTCCAGCAGTTCCGGGAAGTAGCAGCGCGGCTGCAGACAGCCTATGCGGGGGAAAAAGCCGACGTGATCCAGAGGCAAGAGCAGGAGGTGGTGAAGGCCTGGAAGGCCTTGCTGGATGCCAGCAGCGGGCGGCGGGCACAGCTGGTGGACACGGCCGAGAAATTCCACTTCTTCAGCATGGTCCGGGACCTCCTGTCTTGGATGGAGAGCATCACCCGGCAGATCGAAACCCAGGAGAAGCCCAGGTAAATCGCCACTGAGGGGGAATGGCCCACACAGGGTCCGACATGCCCCGGCGGCGTCTCTATTCCCGGCTTTTAAATCCTCACCTGACACTCATCAGAGGCCGAGAAGCAGCCCTGAACTTGGCAAGTCTCCCGTTCTGTAGAGACTGGGTGACCCTATTTCCCATGTGGGGCTAGCCTGAGCCCTTCCTCCCCGTGCGTGGGGCTGGCCCGAGCCGCTCACTCGAACCCACCTCCCCACACAGGGCTGGCCCATGCCGCTCGCCCGAGCCTGGCCTCTCCCACCACGCAGGGCTGGCGTCACTGCTGACCCGAGCCCTGCCTGCCCCCTGACCGAGCCCTGCCTCCCCCCTGTGTGGGGCTGGCGTCACCCCTCACTCCCCCACATGTTCCACCGTACCCCACTTTTTTTTTTTTTTTGGCAAAAGTGGTCATTTGTCCCGTTTGCTGTTGCCAACTGCCCACTCTTGCCAAAAAAAGTAAGGCCGGCCGGGACAGGGCTTAAAAAAGGGACTGTCCTGATCAAAACCCTATGCAGAGATGTCTCGTCCGTGGAGTTGCTGATGAAATACCACCAGGGGATCAAGTCTGAGATTGAAACCAGGCAGAGGAGCTTCACCAGCTGCGTCGACCTGGGGAAGAAGCTGCTGCAGCGCAGACACCAAGCAAGCGCCGAGGTGAGGAGCACGGTGCCTCACGCTCTCATTTGCCTCTATAGGCAGGGCAGCCTAGCCCGACTACATCTCCCAGGGTGCACTGTGCCCGCATTTCCCACTGTGATCCCTCATGGGAGAGGTAGTCTGGCTGGTGAGCCCAGCCCACCACGGACAATGGGAGCATGGCGCTCCCAAACTACAACTCCCATGAGGCACCGCGGCAGCATTGCTGAATGGAAATATTTTGGTTTTCCGGGTGCGTTTTTTTCATCAAAACCGCACCATTTTCCATGGAAAATGTACATTAAAAATGAATTTTTTTTCTTTCCATCAAAACTTTCCATGGTGAGTCCCTCCCGCCATTTCCCGACCCCGCGGTGGAGGTGTCATCCCTCGTTCAGAGCCTGCGAAGTGCCCAGCGTGTCCTGGGTGCTCCGCGTAAAGCAACATCTGATGGAGGTTTCCCGCCTGAGGGCCCTCGGGAGCAGCACGAGGCAGATCTGTGCAGCCAGTTACAGAGACACCCGCCGGAGCCGGGAGTGGAAAACGCTGTGGTTATTTCTCTCCTCTCTCCCCTTCCAGATCAAGGAGAAGCTGCTGCAGCTGACGGAGAAGAGGCGTGAGATGCTGGAGACGTGGGACAGACGCTGGGACTGGCTCCGCCTGTGTGAGTGCCACATGGGCATGTCGGTGGTGGGGCAGGGTCGGTGGGCACCAGGACTTCACCCAGACCTCCAGGTGCTTAGCACCCGCCTGGCCCCAGCTCACTGAGCTCTGTGAAATGGGAGCTCTGGAAAATCTGGCCTGTCGGCTGCAGCAACAAATCATTTATAGGCAGATCCCGGGAGAAGGGGATGGGGAGAAGCATTGGCTGGGGGAGCCAGCCAGCCCCAGCGCAGAGACTGGCCCTGCTGCCCCCCGCCTGCTGCGGGCGTGTAACGCGCCCCTCTGCTCTCTCCGCGGCAGTGCTGGAAGTGTGCCAGTTCTCCAGGGACGCCTCGGTGGCCGAGGCCTGGCTGATCGCCAAGGAGCCGTACCTGGCCAGCGGCGACTATGGACAGACCGTGGACAGCGTCGAGAAGCTGCTGAAAAGGCACAACGCCTTTGAGAAATCCACCACCACATGGGAGGAGCGCTTCGCCGCACTGCAGCGGCTGACCACGGTGAGCGCATCCCGGGCCTGGGTGAGCGGGGCGTCGGCAACAGGGATCGAACCGGGGAACCTCAGCAGCTTGGATTCCAGGAGCAGGCCCCCCGTGAGCTGCCACTAGAGGGGGGCAGAGAGCCCCACCGCAAGCAGAAGCTGCACAGGGACGGCAGGGCGGATCCCTTGCCCGGCTGGGGCAAAGCTGGGCATATTCCCGGGTGCTTTAGCCACGCCGGTTATCAGTGATCCCAAGAACAGGGCTTCCCCCACTTCCCTCCAGAGACCACCCCCCTGCCTGGCACGTCTCACTGAGGGGGAATCTCCCCCGGACGCCGTCATGACACTGGTGGTAGCGCTGCATCCAGCCTCCCCCTAGCCCTCTGCTCTCCCTTCCCGGCATTCCCACCCTTCGCCCACAGCTCCCTGCCAAGCACTTGGACCTTCTGCCATTTGCAAAGCTTTAAATAACCCCCCCCCACCCCTTCCCCCAAATCCGTTTCCAGCTGGAGTTGCTAGGGAAGCGGAAGCTCCAAGAGGAGTCCACGCAGCCTAAAGCCACCCGGACCGTCGACCCCCAATACGACTTTGACCCCGGGGCTTTGGAAGCACTGGAGTAAGTGTCAAGCTTGCCCGTTTCACTGCACCTGCCACCTTCCCTTCGGGCCTTCGGGGGGTGATTCTGCACCCGAGGAGGCAGCGGGAGTCTCACCAGGTCCTGGGGGTATCCCAGACTAAGGAGGATGGGCTAGAGAGTTAGTAGCCAGCTGCCAGCAGGGGATCCCAGCATGCCTTGGGCTTGGTTTGTTGGTCGGCTCCTTGGGGACAGGGGGAGAAAGAGGGTCAGTGTGGGGTTTGGGCGGAGAAGGGGGCGCCAGTGTTGGTGTTTGGAGGGTTGAGGGGAGCCAGTGTTGGAATTTGGGGTGGAAGGATCGGCGCTGGGGGGTTGGGTGGTGAGAGCGGGGCCCTGGCTTCACACTTGCTATCAGGTCACCTGGGAGTCGGCACCAGGGTCTGGAGGGAGGAAAGGGGGGCAGGGGGGCAGTGTCAGGAGTCTGGGGGGTGGAAGAGGGGGTGGCACCAGGGGGTGGGGGAGGAAGGGGGGGTCAGCTTCAGGTGGTGGCACTGGGAGCCAGGGGGAGTAGTCAGGGGCGTGGAAGGGGGGGCAGTGCTGGGGGCCAGAGATGTGGAAGTGGGGGCAGTGCCGGGGGTCAGGGGAGTGGAAGGGGGATGGTGCCGGGGGTCAGAAGGGCATGGAAGAGAGGTGGCTCCGGGGGAACAGAAGAGAGGGCTGGTGCTGGGGGGCAGGGAGTGGTGCCTGGGGTCAGGGGCATGGAAGAGGGCAGTGGCAGGGTCAGGGGCATGGAAGGGGGGCGGTGCGGGAGGCGGGGAGGGACGGTGCCGGGGGTCAGGGGCGAGGAAGGGGGACGGTGTTGGGGGTCAGGGGCGTGGAAGGGGGGCGGTGCGGGAGGCGGGGAGGGACGGTGCCGGGGGTCAGGGGCATGGAAGGGGGACGGTGTTGGGGGTCAGGGGCGTGGAAGGGGGGCAGTGCTGGAGGCGGGGAGGGACAGTGCCGGGGGTCAGGGGCGTGGCAGGGGGGCAGTGCTGGAGGCGGGGAGGGACGGTGCCGGGGGTCAGGGGCGTGGAAGGGGGATGGTGTTGGGGGTCAGGGGCGTGGAAGGGGGCAGTGCCAGGGGTCAGGAGGGCGTGGAAGAGAGGTGACGCCGGGGGGGACAGAAGAGAGGGTTGGTGCTGGGGGGCAGGGATTGGTGCCTGGGGTCAGGGGCATAGAAGGGGGGCAGCACCGGGGGTTTGCAGCCCCAAAGCCGTCACTAAAACCCAGCCCGGGTAATTGTAGCTGCTGGCTCAGGTCTCTGGGCAGCATCAAAGGCAGAAGAGATTCCTTGGCCACGCTGGCTAAGCTGCTTGGTGCCATCGTTTGTCACGCTACAGGCCCCAGGAGAGAGCTGAAGAGCCCAGATCCGGAACAGCCATTTGCGACTCACTTCACTCGAGAAACGCCCAGTCTCAAAAGCATCAGATTCAGAATAACGTTGGGGATTCTGGGCCAACCCTTTCCACAGCAAATTACGGGCCTCTTACGCGAAAGAAAATGCCCAAATTCCCTCTTTTTAAAGGGAGTGTTATTTGCCGTAGGTCTCAGGAAGAAAAAGAGAAGAAAACGGGGGTAATTTCACAGGACCTCTCTGAACCTGCTACGGGAGATTCATCACTGGTCAGTTACCAATTTTAGTTTTCTCCTTCCTGGACCCACCCCCCGCAGCTGCATAATTCCCCGGGATTTTTTATAAAGCTCTTTGCAAATTGTTTCCTTTCTGCCAAAGCCTGTTAACAATGTGCCAATGTTTCCCCCTGACAAAAGCCTCCTGTTTTCTTATTTGCTTTGTGTTCGTTCATCCCCCAAGTCCTTCCCTCCTCTGCTATCAATGAAGCAGGTGGAAAGGTTTTTGTACCACGCATTCGTCCGTTGTTTCTTGAATTAGTTTAATAAATGTTCACGTTACAAATAATTTACTGTTCACCCCAAAAATATCCACACGTTCACACATTCTTATTTTCCACCCCCAGAAAATGCTATTTTTTTAACCCAGCAGGAATTTCCCCAACGAGCAAGGGGCGTAGTTTGCCAGGTTCACTCGTCGCGGGGTGGATCTGTCCCATCTGATACATCGGTCACCCATTTGGATGGGGGAAGGGTTCGCTTGCCCACCGTTGCCCTGCTCGAGCAGAGGGTGCGTGCGTGTGGCTGAAAGTCTCAGAACCGGGGTCAGCTGACACAGCCTTGCTGGGTTCGCGCTGTGAGGCTGAAAATATCAGCCTAGAGGTTTGGGCTCAGGCTGGAGCCCGGGCTCTGAGACCCGACCCCTCACTGGAGAGGGCTCCAGGCCAAGCAAAGGGCTATTTTTAGCCCAGTCGCATGAGCCTGAGTCAGCAGACCCAGGCTCCGAGACTCTTTGTCATGGGTCTTTTTCTGCAATGTAGACAGAGCCTTAGCTCCAGAGACGTTAAGGGCAGGCAGGGCCATTGGATCATCCCTCCTGACCTCCTGTGTAGCCCAGGCCAGAGAATTCCGCTCCGTTACCCCTGTATTGAGCCCAATCGCTTGTGTTTGGCCAAAGCAGATCTTCCAGAAAGGCCTCGGTCTGGATTCGCCATCTCTCGATGTCTTCAATCCCCCCTTCCCTGGGTAGCCTGTCCTAAGGGTTAATCCCCTGCAGGTTAAATGTCAGTGGAATGCAGCCATGAGCTCCTGTCCTGCCTTTCTCCACCCTGTAAGCCCCCGGAGGAGGAGGAGGGCCGTATGCATAAGCTGGTCTGGAAGGGTGCACTGGGAGGCCCCCTCGCTCCCCGCGCTGCCGGCATGTGCGGAGAAGCAGCGCCCCCTTGGAAAATGCCTTGTCTGCCAAACTCCATCCGTTCCAGGGGGCGGAAGGGCGGGGAAAGGGGGTGCAGTGACAGCCGCTTGCACTGTTCCACCCAGCCAGGCCAAGACTGGGATTGCCGGCCTTGTGTCGCCTGGCGAATGCAGGCTGCGTGGGTGCTGCTTGCTCTCGGGACATACGCCGGGGGAACCCCAGGGAGGGAGGAGCCCTGCCCCCATGCTCAGCTCAATGTCTAGTCACCTTGAAACTGGCCAGGACAAGCGAAGAGGTTAAAGCTACAGGAACACCGAGACTAATATCCTAGCGTTGGGGCCTACGACTCAGGTCTCCTGGGTTCCACTCCCGGCTCCCTGCGGGGTCGCGGGCAGCTCATTACAAAGCCGCCGGCTGTTCCCTAGAAGCTGATTTGCTGTCTTAGGCCCTGTCTCCACTAGAAACGCACGTCAGTGCGGACACTTGCTACAGCGACAGGAGGGGCTCGCCGGTTGCTGGAGCTAATTGAGAGGCGGGCGTGAGGTTGATGGTGTAATGACGTTGCGCAGGAGGGCGGATTTTTCACACACCCCGAGCGACATCGCTGGCTCCACCTGCCGTTTTGGTGTAGACCTGGCCGTAGGAATGTCAGTTACAAGGGGTGATTTCTTGGTGACGTGTCTCTCCTGGCTAAAGCCCCGGCGCATGGGCAGTTATATGGGCGTAAGAGTCTGCTGCCGCTGCACGTCCTTTGCTCAGGGAACCGGCACAAACCCTTTTGAACTGGGTCTCTGCTAGGGGGTTTGCCAGGCCAGCTCTTCCCATCTGGAAGAGCTGGGCAGTCTGGACACCAGCCACCTCCCTTTCCAAGCTGCCTGGCTCACACCCCAGTGCCCCCGGGGCAGCAGGAGGAGCTGGGCAGGTGCGTGAAACGTAAGGAGGACGTGGACACAACCGGGGCTGGGATGGTGAGGGAGGGGGGAGCCTCAGGTGGCCCCTCGGTTCCCTAGGGACGTGCAGAGACTAATTGTGCTCATCTAGTCTGACCTCCTATCTGCTCTACGCCCGTGTGCAGCTTGGTCGCAGCAGGACCCACCCCATAGCAAGTGCCCCTGGTCTCCCTCATCGCACCCCCCCCCACTGGGGGAGCCGTTCACCCGCGCACACGCTAGCTGGCCCCTCCCACGAGAGCCTGTGTGGGAAGCCGGGGCTCTGTAGCTGTGAGAAGCCCCGGTTCTTCCCCCTGTGCTGGGGATCTGGGGCGCTCTGGAGAAGGCCTGTGCTGGGCCTCCCTCCAAATAGCAGAGACACTCCTTAGCCCCGCATGGAAAATTGCTCTCAGCAGAGGCGTTTTAGGTTCCCCACCAGCACCCAAGGGAAGGGCCCCCTGCTCCCGCTCACGCCCTGGGAATCCTGCTCCGGGCGGCTGGGCTGTGGCCTCCTCAGTGTATAGGTCTGCACTGCCACCTTCACAGGAGGCTTCAGCCCTGGTTCAGGCCAGACCTCCTCCCAGTGTGGACAGGGGTTGGCTTACCTGGCAGTCCCACCACAGAGCCTCAGGTGCATCGGGGGTGGGGGGGAGGCCCGGAAGGATGGCCTAGGGAATAGGGAACTGGCCAGGAGCTCAGGAGAACTGGCTCCTAGTCCTGGCTGTGCTACTGGCCTGAGGGGTGACCTTGGGCAAATCAACCACCCTGGGCCTCAGTGCCCAGCTGTCACTGGGGGTAACGTTCCCTGCCTCGCACAAAGGGTGAGCAGCTAAACCCATCCACCGCCGGGAGGCCTGAGAGCTACCTCGATGGATCCTGGACTGGGCAGTTGGGGCTTGCAGGGCTCCTGGAGCTGCCTCCCAACATCCTGGTCAGGTCCTGCCCCCTCCTGGTGCGCTGGCCATTGGCTGTGCCTTAGCTGCTCGGGCCGCGTCTCCATGGGGCAGCCCGTGGTGCCAATTGTCCATAGCACCCCTGGCGTCGTGGGATGCTCTGCCCAGCTACACCAGTGGAGGATCTGACCCGTGTGCCTAGGACACCCCCAGCACCACAGGGCCACACGCAGGCGGAGGGGAGATACTCTGCTGCCCTCCTCTCTCCAGGCAGAGCTCCAGGAGAATCCATGACACACCAGCCCACCGTTCCCAGCACCTCCGGGGCTCAGGCTTCCGGGCTGCCCAGCCCTGCTGGAGCTGTGACTCCTGGTGCCCGGAGCTGTGACGCCGGAGCTGAGGCACATTGGGTCACTGCACATTGGGTCACTTCCCTGACACCTGTTAGCGACCTCCCCGGCCCGGCAGCGTTCGGCTGGGTGTTCCTACCAGCTCTCCTAGCACAACAAGCCGTTGGACCGGCGGGTTCCAGAGACGCAGCAAACCTCTCAACTCCGCAGCAGCACCAGCGAAGCCGAGGCGAGGAACGCGGGGTACTTTGTCTCCCGACACCCCACGCAGTGGGCTTGGACTCCGGCTCGTTCCCCTGCAGGAATTCTAACCTCTCGCCGTTATTTTCTTTGGAAGACGGACGCCCCATCCGAGGCAGGCCCCGCAGAGACCCCCGAAGGGGCGCTCCCCACTGCACGCCCCGGGGTCGGTGGGAGACACGGGCGGCTCATCAGATGCTCGGCAGCCTTTGGATCGGCTGCCCAAGGCTCTTTGTGCTGCTTGGCCTTGGCGCCGCCTCCAGCCCCAGCTCACGCTGCTCCTGCCTATCAGCCTGCTCTTCCTCTCACTGCACCGTCTTCCTCCTCTTGCACCAGGGCCAATTCTCAGCTCTCCTTGTCTACCTGCCTTCTCCTCCTTGGTCATCTTCTCTCCAGCGCTGCCCTCAGCTAACCCCTTTCTCGGGGGCACCTTGCTGCACCTCGGGGACTCCCCGGTCCCCCTCCTTTCCTCCAGCTTCTCTGCTTGCAGAGGGCCTTTCTTTGAGTGATTGGAGTAGACTCCAACCCAGCTCCAGCTCCCTCTTCTGCTGGCTGCAGTCTGCTGGTCTCTTCCTCTGCACCACTTCGCCCCCAGTTCCCTGCGTGCTTCCGCTCCGGCCCTGCTAAAATCTCTCCCCCACCCCCCTTGCCCAGCTCTGCCAGCGCCCGACTGCTGCCCTGCCCTGAGACGTTGCCCCTGCGTCAGGTCCTGGGCACACTCGCTCTCCTGGGAATTAAGGCCTCCCGTGCGCTTTCTGCTGTCATGCAGGCCTTGTGTCATGCTCCGGGCCCTTCTGAGCTAGTGCTGGCTGCAGGGGAGGCTAGAGCCTCTCCATCTGCCATAGCTTCTCCCAGAGCCCGGTGTCCTGCATGGGGCCTCCTCCTTCCCCTCTCCCTGTGCTGCCCCCCCACCTTGGAGCAGGGCCCCCCTGAGGAAAGTTGCTCCTACCCCCCAGCCCTGGAGCAAGGCGTCCCATGAGCATCATGGGTCCTTTGAGCTAATACTGTGTCAGTCACACCCTGGGCAGCTCCCCCCTGGGAGTGATGGGCTCAGGCTTTCTGCAGACTCAGGCAGCGTCACTGCATCATAGAATGTCAGGGTTGGAAGGGACCTCAGGAGGTCATCTAGTCCAGCCCCCTGCTCAAAGCAGGACCAATCCCCAGACAGACTTTTACCCCAGTTCCTTAAATGGCCCCCTCAAGGATTGAACTCACAACCCTGGGTTTAGGAGGCCAATGCTCAAACCACTGAGCTCTCCCTCCCACCCCCATTGGGTTCTGTTTTGGAAATGTTCTTCACTGCACTGAGCGCTAGGGGCCTTTTCTTTCTTCTGTGAGAGCTGAGAGTCTGGAGAACAAGTCAGCAGGTCACAGACCAGCCGTGGGGCGATGGAGCCCTGATCCCCGCTTGGTGCTGCCTCATTGCACTGCAGGCCCAGCCATAGCTACGAGCCAGAAGGGTGTCCCTGCAAAGACCTGCTCAGCCCACAGTCGCCCACATCGGAGCCCCATCGCGTTGCCTCGCCCCAGGAGGGGCTTGGCAGGGTCCCCTCTAGGGCTCGTGAGTTCAGAGCCAAAGATGACACACACCCCTCCCCCCCGCAAACGGACTGCGAATGTTCTGCCACCAGCCTCCTCCCACTGACGCCAACAGGAGCCCGGTGGCTCAGCCCGGCTCCTGCACCCCAAAGAGCCCACGCGGACAGCAGCCGTAGGCCAGAGCCCCATGGGGCGCGCACAGCCAGGGTCCCAGACACAACCGCCTTGGCAAGCCCGTGTGACCCAACGCCCCCCAGGCCAGGCGCTCCCAGCCACCCCATACTGGGAACCCCGGGCCCCCATCGCAGAACGAGCCGAGCGCCCCCTCTTGGGATTGGGAGGGATCCAGCTGCTGGGTCCCATGTACAGAAGCCTCCAGCGGCTGAGTTGTGATCCTAGCCCCACGCTCGGGGCACAGATACGCTGCCTGGTGCCCGCTCCTGAGAGGGGCAACCTCACCATCCAGCTACCCAGCCCCCGCCTCCCCCCGGGCCCAGTGCTGACCCTCGGCTTCCTCATCGCTTGACCACACCCTCGCCCAGCCCTGCAGCCGCGTGGGCCATCTGGGAGCCCAGGCGACCGCTCCAAGGGCACGCGCTAGGTGTGACTAACGCACATACGCCCGCACGCTGCACACAGGTTTCTAAGCCGCCGTCGCCCAGCACTTAACAATGCAAGAAATGCCCAGCTCTCGCCTCAAACAATAACCCAGCCCCAGAACTGGGGTTCCCTGCCTCAGTTTCCCCACTCGGGTGGTGGAGCCCACGACACAGCAGTTGAGTCACAGAAGCCACTTCACCATGTCGGCCAGCGTTCAGCAGCTGTGCAGACAGACTCCCCAAAGTGCCCCCCCCCTTTAGCCTTATGTCAGGGTGACAGCACCCCCTCGACACCCGTTCACACGCCCGGTCTGGGAACCCCTGCGGCCTGGTCTATGCAGTGGGATCTGCAGCTTGCAACACACACACCCCCACAACACCCTGTGGGTGTAAAACCCCTCCCCACCCTGTCCCTCGGGCCCGTCGGTACAACTTCCCCCATACCCCAACTCCGGCCTGGGCGCATTCGCTGAGCTGCAGCTGGGCCAGGGCCTAGGCAGGTGGCCACCCTCCACCCCCAGCCGTGGTAAGCCCTGGGGGGTGCCCCCCCCAAGTGCCCTGGCTAGGAATGTGGGGTCCTCCTGAGTGCCTCATGGGCCTGTTCCACAGGCAGCCGGCCCTTTTCCCGCCAGGCCTGGGCAGCCCCGAGTGCCCCCACCACCAGCCGGCGGTGTTCTGCGATGGTGGGTGGCCCCATTGCTGTCCCGCCCCACCCGGCGCCATGGGCAGCAGCAACGCCAGCAGGAGGCGGAGTTCCCCTTGCTACACCAGGGTGGACTTTGGCCCCGGACACCTCGCCGACCGTTACAGGGGCTGGGGACCACACAGGGCCTGCCTTGCTACGCCCCGTGCAGTGGAGCCCGCTGGGCGGGTCCCGTCCTGCTGGAAAGTTTGCTCCGTTCTACGCAGCTGATCGGTTCTCACCCTTAGCCCCATGGTGGAGTCAGTTTCTTCTCATACAAGCTACAATCTAATCAGCCAGCAGCTCGGAGCCCTAAATTCCAGCCTGGGCTAGCCCTGTTTATCGCGCCTCTGTGAAGCGTTAACCCTCCTGAGAGCTGTGGGGGATGATTTTTCCATGCAGGTCCCCATTGTGGAACCCAACAGCTCCAAGTGGGGGAGAAAACCTAGGACACCCCTAAAGTGCGTTTTCCAAAGTGACTTTGGCACTTGGGCTCAGCTTGTCAGAACAGAGATCTGCCATCCCCGCCCTGCTGGTCGCTGGGTTTTAAATTCATTCAGTGCTGGGGAAAGGTGCCAGATCGCCCTCCGGCAGACCGAGCACTTTGCTGTGACCTCCGGCCCGGCACAAGGGGGCAAAGCTCCCAGTGAGGGGGGATTCATTCCCCAGTGCTCCCGCACCCCCTGCCTCACTCTGCTGGGCCAGCAGCCCCTGAGACCCTGTCCACCTGCCACAGAACCAAGACCACCCCCACCCCCGCATCCTTTCTTACTGACTGCCAAGGAGCCATCAGTTGGCAGCAACATCTGGTGGGTACCACCCTGGCTGGGTTCAGCCCCACGTGGAGGGTTCCCCAACCGGTCCCGACCCCCCAGGCCGCCTCCTGCCACGTCGCTGGTCAGGCGTCGAGCTGTGGCTGTCGAGCTGTGTGACGGGTAGCGGGTTTCCACGTATCCTCTCTGAGCAGGAGGCACATCCCAATGTGGCAAAGCGCCGGGTGCCAGGCGTGCTTTCCAGTAAGTGTGGTGCGGCTGCCGAGCGTCCTCCCACCTCCCTTGCCGCTCCATACCTTCTCCCCGGGACTCCCAGCTCCCTGGAGAACCCCGCTGCTCCCTGGGACCCCGCCTGAGCCCCACTGGGCAGCATTTCCAGTGCGATGGCAGCCCCCCCAGCAGCAACGGGCAGCATCCCCCCAGCCCGCCTCACCCACACGACACACCAGAGAGGGCGGGCCGGCCCCTGGCCCATTCCCCTGCCCCTAAATGAGGGCTATGCCGTGAAATGAAAGGCGGGCTCCTTTAACCCCAATACACGCCCAGCCCGAGCACCTCAGGGGCGCCCAGGACTCCAGCTGCGACAGGGCCGGCTATTTCTAGGGGCCACAAGCCACACTGGCAGTGATGCCAGCCAAGGACCTGCCCCAATGGCCGCGTGCTTTGCAGGGGGTGTGCGTGTCACAAGCCAGGATCAGGAAGGAGGGCGTCACCGCCACGCCCTAGGGTGCATTGGCCAAGGTGTATTGTGAGAGGGGTTTGCCAAGGGCAAGGTGCATTCTGGGAAGGGGGGGAGTCTCCTTTCTTTAAAGGGTCAGGTATGGGCTGTTGTCAGAGCCAGGAGGGGGGACTTGCTCCCATGTAGCAAATCCTGTTCCTGTGAGGGGCAGGGCTGGCTGTCTGGGGCCAGGGCCCCGCCCAGAGCAATCCCGCACATGCAGCACCGTTGGGGCAGCTGTTCAGCAGCAGGGGCGTTATTCCCATTTCCAAACTCAGGCCCCTGGCACCAAGGGCATATTTACAAAGCGATTTAGGTGCCTACAGCTGCAGATGGGCGCCTAGTGGGTTCAGAACAGTGTCTGAGTGAGTCAGGCACCAGACTCCATGGACTTAATGGGAATTAGGCACCAAACCCACGTAGGCACTTCCAAAACATCCCAGCTGCGGTGCCAGGCACCTAAATCCCCTTGACAAACTGACCCAACCTGCCGGCGGCACTTTTGACACTGGGACTTGGGCTCCTAAGCCATTTGGACCCATTTGCAAATGGGCCCCTCCAGCTGAGCGCGCATTGCCAGTCACAGCTAATTGCAAAGTGCCATGCACAGCCATGGGGTGATCGTGTGGCTCTGTAGGCCAGCCCTTCAGCACAGAGAGCTGAAACTGGGGGCCAGGTGTGTGTAGGGGGGAGGGTTTGGCTAAGGACTGGGCAGCCCAGAGTCAGGGGGTCAGCTGTTTATTTACAAGAATATACAGAGAGGCCTGCTTCCCTGGACAGCAGTGGGAACATCCAGCATGTGCCTGTGTCAAAATCCCCAGCCAGACACACCAGCCCTGTGCCCAAAAAGCTGCTGTCGCTCTCTCAGCATTTGCTTCCTGCGAGGGTCACACACAACCCCTCCTTTCAGACCACAGACCAAACTGTGTCTGGCAGCTTAACCCAGTCTCTCCAAGGGCTGTTTTCTGGGTGTTTACACCCCACTTTTTTGCCCCACCCTGCGGCAGAGAGCAGGTGCTCTAGAGATGTCTCTGTGAAGCTCAGTCTTCTTGCACCACACAGGAACCTCATTCAAGGTTCCCTGCATGACTGGGAGAGTGAGTTAAACTCACACATCTCCTTAGCAAGGCCCTGGATCGATTGCACTGGTGACCCCTTGCAATGGCAGCAAAAAACAGCCGTGATGTCCTGGGGCTGTACCAGCAATACAGTGCACAGGGCTCACCGGCCTCTTCCCGGCTGAAGGAGCCATGCTGCGGGAGGTGTCGGGTGCTTGCGTAATCCAGACCCTTCCTTTAAGTCGCTAACGGGGCGTTGGGCGCGGTGGTGAACGTGGCCTGAATGTGTTAAGTAGCCCCCATGGCTAATAGCCCGAGAGCCTGATCAGCTCAGTGCATTAATTCGTGACCAGAAAGAAAAACGTCTCTCACACACACACACACACACACACACCCCGACTGTCAGAGAACACTGCTTAGAGAGAGCGAGCACATGGGGCCAGAAGGGACGCAGAAAGGGGGCGGAGATGCTCTTCTAAGCTCCGCCCATGCAGACCCAGAATGGGACAGTGCTCACCCTACAGTGAAGTCCATCATCCTGAGCTGAGCACCTCTGGCCTCCTAGGGCCTGGCGCCCCCTTGGGAGCTGGGAACAGGCTTAGCTGGGCTCTTTTTTGGTTGCAGGGCGGGAAGTAACCGCGGGGAGCTCCTGACTGCCACCCATGCGTGGCCCCAAAATGAGCCTTCCCACATGGCAAATTGTGTCAGTGTGTGACACAGCCCCACACCCACATGCGCACACACCAACTCCTTCTTCCCCCTCCCTCCCTCCGCTAGTCGTGGGGAAGTTACAGTGGTGACGCGGCTAGGCAGGAAGGGGTTAATGTTTTAACAGTGTAATCACACCCACCGCTGTAAGGGGGGCGGGGGGGGGGGGGACAGGCTAGGCTGTAATCAAAATGCCTCTTTACAGTTTAGTTTAATCTGCTTCCAAAGCCTCCCAGGGATCAGGTTAGGAGAGAGTTTTTTCCGTGATGCACAACTGGCCTGAAGCCCCCGGGATTGGCCACAGCTGGAGATGGGACCCCAGCCAAGGGGGGCGTGGGGGGTCAGAGAGTCCTTTCTTAGCTGCCTGGTTCTTGCCCGTGTGCTTGGGGGCCAGAAAGGAATTTTCCCCAGGTCAGACCAGCAGGGATCTTGGGGCGGTGGGGGGCGGGAGGGTTCTCCTCTGCAGCATGAGACACAGGTCACCTCTGGGATCAGTTGGGCCTGGATCACCTAATCCATTCCTTGCCATTGCAGGGGCCTCGGGCATTGGTGGCACCTCAGTCCCGCCTAGTTCTGAAATGTAACAACGTTCTAGGGCTCACTGGGTGGAAATCGATGGCCTGGGCTACACAGGAGGTCAGATGGGAAGGCCTAATGGTCCCTTCTGGCTCTGAAGACTATGAGGCCATAAGCCCCCTTGTACCGGGATACGTGTCCATTCCAGGAGTCACACCAGGATAAGACAAGGTGTGAACTGAAATCCCTACAACGCCCCCTGTGGACAAGTCCTTAAAAGACCAACACTGAGCATGTGAGTTAACCCCTTCTTGAGATGAATGGCAGAGTTCACACCTCCACGAGCTCTTGTTCAGCTCTGCATTGGTGACCACCCGAGTCCCGTTGTTGCGATTTCCTTCGCACCCAGTGCTGCGTGCGGCGGGGAGGAGGTGAACAGATATTGGCTGTTCATTGCCAGCAGCAGAGGAACTCTTTGTCTAGCTCCAGGGGTAGGCAACGGGAACCAAAGCAGTTATTCCCGCTGTGGTTACATGGGTTACATGGGTCCCTGGGGCTGTGCTCTGACACTGGAGCTGGCCGGCTGGTTGTTACCCACCGAGGGCAGGGAGCATGTGGATGTACTTGGGGAAGGGTTGAATCTGAAAGCGCAATGCCTCTTTGCCACAGTTATGCGAACGGGGGTCCCGACAAGCTGGCACGTCCCAGCCCTCTGGCACTGAGGAGCTCTGGGTGAAGTAACACCCCGGGAGTCACTCCAGGGGTAGGTGGACGGGCTGGGGGCTCCATGCCCTTGGCTGTGCCTGCTGGTCTCCAGGCTGGCCACCGGTCCGGGGGGGGAGCTCTGCATTTTAATTTAATTTTAAATGAAGCGTCTTAAACATTTTAAAAACCTTATTTACTTTACATACAACAATAGCTGAGTTATATATTATAGACTTATAGAAAGACCTTCTAAAAAGGTTAAAATGTATGACTGGCACGCGACACCTTAAATTAGAGTGAATAAATGAAGACTTGGCACAGCACTTCTGAAAGGTTGCCGACCCCTGGTCTAAATTCTAAGACAAGAGACAAGAGCTGGAGAGAGACAGACAGGGCAGCGCAAGGAAACAGTGAGACAATGCTGGTCACTGCGTTGGGTCCACACTGGCCCGGCCATTGTCAAGGCGCCTTTATTTTGCACGGCATTGCTGCAAAGGGAAGTTGTAAGGAGGGGTGTGAAGGAGGCTAAGGGGGTAGCTTTGCGGCTGGTTACAGAGAGCTCCTCCCAGCAGGAGGGGCAGCGTGAGACAAAGCGCTTGTTTGTCTGTACGGCCCAATGTAAAGATTTACTCCGAGGAACAAAGAGTGTCGGCCACACCTCTGGGAGGGGGGACTCTCTCCTGGGGAGCAATGACTCTGAAACGGGTCTAGGGGTCGTGGGGCGTAATCAGCTGACCGTGAGCTCCCAGTGTGACACTGCGGCCAGAAGGGCTAATGCCATCCTGGGATGCACAAACAGGGAGCAGAGAGGTTGTTTCACTTCGGATGTGGCTCTGGTGCGACCGCGGCTGGAATCCTGTGTCCAGTTCTGGTGCCCACAATTCCAGCGGGATGTTGATAAATTGGAGGGGTCAGAGAAGAGCCGTGAGAATGATGAAAGCAGGGGGCGTGGAGGAACAGCCAGCCCCCACAGCCAGCCCCTCCCCACCCTCGGCTCTACTCCAGCTCCACCCCCAGCCGCATCCCCGGCTCCCGGCCCCGCTCCTGGCCCTATCCCCAGCCTCAGCGTGGCTCTGTCCCTGGCCTCGCGCCAACCCCCAGCCTTGGCCGCTGGCCACAGCTCAATTCCCGGCCCAGGAGTGAAGCTGCACCTGGTCGTGGGCCTGGCTGCTGGGCCCCAGCGCAGTCCAGCTGCAGCTCTGCTCCAGCCCCCAGCCTCGGCCCCTGGCCGCAGCCCCATACCCATTCCCACCCCCAGCTGCAGCACCAGCCGCGGCCTCCTTACCCCGTCCATGTCCGCCCCCCCAGGAGCCGCAGCCCCCCTCCTGACCCCGGCGCCGGGGAGGCAGGGGCACAGACAGGGGTTGGGGGGGGCATGACCCTCAAAAGTTTGGGGACCTCTGGATTATAGGATTAGAAAAGCTGCCTTTGACTCAAGGAGCTCAAACGATCTAACTTCGCAAAGGGAAGGTTAAGGGGTGACTTGATCACTGTCCTAAGTATCCACTTAGGAACACGTAGTTAATAAGGGGCTCTTCAGTCTAGCAGACAAAGGCCTAACATGATCCAGTGGCTGGAAGTTGAAGCTAGAGAAATTCAGCTGGGAAATAAGGTGTAAATGTTTAACAGGGAGAGTCATTAACCATTGGAACAATTTACCCAAGGGCGCGGTAGAGTCTCCATCCCTGGCAATGTTTAAATCACGATTGGATGGTTTTCTAAAAGCTCTGCTCTGGGAACGATCCGGGGGCCGGTCTCTGGTCTGTGTTAGCCGGGAGGTCAGACGAGATGATCACAATGGGCCCTTCTGGCCTTGGAATCTAGGAATCTGTGAAAATGTAACGAGCGGGTGATGGAGGCTACACTGGCCAATCAGAGGAGGGAGTCGACATCCGCAATAGCATATGCGAGATGAGAGGTAGTGCGGGACTAAGCCGGGTGGTGCCTTAAAGAGGAGGCAAGTGGACAGATCTCGGCTTGATGCTGCACAGTCTGCATATACTTCGGAAGTTTCCGAGCACTAAGTCACGCTTACGTGTATATCTAGCACCGTCCATCCATGCATTTCCACAGGCCTTACACCCCTCCATTCATTCACACGCGCAACTTCCAACCCCCATCTCCTCTGGGGCGAGAGCTCCATTCTGCTCAGGAGGGAAGCAGGCCTGGGGCCTCTCCTTTTCCAAAGGGGACCTGTGCACTTAGGAGCCAACGCCTCATTGAAAGTCAATGGGGTTTCAGCTCCTACACACCCAAGTCCCTTTCAAAATTGGGCCTTGGACCACATAGATGGGCATGAGAGCACACACAGGAGAGAGCTGACCAAGCTCCCACAGTAAGACGGTGGGCGGGACAGAAATAAGAGAGCTCTCACCACGAGCCTGTGCTCCCCCCATGCGGTAGAGCTGGGGGAATAGCGGATTTTTCGGTTCACTGACAGTTCTGAAAAATCAGAGAAAACGTTTGTTTGGGGCTGACCTGACATTTCTCAAAATTTTTGTCAAAGTGGAAAAGGGAAAACAATGGTTTTGGGTCAAATACAATTTTTCGTCTTGATGGATTTGACAATTTTTAAACATTTTTAAAATAAAACGACAGGGACGTCTGAAAGGCAAGGTCCTTTCTGAACAGAAAAACAATCTAAACGTTTCCATTCAAAATGGTCAATATGAAACCTTTCCGATTTTCCGGAATTCGGCTGACGTTTGGTTTTGCCCCAAGCCAACGACACTGACACGAAACGGAAACATTTCCGTGTGGCCGGCTCTGCGGTTTCCTACCCAAAAACCTCTCCCCGCTCTGCTGGCAGTGTCAGTTCTCCTAGAGCGGACGAGGGGCGGCATGACAGACCAGCAGCATTCATGATCCACTCTGCTCTCGGGTAACACGCTGTGCTCTGTGATCACAGCAGGTGGAAGAGGAGAAAGCAGACCCAGCCCAGGCCCCGTCGGAGCCAACTGAGGCCAAGCAGCCCGAGATGAAGACGAAAGCGGACGACGAGGAGCCCTCCGCCACGGACCCGCTGTTCAAAGTCCTCCAGACGCCTGTGAGTGAGCTCGACGAGACCGCTACACTGCCCGCGCAGCTGGACCGCTCGCACAGCCTCCAGATGGAGGGCTACCTGGGCCGCAAACACGACCTGGAGGCTCCTAACAAGAAGGCTTCAAACAGGTGCACGGGGATGGCGGGCACTCGCCTTGCAGGACGTGTCCCATAGGGAATGGCTCTGGTTCGGCTGGGGTCAGCTGTGCCCAGCCCATCGAGGCATTGGCAGCTCCCCAGCAAGACCAGGTGGGGAGAGGTTGCAAGCACAATGGGCTGGGGAGCGACCCCAGCAGAGGGTCTCTCGGAGCAGCATGGAGGCTGCCTGCAGGGAAATACAGATTCTGTGGGAGGGACCCAGGGGTGAAGGCTCCTCCGCCACCCTCCTCAGAAGGCCGCTGCATGCCACGCTGCCCAGGAGCCGGCCTGGCCCCTGAGCCACACTTCGACCAACCACGACTCCATAAATCTGTTACCCGCACACTCTACGGCACCCACCTTATCCTTCCATGGGTGCAAGGCACCCAACCCATACCCAGTTCTTAGGGCTCCAGGCGAAAGGCACCTAGGGCTCAGGGCCTACTCTTCTGTGGGTTTGCAGGGCCTTTTACCAGTGAAAAAGCCTTACACAGTAATATCCTTATCCTCTATTTATTACCAATCACCAAAACAGAATCCTCACGCTCAGCATACAATGCTCACCACTTCCAATAAGGCAGACAAACTTTTCCTGCTGGCCACTCAGGATCAGGTCGTCCGGGGACTCCAGCTTCTGTGCGATTATGCTTGGCAGGGTGTTGGGTCTGGCAGCTTTGATCCTGGGCTGGGTCCTGGAGTTGGGTTTCAAAGAACTTCCCTTTGGAGCCCAGTTTATGCAGTGAGTGAAACGTGAGTCCTGCTCAGCTGTCCCTCACCCAGTCATTGTAAATGGAAGTCCTACAGAACGGTATTTTTCACCGATCCCAGCCCATTACGAAACAATTCTTTACCCAGTCAGACCCCACCACCTTAGTTGATTTAAATCTTGCAAAATTAGTTATGCAACAGACAGAAACAATCGAAGAACCAGACAGACCCTACAGATAAACAACAGAGAAGTGGGGACCCCAATGGCAAAACAAGAGACTTATTGATCTCACAACCACAACTGCTGCTAAGTGGTGTCTTGCCAGACAGAAGGTGTCGAACAAGGGTTTCTTTAGAGATCTGAAGAGCTGTTTCTTTAGCTGGTGATGGTGGGTGCGATTAGGACAGGAGCCTTCTTAACAGCCTGATATTACACTGCTTTGATGTAATTTAGATGGAAGGGGACGATGTGACTTTCTGCTTCTTAGCTCATGGCTGCTGCTGTCCTAACGTAGCTGCTGCTGCTTACTAAAGAAAACGGCCCCAGAACTTCCACTTCAGTACAGAATTACCACCGCCCGATTACCGCCCGATGCCTGGTGCGACGCCATGACCCCTGGCCCCTCTGGCTGGCACAACAGTCCGTAGCTGACTCTGTGTGTTGGATGATGATGTCAGACACAGCCCTGGTAGGCGCGGGTGCAGTTCCTTAGACTGCCGCGAGCCAACTCTCCCCCACGGCATAGCCACATTGGAGAGGGTCGGAGAAGAGCCAGGAGAATGATTAAAGGATCAGAAAACCTGCCTTAGAGAGACAGCCTCAAGGAGCTCAGTCTATTTAGCTGACCAAAGAGAAGGTTAAGGGGTGACTTGATCACAGACTATAAGTGGGGAACAAACATTTAATAATGGGCTCTTCAATCTAGCAGAGAAAGGCCTAACGGGATCCAGTGGCTGGAAGTTGAAGCTAGACTAATTCACATGGGAAATACGATGGACAGTTTTAGCAGTGAGAGTAATTAGCCATTGGAACAATTTACCCAGGCCATGGATTTACCATCATGGGATGTTTGTTCTACAAACTCTGCTCTAGGAATTATTTTGGGGCCGTACTCTGGCCTGTATTACGCAGGAGGTCAGACGAGATGACCACAATGGTCTCTTCTGGCCTGGGAAATCTATGAAGAAACCATTTCAGCCCAACTGCCCGAGACCCCTGGCACTTGTAAGGGACCAGACTAGAGAGCCCCACCTAATGTATTAACCCTGTCACTCCTGGATGAGCGGGAGCCGAGCTTTTGCCACTAAAAACCAGGCTGGATTTACAGACTCCAAGTGATGGAGAACCCGCCCCGTGGCTGGGTCAGCTGTTAGTCTCCCCTGCCTGTGAAAAAACTGGGCCTTTCCTCTAGCCTTGATTTGTCGGGCATCGGCTTCCAGTCTCTGGAATTCACTGATATTCACCAGCCCCTCCTGCGCTCTGAAATCTTCTCCCACATAGGTCCCGACAGCCCACGATCAGGTCACCTCTGGGTGCTAGGAAAGTCACCTCAGCCAGTGCATCATAGGCACCAGGTTCCAGGCTCTGATGGTGCGTGAGGTGCGTTTGGGTTATGGAGCTGGAGTAACTCGCGTGCCCTCATGCCTGTCACACAGGTCCTGGAACACGCTGTACTGCGTGCTCCGGAGCAGCGAGCTGGCCTTCTACAAGGATGCCAAGAGCTTAGCCTTGGGAGTGCCTTACCACGGGGAGGAGCCCTTCCAGCTGAGGAACGCCCTCTGCGATGTAGCCACTGGCTACAAGAAGAAGAAGCACGTCTTCAAGCTGAGGTGAGGTGCAGACAGAGCCCTGGGGCCGGACCCTGCAGCCAGCCTGCCCGGGGAGCCCCCCGCAAGCCAGCGCCTGGTACATCACAGCACATGGCTGGGACCTGGGACCCAATAGCCATGGCACACTCAGTGGGGGAAGGGGCAAGATTGGCTAGCACCGAAGCCATTCCACGGGGTCATGGGGTTCTCAGGGAGCACCTTGGCGGAGCAGAGTGCCTGGTGCATCTGGCAGGGGGCCCAGAGGGAGGCGCTGTTTTGGCACTGAATGGGGGGAATTCCAGGCCACACCCTGCAGGCGAGGGCAGCCAAGCACTGTCGGGCAGAGGACATTGAGATCATGACAATTGCTGGGCCAAACCCTAAACCCAGTCCCCTCCACCAGCTTAACCCCTTCATGCCTGTCCTTTTGCTACCATCAGAATCATGGCCCTGCCTTCTCTGTCCCCACTCTCTGGCGCAGGCTCCGCCCCCCCCCCCCCCGGCTCCGCTCCACAGCCAGTGAGTGTGGCTTTTTGTCCTGATGTTCAGCCAGTGATCTGCTGGCGGGGAGTTCTCTTCGGGCTCCAGCCATGTCTTGGCCACATCAGAAATAAGCCCCTTAAAATTAACGCTGGCTTCCAAACATAGGCGCCAACTTCATGAGTGTTCCGGGGCTCGAGCTCTCCTCCTCCCCCACAGCACCTCCTGCCCACCAGAGATCAGCTGTTCAGCATTGTGCAGGAGACATAAGAACGGCCATACTGGGTCAGACCAAAGGTCCATCTAGCCCAGTATCCTGTCTACCGACAGTGGCCAATGCCAGGTGCCCCAGAGGGAGTGAACCTAACAGGCAATGATCAAGTGATCTCTCTCCTGCCATCCATCTCCACCCTCTGACAAACAGAGGCTAGGGACACCATTCCTTACCCATCCTGGCTAACAGCCATTAATGGACTTAACCACCATGAATTTATCCAGTTCTCTTTTAAACACTGTTCTAGTCCTAGCCTTCACAACCTCCTCAGGCAAGGAATTCCACAAGTTGACTGTGCGCTGCGTGAAGAAGAACTTCCTTTTATTGGTTTTAAACCTGCTGCCTGTTAATTTCATTTGGTGGCCCCTAGTTCTTGTATTATGGGAATAAGTAAATAACTTTTCCTTATCTACTTTCTCCACATCACTCATGATTTTATATACCTCTATCATATCGCTGGGACGCTGGGAGGGGGAGGAGCGAGGGAGGGGGATGCTCAGGGCAGGGGGCGGAATGGGGTGAGAAGAGGCAGGGTGGTGGTGGGGGCCTGAGGGATGGGAGAGTGGGGGCAGGGCCTGGGGTGGAGCTGAGCTCGAGCACCCCCCCGGCAACTGCTTCCAAAAGTATGTGCTGGGTCTGCCTAGCGAGGGGCCACCTGGAGTGGGGACCGCTGTGGACTGGGAGATTTAGGAGGGGTGGGGAGCTGCTGCTGGGGGGTCAGGAGCCCTGGGGCACAGCGTCTGGAGCCCCGAGAAGGGAGAGGTAACTAGATGCTGGCTTTAAATCAGTTCATGAAGGTATATTTAAGTGGCCGTCTGAATGACCAGGAATCTCCCCTCTGTTTTCCAGGCTCGGCAATGGCAGCGAATGGCTCTTCCATGGCAAGGACGAGGTAGGTGCCTGTGTGGGCCATTCGGGGCTGGAGAGGACGTGGGAGGCTGGAACGTCTCAGTGAGCAGGGTTCAGGCCTGGCTGCATAGATGGGGACAGAGGCTGTCACGAGAGCTTCCTGGCCTGGGAGTGGCACCAAGAAAGGGGAAACCACTAGCAGAGGGAGTGTTCTGGAGACATAGTCCTACAGGATAGCTATGATGTAGGCCTAGGCTGGGGTAAAGCATGCTGGGAGATAAGTTTGCCATGCCCACAGCTGGGCTGAGGATGGGTCTCTCCAGAGAGCTAGGGGCAGTCGGGTTGTGAGTGGCATGGAGAGCAAAGGCCCCTGCATCACCATCTTATTTCCAGACCTGGCTGCGTGGCTCTTCAGAGGCACTGGCTTGCTCCACGTGAGCTGCCCCTGACTGTCACTTGGAACCCAGCGGTGTCTGGCTCCCCCAGCTCCTGCTTGTTCAGCTGCAGAGCCAGCGGCAGAGGAAGCTGCTTGCCTTCTCCCTCTGCCTCCTGCATGCCTCGCCATCCTTCCCCTGGGGGTGGTGGAGACTCCACAGACTCACCATTTTCTGTGAGGAGTACGTTAATTCTGCAGAAAGGGGCCCTTCATCTGCATCTGGCTGAGCCACCTTGGTGCATTGTGGGAGCTGTAATTCAGCTGCCTCACACCCTCATTCTCCCCTATGGAACACGTTCCCAGGCCAGACTACACTTCCCATAATGCACCATGGAAACTCAGCAAGACAGAAGACCACAGTGCATCATGGGATATATAATCTGGTTTGCCAGCCCAGCCCACAGAGGAGAATGTCGGCATGAGACACCTGAACTACAACTCCCATGATGCATTGCATCAACGCAGCCCGACACAGATTAAGGTGGAACTGACTTGCAAATAGAATTGTTCAGACATGTCGGAACTTTCCGTTCCATCAAGCTGGGCTGATCCAGCTTTCCTGGTACCTCCCCACATTGGCCTCTGCCCCGGGACAGACATTCCGATTTCTGAACAGGTCTGATCACTCTCCTGCATCTGTCCAGGGGCATCGGGTCAGCCCAGCAGCCCATCTCTCCACTTTTCTGGGCTTCTTGCCATGGGGTGACTAGCCCTGGGATTCTGGCCCCCTTAGGGTAGCTGTCTTCTGCCTCCCTAACTCCCCCCCACCCTGCCAACGGGGGCTGCAGGTGCAGGAGAATACGACGTTCTCCTTTGCTTCCTGCCCCACTGGGCAGTGCTGGAGTTTGGGACACAATGAGCCCTGAGTGAGATCCTCCTAGGTGCCCAATTACCATTGATTTAGGTGTCTAAATACCTTTGAGAAGCTGGGCCTTACAGGCTGGGAGGTTCATGGGTGGCCCAAATCCCTCTGAAATGCAATGGCCGTCGGGTGCCCAACTCCCTTGGGCAGAAGACTCCAGCCCTACTGTTTACCCGTGCTTGGGTGAACCTATGAAAGACACTGAGCTGACTGAGGTAATAATGCCTTGGCCACCACCTGGAGGAGGAATGCTGGGTGAGAGGGCAAGCAGGGTTAGACATGGGGTGACTCCTGCCCCCCGTAAGGCGTGGGACTCTTTGGGGCGAGCGCTGGGGGTCTGGAGGCTCAGAAGCCGCTGTCCCGGGGCGGTGACTGAGGGACGCTCTCTCTCGGTCTCTGTCTGATAGGAGGAGATGCACACATGGCTGCAGGGGCTCAGCACAGCAATAATAGAAGCCCAAAGCATGAAAGCCAAGGCGCTGAGCCTGCCTCTGCCCTCCAGCACCGCCACGGACATCAGCCTGGCCAAGAAAGACAAAGAGAAAAGATTTAGCTTCTTTCCCAAAAAGAAATAACCCAAGAGGTGGCTGAGGGCAGCCCACTCAGCTGCCTAAGAACTGTGCACGGGGGGGCGTCCGCGGGCGTGCTGGGCCCAGCCACCACCCCCACCCCCACGCACCTCCGGCAGCAGCCGCTGGTGCTCACAACACAACCCCGCCTCCAGCACTTGGGCACAGCCCCATGCCCCGCTCTGCTCCCACGCCGCACCGAGCCAGCCCCACGAGGGCTGAGGAGTGGTGTCTGCCGAAGGCCAGTGCTGGGTGTGCTGGCACAGGGCCCTGTCCTGTGGGACACGCGTTGCATCGCCCACGGCCGGAGATCCACACGGGCGTCTGGCGGAGGAGGCACCGTCTCAGCAAGACCACGCGGTGCTGGGGACGCACTGCCCAGGGCAGGATGGAGGCAGCGAGCTTCCCAAACTGCCGCTCTGACGAGGTGCCACAACCGCCCGAAACAGGCGCATCGCCGGGCACCGCGGCTGCAGCAGGGCTGCCTGCAGCCACTCGGGGGCGACAGTCACACACAGCGGGGCAGATCTGCCAGTCCTTCCAGGCGGGGGGCGTGAGGTGTGCTTGCTCGCGTGCGCTGTCTCTCAGACCCCCCACCCCCCCACACACACACCCGAGCCACAACCCACAGAGAGCCCTTTGCCAGACAAGCCATGCGCAGCTGAGAACAAACGTTTGCCCTAAATTAGGGTGGAAGCGAATCGTTGTAATCCTGCATCTGAGTGTGTGCGCATCTGAGTGTCTTTACACGTCTGCATTTCATGTGACGGTGTGTGTGCATGTCTGTGTGTGTGAGGTCACAATTCCCACGTGTAGGCACTGTTGTAGTGGCTCAGGCCTTGCCTGGGTTCTTGGCCTGGGTCCCGTTTCTGTCCCTGACCTTGTGGTTCCTGTGCTCTCCCCTGTGGGCAGGGCCGGCCCCGTCGCCAGAGCTCCCAGCCTTCCCCTCTGCATCCTTGCTGCTGCTCGGGGGCTGGGGAACACCCTGCGGTGTGTGGCAGCGGGGCGGGGGGGCCCTGCGTTGCAGCCAGCGAAGCGATGCCACGGGGTTGAATGCCCGCTGGCGCTCCCCCAGGGGCACTGGCACATCCCTGGAGGCGAGGAGGCTGGGCGAAAGAGTAGGCGCTTTCTCCCCCCGGGTCCCATAGACACAGGGATGCGACTCCTGCCTCCCGCACCACGTGGGCCCTGCGTACTTCAGACGCAATGTCAGGACGGGGCCCACTCTTGCCCTGTTGCCACCTGCTGAATTCACTGCAGGCCTCATGCCCAGCTAGGTCAGTCCAGGGGAGCCTCTCTGCTTCCTGAACCCAGGCTGGTGGCGCTGCTGGCAGAGGGCAGGGAAACGCACCAACACATGCACTGGGGGACGTGCCAGTGTGTGCGGCCACTGGTACTGGTGCTCCTAGGAGCACTGCTCCCTTGGTGGGGGGGTCCCGGCCTGAAAGTGCCTTACCTGCAATAATGGAAGACTAACCCCCTGTGCTGAGGCACCGTGCCCCGAAAACTCCAGGGCTAGTGCCCCCGCGCACCCCCAAAGAGGCGCTCCCAGCCCCCAAACCCTGATCCCTGCCCCCAGCAGCAGCTGGCTGAGCTGGGGGGTCCATGGCACGGGCTGAGCAGGCTCCCCCCAGAGCAGAGCTTGGCGTGGGAGTCAGTGTGAGGCAGCCTTCCCACTCACGACAAGCACAGAGCCCGCCCATTGCGAGGGAGGGCAGTGCCTAACCCCCCCTCGGGCTCTCCGCACAGTTGGCGCGAGCCGCTGTGGGAGCCCAGCAGGCTGACCCAAGTCTCGTCAGTGCTGGGCAGAGCAGCGCCCCAGAGCAGCTGGGAAACCACCCCGGCAGGAGGCTGTGCCCAAGGCGAGGTTCACGCCCGGTTGCGGGCCGTAGCACTGCCAATCTCCCACACCGCAGCTCTCGAGGAGGGCACAACCTGCAGCCAGCCACGCCGGGGCCTGGCATCATACCTCCACCACAGCCCGCTGGGCAAGCCGCCCCCCCAGGCCTGCCGGAGCCCAGCTCCACCCCACTCGCGCTGAACGGTTCCCATCAGCTCCTCCACCTGCCCCAGCCTGGCTCGGCAAAGCACCGGGACACGTGGTGGGAGCAGGGGGCGCTGGCTGGCAGCACGTGTGGTATGTCCTGGGTGCGGAACAGGAAAGGATCCCCCCACTTCACGCCAATGAGGCTGCGTCCGGTCCCCTGGGGTTCGATCCTGCCCTGCAGCGGGGCTGGAGCCTGTACTGAGATCTGTAAGGGGCAGCACGGTACTGAGCCGGGCCCCCCTGCAGCTTGAGGCTGCCAAAGCCTTTTAATCTCTGGGGCTATTCCGCAGCAGCAAAGGGTCCCAAGTGACACAGGCACGACTGTCCCCTTTTCTAAGCCAAGAAACACCTGAGTTCCAGTCGCTGGCAGAGGCGGCAGGGGCAGGGAACGGGGTGTTTTCAGTGACACCTGCAAGAACCAAAGAGCCTTGGCGAGCCGCACTGCGGGATGTGGAGTTAGGACAAATGCAGGTGTGTATCTCGGGGAGGTGTAGCTCTATTTACACACACTGGGACTGAGAACACAGAGTGTGGCCTGACGCCCGCGTTGGAAATCGCACTGGGCACAGGCAGGCACTGCGGTCAGTCAGTGCCATGGGGGGTGCGGTGGTTTACATGCGTTTTCTCCTGGCCCGTGTTTCCATGCAGATTTCTGTCCTTGGCTGAGTAACCCCGTGCGTTTCCTCCACCCCTCCTGCCCGTGGAAGGGCTCCACGCGGCAGGTCTTGGCTCCAGCCCTTTCCGTGTGTTGCTGGGTTCAAACACCTTTTGTTTCTCATCACAGCCCCCCCCCTCCCCCACACACACCGATTACACCCAGCAGCATTGGATGGATTCACCCGGACATCATGTGTTTTACCCAGCGTGAGGCCATTTGACACCTGGACCATTACTGCCCTCTCTTCCTTCTGGCTGAATTCATCTCGGCGGGATCTCTGCTCCACAAGGCTGCTTTCCCAGCATGCACAGCACTCCCGCACAGATGCGGGGCACGGGCTCAGGGCAGACATGCATGGGGGGGGGCTGGAGCCCCACTGATTGCAGGAGACGGGCGCACAGCCAGAGCAGCTCTCCGAGGGGCAGGGGGCCACGTTGCTCGAGTTGGTTCGTTGATTCCTGCTGACTAGGCACCACGTTCGACCCGCTGTCACGTACTTCCACTGTGCATAGAAACAGCTAAACCTCCAGACAGTGCTGCAGAAGCATTTTAATAATGGTGTTTTTCTAAGAAATAAATAAGCCAAACCCCTCTCTGGCGGAGGCATCTTGTTTTGATTTTACCCAGCGGGTTTCACACAAGGGTCGGACAAAGCACTGGGGGAAGCCTTGGCTGGAGGCCTGTGCCCTGTCTGGGGCAGCACACGTAGCGAGCGATGTGCACGAAGTCAGAGAATCTAGAGGAGAGCGACAAAAATGGGCTGAGGTTTAGCAAGCTTGGCCTAGGAGGGACGGCTTTGAGGACTGGGTGTGTTTAGTCTAGAGAAGGTTGCGGGGGGACCTGAGAACAGGCTTCAAAGGTGGTTATAAGGGGGACAGGGATCGATTGGTCTCCATGGCCACCAAGGGTAGGAGAAGAAGGAACAAGGGTGGCACGTAATGGAGGCTTAAACCTCTGTTAATGCTCCCTGCCCCTGGGCTGGGCTGGGCCGTGGCGGGGCTCAGAGCTCCTCTGGGTGGCCAGGGCTCGGGTGGGCCAGGGCAGCTCGGGCAGGTGGACCGGGGCGGCTCAGGTAAGCGGGCCAGTGCATGGGGCGGCTTGGCCAGGCCAGCCAGGGCTCCTCTGGCCCTGGTGGGCGAGAGCGGGGGATGGTGGGAGCCCAGTAGGGGCGGGGCCTCAGGCAGAAGGGGGCGGGGCAGGGGGCTAGCCTCCCCCAACCATGGGTGCACGTGCCACCATGAGTAATTTGCAGTACTGTACAGAAGAGTCAGGCTAGATATTCGGCCCTGGAGCGGGTTACCCAGGCAGGCTGTGGAGGTTTTAAGACAGGGCTGGTCTGGGGTTCTGCCTCGGCACAGGGGCAGGACTAGAGGGCCCAACGGGCCCTACGCTCCTAGGGGTCCGTGGAAGGCTGTTTCTGTGCAGAGCAGCGGGGAATCCGGCCAAACCCGCAGGGAGCCCTGCTGCTGTGGAAGAGCATCTGCAATAACCACCCTCCTGTGCATTGGCTGGCAAGGGCGCGTCAGCTGAACGGTGCTGGCTCAGCCAGGCAGGAACCACCGGGGCGGGCAAAGCAGCGCACAGAGGACAGGACTTTTTACAGGCCCAAGGGGAACGTTTCCCAAAGCAGCTAAGTGACTTGGGAGCCCAAGTCTCTGGGAAAGCCAAGGGGGGTTTAGGCTCCTGGACCAATTTATGAAGGGTTTTAGGCACCTGCAGATACAGCGAGGTGCCGAGTGGGGATTTGAAAAGCCCCTAGGTGCAGCTCTGCATCTGTAGGGGCCCGAAGAGCTTCGCCAGTGGCCCTGAGGCACCTCTGGAAATGTCCCCCAGCGACTTTTCTGGAGGCCGAACCAGAGAGAAGTTGAGAGCTGGGCTCAGCCCATGCCTGGCAGCTGGTGCTAGGCTGGGAATTGGCAACAGGGCCAAACCATGTCTGGGCCCCGGCCCACTGCGACTGGGGGCAGCTCCCTAAGGCCCCATTGGTAGCAGCCTGCCCACCTGCCCTCCCAGGGCTCACACACCTAACACCCAGCCTGCTGCGCTAGGCACTTGCTCCTGCTTTGGGGCGAGCGGCATGCTGCAGCGTGGCAAGTGCAGAGCAGTGGTCAGGGCACTGGCTGAGATGCTGGAAGACCTGGGCCCGGTTCCCTGCTCTGGTGTAGGCTGGCAGCCGGCGTGGCCCGGGCAGGTGACATGGGGTATTTCTGCCTGGGCAGGTGTGATTACAGCCCGGCTACGCCCACGATGGCTCACTTAGACCCAGCTCTGTAACACTGGCTTCATCTGCTCCACCCCATTGTGCTCAAATAGCAGCAAAGGACTGGTGGCCCGTGCCTAGCCAAGGTCCCCAGGGCTGCCCCATCACCCCACGCGTGAGATGGAAGCTGGCACAGGGAGGCACACCTGTGCTCCAACCCCCCTCCAGCTGCAGCGTGGCCGTGCCCTGCGGTCCCACAGGGAGGCTGTAACGAGGCAGGGACTCGGGTCCCCATCTCCTCTGGGCCGTGC
This sequence comes from Mauremys mutica, assembly GCF_020497125.1. Lineage (NCBI taxonomy): Eukaryota > Metazoa > Chordata > Testudines > Geoemydidae > Mauremys > Mauremys mutica. Next base: position 147,709,999 of record NC_059075.1, read on the forward strand.
TGGGGTGCCACCATACGTTGGTCTGTGGTGTGGACGTGCTCTCAGGGCTCGGTCGCAAGGCTCGGAGGGGGGTGATTTTGTCAGCGCCCCGGTGCGTTGCACGCTCACTGGCCCACGCAGACCCCGTGGGGCTGGCGCCAGCTAAACGCCCCAGTGCATGTTCCGTGGAGCCAAGCCTGACGTCTCCGAGTCCCAGCTCCCTGCCTGTCCCACGGGCATCGCAGAGGGGAGACACCCAGATACAACGGGGATGGGCGCCACAGAAGGCCTTTAGCTAGCCAGGCACATGCGTGATGGTGACAGTTCCAGGCAGAAGGGCCGAAACACAAAGGCCAAGATGAGCAATAACTTCCCCACCATGGACAGAACTGGGCCGGTGGCCATCACGGGGGTGCCGGCTGCTGCCGCACTGGAGCCAGACCCAGGGGTTTCCAGTAAAGCGCCAGGTCTGCACAGGGAGCAGCTGTCACAGACTCTTGGCCTCCAGGGCTCAGCCCCGAGCGGGGCCTACAATACACTCACCAGCAGGTCACGTGCCCGTACATCCCATCAGCTCCGGGGCCAGGCCCAGCCCAGCCCCTGCACAGAGCAGCCGGCACGTGCACAGTGATATACCGGGGCGGGGGAGTGTGGCCTTTGTCCAGTGATCTATTGGTGTTTGTATAATGATATGTGGGGTGGGGGGGGGGGTGTTTTCACAGGGATCTAGCAGAAACATGGGATATTTGTCCAGTGATCTATTGGGGAAGGTGTGTGGCATTTGCACAGTGATATACCAGGGGGCTACGGATGTTCGTATAGTGATGTATGGGGGGGGGGGCAGTTTTCACACTGCTATATCAGGAGGGTGTGGCATTTGTGGAGCAAGCTATCAGGGGATCCTGTAGTGTTTGCAGTGATCTATCAGGAGGGTGCATTGCCACAGTGCTATACCAGCAGGCCACGGCTGTGTGTACAGTGATGCACCAGGGGTGGCGGGTGTCATTGTCATAGTGCAATAGCAGGAGGGTGTGGCACTTGCAGAGTAAGCTATGGGGCAGGGGGCTGTAGTGTTTGCACAGTGATCGAGTGGGAGGGGCACTGCCATAGTGCTATAGGGTGGGGGGGGATGTTGCATTTGTACAGGGATCTCTTGGGGTCTGCAGTGTTTGCACAGTGAGATAGTGGTGGGGGCGGCCTGTGGCATTTGTACAGTGCTATATTGGAGAGTGTTTGCAAGGGGATAGATGGGGTGTTAATACAGTGCCATAGCAGGGGCATTTGGACAGTGAGATTGGGGGCACGCAGTGGGCATTTGCACAGTGGTCTATTGGGGGTGTTTGTACAATATCGGGGAGTGGCATTTGCATAATGATCTATTGGGGTATTTGCACAGGGCTATATTGGGTCTGAGGCATTTGCACAGTGAGATCTCAGGGCATGTGACATTTGCACAGAGATACAGCAAAGGGATGCGAGGCACTTAGCCAGGGGTATATTGGGGTGTTTTCACAGTGATATTGGTGGCTGGGCATTTGTAGAGAGTTTTGGGGGTGCCTTTGCCCAGTGATACATCAGGACAGGGGTGTTTGTACAGTTAGATATCGGGGGCGGGGGCATGTGGCATTTGTACAGGGAGGTTTGGGGGGTGCATTTGCAGTGATAGATCAGGGAATGGGGCATTTGTACAGTGCTGTATCTGGGGGCATGTGGCAGCTGCAGCATGGTCTATTGGGGGCACAGGCAGTGCTGGATCTGGGCTGGGGTGGTTGTATTGTAGGCGGTCAGCACGGTATTGGGGAGGTGTGGGGCGGGCAGTCAGCACGGTATTGGGGAGGTGTGGGGCGGGCGGTCAGCGCGGTATTGGGGAGGTGTGGGGCGGGCAGTCAGCGCGGTATTGGGGAGGTGTGGGGCGGCCCGCCAGCGCGGTATTGGGGAGGCGTGGGGCGGGCGGTCAGCGCGGTAATGGGGAGGTGTGGGGCGGGCGGTCAGCGCGGTATTGGGGAGGTGTGGGGTGGCCTGGCAGTGATATATTTGAGGGAGACAAGTGGGTGGTTTTGAATCACTGAATTTTCCATTGCTGGGTCCTATGGGTGAGGCCAGAGCCTGCACTGAGTCCCATGTGTGTTGGTTGTGGGCTGGGGGGCAAGTGAGCAGTGGACAGGTGCCCTGGCACTCCGGCTGGGAGGGGGCAGGGCTGCGTTGTCTCCCTGCCCCTGCTGGGTGGGGACAGCCCAGGAGGGGGCTCCCCTCCCAAGAGGGCCTGGGGAATCGGGACTGTGGGAGCCAGGGCAGGTGCTGGAGTCTGGGGGCAGCTCTGGGCTCCTGGGGAGCCACCTGCCCTGGGTGGGGAGCCCTCAGCCCAGCTGCTTCTGCTCTCTTCTGTCTTCCCCTCCATGAATTAACCCTTCCCACCACAGGGCTCCGGGTCTGGTGCCTAATGCCCCCCCTCCAAAGAACACAGACTCCCATCCCCCGCCCAGGCCCAAACCTCACCGCCGGTGGTGTGGGTTCTTTGCCGACACCCATCCCGTAGCAGTGGCACCGCCGGCTAGACCCACCCTGGGCTTCAGGCAGACAGAGGGCCCCCGCACCTGCTGGCATGGCCTCCCTGGGGCCGGAAAGGCCCTTCCATCCAGGCCCCAAGCATCCAGGGCTGGAATCGTAAGACCCAGTGGGGTGCTGGACAGGGAGGGACAGCCCAGCAGCTTGGCACCGGGGCACAGGCCAGGCCGAGGTCCCCAGGCAACAGCTGCCACTACTCTGCCTTGGAAATCCCGGCATGTGCCATGCTGCCGGAGATAGCTCAGTGCTCCGTGTGGAGCGGGACCCCGCTGGGGGCTGTGTACACGCAGTGCCTAGGCTAAGGGAGCCCAACCTCTCCGTGCCACGCAGCCATGAGAGGGCAGAGCAGGGCAGGCCGCTGTTAGCAGCTGGCGTAACCCAGGCTACCGTACACAGGACAGGGCTCAGCCGCCCCTCCCTCCCGCTGGCCCGCAGCAAACAGGAGTTGCTGTGGAGTGGTGTCTGGCAGCACCCCGAGGTGGCACTGAACCCACCCCCCTACTGCATGCTCACTGCGATCCCAGCCTGAGTGGCCCAACCGGTCTCATGGCACATGGGGGTGGTGACTGTACTGTGGCACCAGCGAGTGCAGGGGCCCCGCGCGCCAGGTGCTGCACACACAGCGAGACGGCACCTGCCCACTAGGCCACACTGCCTCCCCTCCCCGAGGCTGCAGGAGACGTGAGGAGGCAGGCAGGAGACGAGAGGTGTGATTATTGCACTGAAGTGTGTGTACAGCCAACACGACCGCCCTGCGTGGGGCACCCGCGTACACCACGCTCCCTTTCACCCAGCACAGCGGAGAGCAATTCACCCTCCTCCTCCAGGACTGGCCAGCAGCACAGCCCCTCGTGCCCGCAGGGATCAGCCCCAGGGTGGTGGGCAGACTCTGGGCCAAGGCCCTGGTGGGAGGTACTGCCCGCTGCTCCTGCCAGCCAGGATCTGCAGGTGCATGCTTCAGCGCAGAGCCCCCGATGAGAGCAGGTCTCTGGCCACGGCCCGGCCTGGTCCGGGGATTTTAGTCCCATCGGGGTGGGTGGCGTTGGCGGGGGGAGGAGGAAGGCGCTTGCTATGTACATAAGTCCGGCCTCCCCCTCATGAGCCGGGCAGGCCAGGCGCCCGCTCAGCTGGCAGAGTTCAGGGTCAAGAACTTCTCCCGCAGGTTCCTCACACGGCCGTGCTGGCCGGCGGCCGCCTGCTCCCAGCCCGTGGCCCGGCCCTCCTCCCGCCGCCGGTACTCGTCCGACTCCTGGTAGGCTTTGCAGCGCTCCGCCACGGCCTTCAGCGAGATCCTCTCCCGTGAGGTGGGCGAGCGGATCTGCACGTAGCTGGCGGCATCGGGCGGCTCCTCGGGGGCAGATGGGTCCCCGCCGCACGGCACCTTTTCCAGCACGATGACCCGCTGGTCGCCCAGCATGGCCTCAGCGGTGATGCGCAGCGAGCCGGCGCTCTGGTTCCTCTGGCGTTGCTGGGCGCTGGGGTCTGGGCTCTCCTCGGTGCCCCGGCCCCTCCCAGGGCTCTGCTCCAGCCCGCGCCAGCCCTCCTGTCCCGGGACGCCTCCCGGCAGCTCTGCCGCCATCTTCTCCGGCGCCGACCGGCTCCTGTTGACTGGCGGGGGCCGGCGCGGGCCGGGGAAGGCCGTGCCGAAGGAGTACCTGGAGCGCAGCTCCCGCACGTCGGGCCAGGTGAACGTCTCCGCCACGATGGGGCTGAGCGGGCTGCAGGACAAGGGGCCGGGCGAGGCACCACTGCCGGGCGAGGCGGGGCAGGAGGGGCTGAAAGAGAAGCTCTTGGGCGACTTGTCCTGCGAGGAGGCAGTGGCAGAGAGCGGCGTGCGGGGGCTGTGCTCCTGCAGCACCACCTGCTCAAAGGTCATGAGAGAGAGCGCCGGCTTCCGCGGGCCTGGGGGGAATCACACACGCTGGTGAGAGGAGGGGCCAGAGCCGGGGGCACCTGTCTTCCCTGCCTTGTGCCAGCCCTGGGGTGTCTGCCCTGCCCCGTGCCAGCCCTCCTACCCAGCCCCACAGCCCGGGGAGCCTTCCCTGCCCCATGCCAGCCCTCCTACCCAGCCCCACAGCCCGGGGAGCCTTCCCTGCCCCGTGCCAGCCCTCCTGCCCAGCCCCACGGCCCAGGGAGCACCTACCTGTACTTCTCTTCACCTCCTGGTGCCCGTCACATGGGGGGGGTGCTGCGCAGCTCCGCAGCTCCTCCAGCTTGGCAAGCCGCCTGTGCCCGGCTGGCTTGCAGTTCCTGATGCGCAGGCTGTACTGGCGCGCCAGCTGGTACACCTTGTTCTGCAGGCGCTCGCTCAGCTCGGCCTCTGAGAGCGGAGGGACCCGGGGGCGCGGCTTGGCAGGGTGGCCCAGTTCCTGCGCCAGTCTCTGCAGCTGGCTGGCCAGCCTGGCGGGCCCCGCTCGCTCCGTGGGGGACCGGCTCTCGGGCGAGGGCCCGGCCGACTCCTCCGCGATGGCGCTCAGCTCGTCGTCCTCCAGAATGAGCAGCGGCTCGTGCAGGTCCAAGCCGTTTTCCTGGCTCCTGCCCAGGGGCCACGCCGCGGCGGCGGCGCCAGCTGTGCCCTCCCCGCTGCCCTCCTCCGGGCAGGGCTGGCCGGCGCTCATCTTCTCCATGCCCTCCCACACCTTGATCATCTCAGCGGGCGGGCGGAACTCCTCCTCGGCGACGGGGGCGCTGGGCTCGGCCCTGGGCCCAGGGGTGGGGACGCCCGCCAGCACCCAGGCGGCTGTCCGACCGCCGCTGCCCGCTCCCCGCCTGGCGTCGGCGTGCTGCTCCGGCGGGGGCGGGAGGCTGTTGAGGCGGCAGACCGAGTTCCGCACCAGCCCCTTGGGGATGTAGGAGAGGCTTTCCCGGCGCCGGATGCTGAAGCCGGCGTCGCGGTGCTCCGCGCACTCGTAGTAGCTCTTGATCTTGTCCAGCAGCAGCCGGTCCTGCCGGGAGAGCATGGACTCTTTCCTGGGGCAGGGGGTGCGCTCGGGCTCCAAGGGGCCGGGCGAAGCGATCCCGCTGCAGGTGGACCCCGGCGGCGAGACGCGGCCCTGGGAGTTGGCGGCGCTGCTGCGGCCCTGCCCCTTCTCGCTGCCCTCCAGGCTCAGCACGCTGCTGCTCCGGCTGACCAGCCTGGGCGTCAGGAAGCCCCCGGGCCGGCCCTCCTCCAGCGCCAGGCTGCTGCGCCGTGAGAAGCTGCTGGCGAACATCTCGGCGATGAGGCTGGCGTGGTCCAGCACGGACGGGGGCAGAATGCTCCTCGCCCTGGTCTCCTCCTCTTCCTCTTCCTCCTCGCTGCTCAGGGCTTTGAGGTCCTCCGTGTTCTCCGCCATGGCCAGGTTCTGCTCCTGCTCCATCGCCCTCTGCTGGGCCGGCTCCGGGGTGCTCGTGGCCTCAGGGGACTCCTCTGGGTGCTCTTCCTCGTGCAGCTCACTGGGATCCGGGACAGCCTGCGAGGCAGCTCGGAGAGTGAGTGGAGGCGTGTGCTTCCCCAACCAGCAGCCCGCCCACCCTGACCCAGCCCGACACACCATCCCTGGGGCGCTGGCTCCTGTCCTCCACGCCGGGAAGGAGCCTGGGATTCCCGCGGATTCTGAGGCACAGGGGAATTACCGGAGCATGGAGTTCCACAGGCTGATCAGCCATTGGGAGAAAAGGGGGTTAATTGCCTTTCACTGGTTATCAAGTTACCATTTTTGATTTCCTTGAAGGAAGCCAAGAAGGGGTCTTCTCCTTCAGAGGTACAGGGGCAGGCTGGCTGGAGCCAGACTCGGCAACTCCGACCCATCAGCCAGGGAAAAGGAAGGGGATGTTGGCTAGTGGCAAGAGATGCACTAGGATTCAGGTTCTATCCCTGGCTCTGGTGGTTAGAGCAGGGGGCTGGGAGCCAGGACTCCTGGGTTCTAGCCCCAGATTTAGGGAGCCACTCTGAGCAGTGGTAAGAGCAGAGGACATGAAGATGACTGGGTCCTGGTGCTGCTGCTCTCTCACTGCATCATCCCACCTCACTGTGCCTCAGTTTCCCAAGCTACAGCAGTCCAATGACCTGGCAGGGCGATGTTGGGTGAACAGGCCCTTGCAGTGGCTGTGAAATTCACAGGCGGAAGGTGCTCTCGTGAAATGCAAATGCTCATCGGTCAGGAGGTGGCTGCTCCAACAGTACGAAGGCAGTGAGCCGAGACACAGGACACCTGCCATCTACCCTGGCTCCATCACTGCCCCGCTGGGAGACCTCAGCGGCACAGAGAGGAGAGCAGGGAGGTGTCTGTCTCCCTTTGGCTCTGAGCTCTTTGGGGCTAGGCCAGTGTCTGTGCAGCCCCCAGCCTGACAGCCCCCCCCCCCCCGGCTGTGCGGATGGGGTGTTCTGGGCAGCACTCAGCCCAGTGGGGTCCCCCCGACCTCGGATCTGCACAGTGCCCAACCCCCGGGACTCGGTGAAGGATAATGGGAGGTGTGGCCCATTCACCCCCACGGGGCCGTGTCTCACTCACCTCCAGGATGGCCGAGGCCGTCTCCGCACTGCAACGGTCCTCAGGGCCCCCTGGCTCCTGGCTTCCCTTGGGCCCCTTGCCCTGAAACACAGCAAAGGGGACGTGTTACGCTGCTGGGCCACGGCTCAGACAGCCCCGGTGGCACCGTGCCAGCCCGAGGGACGAGAACCTCAGAGCCCCAGAGCAGCAGCCCAATTCCGACCCGGTCAAGCGCCAGTGACCTCCAGCGCAGCGTCCTAGAGGTCTTCGTTCCGACACCAGAGCTATGGAGCGAGATCCGCCAGCCAGCCCCCGACAGGTTCCGATGTCAGAGCTCCCAGCGGAGACCTGGCACTGTTCAGATCGGCTGCACGTCGCCTTCCTGCTCCAAGGGAACCGGACCAGCTTCCCCTCGGGAGAGACGGGCCGACCGAGGGCACCGCGTCTGGCACGCCAGCCAGCCGTGAGTGGGGTTAGATGGGGCAAGTGCAAAGCATGCTGGCAGTCACAGCGGCCACTCCGTCAGGCCAGTGAAGGGTTAATAGCAGAGACGGGCTCCAGCTCCGATCCAGCCGGGGGTGCTGATCAGCCTGCCCCAAGCAGGGCGGCAGGTGGGAGATAGAGGAGAGCGGGGGGTGAGGGGGAGGCAGGCAGTCCCGAGCCATGCGCCAGGCCAGCATGCAAGAGGGGATTGGAGAGACACCTCACCGTGCGGCCCCGGGAGAAAAGCAAAGCGTTGGCCCGACAGTGCCAGCCGTGCAGCGCCGCCAGCAGGAAGCTCGCAAAGTCAGCTACCTGCTCCTCGCCCACCGGGCCCTCCTCCTCCTCCTCCTCCGGCCCGGCTTCCTTCTCGCTGCTGTCACTCACAGCCAGCTCCTCCAGCGACCCCTGCCCCAGGGCCTGCTCTTCCTCTTTCCCCATGGCTGCTTCCTCCTCCTCCTCCGCGCCCCCCTCGCCCTCAGCCAGCTGCCAAGCGCTGCCAGGGAGCTGCCAGGGTGCCCCGGTCTCCAGGAGGGCTCCGGCGCTGTCGGCGTGCTGTTCAGGGGACAAACAAGGGCTCCCTTTAGGGCCACCTCATCCCTGGGCGCCGGAGCTGCTGGCGGGGACCTGACAGGGCCAGTCGTGGTGTGTCCCCCCCACCAGCCCCCGTCCCGATTCCACGTGTCTGCAAAAAGCTGGGGGCCACTAGGCCGTGCGTGCTGGGGCACAAGCGCGTGGGTGTGAACGTGCGTGCGACCGGCAAAGGGGGGCTGCGTGCATGCGATGCACATACAGTGTGCACAGGAACGTCGCGGCAAGACCCCCCAATGCCCACTGCTACTCAGCTGGCATCTTCAGCCCCTCATGCCCTCCCACTGCCCCCAGGCTCGGGCGGCTTCCAGATCTTTGACACGGTCGACATGACATTCTGCTAGGAAAGCTGGAGAAACGTGGGCTCGGCAGAACTACCATGAAGTGGATACAAAATTGGTTAAACAACGGCAGACAAAAAGTGACTCTTAATGGAATGAAGTCAGGTTGGAGGGAGGTCTCCAGTGGGGTTCCACGGGACTCTGTTCTGGGTCTGGTGTAGTTTTTGACCTGGATGGAGGTATAGAGAGAACACTGACCAAGGCTGCAGATGACACAACGCTGGGGCGGTTACCAACACTTGGGAAGATAGAGCTAAATTCAGAGGGATCTCGATAAATCGGAGAACTGGGCTGTAGCCAACAAAATGAAATTCAACAAAGACAAATATGAGGTGTTGCACTTAGGGAAGAAAAACCAAATGCACAAACACAGAATGGGGGAAAACTGTCTTGGCAGCAGCACTGCTGAGAAGGTTCTGCGAGTTGTGGTGGATCACAACCACAACATAAGCCAGCAATGCGATGCTGTTGCAAAAAAGCAAACGCAATTTTTGGTTGCTTTAACAGAGGCACAGCAGGCAAGTCATGGGAGGCGATAGTACCGCTCTACTCGGCGCTGGTTAGGCCTCAGCTGGGAGTTCTGTGTCCAGTGTTGGTCACCAACGTATAGAGAGGATGGAGAGAAACCGGAAAGGACCCAGAAGCAAGCGACAAAGATGATTAAAGGGATGGAATGCAAGTCATACGAGCAAAGGCTGAAGGAACTGGTTATGTGTAGTTCGGAAAAGAGGAGATGAAGCGGGGACATCATAGTGGTCTTCAAATACCTGAAAGGTTGCCATAAAAAAGATGGAGAAAAGTTTCTCTCTCTTGCCACAGAGGCAGGACAAGAGGCAATGGGTTCAAACTACAACACAGCAGATTTAGATGAAATCTCAGGGAATCAGGGAAAGCTTCCTAACGGTAAGAACAGGAGGACAATGGAACAAATTGCCTAGGGAGGGTGAGGAAGCGCCTTCACTGGAGGTTTTCAAAAGGAGGCTGGATAACCAGCTGTCTTGGATGGGTTAGACCCAACAAATCCTGCACCTTGGCAGGGGCTAGACTAGCTGACCCTTGCGGTCCCGTCTCACCTTGGGGCTCTGTGATCTTACCTTCAGTCCTGCTGCTGCATTCCCAGCGCATGGAAGAGAGAAGACAGGCGATTAGCAAAGGCGTCACTGTGCACCGCGGCCACAGCGACGGGAGGGGAGCAGGCGGATGGCGCAGCACCCCGATGCCCCCCCTCCCTGGCACAACGAGCTGCAGGGGGCCGAGGGCGGTGAGGCTGGGCTGGCTGCCGAACGCCTGGACTGTGGTGTTGGGAGCTGACATGTGAGCAGGGAAGCTTAGAGCAGCTGCCTGCAGGGGCCGGACTGGGGCTGCCCGAGTGCACTGGGGGGCTGGTCCCTTTGTGCCAGCAGAGATTCAGCCTCCGGGGGCAGAGTGTGGCACCTGCAGGCCCCTCAACGCCAGGGGGTGGTGGGGACCCCCCCACACACAGCCAGGGAGAGGCCAGCACGCTGGGGTGAGGGCATGGAGTCCTGCTCCGCCAGGGCACCGCACAGGGGGAGCTAGGCGGTGCCACTGGAATGGCTTGGCAGTGCCACGAGTGGCCGGGGGTGGGGGTGGGGGCCAGGGGCTCCATTGTAATGACCACACAAAGCAGGGGTTCTCAAACTGGGGGTCCGGACCCCTCAGGGAGTCACAAGGTTATTATATGGGGGGGGGGGGTCACGAGGTGTCAGCCTCCACCCCAACCCCCACTTTGCATCCAGCATTTATAATGGTGTAAAATAGATCAACAAGTGTTTTTAATTTATAAGGGGAGGGGAGGTCGCACTCAGAGGCTTCCTACGTGAAAGGGGTCCCCAGCCCAGAAGTCTGAGAACCACGGATATAAAGGCAGATGGGGCAGTTCGTCTGGCCAGGCTGGGCCCCAGCCAGCCGGCCAAGCAGGGAGGGTCTGAGCTCTGCCCAGCCCCAAGCAGGTGCGGGGTGGGGGGGCGCGTGTGTCCATCCTGAGGACTCGCTCACCTCTCTCACCCAGCTGCTTGACAATCTGCTTGGCAGGCTCTGTGGGGAAAACAGCAAGTGAGAGGCCTGCCAGTCTGGGGGTCGCAGCGGGGAGGAGACGTCTCTCTGCCCAGCCCCGGAGCCCGCGGGGCACGGCCGCCACCCAAGCCCAGCGCAGCCTCAGGGCCCTGGGAACGCACTTCTCCAACGCCGCGGCTCCTCCGCCACCGCCTCCCGCTCCTGGAAAGCGGGGCCCCAGGGCAGCCCCTCTGCCACCCGACAGCCCTTCACGCACGCCGCGGGGGGCTGCAGAGGTGCGTTCGCCAGGCCCCCTCACCGCACCCCTGTGATTGGCCCCAGGAGAACCATGTGCCAGGAATCACCAAGCCCAGAGCACTGCAGCTCCCATCCCCCCGCCCACGCTCCAGCCCCGTGCCCCAGGCTGTAGAGGGGAGCTCGCACCAGACGGCCTGCGGCCTGCGCACCCTGACCCCACGCCGCCATGCAGTCCGGCCGGGAGCTTCTCCCTGCGGCGCCAGAGGTGGAAGGGCTCTGAGGACAGGACAGACGCAGCCGTCAGAGCCAGTGCAGCTCTCCGACTGGCTGTGTACCCTGTACCTCCCCCCCAGCCTGGCACTGCCCATCATCCCGAGACACGGCAGCGCCCACGGCCCCCCGAGACACGGCTGTCCTAGCCCTGCCACCTCTGTACCCTGCACCTCCCGGCCTGGCACTGCCCTCCGTCCCGAGACACGGCAGCGCCCACGGCCCCCCGAGACACAGCAGCGCCCACGGCCCCCCGAGACACAGCAGCGCCCACGGCCCCCCGAGACACAGCAGCGCCCACGGCCCCCCGAGACACGGCTGTCCTAGCCCTGCCACCTCCGTACCCTGCACCTCCTGGCCTGGCACTGCCCTCCGTCCCGAGACACGGCAGCGCCCACGGCCCCCCGAGACACGGCAGCGCCCACGGCCCCCCGAGACACGGCTGTCCTAGCCCTGCCACCTCTGTACCCTGCACCTCCTGGCCTGGCACTGCCCTCCGTCCCGAGACACAGCTGTCCTACCCACTGCTGCGCTAGCCCTGCCACCTGGATGCAGGGCACTGATCATGTCCCCCCAGGATGCTCTATAGCTGGCCACGTGCTGTGCCTGCCCCACGGGTAGCCCCAAACAGCCCTACTGCGATAACCCAGTGAGAGGGGCAGGGCCTGGGAGCCAGCCTGACAGCGCCCCCCTCCCCGTCGCTTGGCAGCGACTCTGCCGCAGCACAGCAGGGGAGAGAGACCTGGCTGGGCAGCTCTGGTGCGGGGACAAGCAGAATGGGGCCATTTCTCACCCTCCGCAGGGAAGGGGGGGAACCCCTCCAGAGCCAGCGACCCCACGGGGGAGGGACCCTGCCTGCTCCCCTGGCAGCCACAGGGAGGTGGGGTCCTGGGCCCGGCTAGTCTGCACAGAGCCAGCAGTCAGAGGGTGGCTGGTGCCAGCTCCGATCCCAGAACGGGAGACACATGGGGATGAGGGAGCCCTGGTCCCTACGGATGCACAGCTCCGCCGGCCCACGGCAGGCAGGGCGCCACGCCAGCCTTTGGCCAGCCAATCCTATTGGCTGGCGGGTGGAGGCGGGGGATGGTTTGCCGATGGACCCGCCCTTGTTTGCCCAAGGCTCTGACAGCGGGGCTAGGGCCTTGAACGTTGCCCTCCTGGCCGGGCGGGCAGGCAGCCGTCTGATTGCATGCAAAGGGGATGGGGGTGGGGCCAGCCTGGCTAGCTCCGCCCCGATGGGGAAATCCCACCGCTGGGAACGGAGGCCACCACGGAGCCGGCACAGAGAGTACACTGCTCAGGGAGCCGGGCAATCTGCCCTCCAGCACTGGGAACAGAACCCAGGAGTCCTGAGTCTCACCCTTCGGCTGCCAGCAAATAGCTGTGAAACCCACCGGCAAAGGGTCTCTCCCTCGTGCTGGTCCACACAGAGGATGACAACCTTCTACTGCTGCAAGGTACTCTGTGAGCTCAAGCAGCAGAGTTCTGTGGGGTGGATCTAAAGGTTCCAACCCTGCTGATGACCCCTGGGGGTCAATTTGATGATGCCGCAGGATGGAACTGCTGTTTTTTTCAGTTTGCTTTTGTGCAGACTAAGGAATTACATGCGAAGAGCTATGTTAAAGAAACGTTGCAGCTGCAGTCAAACACTCACGTTAGGAAATGCCAGAACTAAGGCTGCCTGTATCACCTTAACTCTGTCTCTTGTGCAAGGATGCATTACGACAGTCAAAATATACTATGCTTTTCCTGCCCCATCAGTGCACCGGATGGGCCCTGCTCTGGGGAAGTGCAGGAGGCTGTTGTCTGTAGGACCCTGCCTCACTGGTTGCAGAAGCTGGAAGGGGCACAGTGAATGAGGCAGGAGATGGCAGGAAGAGACAAGAGGGTCTCCTGGCTTGGGCAGTTGAATGTTGCCCTAGAGAACTGTTCAGAGGTCCTGTGTGATGCTGGGCAAAACACTTCAAAACAGCATTTTCCCAGGTGGTCCCTCATCGTGTGTTCCTGTGTCAAAGTGAGCATTTTTCATCATAATTTGTATGAACTGAGTGGGTCTCTCTGTTTCCCCTATGTGCTGCATGATTGACTAGGAAGGTTGTTTACTCTTTGCAGAGATCCAGGTGTGACTGACACCTGGCTGTCTGGGCCTGGGGGCCATGCCACGGAGAGTCCCAGAAACAATTGCCTGGATTTTAGCACCTAGTGACCATGGAAGGTCCCCCCCGTGCAGGAAGCCAGCCAGGTGTGACCAGCTGGAGAACAAAAGGCTGAGGAGGGGGGCCAGGTGCAGTCACCCCTCCGCCCTCCAGAGCCTGGGAACAGCCCGCTGGGACACTGCACCCCATATTCTTCACAGCAATATGATGATGTGATGATGACATAATCATAATGCATTTTATGCAAGTTAAGTCATGTGAGGTGTCATTGGAAAGGTTAGGATTTGCTGAATGTGATTATCCTATTTGTATGTATGTATCATTTTTGAATCTGAAGTTCGGAATATTGACTATGTATCTATATTTCAAACGTGTTTACAACTGGTCAACGCCCACTAGACAAAGATACTTTCATTCTGTAAAGCTGGGTGGGGAAGGGCCGTTACGGAAAACAACAGGGCTTAGGAGAAGCTTATCTCCCACCTGGGCGCCTTCCTGAGCATACTACAGACAGCCTCCGAGTTATGGCTACTGTGACACTATAGGGACATGTGACCAGGTCACCTGGTGCTGGATTCCATCTTGGGATGTCAGTATTTTTCCACTGCCTGGCGTGGGAACCAAGCTTTGAAACAAGGGGTTCCCGCCCTATGCAAAAACTATTTCAGGCAGGGGAGTGACATCATCGTGGTTCTTCACTGACTCCCCACCCAAGAGGACTCCTGGAAACACCTGAGGAACAAAGACTGAACTGGGGGAAGTGCTGGACCCAGGCTAAGGGGATTTCTAGCCTGTGTGTGAAGGACCTGGGGATTCCAAGCTGTAAAGCAAGTGCAGATTGTGCCTTAAGACTCTGCAGCCTGATGGTATCATCTCTTAAGGTGAGGATCTGCTATTCAGATCCAATCTCTTTAGTATATTAAGCTTAGTTTGCGTGTTTTGTTTATTTGCTAAGTGATCTGCTTTGATCTGTTTGCTATCCCTTATAATCACTTACAATCTCTCTTTTGTAGTTAATAAACTTGTTTTTCTTTATCTAAAACGAGTCAGAACTCGGGGCAGAAAGCTGTTGTATATTCTTCTCCGCACTGAGGGAGGGGGAGAATTTCATGAGCTTACACTGTACAGTTCCCTGTGCAGCACAGGACGGTATCATTTTGGGTTTACACTCCAGCGGGGGGGAGTGCCTGGGAAGTTCCTAAGCTGGAGCCTTCCCATGCAGGGCTGATCCCAGTGTCTGCATGTAACTGCAGCTGGGTGCGCCCCCCCCTGTATGTGCTGGTGAAAGTGAAGGCTGGAGGGCTCTGTAGCTTGTTACAGCAGCAGAGTGTAAAGGGCGCCCAGGCTGGTGGGTCAGAGGGCTCAGTGGCACCCCAGTTCCGGGTGGCACCCTGGGGGAACCCGTCACACCCGCTGCTGGGCAGGGCCCCTGAAGAGAAAGGTCCAGGCGACCCCAGCCCAATGGGTGTGACTCCCAGAGCAGCACAGATGGTGGGGAGAACAGATGCTTTGCTGGGGGCGGTGCACAGCTACGGGCTGACAGCCATGGAATGCTGGGGCTCAGGACTCCTGGGTTCCATTCAAGCCAGCCAATGGCGGTAGAGGGGACAGCTACTCTCTGATGCAGGGACACACACCCCTGGCTGGAAACAGGTGGGGAAAGGCGACCCTGGTCCCTGCCAGGGCCTCCCAGACACACCCCCTGTCACCCTGAACATGAGGAGAAGCGAGCGTACCTGGGGGTTGCTTCTCCTCCCCCAGCATCACCTGTCTGGCCTCAGCTAGCCAGCCATGCCCGCGCCTCCACCACACGCGAGGTGCGAGGAAGAGGAGGAGATGTAGCCATAGGCACAGTAGTGCTGGCAGCCCAGGCTCCCTCCTGGCCTGCTAGAAGGCCAGAGCCCCCAGGAGAGTGGCAGGCGCCCCGGGCCGAGCTGCAGGCCCCTCTGAGACACGGGAAGCTGCGGAAGGGCAGCCCGGCCTGATCACCCAGCCTGGCAGAGGAAGCAGGACTGCCCTGGGCCCGACAGCAGCCAAGGTGGCCGGGGTTCAGCCGCACCGGCAGGGACAGCTGACCAATCTGAGTGCGTTTCCCGACCAGCCACACAGCCTCTGTGCTAGGAGGACGCTGAGGCCAGAGCAGGACAGTCACCTCCGTGATCTGACCCGGAGAAGGACGGGTGGGTATAGGGCAGATCCTGGACAGATACCAGGGCTGGATCCTCAGGGATCAGCTACTACCAGGCATGGCCACGCAACAGCCCCCATCACAGCCAGCGCTGACAGCCCGACAGCGACCCCAGGGGGAAGGATGGGCAGGGGCCGGCTGCAGGCTGGGACACAAGGACCCCCACATCTCCCGTGCCCCCATGGGCGCCGGCCTGAGCCAGCTGGAGGGGACTCGAACCCAAACTGTCCAGCGCTTGCCCTGCACCCAGACAATCCAGTCCCACCCTCAGCCCCGCACAGCAGCAGGGAGCGAGTCAGCCACCTGCCCACTCTGTGCGGGCCCAGCCCAGCCGTACACCCCCTCAGCCAGCCTGGCTTGCGGGCCATCACTCCAGCCAGCGCCAGGGGGAGCCATGTGCCACGCCGATCCGGTGCCCCTTCACCGTCGCTGCCTAAAGGTTTTCACATCGGAGAGATTCACGGAGCAGGGAGCAGAGGGGGCCGGGTCCCGGCAAGGGAGGAAGGAATCTGGCAGCAGCTTGAGCTTCCTGTGTAACTAGCATCCCGGGGTTTGTGCCAGGCATGGAGCTCCCCTTTGGGCTTGGCGGGGAGGGTGGCACGTGCCCTCACCGGCCAGGCCGACCTAGGAGGGTGGCACGTGCCCTCACCGGCCGACCTAGGAGGGTGGCACGTGCCCTCACCGGCCAGGCCGACCTAGGAGGGTGGATCTAACCACCTACACGGCTGCTTCCCCAGTGGCGGAGGACAGGTGCTTGTGACACCGTCCCTCCGAGCCATCAGCGCCCACTGCTCCTCCGCCAGGCCCCCCTAGCTCAGGGCCTGCCAGGGACCCCTGCTGTCATCAGCCTCCAGGGGCAGACCACTGAACAGGTCCCTCCCCGCTCTGCCAACTGCCCCACGCAGGAGGCAGCGACTGGCTCAGGCGGTGAGCGGCCATCCTGTCCCATGCTCCCGATCCCCAGGGCGACCAGCCGTTGGGTAGCGCCAGCAGCCACCTGCAGTGGTGCCATGCACGCCTGGGAATCCTGGGCTGTGCCAGGAGAGACAGCCACGTGGGCGTTAGTCACTGAGCTCTCTAAGCCGGGCCTGCCAAGGCCCCGCCTGGCTGAATCCTCCCTCGGCACACCCTCCCCTCTTACCCGACTGCCGGCGCCCCTGCCGTGCCTGCGGGGGCACCTCATCCATGGGCTGGCACGACTTCGCTTTCTTCAGCCGCTCCGGGCTGTATCTGTAGCGAGCGGGGTCTGAAAGGAGCAGAGGAACGCGGGTTAGCGCTTCTGCAGTGCGCCAGAATGAGCAGGGGGGTAGGGGCATGAGTTCCACCCCTCTGCAGCGCGCCAGAGCGAGCGGGGAGGATGGGGGAATGTGTCCCACCCCTCTGCAGCGCGCCAGAGCGAGCGGGGAGGATGGGGGGATGTGTCCCACCCCTCTGCAGCGCGCCAGAGCGAGCGGGGAGGATGGGGGGATGTGTCCCACCCCTCTGCAGCGTGCCAGAGCGAGCGGGGAGGATGGGGGGACGTGTCCCACCCCTCTGCAGCGCGCCAGAGCGCGTGCAGGGTGTGATGGGCCCCGTGAGCTTAGCCCGGGCCTGGCACGCGGCCCTCAGGCTGATGCAGTCCTACCCAGGTGGCTGCCCCAAAGACAGGCTTACGAGCATGCCACAGCCTGTGTGCTCACAGAGCCGGTCCCACGGCTCAGGCACTAGGGACTGGTGCCATTAGACGCAAAAGCCTCCAATTCGATCCCTGCAGCACCCCTGGCCAGGGTCATCGTTCTGTGGGGCACCGGCCTGGCCCAGCAGTGCAAGAGAGACGCACACAGCCACGGGACCCACCCCAGACAGAGGAACAGAGACAGACACCCCACCTCCCGCCCCGCAGACAGAGCTGGAGGGAGCACTTACGGGAGGAGTCCATTTCCAGGATCGCTTCCTTAGCCTAGGGGTGCAGAGATCAGTCAGTTAGCGAACAGGGAGGGCAGCGCAGTGGTGCCACGGGGGGGACGAAGTCGGAATTTTTCATAATGTTTTGTATGAGTACTGGGTGTGCCTCAGTTTCCCCTATGTGCTGCATGGTTAATTAGGTGGGGAGGTTGTTCGCTCTTTGCAGAGCTCCAGGTGAGACTTACACCTGGCTGTCGGGGGCCTGGGCCCCCCATGCCCATGGAGAGTCCCAGAAGACAATGGCCACTCCAACTGCCCGGACATTTAGCACCTACCATGACCGTGGAGGATGCCAGTCAGGTGTGAGCAGCGGGGGAACAAAGGGCTAGGGAGGAGGGCCAGGGGGACAACGTTTGCCTGGGAAGACGAACGAAGGACTGAGGGTTGTTAAGTGTGGGCTGCTGGAAGGAGAAGCCGGGGTACTGGGACTGAGGAGGGGTCAGAGGGCTCGGGACTGACCCAGACGGACTCTGCTGTAACTTTCCGTTCTCTGTGCTAACCGAAGGACTTTCTAGGCTGTGGTCCAGACATCTCAGAAACCCTCCTGCTGTTACAGCGCGGGCTGAGAGTCCCTCTTGGGGGTGCATCGCTCCCTTGGGGGGTACAAGTCTTCCCCAAGTGTCCAGTCCAGGTGGACTCGCTGCAGGGAGCTCACGGCATGAAGCAGGATGCTGAGGGCTCCGAGGTTCGGCCCCAGGAGGCGGTGAAGCCAAGGGCTCACACCAGTGAGCGAGTGTGACCCTATGGGGCTGACGCACTGAAGGGCTCCTCCCAGGGACTGTTCCAGAGCTGGCCAAGAGCACCGGACCTGTGGCTCTGTGACACGCGGCCGCCGGCGTGCCAGGGAGCTGCGTTCCCCATCCCTCTGCCCCACACCGGGTAGCTGCTGTTCCCTGCGCTCTGACACAGCCCGGGCTGACCCCAAGCCCAGACCACACGCCCTCAGAAGCCAGCTGCTGTGGCTCGGCTCCAGGCCCTGTCTGCGTGGGCCCCAGGTCCGAGCGCTCGACTCAATGGGGGGATGAGGGCTCTGACCGGGGGGTTGGGCCGGGGGCTCTTCACCTTCTGGGGGATGATGGCGTGGTGGTTCTCCAGGATGAGCCTCTTGATGTGGTGGGTCCAGACCCGCTTCTCCTCCACGCTCTTGGCCTGAGGCAAAGGACGCGTGATGACATGGGGCCGTGCACCGCACATCACCCCTGAGAACCCAGCCCCTGCACCACCACTGGCTGGCCCCGTGCCCAGCCCTCCTCCCCCAGTTCCCAGCCAGCCCCTCTGTGCCCCGCCCGCCCTCACCTGGATGTTGTACTGCTGCTTGCTGTGCTTGTAGTGGGTGACGCTGAAGCACAGCGAGTCCCTGGTGCTCTCGATCAGCATCAAGGAGGAGCACTGTGGGGAGAGTGGCATCAGCAACCCAGGTAGGACTCCGCTCCCAGGGGCCACGCCAACCCCTCCGGGGCTCCCCCTCCCAGCGCTAGCACCGCTGCCACCAGCCCCCCCGGGGCTCCCCCTCCCCAGCCCCGCTGCCACCAGCCCCCCGGGGCTCCCCCTCCCCGCGCCAGCCCCGCTGTCGCCAGCCCCCCCGGGACTCCCCCTCCCCATCACTGCTGCCACCAGCCCCCCGGGGCTCCCCCTCCCCGCGCCAGCCCCACTGCCGCCAGCCCTCCGGGGCTCCCCCTCCCCGCGCCATCACCGCTGCCGCCAGCCCCCCGGGGGCTCCCCCTCCCCACCTCAGCACTGCTGCTGCCAGTGCCGCCCCCCCCCCCGGACTCCCCCTTCCCGCCCCCCAGGGCTCCCCCACCCCACAACTGCTGCCGCCGGCTCCCCCTCCCCAGCACCGCTAGCCCCCCCCCGGGGCTCCCCCTCCCCGCCCCAGCACCACTGCCGCCAGCCCCCCCCTCCCCAGGGCCCCCCCTCCCGGCTCCAGCACCGCTGCCACCAAGCCCCCTCTCCCCCCGGGGCTCCCCCTTCCTGCCCCAGCACCGCTGCCGCCAGGGAATGGGCAGGATGCCATGCCACCCAACTAGTTCAATCGGCTGCCGACAGCGTAGGGCGCCACGGAGCCACGGGGCGTGGGGGGAACCCCGGAGCCATTGCTGGGGGTGAGGGGTTTACCGGAATGTCGTTCTTGCAGACAAAGTGGTCGCCCCGTCTCTTGGTGATGAGCAGGGTGCGGTCGAAGAGGAAGAAAGTGCGCTCGTTGCGCACGCGGTGCACCCGGAAGGTGCCCTCCAGCACCAGCTCCCCGAAGGTCGTCAGATCCGGCCCCTTCCAGTGCAGCAGCAGGGACTGGATCTCCTGTGGGGGGTTGGGGGGAGGTGCCCTCAGGTGGCGCTTCTCTCAAACCAGCCACATGCCCCCACAGATCTGTGGGGGGGTGGGGTGTCTCAGCCCTGCTGCCCCCCATCCTGGCACCGGCGCTGGCCTTGGGCCCCTGCCAGCACCCAGCCGGGCCGCATCCCAGCTCCAGGGCCCTGGGAGGCCATTTCTCTGAGTGCAGGGACATGGGGCCAGGAGCAAAGGGTCCCCAGATGTAGCCGGGCCAGAGGCAGCAGCTGGGAGGGGCTCGTTTCCACCTCCCACGGGGGCCTTCAGGAAGCGCAGGAGGCTCTCAGCTCCCAGCCAGTCCCAGGGAGCCGCTCCCCGGATCGCTGCATTCACGCAGCCGGGGGCAGGACGCACCCACACCAGCGCTCACCTGCAGCCGCACGGCGTGCTCGTGTCTGCGCTTCATGTCGTTGATGTACCAGGCCACACAGGTCATGGTGTCGATGGCCTCCTCCACCACCTCGTAGCCGGCCTCCTCCAGGTCAAAGTGCTTCGCCATCTCCTGGGGGCACCACCCGGCGTGAGGGCTCGCTGCCCGCTCCCCTTGCCCTCCCCAGGGGCGCGGCACCCAGGCCATGGGCAGGGCTGAGCTGGGGGACACAGCCACGGGGCTGTTCACTGGGCACCTTTAGGGTTCAGCGCGTGGCACTGCAGCTGGAGGGGATGCAGCACGGGGCGGAAGGAAGGAAGGAAGGGGATTGCAGTGCCCCTGGACAGGGGGCCGGCCTGTGACGCTGCAGCGGTGGGGATGGGGGGGAGGCAGGGGGCGCCCTGTGGCGGGTGAGGGAGGAGGTGCCGAGGCGGTGATCGGGATGTGCACAGTGGAAGAGGGGTACCGCGTGGCAGCCACGCCACAATGCCTGTGGGGGGGGGGGGCACGCACCCCCTCGTTTACCTGGAGCAGCAGGTGGTATTTGAGGATCCTCTGGACCGGCTTGAGCAGGTAGGAGCCCAGGGGCAGCACGTGGCCGATCTGCTCCTGGCGCTCGCGGAAGAACTTAGCCTGGTGCTTGTTCCTCATGCACTCGGTCAGAGCCGCCACCGAGCTGCAGGGACCAGACACTGCAGTGAGGGGAGACGCACGTGGGAGAGGGGCCTGGCACGGCGCCCAGACACCACGGTGATGGGAGATGCCCATCCAACCGGGGCAGGGGCCTGGCACGGCGCCCAGACACCACGGTGATGGGAGATGCCCACCCACACGGGGCAGGGGCCTGGCATGGCACCCAGACACCACGGTGATGGGAGATGCCCACCCACACGGGGCAGGGACCTGGCACGGTGCCCAGACACCACGGTGATGGGAGATGCCCATCCACACGGGGCAGGGGCCTGGCATGGTGCCCAGACACCACGGTGATGGGAGATGCCCATTCACACGGGGCAGGCGCCAGGCGCAGCACCTGTACATCACAGTGAGGGATGCAAAGTACATATACATGGCACATATAGGCCCAGGGGCAGAAACCAGCCCCACCCGCTCCTGTGCGCGGCTTGCGTGGTGGAACGGGGAGCTGGCACACGGCCCCTTCTCCTCCCAGGCCATGGACTGAGGCACCTGCGATTGGGATGCTGGGAGAGGCTGCTGCATGAGGGGACACTGGCCCCTCCCAGCACAACTCTCCCCCCTCCCCCCCTAATCTGGCAAGATCCCATCTGCTGCCAGAGCCAGGCCACCCCAGCGTGGGGTGCAACGTCCCCACAGGCAGGGGTCCCCCGCCCTAAGGAGTGCCCCTAGGGGCGGGGCCAGCAGGGATTCCCCGCCCCTGCTCACTCACTTGGGGTAGTTGTTGCAGTATTGGGTGTAGATATCGAAATCCTGGCTCTGTAGAGGGGGGAAGAGAGAGAGAGAGAGACTGTGAGTGAGGTCTACAGGGGGAGCCCCCCCTGCCCCAGCGCTCTGCCCGCACTCTAGCCCCAGGAGCTGCACCTAGGGTTGCCAATTCTCCCAGATTGGCCGGGAGTCTCCCGGAATCAATCTCCCGGTGGCTTCTGAAACCAATCCGGGAGATTTTAATAGGCCAAAGTCCGGTTGGCGGCACAGCGGGGCTAAGGCAGGCTCCCAATCTGTCCTGGCTCCACACAGCTCCTGGAAGCCCCTAGGCACAGGGGTGGCCAGGGGGTCTCCACGCGCTGCCCCTGTCCCAAGCGTTGACTCCGCAGCTCCTATTGGCCGGGAACTGTGGCCAATGGAAGCTGCCGGGGCGGTGCCTGCAGGCAGGGGCAGCGCACAGAGCCGCCTGGCTGCCCCTGAGCCTAGGAACAGGAGGGACATGCTGGTTGCTCCCCAGGAGCTTCCCGAGGTAAGCGCCAGCCGGAGCTTGCACCCACTCCCTAAATCCCTGCCCCAACCCTGAGCTTCCTCCTGTACCCAAACTCCCTCCCAGAGCCTGCACCCCTCACCCCCAACACCAACCTCCTGCCCCAGGCCAGTGAAAGTGAGCGAGGGTAGGGGACAGTGAGCGATGGAGGGAGGGGGGATGGAGGGGGTGGGGGCAGGGCAAGGGTTTGGGGTCTGTGCGATTAGACAGTTTGCAATCCTAGCTGCACCCCTCCCTGTGCCCAGCCGCAGCTGCCAGCGAGTGCTTACGCTGGGCACTGCCCTCCCAGTACTCCACCTGCCTGGGCATCAGCATCCCGCAAAAGTGCCTCAGTGCTGCAAGCGTCCCCCGAGGGCCCCAGCCAGTCCTCCTCCCCCAGCTTGGTTGGCACCACAAGCTCCCCCATTCCCACCATTGCCAAGCTGGGCCGTGCCATGAAATCCATCAGGGCCATGTGCTGTGCCAGGCGTGTGAGCTGGGAGACATTCACATGCCAAGGTGACAGGCGCTAGCCCTAAGCCCTGAGTACACCAGTTCGCCTGGCGCACGAGGATGCCATGGGATCATCTCGCCAGCCGCTCACCACTGGGTGCCACCTCCAGTGCCCCCCTTACCCTGTCCACAAAGCATCTGGCCACGGCCACGGGGTTGCTGTCACAGCTGTCCAGGTCCTGCAGCAGCTCGCTGGGCAGAAAGAGAGACTGTCAGTCATGCAGGGCCTGCCAAGAGCACGCATGCTCCGGGCGACCCACGGGCCAGGCCTGCCAAGCACACGTGTGCTCCGGGGGACACACGGGCCAGGCATGTGCTGCATGCACGCAAGGCATGCCCCCCGCCACTCCCAGCACACAACCCCCCAAGCAGAGGGCAGGCAGCGGAGCATGCAGTGCGCCCGGCGTGGTACCCACCTGCAGGGCAGAGCCCCTTCCAGTGCCGGCAGGGTTTGAAAACAAAGCAAGTGTTACGAGAGGAGACGCACGCACTGGCTGCCCCCTCTCCCCGGGGCCCTGGCCTGGCCGCCTCTCAGCCAAGCCACCGATGTTACAGTCGTTCCACGCGGGGCCCAACCCGAGACCGCAAAGAGCTCGATGGACAGGACACCCACCCCCGCCCCGGCCGAGTTCTGCCCAAGGGCTCTCGGCCGAGGCAGCCTCAGTGCCAAGCCAAGGGAGATGGGGAGGGATACGGGCCGGAGCCGCTCCTCCGCTCTCAGGCAGGGCAGTCCTGGGCCACTAGGGCAGCTCCCTCTGACACTGCTGTCCTAGGGCCGGGCAACGAGATCCCCGGCTCACGAGTCAGAAACCTGCAGATGGGGACTGAGGGGAACAGGCAGAGCTGGGGGGGGGAGGAGGGGGGGGGGGAAAGCCCAGGGCTGGGAGAACAGGGGCGGCGGGTTGGGATTGACGGGCGCTGGCAGAGCTGGGCCTAGGTGCTTTCTACTGAGCACTAACACCGACTTCTCCAATTCTAGGGGGAAGCCCATCCTGGGGCATTTACGCCTCATCCCCTTTGGAGACTGGGGGAGTGGAGGAGGTGGGGGTGTTAATGGAGGGGGCTAGGGGGACTAGGCTGGAGCAGGTTGGAGGTTAGAGGGGGTCAGGGGCAAAGGGGGCAAGGACGGAGAGGGCAGTGGTTATGGGGCTCAGCCTGGAGCGGGTTAGGGGCTAGAGGGGGTCAGGCCAGAGGGCAGAGACAGGATGGAGGGGGCTGGGGTTACAAGGGTTACAGGGGTCAGGATGGAACAGACGGGGGGCAGGGGTTACAGGGGTCAGGCCAGAGCAGGTTTGGGGCTGGAGGGGGTCAGGCCGGAGCAGATGGGGGGCAGGGGCAGCGGGGGCCGGGGTTACAGGGGTCGGGCCAGAGAAGGCAGGGGGCAAGGGGCAGGATTACAGGGGCAGGGGGGACAGAGCGGGTGGTTCTGGGCCTGGCTCACCTGTTGAGTTCGTAGATATCCTCGATGTTCCCAAAGAGCGCGCAGACCTGCTCCGGCCGCAGCAGCAGCTCCTCGGTGTCAATGATCTTCCCCAGGTAGTCCTGCCAGGCGCACACAGTGAGCCACGGCGCGGGCCAGCGAGCAGGGAGGTGCTGTCGCGCGGCCAAGGGGCCCCCCAGCCCCCCCCTCCTGTCTAAGCCATCAAGAGGAGCTTCCCCCAGGCCAAGCTGGCTCCATTCGGTGGTGGGAGCAGGGCTCAGGTCTCCCATCCCCGTCCTGCTGCCACAGGCAGCGCCGTTCCCCACGCCAGCCCCAGCCACCCTGGAGCCTGCCAGCACCCAGCAAATGGGCCAAGGTCCCTGCGGGCGGCTTTATCCCCACAGAGCCCATCGACCCTGACAGCCCCCACCCGCCATTTCCATCACCCCAGGTGCATGCTGGGAGCTCACCCCACTACCAGACCCCTCCCTGGAGAAGCCAGACCAGCAATTCCTTCCTTAGAGGTTTTTAAGGTCAGGCTTGACAAAGCCCTGGCTGGGATGATTTAGTTGGGTTTGATCCTGCTTTGAGCAGGGGGTTGGACTAGATACCTCCTGAGGTCCCTTCCAACCCTGAGATTCTATGATTCTATAGGGTTGAAAGATGCCCCCTGACCTCCACCCCATGGGGCGTTTAGGGGCACAGACCCAGCCAGCCTGGCCCGGTGTCATGCCCCTCCCAGCTGCCGGTACCAGTGAGGCTGACAGCACAGAGGAGCGCCCCTAGCTCCAGGGACGATGGGGGCGGGGGAGCCACGCGGCGCCACACGGGGGCAGCAGGGGGTGCTGTTGCGCAGCGAGGGGGCCAGCCTGTGGCTCACGCCCAGCGGGGGGGGCGTGGAGGGGACCGGCTCACCTCCACAATGCTGCGCAGGTCCCGCACGTAGGTGCGCTCCGACTCCACGAGCTCCAGCACGACACGCTCCAGGTAGCTCAGCTTATGGTTGGCGCCAACAGGGGCCCGGGGGCCGAAGGGCGAGAGGGAGCGGGAGCCCTTGCGGCCCAGCCAGCCCCCCGGCGAGGCGTTGTTGTTGCTGTTGTGCAGCTGGTTGACCCGCAGGGCATCCCCCTCCCGGGCCGGCGCATGGCCGGGGGCATTGTCCCGCCCGTCCATGGGCATCCGGCTCACTGGGCGCTCCGGGGGGTGCGTGCTCGCCACAGCGCAGACGGGCATCCTGTCATAGCTGCTGGGGCAGGGCAGTGCTGTGCTGGCAGCCGGGGGGATTCTGCTGGGGGGAGAGGCAGCATAGTTAGAGAGGGCAGGGCCCCACACGCCAGGCCCCAGCCGCAGCCCTTCCTGCTCCCGACCCCATGCCATCGCCACAGCTGCAGACTCGGCTGGGGAGTGGCCGGACCCAGGTGGCTGGGGCAGGAGCAAACGCTTGGAGCCATGGTTCGACCCCGCGCCCGCCTGGTCCCAGCCCCCCACAGCCGGGCGGTGCCAGAGCAGCCCAGGGTCAGGCCACCTCAGGGCGCTGCTCGAGGCCCAGGAGCTGGTCTGACCAATGCTCCCCACCGCTGGGCTGTCAGACACAGCTGCCAGGCAGCCCAATACCGCAGACCCTGGGCCGGCTCTAGTGACCACTGGACACAGCCCGCGGGTCACGCCCACGGCCGCCCATGCCAGGCTGCGGCCCTGCAGCCAGGATGGGGCACGGAGGGGACGGGGGCAGGGCTCACGGCGCCAGGCTATGCGTTGTGTGCGTCAGACAGCTCAGCGCTGGCAACTGAACCCCGGGGCAGGTAACCACCTCCGGGAGCCCCACAAGCAGGGTCCCGGGCACCCAATCCCTCCAGGTGGCCAGTGGCTAGCATAGAGCGAGGCCCCTGCTCCCCACAGAAGGGGAAGGGCTGGGTCAGCAGGGGCAGGTTTCCTCCCTCCCCCCCACACACCCCGGAGGCCGGAGCTGCCCAGATGCATTTGCCTGGGGACACAGGCCCTTTGTTCTACACACGCATGACAGCTGGCAGACACCGACATGGCCCCTGCCTCCCCAGTGGCTGGGGCCAGGCCACTCCCTCCCTACCACGGCCTGGGTGAGCCCCGGCTCCAGTCACAGCCCCTGGCTCTGTGTTCCCCCGGCCAGGAGGGGCGCGACTGGCCTCGCCACCACTCTCAGGGGTCCCTGCTTTCACTGAAAGAGAATCAAACCAGTCCCCAGCTACTCGGGTTGTCAAGAAAACCTCCAAAATGTGCCCAACACAGAGAGCCTGAGCCCATCGCTGGGTGGGGAGGGGAGCTACCCCAGGTGTGACCAGTCCAGCGACGCTGCCTGAGTCTGCAGAGAGCCTGAGCCCATGCTGGGCAGGGGTGGAAGAGATGGGCTGTGCCCTGCCCTGTTCAGTTCACTGTGAGCTGATGGAGATGGCAGCGATAGAAGCCTGACGCTCACGTTGTGAACTCTTTCACTGCACATGGCAGCGCGGCAGGAAAGTTTCTGGGTTAGAAAGCGACAGTCTGTGAGGATACCTGGATCCTGCTGCCATCCACTGCCCCCTTCCTGCCTGAGAGACTGGCCAGGCCCTAGAGGAGAGGGGCTGGCACCACAGTCCTTGGCACCATGGCTCCCAGCCTGTTGGGGACACGGGGAGATACTAGGAGATCTCACTGCCACGGGCGGGCGGTGCTTGAATTCCACAGGGCGGGGCCATGGGACTCAACGCTCCCTCGATGGGGAAGGCAGCTCCAACTGGGAAAGTACCCGCCATGGGGCTGGACAAGCAAGGCTCAGATCCCCGCTCGCAACTAGGGGGCTGGGGGGGGGGGGGCAGCACTGCCTGGCTTCGGGGCATGGAAAATTGCCACCAAAACGTCCTCTGACCCACACGGTTTAAATACCTCCAAGGAAGGGTCTGCAGGTCAGATCTGCCCTCGGTGACCTCTCTGCAGCCTGAGCAACCCCCATGTACCTCACCGACTGCAGAGAGGCGTGCACAGGGAACCCGGGGTGGGAATTCCACCGGCAGTGCGCTAGCAGGACTGGAATCCACCCTCCGCCAGCTGAGCTGGCTCTGCCGGGCTGCCAGGGGGAGGCAGATAGGCTCACGGGGGAGTGATCCTCATTTTCCACATTTTCCAGACACAGATTCAGGCTGAGCAGTTCTGGTGACACCTGGGGCTGGACATCGGAAATGCAGAGCCCCTGTCGCGCCTAGTGACTCCAGCAGGAGGGTGCCCAACACTCCTCAAAAGCAGGATCCCCAGCGCCACCCGTCAGGCGCCCAGAAAACTTGAGGTACCGAGATCAGTGTCAAACCTCTGATCTAAGTGACACCAAGGTCACGAACGGGGCCAGGGGCAGAGCAGGACACAGACCTTCCAAGTCCCAGGACTTAACTGCAAGGCCAGCCGACTTCTACGCACAGCCACAGAGTGACAACCATGCCACCATCCGCCCCGGAAGTGCCCAGGGAGCAAGCAGGGGCAGAAGGCAGCTTCACTGGTGGGCGGGTCTGTCCTCACTGGGCCAGATTCCCCAGCCTGGGCTGCATAGACCAAGCCAAGAGATCCCCAACAGCCAGGGGTGGCTCTAGGAATTGCGCCGCCCCAAGCAGGGTGGCACGCCACGGGGGGCGCTCTGGCGGTCGCCGGTCCCGCGGCTCCGGTGGACCTCCCGCAGGCACGCCTGTGGATGCTCCACCGAAGCTGCGGGACCAGCAGACCCTCTGCAGGCACGCCTGCGGGAGGTCCACCGAAGCCGTGGGACCAGCGGACCCTCTGCAGGCACGCCTGTGGATGCTCCACCGAAGCCGCGGGACCAGCGGACCCTCTGCAGGCACGCCTGCGGGAGGTCCACCGGAGCCGCCTGCCGCCCTCCCGCGGCACGCCGGCCCAAGCACGCGCTTGGCGCGCTGGGGTCTGGAGCCAGCCCTGCCAACAGTACTGCTGGCCTGAAAACAACAAACCATTTCCCACGTGCGCAGCAGCAAAGAATCCCAGCAATTTCTGACACTGCAGAAGGGCCTTTCCCTCCCCGAGACACATGCAAAGTCCCACACAGCCCCACGTGCACGCTCACAGCCCCATGCAGAGTCCCCCCACAGCCCCACCTGCGCTCTCACAGCCCCTCAGGCGCACTCACACACAGACACACGCAGAGGCAGAGTCTCACCCATACACACAGTCACACAGATCTGCACACAGACAGTCACAGGCACTCGCAGAGTCTCACACAGCTAGAGGTGCTCTCACAGATACACAGTCTCTCACACACACAATCACACACAGCCCCACAGGGGTTCTCACAGACGGCCTCACACACAGGTGCTCTCACAGGCACACAGAGATGGCATCTGCTAGGTGTGCATGCCAGCCGGACAGACAATTACCCAGCTGCCCCAGAAGAACACTGAGCCACCTGCAGGCTGAGAAACACCCGCCTGAAGGATTAGACGCCTCTGAGAACTGGGGCTCAGCACCGGAAACGCCTCCCAGCCCATCACCAGAGCACCAGGCCTGCAGCACTAGAACAGACCAGCCAGGGGTCCCGCACCAAGTCCTGAGGTGGGGGGAGGAGGAGGGTCCCCCCCCAATCACCCCCCTAATCTGAAGGTCAGGGAGACCCATGGGGCCGATCTAAAATTGCAGCCTGGCTGAAGGGGACTTGCTGCTCTCAGGCCCAGGCTGCGGGACTCTGCCCCCCTCCCCCCACCCCCCAAGCACTTAGCCATTCCCTTCCCCCACCCAGCAGCAGGGCTCTGCATTCTTTGCAGCATGTGTAACCAGGATCACACCCTCTCCTCCCCCCCCCCCCCCCAACCGCTGGGCAGGGCAGGGCAGGGCAGACAGGCATGTGGCTGCAGGCCTGCAACATTCAGGCTCCCTTTGGCAGCCAGTGAGCCCCACCGCTGTGCCTGCTATCTCCCCCACGGCTTCCCTCCCCCAGGGCTCAGCCCCAGGTCCAGACACAGGGTCTCGGCCTCCCCTCCCTTACCCCAGAGCTTGGAGATGCAGCCAGGCAGCCAGGGCAGGCTGATCTTCTCCTCCCAAATGAACATGCCCCGTCCCAGCATGTGGGGTTGGGCCAAGGAACCGGCGGGGGGGGGGGGGGGAGCCCACACTGCCTTCCTGGGCGCGACCTGAGAGTGAGCGGGGCAGGGTGCGGAGGCGGCTGTCGTCAGACCTCACCTGGAGCCGCGCCTCCACAGGAAGGAGCGGCATGTCTGCGCCACGCTCACGGGGAACTCGCCCACTAGGGCCACCAGCCATGCACAGTGGGGGCTGGGCCTGAGCCTGAGCCCACCAGCTTTGCCCACCTGCGCTCAGACCACGAAGGGACCCGCAAGCCCATCCCTACAGCTCCTCCCCCCCGACATACCCTCGGCAGTCCTGAAATGCAACCAGCTCTGGGGCAGAGGGCAGCTGCCAGGGGACCCATGGGGGTGGGGAGTGATTCCAGACCTGGCTGCCTGGGCACAGCACATAGGAAAGGCACCGGGGATCAGGAGAGCCCGCCTCAGGGAGAGCGGCACCGGACACCCATTGACCCCTCCAGGAGTGGGAAGCGCTGCGCTGACCCTGCAAGCGTATAGGGGGAAAGTTGAGGGTTCGGGATCTGGGGGCCTGTTTCTGACCCATTTCAGGATCCGAGCGGCTTATAGGGAGCACGTTAACTTCCCCGGGGGGTGTCACTCTCAGGCCATGGTCTGCAATAGCACAGCAGCTCCGGAAGAGTATTACAGTCACACCTGCAGAACTGGCCAAGATGGGGCCTGCTCCCCCGTGTCGTGCCGGGTGCAGCCCAGACTCGCGACCCTCAGGGCCACCACATGCGCCAGCCAGGCTGCTCACCCAGCCAGGGGGTCCCGACCCCCGCTCCCCCTGTGCAAAGCAAGGCGGCCTGCAGCCCGCACCCCCCACCCAGCACACAGCACGCCTGTCGCAGGCAGTCAGCGCCCGCGGCAGCGGGGTCCCCTGCACGCAGCCCCACCACTCTCAAATGGACCCAGGACTCGGAGCTGCTGCGCAGAGGGGACTCTTCAAGGCGAGCTATGCCAGGCCAGAGCCCTGGCGACCCTTTGGAACTGGGGGCGGGCGCAGCTACGATAGGGCCACCCACGGCAGAACGCAGCTGGGGGGCTCCCCACGTGCCCCAGCTGCCTGGCGCACTGCCAGGGACAGAGGCAGAGGTGACATTTGGCAAAAGCTTTCCCAAGCAAACAGAAGCCCCTCCAGGCACTGAGGGGGCCCCCTCTCCAGGAAAGGGGGTGTCACGGCTACAGTGTCATAGCCACACTGTGGAACAGCAACATTTGGGAGTCGCCAGCTCCCAGGATTGTATCCCAAGCCTGGCACTATGTGGTGGCACCTCCATGGTGCCTTCCTTAAATCTCCAGCTCCCAGAATCAGGGGA
Organism: Mauremys mutica; assembly: GCF_020497125.1. NCBI lineage: Eukaryota > Metazoa > Chordata > Testudines > Geoemydidae > Mauremys > Mauremys mutica. The sequence goes on from NC_059075.1 coordinate 147,740,229, forward strand.
GGCTGCGAGAACCTTGGATTTCTGTTTGAAAATGTGACCCTGAAAGGCTCCACTCAGCAGAACAAGAACCCCCCATTTCTAAGGATCTCCTGATTTTAAAGCCAGGCTCCTGGTTTCTGAATGCCCGAGGCCGGGGGTACTGGGGGAGGGGAAATCCTGTCAAAGGGGCAGTAAAACAACCGGCTACATTTTTCAGCAGCTCTAAGGCAGAGGGGAGAATCTGAGCCTTTGTAAACCAGCAGGCTCCATCTGACCATCCAGCCTGCCCTGCTGTAGAACCAGCCAGCATCCCCCTGCGATCCCTGCGGCCAGCACAGAACTCAGGGCTGAGCTGGAGCAGAGCTGTAGAGACAAAATCCCACCTGGATTTACAGGCGCCAAGTGCCGGAGACTCTCCTATGCCTGGGTCAGCTGTTCTGATGGCCAATTTCCCTCCCTGTTAAACATGGGCCCCTTATCTCCGGTCTGGATTTGTCACTTCAGCTCCCAGCCCCAGGCTGCTAGAGGAAAACCCGGCTAGCAGAAATCACCTCCCCTCCTAGGGAGACCATTAGCTACCCTCATCCCTCCACATGCATGGGACATAGCCAGGGAGCTCCAGGTGCCAGCCAGGAAGGCTAGCAAGTGCCCATGCCAGAGGCCGATAAGCAGAGCCTGGTGGGGGGATGGCACGTGTGAGAGGTCAGAGCCTGGATGTGGGGCGTGGGCCCCGGGCAGTGCAGAGTTCTCCAGTGAGGAAGGAGATCCCTGGGGCAAAGGAACCGGTCAGACCGGCTGGGGCTGGGGAATGCTCCTCCCGCTCCCTAAGGGCAAGTGGTCACAGTGCGGCCACGTGGGAACCTGCCCATGGCTGTGGCCTTGGCTCCAGTGGGAGCAGCCCCTAGTCCGGCCGGGCCCTCGGCCAAGGGAGCCATCCGGCCGGAGCATCCGCCTGGCACTAATCAATGCCCAGCAGAGACACCTAAGCCGCTTTGCCCGGCAGGGGAGGGGATTTCCCAGCACCAGGGATCCTGACTGGAAACAACCTGTTTAACCTCATCTGCTCCAGAGAGCCCGAAGGAGAAGCAGCTTCCCCACAATGACCCTGGCGCAAAGCGCAGCAGCAACGGCCCACGGCACGAGTGCTCGGCCTGGCCCGAGGTGGCAGCCTGGCCCAGCAGTTAGGTCACTGCCCCAGGACACCTGGGTTCTGTTCCTGACATTCTGCCGGGTGGCCTTGGACACGTCCCGGCCCCTCTCCATGCCTCAGTTTCCCCTCCCACCCTTGGTCTAGGGGGACTGGGAACTCTTGGGAGCAGAGGTGGTGTCCATGCAGTGACAGGGCCCTGATCTCAGCTGGGGACTCAGGGAGCTGCTTTAAAAAAGCAGGGAAGTGGGGATTCAAGGGGGGGGAGGAAAGTACCTCTGCATTGGATAACCCACCTCCTGGAGCACAGCAAGCAGCCAGCCACCCTCCTGCATCTAACAACTGCCCCACACCTCCATAGCCAGTTCACTAATATCGCTTCTCATTCATGTGGCCAAGCAAAGGAGCCACCAGGGGAAGGAAGCAGCCTCTGAGAAGATCGGTCTTGGGGCTTGTCGTCCCTGCAGAGTTCACCCGGGCTCTGCCCCTAGCTCGAGTCCCGTCCACACACACTAACCCCCCTCCCTCCAGCGCCTGGTGCTGTTACCCCATGCCGGCTGGTCCCTCCCAGGCACGAGGGAACACTCGAGAATACAGCGCATCCGCTGCTAACATGACCACACTGCAACCCAGGCTAGTCCTCCAAAGCTATCCCACAATTCCTCCAGACGTGCCCGGAAAGGACAATTCACTGGGAAAGAATGCACAGAGCAGCTCAGCTTCCTGCAGCGCAAAGAGCCACAGATACAATCCCAGAGAGCCTGGCGCCCAACACGAGTGCCAGGGCTGGTCTACACGTACATTTGATAGGGCTCTAACTTGCTGGCTCGGGGGAGCCCACTGTTACTGTGCAGTTCGGCCGCTCTCACTCCAGCTAGGCGGCCTCCCGCTACCTCTGCGGCAAAGACGTACCCTCGGAGATGCAGCTCCCAACATGAAAACGCCCCCAGGCGCACGGCTGTATCATCCCAGCGTGCTTTGCAAATAGAGCCATCTGGCAGACAAGCTGCACGTGGAGAGCACTGTCTCGGTCACTGACATGCGGCCACTTCTGGGGTGGCAGCTGCTTAACACAGAGCAACGCTACAGGAAAGGAGCAGAGGATGCGCCAATGGGAATGGCTTGGAAAATTATTTAGCGCCTCCAGCCATAGCAACTAGGTGCTGCTTATAAAGAGCAAAGACAAACTGTGTGAACCCACCACCAATGGGCTCAGCACTCAGGCTGGTGGAATGTAATCATTTGGGACACTGAAGTCTGCGCCCTGTGCTTGTGAGAAGTGATGTGGGATCTCTAATGACCGTATTTACATCTCACCTGCAGCACAGCACCTCCAGACATCACAGCATGTACCCACCTCAGCCCAGAGCTGAGTGAAGAGCTAAACAGACAAATGGTAGAAGGGGAAACCGAGGCATGGGGAGACCAAAGGACTTGCCCAAGGTCACTGGCAGAGCCAAGTTGTGGCTTCCCACTCATCCATTCCACTCCACTGCCTCCCATCATGCTAAGCCACTGGTCCAGTAGGAAGAACGGCCCCTATGGACAACGCCTGCAGAACACTGGGAGGTCACCCATCCAAGCTGCATGCCAACCTGACCTTGCTTAGCACACCCAGCCAGCCTGGGTCCCAGCCCAGGGGCCACGGCTGCCCGGTGCCATTCGGCAGGGAAGCGGTTAACACAGCCAGCTTGCGAGTGGCTAGGAGGAGGCTTTGAAGCTAAAGAGCAGCACACGCCTCCTGGAGAAGAGGCTGATAAAAGTGTTATTCAGAAGGAAGTTCTGCTGGCGCCTCACATTCTCTGCATTGCTCACTGATTGGCACAGCAGGGAGCGCAGGGATTGGGGGGGGCAATTCTCAGACTGGGCTGAGCACCCACCCCTCAAAAAAAAATCAGGTCCACGTAAAGGGTCTTTGGACACCCCAAAATGGAGACAGCTGGGAACAGGGGAATCACCAGACTGCGCCAAGGTCCATTCAGCCCAGGGTCCCGGCAGCAGCAGGGAGGCGTGGGACCCGCACAGTGGTCACTGCGGGATAATCTGCTCCCCACACAGCTCTCAGTCTGGTCTCACAGCCAGCGTAAAGCTAAAGCCCCGAAGCAGGAGGTCCAATATCCCTTCCCCGATCAGTTTGCCAAATCCTTATTGAACTCTGGACTACCCCCTCCCGCTGCCAGCCCTCAGCTATTTCAGTCACTCCTCTGGCCATCACAAACAGAGGTTTCTCCCCCCAAGCACCCAGATTCCTCTCCCCGCGCCAGCCCATCACCACGTGGAGCATGATGCGGAGAGCCTCTCTCTTCCAGAGTCTCCTCCTGTAGGGGGACGCCCACAGGCGCCAGCTGGCATTTGGTGGTCCAGTGAGATCTCACTGTGGGCCATGGGGGCGGGGGGGGAGACTGCCACAGGCCACAGCCACGATGGTCCCTATTAGGAGCTAGGGATGCTGGCAGCAGGCCGGGGTTGTACCACTCTTCCCAGCCACGGCAGGGGTAGAAGGGCCCTTCGCTTCCGGACCTGGGCTACGTGGCCCGGAGGAGGCAGCAGTGCTGGGGGAGTTGGCAGGCGCAAGGCACAGGACGTCACACTGCTCTGAGTGGGGAGGGGGCACGGGGTACTTTGGTGCCACAAGCGCTCTCACCATTGCTCCCCTCAGCAGGGCAGCGCCTGGCAAAGCTTCCGAGAGGCTCTAGCGACAGGGCCGGAGCGAGAGACCATAAACACAGGGCAGGGGCCGACTCTGGCCCAATCTCTGTGGATGCTGCTGCTGCCACTCGCCCTCCGCCGACCCACCCTGTGAGCCTCCACATTTGTGCCAGCTGCCTCCTGCTAATTCCACGTCCCCTGGGACAGAGCCCAAACCGACCCTGCCCCAGCTGGCCCCGGCTCCACTCCCAGCTTGACTCTGCCCCTGAACTGGGCTGAACCAAACACCTGGATATGGGGGAGTGGGTCGAACCCCGCCCCGGGTGGGAGTGCCGGGATACACTCCTCGGAGGGGTAGCATGTCGGAATCTGGCTTCAGACCCCGATCCCTCCCGCACTTAATAGACACTGTGGATCTCTCCAAACAAAGCCACGGCCTTTGCCATGCACCTGTCCCCCAACCCCTGCCCGCCTTAAATCAGAGCCCTGCGTCTAATGCTGCCTGCCGAGTCGCAGGCAACAGCCCCAGGGTTTGCAGAGAGGATGCGGCAGAGGGAAGGGGACAGGCAAACCAGAGCTGGAACCGGAATTCAAAGCATCTTTCTGCAGCTCAGTGGCTAGAGCCCTGGACTAGGCCTCGGGAGACTTGGGTTCTATTCCTGACTCTACCACCAACCTGCTGGGTGACCCTTGGCAAGTCCCTGCCCGCCCCCTCAGTTTCCCCATCTGTAAAATGGGGATAAAGATACTGGCCTGCTCTGTGAAGTGTTTTGAGATCAATGGCTGGACAGCACGAGGGATTACCATTACTGACACCTGACCCGGCACAGTGGGGCTGGGGCCGTTCCCATTTGGGGGGGATTTGTGCTTTAGCAGTCTTTGCGGCTCGCCTCTAAATGCCACCCACGAAGTGCTAGGTCCACCCCAGCCCTGCTGTCCTTCCAAGATGCACTAATCTGCTCAGCACAACGGCCTGGGATTATGGTACTGCCAGGGGGGAATGTCGCCACAGCCAACGGCGACTCGCCGGAGGAGCCGTGCCTCCCCGCCTACGTACAGCCCCACTGGCGCTGCCCCTGCTGCCATCCCTGAGCGCCTCTCCCTGTCAGCGGGGCAGAGAGCGCCTTTATCCTCTTACTCTAACCCCCGCCCCCGCTCCCCCAGCAGGCAGGCGGCAGATTTGCTCCCTGCAACCTCCTCCACCACCAGATTAGATCTAACTTTAAACCCAGGAGGCGCCACTTCGAAAGGCAGCCCAGCCTGGAAAGAGCGGCAGAAACAGACACTCAGGCTGGCCTCCCCTTCCAACCCAGAGAGCCAGGAGAATACACCCCAGAGCCTCCCCTGCCCAGGCCTCAGACAGAACCAAGGACAGATACTGGGCAAATACAGTCACAGATCTCTGCTTTTTCCCGCCACATGCAGGGGAATGCCCCTTAGTCAGGGGCATGTGTAATTCCACGGACAAGTTCATGGTAGAAAGGTAAGGGAGGCATTATCTGATATAAAAAAAAAACAACCCTACAGAACAACAATTTCAATGGTGTCACCTTCTGTGGCATGGGGGGGGAGGGGGGCGCAGGCGGGTGATTCGCTGCCCCCTCCTGCAGCTCAACATCCTCTGGTTGGTGGAAATTTTGATGACACATCATCGAAAATGTGTTGAGTTGGGGATCATTCAAAAGCCCTTTCTCCCATAAGCCCAATGGTACCAAACCTGACAAGCCTAGAACAATGATGCAGCTCTGGATTCCAGAAAAGGTTTAAAAATCAAGGTTTTTTTAAATTATACATTAGCACTGGCCCATCAAACCCGCAGCCCTCGTGAAGGTAAATGGTGGTCCCTGACCCACAGTCCTGCGTGATCAGTTAATGCATAGAACACGAGACCCAGTTCATTTTTTTAATGTTACAGAGTAGCAGGGGGGCTTCAGTAGGATGACCAGACAGCAAATGTGAAAAATCGGGACGGGGTGGGGTATAATAGGAGCCGACATAAGAAAAAGACCCCAAAATCGGGACTGTCCCTATAAAATCGGGACATCTGGTCACCCTAGGCTTCAAGTTGAATGGCTTCTTTTTTGCCAGTGGTGGCGAAGCAATTATATTGATTATCCACCTTTGTTTATTATGCTGAAAGAGTTGTAATGAGGCGCTGGTTAAGAGGTCAGCATCCAGACAGAAATGACTGGACTCCATCCACAAATGGTACGCCCACAGTTCTAGACCACGAATTAAATACAGTCCCAAGGTAACGTATTACAAAATCCTTGTTTTTACTTTGGTCCTGATCACTTTTAGTTACCAACGGGGAGACGAAGAACACTGACTAGTCACTGAACTCACGGAGAATGCCACCACGGAGGGACCTGGTTAAACACAACGCTCAGTGGCACCTTACACGTTATAAGAAGCGCGTGTTTCCTATGCGGCTGGAACGCGGGAACGAATATATCTGTGGAACTGCATTAAAACGTGGTGTGACACTAGACATGGGCCTTTACAGGCCTGTCCAACAGCTGCTAATGCCCCCGATGGTCTTCACTGACAGTGGATGCTATGTCTTGGCGAACCGCACATATCAATCATAGTGACACTGGTAGCCCTGAGATCTGGGGGATTCGGTACAATGACAGTACTGCGAACCAAATTCTTGCAGGCACAAAGTTGTGACGTGCTACAGAAGCATGCACCCGAACACTCGCTGCCCTTCAAAAATGCTACCTAGATGTCTTCCCTGGAAAGCAATCTGATGTGTTTGAAGTCACTCCCCAAAGGGGACAGGACTTGCAAGACCAGTTCCCCACATCCAGAGCGCGTTTGGCTCTCAATGACCTATCACACACAATGGAAAGCTGACATAGCACAGAACGGATCAAGCAATTCCAGGAGGCCAAATCAGTGACAAAGCCAACTTTCGGGATCGCGTCGCGACATGCGAAGAGGGTTGATTATTTGCTGCGCTTTATTCAACCTGTCAGGATGGCTCATTGCAATTTGCACCTCAAAGCACTGGAAGACTGTGTGAAACACTTTGTTGCTTTAGGTGTAACCAACTATTCTGCGATGATCGTGTGGTTCCTTGCTGAGGTAAGAGGTATAGAAAAGTCTGACTGTGACATAGGGGAGGAATTCCAGCAAGGGAAATTGGGCTGTCAAAAGGTCACCAGATCCCTTCTGGGCACTTGGTTCAGACGAAGCCCTAGAATATGAAAACAGAGCAATGGAAATCACTAGGAGGTCGGTGGGCATAACGCAGCAGCCAAATGATCTTTCCCGGTTTTTCCTGACAACCCTAGAACTCCATCGAATTTGGAACAAAACGTTAAGAACTGCTGGAATAGCTTTCCCACAAGTAGCCAAGCGCCAGCTAGATTATTAGATACCACAAGGGGTAATTTTAAAGCTACAGGATGAACTTACATGCCCTGCCAACCTATTTGAGTCTGATAGACTGAAGTGCATTAATATCACAACGAAAGCAGACTTCAGCCATGAGGTAGCTACAGATGCCAGAGTGGATACTTTGGGTCACAACTTGTATGAAGCTTTCAAAACCCAAAGAATTATCCAAGGCTGTGTCAATCTACAGGCTCCAATCAAGAAGCCTAAAGCTGTGCTTGAATTCAAAGAAAGAAGTCAGAGTGAAGGTGGCAGGAACTGTTAAAGATCTAACCACAGAGAGGTTGCTGTTTGTTCGTCTTCTGGTCATGTCTGGATCTCAGCATGATGTTGATCTACGTGAGACTTTGGAAAGTACGAGTTCTCCATGGTACCATGATCAATGTTTGAATGTGATGGAACAAAGCATATGTGCCAGGCAAAAAGCAAACACACACATCTTGTACCTTGTGCCAGCAGAGGACTTCCAGCACAGCAATCGCAGATGGCATGGCAGAGGTACACTTCATTAGGAGGCTACCAGGAAAATACTGGACCTATGACAAAGTCCACCTCATGTTCAACACATACGTAGAGGAATCAATTAGAAATATTACAAGAAAGAAGAAACTCCATGGAACTGCACCTGTCCCACACAAAAATCACTGACTCCACAAACATCTCCAACATCACAATGCAGAAGCTACTGTGCTGTACCAGCACGAAGGATGAGTTAACTGCACACCTTGCAGGGAAAATGCTTCAGCATATAAAGAACTGCTGGAAGAATTTTGCCATTGCATGGTGCAATAAAGCTGCTGCCTTGCACTACTCAGAGGCAGTAGTTCTCATGAGGCAGCGGACGCTCAAATACCTTACCTGCCATCCATGCCACGGAGAAAGGTCCTACTAAACTCCCAATTTTTGCACAGGGCACAGATGTTCCAGCGCTCTCAGAGAGATGCTACTCAAAACATCTGCAAGATGCTGATTTTGTGCCTGTTACTGGGAAACAGAATCACTGGATCTCTCTCAGAGATACACTCCTATCACTCGGACCATTAATACCGCCCACTGCCAGGCTTCCACGCCCTTCCAGGATGTGACATTATTGGAAGGCTGCCTGGAAAGACCAAATTATCTTCCTGGAAGGCATTTGATTCAGCCTCCAAAGACTCTCGCCTTGCTCCAGAGGTGTTCAGAATGGCTGAGAAACACTGATGAAATCATAAGTGCACGGGGGAGGTTCGTATGCCAACTTTATCATTTGAAGACCAACATTATGGCGCTTACAGAACTATTGATGGATGTTTATCAAGAAGCAGAGAAAAATCACCACCAATAGAGGGTGTATTTATTTATCAAGAGGGCAATGATCAAGCAGTGGAATGACTCCAGGATGGCCAAGCACATCCAAAACTACCCTCCCCTATCGGGTACGGACGGGTTTTGGAGGATGGATTGATCACACCACTTATGTGTGCTGCCAAATCAATCCTTCAGCCAACCAAATATCGGGTGCAAAGACCAGATGCATACCGCCCGGCAGATGTTTGGCCAGCAGCCTGCCCCGTATGGAGCCGTGCGAGTGTGTCACGGACGAGGATCAGCGTGACAATGTGTCTAGCAGCAGGGTGCTAGACGGAGACGACACTGATGAGGACTCTGGAGAATAAATGTTTGCAGTCCTACATGTCTATACATAGTCCTGCTTTGAGTGCAGGGGATTGGACTAGATGACCTCTTGAGGTCTCTTCCAGTCCTACGAGTCTATGTCAAGGCTAACTCCCCTAGAATGACCAAAGATCAATGCCTTTTTTATGTACCATCAAGGCACCCCTCAGTTCAAGTATAATTAAAAACAACATTGATCATTAACCCTTCTCTCGACTGTAGATCTACATCATTGTCCTGGGTTTGTCAGGTTTGGTACCACATGTTCATGGGAGAAAGGGCTTTCGAACGATCCCCAGCTCGACCCATTTTCGACGACACTGGGTCAGCAACATTTCCACCAACCAGAGGAGCTGGGAGCTGAGTGTGGGGGGGAAGCAAGTTCCCCCCCGCCATGCCACGGATGGTGCCATTGAAACCACGGTTCTGTAGATTTTTTCGACTCAGTTGACCCCTATCTCACCTTTCTAGCACTAACTCGCCCATGGAATGAGATTTCACTACGTTCTGCTCCCAGACTGCTGGGAGTGAAGAGGAACTGGGCAGTACCCCTTTACTTTGGGAGCCCACTAGCGGCGCTCACTGGGCTCTGTGTTGTAGAACCCAGCAGTGCGCAGAAGCAGCTAGCCCTGGCGCATTCCATATATTCAGTGAACACAGCTGCCCGCCCACGTTTCCTTCAGGCTGTCACTGTGGGGCAGATGGCAGAAGCCACCCCACCAGCCCAGGGGGTTTATTAAGTAGGGAGACTGGGGTAGTGGACTGGCATGCAGGATGCCCGAGTTCAATTCCCAGCCCTGCCACCAACCTGGGGCAAGTCCCTTCACCTGCCCGGTGCCAGGGGAACGCCGAGGTAGCAAGGAGGCTCTGCCAGCTCTCTGCTGCAAGACCCTCACAGTCACCCTGGGAACAGCTCTGCGGGCCCATCGCTGCTGGGATTGGGCAGCCTGAGCCCATCCTAGGGCTGGAGTCTGGGCAGAAAGGCCGGGGGGGATTGGCCACACAGCTCCCTGTGACCCCTCTGGAACCCAGCCCTCCCCAACAGCACCCCGCAGCTCACGTCGGCTTTCCAATCACAGCCGGGCCTGGTGCAGGGCTCACGTTGACCTCGGGATGTGCGTTTCCCCCAGGTCCGGCCCTGGCAGCCCAGACCCTCAGAACATGGGGCAGCCTCAGAGACCAGGCTGAGATCCAGGACTCCACACAGGAGGCGGAGCACAGCTGGCAGCCCCGGGCGAAGACCTATGCCCAGCGTCCTGCCGAGGCACACTCGCCCTGGCGCTGGGCACGTGGCTGGAGCGGGAAGCCAAGGACCAGTGACAGGGAAGCAAAGCGAGGGTGTATGAGCCAGTGGTGCAAGAGGGAAGCCAGCCGTGGATCTGCAGCCCTTTGCCTGGCAGCACCAACGGCACAGCCCTACCTCTCTCACTTCCTGTGCTCGCCATGGGAAAACATTACCAGAGAAACCTGGCACCTGCTGAAGGACTTAAAGGGACACGTTCTGATATTATACAGCCAGACACCAAAACTCCCTGCCCTTTGAGCTAAGCCCAGTTAAAGGCAGCACTTGCCCCTCCCACAATACCAGGCTCCAAGCCCCAACACGCAGCACTCCGGCGCCAGCTCAGCAACACTACTGCACATCACATATCGCAGCACCTGGCCCCTGCCTTTCGGCACAATGCGGGAGCCACAGGCAGGCTGGGCACAGGGGCCTCAGGGAATCAAGCACCCAGATCCAGATCCTTTTCATCACCCATTGAGCTGGGCATCCAACTCTCCACAGCCCTGCGAAATTTCAGCCAATAATCTTACAGTCATAATTAGTAGTAGTTACATGCGTTAACGCTTAGAAACCTCAGCTGAGATCAGGGCCCTGTTGTGCCAGGCACTGCACAGACACACAGTGACAGTCCCTGCCCTGAACAGCTAAACAGAGGGCGGGAGGGGAAATGGCTGCCCAAGGTCACCCCGCAGGCCAGCAGCAGGGCCGGGAACAGAACCCAACTCAGACTCGGAGCCCTGCTCACTAGGCCCTGCAGGGCTCAATGCATATCGCCAATAAATAAACCCTACCAGGCGCCAGCCAGGGAGAGTCTGCTGCTGCTGGCACCAGAACCCCTGACCCCCGAATGACCCAACACAAGCTCCCTGAACACAGGGACGTTCTGGACTTGGAAAGAATCCCATCAACACTACAGCTCCGAGCCAGCCCATCCCGCACATGCCCCATTCAACACACAGCAGCAAGCCGGCTCAGCTAAAGGGGGAGGGTGCTAAGGCGGGGCATGGCGGCTCTGGGGCTCAGCATGACTCAAGGGGGAGCATGTAGGGGGGCAGCAGTGGGTTAACCCCCAGTGACTGGCTCTGCGGTGGGGGGGCTGCTCCCATAGAGGGAACAGCTGGTATTTTCATGCAGCGGGATGAGCTCATGGGCTGCCTGCTGTCTCTGCGAGGGGCTGAGCCTGCATGTGCGTCTCCCAGCTGCGGAGCTGGCCAGGGACTGATTTGTCACTGCTCAGCCGGAGGCAGAGGAGAGGCCCGCAGCTGGGGAATGAGAGGATGTGCCCAAGCACCACAGGGCCAGAGAGCTCTAGCCCCTGCCAGCCCCACTGCTGCTGGGACTCTGCTGCCCCACGGGCTTCAGAGCCAGGGCCCAATCTGGCCTTCGCCAGGAGCGGTGCTTCCCCAGTACGGCAACCCGCCCAGGGGAGGGCGCGCTGGTGGGCACAGCGGCTGCCTGTCGGCTACAGGTGCTGGGATCCGCCCTAGGATCCATTCCCAGGCTGCAAGCACAAACACCTGGGAGTAGCCAGGCTGGGACGTTGGGAGGGGAAGGGGGCCCAGGGCAGGCAGGGAGCAGAGCCAAGCGGGAGCAGGCCCAGCCCTCAGCTCTCTGGCCTGCAGGAAGGAGCCTCTCCCGCCGGCCGGCCCATCACACGTTCTGCACAGGAAACTCTGAGCAAGGCGCTGCCCGCCCAAGGTGCTTTCCCATGGCTGGCCGGCTGTGGGGGAGGGGTGGCCGGCATTTGGGAAAGCAGCTGTCTCCCGGAGCCCAGCCAGGGAGCAGGGGGTCTGGGACCGGAGGGGGAGCCATCCCCACAGCTGCAGCGGCAACTCCCCTGCGCCTGGGATTCTAGCCCTGCCGGCCTACGCGCGAGCGGCATGAGAGCTGGAGCCCGCGCGGGTCATGCGATTCCAGGCACAAACCCAGCGCTGGGGGAAGCAAATGCAAGGGCTGGAAGCCATATAAGGGAAGGCGCTCCATCCTCCACTGCTCCGAGGTGCCGGAGGGCCCTGTGCCAAGGGCAGACCTGAGCCAGGAGGGCAGGGGAGGGGGCTCGTCTTACACCCCTGCTACGCCCAGCCGGCTCTACTCCAGGAGGGGGCTCTGGGTTAGCGTCTCCCAGCAACCCCGGGTCCAATGGGTTCCGTTCACAAGCAAAACAACGGAGCTTTTCCTAGCCGCCAGCCCTGCACACGCGCCAGGGCTCGGAGAGTCCTGCTGGCCCCTCGCCCATCAGCCCCACCAACACAGGCTGCACCAGACCGAGCCAGATTCACACAGCAGCCCCGAGCCAGCAGTGCCAGGTTCCCAGAGCCTGGGCACCAAACCCATCTGCAGATCTGGCCCATTGGTGCACAGTGAGCCCTTCTGGAAATACCAGCTGCAGCGACCGCTCTGCGCCCAAGTTCTGCTGACAGGTACCACCGCAGGCCATCCCGTCTGACTGCCACTTCCACAGCCCCGGCCGCTCTGTGGGGCCAACAGGGCAAAGTCGGGGCTGTTAGTGCAGTCAGAGGTCAGGAGACGAGCAGAATATGTGTATGGAGCTGATTGGGGGAGAAAACCCCTCTCACCCCTCATTTCCTGGCCTTACAGACACAGTCAAAACGCAGATGCTGCCGGGCAGGCTCCTAGCAGGGCTCCGCGGCCAGAGCCAGCCTGTTCCAGGAGTGGCGCAGCAGGGACAGACAGTGCTCAGTCTCCCAGGGCAAACCCTGCAACCTGCCCCGGATTTACAGCACTGAGAACCGAGCGCCGGCCACTCCAACCCAGAGGGGACCAGAACCCACAGCCGAGCGTGACGGTCCGTGCCAATCACGCCACTGCCACCTCAGCAGCACGCCAAGCGTCCAGGCTGCCCTGGGTCCACCTCAAAGCCAGGGCCTGGCCCTAAGGCTGGGTGTGGAGCCTGCTAGAAGCACCACATGGGCTTAGGGGGGATGGCAGGGAAGCAGACCTCCAGTCACAGGTACAGTGGGGAATCTAGTCGTTCCCCATCAGACCAAGAGAGCTGGCTGGCTATTCCTCAGGACTTGGGCTCTCACAGGCCTCCTGCAAGTGAAGCGGAGGACACCTCTCTTCCCGGGGTGCCCAGGATCGTTCCTCAGAGCACAGCCCTAGTCCACCCCCTTCCACACTTCCAAACCCCCAGGCAGCGACAGGGCCCAGAGCGCCAGCACCTCAGATCTCACCACTGAGCAACACAGCAGCCAGCCGGAGCCGCCAGCTCCCAGCCGACACACAGGCTGGAACCGGCCCAGCGCCAGGTGATCCAGGGGGCTGGACGAATGCACGTTTCTGGGCTTGGTATGTTTCTGAAGTTCACCCTCTGGGTTTCCCAGAATCCCCCCCCCCCATCACAAAGGGATTGGGGAGGGAGGCTCCGCTCTCCTGGCACTACCACATTGCTGAGCAGCAAGGGATGGAGGCACTGCAAACCCCCCACATCCACCTCTGAACAGTCAACAGCTCCAATCCCCCCTGCCCCGCACTCCTTGAACCCCGATGCCCACAGGGAGGCTGCTGTCCATGCCTAGCCCAGTGTGCTGCACCCTGAAGCCCCCAGAACTGCGGCCCAGCCCCACCTCTGCATTATCCATGGGGCAGGGCTAGGACACAGCAGCCACAGCCCTTCCTGGGAGGATCCTGGACTTCTCCCCCAAGACAAAAGCCCCCGACGGGGCAACTTTCCAGGCTCTGTCACCCCACCAGGAGGGGGGAGCTAACCGCTGGCTGCAGCATTTCAGAGATCTGAGTGAGGGCAGGGAGAGAGGCTTATAGATGGGGCCCGGTTGCTGGTGGGTGCAGGGAGGGGAAGCCAGCCCGACAGAAGGGCCGCCAGCCGGCTCCCCGGTGGGTGCAGGGGGGGGGGGAGCCAGCCCGACAGAAGGGCCCCCAGCCGGCTCCCCGGTGGGTGCAGGGGGGGGAGCCAGCCCGACAGAAGGGCCCCCAGCCGGCTCCCCAGGGGGTGCAGGGGGGGGGAGAAGCCGGCCCGAGAGAAGAGCCCCCAGCTGGCTCCCCGGTGGGCGCGGGGGGGGGGGGGGGAGGCCGGTGCCGGCTCCCCGGTGGGCGCGGGGGGGCGCTGTGCCACCCGGGCACCACACCGTGATACACTAGTGCCCAGACCAGTGCTGCGTGGGCTGAGAACGCCTCTTACAGCCGCCGGCGGGGCAGGCGGCAGCATCCCACATGCCCTGGGCAGCGCGGCGCGGCGGCCGCCCGGCCGGTCCCCGACACCTGCACGGGCTGGAGGCCCCGGGAGAGGCCGCGCGCGCGAGTCCCTGGCTCGAAAGGCAGCAGGCGGGGGGCAGGGTCCTGCTGCACCGCGTCCACCTGCCCCATCCCAGGGCACCTCCCCGGGGGCGCGGACCCTGCTGGGCACCGCTGCGCCCCCGCGCTCCGGAGCGGCCCCGGCCCCGCCACTCACCAGGTCCCCGCTGCAGCCCGGCGCCGCGGAGGTCCCCGCTCCCCGCCGTGGCCAGCCCAGCCCAGCCCCGCGGGAAGTGCGGCGCGGGCTCTCGCGGGCGGGCGGGAGGAGGCGGAGGCGGAGAGTAGCCTCGGCCCCACCCCAGCCCGGCGGGGCCGCCCGCCCCGGCGATTAACGCGCAGCTGCGCCGCCGCGCCCCCAGCAAGCCAGGCCGCCGCCCCCCGGCCCGGAGCGCGCTCCTCCGCCGAGGCCCTTCGGCCTGGGGCTTAGGGGAGACCCTCCCTGTCCTGCCACAAGCCACGCGGGGAAGGCGGGGAAACTGAGGCACGGGAGTGGCGTGGGGGACTCTCACTCTGCTGCATGGGCTAGGGTAGGGTTGGTTCCTAGCCCAGGGCTGCTGGGGGTACAGGGCCCAAGAGCCTGGCCAACGCAGGAGGGGGAAGAGTCACAGCCACTGCCCCAGCTTGTCCTGGAATATCTCTTTCCCCAACACACACACGCACCCCGCCGCCACCACCATCTTGTCCCAGCCGAGGAGGAGAGGTACAGCAATGCTGCTCCAGGAGGCAGGGGGTTGCAGAGGAGAAGGCTCTTGCGCCGGACACGGGAGACCCATCTTAGAAAAAATGAAACTGGAAATAAGATGCATATTTTTAACAGCAAGATGGATTCCCTGTCCCGCCTGCCCCCAACAGATTCCCTGTGCATGGGGGATTGGCCATCATCTGGAGTCTACATCCCCAACCAGTCTCTTTTCTAAAGATATGGCTGGCTGCAGGCCTGGCCGCGAGAGAGCCTCGCCTGAGCCTGGCATAGAACAGGCTGGAGCCGATCAGAAGGGCCCCTTCTGGCCTTGACAACTACGAATCTAAGAAGTGACTCTGAAAAAGATTTGTGGGTCGTGGTGCATAATCGGCTGAGCGTGAGCTCTCAGTGCGACGCTGGTGGCCAAAAGAGTGAATCCGATCATCGGATGTGTACACAGGAATCTCAGGTAGGAGTAGAGAGGTTATTTTATTTGGCACTGGGGCAACCACTGCAGGAATCCTGTGTCCAGTTTTCATGGCCACGATTCAGGAAGGGTGTTGATAAATTGGAGGTGGCTCAGAGAAGAGCTACGAGAATGAACCTGCCATAGACTCAAAGAACTCAGTCTATTTAGCTTAACAAAGAGAAGTTTAAGGGGAGACTTGATTAGAGTTATAATTATAGGAGGGAGGGAGAGCTCAGTGGCTTGGGCATTGGCCTGCTAAACCCAGACTTGTGAGTTCAATCCTTGAGGGGGCCATTTAGGGAACTGGGGTAAAAATCTGTCTGGGGATTGGTCTTGCTTTGAGGAGGGGGTTGGACTAGATGACCTGAGGATCCCTTCCACCCCTGATATTCTATGAATTATTTGGAGGCAGTTCTAGAAGGGCCCATTGCAAATCTAGGAAGAGGGTTGTACTCTGTCTTTTGCTCTTCTGTGATGGATGAAGGGGGCTGATGGTTTTTATAAGGTCTTTTCTCTGCTTGTTTATCTCAGAAATACCAGGCATGGCAGGTCTGATCTCCTCTGAGGACTCTGTGAGACAGATTCTGGACGGTTTGGCATTTGAAGAGTGAGGGCAGTTGAAGATTTCACAAGAACTGTTTTCCCCCGAGTGTGTCTCTGGCATTTGAGTTATATAAGTGGTAGCACCTTACCACATACAGTTTGAAGCAATGAATGTATACCTTCCCCCATCATTAACCAGCTTTCTCTCACTTTGTGTCTGTGCTGTCCCAGCCCGCCCAGCTCTCCAGTCATCCCAGAAAATCACAGTAGCCAAGACCTGAATTTCTAGTGTGAAAAAGGTAGAAACACACCCTTATGTTTAACAGACAAACAAAGGTTCAGGCTTTCTCTATGCAAAGCAAGGCAAACAGATTTTTTCCTTTGCAGGTCACCTTTAAGTGACTGCCCAAGGTCACCCGGTGAATCTGCATTGCTAGAAGGGGTGGCGGGGGGGGGGGGGCAGACTTACAGATGCGGTCTTCACCATTATCTAATGCTGAGTCCAGTGGAGAAACCTGCTCCAAGGAACACCATGGGACAGCACTTCTGAAAGCCGGTCCTAGCAGCACCCTGCTCGCTTACCGAGAGGCAGGGGCGGCTCCAGGCCCCAGCACGCCAAGCGCGTGCTTGGGGCGGCATGCCGCGGGGGGCGCTCTGCCGGTCGCCGTGAGGGCGGCATGCCTGGGGAGGGGCCACTGGTCCCGCGGCTCCGGTGGACCTCCCGCAGCTGCGTCGACCAGAGCCGCGGGACCGGTGACCGGCAGAGCGCCCCCCGTGGCATGACGCCGTGCTTGGGGCGGCGAAATGTCTAGAGCCGCCCCTGCCGAGAGGGGGCAGATGAGAGGGGCTTTCAAGGTCCATGTTCCAACCACTAGACCCTGCTGCCTTTCTGCATCATCAGCTGCTCCCAGCAGCAGGGCTGAAGCTCGTGCGCTGGGCGGTTCCCCCGCAGGGCAGTCGCTTCCAGCCTTCCCAACAGCCTCTGGCCCGCTCCTTGTGATACAGACACTTCTGACATCCCCCCAGCTCCCCAGTCACACACCCTGCTCCCTGTCTTCCTCGCAGCCAGTACGAGGCTCCTTGGCATGGAGAAAGAGCAGGGTCGGGGAGGGGGCAGGATAGTAAGATACGTCCTTCCATGGCACAACAATGGTCCCCAAACTCAGCTCCACCCCCCACCTCAATGGGGTCTGCATCAGTCATTTCCTGCTCCCCCAACTGTGGGACTCATTCTCAGCCACGCAACGGCTCCTTTGCCCCCCCAACTGCTTAAAGAGGGAGCGGGGGTGAACAGCCCCCTGGAATTTCACGATGCCCTGGTGGCCTTAACTCTGCCCCTCAGCCATATGCATTATAAATAAGGCTACAATTTAGTCATCGGTATTTTTAGTAAAAGTCCTGGACAGGTGACGGGCAATAAACAAAAATTCATGGCCCATGACCTATCCAGGGCTTACACTATAAATACCCCTGACTAAATATTGGGGAGAGGTCACTGCTGTGGGGGCACCCTGGGGGGCTGCTGCTGGGGGGCATATCTGGAGGGGGCTGCTGCTGGGGGAGGTGCTCTGGGGGCCTGTTGCGGCGGGGGGGAGGCTGGGACCACCTCCAGCGGCGGCCGGTGTGGCTGACCCCGGGGCCACCTGAACAGCTGACCCCAGAACCAGCTGCTTGGGCAGCCCTGGGGTCAGCCACACTGGCTGGTGCAGAAGTCACAGAGGCAGTGGAAAGTCAAGGAATCCGTGACTTCTGCAACCTCCCTGCAGCCCTAATTATAAATACCAATGTCAGAAGGGCCGATTTTGATCATCTGGTCTGACGTCCTGCATAACACAGGCCCAAGAACTGCCCCCAAATCATTCCTGCAGCAGAGCTGTGAGAAAAACATCCAGTCTTGATTTAAAAATCGTCGGTGATGGAGAATCCACCATGGTGCTTGGTAAGTTGTTCCGATGGTTAATTACTTTCAGAATTAAAAACGTACGCCTTATTGCCAGTCTGAATTTGTCTAGTTTCAACTTCCAGCCAGTGGATCATGTTAGACCTTCCTCTGCTAGTTTGATGAGTTCCTTATGAAATATTTGTTCCCCATGTAGGTACTTATAGACTGTGATCAAGTCACCCCTTAACCTTCTGTTTGTTAAGCTAAATAAATTGAGCTCCTTGGGTCTCTCACTCTAAGGGAAGAGGCCGAGCGGGGGTGACTCCGGAGTGGGGGCAGGTGCAGGTAGGGTGACCAGACAGCAAGTGTGAAAAATCTGGATGGGAGTGGGGGGTAATAGGAGCCTATATAAGAAAAAGCCCAAATATTGGGACTGTCCCTATAAAATTGGGACATTGGGTCACCCTAGGGGCAAGCCCATGGCCCAGGTGCTGGGACCCCTTCTGGCTGTGGGCCTGGTGCCATTATATAGAGAGAGATATACCTATCTCCTAGAACTGGAAGGGACCCTGAAAGGTCATTGAGTCCAGCCCCCTGCCTTCACTAGTAAGACCAAGTACTGATTTTTGCCCCACATCCCTAAGTGACCCCCCTCAAGGACTGAGCTCACAACCCTGGGTTTAGCAGGCTAATGCCCAAACCACTGAGCTATCCCTCCCCTGTTAACTCAGTGCTGCCTGCTTGAGATTCCCGTGTTTATGCATTCCAGGATCGCGTTAGCCTTTTTGGCCACAATGTCACACTGGGAGCTCACGTTCAGCTGATTATCCACCACAACTCCCAAATCCTTTTCAGAGTTGCTGCTTCCCAGGGTAGAGCCCCGCATCCTGAGTGCATCCGACATTCTCCGCTCCGAGGTGTACACATTTCCATTTCATTTCCATTTAGCCACATTGTTTGCTTATGCCCAGTTTACCAAGTCCGCTGTGTATCAGTAACCTGTTCTCTTCATTATTTCCCCCTCCCCCAATTGTTGTGTTGTCTGGAAACTTTATCAGTGATGACTTTACATTTTCTTCCAGGTCACGAATAAAAATGTTAGAGGAGGGTCAACCACTGACCCCTGAAGAACCCCCAGCGGAACCGCACCCATTGGATGTGATCCCCCGTTTACAATGACATTTTGAGACCCATCCGTTAGCCATTTTTAATCCATTTAATGTGGACCATGTTCATTTTCTATTGCTCTAGTTCTTTTAATCAAAATGTTGTGAGGTACCAAGTCATACACCTGACAGAAGCCTAAGTAGATGATGTCAGCATCATTACCTTTATCAACCAAACTTGTCACCTCATCAAAAAACGAGATCAAGTTAGTCTGACAGGATCTATTTTCCATAAAGCCATGTGGATGGGCATTAATTCCATTACCTCCCTTTAATTCTTTATTAATTGAGTCCCAGATCAGCCACTCTATTATCTTCCCCCGGACTGATGTCAGGCTGACAGGTCTGTAATTACCTGGGACATCCCATTTACCCATTAGCTTTCTTCCAGTCCTCTGTCCCCGGGGTGGGTGCTCTAGGTACTGAGGGGCTGGAGCATGCTCACTGAGGACAGAATCTTTGGAGAGTTTGGCAGCCCAATGCTAACAAGTTGCTACTGAGCAGGTGCAAACTGAGCTATTCAGAGGGCTGTAACTTGGACATATTTGGGTGAATTTTTGTGGGAACAGCAAAAGGCACATCCCTGATTCCAGGGCCAAATGTCCAGTCCCTGCTTTAGAGCACGGGGGCGCTAGAGCTCAATAAAGCAGGTGTACGGGTTTTTTTTAACATGGCAAAACAATATATTTTCCCCCTTCTCTTGAAACCTAACCCCCAAACTCCGCCAGAGGGAGACGCCAGGTCGGGGAGGGTCTGCCCTGACCAGTTACAGCACGGCAAAGTCAGAAGCACATGAAAACAGGATCTTATCAAGGGAAGTGTCTGACAACCTCAGTGCCGGGGACGCCACCAGCCCCAGCCCACGCTTCAGGACAGGCGCCCGTTGTTCAGATTGCCCGACGCTTCCCTCTGTAGAGGCTGTGGAGGGTTATGGGAGTGGGGGAAAGAGCAGAGGCCAGGGAGGAGCTAGGTGGGGCAGGATGGGGCATGATGAGTCCCTGTCCCACCGTGGCGGCCTGTGCACTGGGGGCGGGCAGTGCCCAGGGTGGGTGCTGTCTGATTTAGGGCAGGCCGGGAGGGGCTGGGGGATGCAGTTTGCTGTGTTTGAGCCATGAACCTGTCCCTGTCCAGGGCCCTGTCTGCTGGTGCCCCAGCCCCTCCCCCCACAGAGCACCCAGACTGTGACACGTGCCCTGCCCAGGGCCCATGGGGGTGGCTTAACAGCTGGTAACAAGGGATTAACCCATGGCAGGGCCCTTTCCACAGGGGTCCTGGCCAGACTGGGGGTTATGGGAGCCCCAGCCACTATCCAGTGCGGGAGAGCAGCTCTGGGCCCTGGGGACAGGCCCTTGGCGCCATGTGGTGCCCAAGATGGTGTACAAGGCTCAGTGGTACCATGCAGTGACAGGTGGTGTATGTGGCTCAGTGGGTCCCTTGGTGCCACAGGCAGTGGGGGTGAACCTACATGGAATCGGGGGAGGGGGCAGGCAGCCAAGGGGGAGCAGTGAGGGAGGGCGGGTGGCCCATGGGGAAGGAGGAGCCGGGGGGCCATGAGGAGTGGAGGTGGGCGTGGGATGGAAGGGGCTGAGAAGGAGGCTCATGGGGAAGTGGGGAGATGGGGGATGGAAGGGAAGAAGTGGGTGGCCAGTGGGAGGCGGTGAGGAGGGAGGAGGGAGAGGGTTGGTCCAGGGGATGCCGGGGTGGGGGACCCATAGGATGGGAGTGGAGGAGGGGGAGGGGGCCTAGGGGTGAGCATGGGGTGCCCATAGGATGGTAATGGGGGGAACTAGGGGGTGGGGAGGGAAGATGGGAATGGGGGTCAGCATCCAGAGCCCCCACACCATGTGCTGGCCCACTGTGCCCAGCTGGCTGGCACCTGGGCGCACTAGAATGGCCTATTCTGCAGGCACAGAGCGCTTTGTGCTGGCCCTCGGGCTCCAGGCTCAAAGGGACCATTGTTCAGGGCCGGCAGCCTGCCACCCACCCCCACCCGCCGAGGGTGGATTCCAGCACATCCCGCCGCTGTGGCACAGACTCCCTGGGGGCAGGGGCACCATTTAGAAGGTATTGGGGGGCGGGTCTATTCTCCCTCTCCTGAGTCTCTGCCATAGCCCCGGATGGAGCTCCTAAGTGCAACACAGCTTGCGTGTGATATGTGATGAGTTCTGTGCTGCTCCCAGCTTCCACCCTTGGGCCAGGGAGTTTGTTTATAAACAGAGGCGGGGTAATTAAGATAACAAAAGGCTTGTCAGTCAGTTAAATTAAGGATCCGTACACGATCCCGAAAGCATTGCCAGGCACTCCAGTTACAAGATAGGAATAACAAGGTAAGAATGGAGAGAGGTAAATAGTGGTGTCCCCCAGGGGTCGGTATTGGAACCAGGGCTGTTCAACATACTCATAAATGATCTGGACAAAGGGATGAGACCGAGGGAGACGTGGCTGGACGCAAGGTCAGTGCTGCTCATGCTGTTGGCTGCCTGAGGCCAGCGCTGGCAGGAGGGAGGCCTGGCATGGCTGGCACCAGCTCTGCACGGAGGCACCAGCTCTGGGCACAGGCAGGGACCATGGATGCCCAGGGCCCTGCTGCCCTCTAGAGGGGGGCCAGAACAGAACGTCTTATCTTTACTAGAGGAGTCTTTACTGGCCTGACAAGCTGGGGGTCATGCCCTGCACCTGGGCCCTGACCCCATCCCTACAGCTGTGCCCTCGGTCTGGAGATCGGCTGCCCCGGACCAGCCAGGAAGGGGTCATGCCCTGCACCCAGGTCCCTGACCCCATCCCTACAGCTGTGCCCTCGTTCCCAAGATCGGCTGCCCCGGACCAGCCAGGAGGGGGTCACGCCGTCCATGCACCCAGGGCCCTGACCCCATCCCTACAGCTGTGCCCTCGTTCCCGAGATCAGGGCCCCCTTGCATTGGGCCCATCCAGTGTGCCGCCTGTGGCAGAGCTATCCAGTGGAAGTGCCCTTCTCAAGAGCCAGTGAGGGCTCAGCCGGAGGATTCCCGGCACCAAGGAACACACCACCTCCTAGGCTCTGCTGCACAGCACTGTCACGCCCCTCCAGCAGAGACTCCAGGCACTCGGCTGCATGCAGGGCATGGCCCAAGATCAGGAGTGCTGCGCTGGCGGCTGCGTCTCCCCCAGACAGGAACTCGCAGGCACCGGCGGCTCCTCCCAAGGACTAGCAGGGTGAAACCAGGGCCAAGTTCCTTTCACTCATGGGGAAGGTCCAAGGGCAGGGAATGGGGCTGGGGGCGTGAGAGAGAGGAACAAGGTGGGGACAGGAGAAGAGGAGGGGGGAGTTGTGGAAAACATTCAAGGGGCAAAGCCCTGGGCCTTTCCCCCCATCCGTTCTGCAGCCAAGACTCAAGCTCTCCTGGGCGGTGGGCAGGGTCAGCTCATTGCAAAGCCAGTAACTGCACAACCTAAGGCTGCCAACCATAACAGATCATTGGCCACCACCCCTGGGCTTCATGGTCAGAAGCAGGGTGTCACCGCTGTCGTGCCTTCCTGTGGCAGGCTGGGACACATCTGGCACACCTGCCTCAGTTTCCTCTCCCAGGTAACCCAAGGACTCCATTTCAGGCTCTCTTTCTTCAATAACTCCCTTTCTTGGGGCAGCTTTATTATCAAACGCGCAAATCAGTCTCTTACAGGGGGACACTGGCCCTTTAACATGGAGTCAGCCGACCCCAGTTAGACTCAAAAAGGCGGGCACCTTGCTGGGCCTGGGGATGGGAGAGAGTTGGTGCCAGGGTTAGGAAGCTGCTGGATTGCCAGACTCTCCTGGGAGGGGAGGAAGTGAGAGCCTGAGAGGTAAATGGGAAAAATCCCCTGGTGACTGCAGCCCTGGGGGAGCCAAGGAACTTTTTGTTTAAGTTTGGATGATAAAACTGCCTATGGGGGAGAGAGAAGGCCTGGCTTGTTACGCTGTCCATACCCAGTCCACCGATCACCCCAACATATACAGCCCTTAAAATCTCACGATGTGATGCCTCACCGGCCAGTGCCTTCTGCCTCAGCTCCTGTTGGTCCTCTCCTTTCCCCCTGCTAGGAGAGTCCCCGCCCAAAGTACAACCCTGCTCATCCCAGCAGGAACCCCCACAGCCTAGCTGCTGGCTGCGGCCTCTAGGAGTCAGTGGAAAGTGGTGGCTAGTTTCAGAGGAAAAGGAAAACATGCAGAGAGCGATCAGTGATTGAGAAGCGGGTTAGAGCGGAAATGCCAGCTCTGAACCCCTTCAACTACTCTTATTGCCCCTAGAGGCCTCAATTGTGCTAGGCGCTGCACAGACACAGTGAGAGACAGCCCCAGCTCCAGCCACCTTACAAGCTCAATAGACAAGACCGGGGGGAGGGGAAAGAGAGACACACAAATGGGAAAGGACTTGCCCGAGAATGCAGCCATCTCTGGAGCAGAACAGTGCTGACAATGTACAGCAATACATTGGGACATGAACGCTGTCAAACTGAAATTGCACAGGGAGCCTAGGGAGCCAGAATATAAAGGATGACCCATGTTTAGGATCCGTCCAAGACATCTGGCTTAATGCTCCTACGCTAGTTAAAAAATGTGACCTGTAAAACTCTAAATGTGGCGCTCTGTAATAACTGCTACAAAATAAGGGCCCCTTCGGCCCTGTCTTCCCTGCACAAGGCAACGCCTCCTGGGTCACAGCTCCTGCTAGCACCGTGCTGGAGCAATAGCTCCAGGAACAGCTCGGAGGCTCCCCGCAAGAGAATCAAGCATAGGTGTGATATTTTTCCCCCAGGACAGTCACTGCAATGTTGCTGGAGGAATTTGCCCAGCTAAACAGGTAAAACAAGCACTATCAATCCATTCAGAGTCACCGATCTGTGACCTTGCCTGGCAGCAGTAAACTACAATGAAAAATTCATGTCACGCTTGTCTGCTCTAACCCCTGAGTGAACTGCCATAAAATGCTAATGGAAACAGGAACACCAAAAAACACTGGATGCAGCTAACACAGAATGAGAGGTGCATTTTGACCCTGCTGTATTTGTAATTTTGGCTGGTGGCAGTGGCAGCTGGAACCCATGCTGATTCCAGGTGGCAGGGAGAAAGCCAGGCTGTCTATCTTTGGGCTTTGTACCATTATCCATCCCTGTTTCAGGCCCAGATCCACAGAGGTATTCTATGTTTCATGTGCCCTGACAAAGATGGAGAGGAATTCTGCCCAGTTTTAGCCTTAGTTATAATATCTGGGTTATTAACATTTCACAAATACGTGTATGGGGGAAGATATACATTGATAATTGACCATCGACCCGGAGTTAAGATTTTAAACTCTGAGAATGGTGAGTGTGTCTGGTAGCTGCCAGATGTAGCTATGGAGCAAAGGATCCTGATGTGCTGCTGATTGATGCCAGCTGGGCCATGGCCCTTTGATATTGTCAGAACAGCTGTGTGGTAATGAACACGTAACCCATCTCGTACAGGGTGGCTGTCTGGCCCCTTCTAGTCCCTTCACCACCAAGAGATTTATGAGTCTGTTCCTTGTGAGCTAACAGAGCTGAGGCTTTCAGTTTCACAGGTTGTGGGTTCAATCCTGGTAAACTGCTCCTTAAAACAGAGGAAATCCTTTACGAGGGAAGGAAAGGGCATGTTTTGGTCTAGTAACATGATGGGAGATGCATCCAATGTCAGGCAGATACTAGCTACCAGTGGGACACAATTGAAGGCTTCTGCAAAGTCTGATGGGACTAGATATGCTTGGGAAAATACAGCCCAGGCCATTAATGCAAATGCTATTGACTCAAAAACAAACTGGAGAGCGTGCGATTTTATATTGGGCTCAGAGCCTGATTTTAGACCTAAAGAGTAAACAAGTCTAAACAGAACAAGAAGCCTCCAGAAAAGCTAATGTGTAGCTGCCACGGGGGCAGGGGGCCAGCTGCTGAGGCCGCCCTGGGTCAGCCACAGCGGCAGTTGCAGGAAGTCACGGAAGTGGCAGGTTGCAGGAAACCCTACTAATAGATAATTGTCCTCCCCTTGGTAAGATTGATTACCCAACAAAGTGTCATTCTGATAAGGGCATGTTCCTCTTTCCTTATTCATTGGCTGAGTTTCCTGACACCCAGTATGCAGGGCACACCACTTCCACCAGCTAATGGAAATAAGCTGCTGAATAAAGCCATTATTGTTTTAGTAAGTCACCTCTGGACTCTTTAGTATTAATGCTCCAGAGTAAGTGCTACCTAGGAAGTCTGGCAGCACACCGTTTGCTCTTCAGGGGGCTTGCCCTTGCACTGAGCCTGCCCACCCAACCTTGCAGAGCTTCTGAAGATCACAGCCCTAGGCTGGCTGAAGGCTTCACTTGCAGTTTTCTTCCAGCCCAACTCAAATAATTAGCTTTCCCTCCACATCCAGCCCATTCGCTGCTCTTCAGCTATCTTTAGAAAGGGGATCCAGGCGCTTCTCTCACTTTATTCCCATGATCTGTACTACTGTACCAGCACCACAAGCTAGATTTTCTCTTGTCCCCTTTTCTATTTCAGGAGAGTCACAGCTTCACGAGTGGAACTGAAGTGTCAGCGCTCCATGCAAGAGTTGAGAGGCTCTCAGAATTGGGGCAGTGATGCAGTGGCAGTTACAGCTCTCTTTTCTCTGTAGACCAGTGGTCTCCAAATGTTTTTGATCGCGCACCCCATCAGTAAAAAATTTTTGAGCGCGCACCCCCTGCTCCCGGCTGAACTGTCGAAGCAAAAAAAACCAACCCACTCGGACTCCAACTGAACTGCTGAGGGAGGGGGGAAAAAAAAGTGATGCTTCTCTGGCGGTGCTTCTCCTGCCACGCACCCTGAAGGATCCTCCTGCGCACCCCCTGGGGTGCGCGCACCCCCACTTTGAAGACCACTGCTGTAGACCACAGATAGTGCCCTTTATTTTCAATGTTTATTTTTAGGGCTGTTGATTAATCGCAGTTAACTCACATGATTAACTAAAAAAAATTCATCACCATTAAAAAAATTAATCACAGTTTTAATCACACTGTTAAACAATAGAATACCAATTGGTATTTATTAAATATTTTGGATGTTTTTCTACATCTTCATACATATTGTATTCTGTGTTGTAACTGAAATCAAAGTGTATATTATTTTTTATTACAAATATTTGCACTGTACAAATTATAAACAAAAGAAATAGTATTTTTCTGTTCACCTCATACAAGTACTGTAGTGCAATCTCTTTGTCATGAAATGCAACTTACAAATGTAGATTCCTTTGTTACATAACTGCACTCAAAAACAAAACAATGTAAAACTTCAGAGCCTATGAGTCCACTCAGTCCTACTTCTTGTTCAGTCAATTCCTAAGACAAGCAAGTTTGTTTACTTTTACAGGAGATAATGCTGCCCTCTTCTTATCTACAATTGCACTACAGTACTTGTATTCAGTGAATTGAAAAATACTATTTCTTTTTTTTTTACAGTGTAAACGTAACCCACACACCTTCTGGGTGTGGTGTGGTGCTGTGTCCCATCTAGTGGCATCAAGACCACTTAGAGAGAGTGATAAAATGAATCTGCTCTATAGCCTTAGCTACTAGGCAGCTAGCTTTTAGCTCATGCACCAAGCTCCAGAAGTCCCACCTGCTGGTGTTACAGAAATACAGTAAAACCCTGCTATAAGGTGATGTTTGGGGTCCAAAAAATTCCATTGCGATAAATGTGGGGTCGCAGTATAGCGGGGTGTCAAGCTGGTCAGTTTAAGTCAGTGGTCCCCAATGTGGTGCATTGATGTGCGCCGCCTAGTGCCCAGCAGGGGAGAGAGAACTCTGAGGCTGCGGGTGCTGGTGCTCTCTGTCTCCAGCAGGTGCAGGGCCGCGGCTTCTCTCCGGCTTGGACTTATCCAGGACTTATCCAACCCCCCCGGGCCCCGCCTTGACTGGAGCCTCAGTGCGCCACGTCCAGGAGTGGCCCTGGACAACGCTGCAGCAGCCTGGCTCCGGTGGGACCTGAGCTCGCAGCCCCGCCCCATTACCACGCAGCTCTGAGCGGGAGGAGCTCAGGCCCTGCCTGAGCCACGCTGCTCCTGGACGCGGCACGCTAAGGTGCTGGGGGATGGGGGGAGGTGGAGGCGGGAGCGGGGCCGGGAGGGGAGCCTCCGACATTCTCATGGGGGCCCTTGCGTGGCCTGGGGCGAATTGCCCCACTTGCCCGCCCTGGGCAGCCCTGCCCAAAGCTGCAGACTTAACTGAAAGCAACTTACAGAAGTGTTCCTGTTTTACACTCAGATGCCCAACTCCCAATGGGATCTAAACCCCAAATAAATCTGTTTTACCCTGTATAAGGCTTATACAGGGTAAACTCATAAATTGTTCGCCCTCTATAACACTGATAGAGAGATATGCACAGCTGTTTGCCCCCTCCACCTGTTGAGTCTGAACTTTTTATGAGTTTAAACTTAATCCAGACTTGATGTCTCTATCTGAAACTTTTAATCAAAGCTCTGACCTGCGAACTACTCATGACACCTCCCCCTCCCAATAAGTAGCCATCTCCTCCTTTGTCTTTTCTAATTTACATTTTAACCTGTTTTATCCTGTAGAATCTTGATTGATTATGCATGACCATTATGATCTGTTAATCACTTTGTTTACTTCTGTGTATAAACATTGATGCTCACCCCTAATAAACTTGCCACACTTACTCCGAAGCTTTTTTGTAAGCTAAGGATGGTGTGAGCCCGTTGATCAACGAATTGTTGTCTGGTCTCTGACAGATTTCTGAGCCCTATACCAACTCCGCACAAACTCGGGTGCTGGAGAGGTGAGTAGGACTTGCTTTTTACCTAACAATTTGGGGGCTCGTCCGGGATTCCTTCTGGTGCGGTGCCTCTGTCCAGTGGTCAGACCACTCATATATGAATTGGCAGGCACCACGGGAGATTTCTCCCAGCCAATTCAATATTGAGGGGTCGTGTACTGGACAGCAGGATAAACGCCAGTTGGAGGGCTCCTGTCAGACACCATGGGTCAAGGGACTAGCGTGCCTCTTGAGAGTCCGCTGGGGATTGTAAATAAGTTATGGAATGAAGGGAAACTCCCAGTACAGACAGGAATGTCTAGGAGGAAGTTGTACACACTGTGTGTAAGGAATTGGACTGGGTATACCGCGGTATTGGCCGACCCGGAGATGAGGTGGCCTTCGTATGGCTCTTTCGAACAGGCTGCCTTAAGAGGAGTAAGGAGCCAGATCGAAAAAGACCATCCGGGACAGTTATGTTACTGGTTTTGTTGGGACACAGCAGCAGAGCTGTGGAAATCTTTAAAAATTATGGCAGTCAGGTATTCTCCCGAGAGTGAACCCCCTCCATGTTATTTCGATGAAGGGTGTAAACCACGGCGTGTTTTAACTCGTCAGTTGGTCCCCACTGCACCTGCCCCTATTCCTCCACAGGGGGACTCTCTCCAGAGCGCAGAGGGGAATCTGCAGGACTCCAAATTGGAATCTCTGCAGAGGGATAAGGAGGAATTGGAGGGGCACACCTCGGAAGGAGTTTTGCATGGGAGAAAGAAAGGGAAAGTAGTAAAAAGAAAGAGAAAAAGGAAGAATATAAGTTGATGGCTTTAGCTTTTCGCGGTGGTATTCGAGGCAGAAGCCGTGGCCGTGGCAGGGAATTTCAGGGTGCTCGGGGAAGAGGGTCCTGGCAACCCCAGCCACCAGGAAATTGTTTTCAGTACGGACAGCCCGGTCACTTTAAACGTGAATGCCCCTGGGGACGCCCAGAGGGTCCGGTCGCATCCGCAGATACTTACACCAGGGACAAATACACCCCTGCACCACCAGCCCAGCCCGTTCCTCAGGCCTGGATCAACTACGGGCAACAGCAGCAGCTGCAGCAAACTCAGCCTTCTCAATGACGGTACCCCGGGGCGAAGGCAAACAATGTGATGGTCTTATTTCCTTAATGTCTTTAGCCGGCTCCTTCCTCACTTTCTCCCCTCCCAGCAAAGAGCCTCGTCTAACCCTTTCAGTCCAAGGACTGCCTGTCTCTTTCCTCATTGATACTGGAGCTACTTTCTCTCTTTTAAATCATGCCCCCTCTCCCTGGCTATCCTCTGAGGTTAAAACTGCAACTGGGGTGGAAGGCAACCCACAGTCTCTGGGACTCACTTTGCCTCTAAATGTTATTTATGCTGATAAATGTTTTTTCTCACCGTTTTCTTTTTTCCCCAGCTTGTCCGATCCCTTTGATGGGCTGGGATTTACTCTGTAAGCTTGAGGCTACTTTAACCTGCACTCCTGAAGGGGTAGGATTATTGATGACAGTGTTAGGAGATTCAGCCCCAACTCAGGGTAATTGGGAAATCCCCCCTCTCTCTCTCCCCTGACCTCACTGACTTGCCTTTAACCCTCTGGGGAATTTCTGACACTGATGTTGGCCTGCTCCTTTCGGCAGAGCCAGTAAGGATTCAAGTGAAGCCCTCCTTAGCCCCCCCGTCAGTCCCCCAATACCCCCTGTCGCTGGAAGCCCGGGAGGGCATCCGCCCCATTGTCGAGGGATTCATTGCACAAAAGCTAGTCCGCCCTCAGCGCACTCCCTGTAATACCCCTATACTGCCTGTCAAAAAGCCTCCTAAAAAGGACGGAGACCCTATTCGTTGGCGCTTTGTACAGGATCTACGGGTTATTAATCAGTATGTGGTCCCTCTTCATGCAGTAGTTCCTGATCCAGCTACTATCATCAGCCAAATCCCCTGGGATGCTGAGTGGTTCACTGTTATTGACTTAAAATCAGCCTTTTTCAGCATTCCTGTGCACCCAGACTCTCAATATCTCTTTGGTTTCACCTGGGAGGGACAAAGTTATGTCTGGCAACGACTTCCTCAAGGCTACAGAGACAGCCCCACGATTTTCAGCCAATGCCTCCGCCACGACTTGGAAGGCTTCACCAGTCCGCAGGGATCCACGTTAGTCCTATACGTAGATGACATCCTACTAGGTAACCGCGAAGAAGCCGCCCTCCGCATCGATGGTAAGGCACTTTTATTATACCTACACACCAGAGGCCACAAGGTAGACCCTAACAAGATTCAGTGGGTCTCACAGAAGGTCTGATATCTGGGCTTCCTGTTAACCCCAGAGGGGAGACAAATGGACCCAGTCCGCATAAAGACTATCCAAAACTGCCCTCTGCCAAACACCAAGAAACAACTTCGAGGTTTCTTAGGATTAATTGGCTTCTGTCGCCCTTGGTTGCCGTCCTGCGGGGAGTTGAGCAAACCGCTCCACCGACTCACTGCTAACCTTGCTCCTGACCCTTTGCAGTGGTCCCCAGACACGATTCAAGCCTTTCAGTTACTCAAGGACAGTGTGGCCTCCTCCATGTCTCTCCGCCCCCCCAATTACAGCAAACCCTTTCACCTTTTTGTCCACGAGAGGGGCGGAATTGCTAGTGGCATCCTTACCCAGCTGAGCGGGCCCCACCATTTCCCGCTTGCTTTTTACTCCCAGCAGATCGACCCTGTCGCTCAGGGAACCCCATCCTGCACCCGGACTCTGGCAGCAGCTGCCCTGCTGATCACAAAGGCAAAGAGCCTGACCCTGGGTCATTTTACCACGGTCTGGACCTCTCATGCCTTGTCAGCCCTTCTGCGTAGGGGCACGACCCAAGTCTTTTCGGCCCATCGTCAGCAGCAGCTAGAGGCCGAACTCCTAGAAGACACTAACCTAATTTTTGAAAGGTGTGGGCCCCTTAATCCAGCTACCTTGCTTCCTGACCTGCCAGTCCTCCAGGATCAGCACAACTATGTGAAAGTAGTTCATAGCATCTTACAAATAAAGAACAATCTGTTTGACGTGCCACTGGACAACCCTGATTGCATCCTCTTCTCGGACGGAAGCTCCTTCTATGTTAATGGCAAGCGTTTCACCGGTTATGCAGTCACCTCTGAATGGGACATTCAAGAGGCCGCCTCACTGCCAGGCAACTGGGGAGCCCAAGCCGCCGAACTCTATGCCCTGGCCCGAGCTTGCCAGTTGGCCGCTGGTAAGACCGTTACCATTTTTACTGATAGCAAGTATGCTTTTACCCTGTACTGGTACCCGCTGCTGAACTACAGTCGTGGGAAAGCCTCGGAGCCACTCTGGTCAAAGGGACCTGGCTTATGCCGGATGGCCGAGCCTGCCTCCCTCGCTCCACATACCCCGTGGCAGTTCGCTGGCACCATGATAAGGGGGGTCACTACGGCACGCACGCCCTTGTGGACACCATCGCTCGCTTTTGGTATGCTCCAGGCATTCAACCCTACTGCCTGTCAATAGTGAAAGCATGCAGCACATGTCAGCGTAATGAACCTGCTCCGCCTCTTAACAAAATTAAGGGTGAAAAACCTCCGCCTGCTGCTCCATTTCAACATCTTCAAATTGACTTTGCAGATATGCCAAAGGCTTTTGGGAAAAAGCACCTCCTTGTTTTGGTTTGCCTTCTGACTTCATGGGTCGAAGCTTTTCCTACTGCTAATTGTACTGCTGCCACAGTGGCAAAGATCCTCCTTAAAGACATTGTACCCCGTTTTGGCGTCCCTCTCATACTTGATTCAGATCGCGGACTCCACTTTACTGGTAATGTCCTTGGCCGTTTAAAACAAGGACTGGGCATTTCACACTCCTTTCATACACCCTACCACCCCCAGTCTAGTGGAAAAGTTGAGCGTATAAATAGGGAACTTAAGCTTACATTGGCTAAATACTGTCAGGAAACAGGGTTAAACTGGCCTCAGGTACTTCCCTTGGTCCTGTTTCACCTTCGTACTCGCCCAACCCGTGTATTGGGATGATCCCCCTTTGAACTGCTCTATGGACACCCCCCTTTCAAAGGCGGGGCGCTACCACGTGCTGATGTTTCACTATTGGGAGGGGATCATATGACCGCGTGCCAGTTTCTCTCCCTACAGGCTCGCCTCCGTACCCTTTGGAAAGCGATCCACCCGTTCCAACCAGGGGACTTCGTCTGGGCCAAAAAGTTCGTTCGTGGCGACACCCTCCAGCCGAGGTTTACTGGACCCCACCAGGTTCTTTTAACAACCCAGACTGCAGTGTTCCTGGAAGGACGCAAATCCTGGATCCACCACTCCCACGTCAAGCCAGCCGTAGTGGACCACAGTGATGGACCAGCAGCTCTTGCCACCACTGAGGATACTGCCTCTGACCAGTGGACCAGCTTACCTCTTTCAGACATCAGACTTAAATTGACTCGAAAAAATGAGAGGACCTTTTATTCTGACAACTGTATGTTTTTTATTATGCCTTTTTAGTTTATTTTCTGCTTATGAAGATAATGCTTTTATTAGATATTCCCACGAGGTTAAAACTCGTATTTTAGGAAATAGAAGTAATTGCTGGGTATGTACTCAATTTCCAGTAAATGCAGAACAGGGACTCCCCTTCACACCCATTCCCCTGACTACTGCTAATATGACTTGGATGCCACTGGCTAAAGTAAAAGATCCAGTCCAACACAATCTTACATGGGACAAAACAGGAGTGCCAATTAACAGATATCTCAGGGTAACCAATCAGACAGGATCACTGTGTTTTGTTAAAGAAAAGGGGTCAACTTTTGTGGGAACCAGTAAATGCAACATGTATTTTAATGGCACCGCCTTTAGTAAAAATCTTGGCTTCAAGCCTTGCGCATCCCACTTATCCCATATGTGGATCCCTCACCCCGATACAACTTTTTCATGGGTGGGCAAGCCTTCAGAGTCAGCTTTTAAGAAGCCCTGCTCAGATCACGAGGGTGTCCAACTAATTGTTAAGGGATATACGATTGCCTTCTACAACTGCTCAAGCAGTACTACACTGCACTTTGAAAACACCACTACCAAATTGTGCCTCTGCGGTTCGCACAACGACCCCTCTGCGTTACCAGGGGAACAGTGGTCCAACGGGTGGTGGGTTACCTCCTACTTTGAGAAATGGAATACCCGAAACGCAATGTATGGAACATACTGGGTGTGCGGGCCCAAAGCTTATTACTTTCTCTCCCCTGATTGGGCAGGGTCATGTTGTTTAGCGTGGCTCACACCGCCTTCTCGCATCTCCCTCACCCCCCCCATTTCCCCCACGTTCGTAACATCCGTGAAACCTTCAGAGATATTAATATCCGTGATGGTTTGTCGTGGCAGCGGTGGGCTGGTCTTATTAGCTTGAGGGGTGGTGTCATCCGTCTACAGGGACTACTAGAATCTTTAACCAATGAAACTGCGACCCTATTTGAGAATCAGGCCGGGGAAATGTCCCAGCTGCGCCAGTTAGCTTTGCAAAACCGAATGGCTTTAGACATAATGTTAGCAGCCCAAGGAGGAACTTGGGCCCTCATAAATGAAGAATGCTGTGTTTTTGTAAACGACACCTACCCTGACACTTTTCAACGTACCAAACATCTAAGGGAAATGGCTAAGAACTACTCCTCTGGCCAGCCACCTTATGATTGGTGGGGAGCCTTATGGAATTGGCTGCCTGGATTTGGGTGGGTTAAAAAACTCTTGGTGGGTATTGTTGGGGCCATAGTAATCCTTATAATACTGTGTTGCTGTATTCAGTGTGTCCCCTCCCTCATAAACTCATGTGGGTCAGTTTATTCTTTTCCTACTTCAGCCAAAGGCCTTACTCTCTTCGAGTTGGCCCAGGCTGAAATTGCCAAGCGGCCCTTGGCTCCTTAAAATGGGGTGTAGCTTTTGGTAAATAGTTATCCCAAAGCTACAAATGGAGGAATGTTGAGTCTGAACTTTTTATGAGTTTAAACTTAATCCAGACTTGATGTCTCTATCTGAAACTTTTAATCAAAGCTCTGACCTGTGAACTACTCATGACACCTCCCCCTCCCAATAAGTAGCCATCTCCTCCTTTGTCTTTTCTAATTTACATTTTAACCTGTTTTATCCTGTAGAATCTTGATTGATTATGCATGACCATTATGATCTGTTAATCACTTTGTTTACTTCTGTGTATAAATATTGATGCTCACCCCTAATAAACTTGCCACACTTACTCCGAAGCTTTTTTGTAAGCTAAGGATGGTGTGAGCCCGTTGATCAACGAATTGTTGTCTGGTCTCTGACAGATTTCTGAGCCCCATACCAACTCCGCACAAACTCGGGTGCTGGAGAGGTAAGTAAGGACTTGCTTTTTACCTAACACACCCAGGTATTAATACATACTCTGGATTAATTAATAAGTAAAAAGTGATTTTACTAAGTACAGAAAGTAGGGTTTTAGTGGTTCCAAGTAGTAACAGACAGAACAAAGTGAATTACCAAGTAAAATAAAATAAAACACGCAAATCTAAGCCTAATACAGTAATAAAACTGAATACAGATAAAATTTCACCCTCAGAGATGTTTCAATACGTTTCTTTTATAGACTTGACGTCTTCCTAGTCTGGGCACAATCCTTTCCCCTGGTACAGCCCTTGTTCCAGGCCAGGTGGTAGCTAGGGGATTCCTCATGATGGCTGCCCCTTGTTCTGTTCCACCCACTCATACATCTTTTGCATAAGGCGAGAATCCTTTGTCTCCTTCTGGGTTCCCACCCACTCCTTCTCAGTGGAAAAGCACCAGGTTAAAGATGGATTCCAGTTCAAGTGACATGATCACATGTAATTGTAAGACTTCATTACCCACTTGCCAGCACACACATATACAGGAAAACTTACAACAGAGCCATCTACAGACAATTGTCCTGGTGAGTGGGAGCCATCAGGATTCCAAACCACCTTTAATGGCCCACACTTTGCATAATTACAATAGGCCCTCAGAGTTATATTTTATACTTCTAATTTCAGATACAAGAGTGGTACATTTATACGAATAGGATAACCACACTCAGTAGATTATAAGAGTTGTAATGATATCTTACAAGAGACCTTTTGCATGAAGCATATTTCAGTTACATTATATTTAAACTCATTAGCATAAAATCATATAGAGTCACAGCTTAATGCTTTGAATTCTGTTCATCAGTGTGGTTTGCTGCAGAATTAAAAGCTAATAATTTATGATATACCTATTTCCTAGAACTGGAAGGGACCTTGAAATGTCATTGATTCTATTCCCCTGCCTTTGCTAGCAGGACCAAGTACTGATTTTTGCCCCAGATCTCTAAGTGGCCCTCTCAAGGATTGAACTTACGACCCTGGGTTTAGTAGGCCAATGCTCAAACCACTGATATATCCCTCCCTGCCTACCTTCTGTTTCTCCCCAACACAATGCCACCTCTGAGTTTAAGAAAACAATATACCTTTAATCCCCAAATAAAACTTTTATTTGAATAAAAAGTTTACTGCTGTAGACTTAGAACTATTAGCCTCTAAATACATTTAATAATTGGGCCACACTGTTTGCAGCGCATACACTCAACTTCATCTTTTTCTCCTGTTTTTGTTTTTTTAAACATTTGAATAATTGCTTGTGTTCTGAAACATGTTCTGACACAGATCTTCATTTTCTTCTCATTTTAGTGTGTGTCAATTCTTTAAACTGCTATCTGCTAACAGCTTGAAATGTGTACGTGGTGGACGTGAGATTCATCGATACGTTCAGATGGGCACGCACTTCAGAGCTTGCATGCGTGCCTCTTTGTTTAGTGTATCTTCCAGACCAACACAGAGCCTTACTTCAGCAGGCAGCTTTGCATACACACACATAGACTAATGTATTAGCGTAATACATATAACTCATGCCATATGTTGTATTTTCCTAATCAAACAAGCTATTTTTTCTATATTTGAATGATACAAAAGCAAGGTAAAAATCAGAAAAAAAAAAAAAAGAATAATACTTTTTGTAAAACCTGAGAATTTTTTGGTAAAAATCAGTTTAAACTGAAAACAAAGGGGCTTAACCACATAGTATTGAGGTGTCTGGGGAAAACCCTGCATTACTTCAGTTAGAGGCCTTGGCTGCCCAGGAGAGAACACTTGATTGTGCTTGGGGAACGCCTGGTCGAAAAGGGACCCTGGCGGCTCTGGTCAGCACTACTGACTGGGCGGTTAAAAGTCCGGTTGGTGGTGCAACAGGGCTGAGGCGCGGTTCCCAGAAGCTGCTGGCATGTCCCTGCGGCTGCTAGGTGCAGGGGCGATCAGGAAAGCTGTGTGTGCTGACCCTGCCCCGAGCGCCGGCTCCGCAGCTCCCACTGGCCAGGAACTGGGGGCAATGGGAGCTGTGGTGGTGGAGCCTGTGGGCATGGAGCCACCTGCCACCCCTGAACCCCGGAGCTAGGCTGGACATGTCTGCTGCTTCTGGGAGCCGCACAGAGCCAAGGCAGCCTGCCTTAGCCCTGCTGTGCTGCCGACTAGGAGCTGCATGAGGTAAGTGCCACCTGGCTGGAGCCTGCACCCCAGATGCAAGTTGGAACCCTCTCCCACACCCTAACTCCGTCCCAGAGCCTGCACCCCAATGCCCTGCCCCAGTGCTAAGTCCCCTCCCGCATTCAACCTCCCTCCTGAAGCCCGCATCCCCTCCTGTACCCCAACCCCAGCCCTGAGGCCTCTCCCACACCCAAACTCCCTCCTGGAGCCTCGACCCCATGCCCCCTCCCACACCCCAACCCCGTCCCAGCCCTGAGCCCCCTCCTGCACCCCAACCCGCTGCCCCAGTCCTGAACCTGCTCCCACACTCCAAACCCCTCGGCTCCAGCCCAGAGCCCCCTCCTGCACCCCAAACCCCTCATCCCCAGTGAAAGTGAGTGAGGGTGGGGGAGAGCAAGTGACAGAGGGAAGGGGGATGGAGTGAGTGCGGGCATACGCGCTGATTCTGTGGGTGCTGCGGGGCTAGAGCACCCACAGAGAAAAACTGGTGGGTGCTCTGCACCCACCGGCAGCTCACCTCCCCCTCCGCATCGGCCTCCTCCCCTGAGTGCATTGTGTGCCCACTTCTCCCCCCCCCACCCCCAGCAAGTGCTGGAAGGGAGAAGGGGGAACGCAGTGCACTCGAGGAGGAAGAGGTGGGGCCGGAGCAGGGATTTGGGGAGGTGTCCAATAGGGGCAGGGACTTTGAGGAAGGGGTTGGAATGGGGGCAGTGAAAAGGCAGGGCAGGGGTGGAATCAGGTTGGGGGTGCCTATTGGTGGGGGGCTTCGGAGAAGGGATGGGGCTAGAGGTGGGGCAAGGGTGTTCGGTTTTGTGTAATTAGAAAGTTGGCAAACCTAATTGTGCTTCAGCCAGCTATTCTGCACAGTAAATGACTGGTGTCCCCCCCATATTAGGACATGTGACATCCCCACATGTCTCCTCCGCCCCCACAACCTGGGCCCTGCTCTCCCCACCTCACCTCACCTGTGTGTGTGTGGGGGCGGGGGTCTCTGGCAGCCAGAGCTGGGCAGGGAGCAGAACAGAGCCACTCCAGGATGCTGCCTGGTGCAGTGCAGCAGCTGCCTGGCAGTGTGCCCGGCTGTGTCAGGAGTGGGCTACCTTCCCGCCCAGGGCTTGGCTTCCAGGACCGCGGCTGAGCAAGCCGGAGCCCCCCCCGCCCCTAGAACACCCAGCTGCCCCAGAGAGCCGGCAGGCGCAGCCTGGCTGGGGAGGGGCGGCAGCAGCAGCCTGCTCTCTGCCCAGGCTCAGCCTCTGGGGACAGGAGCCGACCCGGGGGCTCGCTTGCCAGCGGGGCTGGAAAAGCCTCTGGCCCAGGCCCTTCCTCTCCCGGCCCAGGC
The DNA here is from genome assembly GCF_020497125.1 of Mauremys mutica. Taxonomy (NCBI): domain Eukaryota; kingdom Metazoa; phylum Chordata; order Testudines; family Geoemydidae; genus Mauremys; species Mauremys mutica. The sequence continues at coordinate 147,778,038 of NC_059075.1, forward strand.
TGGCTGCTGGCACGGGGGGGGGGGCACTCGACCCTTCGTGCCTCCGCAAGTCACCTCCCTACCCCCCCGTGCAAGGCAGGGGCGGGCAATAGGCGCCCGCAGCCCAGACCCAGACCCAGACCCCCACGTGCCCTCAGAGCAGCCTGGCCCAGCTCTTCATCTACTTCCCATCGTCACTACTGGGGCCGCGGCGGGGAAAAGGATTAAACCCGGACCGGGAAATCTGGACTCTCCGGGCCCGGGCGCCGGGGCTGCCGCGTGCCCAGGCCGGGCCGGGGACTGGCCCGCGGGCCGGGCTCTCGCGCGATGACTTCGGCGCACCCACGTGGGGGGTCACGGGGCGCCGCGCGCCAGTGGGCGGAGCGGGCGCGTCCTTGGGCCGCTTCCGCGCGGGGGTCGTGGCCCCGCCCCCTCGCGCCTCGGTCCCGTCCCCGCCTTCCCGTGGGGCCGCGCGGCGCGCGGGAAGGGAACATGGCGGCGGCGCTGGCCGAGCGGAGCTGCCTGGAGCTGAGCGGGGCCGAGCGCGGCCCGCGCCGCCGGGTCCGGGAGCTCGCGCTGAGCCCGCCAGGTACCGGGATCCCGGCCCCGCCCCCGGGACTCCTCTGCCCGCCTGGCCGTCCCGGCCCCGCCCCCGGGACACCCCCCTCCCGCCTCTCCTCCCGGGACACCCCCCCCGGCCTCCCTGCCCCTGGGACACCCCCTCCCGCCTCTCCTCCCGGGACACCCCCCCCGGCCTCCCTGCCCCTGGGACACCCCCCCCCGCCTCTCCTCCCGGGACACCCCCCCCCCCCGGCCTCCCTGCCCCTGGACATCCCCCTCCCGCCTCTCCTCCCGGGACACCCCCCCCGGCCTCCCTGCCCATGGACATCCCCCTCCCGCCTCTCCTCCCGGGACACCCCCCCCCGGCCTCCCTGCTCCCGGGACACCCCCCTCCCGCCTCTCCTCCCGGGACACCCCCCCCGGGCCTCCCTGCCCCTGGGACACCCCCCTCCCGCCTCTCCTCCCGGGACCCCCCCCGGCCTCCCTGCCCCCGGGACACCCCCCCCCGGCCTCCCTGCCCCTGGGACACCCCCCCTCCCCGCCCAGCCTCTCTGTCCCTGGACACCCCTCGCCTGTCCCCGGGCCCACCACCCCGGCCTCTCCTCCACAGCTCCCACGACACCCTTCCCCCCGCCCGGGCTGCCCCTGCCACCAGCCCACCCTGAGGGCCGCACGGTCTCCCCTCCCGGATCCCCGCCTTGCCCACACTCACCCCTTCCCTTCCCCGCAGGTGCCAGCCTGGGCCCCGGAGCCGGGCGCTACGCAGACAGCGCTGGCGGGTTCTGCTACCAGGAGAGCGCCCAGCTGGTGTCAGTCACTAGGAACCGCTTCATCCACTGGTAAGCGGTGGGGGAGGGCGCATGGGTATCAGGGACCCTGCAAGGCACACCCCATGTTGCTCCTGCCCCGGTGTGCATATTGCCTGCCCCATGGCGAGTATTGCCGCTGGGCAGGGATTGCCCCCTAGGCATGTGTCTCAGGCTGCTCTTCCCCTGTGGGGTGGGGGGCAATAGCGATGCCAGTTCAGTGCAAGGTGTCCCGTTAAAGTCAATGGATCGGATTTGAGCATGTGCCCAAGTGCTTTGCTGAATGGGATGAACTGCTGCATGGCGATCCTGAGTAATAGTTAGTGGGAACAAGCCCATGGCTCCCTGTAGCAGGATACTTTTGTCTGCCTGCTGCAGAGTCTATGGCCAGGTTGACACTAGGAAACTAGGTCAGTATAACTGTCGCTCAGGGGTGTGACAGATCCGTACCCCTGAGCAATGCAATTAAACTGACACTACCCTGGTGTAGACAGCACTAGGTCCCATCCACCTAGCTACCATCTCCCTGGGAGGTGGAGTACCTACGTGAATTGGAGAAGCCCTCCTGTTGGGTAGGTAGCATCTTCACTGAAGCGCTGCAGTGGTGCCACTCCAGTGTAGACCTGCCCTGTGAGTCTAAACCTGTGTTGTGTTGATCACTGCTGACCTGAGAGGCCTCACAATCGTCAACATAAAAAGCTTTTTTATTTTTTTCAGGACCACTTCTGGAGACACTTTGGAGTTGGTGGAGGAGTCTCTGGATATAAACCTCTTGAATAATGCCATTCGGCTCAAAATCCAGAACTGTAGCCTCTTACCTGGAGGAGTGCACGTGTGTGAGACACAGAATCTCGTTGTCATCTTGATTGTGACCAATCAGACGGTGCACCGTCTGGTACTGCCACACCCTGCTCGCATGTACAGGAGTGTAAGTAGTCTGGGTGGAAATACAAACAAACTTTGAGATTGTTTCAAGAAAATAATTCTAATAAACTAGCTACAAATTACCTTTTAGAATCAAAGATTGGTGTTGGCATAAACATAGTTGTGGCATGGATCATTGGAACGAGCTTTGATGGAAAGTGATCTGAAACCTGTAGTTTCTCCACCTAGCATTTTTCGTATTTTTAAAAACTAGTTTAGGGCATTTTTTTAGTATAGAAACCTGCTGAAATAGTGGTGCATATACTACTCTGAATATTGCATGTACATATGAAATGTATGTCTGTGCTAATTTGATATTTGAATATTAGATTAGGATTTTCAGAGGATCCTAGGGAGCTAGGTACCCAATCCATGGGAACTTGAACATTGGGGCCCAAGTTGTTTGAAATCTGTGACCATTACCATTTCAAGAGCTGTAGAGCAGGAGTGCAAGCTCAGGGTGTGTCTCTTTAAATCTCAAAGACTCCATGTATGTAGTCACTTACGCATCTATGATTTCCAAATTTTTCTGGTTGAGACTCCTTTAGAGATAGGACACACATTCTTAGTTCCCAAACCAAACGATCCCAAATCATTGGCCAAGTCAAGTGAAGCCCTATGCTATACTCAGAGACAGAAATGCCCCAGATTCTAATACCAGAAGGGACCGTTATGGTCATCTTGTCTGACCTCCTGGATAACACAGGCCAGAGAACTTCCCCAAAATAATTCTAGAGCAGAGCTTTTAGAAAAACATCCAATCTTGATTTAAAAATGGCCAGTGATGGAGAATCAACCACGAGCTTGATAAATTGTTCCAATTGTTAATTACTCTCCCTGATAAAAATGTCTGCCTTATTTCAGTCTGAAATTTGATAACTTTTGAAAACTGCATATGATCACTTCAAAAAATGCTGGGGGTGTTCTAGACATCAAAGGGCAGAACCCTATTAATTTTGGTGAAAATGGAAAACTGGAAAAGCCCAATTTTCACTAAAATCCCCATTTGATCACTCATGCAGAGGTGAGAGAGTCACTTCACAGAGGCCTGTGGGAGGGGAGCAGAGTCACTCTGGATACAGAGTTAATGATGACATTTGGGTTAGGGTTAGTGAGTCCCTTGCCTCCCAACTCTGGCCATGGACAGGCCCTCCCAGCTGGCATGGCCAGAGGGGGGAATGAGGGGCCCAGCTGGGTGTATAGCTGGGCCTACATAAGGCATGAAGTGTGCGATCCTCCAATTATTTTGTGGGATGTAAAGCACTTGTGCAGGAATGTGGTGGTGTTACCAAGATCCTGGCATGTATCTGGGAAGGAGAGTAGGTCCACCAATGGATTATCTAATCCACTTACACTTTGAGATCCACTCTTAAATGGTCAACCCTTGGCAGCTAAAAATGAGGGAAAGAGCCAAATTTAGGTGATCAGAGAACTTGCATCAAAAGATCTTTTCTCAGTAAGTAAAAGCCAGTAGTCAGTGCCGGCTCTAGACCCCAGCGCGCCAAGCGCGTGCTTGGGGCGGCACGCCGCGGGGGGCGCTCTGCCTGTTGCCAGGAGGGCGGCAGGCGGCTCCGGTGGACCTCCCGCAGGCGTGCCTGTGGAGGGTCCGCTGGTCCCGCGGCTCTGGTGGACCTCCCGCAGGAATACCTGCGGATGCTCCACCGGGGCCAGCGGACCCTCTGCAGGCACGTCTGCGGGAGGTCCACCAGAGCCGCGGGACCGGCGACCGCCAGTGCGCCCCCCGCGGCGTGCCGCCGTGCTTGAGGCGGCGGAATTGCTAGAGCTGCCCCTGCCAGTAGTGGAGATTATGCATTTGTCATTCCTCTGGCAGTTCCTTTCTTATATCTCTAGTCTAACAGTTCTGTGTGTTCTTGGGACTTGTACTCTTTTCTCTCTCTCTCTCTCTAACAGGAGCTGATAACAGAGGGCCAGATGCAGTCTGTATTTACAGATATTGGAAAAATTAATTTTAGGGACCCTTCAAACTACCACATGATCCCCTCCATCCCTGGACTGGCCTCTAATTCCACTGCTTCAGCAGCTTGGCTTAGCAGTGATGGGGAGGCTCTCTTTGCTCTGCCGTCTGCTTCAGGAGGAATATTTGTCCTCAAGCTACCTCCTCATGATGGGCATGGTAAGAGTTGAGAGTAGAGTATGGAATCATAAGTATGTATTTATAAAGCATGTGTTAGTGTTTCTCACACCTTCACCGATTGTCCTGTCTATGCAAAAACAGCCATTTCATGCTGGTATAGAAGGTGACACGTAGTGAAGGATGACCATGATTAAATTAATACTGGTCTGGATATAGTGTACAACAGGGGTTCTCGGGGGTTGCGAGGTTATTACTTGTGGGGCGTGAGCTGTCAGCCTCCACCCCAAACCCTGCTTTGCCTCCAACATTTATAATGGTGTTATAAACTAAAAACTTTTTTATATATTTATGGGGGGGTCGCACTCAGAGACTTGCTTTGTGAAAGGGGGTCACCAGTAAAAAAAAAAAAAGTTTGAGAGCCACTGGTGTACAGGCTTCACACTCCCCCTCATGGCTTTGTCAGCGCCTCTCAGTCCTGACCTGCAGCATCCCTTCCTATTTCAGTTTTGGGCTTCATTTGATCTTGACTTTGTCTTGGGTCCTTATTGTAATCTGACTCCCATAATGCTTGATAATTCATGCCTGTTGAAGCAGCAAATGATATTCTGCACATTGCTCAGCAGTTTCATTTTCATTTTTTTCAGGGATAGTTTCAGTTGTGGAGCTGAAGCAGAGCTCTGTGATGCAACGTTTGCTTACAGGTTGGATGCCAACTGCTATCAGGTTAGTGTTGTCATGTGACACACAGGACTGTCTCTTTTAACACCCTGCATGGAAGCACGTGGATTGTATTCAGATACATTCAAAGGTAGACAAGCACACTGCAGGAGTAACGCTCAGCATTGAAATAGCACTTTTAAAAAGAGGTTTGGAACTTGCTGTAGGCCACACAGCGAGTCACAGTGACAAAATTGGGATCAAGAGCGAGGAGCTGGCTTAGTCCATTTTACTGTGCTGCCTCTGGATTTGCATGGCTGAGATCTCCAGGAGTATGTTGTGTTTAGTAACTGGCCCCTGGACTTTCACCCAGGAGTTGGTTGGCAGCCAGTGCAGATTAAGGATGACGAGTATGCGCTCTTCCCAGAAATCTAATGGTGACAGATGCATGGATCACTGTGGTCCATATTTGTGCATAATAGGTGAAATCTCTTGGGTAGCTGAAGACAAAGCAAGGTGTTCCTAGCCACTGCTACTCTATGGGCATCTGAAAGTGGGGACAAGTCCAGTAAGACCTCAGATTACTTAGACGACCATTGGGAAGCTCCCTATAATTTAGGGAGCCAATATGGATCTGACCACTTCAAAATGCTTCCTCCTGCCTTGACTTTGATAAGAACATAAGACTCTCCATACTGGGTCAGACCAAAGGTCCATCTAGCCCAGTATCCTGTCTTCCAACAGTGGCCACTGGCAGATGCTTCAAAGGGCACGAACAGAACAGGGCAGTTATCAAGTGATCCATCCCCTGTTCTCCAGTCTCAGCTTCTGGCAGTCAGAGTCTTAGGGACATGCACTAGCTACTGATGGACCTATTCTCCATGAACTTCTGATTCTTTTTTGAACCAGTTATAGTTTTGGCCTTCACAACATCCCTTGGCAACGAGTTCCACAGGTTGACTGTGTGTTGTGTGAAGAAATACTTCCTTATGTTTGTTTTTAAACCTGCCTATTAATTTCATTGGGTGACCCCTAGTTCTTGTGTTATATGAAGGAGTAAATAACACTTTCTTATTCACTTTCTCCATATCAGTCATTTTATAGATCTTTATCATATTCCCCCCCCCCCCCCGTCATCTCTTTTCCAGTCTTTTTAATCTCGTCTTGTATGGAAGCTGTTCCGTGCCCGTAATAATTTCTGTTGCCCTTCTCTGAGATGGGACAACCAGAACTGCATGCAGTATTCAAGGTGTGGGCATACCATATAGTGGTATTATGATATTTAATGTCATCTTATCTATCTCTTAATGGTTGCTAACATTCTGTTAGCTTTTTTGACTTCTGTCGCACAAAGAGCTGATATTTTCAAAGGACTACCCACAATGACTCTAAGAGCTTTCTTGGTGGTAACAGCTAATTTAGAGCCCATCACTAATGGTGTATAGAAACTTTCTCTCTGCATCCCATCCTGAGGTGACAGTCAATATGGGGATAGGTGAAATCCACCATGATTATTTAGTTTTCTATTCTTATAACCTCTCTCATCTCCCTGAGTATTTCACAATCACCATCCTAATCAGGTGGTCCGTAGTATATCCGTACTGCTACACTCTTATTATTCAAGCATGGAATTTCTATCCCTAGAGATTCTATGATACAGTTTGATTCATTTAATTTTTTTTTACTATATTTGACCTATGCTTTCGTTTGGTGCCTTCCCCCACCCACCCAGCAGAACCTACTCTATATTCTTATATATTTTGTACCCAGGTATTAACGTGTCCCATTGATTATCCTCTATCAATATCCTCATTTAATACCAGGCACTCAAGTTCACCAATCTTTGTATTTAGACTTCTAACATTTGTATACAAGCACTTATAAATTTTGTCACTTTTTAGTTGTTTGCCTTCATGTGATGTACTTGAACGGGACTCCTTTTCATTTGACTGTTTCTCTTTAGTTCCTACCTGTACTGTATCAGCTTCTATCCTTTCCTCTTTTCTAGGATATAGAGAATCCCTGTTAATAGATCCTCTCCTAAGGGATGTGTCTGTCAGAACTGTGTGCTCCTCTGCACCCATCTGCTTTCTCCCACCCCTTAGTTTAAAAACTCCTCTATGACCTTTTAAATTTTACATGCCAGCAATCTGGTTCCATTTTGGTTTAGCTGGAACCCATCCTTCTTGTATAACTTCCTCCTTTCCCAAAAGGTTCCCCAATTGCTAATAAACCTAAACTCTCCTCCCTATACCATCATCTCATCCATGCATTGAGACTCTGCAGTTCTGCCTGTCTAATTGGCCCTGCATGTGGAACTGGAAGCATTTCAGATAAAGCACCATGGAGGTACTGAACTTTTATCGCTTACCGTCCAGCCTAAATTTCACCTCCAGGACCTCTCACCTACCTTTCCTTATGTCACTGGTACCTACATGTAGCATGACCATCAGCTTCCCCCAAGCACTGTACATACATCTATCTAAATGTCTTGAAAAATCCACAGCCTTTGCACCTGGCAGATAATTCACCATGAGGTTCTCCTGATCATCACAGACCTGGCTATCTATGGGTATGTTTTCACTACCGGACGGATTGGCGAGCAGAGATCGATCCATCAAGGGTCGATTTATCGCGTCTAGTCCAGTGTAGACCCGGCCTATATTTCTAATAATCTAATCCCCCATTACTATTATGTGTCTCTTCCTAATAACTGGGATCTCCTCCTCTGGAGAGGTATCTTCAGTGTGAGAGGGTACCATGACATCATCTGGAGGGAGGGTCCCAACTGTGGTATGATTTCCCTCTCTAGTTTGATCTCCTCCCCCTGAGACTTTCATCCTCCTCAACAGCACAGAAACTGTCAGACAGGGGGTGGGACTACCCTGCTGTGTTTTGCAACGTCTCATCTATGTACCTCTGTGTGTCTCATCTCCAGTTCAGCCACTCTGGTCTCAAGAGACCATAATTGGTCTCTGAGGGCCATGAGTTCCTTACACTGATGCACATGTATGCCACCTGGCCGCAGGGCAGGTGATCCTACATGCTGCATTCAGTGCAATAAACCGGATATTCCCCACTCTGCTGCTGGCTTCTGCCTGCATTCTTTTGAACAAGAGGAGTGTCATAAGCTCTATGGGATCACAAGTGAGAGTTCTTGTGCTGGAAGAGAGATTGCATCTTCCAGTCCTTTGGGTTCTCTCACAAAGGCTCTAGTGTGACCACACCTATTCCTGCCAGCTCTCGCAGTCCAGTCTGCAGCACCTCATGTTAAACAGTGTCAAAGGCATCTGTTAGATCTGTAAGTACTAGATCTGTGACCTGTCTATTGCCATCAGCGCTGTCTCTGTGCCATGAAGCCACATTGAATGGGTCCATGGCCTGATCTACAAGGGCAAGTTCTTTGGCGGTATAGCCTTATGCGTGAGTTGAAATGATACCGTTATACCGACATAATCCCCGATCAGGACAGTCTCCTTCTGACATAAGAATGCCTCTTTTCAGTTTAGCTTGTTGCTTGAGGAAGGGATTTAAGCTAAACTGATAAGATGCTCTTCTGTCAGAATAAGTGTTTCCCCACATGGGGAGATGTCAGTACAACTAGTAAAACGTTCCCATGTCAAGGATTCCTGAAATGTATGTTGTGTTAAAATGCTGCTAGTTAGCCTGCATGCATCCTTGTGAGCTTCACCAAAGTGGGGACAGTTAGTGACTGGGTGGTAATCGGCAAGTTCAGATGACTTTTTGAGGATAGAGGTGTTTAGATGTTTTAAGTAACTTGTTACTACAGTGATATAAAATTAACATGGCACAATTAAATGGATTAAAAGCTAGCTAACTGATAGGGAATCATGGAACAGGTGTGTTTCTAATGGGGTCCTGCAGGGATCACTTCTTGGCTTTACCCCATAACACTGGAGGAAAATATAAAATCATCACTGAAAGTTTTCAGGTGAGACACAAATTTGAAGAGGACAGGTCACTGATACAGAGCAAACTGGATCTCTTGGTAAACTGGGTACAAGCAAATAATACGTGTTTTAATATGGCTAAATGTAAACGTATACACCTAGGAACAAAGAATGTAGGCCACGCTTAGGATGAGGGACTCTTTTTCAGTCATTGCTTCCCAGGATAGATTTTTTTTTTCTTGGAGGGATTGATAATCAGCTGAACATGAGCGCTCAGTGCAACTCTGTGGCCAAAAGGCCCAATGCGATCCTTGGATGCATAATTAGGGGAATCTCGCATAGGAGTAGAGAGCTTATTTACCTCTGTGTTTGATACTGGTGTGACTGCTGCTAAAATCCTGTGTCCAGCACTTCAAGAAGGATGTTGATACATTGGAGAGGGGCAGAGAAGAGCCACGAGAATGATTCTGATTGGAAAACCTGCCTTATAGTGATAGGCCTAAGGAGCTCAACCTATTAGCTTACCAAAGAGAAGGTTAAGGGGTGAGTTGATCACAGCCTAAGTACCTATGTAGGGAACAAATATTTAATAGTGGGTTATTCAGTCTAGCAGAGAAAGGCGTAACACCATGCAGTGACTGGAAGTTGAAGCTAGATAAATTCAGACTGGAAATAAGGTGTAAATGTTGAACAGTGAGAGTAGTTAACCATTGGAACAATTTACCAACGGTTGTGGTGGATTCTCCATCACTGACATTTTTTAAATCAAGATTGGATGCATTTCTGAAAGCTCTGCTCCAGGCATTATTTCAGGGAAGTTCTCTGTCCTGCGTTATCCAAGAGGTCAGACTAGATGATCACAACTGTCCCTTCTGACCTTTGAATCTGAGTAATTATTCACCTATTATGCTGTAAGCCCCTTGTGACAGGGAGCTCGCTGTCTTGTGTATGCAGAGATTTGCTCTCCTCAGTGCAATGAATACTCAATGAAATCATTCTGAATTACTACTTGTGTTTTCAGAGGTGACCAAGGCCCTTCAGACCTTCCTGTCAGCCTCTCCGTTCACTGCCTTGATCATGATGCCTTCCTATTCGCACTCTGCCAGGATCACAAACTCAGGATGTGGTCTTACAAAGTGAGTGAGTGTTTTGGGTTGTGATTTGCTTTGCAGATGGGGATGATTCAAGGCTAGTCACACCACCTGGATGATATCGAGGTGCTATGAGACAGAGGATGGGCTGTTCATCCAGCTGTGATTCTGAGACTTGGCTAAACTGGTACTCCGTGAACTGGCCGTGAGTTTGTTGAGTAGCAGGATTTCAGGGAACACGAAGAAATGGGGGGGAGAATAAAGGGGAAAAGTGGACCTGGGGCTAGTCCAGGATAAGGTGAGCTACGAGAGAAGGTGCGGAACTGCTGCTGGACTTGCATATTAAAGGACAGGAGGTGGAAAAGCTCCACCCCTAACCTTCCTTTGTGTTGCTTGTCTGCTGTCTTTGTTCTGGGCAGGACCAAATGTGTCTGATGGTAGCCGATATGCTGGAGTTCGTGCCTGTGAATAAGGACCTGAGGCTCGCTGCTGGAACGGGACACCGATTGCGGCTGGCCTATTCGCAGTCACTGGGGCTCTACCTTGGTGTTTATATGCATGCACCCAAGCGAGGACAGGTACGAAATGACCGGAACCTTCAAGAGCTGCAAAGACAGCGAATTATAGGGATACGCCAAGTTTTCTGAGCTTGTGTATGGGCTGGCACATAATAGCAAAGAGCGCATTTGCCAACACGCACTGCACGGAATAGTAGCTTCTGAATAGCGTTTCTCATCCCAAAACACTTTGCAAGATGCTCATGAGTCTTTGGGAGTAGAACTTTCCATGTTTGGTGTCTGCCAGTGGGTCTGCTGTTCGGGAAATGGAGGAAGAGGGAAAGGGATTCACTTTTGAGAATGGGTAGAGTGGAGTGACGTTACCCTTGTAACAAATTCTTGCACTGCTTTTTAAACAGCTGAAGTGAGTTGGGAGCAGAGATTTGAGGTTGGATGTGGTGATAAACCTTGGGGCAAACGGTCTCGGAGAGGCTGGTTTTGATTTAGTCCAGTTATGGAGGTTTTCAAATAATTCAGGATGGGAGTTTTAGTGAGCTACTGTTGTGTGTGGGGAATCTACTTTCCAGCTGTGTAAATCAGGGCTGCGCAGGCATGCGTAACTAAGGGAATCAGGGAGCCCTACTTCCTTCACTCCATGTTTAGCTATTGAAAGAGTGCAGAATGTGCATATCAAGTGCTTAGAGCCAAGCACCATCATAAATGGCATGCTCAGGGTGCATAAAACGATGCACAAACTGGGTTCACGTTTGGTGTTCTGGTGGGGCTGGGGAGGTGCTTTTTGACAAAAAGGCATCTAGGAGATTGCCAGCAACCAGGTACCCAGGAGGAAAACCTTGAGGCTGTAAAGTAAAGCTGCCAAAAGTGTGTAAATGATCCAACAGCATTAACTCTGGGCCCTGGGGGGCGGGGGGGGGGGGTGCATCTTGATAGTCTTTACTTATGTTCCTGTACAATAATCTCTGTAGGAGCCTTGCCTTATTCCGTTCACGGTGAACGAGGCAGGGATGCAGCATTTATTTTAAAATATCTTGCTAGAACAGAAATGAAGAGGACAGATATATACAGAATGCACCTGGAATCTGTCAACCAGTTTCCTTTTGTGAACACTCTAGAACTATAGTTACAGTCAGTATTTTAAATTAAGGATGAATATATATTAAATTATTTCTGTGCTCACTGGTTACATAGCACACTCATTCACTGTGCTATGAGTATGGCCCTCGGTGAGTATGGATTGGTAGGGCCCTCACCGCCTGCACCAAATGCCTTTTGTTGAATGTGTCACTTTAACTTTGGCAGCTCCTGGGTTGAGTGCTATATTTTGCATTAATATCCATTGTGCTGGCATGGAAGAGTTCTACTCCTGGACCTGGGCCCATTGTGCTAGGTGCTGTACAGACATGGAACAAACAGGTGGTCCCGGCCTCAGAGAGTTTACATCTTCACTACATAGTTTAGAACAAATAGTCATTGTGTGGATTGGGGTCTCTTAGCCAATCCGAGTACTTAGGGTTTCAGGGTGGATTGGTACAGCTGTCAGTGTGCGCGCGCAGCATCTCTGGGCAAAGCAATTGCATTTTAGTATTGTATGCGCTGCCTTGCACTACTTGGCACTAGTTCTTTCAATCATAAGATTCAAAACAAAATACTTCAGTATCAGATGCTTGGATAACACTGTGATGGGTGTGGGATAAGAACCTGAGTAGAACAGTTTTACTGTGTCACTTTGATAGCATCTTTATTTTAAGTATCAGAGGGGTAGCCGTGTTAGTCTGGTTCTGTAAAAGCAGCAAAGAATCCTGTGGCACCTTATAGACTAACAGACGTTTTGCAGCATGAGCTTTCGTGGGTGAACACCCACTTCTTAGTTAGGATGGCTCTTTTCCAGCCATTGACTTACCTTGTGCGTGTGTGCAGTTCTGTGTCTTCCAGCTGGTGAGCACTGAGAGTAATCGCTATAGTCTTGACCACATATCCTCCCTATTCACCTCTCAGGTGAGTGCCAGTGCTACACTCCTTGGGGAGGTGGGGTGGGATATAAAACGAGTAGTGGGCAGAGTCTCGCTGGAAGAAGTGTACAGATCCATAAATCTGATATAAGTTTGGGGACTTTTAGTAAGAATAAACAGGATCTGGGTTTGCTCCTATGAATGTGGCAAAATAACATTACATGTTTCTCTGGCTTATGCACTTGTACCCACTGAGAGCTAACTTTAAACGTCCCTTGCATTTTCGGTGTATTAATCAAGTCTCCATGCTATCTTTTTCTCCTAGGAGACGCTTGTTGATTTTGCCTTAACACCAGCTGAGATCTGGGCGCTGTGGCACGATGATGAGAATCAGACTATTGTGAAATACATCAACTTCGAGCAGTGAGTCTCCCTCCCGTTTTACTGGTTAACCTTGTGGGGTAGCAATTGCAGCGGTCACTATTACTGTTTGCTAAAATCATTCCTACATTTGCTTCCCTCCACTTGCTTCCTTTCCGATCCACTTGTGCTCAGTTTTTCAGAAATAGTTCATTGTCTGTTAGCTAATTTCCTTAATATCCCAGGGCACGTGGCATCTGTCCACTCCTTTCTCATTGTAACATAGGTTATTTAGGTTTTTAACCCTGCTTTATTATAGCAGCTAGAGCTGTGATAGAAAGAAAGCAGGGTTAAGAACTCAGAGTCTGGCATGATTAGAAGATCACAGGGAACATCTGTGCCACTCCCAGCTTCCTCCTCACACTTTTTTGCCAACTTTTACATATTCGTCTGGGGCAAGTAGGAGTTGTTTGGAGGAGCAGCGCGTAAAGATATTAGTTTATTCATTGGCCCTGTGAAGATGGGCAAGTAGACACTGTATCTGGGCCCCTGGACTGACTGAAATACCTGGGTAGAATGAGTTACAAGTGTCCTGCTTCACTTTAGGCACATGAATCTGCCATTAATTCAGAGTTTCAGAATCCGCCCATTTCTACCTACATGTCAGTAAAACAAAGGGAGGGCACAGCATGATATCATAATGATGGGCTTGGGATAAGAATCTAGATAGCTGGCTAGATATAGCCATGGGTTAACTGGACAGCAGAGTAAACAGAAATCAGGATGTAGCACTTGTACGTAAGTCATTAGTCATCTTGGTTAAGATTATCCTACCATATGCCACATCTGGACCAGCACTGAATTAAGATCTGTGATTACTACAGTTGAACTCACTTCAGACTAGGATTACCAGAGAGTTTAGTGTTCACTGCGACTGAGCATACGTGACTGATGGAAATTCTTTTCTCCTCAGAAATATTGCAGGCCAGTGGAACCAAGTTTTTGTGCAGCCTCTGCCGGAAGAAGAAGTGACTATTAGAGATGATCAAGACCCTAGGGTGAGTGGACAATACAATACCAACCAGGGGTAACTTGGGCTGTGTCCCTAGCTTCCTTTCTATCTTTTGCTGCAGGGGACAGAAATAGAAAGACGGTTGGGACAGATCCGTGTATGCAATATAACTTTATTTTGTATGTTGTCCTTTGTACAAACGGTATCTTTAAAGCTTCACAGAACTAAATGAGACAACAGACACATAGTATACATGACAGTGGTTTGAAACACTTAAGCTGGCCATAAGGCCAGCACCTGAGGAGGAACAGAAATTGTTATAAGCAAGGGAGAAAGTCTTTCAAGATGAGATTTGTAAAACAGCTTGACAGCAGCGAGCAGAGTGATCCAGGATAGCTGCTTCTGATGGCAGGAGCTGTGAAGAAGGCAGATTGGAAGGCTAGAGCAAACATGGATTTCCAGCTTGAGCAGGAATGAGGATGTGATGGCGTGGTCTAAGGATGGGGGTGAGGGAGCAGAAGCATTATGCTACTTAGTGGATGTGACGAGGCCTGAGGAGGGGCAGAGGAGGTAGAAAAGAGGGCTGAGGTATAGGCAAGGGCAGAGTTGCATAAAACTCTGAAGAGGGGACAATGAGTTGGAATTCGATACAGCAAGGGATTTTACTGTGAATTAGGGATTTTTAGTGTGAATTAGGGCAGTTGGAGATTGAAAGGAAGGACATGAGTTCCTTAGGCCTGGAAAGGTGATCTAGGAGGAGAGACATTTATGGGACCGAAGGGAACATGGGAATTGCCAGGGCCATGGGAAGGAGAGTAGGAATTAGACATGGCAGCCTGAAGGTGCTCCTTGCTCCTCATTGCATACGATACAGGTGGGACGGAAAGAGGGGGTGTTGAATTCTAGGGGATGCTGAAATCTAAGGGGTGCTATGAAACCAAACCCTCAGTTTTACCTATACTAAGGAGCTGTGCTGCCGTCTGCCCCCACGAACAGGAAAGACAGCCTCTTCTTTGCAGTCTCCTTTCAGGCTGTTTGCTGCGGAGTTCATCCCTGCAGTGTGTGTCTGGCTGCTTTGCATTCCGGGGGTGACTTACCTCATTCTGTGAGACTAGACCATCTGTGCTGGGTTTCAGATTGTCAGAGTCCTTTTGCAGAATAAACCACTGAAAGGCCAGTAATACTGTAGTGTACAGTGCCACCTGTTAGCAGGCTCCTGCAGAAGAGATGCGGAGTTCCAGGAGCCTGGAATGATGAACTGTAATTAGAAGCCTGCATCATTTTGAATAAATTTGCTTCTCTGAATTTCCATTTTGTTCTTTCACAGGAAACTTATCTGGAGTCTCTCTTCACGCCTGGTCGGTTCACAAATGCTGCTCTACTCAAAGCTCTACAGGTTAGCAAACAATCAGTTAGTGCTCCCTCAGTTCCAGCCACGTTGTGCCACTTCTGGCTGCACAAAGTGGACATGGGGTCACTCGAGGAGAACTCTCAGCTGGCCTGCCTGCCATCCGTTGGCATAAGGCCCCACAGAGGCCAGTCACCATAAATTAGAGCAGCCCTTAAACGGGTCTAACTTTTGCTGATGGGCTGGGAAGGGATGCGTAACTCACGTCACCTGAACTGACCAGATCTTGGTACAGGAGAACATCTGGGCCTGCAAAAGCTGCATTTGTGTTTATACAGTGTCGCGGGTGTGCTTGATGGGCTACAGAACAATGAAGGCTCCCTGCCCTGAGGCGCTTAGTTCTCGGTGCACATAACACCACAAGGTACAGGCAGTGGCAGGAGGAAGACGGCTATAACAGTGAAAGGTCCCAAGGATGCCGAGCCGGGAGGAGCGGCGAGAGCAGTTTCTATGGGCTGGAAAGGGTGGAGGCTGGGCATGGTGACTGAAGAACAGTCTGAGATGAGGATGTTTATGCAGTGGCTGTATGCAGCCTGCCCAGCGTGTTTCAAGGAGTGGGAAAGGAGGGTCCAGGCTAGGGTCCTGTGGATGGAGGCATACAAGAACATGTAGGTATGTGGAGAGAAAAGAGCCCAAGGAGGGCAGTACGGCCAGAGGACGATGGAGGAGTGGGAAAGAGAGCAGGCAGGCGGTTTCAAGGGCAGGGTGTGGGGTGCAGCAGAGGATGGTGAGGGGGAGAATGGGGCAGTGGAAGGTCACGCCAGACCTGGTCTTCACTGCCAAGAAGCTGATGTGGAAAGGGAGGGAGTTTGGGGAGGGTTTAGGAAGCAGCCAGAGGTGTGAAATGGTATTGACAGCTCGCTGGCCTCAGTCAGGGAGGGCTGGGTGTGTGGACAAGGTAGCAGAGGTGGCCGATGAGATCAGACCCGTAACAGAAGATAGCCAGTGGGCTGGAGGTTTCCTGCTGAACTTTCTGTGGCTCAGGACCAGCAGTGGGAGAAATGAATGCTAGGTGTGAGCTGAGCTGGGCTTGGTGGAGTGGGCTTTGTGTGGTGCAGGGGCGGGGAGTGTTAACCCCAGAGCTGGGGGAGGAGGGGAGGGCTTTGGGCAGCAGTGGTGGGCTCGTGGATTGGAGGGTGCAGGAGGAGGAAGGGCCAGGGGTTGAAGGGAATGCAGAGTTACTGCTGCTCCGTAATTCTCTGATGGAGACACTGGTGGGCAGCGCTGGGCTCTGAGTCTCTGTCTCCCCAGTTTTATGCTGGTATGACAGTATTTAAGTCATTGGTGTGACAGTGGAGAATCAGGTCCCTGGTGTGCATCTTATCGCCTCTGAGAACACCACCCTGGTTCTCCCTTCAGGCAGGACCTGGTGACCTGCCCACTGGGCTTGCTCTTGACTCAGTGTATCTTCTGTGATGGAGCTCATGGGCTGAGCTCAGCAAAGCCCTATGCTCACTTCCCTGGGGATGCGCTGCCTGTAACGAAAACGGCATCTGATCAATTCCAGGTCTGGGAACGTTCCCGGTGTCGGTGGATTTGGTGAACGTGGGAAAAGCCTGATTCCACTAACCTCATTGTATGAGTCTATAGGCTGTGGATCCAGGGGGAAGCAGTGACTGCAGGGAAATGGTCGCTGTGGATCTGAGGGAGGCAGTGACCTTGGGGTTAAAGCACCAGAAAGCCTGCTGTGCCTGCAGCACCCAATGGGCATTGTATGGGCCTGATTTTAATGCGTGTCAGGCTGCTGGAAGCCCCTTTCTTCCAATCTGGCCAGCCCCTCTAGCTGGCCCCTGGAACCCCACTACAGCCAGTCCCTCCCTCGTATTGGGGGCAAAGGGTCGGAATGAGCGTACTGCCCGGCATCCGTAAACAGCGAAGTGCATAACCCTCTAGTAGTGCCAGCTATTGCTTCGCTCTGGTGTATCTTGGCTGCCTGTGCCTAGCTACAGTTCTCTGCAGGGAGTGACGTTACTCATCTGTTCGACATCTTCATGTCGTGCTGTCACTTAGGCTTGTGGCAAGTCTAGTGCTTCAAAACGGAAGTTTCCTGTAATGTTTTTGTAGATCTTTTCCCGAGGAGGAGAGAGAATCATGGATCTGACCTGGGATGAACTGAAAAAAGAGGTGACCTTAGCTGTGGAAAATGAGGTGAGGATTCCATTGAGTGTTTTATGTTGACAATCATCACTGTGGTATCTTAGCATCTCAGGTAGAGTTAAAAACTAAATCCACAGATGACCCATGGCCTAACTTTCCTCCCTGCTTCCCCGCAACCAGTTGCATGATTTAAAAAAAAATTCCTTCTCACTACTTCTCCATCTCTTAACTATTCCTCTTTCTCCAGAGGTTCACCGTTCTCCCCCCACTCCTCCTGTACTGTTCTTTGTTCTTTTAGATGTAGGTGTGCCAAAGTGAGCCGCACTTCCTTTTTCCTTTAGTGTCTGTTTACATTATAAGTGAGAGAGCACTTTGCATAGTGACAGTGGTGCCAGGTTTTGCTTTATTGCAATTCCTGTCTTGTGCACATCACTCACATGCTCGTTTTCTCCATGCTGCAGCAATGAGAGCCTGGTGGGTGGGTGGCAGGGTGCAGTAGGAGTGGGCATGGGTCTTCACCCACCACGGCTCCTCTGTGCACCTCAGGGAGGCATGTAGACGTTGGGAGGCCTCACTTCAGTGCTGCTGCTGAAGAATAGACCAGCAGGTGGGAAGTGGGGGGCAGGCAAGTCCATTCGCTGCTCTTCTGTGGCCTGTTTTCTTTCCCTTAAGCATCATCAGGGAAACAACAAAATGCTTATAAAACCACTCTGCTTTTTACAGAAAGCCTATCTGGTTGGAAAGGTGCTTATTGGAAACTTACAAAGTAGTTTAGTTAAAGGAAAAATCAAGTAGACGCTGTCCTTTTAACTCTGAGTTTCCCTGGTCTCGGTCTAATGGTGGCCTATTAACCCACCACGTACTTGTAAGGATTTTTATCCTTAAGTAACTGATGTTTACCCTGAGTGTTAACATCACCTTATAGCTTTGTATCTAGGATTATAGAAGTGGCTCTCATGGACTCTCGTCTGGCTCGCGCGCCAAAATACTCAGCAGAAGAGAGTGCAACATATCTGTATATAAAAGTGTGTGGGGGGGAAATTGTATATGGTGTTTTCAAAATATGTAGCCATGTAATTAGCTGGTGTAGGTAATACGTACTCACAAGAAGACAGAACCAGAGTTGCATTTATATCTATAACTGGCATTTCCTGAGGTTTGAGTGCCTAGCTGTGCAATGCTAACCTTCCTGTGACACAGGTTCTTTGTTGGATTATATTAATCTTTTTATCTTTTTAAAATGTCAATGTACCAGCCACAAAAAAAAATAAAAAATTAAAATTAAACCCTCCTTCAGTGAGAGGCAGAGCTGTAAAATACCATTGTGGTGCCAAATTGCCATCTCTGGGGAGTCAACCGGTGACCTGCTATTCTGCTGTGTTTTTTCCCCCAGCTCCAGGGCAGTGTGACAGAATACGAAGTCTCCCAGGAAGAGTTTCGACAGTTACAGGTTGAGTTCTGGTCCAAGTTCTATGCCTGCTGCCTTCAGTACCAAGAAGCACTTTCACGCCCTCTTGCTCTCCACCTGAATCCATATACTAACATGGTGTGCCTGCTAAAAAAGGTGAGGCACAAAGCAGGACACTTTGCACTGGTCTAGTCCCGGGGAGGGCAAACTACGGCCCACAGGCCAGATCCGGCCCGTCAGGACTTTCAGTCGGCCCATGGGATTGCCAGCCCTGTGGCGCAGCTCCTGGAAGCAGCCGGCACCATGTCCCTGGGCCCCCGGTGGAGGGGGAGTGCAGAGGGCTGTGTGCACTGCCCTCGCCTGCATGCAGTGCCCCCTGCAGCTCCTATTGGCCGGGAATGGGGAACTGCGGCCAATGGGAACTTTGAGGGTGGTACCCACAGGTGAGGGCAGCAGAGCTGCCTCCCCACCCCCCCACTGCCAGACATGCTGGCTACTTCCGGGAGCGGCGCAGGACCAGGGCAGGCAAGCCCTGCTGTGCGCCACTGCCACTCCAAGTAAGCGGCGCTGGGCTGGATTCCCGAACCCCTCCTGCACCCCAACCCCCTGCCTTGAGCCCTCTGCCTGCACCCCCAACCCCCTGCCGCACCCTGCACTCCCTCCTGCACCCAACCCCCTGCCCCAGCCTTACATTCATGGCCCTGCATACAATTTCCCCACCCAGATGTGGCCCTCGGGCCAAAAAGTTTGCCCACGTCTGGTCTGAATGTAGTGTGTTACCAGTGGAGTCCTTTAAGTGATTCCAGGGCATTTTCCTAACCGAGACTTAAAAGATGGGTTATCTTTCACTTTCACTTTCCCAGGGATTCCTGTCTTTCCTTGTGCCCTGTTCCCTGGTGGATCATCTGTATCTCTTGCCCGATGAGCATCTGTTGACTGAGGATGACAGCACCATCTTTGATGGTAAAAGGGAGGGAAGTTGGGGAAGCTGTTCCACTGTAGAGGAAATTACAGCATGTGTGTCACAAGCTCTGTAGTTAAGGACATAGAAGTTTCCAGGCTAATCCCTTCTTTTACATGCTCAGAACTTTCTGAAGTTGTCTGGGTTGAAACTTCCCCTGCTTAGCCTGAACCTAGTGGTAGATTCCCTTTTGGAAAGCCCGGAGACTTGAAAAACACGTGTGTGCGCGTTAAGGATAAAATGTTGCTGCGACTTAGTTCAAGGAAATCAAAGAGTGGAATTCTAACCTTCAGTCAGTGCATAACATAGCGATGGGTGCGGGCTTTGCTATCTCTGGGGATGCAGCCCCTTTGAATGAACATCTTACTGGTTTCCAATACCTGAATGTTGGATTCACATCCCAGGTGTGGTCAGGGTTCAGATGTCATCTGGGTCCCTCTCAGTAGCCTGAACGGTTTGGGTTGTGTCCCCTAGGATTAGGGCAAGGAAGGCCTAATGGCGTGGTGTTAAATTCTTGGTGGTGGCAGATGGTGGGCATGGTGGCAGCCATGATTATGAAGATCATGCCCTGTCCTCTAAGCTGCTCCTTTTCCTGCAAGTTGGCAAGTGATGCCCAGGAGATCCATGTCCAGGAAAAGGTGGCAGCCTTTTCCCATTAAAAGATACCCAGTCAAAACATGTGGTGACTTAATAGAGGGAAGCATTCACATATTATCACCATCATCTTAGCCTTGTGCCTTAGCCAGTTATTGATCCCACCAAGAGCCTCGAAGACCCCTTCTCCCCAAAAATCAACTTTAAAACATCTAGTTTGTACCACTCTGCTGACCTCTTCACTTTCCCTTCTTTTATGAGCTCTCACTGATAGGCAGGGTTCACAGGTCAGAGTGAACGTTTACTCCTTACCTACGTGGGCAACTTTCATTCTGACAGTGCCTGATGTTGTAGGCTTAATTTCTTTTAACGTGTTTTTTTTGTATTATGTGTATTTACATTGAAACGGTGCCTGTGTGATGTTCAGATTTCACCTCTACAACCCCTGAAAGTTCTGGGATGTAAAATCTCTTGTTCTAATTGTAATTTTACCAATGCAACAGCTACCCATTTAACCAAGAAAAACAGGAATAGAAAATATTCCATGATGTGCAGCCTGGCCGCTAAAGTTCCAGCTCACTGTCTGCTTATGCACGTGCTGGTGATGAACTGGGGAAGTATAACGTGTTACCACACATCGGTATCCATTTGCCTTCAACTTAAATTCTTTTGCCTGCTGCCCAAATTCAGATTTCCCAGACACTAAAGCTTCAGTGCATTCAGAGAAGCAAAGCTGGACGCTCAAGAAATGCAAGGAATTCCCACCAGCCTAGCAATCTTACCCCTTGCTTGTTTCAAACTGCTAACAAGTTAGATTTTTTGGCGCAAATATTTAAAGCCCCCTTTAGGACACAGATCGGGGATGAAAGTTTTATCAGTAGTGATGTTTTTCTGAAAGCTTTTAAGCACAACAGTGGTTTATAACTGAAACCAGTGTTCGCTCTAATTTTTCCCACCCATGTGCAGAATGAATTTTGTTACGTGCACCAATATGGAGGCTGACACACATCACCTTCATATCGGTGCACGTAACAAAATTCATGTGGTGGGGTGGGGCCGAGGGGTTTGGAGTGTGGGATGGGGCTCAGGGCTGGGGCAGAGGGTTGGGGTGGGGGGTGAGGACTCCGGCTGGGGGTGCAGGCTATGGGGTGGGGCTGGGGATGAGGGGTTTGGGGGACAGGAGGGGGCTCCAGGGCTACAGCGGGGAGGGAGGATTCACCCCGGCTCGCTCTCCTCACAGCAGCCCTTGGGTTGGGGGGGGGAGAGGTGCCTCTCCCCACCGTGGCAGCTCCGGGGCTGGGGCTGCAGGATAGGCGCCCCTCCCCTGGTCCCAGCAGGTCTGGCCGGGGCTGGGTTCAGGGAGGGGTGCTCCGGCCAGTCCGGGGGGCTAGGTTGGGGCCAGTGCTAAATAGGCTGTTGCGCAGCTTACAGGGAATTTAGACAGAAACCCTCTTGCAATTTTAACTTTAGCAGCAGTTAGCAAGTGACTGCAATAACATACGTGTTTCCTAATGGAAGGTACAATAGGACTCTTCCAAGTGCAGACAGCTGGGCCAGTGGAGGTGTCATGGGCCTGGATTAGAGAGACCTGTTCCTTAGTTCAGAGTTTTTAAAAATACATTAGATTAGAGATTGCAGGGTTGTTCTTGGTATTCTAGACAAAACAGGTCTGCAGATGGGCTATCTCTGGTCCTTCCGAGCTGCTGGGAAATTGCTTAAGGATGCAGAATCCTCATTCTGAATGCATGGAGCCAAGGCACGAGAGGCTGAGCCTGGATGTGATTTTTATTTTCTAGGCATGTTTTCCCCAGTTGTTCAGTTTATTCTCATCCAGGTCCTGTAACTGGAGAAGGCTGAAGGGAAATTTCCTGTTGCCAGTTTTCAAACAAAACTGCACAGAGATCTTACCACCTTCAGCTCCTCCATGTAGTCAGTCTGTAATTATCTAATTAGTTAGTTATGGAGCCAGATGGAGTCTTGTGTTGCTGGGGCAAATTTGTACCAAGAAGCTTTCCTACGAAATGAGCTGAACTAATTTGGGTTTTCTCTTGAAACGATTTGCATGAGAGTACAGTCAGGTTCTTTCACTGCAGATCTGGAGATGTCTCGCGATGTCGTGTGCCTTGTCCAGTGCCTTCGGCTGATTGGAGAATCTATTTCCATGGAAATGGCATTCATCATGGAAATGGCTTGCTCCCGCCTTCAGCCTCCAGAGAAGGCTGCAGAGCAGATCCTGGAAGACTTGATAGCAAATGACACGTACGTTACACAGAGAGTTCCCTTACGTCCTTTGTGAAAAGATGAATGCACAAATTGTCTGTGCCAAGGTTTGCCTTAGACAGCCCTTTACCTGAGTCTTCTAAGTGTGATTCAGGATGTGTGAATTCTAGCTCCATAGTGGGAGATTTTCCAAGCACCTACAGGATTTGGGAGCACTTGTCACAATTGGCTTTCAGTGGAGTTTGTGCTCCTAACTCCTGTAGGTGCTTGGAAACTCTCCCCAGTAATGATTAAAGTGGCGAGGAATTCTGAGCCATGGCATCCAGAAGCAAGAGCTTCAATTTTGAGTTGGATAGTCGTCTTCACAACATGAAAGCATGTGTGTCCAAATAGCTGAACCTCCCTAGCTAGCTGGGTTTAGAATGATCCTCGCACACCATCTCATGGAGCATCAGTATCCTCAGCCAAGTGCAAGTTATTCCTCTACAGAGTGGGTAGGAGAGGAGCAAGTGGATTCACCCTGAGTATGGTGCCTTCATGGGTCAAAAAGATGTTTTTTATTACAGTGGAGGGGAATTCTCCCTCCACAATATCAGCAGTGGTCAGACTAATTTCACTTCTGTGTCTCTTACTATGGGGGCCACTGATGGAGGGGGGTCTGTTGACATTACATACATTGATGCCAGTGAATTTTGTGTGCCCTCGCAGAGAGAATGTGATGGAAGATATTCACAGTAAGCTGCAGGAGATCAGAAACCCTATCCATGCCATTGGGGTGCTGATCCGGGAAATGGACTATGAGATGGAGCTGGAAATGGAAAGAGGTGATACGACACAACCTTTCAAGTTTGGTTAGTAAGGTGGTAGAGGTTTGAGGATTGCAGTTGACTTAGCTTCCATTCTTATCCTGTCTTTCAGCTCAGCCCCTCAACGTGCGAATGAACCTCTCTCAGCTCTATGGTAGTGGCACAGCAGTGACTGTGGTATGCCGGGGTGTGTGCAAGATGGCCACCACCCGCTTCTTAATCTGCCGGGACTTGTTGATTTTACAGCAGCTGTTGCTGAGGCTAGGCGATGCTGTGAGTATGGCCCAGAAACCTATTATCATAGAATAGTAGGGTTGGATGAGACCTCAAGAGGTTATCTAGTCCAATTCCCTGCTCAAAGCAGGACCAATCCGCAACTAAATCATCCCAGCCAGGGCTTTCTCAGGCCAGGCCTTAAAAACCTCTAAGGAAGGAGATTCCACCACCTCCCTAGGTAACCCATTCCAGTGCTTCACCACCCTCCTAGTGAAATAGTGTTTCCTGATATCCCACCTAGACCTCCCCCACTGCAACTTGAGACCATTGCTCCTTGTTCTGTCATCTGCTACCACTGAGAACAGCCTAGTTCCATCCTCTTCGGAATCCCCTTCAGGTAGTTGAAAGCAGCTATCAAATCCCCCCTCACTCTTCTCTTCTGCAGACTAAATAAACCCAGTTCCCTCAGCCTCTCCTCATAAGTCATGTGCCCCAGCCCCCTGATCATTTTCGTTCCCCTCCACTGGACTCTCTCCAATTTGTCCACATCCTTTCTGTAGCAGGGGGCCCAAAACTGGATGCAGTACTCCAGATGTGGCCTCACCATTACCGAACAGAGGGGAAAGATCACTTCCCTCGATCTGCTGGCAATGCTCTTACTAATATAGCCCAATATGCCATTGGCCTTCTTGGCAACAAGGGCACACTGCTGACTCATACCCAGCTTCTCATCCGCTAATCCCCAGGTCCTTTTCTGCAGAACTGCCGCTTAGCCAGTCAGTCCCCAGTCTGTAGCGGTGCATGGGATTCTTCCTTCCTAAGTGCAGGACTCTGCACTTGTCCTTGTTGAACCTCATCAGATATTGATGGATCCTTGAGCTGTTAGGCTTTCAGGATCTTGGTCTGCCCCAGTGCCTTAAGCTGGATCTTTGGCTCTCTTCCTGTCCTACCGCTGACGTGCTGTGTGCTAGGGCAGCAAGCAAATCCCTTTCTTTGCTGTAGGGGAGCAGCATTTTCAGTGCTTTGGTCCCGAACAGCACTGCCTTCAGGTTCCCCTCTCTGCATTTATTCCTTAGCTCTCCATCACAGTGGAAGAGACTGAACTGAGCAGGCTGAAGACTAAAGCCTTTTCTGCACTGGAAAGCTGTACCACTTCAGCCAGGCCGGGATAGCTAAAGCAGTACATGTGGATGTAGTTGTATCATAGTGTTTAAGGACAGAAGGGACCCCAAAATCATCTAGTCTGACTTCCTCAGTATCACAAATCACCACCACCACCCTGCGCACTAAACCCAACAACCGACATCAGACCCAAATATTACAGCCTGCAGGAGACTAGACTTATTAGTTGACTCAGACGGGAGAATTGGAGGGACCAACCCAGAGGCCCCCACAATGGCAAGGAAATGATTGAGATACACCCAGATAATCCTGGCAAGTGACCCGCACCCACACACTGCAGAGGAAGGTGGAAAAAACTCCAACCATCATGGTTTCCAGCTTTAGAGTTGGGCACCAGGCCAGCAGCCGCTGCTCTCTGGTCACCCAGCTCTGAAGGCAGCATCCCTGCCAGCATCAGTGCCGAAGTGAGGGTGGAAATCTCGCGGGGAAGGGTTCCCCCTCCCCCACCTGATCCCCTTTTGGATCAGGACTCCCACTGTTACAACACCATGACATTTCAAAAGTAAACATCTGAAACTGTGAAATTAACTATTTTAAAAATCCCATGACTGTGAAATTGACCAAAATGGACTAGGAGTTTACAGGGCCCTACTAGTAGTCATCCTGTGATTGACCAACGCACCTGGGGTCTCCTCCTGTGTCACTTCCAACTGAGGAGCCCCCAGCTTGTAGCAGAAATTCTTCTTATTAGATCCTAAGTGCATGACCTTGCACTTTATACTATTGCATTTCATCCCATCTCTTGCTTCAATCTTCAAGGTCCTCCAGATTTTCCTGTATAATATTCCAGGCCTCCCCCGTATTGATGTTGCTTCCCAGCTTTGTATCATCAGCAGATTTCATTAGCACACACCAACTTTTTGTGCCAAAGTCATTAGTAAAAATATTCAATATTTTTTTCAAAAATTTCAAAAATATTCAATATTACTGGCTCCACTAGTAACCTCCCTTCAGTCCGATGGTTCATCTTTCAGCACAACCTGTTTTCAGACTTTTTAGACTGTGTAACCCTTTCCAAATAATGTAGTCTACAATGTACCCCTGTCTGAAATAGGGTCATAATATACTTATGATTAGTTTGCCAAGTTTTACTAAATGAAATGCGTTGTCTGCCATCGCAGGATTTTTCATGTGTACCACATGATGAGAACTCATGTACCCTTAGGGATATGCTTACACCAGTTCAAAAACCACTGCTTTACCTAGTTCCTTCTCCGTCTTACAGTTCTTGTACTAATTCCTGTTTTCTTGAATTTAACTAATAATTTCCCATATGGTGCTGACTCAAATGCCTTACTGAAGTGTAAGCACATTAGATTTTCTGCATTTCTCTTCTCTAAAACATCAGTTATTTTCTCAAAGAAAGAAATCAGGTTAGAGTGGCACAATCTACCTGTGTTGCAGTACGTCTCCTTTTCAGTTTACCTCCACAAATTTAATTATTCGTTCATTTGCAATTTGTTCTAAAGTCTTGTATTCTGCTAGGGTCAGACTAACAGGCTGTAATTGCCTGGATCAATTTTTCCATTTAATAAATATAGGTACAATGTTACATATCCTCCAGTCATATGGTACTACCCCCAAATAGATGGATGTATTAAAATCCTTGCTACCAGACTAGCAGTATCATGTGTAGTATTCTGGGATGGAAATTATCCAGTTGCCCTTATTTGAGCACATTAAGCTCTTTAAGTTTTTCTTCCACTTCAACTGTGGCCATTTCCATTTCTAGACACTCATTTCTGTCAGCGATCCTGCCTTCATGCCCATGTTCCACATTATCCCCCTTACTGAAAAGCAAGGCAAAGTATTCATTGTAGATTTTGGGCCATACCTAGATTACCTTTTAATCTCCTCATCCAAACTGCACAGTGGCCCAAATTTATCCTTTTTCTTTTTATATAAATTAAAAGACATCTTATGTATCTTCATTTCCTTGGCAAGAGCTAATTTAGCTTGATTTGTAGCAATTCTTACCTTATTCCTACACTTTCTAAACTTCTGTGATGTGTCTTTCTTTGCTGATCAGTCTCATTTTCCATTCCCTGTAGGCTGTTGGCCTACTCTTAAAAACCTTTAAGGTGGTTATTCATCCAGCTGGGTCTGGAGGCTTTCACTACAAGTTTTCCCCCCTTGCTCATGATGCAAATTGCAGATAGTTTTTGTGTAGTTGACTTAAAGAAATTCCAGACCTTTTCCACATGTAAGTCTTTGATCTATCCAGTCCAGCTGACTTCTTTAACTAATTCCCCAGAATACAGCATAGACATGGACTGTTGATTACGTTGTCGACCCTGCTCATACATATGTAAAGACACAAAAACACAAACATCCTCTCCCCGCATGTCTTTTGAGAATTATTTATTTTGCAGGATGTTTAACTCTTTCTAGCCATTTGTCACATTGTCCTTTTGAAATCAAAAGCCAGAGTTGACGACCTGGTTTTGATTATCATTCCATTTAATTTAACCTGAATCAACTTGTGAACGCTTAGTCCAAGATTGAGTCCTACGACCAGCTTACCAGACTTATCAAAACCAAGTCTAAAACTGGTTTAGTGACGATTTGATGAAGAAAACTCTCATACCAGTATAAAGATGCATTACACTGGTATAGCTATGCACACATAGGAAGGGGAATAACTATATCCATATAAGGCGTCTTCACACCAATATAACTATCTACTCTAGGGCTCTTACAGATGTAACTATTTTTTAACTTCCTCCTCTCTCCCCAACTGAAATATACCAATAAAACTTACACGTAGACCAGGCCTGAGAGGTGCTGCCTCTGTAACGACCAATTTCAGCCTCCAATTTCCCTTTCATAATTAACAGAAAAGAAATAAAATTATCTGTCCCCTTGTGGAACTCAGAACAGCTCCTCTCCCCTCTTTGTAGCCTTACCTCCGTGTTAAGCTTTCACTGTGTGGCCCTGGGTAAGGACTGAGCTGCATGCCGGCTTGCACCGAAGTAATGAAACAAAATGAATGTGCAGTTTTTGTTGTTTTGGTGCCGGTCTGTTTAATGGTTTGGAATGCAAATGTCCTGTTTCTGTTTAGCGTACGCTCCCTGCCCGCTAATGGCTAGCAAGGCTGGGCCCCATGCTGACCTTTGACACTCGTTGTGATGTCACGTTTTTCTTCTGTCTCAGCTGAAGCCATTGGCTATCTCTGGCCTTAGTTACAATGCCAGCTGCTTTGGTCTCCTTACAGATGATTCTGGGAGGGGGCCAGCTGTTCCAGTCTCAGCAGGACCTGCTGCATCGCACCTCTCCCTTGTTGTTGTCTTATTACCTGATCAGGTGGGCGAGTCAGTGCTTGGCGTCGGACGTTCCAGTCGACACACTGTAAGTGCTTGTGTTCTCAATCTCTCTAGTCAAAGTGGGTTGCTAGGTTTCATATACATTCTTTGAGATGTCTGAAATGCCCTTTAGACAGATGAGAGAGCATCTTGGGTTCTAATTCTAAAAATCTTAAAGAAATTACCTCTCTTTGGGTGATAAGAGAGTCTTAAATGTAAGTTTAAGAGACTATTGTCAACTCAGATCCTTAGTCTAACTTTCTTCTTGCGGGGAGGGGGAGGGTCACTTCATTGTTAGTGTTTCGCTACTTCTGTTCTCCCTGAAAGATTTGTGCTCCACAGCTGAAATGCTTCTATTTACCATGTTACGTCAGAGATGGTTCTTCCTGGGTGGATGGACCGGAAGCTTCTTTTTAGGAATTCTACAAAGACACAAACAAAAGCTTCCTCCGACGCTGTACAGACAAGTCCTGCGAGACTTGTTGGAAGCTACTTTTAGGCGGCTAAATTAGGTTTGATCAGTAAAACTTTGTGAAATACCAAGTGTCTATATAGGTGTGAAACACTGACAAGATACAGTTTGATTTTTCCCTCCCACCTTTGATTTGTTCTCTTCCTGTCCCAATTCCCAACTCTTTATATTTTTGTACTGTAATTTTGGCATAATGGTCTGTAACTGGGTTTTTACTGTTCAATAAAAACTCACTGAAAAGTGAGTTGCTCTTTCCATCCGTTGGCCTGGAGCAGTCATATCTGAGAATCTGGACTGATGCAGAGTAGCTTTGACAACTGTAAATTATCATTTCTCTTTTCAGCTGTATTGCGAATGGACAGTGAAAATATCCAAAGCATTTTAGATTTCTGACTTTCCCTTGGGTACTGAGTCTGCCTTTGCTGTGCCGTGGCAGGGTTTCGTACCCTGGTCATTTCAGTGGACAGTTGGGGTCAGTGTGGACAGTGTTAGAATGTGTAACACAGAATGTGCTTGTCTCTCTTTTTATAGCTAGATTTTTCTCCTCTAGGGAATCCAACTTGCAGCACTTGTCTGTACTGGAGTTAACAGACACCACAGCCTTAACACCACATAAACTAGGTAAGAGCTGTGCTACCAGGTCTTCAGCTCTTAATTCTGACTTTGAGCCCATACTTTCAGACGTGACTAGTGATTTGGGGGGGGAAGGGGGGGGCTGGGTCCTTGAGTGCCCAGTTTCAAGGGGCTTATCTTTCAATATGTTCATCACCCACCCTCTTGTGGTCTGCAAAAATTGTGTGTGGCCAAAGTAAAGCCAGTCTCCACTCAGGCATTTCCCGTGACTTTGCAACCTATCGCTTTTTTATTAACTCTTTTAATGTATTTTTTTGTATGTAATTTCCTAGGTTTTTTAAAAATGAGAAATGGTTTGTGTGTCTGTAACGCCCCTTCCACTTATCCGCAGGGTTCAAGCATTCTACTTCTGCCACTCAAGCCACATGGTTAACTACAATAACTAGCAGCAGGAGTAGGCTGTTACTTTTTGTGGACTAACCTCTAGTCTAGAGGAAGATGCATAACACTGAAACGCTGTGCTTGAATAACCCCAGTTTGCAGACAGCACAGCTCTGTATTAGCCACACTGTCCATCAGAAGTGTCACAGCAACACTATTACTGACAAATTACTCACTTTCTTATTTTTACCATGTAATTATAAAATACATTGATTGGAATATAAAAATTGTACAGTAACTTCTCACTTAACGTTGTCCCGGTTAATGTTGTTTCGTTGCTGATCAGTTAAGGAACATGCTTGTTTAAAGTTGCGCAATGCTCCCTTATAATGTCTCTCTGGAAGAGCAGCCCCTCCCTGTGGGGATTAGAACCAGCTCCCCATAATTCCCTGTAAGGTATGTGGCTCAGCAGCTGCCCAGCAGCAGTTCAGGTGGCCTTCTCCCCCCCCCCCCCTGCTCCTGACCTGCCCTCTGCCTTGGAGCTGCTCCCGGGAGCTTCCTGCTTGCTGGAGGAGGGGGGGAGAGGAGTGCTCCTGCCTCTGCCCCCCCCCCCCCCCTTGCTTCGTACACAGGGCTCTGGAACAGAAGGGGCCGGGGGAGCTTGCAGGAAGCTGTTGCTTCCTGTCTGAACTGTCTGCTCTGCTTAAAAGGGCAACATACTTGAAGTGGTGTCAGCATACTTAAAAGGGCAATGTACATCTCCTTCTCTCACTCATGCCCGCACCCCCCAAAACTTTGGAAAGTCAGCACCTGTGCAGCCGTGCATGTGCTGTCACGAGGAGGGAGTGCTGCGCTCCAGCTGGATAGCATGGGCTCATCATCATGTTCAGTTTTTGCAGGGAAGTGTTTGCAGCTACTGCCCTGCATCTATTGAGTTTCCTCCTTCCTGCCTCAGTCCACGCTGCCTTGCAGAGTGTGATGCTACATTAACAGCGGATTAACCCTTGAGGGCTCAGCCGAGTGCTAGTTCATCATTTAGCAGCAAGGCATTCCCTGGGAAATATCCCACTCTCTTACTCCACCACCTCAACCAAGCTTTATAATCATTCATTGCTGTGTACAATATTAAACTGTTTGTTTAAAATTGTTTAAAACTTATACTGTATATGTATATAATGTCTTTTGTCTGATTGGAAAAAATTTCCCTGGAACCTAACCCCCCCCCCCCCATTTACAATAATTCTTATGGGGAAATTAGATTCACTTAACATCATTTCGCATAAAGTCTCATTTTTCAGGAACATAACTACAATGTTAAGTGAGGAGTTACTGTACTTACATGTCAGTGTATAGTATATAGACCAGTATAAACAAGTCATTGTATGAAATTTTAGTTTGTACTGACTTTGCTAGTGCTTTTATGTAGCCTGGTAAAACTAGGCAAATATCAAGATGAGTTGATGTACCCCCTGGAAGACCTCTATGTACCCCCAGAGTTACACGTATCACTGGTTGAGAACCATTGTGTTAGAGTATTAAATGCTGGATGTATAAGTAGCCTGTGGACTCCTTGTGATGAGCACAGTAGACAGATTTGGTTAGGAAGAGATTACCATATGTACTCATTCATAAACCGAATATTTTTGGTAAAAAAGTGATGCATCAAAGAGTGGGGGTCGGCTTATAAACGAGACTACACCAAAATCTGATGATTTTAAACTCTATGGAATCATTGAATTGAATATCTAATACATTGTCATTTTGTTTACTTGGAGCGTCTGCAGGCATGGAGCCCCTCAGCTCCCTGTGGCCGCGGTTTGCCGTTCCCAGCCAATGGGAGCTGAGGGGCTCCATGCCTGCAGATGCCCCAAGTAAAGAAAACATCCTGACCTGCCAACTGCTTAGCCTGATGGCCGGGAGCCAAAGTTTGCCAACCGCTGAAATATAGGGTCGGCTTATGAAAGGGTCATACAGTCTTTGCTATTTTTACCTAACCATCTTGGGGGGTCGGCTTATAAATGAACGGGCTAATGAACGAGTATATACGGTATGTCTACTAAGCTGTGTGTATGTAGCTTGTCAACCCTTCTTTCATTTGTCTTTTAGTGTCCAGCCCTCAGACAATCGTGGAATTATTTTTTCAGGAAGTGGCCAGAAAACACATCATATCTCACCTCTTCTCCCAGCCTAATACCTCTCTGAGTGAAACTAGTTTGAACTGGCCTCATCTGATCACTGCAATTGCCGCTGATCTCCTGCCACTCTTGTATCCTTGACTTATTAAGCCAGAGTGAAGGTGTGTCTCTAACTGAACGTTGCTCAGCACGTGGAAGCTGGAAATAGGCCCACGTCTCCCTGGAGAGCATGTGGAATGTCTCACAATTAATAAGGCCAAAGCTGTCAATCCTGGGCTCCTGAATCTGTATTTAGCTCCCTAAGTAAAAGTGACCTGATTCCAGTTCACTTCAGTAAGATTTGTGAGTGTTCAGAACTTCTCAAAATCGGGCCACCCTTTTCGGTGCTCACACATGGGTTCTAAACCCTTAACTTTAGGCCCCCAGGTTTGAAACATTTGGCTTAGATGCATGATGGGGGTGTAGTGGTGTTCTCTGAGGTGGTGGACTTCGCTGGAGTAGCCGTTTTGTCTAAGATGGGAAAACCCTGTTACAGAACAACTTGTGTGCACCAGAGGCTTACACGTTTCAAGCCTGTTCTTGGCGCTTTTCCCTGACAATGGAGGAATTGCTCTGTTCCTTAGCTAATATTCAGATGGCCCAGTAATCCTGGCTTCCTCTTCCCAGAATGTTTGATGGGCAGTTGTCAGTACACCCAGCTACAGGTAAGCACGCTAGACACATGGCGAATAGTTTTGTCTCTTTAACAGCTTGTCTGATCCATTTACTCTTGCAACCAGCAAAGAGCTGGTGGGGCGAGAGAACAGCTGGAGACCAGAAACTGGCTTGCATATCATGGAGCCTCTTTGTAACCAGATAGGGTAAGAAAACTTTGACAATCTTAGTGGGGGTTGAGACAACCTAATATGAAAGTATATTAAGGATGGTCTCACATGGATGTTCTCTCAGCCCCTCTTGCATCTTTCGATCATGCTGTCACAGTTCAGGGTTAGCACCTTTCACCCCTTTCAGCTTACAGGCTTCTTGCCTTCACCTGCCCTGGGATGAAAGCCTGGCTGGGATGTCCCCTCTAGGACCAGCCACAGATGTAAACGTCAAAGGGATTGATATCCACATTGTTCTTTTAAGTATAAGTACTTGGAAGACTCTGAAAAATGTTTGTCCGCTCCTGCTGGAATTAACACCTGGTAACCATGGGGGAAACACAGTAACAATCAAACACGTGGAACATATAATAAAAAAAATTAAGAATCTTCCACATTCTTCCGTCACTCATATATGATAATCCTGAGATAGCCAGAAGTTAAGAATATAGTGTCATTTGGGAGTAGCTCCTTGATAAATGTCAATAAATTGATTGACAAAGAGTCCTGTGGCACCTTATGCTCCAATACGTCTGTTAGTCTATAAGGTGCCACGGGACACACTGTCGCTTTTTACAGATCCAGACTAACACGGCTACCCCTCTGATAATAAATTGATGATACAGCACAGACTATCCAGGAAGTATTTGAAGTTGATCTGCACAGAAGTTTAGTACTCTAGTTATTTTCATCAAAGCCCAGAAAGGAGGCCCTAAGCTGTATCTGTGCAGTTTGTTGGTGGGGAGTTCTGCGTCTCAGGTCCCGTTCTAAGGTGAGATACTGTAGGTGTGTAGCATTTTTCCTTTTCTAGAGCTTTATAAAGTGACTATGCGGCAGTGTGACTAAAACTCAGGAATCTGAACCCCCAGACATCTGTTAGCAGTTGCATCATGGTGCTCACTATTGTCTGTAATGCAACAATGTAAACAGGTTAACTTCAAGAGCAGACATAGACTACTTCTGTGAGCCCATTTGGGGAACTGCAATTTCAGTCAGTGAGCGGTGTACTGAACACACCCGTTAGCCAAACACAGCATCCAGAATATGTCAGATAAACAAACTTTCCACCACCTGCTTCTCTCAGTGGGTTGGTAGCAATGTGAATGAGAAATTGTTTTCAATACAAGCTACTATTTCCAGGTGTGTTTCTGTGCATTACTCAGTTCTCAGGATTACCTTCTGAACTATAACTTCATGCTCTTTAGCCAAAGGGATTTTTTCCCCAGTTGTTGCTTTTGGTGCTATAACTCTGAATTTTTTCACTCTCCTACACTGAAACAGCATGTTTCTTTCACCGCACACCGATGGACAATAAGAACATAAGAAAGGCCATACCGGGTCAGACCAAAGGTCCATCTAGCCCAGTATCTGTCTACTGACAGTGGCCAATGCCAGGTGCCCCAGAGGGAGTGAACCTAACAGGCAATGATCAAGTGATCTCTCTCCTGCCATCCATCTCCATCCTCTGACGAACAGAGGCTAGGGGCACAATTCTTACCCATTCTGGCTAATAGCCATTTATGGACTTAGCCACCATGAATTTATCCAGTCCCCTTTTAAACATTGTTATAGTCCTAGCCTTCACAACCTCCTCAGGTAAGGAGTTCCACAAGTTGACTGTGCGCTGCGTGAAGAAGAACTTCCTTTTATTTGTTTTAAACCTGCTGCCTATTAATTTCATTTGGTGACCCCTAGTTCTTGTATTATGGGAATACGTAAATAACTTTTCCTTATCCACTTTCTCAACATCACTCAATGTTAAAGTGTAGTGAGCTTGGAGGCCGGTCGCTACTGAATTATTCATGCCACGCAGTTTCTCTTGTACATTTTAGTAGGACTTAAACAGGCTCTTTGTCCCCGAACTGGATTACTTCTGGGGACGGGGATCAGCGTGTTGCAGTGTGTGCACAAAATGGATTGCAGCAGGGGCCGGGATCGGTCTGCTGCAGTTTATGTACAAAACCCCATGTATTCAAACTGTCTAAAAGAATGTCAGAATTGCAAAGCATTCAGTTCAGGAAATGGCAAGGTTGTTTGTGCCACCTGATTTCTGCCTCCTTGTGTTTGTGTTATGGTATGGTCTTTGATTGCATGATCACGCACACTTTTCCTGCAGGGCTGCTACCTGAGTCATGTCCCAGAAAGGGCAGCAGGAAGATGTTCAACGTTTATTTTTGTCCACTGTTTAAAAGTGGACTGTTCCTCACCCTCTGCAACCTTCTGCTCCATCCCCCGAAGGCCTACGTGTAATCTTGGGTAATATATGGATGTAAATTTGGAGCAACCTCAATGAATTTACTCCAGATTTACATCCTGGCGATCACAGAATGTTACCCAAAATAAGAGACAGATTCCATGATCCCACTACTGAATGTGGGAAGGGTGGGACCAACATGTAGACAGGAACGATGGCTTAGTGGTTAGGGGGCTAGTTTGGAATCGGGAGATGGAGGTTCAATTCCCTTAGTATGTCTTTGTCTCTGTTCCCATTTGGAACGGGATAAACACATTCAATGTGGGACAGTCTGATACTAGAATAGTGGGGGCAGGATAAGTACCGTAGGTAGAACACAGGCGACTATGTAGCTACATTCTTTCGATGCTTATGAACAAGGGTTTAGAGCAAAGTTTCCCAGCACCACCTTACCTTTGCCTCGAATGTGCGTTCTTTCAGCACAGTTTTAAAATGTAACCTTGTCTTGTGGAAAGGGGAAACAGAAAAGAGAGCGAGAGCTGGCACTGTTTGCTAAAGGAGTGTTTCTCAGCTGGTGGGTCGTGAGCCCTGGGGATCCCACAAAGCAAGCTGTGGGGGAAGGCCATGAGACTTTGCATACCAATCTAAAGCAAAGACTATCTGGTTCCCTCACTCGCCGCACACCCTGACCCCTCAAGGTCAAATGTCCTCTGCCGACTTCTTGAACATGCACATCAATACATTACATTACATAGACCTGTCGCTATCACTGATACTTATTTTTACTCTTTTATAACAAATGTAATGTGAAAATTTGTCACTGAAAGGCTTGCCAGCCTGAAAAGGGTAGGGAATACTGTGCTAGGCTGCTGGCCATGTGTCCGTGTGCACTGAAATACTATATGCTGTGTGCCAGATACCTCATTCTAAGCTCTCCTGGACAGTGAATGTGACGGGGGTTGTTCTATAGAGATACATGGTGCTGGTGGGGCGGAGGGAGATTGTTAAACCCTTATTAGAAGTGAGCTTGCATCAAATATTTGTTGACCCTTTTTAACTCAGCCAAATCAAAATGGCTTTTCATCCCCCTCTCCAGAGGCACCCATCTGATGTGGGGCATGTTCAAATGGTAAATTTCCAATTCCTGTCACCTCCCACTGAGAAGCTGGAGCTGTTCAGATGAGGCCATTTACTGATGGCAAGTGCGTGGGAGGGTTTCCCCCACCATCTTTGTGCTGAAAGCAGCTGAACCACTTTTGTTCATGTGGATTTTTCCTGTGGAGATTCCCAACCCAGAAGATCTGTCCAAAAGGTGTGTGATTGTTACAAGCACCTGAAAAAGGCCCTTTGGAACGGAAACACGTAGGTGCCATTAACTAGAGTTTTCACTAGACACTCTGCTGATAACACACCTCACACTTTCCATTAAGATTCCTCCTTTGCAAATGACATCTGGAAATAGGATCAGCAGAACATGGAGTCACCCTGGTGCCTGCGTTAATCTTAGTACTATAGTTACAGCGTGCCACTAAAGTAGCATTGCAGGAATCCAAAGCTGAAATCCTCAGTTTGTTTCTCTGTTAGAACAGGGACTATCTTGCCTGAATACAGGGTTGTTGGTTCATAATCAGCGTTAAGGGAATGTTAAAGCTTTTGTGTCTCTGATCAGAGGATGCCCTTTGTCTCTTAGGAATACATTCGCCTGCTGCAGCCCTGGTGTCACGTGAATGTGGGCTCCTGTCGCTTCTTGATGGGAAGATGTTACCTTGTAATGGGCGAGGGACACAAGGTACAAAACGGCTTCACTGCTTCCCAGAGTGGAGCATTGCTTCATGTGTGGGGTTCAGTGGTGGCTATGTGGATCCGCACTGTCACGCTTACCTGACCGCCGGTTACGTTCTGTTCCTAGGGCTAGAAGATGTGTTGCTCAGACAGAAATGCAAAACTCATTTCTTTAGCGTAGCTTTGCCTTGGATTTTCTCTCGCCCACTCACTCATATACACAAGCGTAAATGAGCAAGCACGTGTACATCCTTCAGATGGGGGAGGGGCAAGGGAAGATTGTTTTTAAATACCTGGGGAGGCTTTGAGACACCTGTGGAAACACATAGCTAGCTAGGGCTTAGTGGACTGGCCCGTGGTGACCCTGCGTAGCCTGACACAGAACCAAGCTGTCCTGTTTACCTGTATTTTGGATTGAGTCAGTCGCCTGAGAAAGGGAGTACTTAGCAACTTCATTTTTCTTCCAGGCTCTGGACTGTTTCTGTCAGGCTGCATCTGAAGTTGGAAAAGAGGAGTTCTTGGACAGGCTGATCCGAGCCGAGGACGGCGAGATGGCTTCCACCCCGCGCCTGCAGTATTATGACAAGGTATTGCTGCCATGATAATACAGAAACTTGGTGCTTGCTATGAAAGTTTGGTTTCAGATGCTGCCAAGGCAGCCAGTTCTCATGCTTCATGGCAGTCCTTCCCACCACTGCCACCATGTCAGGGTTCCCTCCTCACTCTGAACTTGAGGGTACAGATATGGGGACCCACATGAAAGACCCCCTAAGCTTATTTCTACCAGCTTAAATTAAAACTTCCCCCAAGGCACACATTTTTCCTTGTACCTTGGATTAGGTAAACGCTGCCACCACCAAGTGATTTAAACAAAAATTTAGGGAGGCCTATCTTCCCCCCTAATATCCCCCCAAGCCCTACACCCCCTTTCCTGGGGAGGCTTGAGAATAAACAAGATGAGCACAGACCAACCTTGGGGTTTTTTTAGGACACTTAAAAAAAAAAATCGGATTCTTAAAAAAAAAACCCACAGAACTTTATTAGAAAAAAAGTAAAAGAAGCACCTCTGTGAAATTAGAATGGAAGATAATCTCACAGGGCGATCAGATTCAAAACCCAGAGGATTTTCTTCTGGGCAAAACTTTAAAGTTACAAAAAGAAAACCAGGAATACGCCTCCCTCTCAGCACAGAGAAAATCACAAGCCAGAATAAAAGTAAACTAAATCTGTGGCTGCTGCTAGGTAAATACAAAATGGGGATTGTTATTGGCTAAAACCTGGAAGTGAAGAAGTCAGTATAGTATCTCTTGTAGTGTGTGTCTCATGTTAAGTGCAATTTATTAGTCTGCCCCTCAACTTTCAGTAAACTGCAAGAATGGTTTGCGGTCTGGAGAAACTGCCTTATAGGGAGACCTCAGAAGCTCGGTCTATTTAGATTATCCGAGAAAAGGCTAGGAGGTGATTTGGTTCTCGGAGACTGATCTATGTGGGGAAGAGACTTCTGCTGGCAGAGGGCTCTAATTGATCAGACAGAAGCAGGATGGGAGCTATTGGGTGGAAACTGAACCCAGACAAATGCAGACTAGGGGTAAGGTGCCAGTGTTTAACAGTGAGGGTGATTAACTCTTGGAGTAACTGACCCAGGGATGTGATAGATTTTCTCACTTGATGTCTTTTGTCAAGACTCGGTGTATCTTTCTGAAAGATGTACTCTAGTTCAAGCAGTTGTGGGCTTGATGCAGCAATCACTAGGTGAGAGTCTCTGGCCTTAATCTGTGAATTCTGCTGAGAGCGCCTAACTGCATTGTGGTAGGTACTTAGATTGTGGTTGTGGGTCAGAGACTTTGTTCTGTTTGTACAGTTCCTTGTGGGGCCTGTTCCATGACTCGGGCTCCTGGGTGCTACTACAGAATAAATAAGTTATCCGTGGGGGTGGGAGGGAGGTTGGAGGTTGTGGCAGCTGAATAGGGGACAGTTGGTGCTTTTGGCACCTGGAAAGGTGTAAGCAGGAGCATTGATGGATGAGTGTGTTAGCTACATTTCTTTTAGAATCATCAGCCCTCAAATGGTTAGCTGTGTTAAGATTGCAACCGTAACGGCTTATAAACATTGAGAGAGAGAGAAGTTTTAGTTGTGGATCACAGTTCTGTGGGTTGGATTCTGCAGGAAAGTCCCTAGCTGTGAAAAACACGATTTGATCCCTCTGTTTATAACATACCAAAGTATCCCTCTTTGGGTTTGAAATTCTTGGCATCTGCTGGAAAACGAACGTGTTTTTTGCAAACATCGCCAAAATCTTTTTGGCTGTTTGTGAATTCAGTGAGCGTGGAAATAACTTTCTCTTGGTAAAGAAAACAAAATTCTCCACGTTCTTAGACACAACTACATCCCAAACCAGAGTCTGTCTCCTCTCTAGGTCCTACGATTGCTGGACGTTATTGGTTTACCTGAACTGGTCATCCAGTTAGCAACGCTAGCAATCACAGAAGCAGCTGACGACTGGAGAAGCCAGGTAGGCATTAATTATTTTGTGCTGAGACATTGGGTTTTTTCCATGCAGCAGCTATTGCTGGCACCAAGAACTTATCTTAATTGGTACGGATAATATTGACTGAACTGAGTTACGCTCTCTGATGTTTTAGGCTACTTTGAGGACGTGCATTTTCAAACATCACTTGGATTTAGGGCACAATAGCCAAGCGTATGAGGCCTTAACCCAGAATCCAGATTCCAGCAGGTAACATCCTTGTGTCCTTCAACTCTGCTGCTCTGCTGTTTGAGCTGTGGGCTGCGCTTAGCGTCTGTCTCGCAACCTCTCACCCATTTGGAAAGCTGTTAGTACGGAACATTCCCATCACTCCGATGTGATATTTGCGCTTAGTTCAGTGCAGTGTAAGAAACTGATTGGGATGATTCATGCCTGCCTGGGTGCCACAGCTCCTTCTCACCCTGAAAGCCAAAACCCGGTTTATTCCTGGGTATGCTATAAGCCAGCGTTTCTCAAACTGGGGGTCGCAAGCCTATTGTAGGGGGGTTGTGGTATTGCCACCCTTACTTCTGTGTTTCCTTCAGAGCTGGGTGGGCACCCAGCTCTGAAGGCAGAGCCACCACCAGCAGCTGCGCAGAAGTAAGGGTTGCATGCTATGGTATTACCACCCTTCTGTGCTGTTGCTGACGATGGTGCTGCCTTCAGAGCTGGGTGGCATGGTATTGGGGGGGTGAGGGTGGGCTGGTGATCAGAGTCTGAAATATTTTTAAAGGGGTTCCCAGCAAAAATAGTTTGAGAACACCCCCCATAAGCCCACACTAAATAGGTCCTAACAGACTGTCTGTTATCTGAGAAGTCCCTTCCTGGCAGGAGAAGAACACAGGACCAAGAGGGGCAGAAACTGGACAGCCAGTCAGGGAGAGGCTTTCCCACCCCAATCACATTCATAAGCCTGAGCGGGGAGTGTATGTACGGGACTCGGTAGTGCGGGGGTTCAGCCTGAATCGCTCACCTTCTGGCGAGGAAGGAAGGAGGAACTCTGTTCCTTAGGACGCTTGAAGAGAACAGCTCCCCCCGTCCAGGTTCCCTGCTTCCAGCCAAGCCTCCTGCAAATTTCTACACCACCACCCGCTTTCGCCTCCCAAAAGCTTGACCAGAAGCCAGACGCAGGCCTTCCTCCTGGGGTCCAAAGGGGATGGGGAGTCCTCACCCCCCATCTCAAGTCTGAACCTCTCATGGCTTGTGAACTCTGCTGGCAGATGTTCATCTTGCCTGCCTGCCTATCCAAGTTCATTAGAATAGCTTTGCCTTTGTCTCTTCCTAGGCAGCTGGACTGTTTGCGCCAGCTGGTGGTGGTTCTGTGTGAACGCTCCCAGCTGCAGGACCTGGTGGAGTTCCCCTATGTGAACCTCCATAATGAGGTAATTCACTGGCCGTGGGCCAGGGGGGAGAACAGGTATAGTGGAAGGCAGCTGGAAAACCTCCTGTGTCTCTTGTCTTAGGTTGTGGGGATAATCGAGTCTCGAGCTCGTGCTGTGGACCTGATGACTCACAATTACTATGAGCTGCTCTATGCTTTCCACATCTACCGTCACAACTATCGCAAGGGTAAGGCTGCCGGACATTGCTAGTCCCTTGTATCTCGGCACTGGGCTCTCCTTGCCTGGAATAGCTGTACTAGTAAATCTTGTGTCCGCACAGTCTGTCGTGTGGTTCTCTCCATGATGGATGCTGTTTATCTGTCCAGATGCCAGGGGCTTTCTTAGGTGTAGCACTGTTGCCCATCTCTCTGGCCTAGCCAGTGCCTCCTCTGTATAGCCAGCAAATCCCCAGAGGTGCCAGTCCAGTGGAAAGAGAATTCTGCTATGCGCTGAAACGTTGATGTCTTCTTCCCCAGCTGGGACGGTGATGTTTGAATATGGCATGCGCCTGGGTAGGGAGGTGCGGACGCTCCGTGGGCTTCAGAAACAAGGGAACTGCTATCTTGCTGCCATTAACTGCTTACGGCTCATCCGCCCAGAATACGCATGGATAGTGCAGCCGGCTTCCGGAGCAGTGGTATGAAATCTCGAATCTTCGGCTTATTTTAAAACTGTCTGTCAAAGTGGTGGCTGTGGGCCTGGTTTTTTAGCAGTGATCCCTCTTGTTGTAAAGGTGCTTCCACTGTAAGGTCACCAGTGGGGTTCACCTATCATTCCTGCTACCATAGAGTACATGAGATTGGCCATAGGTAGGGCCCTACCAATTTCATGGCCATGAAAAACGTGTCGTGAACCGTGAAATAAGCCCTTCCCCATGAAATCTGATATCTCCCATTCTGCTGGGACCACCCCAGCTGGGGACTCCTAGCTGTGAGTCCTGGCTGGGCTGGGGAGGGACAGGACTTGTCCTTCCCCTGCACAGCCACTCTCTGGGGGGGAGATCAGATCCCCCTCCATGTGCCTCCCCTGTAGGAAGCTCTGGGGCTGGGCAGCAGCCCTGGAGGTTCCTGCAGCTGGAGGAGGCTTGTGGAGGTGGGTTTGATCTCCCCTGTGCTGCTGGGTGTGCCCCAGGCGGGGGCTCCTAGCTGCGTGGCTCAGCTGGGCTGGGGAGGAATAGGACTTCCTCTTCACCTGCACAGCTCCTCTGGGAGGGTGGGGGAGGAGATCAGACCCACCTCCAGGTACCTTTTGTGTTGGGACCCCACGGTTACCACCATGAAATTTCAGATGTAAAGATCTGCAAACGTGAAATCGACCAATTAAAAAAACCCTCTGGCCATGAAATTGATCAAAATGAACAGTGAATTTGGTAGGGCCTTAGCCGTAGGCATTACAGGCTGGTGACTGCCAATCTCAAATGCCTGCTATTGCCGCTCTCCCCAAACAGGACTGACCCTGTGTATTGGGAGACTGGAGGAAGGAGCCAGCACCAGCCATTGGGCCAGGGCTCCGACTGGGGGCAGGGGGGCGTGTCTAGCCTACTGCTCTCAGCCTCCTTTTGATCATACTCAGCAGGGATGAAGCTGGCAACTTTTGTGTTTCATAACATCACTAGGGCGTGGTCTACACTAGAGAAATTGATCGGCATATAGCTATGTCAGTGGTGGGGGGGGGAGAGAGAATTGCAAGCTGACCAGCGTAGTTCTGCTGCCAACGCCCCGGTGTGGAGACGAGTCCTCACCCCAGAACTGATGATTCCATTCAGGGAACTGGGCTAAGCTGTACTGGTAGAAGAGCTCTTTGGCTGGTATCGTTCTAATAAACGGCTATGCCAGCAAACCCGTCTGTCTAGACAAGGCCCATGTTGCGCAAGGGGCAAGGAGAACTACTTCCAGCTGGTTAAAATGTTCCGATACTTGCCAACCACGTGCAGCCGAAAACTTGAAAACTCTGAACTTTCCCAGTTTTCTCCATCTTGGCTGAGGCCTGGACATGACCCAATTGCTTTTTTTTTTAGTCAGCTGTTTGGGAAGCAAAAAGTGAAAAATATATTTATGCATCCTCTTTTCCCCCCAGCCTTATAACACATGCAGATGGATGGGTTTTCTTTGTACGTGAGGGTGGGGAAAAAAGAGAAATCCATTTTTGGCTGAGACCAGAGGCAGCATTGTAGCCCCAAAGGAGAACTTTTTGAGCATGTTTAGTGTGTAAAATCTGGTTTAGAATGGAAGCCATCGTGTAACCTGCCAATGCTGTAATCATCCGAGCCCTGTAGCCATGGTACCTGCCTTGAAGTTCACCTTCCATTCAGGGTGCGCTGTGCTTGTTTTAGCTGTATGTTGTTCTTATTGGGTCTAGTCCTCCAAAAGGCATTCTATCCACGTCAGTTCACAAAGGGGAGGATATTGCTATAATCAAGGACCAAGCTACAAATTCTGTGCCTTGTTTCCTTGGTTCTCCTGAATTTTGATAGGTTTTGTTTCTTACATAACTGCGAATGCTTCATTTTGCATCCAGCGTCTGAGATCTTACTGCCGAAGTTTGGTTCGGGGTGGCAGAGACCACGTGTGCTGCTTTCTGCAGCCAGATCCATACAGATGTAGCCTTTGGAATTGCTATATAGCCCTACAGCTCTCCCAGTGTGAGCATCTGAGATGGAGCATTAGATGGGGACGGGGAAGCGGCCTACCCTTTGAAATCCAACTTCAACTAAACCTTTTTCTTCCTGGCAGTATGAACGCCCAGGAGCGTCCCCAAAGAGAAGCCATGATGGGGAGTGCACAGCTGTCCCAAGTAAGTCACTGGCGTCTCCCATAATTCTTGTATTCCAGCACTCTGCTTTTGACTCAAAAGTTGTGCCGCTTGCTAGTAACCTGGGAGAGGGCTCCCCTCCTTCCACAGCCTCTGTACCACTTGAAGTAGCACTCGAAAAATGTGCTGCCTTTCTCTAATCCCCATCATGGCCTTGGTGTTCACATTCTTAAAATTCCAGCAGACTGATTTGTAAAAAATACAAAAACATCAGAGTTATGACAACAATGGCCTTTCAGTTTGTATTACACTGGCTGCATAACAAACATATTCCTAGCAAGTTCAGGGAAGGGCATAT
Organism: Mauremys mutica; assembly: GCF_020497125.1. Classification (NCBI taxonomy): domain Eukaryota; kingdom Metazoa; phylum Chordata; order Testudines; family Geoemydidae; genus Mauremys; species Mauremys mutica. Next base: position 147,821,513 of record NC_059075.1, read on the forward strand.
TTCAGCACAACAAACTTAACTCTGCCTTGTTTTGCATGTGTATCTATCTTCATTTAGATATCTAAGTATTTTCTGAAGGCATGTGATTTAGTGGGAAATGGGCACCACAAAGGGTTTGCCTGGGGCACCATGTCTAGTTTTTTTTTAACATTTCAAAAGACAGGAATATTAATAAAAACTACCTGTTGTGTTAACCAGAGTGTGGCATCTGTAATGTTCTTGACTGGATCTGTCTAAATGCTGCATAGGAGTTAAAAACTAGCAAGGAGAAGTCAGTCAAGGTGAATTCAATTGTTTGCTGTAATATGACTCCATAGGTTGATAAGAGGGACACACAGGCATGCTAGCTGCTCTGCATAATGTTCAGAGGAGCCATTTTGAAAACCTATAATCTAAAAGTCCTTCACTTGTTTAAAACATGGAGAGCAAATTCTGGTTGTTGCCGGCTAAAATGAGAGTGAGTGTGTTCTGGAGTCTAGATCTGCTTTATCATGTGCCCCAGATAGATCCTTGATTAAGGGAGAGCACAGCACATGGCATCTCCAGAAGATCAGTTTTTCCACAGCCTTCATAAAGCCATTCCCCAGGGCTTCTTCACCCTTAGCTTCACTGACTGAGCATGTGTGTAACTTGCATGTTCATTGAGTGCTGCGGTGTGTGCTAGGTGCCATCCAAGCATAGAAGACATGGCCCCTGCCCTGAATATCCTGCAATGTACTTCAGCCATGATGTGAGCACTGCGGGAGGTAGGGCAAGGGCTACAGGCAAAGGTCAGGTGGCTACTCAAGTACCTAATATGTGCATCTTGATGGATAGAGGGTTCCATTAGTCACCACGGCTGAGGGTGTTTTAAACTTGGTTTGTTTTTATACGCAATTGCAGATGCTGCAACTTCTTTCCTAGGGTGCTCTGAGGTTGGAGCTCCCTTTCTGGCCTCATCTGCCATGCCTCCACACTCTCCTGCAAGTCCTTCCTTAAAAAATGGGTTTTACCAAGTCCCCGAAAGGCTAGTCATCCTCTTGTGGAAGGGTTAACTTAGGGTAGGCCTGCACTGCAGTCCTGAGGAGTGATTGCAGCATATATCAATATAGCCGTGATAGTTTTGATTTAACTAGATAATCGAGCCTTATGCTAGGTCAGAGCTGTCTATGCGCGCTGTAATCACCCCACCCGGTTACAGGGTAGACATCTATCCTAAATGACCACATATGTGCGCTCTTCAGACACTGGTAGGTTGCATCTCAATTTTCCTTTATCTATTGACAGTTTAGACCATAAGCTCTGTAAAGCAGGGCCTTTCCCATCCCCATTGTCTGTACAACATCTGCCCTGCACTGGGCTTCTCTAAATAAACATCTGTTTTATACAGCAGCTTGCCAGATAGAAATCTTGGAGCTGGAGGATTTGGAGAAGGAGTGCATGTTGGCTCACATCCGACTAACTCTTGCACAGCATGACCCTTCGACAGCTGCTGTTGCAGGTAGGGATGGGATATTGGCCCACAGGGCTCGGAACAGCAGCTCGAAGCTGCTTTTAGAGAGTCAGGGTGTAGTTCGTACGCACGGTGTGGTGACGTGAAACTGTTTTGCGTCTGCAGCCACGTTGTCTTGTGATCTCGTCAGATCTCGCAAGCAAACCTGGGATGGACCCGGCTATACTGGAATGGGAAACCTACGAGGGGTGTTTATAAATGGGAGAGGGTTCGGAGAAGAGTCAGGAGAATGGTTACAGAATTAGAAAATTTGCTTTACGGTGAGCGACTCAAAGGGTATGTCTACCCTGCAGTTAAAAACCCACTGCTGACTTGGGCTCGCAGGGTTCAGGCTTAAGGGGCTGTTTACTTGTGGTGTTTGGGCTCAGGCTGATGCTGGAGTTCTGGGACCCTCCCGCCTTGCAGAGTGCCAAAGCCTGGGCTGCAGCTAGGGTTGTCAACCCTCCAGGATTGCCCTGGAGTCTCCAGGAATTAAAAATGTCATCTGATGAAACCTCCAGGAATATGTCCAACCAAAGTTGGCGACCCTAGGTGCCGCCCAGGCCCCAACATCTACACCGCAATTAAACAGCCCCATGGCCTGAGCCCCACAAGCCTGGGCCATCGGTGTCTAATTGCAGTATAGACTTACCCAAAGAGCTCAGTCTAGTTAGCTTAACAAAGCGAAGGTTAGGGGGTGACTTGATCAGTCTCTAAGTACCTGCACTGGGAACAGATGGTTAATAATGAGCTCTTCAGTCTAGCAGAGAAATGTCTAACACAATCCAGAGACTGGAGGTCGAAGCGAGACAAATGCAGACTGGAAATAAAAGTTACATTTTTAACAATGAGAGTAATTAACCATTGAAACAATGGTGGAGTCTCCATCACTGACAATTTAAGTCCAGACTGGATGTTTTTCTACAAGCTCTGCTCTAGGGATTGTTTGGGGGCAGGTCTCTGGCCAGTGTTAGGAGGTCAGACTAGGTGATCACAGGGGTCCCTTCTAGGCTGCTACAAGAAGTATGAACGGTGAGCGTCTCTTCAGTCTATTCTTTAACCAATGCACCTGCAGAATGTCTGGGGCATTGCTGCTGTTACTCACGTTCTTTGCTGTTGTCATGCAGAAGTCTAGGCAAATTGGGGATAGGGGGAGGTTAAATCTCTCAAGAGTAGGTGGCTCTTGAGCTAGATAAATTCCAGCTCAAGTAATTACCTGCTGCCTCCTTAATGTCTCCTTAACAGTATTTTTCACTGCCTGTCCAGAACCAATACACTTGTGTTTCTTTGTGCTGTTAAACACTGCTGTGTTCCACCTCAGAGGCAGGGTCACTCGTTAGCCTGTAATACTGATGGCTGTCAGCATGGTACAAACACCACCTAAGAGTAAGAATATCCCCATCGAGCTTCTTACCTGCTACCAAGAGGCAAACAGGGTTTTGGTTTACAGCCGAAAGAGGCCTATGGGTAAATTTGCTGAACACTTTTTGGTTATAATCTGTTTTGATTAGTTATAATTTTGCCAAACTTTAACTATTTAGGCTCAGGCTTTCTATGCTTGCACTCTGCCTCGGACTGTTTTTTTTTTTTAAATATATATAAAGTCCAGCAGTTTAGGAGAATGAGGTTAAAGAGTCATCAAACTTTCCTAGTCTTTGAGTTAGTTTCAGCCAGTTTACCTGGCACCAAAGTCAGACTTGTTTTTCTGTCATTCCCAGAGTCTCCTACACTTTTTTATTTACACTGTTTATAACCCTGCCACTTTGCACAGTCCAATGTTGCCTTGTGGAGAATTTCCTGACGTCTAAGGTATAACCCCCTTGTAGCTTTCCCAGCGAATCCCTCAGTAAGGCGTTGTACCATGCTGCATTTGAAGAAGATGTGTGAGAATGGTCAGTTCGCGGCATGCGCTGACTGGGTGTTCTGTTTGCGCAGGAAGCTCTTCGCCAGAGGAAATGGTCACCCTCTTGGTTCAGGCTGGCCTCTTTGACACAGCCATCTCGCTCTGCCAGACCTTCAAACTCCCCCTGACACCTGTCTTTGAGGGGCTGGCTTTCAAGTACGTGACATGTTATCATGCTTTTAAGGTTGTATAACACAAATGCTGAAGAACTTGTATTGCATAAGCTTTGTGGAATTATGACCTGGCCTGTCAACTCTCAGCTGTCTCAGAAGCCTGCAGATTGTAGGGGTGTGTGTGTTGTGCTCTTGGAAACAGCTGGGTTTAACTGAGGAGGGCAGGGATCAGCAAAAGGGAAGGAGATGGTTAGTGATCCCCTCCTCACTCCTGGGGTGAGGAGGGCTAAGAGCCACCCCTTCGGGCCACTGTGGGGGAGTCCCACACTTGTGTGTGCATCTAAGCTTGAATTTTCAACCTAAAATGATCTTCAACACACATCAGGAGTGAGAGGCTGCCCCCCTAAGAGCTAAAAATCGGAAAACGTCGAAACAGGAGTGTTTTAAATCCTTCCTGGCGTCGTGGCTCTGACACGGGGTGTCCAGGCTCTGGGGCTGACAGCATTGATGTTCACTGAGTGTGCAAAGAGGCTTTCCTCACTGGGTAGCTCATGTTCTCAAACTGGGCCCGCTGGAGCATGTGTGGGGCTGGCTTCCCTTACATTAGAGAGAGAGATACTGGAATACACCTGGAGTACTTCTGCAGTGTTTCTTTTCACACCGGCAAATGCCGTGATTCCGCAGGGGTGTATTGGAATCACAAGGAGGCCATGCTAGGAGTGCTTGAGAGGCCATTCCTGCTTGTTGGCACATGCAGACTACATTCCCATGCTTAGTGTCCTGGCTTTTCCTAGTGCCCACAGAACAGGTCACGTTTGTTTGGGTCAGGTTGGTTATTGAGGGGCTCTTGTCACTTCGGAGCTAGGGTGTGATTGTTTTTTTTAAATTGACCTATCTGAAGAGTTTAACTTCAACCAAGTGGTTACCCCTGCATCTCCTGTTATACCAGCAATGCCAGGAACTGCTGGGAGTATAACTGCATCGGGGAGGACCAACCTGACTAAACAGTTTCATGGTGTAGCTGTGGGAGGGGAGGGCATGGGGACCCCAGCTTTGTGTGCAGTGTATGATGCTGGATGTTGTGTGTTCCAGATGCATCAAACTGCAGTTCGGCGGGGAAGCGGCTCAGGCAGAGGCCTGGGATTGGCTAGCGGCAAACCAGCTCTCCTCTGTCATTACCACCAAGGAGTCCAGGTACGGGTGCTTGTTCTTCCTGGAGGAGACTGTTTGGGGCTGCTCTTCAAAGGTAGATGCTGCTGCAGCTTCTTGTGGTAAAAATCTCTTACCAAAACCAAGATTCGTGGGTTCATAAAAATCCCAGGATTGCAGCTGCTTCAGGGGGGACCCTGTAGCATCGAAGCTTTTGGGGAAGAGGACGGCACTCTGGCAATCTATCTAATCCAAACACGCCCCAAGGCTCCGGCCACACACAAGCAGCAGCAAAGCGTGTTTGCCTTTCCTCTATACCTCATTTAGGTGTGCTTATAAATGCACTGTTTTAAATGCAGGCATTAAGCACATGCTGTTGGCCTGGTCACACCTCAGGTAAAACCGGCACTAGGACTGCTGGTACTTGCATTTCCTTTCTTACTTCTAAATCTTGCTACAAGCTCATCTCCAATTAGCTTCCCCCTCTTAGCTCCAGGTCTCTGTAATTGCTTTTTTCCATGTGGATCCCACCCACCTACATATCTAATGGGGACTAATGCACAAGCTACCCCTTCGCAGTCTAAGCGCAGGAATAGCAAATGATGTACTCTATCCTGTCTTCTAGTGCAACAGATGAAGCCTGGCGGCTGTTAGCTTCCTACCTGGACAGATACAAATCCCAGAACCATCTGTATCATCACTGTGTAATCAACAAGCTCCTCTCGCATGGGGTGCCGCTGCCCAACTGGCTTATCAACAGTTACAAGGTAAATGTTTCTGTGGCCTGGTCTACACTGGGCGGGAATAGCGTAGCTGAAGTCGATGTATCTTATTTCGACTTACCTCCTGTCCTCACGGTGCGGGATCGACGGCCGTGGCTCCCCCATCGACTCCGCTTCCGCCTCTCGCCCTGGTGGAGTTCCAGAGTCTACGGGGAGCGCGGAGGGGATCACTATATCGCGTCTAGACGAGACACAATATATCGATCCTCGATAGATAGATCGATCGCTACCCGCCGATGCGGCGGGTAGTCTGGACGTACCCTGTGTCTACAGCGAAGGAAGGAGAAGGGGGAGAGACAATTGTGTGGCTGTGTGATTGCTTCCAGTACATCCGCTGGTCAGGAATTTTGTGCTCATGCAGTTTATCGTGCACCCATTGTAGTTCAGAAGCCAAACCAAACTAAAATAATGTCAAGGGCCAAAGAGTCTGATCTTCAAACGAGATTTCCCCTTCCCCAGCCTTGGAAACAGGCAACTTGCTTAGCTGCTACAAAGCCAGGTGAATAGGGCATCTTGGCTACATCTTGGGTTTGGCCAGGCTGCTGAGGGTGTGGGGAGGCATCAGAAGTTAGGATCTGGGAGGAGTAACTTTCCCTGTTGAGGAGGCTGCTGTGTTTGGGGGTGTGGAAGGGCAGGAGGTCAGCGGGGGGAGGGGAGGCGGCTGTGTGGGGTGAGGATGGGGCTTCTGGATAAGGAACTTAGATGGTTGCTAGGAGTGGTGGGGTGCGTGTGGATACCAGGACTCTTGTATGGGGTTGAAGTGAAGAGGGTGCATGGACAGTGGCTCTTGAGGGTTCTTTCAAGGGGGTAGAGCGTGTTGGGGGGGCCAGGGGGTCTCCTGGAGAGGGTAGGGGCTCTTCAGGGGTGGAGGGTGCACTGAATGAGGCAGGGGCTGTGAGGAAAATAGTATGTGATGCTGTAATTACAAGGAGGCCAAATTAAGTTTGCTCAGGCCCCTGGAAACTCTCACTTGCTCTGTTTTGCAGTTTTACTATTCTTTTAACATTTTTATGTAGTTTTCTAAGTTTTGTAAAAGCAAACTGAAAATTCAGCTATTCCATCATGTTGGATCATGCTGACCTAGTCGCAGTAGTAGGTTGTCATCCTTTGTGTGGGCCAGACACTACAGGGGGATGAGGTCCGCATCTTGCCAGTGAGTTTCACAGCTGTCCTTGTCCCAGTCTGCTGCCTCTTCTCTCCAGATCTTCACACCTCTACATTCTAGATGGGTAGCTTCCTCCTTCTCCCCTTCACTGCGGGCCTTGGCAGCACAGCAGAGACAGGGCCACAGCACCTGGTTGCCTGGACTAGGCAGGGAACGGCAAACAGTCCTGGGATGGAGCATGCTCAGTGCAAATGGAATCTTTGAATAGTTTAGCTGTTAAACTTTTAACAAGCTTCTCCTGACCAGGTGCAAACTGAGACTTTCTGAGGATTTGGGCAGATGTTTATGGGAGCGCAAAAGGCACATCCATGATACCATGGTGGCTCCCCCACTCTGGCAAATTTCAAGCTCCTGGTCCAAAGCACGGAGGCTCTAGAACTTATCTGTAAAAAAGTTGGAAGAATCTTTTATCATGGGGCAAAAAAGTGCGTTATTGCTGCTCTTGTTCTGAGAAATGAAACTTTCCAGTAACATTCAGCATGGGAAACTTCAGCACAAATAGTTAGACAAAGTGATAAGCAACTGAAAGCAGGGCCTTACAATGGGAAGTGTTGGGCAACCTTCGCCACTGGTGGTGCTACCTGTGCTGCTGATACTTTGTGCACCAGATCAGTTGAAGTTAAAATGGTCCAGCTGATTGGGAAAACATTACTCATTCTTCCTATGAACTCAACTAAGGAGACTTGGTTGGTTGGTTTGAATTTCAACCCAAAAGGAAGATACTTGAGAGAGTGAAAAGGGTTGCCAATGGACTGACTGGCTTTAACCTTCTGCAGAGGTTGCAGTGTCCCTTTCTGAAACTTGGATGTCTCTGGCTCCTGGGGCGATGACTCTAGTCAGCTTTGAAGTGTGGCTAACCCCATTTTCAAAAAGCAGCTGTATTCTCTGCTAAATCTTATACTCGTCCCTCTCCAGTGAAGCCACTGTAGCCTCATCTAAATGTTTGGTCCTTTGGAAGGGAAATGCAAAGAAACTTCTGAAACTGTACACTCAGGAACCAGAAAAGCTTTCCATGGCAGACATAACTTCGTTCCTGTGTGTGCTATATACAGTCTGAGTAACAGACCCATTTGTAAAGTGCTGGGCATGTGGTCGTCCCTTGCCCAGCACGGTACTATGGAGAGGAACAGCGCTTCTTTCTATCCTGGCTCATCCAGTGAGGTTGTAAGGCAAGTTGTGTAACTGAGAATGAGCCACTATCTGTGCTTGTAAATTGGGTGTATTCTAAGGGCTAGGAGGTGTGAGGGGGCACCAGACGGTGGGGCTGAACTAGGGCAAGGTGCTTGTGGGGTGAGTGTATTGGGAAGGTTTCGCTGGGGGGGCAAGTGAGCTGGAAAGGGGGCTGCTTGGGGGGCGTGATTGCAGGAAGATTCAGAAGCCCGGAGAGGCAAGAGCCGGCTGGTGCAAGATCCCCAGGGCTGTTAAAAAGGGGAGTAACAATAGAATCAGGTGCTTTTGGGGTGAGCCTGGGCAAAGAACGCAGGAGCGAGGGGAGTAGCTTTTGTTCTTCGGCCCGAGCAAATCCCAGGCTGTTGTGTGGCCCTGTGTGTGCCTGGTGCCGTGGGAAATGTAACCCTGAGTGTGATCAGTCTGGTTTAGGTGAAACCCTGCCCTGTGCTGAGGGCAGACCCCCAGCCCGTCTGGCGGTTTTGAGGGGCTCAGGCAACAGAGCCTGGGGAGTCCTGGCTGCAGGCATGTGATCAGGCTGTCACTAATTCTGTTTGCTCGCAGAAGGTGGATGCTGCTGAGCTCCTTCGCCTCTACTTGAATTACGCTCTCCTGGAGGAAGCCGTGGACTTGGTGTTGGAGTACGTGGACGCCTTACTGGGGAAGGGCCATGAGCACTTTGGGATTGAGGTAGGCGAGGGCTGAAACACCCCCCCCCGGTCCCGCTCCTGCGACCATTCCCCATTGCCATAGCAGCTGGTGGCAGCCAGCTCTGAGCCAAGGTTCAGGACAGCTCCTCCAGAGTGCCTTGCCTGCAAAGAGGGGCTCCCAGCTCCACACTGCAGAGCCCTTCTGGCTGGGCCTCTAGGGCAGCGCCTCCCTTCTCCCACTTGGATGAAGGGGGCGGAAGGGCAAGTGGTGCCCATGGCAGTAGTGGAGCTGCTGGCCGAAGCATGAGTGAGGCCCATGCAGAGGAGCCCTGCCCAGCCCATTCCGCTGTGCTGCTCAAGCATGTGTTGGTGGGGCAGTTCGTCTGTGCTGTTGATCCTGGTTCTGTGTAACACTCCTGGAAGGAGGGTGAGGCTCTTCAGAGAACTAACCCATGGCACCTTCCTGACTGGGTTAATGTGACACCCCGTGCCTCCTGGGGAACATAACCGGGTTCCCAGCTCCTCTGAAGCCAACATCTGGCTGCCGTATCGCTTCCTCCTTGCCCGTAGCACTGCTAAGCATCTCTGCAGTGACCATAAACCAGTTTAAAGGAGAGACAGTGTGTCCCAGTGGCTAGAGCACTGGATGGGGACTCTGCAGACGTGGGTTCTGCTACTGGCTCTGCCACTGGCCTGTTGGGCGACCGTAGGCAAGTCACTTTCCCCTGTGCCTCGGCTTCCCTATCTGTACAATGGGGATAATTGAGGTCAATGGATTAAAAGTGCTAGATAAGTGCTTAGTGCCTTAGTTAGTACTAACGGCCACTCTTCCCTTTAGTGTCCGTTGTCTGCTATAGCGCCAATGGTGTGGCTGCCATACTCAGCCATTGATCAGCTGCTTCAGGCCTTAGGAGAGAACACGACAAACCATCACAGCTTTGTGGTGAGTACATCTCCACGGTGCTGCCACCCAAAGTCCCGAGCCAGGTGGCTCTGCCCGAGGGGATAGGAGCGATACCAAGGTGCACTGGGGAGGAAGGGAACAGGTGGGAGCCCGCTGACTGTCTGCCTGAGCTGAAGTTGGGTGAATGGTGCACATTGCTGAGCAGCAAGTGACCCTGATTAACGGACTCTGAGTGATGGGAAAATCTACCCCCCTGCCGCCTCCAATCCCTTCTTAACCTAAGTTATATAGGCTAGTTCAACCGTGAGTGACCAAGCTGGATGCAGCCCTGAGTGGGTGAGGTTCCTTGGCAAGTCAGAGTTGATGACCAGAACGGGCCCTTATGTTCCATAGAATCATAGAATCTCAGGGTTGGAAGGGACCTCAGGAGGTATCTAGTCCAACCCCCTGCTCAAAGCAGGACCAATCCCCAACTAAATCATCCCAGCCAGGGCTTTGTCAAGCCTGACCTTAAAAACCTCTACGGAAGGAGATTCCACCACCTCCGTAGGTAACCCATTCCAGTGCTTCACCACTCTCCTAGTGAAAAAGTTTTTCCTAATATCTAACCTAGACCTCCCTCACTGCAACTTGAGACCATTGCTCCTTGTTCTGTCATCTGCTACCACTGAGAACAGTCTAGATCCATCCTTTTTAGAACCCCCCTTCAGGTAGTTGAAAGCAGCTATCAAATCCCCCCTCATTCTTCTCTTCTGCAGACTAAACAATCCCAGTTCCCTCAGCCTCTCCTCATAAGTCATGTGCTCCAGCCCCCTAATCATGAGGGAGCACTGTGCCCTAGCACCCTGATACAGGCTCTCTGCATCCTCCAGGGCTGAGAGGGCCTCTCAGCAGAGGCTACAGCTAGGCTGCCCCATTCGCTAACCCACCTGGCTCCTCACAAGCCACAGGTACTGTCATTCCACCCTGCGTGGTGTGTCCTGTGTAATCTGTGTCCTAAAACGCTTCTGGTGATGGGGGCCAGGGGAAGGGGAAATGGAGGAAAAGGTGTGGAGGTGGCTAAAGCAGAGCTGACAGCAGGTGCCTCAGAAGAGCAGCTCCCACCAGCAGGAGCCAGGTCTTGCGAAGGGAGTATGATAATGATGGTCTAAGTGGAGACTTGAGGGGGGGAAGTGACTGTCCTATTCTGTCCTCGGTGCCGCTCTATCTCCTCTTATGGCTGCCCTCGCTCTTCTCTCCTAGCTGTACCAGAAGGTGCAGGACAAATTGGAGGACTACCAACAAAAGGTCGACACAGCAACCCGAGATCTCTTGTATCGCCGGAACTAGCAGTCTGCGTGACCTGACGGGGCTGGAGACCCAGCCCCAGGGAGAGCTTGCAATGTTCTGCAGTGACCGGGCCTTATGCATGGGGCTGTCGCCGTGAGTGGGAAGGTCAGGGTCACACGCCTGCCCCGTATGCGGCTGGTGGTGCTAAAATACAAAGTCTATTTTTCCATAATGGTCCAAAAACAGTATTCCCTGCCCGAGTCAGGGGATCGGAGAGCTTCTATTTTTAATGCGTTGGAGACCCATTCTGTATCGCTTTGATGTAACCACTTTCAATCAAGAAGATGGTGGGTTAGTTTATTGCGCTGTAATTCCCACACTCCGTAAACCCGAAGTTCCCTCCATTTCTGTTTTTACCGAATGCCTTTGGCCGGGAGGTCCTGTCGTTCTTAGCCTGTATTATAAATGGGAATGAAAGGGTTTGTCATCTTTATTTATTGTGGCGTTTTTGAATGATCTTTAATAAAATGAAACTTTGTTATAAGCCTGAGTTTTTAGATTGCTGTGTTAAGCCATTGAAAGGCGTGTGTCCCAAAGCTGCTGCTAAGGAGCACTGGCTTGGCATCTGTGCAAGCACTCAGGTGACTGGGTAACAATTGACGACAAGAGAGATTGGTCTGGTCTCTGGCATTTTGGGCTGGCTGACAACTTTTGCACATTCAGCCATAAACACTTAAGCGGCAGAAGAAAACTCCTTAACTTGGGGGCATCGCAGACTCAACCTGCTTGACAGGCAGACTCAGAATCTGAGACAGAATCTCAACTTGCCTTTAAAACCAGTTTCTGTTTAGATTGTAAAAGCACTTGGGGCAGGGACTGTCCCTTTGTTCTGTCTACCCAGCACCTCGTGGACATGATCTATGGCTCGTAGGCGCTGCAGCAATAAAAATATTTACTAATCCTTGTGGCCATGAAGAAAACCTTCCAAACGTGAACAGCGTCTCACTGCTGCCGTCTCTGCCTGAGTCTGCAGATAGGCAGGGGCTTGGGGGAACAAACTCTCTCTTAGCCCCTCTGTCCCAATGGAGCATCTGCTCTAAAGTCAGATGACAGCACGTTAGGGGTCAGCATTAGCTAGTCCATTGCTGAGGTTCTTAGCTGTGAGCCCAGGGGAGGTGGGAATTGGCAAGTGCAGAGGGGCTAGGGGAGATCACATAAGGCAGAGAAGCACAAAGGAGGCTGGAGGAAACCAAGGGCATAGAGGTGCCCATAAAGGGGAACATTTCCCCCCATTGCATGGTGCAGGTGCTGAATGCAGGGCACCAGTTCCTAGACTCTGCCTTTAGTGCTTGCAGGGGGCACGGCTGGGTCATGTCTGGCTCTTCTGTCCTAGGCAGCAGCCACTGCTTCAGAAGAAATGGCTCATTGCCTGCCCGTCTCAAGGGGAAGGCCAGTCTCCAAAGCAAGGCTGTGGGCAGCTGGGATTTGTAGCACGAAAGGATTTGAAATAGTGAGTTCTGAGCTGACATCTGCCTCCTCCCGTGTGCCCTGCTGGAGAATTTATTCCCAAGCCAAGTGTATTGTTCCTAGCCACATGTGTGAGGCTGAGGTTCAACAAGGACAAGTGCAGAGTCCTGCACTTAGGATGGAAGAATCGCATGCACTGCTACAGACTAGGGACCGAGTGGCGAGGCAGCAGTTCTGCAGAAAAGGACCTAGGGGTTACAGTGCACGAGAAGCTGGATATGATTGTGCCCTTGTTGCCAAGAAGGTTACCGGCATTTGGGGCTCTATAAGTAGGAGCATCGCCAGCAGATTGAGGGATGTGATTATTCCCTTCTATTTGACATTGGTGAGGTCTTATCTGGAGTACTGTGTCCAGTTTTGGGCCCCACACTAAAAGGAGGATGTGGAAAAATTGGAAAGTACAGCGGAGGGCAACAAAAATGATTAGGGGGCTGGAGCACATGACTTATGAGGAGAGGCTGAGGGAACTGGGATTGTTTAGTCTGCAGAAGAGAAGAATGAGGGGGGGATTTGATAGCTGCTTTCAACTACCTGAAGGGGGGTTCCAAAAAGGATGGAAATAGGCTGTTCTCAGTGGTAGCAGATGACAGAACAAGGAGTAATGGTCTCAAATTGCAGTAGGGGAGGTCTAGGTTGGATATTAGGAAAAACTTTTTCACTCAGTGATGAAGCACTGGAATGGGTTACCTAGGGAGCTGGTGGAATCTCCTTCCTTAGAGGTTTTTAAGGTCAGGCTTGACAAAGCCCTGGCTGGGATGATTTAGTTGGGGATTGGTCCCGCTTTGAGCAGGGGGTTGGACTAGATGACCTCCTGAGGTCCCTTCCAACCCTGATATTCTATGGAACATAAGGGCCCGTTCTGGTCATCAACTCTGACCTGCCAAGGAACCTCACCCACTCAGGGCTGCATCCAGCTTGGTCACTCACGGTTGAACTAGCCTGTATAACTTAGGTTAAGAAGAGGGGGTGGGGGGGCCGCTAGATTTTCCCATCACTCAGAATCTGTTAATCAGGGTCACTTGCTGCTCAGCAATGTGCACCATTCATCCCACTTCAGCTCAGGCAGACAGTTAGTGGCTGAATAAAGATCAGCAGGTAACCACTTCATTTCACCCCTCCAGGGTCTGACTCCTCTGCTTCATCTCCTGAAGACAGAAGTGCTGAGGTCCTGTGTACTTCATGACCCAGTGGCAGGACATTTAACCAACAGCCAGCCACCCCTTTGTTCCCCAGTGAGAACCCCACCCCATCCCAGCAGTGTTAATTTGTGCTACCCTGGTGCATTCCCTTCCTTCCCACCTCCTCTTGCAGCTCTGGCTCAGCTGAAGATCCTCACTGACGTACAATGAGTCAAGGACTCTGCTTTCAAGACAAACCATCTCCCTGGGTGCTCATGTTCTCTGGGCAGCTTGGCTCAAACCCTTCTTCAACCAAGGAAGTGGGGGAGTTTGTGTGACAGTGAGAATTTTTTGTAATATTTTTTTATTAATATTGTGCCTGTTTCCCCTATGCGATACATGGTTAGGTGGTGGGAAAGGGTTGTATGCTCGTTGCAGAAGCCCAGAGATACAGGTGTGACTGACACTTAATTGCCTGTCCGCCCCCCTGCCCAAGGAGAGTCCCAGAAGACAATGGCCACTCCAATTGCCTGGACATTTGGCACCTAGCAACAAATGACCATGGACAGCCCCCCTTCCTTAGGAAGCTAGCCAGATATGACTGGCTGGAGGACAAATTACAGGAGGAGCCAAGTGAGGTTAAGTGTTGGCTGCTGGAGGCAGGGAGAGGCTTCTGAACTGGGCCTAACAGGGTCAGGGGTCTCTAGACTGACCCAGATGGACTTTGCAGTAACTTTCCGTTGTTAAATAAGGATTTTCTATGCTGTGATCCAGACATTTAATAAAGTCTTTGCTTTTACAGCACTGGCTGAGAGTCACTCAGGTTTAAGGAAGGTGGGGGGATGCATTTGCTCCCTTTGGGTGTGCAAGTCTTCCCCAGGTGCTCATCTCAGGTGGACTCACTGACGGGACCTCAGGATGTGAAGCAGGGGTGCTGCAGGCTTAGAGGTCCGGTCCCAGGAGGCAGTGAAGCCAAGGGGCTTATCCCATTGAGAGGGTGACTGTAGGGGGGCTGATGCACTGAAAGGCTCCTCCCAGGGACTGTTACAGAGCTGTACCGGAGCTGGGGATCTGTGACCACTGGTACCTAGCTTCATCAGCTCATGTCCCCGGGCTTTTCTCTAGGCAGCTCAGCTCACCTGCCTAGGCCTCCCGCTTCCCCTACTCCCTGGCTGTAAGGCAGAGTCCAGCTCTGGCTTCCAGGCCGGCCGCTGCCTGGGTCCTTGCACCAGGGCTGGGCAGCGTAGGCTGGAATCCTGTTAACCTGCCACAGGGAGAGGCAAGGAGACCCAGCGACCTGCCAGGGGCTGGCCGGCAGCAAACTGGGCAATGGCCTGGGCTGTATTGCAGGGTCCTAGAAGCCCCAAGCCCCCTGCGCTGCTCAGCAGCTCCCTGCAGCCCACCAGCGCGCGGGGTGCAGAGCAGACAGCACGTGTGACACATCGGGACGGGGGTGGGTGTGTGTGTGGGGGGGGGTAACAGGAGCCTATAGAAGAGAAAGACCCAAAAATCGGGGCTGTCCCTATGAAGCCGGGACATGAGCAGATCCCGCGGGCGGTGCTGGGCTGGTCCCGGCCAGGCCCCGCCCCCTGCAGCCTCAGGCGCTAGGTGAGAGCGGGGGCAGATGCTCCCCCCCCCCCCACAGCGAGGGGCTCAGGCGGAGGGAACCCCCCCGCTCCATGCCCCTCCCCCGGCTCTGGCCAAGCCCCGCCCCGTCCCGCCGTGTCGTCACGCACCCCCGGCCCCGCCCCGCTGTGTCGTCACGCGCCCCGCGCGCCATCGCGCGCCCCGCCCCGCCCCGCCCCCGGCCCAGGCCGCACCGCGCGCCATGGGGAAGAAGGGTCGCGCGGCGCCGGGCCGCCGGCCCATCCTGCAGCTCTCCCCGCCCGGGCCCCGCGCCGCCCGCGACGGGCCGGCCCCGCCCGACCTCAGCTCGGGCTCGGAAGCCGGTAGGGACCGGGCGGGCCGCGGGGGCGGCGCCGGCTGCGGGGGCCTGGGGCCTGCGGCCTGGCCGGCGGGCGCGGCCCGGGGCGGGGAGTGTCAGGGGACGGGGCCCAGGGGCGGAGGGGCTGACCTAGAGGGGCGGGGGTGCGAGGGGCGGGGGGGTGTCCGGGGAAGGGAGGCAGGGTTGGGGGAGGGGTATCCGAGGGACCAGGGCCGGAGGGGGTGACCTAGAGGGGCGGGGGTGCGAGGGGCGGGGGGTGTATAGGGAGGCAGGGCCGGGGGGGTGTCCGGGGAAGGGAGGCAGGGTTGGGGGAGGGGTATCCGAGGGGCCAGGGCCGGAGGGGGTGACCTAGAGGGGCAGGGGGTGTATGTCTGGGGAAGGGGGGCAGGGCAGCGATGGGTTCTCCGAGGGGGGTAGGGCCAGGGTGGGGGTGTCTGGGGGAGGGGCCCAGGGCAGGATGGGGTATCCCAGAGGGGCCGGGGGTGTATATGGAGGCAGGGTTGGGGGCGGTATCTGGGGAAGGGAGGCAGGGCTGCGATGGGTTCTCCGAGGGGGGTAGGGCCAGGGTGGGGGTGTCTGGGGGGTGATGCCCTGGGTGTTTTTGTCCATTCTAGCCTGCAGCCCCCTCCCCGGCAGGGCCTGTCCACCCCTGGTGCCAGCGCTGTGCAGTGTGGGCCCGGCCCGGGCCCTACTTGATGCCGTATCTGTCCTGACCACTCAGGGGTGGCTGGCCCACAGGACCTGCCCTGCCAGCAGGGCTCAGGGTGTGGGGATTGGTGGGGATCACCCCGAGTCCCCTCGGGCTGTCAGTTTGGCCTTAGATGCTGGAAATTCGATCTCGTCCAGCCAGCACCAGGGGTTACATGAGGCGTGTGGGGTTTAGTGCTTCGGGGCATTGGGGGGGGGTGGCAATGGGTGTTTTGGTTAAGTCGGTGCTGTAATGGTATAAAAAAAAAAGTTTGGGGAAACTAACTGAAACAGAAGTCCGTAGTTCCCAAAAGAGCTGCTAATGTTTGCTGTCTGTTACACTGCTGGTAGGAATGGCTCCAGAAGGTGATTGTTAATCGCCCCTGCCCCATGGTTGGGCAAGTTTCTATATTGAATTCTGTCTCTCGCTGGCAGGACAGTGGACACAGAGCTGCTGGCTGGATTTCTACGTGTGTATTCTAGCCCTTGCTGGCTGGGATGCAAGGTCTCTGAGCAGTTCGCTGTGTGTGTTGTGGCCCTCGCTGGCAGGGTGTGGGGTTGCTTGGTGGGTTTCTGTGTGTGTTGTAACTGTCACTGGCAGGGTGGTAGGTATGGGGTCATTAGGTGAGTGTCTACATGTGTATCATAGCCCTCGCTGGCAGGGTGATGGACACAGGGCTGCTGATTTCAGCCTGAATAGCGGGGTGCTGCCGTACAGTAATGCAGAGTTTCTCAGACTGGAGGTCGGGACCCCTCAGGGGGTTGTGAGGTTATTACATGGGGGGTTGCGAGCTGTCGGCCTCCACCCCAAAGCCTACTTTGCCTCCAGCATTTATAATGGTGTCAAATATATAAAAAAGTGTTTTAAATTTATATGGGGGGGGTCACACTCTGAGGCTTGCTACGTGAAAGGGGTCACCAGTACAAAAGTTTGAGAACCACTGGTCTAATGGGTCAGGTTATCTCTGGTAGCCTGTTGGTGCATCGTATTTATTTAGGGGTTTCTTTATTGGATTGCAGGCCTGCGGGCTTTTCCTTATGTCCTTGCAGCTCTCTGATGCTTTTATTTATTGTCTGGTCTGTGGCTGGCTGATCAGTATGGGCTGTTTCTGCCTTTCCAAAGTAGGAGTGGAAGCTATTGTGGTGGTTGGTTGTGTTCATCTCTCTCCAGTTGTCTGCTCAGCCCCTGTGTCCTTTGCTCCGGCTGTGAGTGACTGGATTCTTCACCTGTTGCAGACATGGCATCTTGGAGTTGCGTAGTGGCAGTCATAGTTTGGGAGCAAAGGGTCTGTAGATTGTGGAGGTAGGTGCGGGAAAGGATAGCAATGTTGTTATACTCTGGGGTTTATTCCCTTTTTGTGCTTGGTGTGTTACTGGCATCTGACCTTGGATGCAGCCCTGCACAGATTTAATTACAGCATGTTCTGCTTTGGAGCAGAAGGCTCAGTCGCTCTCAGTGGATGTATCACGTCTTGGAGAATTGGACACATGTGAACAGCTGGGCCAGACCCTGCCCGTCACTGGCAAAGCAGTATCTAGCCCCATCCAGTGCTCCCAGGAGACCATTCTGCCATTCTCGTGGTGGAGGCTAATATCTTCTCTTGCAGTTCACAGCCTCACTCCCCACAGACCCTATGGTTTTCCTGACCGAGCCCACTGAAAAGCCTTCTGCCCTGTTTGCCTTCATGATGTGATAATTTCACCATTGGCAGGCCCCAGCTCCTAGTCCCCTCAGTGCCCAGTTGGTGCCTCACTGGAATGCCAGTCGGTATCTGGCAGAAGGGAAGCAAAGATCCTTGTCCAGCTGTGCAGTGGGCCGCCCTGCCAGTTTCCTGAATCTCAGGTTCTAAAACAGGGGTGGGCAAACTTTTTGGCCTGGGGGCCACATCGGGGTATGGAAATTGTATGGCGGGCCATGAATGCTCACAAAATTGGGGATAGGTGTGCAGGAGGGGGTGAGGGCTCTGGCTGGGAGTGTGGGCTCTGGGGTGGGGCCAGAAATGAGGAGTTCAGGCTGTGGGAGGGGGCTCCGGGCTGGGACTGAGGGGTTTGGAGGGCAGGGCTGGGGCAGCACACAGAGCTGCCTGGCCACGCCTCCTTGTACTCCGTAGGAGCCTGGGGGGGTGGGTGTCATGCTGGCTACTTCCTGGGAGCCGCGCCGAGCGGGGAAAGTCCCAGACCCCACTCCCCGGCTGGAGCGCCAGAGCAGGGCAAACCCCCAAGCCTGTTCCCTAGCGGGAGCTGAGGACCAAATTAAATGGTCTGATGGGCTGAATGTGACCGACGGGCTGTAGTTTTCCCACCCCTGTTCTAAAAGAAGCTTTGAGAGGAAAATAAAGATCTTAAAATACAGTTGTTAAAACGAATTCTGTGCCAGCGGCCTCCACGCGTTCAGCGCAGTGACGCAAGGGACCGAGTGCAGAGCTTGAGGCCTGGGCTTCCTGCCTGGTTTGGGCAGGAGCCAGGAATCAGTGGCACAGCATTCTGGGAGTTTCCATAGTGGGGGTGGTGCTCAGGGCTCCTGCACAGCAGAGGTCTGGTCTCAGCTAAACCTGGGGGCTTCCTGTATAGTAGGTGACTAAGCAGTATGGTCTCTGGGGAATTTCCTTGGAGAGATTAGCAGCTGGGCAGTGGTAGTGCTGGAGCTGCTCAGGGGCACAGGATGGGGAGGCTGCTGTGCTGTCTGCCCCCAGAACAGCCTGCAGCTGCTTGGCTCCACCTGGGCAAGAGCAGCAGGGGCACGGGCTGTCCCTTTTCCTGCTTTCGGTCATGCCCACAGCTGGCCGTGTCATGCACCTGCTCTGTCTCCACTTCCCTCCTTAAGACCTGCTGCCTACAAGCAATCAGCCGGCCCACGAGTCTTGGAGAGAGCTGATTTTTATTTATTTATGAAAGAGAAAACTTGGCAGTGAGTCCGAGCTGCTAGGTTGTGCACACGGCCCGTTGCTGCCATGCGTAGATGCTGTTTTTTTTTCATTACCCTCCTCCCTCCCCTCTGCTTGGGACGGTCACTTGAGTCACGTGAGGTTCGGTTGTAATCGTTTGGGGGCTGGCGCTGTTCTGTCTGGATGGTACCCCAGGACTGAGAGCAGAGTCTGTGGGTGCTTCCCCAGGACAAGTTGCAGTGACCATCCCAGGGGAGCGTATGGAGCTGCTGTTTGTGGAGCGGGAGATGTATTACCCCTGCGCAGTGCTTACTGAGAAACTGGAGTAGGGAGTTCCCCTCCCCAGCTTCCTTTGGTGGCAGAGGCTCTTCCCTGGATGCGGCCTACTGAAGTGACTGTCACTTTTCCTTCCTTCACCCAGATGAACTCGAGGTGGCTGGGGAGGTTCCCAGAACAGCTCCAAACCCGCCCCAAATGACTGCACCTGCTGGACCGGCAGCTGTCAAGCCAACAGGTAGGTGGGGCATTTCTCCTCCCTTCACTCTCCCTAGGCTTTAGCTCAGTCTGCAGTTACTAAGGGCAAGCAGCCAAGTCTGCGTCTGTCTGGCGCCGGACGCTCTAAGCGCAACGTGGTGTCGTTGAAAGGCAGCTGGCAAAGGCAGACATGGCGTTTGGGCCCTGGTCTGTTTGTGTGTGAAGGAGGCGTTACCGGATCATTCAAAGCAAGCGCCCCTTGCTTGTGCTTTGCCTTGAAAGGCTCAGGGATGTCGGGTTTTGTTTTCCTGTTTGCGCTGAAGGATTTCCCAGATGACTCAGCGGATTGTGATCTTCCTCAGCTCTAATTGATGATGTGGAGGTGTTGAGTCTTTAGCCAGATATTTGTTCCACCCCTTTGGCTTTGTTTTGGTCACTCAGAGTCTCATGCAGCTTGAATAAAAATCCCTTCCCACCTCAATCAGGGTATGTCTGTGCTTAAAATGGCACTGCAGTGTAGACATGAACTACAGCGATGGGGGTGAGGTGGGGTTCCCATCACCATAGTTAATCCACTTCCTTGAGAGGTGGTAGCTAGGTCAGTGGAAAAACTCTTCCATCGACCTCGCTCTGCTTACACCAGGAATTAGGTCAGTATAGATGTGTCTCAGAGGTGTGAATTTTTCACACCCTGAGACGTAACTTTTACTGATATACAATCCCTGTGCAGACCCGGCCTCCGTTAGGTTCAAGTGTCAAACCCGCTAGTCCTCCATACACTCTTCTGTCTAGCTGGTTTTTCCAGGGACCTGGACTTGTAACATGAAGAGCGAGTGGAAGAAACTCTTCAGGCCCCTTGTTAGTGACCATTATGAAACAAAACAAGGAGCAGATACAATTGTTTCCCCCCCTCTGTGCTCACCTTTAGGACCCATCGGGGAGCTGGCTTTTGGAATTTGTGCGCATCATTGAGCTGAACACCCCAGGTTGGAATCCAGAGCTGTGTGCTCTGATGGCACCTGGAGGGAATGGCTTTTCTCATTTACAGTAGTCCCATGCTTACGGCCTGATTTAGCTCACTGAGCTCCAGCAACGTGTGGAGCGTTAAATCTGTTTTGCTACTTTTTCAGATTTTTTCAGTAGTTAAATAGTTGAAACACCTACAACTCTGGGATAGGCAACTGGCTTTCCTGATTTGTAATGCTGCTCACAACAATCACCTTGATAAGCTTTAAATCGTACAGCGCTGGCACATTCTGGACTGCCCCGAATAAGTACTTAGGAGGGCGTTCCCGGTGACCTTTCAGTCTCCAAAGCAGAGGTCTGGTAGGGATGTGTGGAACCCACATGGCACATTCAGGATAGCAAGTTTCTAGCCTCCATGGTTGCAAAGTTGCATCTTGTTTTAAATGAGGTTGTAAGCCCTTTGGAGCAGGGACCACGTCTTTGGTGTGTCTGTACCACAGTATGAGTAATGATCATCTCCTCAGAGGAGCAGACTCTGTCGATGGCTCAGTGATGCTTCCTACGTACCTTGGGATTGTTGCCTCTCCTTGTGTGCATGGTGCGAGAGGTGAGAACTGGCAAGAGAGTTGTAGCTTGGAAGCAGGGTACGCGTGGTGTTCAGTTGCCCAAAACCAGTGAGCTCTTTCTGCTCTCTTCTGCGGCCCCAGAACAGCTGCGTGTGCATTGTGTGGCATTCTGAGTTTGCTCAGCGAATCCTGGCAGGTGGCTGTTTCACAGATTGCATTTGAAATATTTTCTCTGTCCTCTGCTCTAAACCCAGGCAGCCGAGGGTGGAGGGAAACTCTCACTGGTAACTCTCCTCTGCCTAGGTGGCTTATGTTTGCTCGGTGCATACGCAGACAGTGATGATGAGGAGGGAGAGGCACCTGAGAAATCAGTGCCGTCTACAGATGCAAACGGCAACAGTTCAACAGACATTGACAGCACGCTGGCAAACTTTCTGGCGGTGAGTAGAAAACCTGCCCTGGGTCTCAGGCAGAGCTCCGGAGTCACCACCTTCTGACAGCCTGAGCCGTGCTTGTGGGGAAAAGTGGGCAAACGTGCTTTTGCTGGGGTGGAAGGCAAGGGGGTGGAGGATGAAGCTGGTGGGCGGGGGCGGGGTTCCAGGGCTGCTGAGTTTGAAGGACTCGCCTGGGGTAGCGACTGCTCTCTGTGCGTAGGGGAATACGCTGATTGCCCCAAATCTGGGGCTTCAATTAATTTGTAAATGTTTTGTGCTTTCAAAGGAGATTGATGCCATTACAGCTCCGCCCCAGCCTGCTGGATCCACTGGTGCCTCTGCCGCGCCCCCGCCGACTCCGCCGCGCCCAGAGCCCAAGGAGTCTGCCTCGAGCCATCCCTCTGCTACGGCGAATGGGACGGGCTCTGCCCAGCCGGCGGAGTGGCAGTATGACACCCAGTGCTCGTTGGCAGGAGGTGAGCTTTGTTGCCGGGTTCGTCTGCCCCAGGGCGTGCAGGCAGCCATTCCAGCCGGGTCGCTGGGGGGGGCCTCCATCCCTGGCAGCACGCCAGCCCCCGTGTCCCTTTCATTGCCTGGAAACAGCCGCGTTCTCTCTAGCTGTGATGTCAGAAGATGAATGTTGTGCTGTAGCCACAAGAATGAAACACTTAGTGGCCGACACACACAGGTTTGTGTCTTCCAAGGGCTATTGGTGAGTGGCTGGCGCGTGGGGTGAGTGCAGGGACAGAGGGTGGGGTCCCTGTCTCCTGAGGCACGTGGAGAGGGCCATGGTGCCTAGCGGCGGGCGGCGGGCTTAGGGGCATCCTGCTCACTCACGGCCTTTGGTTTTCTTCCCTCAGTGGGCGTGGAGATGGGAGACTGGCAGGAGGTCTGGGATGAGAACACTGGCTGCTACTATTACTGGAACACGCGGACCAACGAGGTGACCTGGGAGCTGCCGCAGTACCTCGCCACCCAGGTCCAGGGGCTGCAGCGCTATCAGCCCAGGTGAGGCCCGGCCACCTTTGGAGCACAGGGGGGGCGGCGCGGCCTGTTGGTGTGTGCCCGTCACAGCTTCTGCTTTCCCTCCCCAGCTCTGTGGCAGGCGTTGATGGGAGTTTCCTGGTGGCTGCAGACCTCTACCCTCAGGAGAAAGGGGTCACTGTTGCCAGCATTAGCCGTGGGACCGTCCTACCCAAGCGAGAGGTGAAGAAGGTCAGTGGGAGTCACCCCTTTCCTCGTTCCTGCAGACCATCTCAATGAGACGCGCCCTCATGCTGCAGGCTGGCCTCGCCCTGGGCTCCCAGGGAACAGAGGGGCCAGGAAGGAGATAGAGAGCCCAGAGGAGCCTCAGCTAGCCAGAGTGTGGACAGCTGGGTGTCTCTGAGGCCAGGCTCCCCGCCCCCACCTCCCTGGGTGGAAAATCCTGCTCTAGTGGTGGGATGCATGCTCCAAGTGCCACTCTGCCTAGGAATGGCCCCGATGGGTCCTGTGTTCTCTTGGTGCTCTTCTTACCCCTGCAGAAGGGCAGCTCAGCATGCCAGCTGGGCGTTCTCTGCTCTGGTATGGGCACCTGCTGGAGGGGCCTGGGGGTGTGGGAATGAAAACTGGATTGGGTGGAGGGGCTGTTCAGGCTCCGAAGCAAGGGCTGCCTTGCTGGATGGATCCTGCGGTACTGAGCACGTTGCCAGCACTGGGAACTTCTGCTTCACCTGGGCGCCGATTCCCTCTGTGGGGCTGGCACAGTGCAGCAGTGGGCAGTATGTGGCACCTGGCTAGCAGTGCAGAGAGCCTCCCGCTTCCTCTGTCGGAGCTGCGTTGAGTCAGCGAGGCTATCGGGAGCCACGTGGGCGGCCTTCGCTCTGCACACACCCTGAGAGCTGCCCTGGTGACTACGACGATGCCAGGCCAATGAGTTACTTTGAGGGGAGGAGCTCAGGGTTTGCTGTGCCGGATCGGACGGACAAAGCCTAGGAGCCTCTGCTTTGATGAAGGTGCAAGGAGCCCTGCACGAGGCAGTGATGGGCCAATCTGTCCACAGAGACAGCGTCCTCCAATAACTGGAGGCTGGCTGTTGCCCTCCAGAGAAACCTCTGCTCCTCTTTCCAACCCTCCCAGACTCTTGGCCTGACAGGCAGTTTGTGGCACTGGGTGTCCCAGGCTGATCATGTAGAGAAGCGTGTATTCTCTTTCTGAGTGCGCTGCCCGGGGACTCTCTGACTGTGCCCCTGGTTTTGTGGCTGGGAAGTGTTCCGTCTGCAGTGTCCCCCCTGTATAACATCCCTGGTGGGAGGCGGAGTTTGGAGGAGGACAGACTTGCTGTTTTATGGAGGAGTTCAGGGAGGGCATGCCGTGCCTAGGGGGCCACGTAGAGTATCCAGCTGCATGGTAAGAGAATAAAAACTACTGGCCATCTTCTAGTGCCCCTCTGGATCAATGCCTTCCCCAGGAGGCCTGTGATCAGTTCTGGGTCCCCCACCTCATGAAGGAGACGGGTCAGAGGCAGGCGATGAGAGTGATCAGAGGCTGGAAAAACATCCGTGGGAAGGGTCTGCAAAGGCTGCAGCTGTCCAGCTTAGAGAGGACGTTGCGGGGGGTGAGGGAGAGGAGGAGGGCCAGACGCTCCCAGTAGCCCCTTCTCCCAGGCCGCACTCAGGAGTCCCTTGCTAAGAGGAAGTCTCCGTACACCAGGCCCCATTGATGTTTGGGTCTTGCAGGCCCGCAACGCACCCCGGATGCCAGCAGCGCCCAGGGTCTCAGAAGGGATCGGCCATAACTCCGGGTGTTTGCTGTGTGGGATGCAGCGGGTTGTGATGCAGTAGGAACTGTCTGCATGGGGGATGAGAAAGCAGGGGATGACTTTAGGTGAGGGACAGCACCTGAGCCAGGAAGGGGGGTGGGGGGAGTCGACACCTTTGCCGGGGAAGCTGGACTAAGGAAGAGAGCCTGCTGGAGAGGTTTTTGGTTTCAGTTTTGGGCTGGCTGGGAAGAGGCAGGGAACCCCAAGTCTGGGGTCTAAGATCCTTGCCCCCCAGAGGGACCTGGCTGAGGGGTCCTGGTTGTACCTACAAGCCCTGCTTGGGACTGTGTTCCTGTCGTCTAATAAACTTTCTGTTTTACTGGCTGGCTGAGAGTCACGGTGAACCGCAGGAAATGGGGAGTGCAGGGCCCTGACTCCCCCACGCTCCGTGACAACGGTTAGGTACCGAACCTCTCACTGACAGGGCTAGGGAGCTACTTTCCCTAGAGGCTCATTGCTCCAGAATTGTCCACTGCAGCGTTCTTGCACCTTCCTCCTAAGCCCCTGGCACTGGCTGGTATCGGAGGCTGGAAACTAGCTGTTCCTGGATTGCTGCAAATCACTGGCTGGGAAAAGGCCCTCATTGCAGGGATCTCTACAGGGGAGGCTTGTTCCTCCCTCTGCTGTCAGGCAGCGGCAATTCTGGAACTGGGGAGAGCCCGTGACTCTTGTCTGTCCTGCAGGAGGTGAATGAAGGCGTCCAGGCCCTCTCGAGCAGCGAAGAGGAGAAGAAGGGGGTGGCGGCGTCCCTGCTGGCTCCGCTGGTCCCCGAGGTGGTGAAGGAGGAAGAGGAGCGCTGGAGGAGGAAGGTGATCTGTAAGGAGGAGGTGGAGCCGGTGCCAGCGGAGGAGATGGCCGCAGGGGAAGCGTCGGTGGCTGCTGACGAGCAGGACCCTTGCATGGATGCTCTGGAAGACCCTTCCCAGGAGGGTCTGTGCAGCGTGGTGCAGTCAGGGGAGAGCAGCGAGGAGGAGGAGGAGCAGGACACGCTGGAGTTGGAGATGGTGTTGGAGAGGAAGAAGGTAAGTGGCAGCTGGGGGAAAAGGGGGCAGGTGCTACTGGGCTGCTGTTGGAGGGAACCCCTGTGTCATTAACAGTCCAGGCGGGCCGAGAGAAAACCTAGTCGCAATTGCCACCCAGCCCCTGTGTGGTCTGTGCCAGGGACTGAGTGGGGATTCAGGGGCTGCCCCCCATCACCTATGGGGCAGAGTGTCCAGGGAGACACCACACAGGACGCTCCTCCCTCCGGCAGAATGATCCCATGGCCATGTCTACACTGCAGACGCTACGGTGCTGCTGCAGCTGTGCCGCTGTAGCGTGGACGCATCGTACAGCAATGGAAGGGGTTTTTCCATTACTGGAGGAACTCTGCCCCCCCCCCCCCATCCCAGCGGTGGTTGCTAGGTCATCGGAAGCGTTGTTCTGCCGACCTTGTCGTGTCTACACCCGGGGGTAGGTTGGCATACCCACAGCACTTAGGGGGCAGGTGGTTTTGACACCTCCGGCCACCGTAGCTAGGTCGATCTCAATTTGAAGTGTAGTGCTGTGCTCCCCTGCGGCAGGAAGCAGGACTGGAGTCCCAGGGAGCAGCATTGGCCTGAGCATTTCATGTAGAAATCCGGGGGGAGGTGAGCCCCTGTCTGTTTGTGAGCCCCTGTCTGTTTAGCTGACACTGTTTTCAGTTCCCCAGTCGGAGAGAATTGCCAATGGATGGAAAGCTCTGAAAAGAGTCTCTCTGGGAAAAGGGATTGGTCCCCACCCCCGGGGGCCAATCTCAGGGTTCCCATTATTACCACCCCTCTTCGCCAGGGGCACGCTTGTGCCAGGCTGATGTGACATCCGCCAGTGGGGCTCATGACAACCTAGGCTAGTGGTTCCTAGACTTTTCACCAGGGCAACCCACCAACTGCACCTTGTCTGTTTTGTGGTGACCCACTGGGCCTGGCTTCCTGCTCTGGGCATGGTGACCTGGCGCAGGGGGTCACAGCCCCTCTCAGGTTTGGCCTGGCCATCCTCTGTCGTGAGGTCACCTCCTTGCGTGTCAGCAGGGTGCAGCTCCTCCGGAGGCTTTGCCCTCCTCCCCTCCCCTTCTGTGAGTGCTCACCCTCTGGTCTTGTGGCAGGCGGAGCTGCGAGCCTTGGAGGAGGGAGATGGCAGTGTCTCGGGTTCCAGCCCGCTCTCAGACGGGAGCCAGTCAGCATCTCTTGATACAGCGCCCAAGCCGGCCTCCGTGCAAGGGAAGTGGAAGCTTTTTGTTGGGGTTGCCAGCCCAGAGTCCACCAGCCGCAGCTCTAGCAAGACTGGCCGAGAGACTCCAGAAATCAAGGAAGCAGGTAATTTGAGAGACGCCTCCTGGGCCAAGGCCCTTGCTTCCCAGCCAGAGACTGCAGGGAGACCTGCACCCGCGTGCACCGAGTCGCAGTGTTCAGCGCAGGCTCCTCCTTCATATCGCAGGGGTTGCCGGCTCGAGGGTTTGTCTGGAGGGGGCAGGGCACGGGCTGAGCTCTTTCCTCTCCCTGCAGCCCAGCAGTGGTAATGCCTGGGTTATTAGCAATGAATGTCGTCTTGGGGGGGCTCTGCGTATGCCCTCTACAGGGAGGAGCACCCTTGGCACTTCGAGCCCAGAGCCCTGCAAATCTGGAGATAACTGTTTCATATCCACGGATGCGGATATTCGTGGACCACTTTTGCAGCCCACGGGTCAGGTGCGGATACAAATTTTGTATTCGCGCTGGGCTCTGCTCTCGGGGAGCACACGGGGTGATGGGAGCAGTTCAGAACTGGGTCGTGGGACGGAGGTTGCCTTCGCTGTATCGGTTCATAGAGCTGGGTGGTTGTGAAGGGTCTGCACTGAGCTCTGAGCAGCTCTGGCCATACAGGGTTCGCACTGCACCGCAGAGCCTGGCAGCTGTGGACGGCCTTGCCACCGAGCATCTCTGTTCCTGACGGTGCTTGGGGGTACGTCCCATCTGCCTCCAGCAGTCCTGTGGGGTGCTTCAAGGCTCTGTCCTGTGTGATGGGTCCAGGGCCTCTGGAAAAAATCTGGGGGCTATGGGGTCATCAGCATATGTATCAAACCTGCTGTCTGTCCCACCTCTGAACGGCGCGGGCAGCTTTCCTGCTGTCTGGCTGGGATTCTAACTTCTTCCTGGGCAATTTGGCCTTGAGTTCTGCAGAGCCCCTTTTCTGTCACAGAGACAGCTGGCTTCACAGCTCCCAGCATGCTGAGCAGCGGCACCCCACAGATCGGCCCCCATGGCCCCTTCCACGGACAGCTACGGCCAGTGGATCTGGCCCCTCCTCTTCTCTCCGCCCCCCCCCCCCCCCGCAACAGACAGCGGCTCCCCATAGATTGTCATCATCTCTGCCACCCCCACCCCACCCCGGGCACCTGTCATGGGCAGATGCACCCCATGGATTGGGCCTCTGGTTTCTGTGCTCCACTGACTGGACCACCAATTCCCTACCATGCCCCTAAGGACTTTTGCTTCAGGTACAGAGCGCCCTTACGGATTCTCTCAGTGTAGCTGACAAGGTCTTTGTGGCAGGGACAGTCTGTTACTCTGAATGTACAGTGTCTAGCCAGGGGGTCCCATGAGCTCAGCTGGTTCCTAGGCCCTAAGTACGAGCCCTGTCCAGGGTTGTCCTTGTATCCTGTGGCAGAGCAGCATGTGAATCTGTACATTCTCTCACCGACTGGCTGGGCCTCCCTCCCCCACCCCCCGGTCAGTCTGACTCTGCCTCCCAAGCCCTGGAAGGGCAGAGAGCTGTTCTGGAGGGTCTGGGGACCACCTTCTACAATAGAGGATAAATGTCCTATTGGCTGGGTCTAGGGACACGAGGCAGTGGAGGAAAGCAGAGCCATTGGCTGCTGTGGGGCCTTCACATGGAGTGGGATGAGAGGGGATTGGAGTAGGAGGGTCTCAGGCTCATGGTGGAATGAGATGGGCTGAAGGAGGAGAGTTTGTGGCTGACTGTGCACTAGAGCAGTCCTTGCCAGGCCTCCACTCATTGCCTTGGCTTGAGAGTGCGTTCAGTGAGGGCTCAGGGGACGCCCAGCACCCGGACCCTCAGCTCTGACAGTGGTGATGGTCATAGCTGGAAGAACCCACCTCGTCGCCTAGAGACTAAGGCCCTGGACAGGAGCAGAGATGGCTCCTTGGGCAGCGAGAAAGCTGCGAGCTCTGTGTTCAGGGGACAGGACTCCGTGTCCATTCTTTGTAGGTAAACAGGGTTGCACCAAAGCACAGACCTGGTTGGTGTTCTCGATTTCTCCTCTGAATGGAAACAACCCTGCAGGGGCCTGAGCGTTGCTGAACAGCTCAGGCCGGGGAGGCTTCATAGTGCGAACTGAGATTGTGCAATAGCTGAGCCGCGGGTTTGTCCAGCCCCAGAAACAGCCCTTCTCCCTTCCTAAGGGGGGCAGCCCCTCCCCTAGCTGCCTGGCCCTGCTGGTGAGGAGGGCTGGGCCTGCGTGCCGTGCCGTAAAGCCATCCTCGGGTGAGAACAGCAGGTTCCGGCCGTGCCATCCTAAGAGGTGGCTGGTGTCTGTATTACACAAATACCCAGAAGCTCCAGCCAGTATCCGGCCTCGTGACTGGTGCTGCACAAACAGAGTAAGAGACAGATTAGAGGTGATTTGACTGGGATTTCGTTCTCCCTTTGGGGGTGTCCCTTGCTCTCTTGCAGGCCTTCGCTGGCTGGGCTGGAGGGTTCCTCGGGCAGGTCTCGCACTCTGAAGGAAGGAGGTTGGGGTTGAATCTTTAACAGCAGTGCCCTTTCCCTGTTCATTAGTCACTGGAGTTAAACTGCTGTTGACAAACTGGAAGGGCTGCGTGAGGTTTGCCTTCTGGCTTGGTGAACGTGGTACGTCTACCCAACAAAAATCCACGCTCTGTGAGTCTCATCCCGGGTCAATGACTCAGGCTCTCACTATGGGGCTAAAAACAGCCGTGTAGACATTCCCGCTCAGGCTGAAACCCAGCCACGGGGGAGGGTCCCGGAAGCCGGCCTTCAGCCTCTGTGGGAATGTCTACACAGCTGTTCTTAGCCCCGTAGCGTGAGCCCAAGTCATCAGCCCAGACTCTGAGGCTCGCTGCCACCACGGGTTTGCTTGTTGGGTCGACGCACCGTTAGGGATTTTGGGAGCTTTGCCTGGCTGCGGTGGGCCAGGAGCAGGGCTGTGGGTGGGATGTGTATCGGGAGCTCAGCTCTGTATGAGTCCTGCAAAGGCGTCCTTTATTCCCGACATTAATTGTTGACTGCAGTGAAATAGGTGTGAACTAGCTTGCTGGCTGTCTTAGGCTGGGCCTACACTACAGGGTTAGGTCGATGTAACCTGCTTTGTGTCAACCTAGCTGTGGAAGTGTCTTCACTTAAATTTGGCTCCCGCCGACGTCAGTACCTCTCTACGCCGATTTAGACCACTACCTCCCCGAGCGGCGCTGAGTCACAGTCAATGTGATTAGGTCAACGCAGCATCAGTGTAGATGCTGCATTGCTTACACCGACTGTAACTGGCTTTCAGGAGCTGTCCCACAATGCCCCACAACACAATCAATACAAGCACTCCTGGTGAGGATGCGCACCGCCAACACAAGCAGCCAAGTATGTGCTCACACGTGATTTAACAGCGGTGTTATGTTCTGATGCAAGTTAGTTTGACATAGGCCATGTCTACACTACAAACTTAGTTTTCTGGCCTAGCCAGGACCTGGATTCTTAATGGGAAAAAAGCCGTACTTTGCAAACGATAAAGGAACAGATGAGGGGGCTGTCTACTGCTCCTCTTCAAATGCGCTGATTAAATCTCTGCCTGCTCCCAGTCCCTTCTGAGGCCAGAGTCTGCCCGGGAAGCCCAGGCCAGACCTGAACTTTTAAAATAGGACCGTATAGGGCTGAGCTTTTTGAATTGACTCCCTCCCACGGCTGCCCGCCGATGGGGGGGCCATGCAGTGGGTGGCGATTGCGCTGCCCTGTGGGAACAGTTAGGAAGGTCTCGTGTGTTTTCTCTTCCTCAGCCGCGAGTGCAGAAGCAGCTGAGGAGACATCAGACAAAGAGCTGGAGCCAGAGGAGGTCCAGGACAAAGTGAAAGCGCAGGGAGCGCCCAAAGCAGAAGAGGAGGAGCAGGACCTAAAGGTGAGTGAGCAGCAGGGGAAGGAAGAATTCGGTATTGACTAGTGTTTGGGTCACAACTGCGTCTCTGTCTGGGGGGGAGCAGGGTGACCCCGGATTCCCTCCCATCCTCACTCTCGAGGGAGCCATGTCGGGGTTGGAACGTGGCCTTGGAGCCCTGGAGCGCTCCATTGGGTGGCCCTCTGGCCTCGGCCCCAGGTGAAGGTGGGAATTCGGAGGGTTGGGGACAGCAGTGGAGCTGGGTTTGGGGTATGAGAGTGTTGCTCCTCTCTCTGCGGGTGTGGAGAAGGCAGTGGCTGGGTGGTGGTGGTGGTGGGTTGCCTACCATTAACTCCTCCAAGTCAGAGATGGAGGAGGCTTGTTCTCTGCTGGGTAGAATGAAATGGCTCCACTTGCATAATGCTGGGATTGGGGGGGGGGGGCAGGTTCTGAGCCAGGCATTCTGTACAGCCCACGGGCACCGTCTCACCCCCTCCCCCGCCTGCACTTAGCTACCCAGTGGAGCAGGGGCATAGCTGCGTGAGCGCTGGCAGTCCTCCGGGGCCTGCGGGCCGATCCTCACCCCTTGTGTGCCCTGTCTCTCGGCAGTTTCAGATCGGAGAGCTGGCAAATACCCTGACTAGTAAGCTGGAGTTCCTGGGCATCAACAGACAATCCATGTCCAACTTCCACATGCTGCTGTTGCAGACCGAGGTAACGGAAGCCTGTGTGCGTCCCCGGGAATCAAACATCCTTCTATTTCCTGAGTGCTGGAAGCCCCAGGCAGCTAACCACTGTCCCCCTTCATTGTCCGAGTCCTTCCCCCAGCCCACCCAGACAGGACTGGTCCGTGTCCTTGCCCAACACCACCCATAGGCAGGGTCCTACCAAATTCACGGCCATGAAAAATGCATCACGGACCATGAAATCTAGTCTCCCCCTGTGAAATATGGTCTTATATGTACTTTTACTCTATACTGTACAGATTTAATGGGGGAGACCAGCGTTTCTCAAATTGGGGGTCCCAAACCAAAAGAGGGTTTTTTGGGGGGGGATCACAAGGTTATTCTAGGGGCGTCCTGGTATTGCCTGTGCTGCTTTCAGAGGTGGGTGTCCCAGAGAGCAGAGGCTGCTGGCCGGGCACCCAGCTCTGAAGGCAGCGCTGCCGCCAGCAGCAGTGCAGAAGTAGCGGTGGCAATACCATACCATGCCACCCTTCTGCGCTGCTGCCTTCAGAGCTGGGTCAACCCCTACGGTTACACCACCATGACATTTCAGATTTCAATATATCATGAAATTTACAATTTTTAAAATCCTATGACTGAAATTGACCAAAATGGACCATGAAGTGTGACGGCTTCTCTGCTTGCTGGCTCTAGACCCGGATTGCAGACTGGCGCGAAGGAGCTCTCAATGGAAACTACCTCAAACGCAAACTGCAAGATGCAGCCGAACAGCTAAAACAGTATGAAATAAACGCCACCCCTAAAGGCTGGTCCTGCCACTGGGACAGGTACGCACTCTTCTCCCCTTTTCACCTTTGACCTTTGACCTCTCAGACATGATTTGTGACCATCACCACCTGACGACGTTGGCGACATCTGTCCGGAGACTGAGAGCAGCTGCAGTTAGCGGTGCTGGGCAGGCAGAGAACCTCCGGCACTCACAGAGTTTGGGCCAGCCACCAAATTGGAGACCAAAAAAATCCCTGTTAAAAAAGTGTTTGGAATGGCTTTGGGTCGGTGATTGGACAGAGCTGGTTTTTACTCTCCCGAGTGTAGCTGCGCTGAGGAGGGCGGGCTCGGGGGGTCGCGCATGCGAGAGCTCTGTGCACTTTGCAGGACCTCTGGATCTCTACTCCGGCTAACAGCGCTGACCCTCAGGAGAGCCCCCCTGGCTGCGGATGGGAACCAAGCGCAAGATTACTGTCTCCTACCGGCAGGTCAGACCCAAACATTTCTTTTTCTATTTGGCTTTTTTGGATTGTTTGTTCATTGTTTGAAATGTTTGCTCTTTTGTTTTTCAGCTCCCAGAGCCTCTCCCTCTCTCTAGCGTTCACTGTATGTTTGACACCAAGAGTATCATGCATGGGACCTCGACAGCCCATGGCGGGAGCAGCCGCCTTGCTTAAATTGGGCTGCTCCCTGTTTTGTACTCCGGAGGCAGTTCCTAACAGTCCTGTTCCTAGAGAGAGCTCGCCCCCTCCCTCCCTCCCTCCCGGTGAACATTAGCCTGCTTTCCCAGCCCTTCTCTCTTGGAGGGAAGGGCTCGGGGCTGGATTCACAGAGCCAGCAATGCAAACAGCTTTGAGCGAGCTAGCTCTGACCTCCCGCCTCCCTCCTCAAAGTTGTTTGTTGCCTTTGTGAATGGCAGCCCTGGTAGAAGAGGGGCTTCCCGGTGAGAGCCCAGCGCTGTCGCGGGAAAGGCCCATGTCTGCGTGTCACTGCAGGGGAGGGAACGTAAAGCCGTCTGTTCTTTCTTGTGATCTAGGGACCATAGGCGCTATTTCTATGTTAACGAGCAGACAGGAGAGTCCCAGTGGGAGTTCCCGGATGGCGAGGAGGAAGAGGACGGGCAGGCCCCGGACAGTAAAGCTGAAGCTGTTCCCAAACCAGCTCCGAAGGAGAAAGCTGAGTCCGGTGGTGACTCCACGGTGGAGAACTCCACAGGTACTGGGGGTACTAGGCTGTGAGATGGGGGAGGGGGAAGCAGTGTGGACTGGCTAGAGGGAGGGTGAACGTGGCTGGCAGATGGTGGAGAGCTGCTGGTACCAAGGATGGTGCAGTGGTTAGAGCCCTGCCACTAGCAAGACCCGGCTTCAGTTCCCTGGGTTCGCTGTCTGACCACGGGCCAGTCCCTTGCTGTCAGAGTTGCTGTCTGTAACGAGGTGCAAGGGCCAATCTGCAAGGTGGTGAGGGGCCCCGATGGTGGTTGATGGAGCCAGAACAAGCTTCTCTGAGCCAGAGAAAGAGAAGAGGGTCCCTCTGCCGCCAGTGAGCGGTGGCTCGACACGCCACCAGGTTTCGGTTAGCCGAGGAGAGTGGCTGAGCTGCGGACGGAGTTAACCCAGAAGGGGGGCACTGTGCCCGGGGCAGCTGGAGTTGCACTGCCACTCACTTCCCCAAGAGCCTCAGGGCACGCAGTCCCTCACCCTACGGCTTGGGCAGTGAGCCTGTGGTCCGCCGTACACGGGCAGCACGCATCCCTGCCACCGAAGTTGCCAAGAAGCAGGCTACGCCTCGGGGGAGGGGATCAGCACAGACGAGCGGAGGAATGGGTGGGTTGTGGCAGGCGCAGTTCCAGGGTGGGTTGTCCGGCATGCACCAATGTGTCTCCTCAGGTCCTCTCAGCAAAGAGCCCTTCTCCGGCCAAGCTCCTGCCACATCCCTCGTGCCGCTCACTCCATTTTGGACTCTGCTTCAGTCTTCTGTCCCCGTGCTCCAACCCCCTCTTCCTTTGGAGGTGCCACCGCCTCCCCCACCTCCGCCAGAGTCACCACCACCACCGCCGCCGCCGCCACCGCCTCCTGGGGAGGACGGAGAGATCCAGGAGGTGGAGATGGAGGATGAGGAAAGTGAGGAACCACCAGCCCCAGGAACAGAGGAAGATGCTCCTCTGAAACCGCTTTTCCGCCCAGCTGTCACCAGCAGCCAGGTGAGGGCGGGGAGTGACCGCTGCCCGGGGCGGGCCCAGGATCGGGTGTGCTGTGTGAGACAAGTAGCTTGGCATCACTCGGCTGGGCGTGTTTCCCAGTGGGCTCTGCTTTGTATCCTCCTGCGGCAAGCCCCTGTCACCCCATGGGTAAGGGCTAGCTGCCTAGCAACTCTGCGTTTCCCCCCTCCCAGTCCTGGGAGAGAAGGTTGACATGAATGATATACCCGATCCAAAAGCCATTGCCAAGGTCCCTCCCAAGAGGCAGTGGAAAGGAGGTGGTCCTGGGACACTGCTCAGCTCTGGATCCTGGGGGGAGGAAAGATGAGTTTTAATGGGCAGAGAGGTCATTGGGCCTGCCGTGGTTCTGTGCTGCGAACCAGCGAAGGGGAGCCCGGGGATCAGTGGAGTTGCGATGGATAAGGGGCAAAGCATTCCGTAGATGTCTCCTCTGGTCAGGAGTCAGTCCAGCCCCCTGACTGCCCACACCCCCTCTGCCTGCAGAGTAACTCCGAAGGCAGCGCCTCCGCCGCCCTCACCGCGAAACCGCAGAAGAGGAAAGCCGGTGAGATGAGCACGGGGCTGGTGCAGCGAGCAGCGACCATTGGCAGCTGTCCCGTTCTCTACAGCCAGCCTGTCATGGCAGCCAGTGAGTACCAGCCCCGGAGCGGCCTCCCTGAGGCTAGAGCAGCGTCTGCAGCGGGGGCTGGCAGGGATGTACCAACCTCCATCTCTCTGCTGTGTCCGCAGGCCCTCAGCCCATGGGACTGAGTCTCCAACCGAGTTACCTAGGTGTGACCGCGCCAGCCATCATGAGCTATTCGGAGTGTGCCGTGCCCACTGGGCTCGCGGCCACCATGGCGCAGCCAGCCCCTGCACGAGGAGCCCTGCCTGCCAAGGGGGCCACGGAGCAGCCGCCTCCCCCTCCTCCGCCGCAGCCGCCACCGCCGCCTCCCCCAACCACCAAAGCACCGCCTCCCGAAAAACCTCGCAAGGGGAGGAGGGACAAGGTAGGGGTGGGCTCACTGCTGCCCCGGGCGGGCTGGGCCTGTGGGGAAGCCGTGCCTGCAGGGTGGGAGCGAGCAGCGAGAGAAGAGTCAGGACTTTGCAGCCTTGGGAGACAAGTCACTTCCCTCTCATTGTCTGTAAAGGGAGGCTGGCTGCTGTGTGGAGAACCTTGGAGTCCCTGAGTGAAGGGCTGATGCTGCAGGCAGCTTGCCCCCGCTCCTGGGCAGTGGCTCCGCTAGTGTGGGGCAGGTTGGCCCCCGGGGGTGCATGGGGCCAGCGCTGGGCTAGCAGGGCTTGCTGCTAGTCAGCATTGAAGTGACTGGGGGAAGCTCATTCTCTCACTGGCGGTAGCTAGACACACCGCTTCCCCGGAGTTCGTGGGGCTCCTCCAGCATTAAGGGGGGACTGTGTCCCCGTCCCTGACTGGGCCTGTAGGCGCTACTGTAATGCACCTAATAAATAATGTACAGCCCCTAGCACAGCAGGTTTGCAGGCACTATGGTAATATAGTAGTGTGCCTGCCCCTGACTCTCGCTGATCAGTCTCCCCCTTCTCTCCCAGCCAGCCACTGGAGCAGAGTAACGTGCCCCCCTGCAAGCGTTGGCCGTCGTTCCCCACACACTCTGCCTCCGTCCTTGTGGCTGGGTCCATGTTGCCTTCCTCCCTCCTGCCCTGGCTCTGTAGGGGAGGGGTGCTCCTCCCTGCCCACAGTGCCACCTGCGTGGTCCCAACCCTTCCCCTTCTTCGTGTGCAGGGCAAGAAGGGGAAAGCGAAGATGCCGTCGCTGGTGAAGAAGTGGCAGAGTATCCAGCGGGAGCTGGACGAGGAAGAGAACTCCAGCTCCAGCGAGGAGGACCGGGAGCTCACCTCTCAGAAGCGCATCGAGGAGTGGAAGCAGCAGCAGCTAGTGAGGTATGCGGGGGGGGGGGAGGGGCCAGGTGGGCCTGGATCCTGCTCCTCGGGAGCCCTCTGCACCTGCGCGTAATCCAGTCCCTGCTGCACCCCCGGCCAGGGCACCAGCCAGCCCCCCCAGGTGGCAGTGTCAGCAGAGGGGTCCCAGGAGGGAGCGTTCGTCCCCTCAGAGCCAGCGTCCCCCGGACAGGGCAGCATGGCTGTGCTGTGCTGCCTCTGGGGTCCTGGCCCCCTTTCTCTGGGCCGCATTCCCCAGGAGAGCCTCTCGCTGGCCCGGCCTCTCAGTTGCTGTTATTGTGGGCGTGGTTCTTTTCCCGACAGCTGTGAACGGTTATTGCTGGTGTCTTAGTGAGGCACTTCCTGGTGCCCTTCACCTGTCTCCAGGGCACCCTCGAGCACTCCCCCTCGGATCAGCCTGCCCGCGCGAGCAGTGCCCTGTTCATTGGAAATCCAGCTCCTCTAGCAGATCCCCCTTTGCCAGGCCAGGCCAGCGGTGCCTCCTCTCGGGGACAGCACTGCCTTGCTGGGCCGCTTCCCCCACGTTGTGCCGAGCTGGAGTTCTCCGCCAGTCGCAGCGCGGAGGCTGACTCATGATGTCGCCTGCTTAACCACAGCCCTCAGCTCCCCTTCCAGCGTGTAGGGCCAGCTGTCCCATAGCCCCAGGCTGGGCAGGGTCCTTGGTCCCCCACCTTTGGGCTCACAGTGTAAAGCAGGGGGGCCTGGGAAGCATGAAGGCAGGGCGAGAGGGCATGAGGAGGAAGAAGACCCTGCACAGGATTTGCCCTGCACAGGATTTGCAGCCTGCTGCTGCCCTGCAGCGAGCTGGGTGGCGCGGGCTAGGTCCCTCCCGCCGCTGTATTTACAAAACTCCCATGAGTCGAGTTTCGTGGCCGCTCCAGTTCCTCCCCTGGGGTCCTTCCAGTGGCTGCTTGAGCCCGAACACAATCTTCAGAATGGGGCATAAGAAACTTCTCCCCTCTGCCCATCCTGGTGAGGGGGGCAGGTGTATGTGTGCAGGGGGGAGGGACGGGAAGCTGGATCCTCCCATCAGTTCTGGGACTGGGGAAGCCTGACCTGTCATGCATTGAGTGAGCGGGGTGGGGATTCCCAGCATCAAGGGGACAGTGCTTGACTGAATCCTTCCCAGCCCCCAGAACTGCTCCCTGGCACAGCACCTCCTAGCGGCCCCAGGAGATCTTAGGCATATGGCCAGCGTCCTGCCGACACACTCCTGATGCTCTCTGGAGGGTTGATTTGGCCATTCTGCATCAGAGGCAGCTCTGTGAACTTCATATCGTGTGCACGTCCCCTCTGCGCGGAGCCCACCCCACCCCCTGCCAAGGGCAGATCAGGCCCCTGAGGGTGGGCTGCACAAGCTCTGCCCGGACTCCTTTGCAGGCCCTGAGGTGCCCTTTGTCCCCACAGTGGCATGGCGGAGAGGAATGCCAATTTCGAGGCCCTGCCGGAGGACTGGCGAGCACGGCTCAAGCGGAGGAAAACCACTTCGAGCACATGAGGCAACGGCACTGTTTTGTTTTTGGTTTTTTCCTTTTTTTTTTTTTTTTCTACCACGTGTACAGTTTAGGGCCTCTTACCGATACAACTGTTGTCAATAAATTGTAACCGTTTGGGGCATCCCGTTTCAGTTGAATGGGCTGATGCAGCGATCCCCCAGGCTGGGACCTCTCCAGGCTGGGAGCCGGGATGTGAAAGGCCTGTTAGGTAATGGGCGGCCTTGACTGGCCTTGTGCTCGCCGTTCGGCTCCTCCTGGCACAGTGGGGGCACTGGGCATGAATAGTCCGTTTTGGGGTTGGGCTCTGGCAGTGACTGCACCAGGTAGACCTGCCCCCCGCACCACGCTTGGCCTGGCTGGTAGAGCCGAGTCGAGCTCAGAACCCTGTCCTTCCCCTTGCGGTTTAAGGAGAAGGCGGCTCTTCCTTGGCTTTCAGACCTCGCTCTCTCGGACGCCTCCTGGCATTGCCATTCCCAGCATCTCTGTCCCGAAGATGCTGGAGCTCTGTCCTGCGCCGAGTAGGAACCCACGTGTGCACTTCCTCCGTCAGAGCCAGCCAGTGGCCCAGACGAGCCCTTCGCTCGATTCCAGGGCTGTCTGTGCAGGCCCTAGTGCAGAGACTAAACAAGCCCACTTTGCCTGGACCTTTGGTCGGCCCTTGGACATGTTTGTGGGCCAGCTGAGAGGTGGTGGGAGGCCATGTGCCAGGAGCCACTCGCAGCAAAGCATTGCTGTTTGCTCTCTAGTTCTACACCGTTCTAGTCCCCACCTCCTTTCGCTCCCCATCAGTCCCCTGATTGCAGCGAAAGTAGCTTTTGTCCCTGTTAAGCGCCCCCCCTCCCCCTTCTTTGGCTCAGAATCAGGTAACAGTCACTTTCTTCCCGCAGAAGGGAAGGCAGCTCGGGTTTCCAGCCGTTTGTATTTCTCCAGTTTTTGGCTTTGTAAATTTGTACATAAACATGAATAAAATCCCTTTTTATACTTCAGAACCTGCGTGTCCTTGTACTTCGGCGTGGGGTGGAGAGTGCACTTGGGTGCAGGGCAGTGCCTGCAAATCGGGCTGCTGGGGGACATGGTGGAGCTACATTCTGGGTGACTCAGGCTCCTCCAGCCACCGCCTCTGCCAACTCTCCAGCAAAGGGGGATCTGTCTGACTTAAACAGGCTGGTGCTCTTGCTCCGCCGATGCACTAAAGCAGTTGATACCGGCTCAGCCGTGCCTGGGAATCTGTTATCGGGGAGGCTGGATGCCACCTCTGACACCCTCTTGCCTGTACAGTAGGGCCCATAACTAAGGCTGCATGTCTGTCATGGATTCTGTGACCTTCATGACTTCTGCTGCGGCTGGCTCAGGGGCTGCCCGAGTGTTTGGGCAGCCCCTGAGCCAGCAGCAATAGTTTAGGTGTGGGAGAGGGCTCAGGGCCAGGGCAGGGGGTTGGGGTGCAGGGTGGCGCTTACCTCGGGGGAGATCCCTGGAAGCAGATGGCATGTCCCTGCAGCTCCTAGGCAGAGAGACCAGGGGGCTTTGCACACTGCCCCTGCTTGCAGACACCACCCCTGCAGCTCCCATTGGCTGCGGTTTCCAGCCAATGGGAGCTGCGGAGCTGGAGTTCGTGGTGGGGCAGTGTGCGGCGCCCCCCCGGCCTTCCCTCCCCCTAGCAGCTGCAGGGACATGCCGTCCACTTCTGGGGAGCTGCGCAGTGCTGGGTAGGGAGCTGGTCAGCTCCACAGGGACAGACACACCAGCACCAGCAGAGGTCCTGGGCTGTGTGCTGCTGCCTGCACCCTCCAGCACCTGTGGTGCCCCCGGACTGCCCCCCCAGAGCACCTGTGACCCCCTCAGCCCTCGTTTTAGTTTGGGGTATATAGTACAAGTCATGGACAGGTCACGGGCTGTGAATTATTTACTGCCCATGACCTGTCCATGACTTTTACTAAAAATACCAGTGACTAAAATGTAGCCTTACCTATAACACACTGGGTGCTGATTATGGCAAAAATCCATGTCATGAGATTTTTTTTCAGCCTCATCCTGCCTTTGTCCCCTGTTCCGCCAGCCACTTCCTGCTCATAAAGCCACGTTCTTGTGTGCCAAAAGGTTCTTGTCAGGGCGGAAAGATTGTAGGTTTTTACTGAGTCACACCTGTGTAATCCTAGTGCAGGCAGTCTCGGGCAGCGGGTGCAGAGGAATGCCCCCCCCCCTTCCATGCTGATCAGTGGAGAAAAGGGGAGCACCACTGTTCTAGTGAATCCTAACGATGAAATTGACCTGGCAAATCCTCTCTAGGTGGTGGGGATATGGCATCTAACATATAACGTGGGCTGGGCTGAAGGGAGCTGGAAGTTAATGACCCCTAATTGGTATGTTGGATATTAAGCTTAATTGGTGGACAAAATAATGAAGGAATGGGCTAGTTCACCCATCACTGCCTTGTTGGGTCCTTAAAGATTTTGTGGGAAATGAACCAAAAAACCCAATAGTGGCTGGAGTGAGCTTCACCATCATGGCTCCCCCCCCCCCGTCCCCAGCAGGGACCTTTGTCATCCTGAGCTGCAAAGGTGCCCTGACCAGACCCAGCCAGAGAGAGGAGCCCAGACGATATCACCATCTGTACCGGCTCCAGCTGAATCCCAAACACCACCTGGGATGACAGTTTTTACCATGTTTGTTTCCTTCTAAGGGACTGTCAAGTGAGGGGGCTTTGCCTTCTGAGGCTGGGCTTTAACAAGCAGCCGTGCTCATGGCTCTAGTCCCTCAGCCAACTTCTTCTCTTGGCTCCAAAAGGTCAGGTCTGGGCGTCTTTAATACTGTCGAACAGGGGCTTTTCCTTCTGAAAACTCTCAGCAGCTCAAGGGGAAGGGAGGAAGGCTGGTGAAAATAAAAGCCTTATTTAATACTTCCCGTTGGAAAGGCTTTAAGTGATTTTCCTTTTCCTTTTTTTTTAATTGAAGTTTAAAGGATTTTTAATACTGTGCACGATGGTGCTAAGCAGCCTAAAGTCTGCGTATCCCAAGCTTTGCATGTTTAACAATGATTATGGACTCGATTATGTTAACACCGTTAGCCCCTATATTCCACCTAAATTAATACCAGCAGCCCACTCCCCGCAGAATCACGTGTGCAGGTCCCTGGGGCGCTGGGAGCAGTATGGACCGGTCTCTACATGCACACAGGTGCGGGGCTATGGGGCAGTAGGACTCGCCCCATTCACAAATGTGCAGGTGCCGAGGGCAGTAGGGCCCAGTCTCTACACGCAGCGTGGCCGGTCCATACAGACACGGCGCCGGCCCCGCCCAGCGGGTACATGGGGGGGGGGGGGGGTCTCCCCAGGCCGGGGGGCGGGGCTGGCGCTGAGCGAGCCCAGGAGCGCGGAGGGAGGCTTCGATTTCACCCGGCGCCGCCATTGGCTCTTACCGGGGCCACATGGATGGACCAATGAGGAGAGAGCTTTTCTCTGGAGCCACGCCCACTGCCTGTTGCTGGGTTACCGCGTCCCGGCACGAGGAGAGGCCCGGAGCAGGGCGGGAGGCTGCGGTGAGGGGCGCGGGGGGGAGGTCTGGGCTCTAGAGCAGGAGGAGTTCGGGGGGGGAGGTCAGGTGGGGCCTCTGGGCTCTAGAGCAGCGGGAGCTCGAGGGGGTCTGGGCTCTAGAGCAGGGTGGGGGGGTCTGGGCTCTAGAGCAGGAGGAGTTCTGGGGGGGGAGGTCTGGGCTCTAGAGCAGCGGGAGCTCGAGGGGGTCTGGGCTCTAGAGCGGGGAGGGGTCTGGGCTCTAGAGCAGCGGGAGTTCGGAGGTGGGAGGTCTGGGCTCTAGAGCAGGGTGGGGGGGTCTGGGCTCTAGAGCAGGGGGAGCTCGGGGGGAATCTGGACTCTAGACCGGGGGAGCCCTGAGGGAGGCGGAGGTCTGTGTTCTAGACCGGGGGGGTTCGAGCTCTAGACCAGGGGGAACAGGGAGTTCTGGGCTCTAGAGCAGGGGTAGCTCAGGGACAGTCTGGGCTCTAGAGCAGGGGGAGTTTGGGGGTAGCCTCGGCTCTAGAGCAGGGGGAGATCAGTGGCAGTCTGGGCTCTAGAGCAGGGGGAGCTCGGGGGCAGTCTGGGCTCTAAAGCAGGGGGAGCTCGGGGGCAGTCTGGGCTCTAGAGCAGGGGGAGATCAGTGGCAGTCTGGGCTCTAGAGCAGGGGGAGCTTGGGGGCAGTCTGAGCTGCAAGGAGTGAGGGGGGGGGTGTCCCTACAGCCATTTGTGCTGTTTTCCATATGCCGTCTGACTGCCTCAGGACCCATGGCCTGTGATTCCAGTGCAGCCCTGGCTCCACACCGTCAGCTGCCTGCGGAGCAGCCCTGTACAGAGCGGGCACTGGGTTCACACAGCCCCATAGGGCAGGTGAGGGCTGTGATAAGTGGTGCTGGGGGTGCAGAGCGGAGGTGCTGGAGCCCCTGGAGCACAGAGCCCCGTGGGGCAGGCGTTGGCCGTGATGAGCAGCGTGGGGTGTGTACATCATTGATAACCTGGCAGATACGCCCCATCTCTGGGAACCTGCCCTCCACTCTGAGGATTCTGCCCTGGATCCTGGTTTGGGATGGTTTCTCAGGGTCTAGAGAGCTGGTGAGGGGTGGGGCGGGGGGTGGGGGAGTGCAGAGCTGGGTTTCACCTCATGGAGTGAGGGAGAGAGGGGTAGAATGGGAGGCCTGGTGTGTGTCTGGTCAGGGACTGGGGGCTTTCTGGTCCCTTCCAGCCCCCTTGGTGACTGGTTTCTGTGCTTCCCCCTAGTGTCCCTCAGAGCTGTCACCGCTGATGGTCATGAGTCCAGCCCAGGAGCCAACCCCTGAGGTTAGTGCAGAGCCCAGCCCTGCTGAACTGGGCCTAGCGGGGAGACTGGGATCCTTTCCGCCTATGGGGCCATGCCATTGGGGACTGCAACAAGGAGAGCGGAGCAGTGGGGGCCCCAGGCAAAAGGGGTGGCATCAGGGGTGGACAGGCACAGGTGAAGGGGCAGGCACTGGGGGACTGTGCCTAGAAGGGATTGGCCGTGTGCACTCTGACCTGTTTGTTCATTAAATTCCTGTGTATCTACAGGCCTGGGGGCCTGGCTCTCGCTTACCCTTCCCTTTCCTTCCCCAGCTGCTTGCAGACCCCTACGAGAGCTTCATGCATCACCACCTCCAGTACTACGGCTACTTCCGAGGTAAGAGCAGCTGGGGCAGCTTGCTGTTCACCGGCCCAGGATGTTTCACTGGTCAGCAACCAATGACTCAGAGCCCACTGGATCCCTCTGGGTTTCACCCCCCTTCCCTCTAGACTGCCATCCTGCACTGGGCACAGCATGCTGGGACAGCTGTGGGAAGGGGACATTGTCAACTGAAGAGCTAGGCAGTTTACAGAGGTGCCTTTATTTTCAAATGTTTTCCCTCCCCCGTCGCTGTACGGAGACCCCCCCAAAGGAGAACAGGCCGCTGGCTGCGTTCCC
The DNA here is from genome assembly GCF_020497125.1 of Mauremys mutica. Taxonomy (NCBI): domain Eukaryota; kingdom Metazoa; phylum Chordata; order Testudines; family Geoemydidae; genus Mauremys; species Mauremys mutica. The sequence goes on from NC_059075.1 coordinate 147,864,147, forward strand.
AGGGCCGCAGTGCGTGATACTGGCTGGGCAGAGTGCTGTTAGAAGGGGATCAGTGCAGCATGGTCCTTTTTGCCTTTAACCTCTCTGGTAGGCTGGTGCTGGAGCAGGCAGACCCGTGTGCTTGTGGAGTGGGCTGTGATCCTACTGTCTCGCTTGAAGGCTGGCAGCTCTGGAGCGAAGTCTGCACCCTGGCGGGAGCTGAACCCAATCCTCTGCTCCCGAGACACGACTGAGTCTCCGATCACCTAGCTCCCTGTATTGCCAGAATAAGCCTTGGCTAGTATTCAAGCATCTAGTAACTGCAGGCTCTTTCTGGGCCTGTGGGGAGCCATGGGACCAGGGGCTCGTTCTCAGTGGGGCAGAGTGCCTCCTCCGGCTCCCAGCGGCTGGCTAGCCTTTTCATGTTAAATGACTGAGATCCCCTGAGAGGATCCTACAGCCACCAGCCCTTCTCTCCCTAGTGCTCAGAGGCAGGGTAGCTATAGGTTGGGTGCAATCTGGCCCACCCCCCAGGAGCAGTGCTGGATCGTTCCCTACAGCCCGGTGGCCAGGCTAGCTTTAAATGTCCCAAGAAAAGGAGCTTCCCAGCACTGACAACAACATCCCTTCCTAGATGAGGAGAAAACTGCAGAAAGCAGCTCCCTCGTGCTGCGAGAGCACAGGCCAAAGAGCTCAGACTCTCTGCTGGAGCAGGAGAGCGGAGGATCCAACCGCGATTCCCTTCAGGATAACAAGAAGAAGCTGATCTGTGAGTGAGCTACTCAGCGTGAGGAGCTGGGTTTCCTTTGGCCATGACAGCCAGTGGCTCAGTTCAGCCGCTCTCTGCAACTCAGGGGCTGCGTTAGGTTGGAAAGAGACAGCAGGGGCGGGGCGGAGGGGAGGATTGGGTCCACAGCAAACGGGTGAGCTGTAAACACCCATGTTAGTGGGCTAGCTGGGGAACCATGGAGCAACCCTCACCCAGAGGTTATGAACATCACTTCATAGAACACACTGCTGGGGATTGCACCTTGGCTAAGTAAAGGAACAGCTGACATCAGAGTGAGCTAGCGCTGCTTGAAAGCTTTGCAAGACCATGCATCTGGGGAAGAGCAATTGGTGTCCCCTGAAGAGCTGGGAGAAACCTCCCCAGATACGGGATTTGTTGTAACACAGAGTCTATCCGAGCTGAGAGGGAATGGCCTGTTAGTGGGCTGCTGGGGAGGTGGATGGTTGCCCTAGGAGAGTGGAGAATAAATTGTATAAAATCCAGAGTTGCAGAGGTCCAGATCTCACCCCAGTATTGCACTGTCCCCTTTTCTAGTGAGGGTTTCTTTATAAAGGGGATCTGCAAAGGTGGGGGCAGTGGCAGGGGCCCTTCCTTGGGCAGGTCATAAAGAAGACCCAGTATTTTCTGCCTGTCTTTTCCCTGTAGATCGATCAAGGCTGTGAAATCTTGTCTACCCTATTTAGGAGGTTTGGCAAAGAATGGCTACCGTATATCCCAGAGCACTTGTGTAGCGGTAATGGGGTTCAATTCTGGTGTAGGTTAATGACTCTCAGATACCTTTATAATGTTGTTTGGGCCTCCCAGCCATTCAGTGAGAGAAAACCAACCCGCTGTCCTTTTTATGACTTTTACTGAGAACACAAAGAAGAAAACCTAAAGCTAACGAATTTGCTGTACTTCCCTGCAACGCTCACCAATGCAGCAATCGAACGGGGGTTCCAGTGGGGATCTGATGGCTTCATCAAGGAACTACCAATAGCATAAGTGGGAATGAATAACTGTGACACGAAACTAGATTGAGATCAACAATTGATCAAATCCTTGCATGATCGCAGTCAGCCACATCATGCAACCAGACGAGCACAGCCTTATCCACAGACCCTTATCCACAGACCCTCGGACTCTCCCAGATAGAGCAGCCTCCTTCTTAGCCCTAGAAATTCTGCTGCCTCTCTTTGAAGCACTAAGAATGCAATGGTTTGCTTAGCTTTCTCCCCCCCAGCTAATCTCTCCACTTCCTGTCAGTGCAATGGGGCCAGCCCCCAGGTTCCCTTCTCAGGCAGAGTGGTTTTCGCTAACACCTGCAAAGAGCCAGGGTGACATAGTGAGATCTGGGCCAGCTTGCTTAGGAGTTAGGTAAATCCAGGTGTAATGACTTTCTAATATGGACTTAGCAGCATGGTGCAATTACTTCACACACATATGCATGCGGGAAGGTTAGGTAAAAACAGTTAGTTAGTTGCAGGCATCCCCACAGTTAACCTAGAAAAGACTCCAAAAGTAAAAAGAAACCCCTTTGGAAAAAGGCTCTGTTCTGCGGCCAGCTTGGCCTGTGGAGCTTCGCAGTCCATCAGGAGCTGCAGTCTGAGCTAGGGTGACCAGACAGCAAGTGTGAAAAATCGGGACGGGGGTGGGGGGTAATAGGAGCCTATATAAGAAAAAGACCCAAAAATCAGGACTGTCCCTATAAAATCAGGACATCTGGTCACCCTAGTCTGAGCAGACAGGCACTGTTCTCTGGTTCTGTAGCTCATGCTAGTGGGTGTCGTCCCCTGCTCAGCTGGCTGCTCTGTGCTGTCTGACTGGCCAAGGGAAAGGGGGGAATCAGTGGTTTGGTTGTTGTCAGGATGACCCAACCAGGAGCCCACTTCTTCCTCACTCACCTGGCTTGTTCGGGTTGCCATTGGAGCCAGCAATGCCCCACTGTCCCTCCCAGAGACCTTTTTCAGGTAGCAGGATCCAGTTGGGATTTGTACCCCAGCTGCATGGTCCGGTCCTGGGTGAGTGTGGCCAGGCTTAGCCTTGGGTTCGCTTCTGGGAGCCTCCTTCCAGCGGGCAAGTTCATCACCATCTCTGTCTTAAACTGCAAGTTCACTTGCTCCCACAAAAGCAGCCTCCCTCCAGCCCTACCCTGGGGAAACGGCCAGTGGGTTGCAGCTGGCTCTCTGGCAGGTAAGGCCTCGCCACTCCCCCTGGCATGCCTTGAGCCCATTGCCTCTGGGCTGACAACAGTGTCACTGTCCCCTGCTCATTCCCACATCTCGTGCCCGCACTCCCTCCTTGTCAGTGAGGGCCTCGCAACACACAGTGGGAACTGGCCTGGCTGTCGCCTTGTGACTGGACTGGGGGCAGGGATGACCCTCTGGCTTAACGCCCCAAAGGCAAAGCTGCTTTGGAGATCCTGTTAATAGAAAGTTCATTAAAAATACAATAGATTAAAGCTGATACTTGGTGGCGACACTACTAATGCACCCAGCGCTGGGCTTGGGAGTCGGCTGCTGGCCTGCAGTGTGGTATTGTGCCACGGGACTGTTCTGTGTCTGCACAGCATCCAGCACAACGGGGTGCTGGGCTGTGGCTGGGCCCCTGGGAGCTACTGCCCCCCAAAGCATAGAGCACAATGGCTTTACGGGGGGCAAACCCTTTGTGGCCAGCTGAAGAGAATACATTTCTCAATGGACACGCACTGTCCAGTGGCAAAGTGCAGCCCTTCCCAGCTAGGAGAGTCAGAATTAAGGTTTCCTGAGCAAGCCAAACCCTGCCACCTTGAATGTATGCCGGGGCGCTGTGCTGCTGCAGGGGCTCTGCACACTCAGGCCAGCCGGCTCCCCCGAGCCCTAGGAAGGGAGAAGGGAGTCCCCAGGGCCGGGCAGGCAGAGGGATGCTCCAGCGGGCTTAATCCTCCATTGGGATATGCTCCCTGAGAGACCTTCCGTGGGTAGCCAGGCTAGAGCTGCCCCCATGCAACTCCGGTGTGTGCTGTGGCCGGGTGGCCCTGAATCACAGAGCCACAGCCAGGCCCTCTCCGCTACGTCCACTGAAGAGCAGCTGGTACCAGTTGTCCCAGCCCACTGGTGATGTTGCCCTAGGCAGTGCGTATCCAGGAGCGCTGGGCGGTGCGTATTCCTATAGCCCGCTGGCTGTGGCAGGTACTGTACCTCCGCCTGGTTGGCAGAGTCTGCTGCTGCTGCTGAGACACCAGGTATGTTTGTGTCCTGCTGCACGAGCCTTTTCCTAGCAGTGCCAGAGCCGAGGCTCTGCTGTGTGTGTGCCCCATGAAATCGGGGCGTCCGGCCATGCACCATTCTGCGGAGTCCCTAGTGCCTGTTCCTGTTCTCCTTGCAGGTTCTCTCATGCTGAAGGCCGCACTTCTCAAGAGCAAACAGCTTCTGTTCAATCACCTTGAGGGCCCTGGGGTTCCACGCCTGCGGGAGCCACGGGGTCTCTTTGCTGTGCCCACCTCGAGAGGCCCCCTGCAGGCCCCACGCTGGCCAGTAGAGTGCGAAGTCATCAAGGAGCAAATCCAGCACATCGGTAACCGGAGCCCCGTGTGTGTCACTGCCCCTGTCCTGTGTGGGGCTGCTGGGAGCTCCCCAGCCCGTCAGGGCATCGGTAACCGGAGCCCCGTGTGTGTCACTGCCCCTGTCCTGTGTGGGGCTGTCGGGAGCTCCCCAGCCCGTCAGGGCATCGGTAACCGGAGCCCCGTGTGTGTCACTGCCCCTGTCCCGTGTGGGGCTGCTGGGAGCTCCCCAGCCCGTCAGGACACCGATAACCGGAGCCCCGTGTGTGTCACTGCCCCTGTCCTGTGTGGGGCTGCTGGGAGCTCCCCAGCCCGTCAGGACACCGATAACCGGAGCCCCGTGTGTGTCTGCCCCTGTCCCGTGTGGGGCTGCTGGGAGCTCCCCAGCCCGTCAGGGCATCGGTAACCGGAGCCCCGTGTGTGTCACTGCCCCTGTCCTGTGTGGGGCTGCTGGGAGCTCCCCAGCCCGTCAGGACACCGATAACCGGAGCCCCGTGTGTGTCACTGCCCCTGTCCTGTGTGGGGCTGCTGGGAGCTCCCCAGCCCGTCAGGAAACCGATAACCGGAGCCCCGTGTGTGTCACTGCCCCTGTCCCGTGTGGGGCTGCTGGGAGCTCCCCAGCCCGTCAGGGCATCGGTAACCGGAGCCCCGTGTGTGTGTCACTGCCCCTGTCCTGTGTGGGGCTGCTGGGAGCTCCCCAGCCCGTCAGGGCATCGGTAACCGGAGCCCCGTGTGTGTCACTGCCCCTGTCCCGTGTGGGGCTGCTGGGAGCTCCCCAGCCCGTCAGGGCATCGGTAACCGGAGCCCCGTGTGTGTCACTGCCCCTGTCCCGTGTGGGGCTGCTGGGAGCTCCCCAGCCCGTCAGGGCATCGGTAACCAGAGCCCCGTGTCACTGCCCCTGTCCCGTGTGGGGCTGCTGGGAGCTCCCCAGCCCGTCAGGACACCGATAACCGGAGCCCCGTGTGTGTCACTGCCCCTGTCCTGTGTGGGGCTGTCGGGAGCTCCCCAGCCCGTCAGGACACCGATAACCGGAGCCCCGTGTGTGTCACTGCCCCTGTCCTGTGTGGGGCTGCTGGGAGCTCCCCAGCCCGTCAGGATATCGGTAACCGGAGCCCCGTGTGTGTCACTGCCCCTGTCCTGTGTGGGGCTGTCGGGAGCTCCCCAGCCCGTCAGGATATCGGTAACCGGAGCCCCGTGTGTGTCACTGCCCCTGTCCCGTGTGGGGCTGCTGGGAGCTCCCCAGCCCGTCAGGACACCGATAACCGGAGCCCCGTGTGTGTCACTGCCCCTGTCCTGTGTGGGGCTGTCGGGAGCTCCCCAGCCCGTCAGGACACCGATAACCGGAGCCCCGTGTGTGTCACTGCCCCTGTCCTGTGTGGGGCTGTCGGGAGCTCCCCAGCCTGTCAGGACACCGATAACCGGAGCCCCGTGTGTGTCACTGCCCCTGTCCCGTGTGGGGCTGTCGGGAGCTCCCCAGCCCGTCAGGACACCGATAACCGGAGCCCCGTGTGTGTCACTGCCCCTGTCCTGTGTGGGGCTGTCGGGAGCTCCCCAGCCCGTCAGGACACCGATAACCGGAGCCCCGTGTGTGTCACTGCCCCTGTCCTGTGTGGGGCTGTCGGGAGCTCCCCAGCCTGTCAGGACATCGGTAACCGGAGCCCCGTGTGTGTCACTGCCCCTGTCCTGTGTGGGGCTGTTGGGAGCTCCCCAGCCCATCAGGGCATTGGTAACCAGAGCCCCATGTGTGTCACTGCCCCTCTCCCGTGTGGGGCTGCTGGGAGCTCCCCAGCCCGTCAGGGCATTGGTAACCAGAGCCCCATGTGTGTCACTGCCCCTCTCCCGTGTGGGGCTATCGGGAGCTCCCCAGCCTGTCAGGGCATCGGTAACTGGAGCCCCGTGTGTGTCACTGCCCCTGTCCCGTGTGGGGCTGTCGGGAGCTCCCCAGCCCGTCAGGGTCTGGCACTAGCAATGTTACCAGCTCCTGCAATGGATGGTGTCTTTCCTAAAGCTCCAGCTCCTGGAATCACATGACTGCATGAGAAGCTCAGCATTCATTTTAATAAAGGATGCTCATAGCCCTCATGGTTGCAGAGAAAAGCTTTAGACTGTGACCCCAGACAGCGCTGACACCAGATGTTAGATAACAAGAGCCCCAAGTGGAGGAGGTTGTCAAATGTCATGATTGTTAAGACAATCTCATGATTTTGAGGGTCTGACTTGGGATGGGCAAGTGGGATTGCACCTGTCACGTAAGCACGTGGATCAGGAGCTCTCTGGGAGGTCTGGGAGCTCCTGGGGCAATTACAGGGTTCCCCACAGAGTGGAGAATGCAGTGAGGCTTCACACTTGAGTGGTGAGCCCACAGGAGCCTGGTCAATTGCGTTAATGGCAACATTAACATTAACCCATGAAACCCTGCCCAGCGAACTGCACAGACCTGCCAGGCTTCATTCCACAAGGCACCCACACGAGCCTTCACTTCCTTTGGGAAGAATAAAATTCCACCCCCTTGAAAGAGCCCTAGAGCCTCGCTGAAACCCTGTACCTGTTCAGGTGCGCTTTGGTCAAGAGATCCATTCGTTGCTCTCTCATCGTTGTGTCTAGTTAGAGTCCCCAGCACCGAGACGTCCCCCGTTCTCCTTACAGACTGTTCCATGGCCTAGTGCATCTCGCTGTCATCGCCCCAACATTCAGTCTAGCACATCCCTTTCTGCCATTTGCCCCATTGCTCCTCAATCTTCCCCCCCTTTCCGGGATGGATCCACCCAGCAGTGGCTTGTAGACAGAACACTCCCCTGCCTTTGGATTTGCTTAGCTCCCCTTGCTTCTCTCCTCTGGCTCCACTTCGTTTTTCAGTCCCTGCCAGGGAATGTGGTGCCCAGAGGTCAGAGTGCCGTGTCTGCCTCCGCCAGCCAGCGGGGCCTAGCACAGTAATCGTGGCACTGGAAACCAGACTACTTCTCCCTCTGTGTGATGAATTGTTTCATGTTGGGTTAAGCTGGGCTCTGTGGCACGGGGAGGCTGGTCAGCGCTAGGGAGAGATGTGACTAAGGCCCAGCATTACCCAGAATTCTCTGCCTCCGCAGCAGTCCAAGCAGCGCTCTCTGCACAGAACTTTCCAGCCAGTATTTGTTGGCCCTTCGGGGTCTCCCGTTCTTGTGGGGGAGTTGAAATGGGCGTTTCCCACAGGTGAGTCTGGGAGATGCAACCCAGGAAAGGTGCGAGCAGACAGGGCATTAAAACTCTGGAGAACGATTGACTGTCACATCTTCAAAAGGGGACTGGCTGGGTCTGAAACCAGGCTGCTCTGTCACTGCCCAGGTGCTTCCCCTTCAGAGCAGATTTACTATACCCAGTCAGCCTCCTTCCCAACACAGACCCCCCCCACTGGACTATTACAAATCACAGGGACCCCGGCTTGTCGGTGTGGAAGAGAGGACACTAGCTGGCAGGGGCGGCTCCAGGCACCAGTGCACCAAGCGCGTGCCTGGGGGGGCAGCCTGCCAGTCGCCATGAGGGTGGCATGCCTGCGGGAGGTCTGCCGGTCCCACGGTTTCGGCGGCAATTCGGCGGCGGGTAAGCCGAAGGCGCGGGACTGGCGGACCTCCCGCAGGCATGATGCCGAATCCGCGTTACCAGCGGACCTCCCGCAGGCGTGCCGCCGAAAGCCGCCTGCCTGCCATGCTTGGGGCAGCAAAATACATAGAGCTGCCCCTGCTAGCTGGGAATGAGCATGTGGGGAGGGCCATGCCTTTCCCTCTATTACTACATGGCACAGGGACTTCAGAGCTCTTTTCAGGAGAGCACTTTTCTTTACTCTGTGGGGGAGGTTCCCATCTGAAACCCCTGCAATAATAACTGGAACCGTTCCCCTGTCTCCTCAGAGTGGGTGCCGTCTGAACCGGAGCCATTCTATCAGCCCACAGGAAACGAGCCGGCCCCACTAATTGTGGGGGAGGAGAAAGGAACCGTGGTCTATCACATAAAGACAGGTATGTGCTCATGCACTAACAACACTGATAATCTGGGCGTGGAATCCAGGAGTCTGTAAAGCCCCTTTCAGGCTGGCTCTGGGGCAGGGCTGAGCCGCGCCTGGCTGGTCTCTGAGAACACTGGCTACAAGGCGTCGTTTCCTCTCCGGTCCCAACAGAGTGGGACGAGAGCTCCATGTTTTCATGTGAAATGCTCGGGGGCTCTGGCCGCACACAGGAAGTCTTGCTCTACGCAATTCTCATCTCCAGCATGTGAGACATGAAAATAACCCAGGGCCAGACCCAAAGCCCCATGAAGCTAACTGGGTGTTAATTGGGAAATCATTGGTCAAACCATAAAACTTCAGAGGGCTAGATCTCAGCGGCTGAGGTCTCTATAAATGGCTGAACGCCGGCTTTTGGTAGAGCACGCCCCATCCCCAGATCACCCCTGGGGTGCGAAAGACCCAGAGGTCCCAACACAGGAGTGTTCCCTGTGCTATGTTTTCTAGCAGCAAATGTCCCTGGCAGTGTGGCTCCCACCCTTTTCCTACAGGAACGATCCCACAGCCTCATGTGTCTCTGTCGAGGAGTTGAATTCTGCTCTGTTGTCCTGCAGCAGGAGGCAAATTCTGGAGATCTCAGCTCAGAAGAGGCTTGCTGGATCTGTGAGATAGGAAATGGCCACGAGTCACTGCCCAGCAGCCTCCAGTTAGCAGGGCCCAAGTCTCTTACTGGTTTTCTAACCGTCCCCTAGGAGAGAGGCTGAGATTGGGCAGCAGACGGGTGTCCCCTAGGGCACTCACGATGGTTCCCGTGGGCACGTAGGGTGTTCTTTACCGCCTCTGCGGCTCTTGGACACCCACTCCCAGTGAACTCTCCCTAAGCCTTTTGTGCCCAGCTTAGAGCTACCCTGTGTGACATGCCCGAGCTAACAGTGGGAACTTGGGGTACATCTACACTGGAGCTGGAGGTGTGATCCGCACTAGCATGGGTACCGCTCTCCGGGGTGGAAATTACACCTCCAGCTCCACTAGGGACATACCCTTTGGCTATGTCTATGCTAGAGCCTATGCCAGCGTAGCTATGCACGTGTAGCCCCCTAGCGGAGGTGTAGCCTACCCCAACAGAAGGAGTTTTTTTGTCGGTGCAGGAACACCCCCTCCCCAAACAACATTAGCTGTGTCGGCAGAAGCCATCTTCCCTCGGTGTCACTGCTGTTGTCGGCACAGCTATGTCGGGCAGGGCTGTGGTTTTCTCCCGCCGCTGACTGCCGTAGCTACGCCCATGTGACTTTAAAGTGTGGACCAAGCCTAAGTGTGGCCATCTTTGGGAGCTGGCCCTTAGGCCTGGCAGCTGCTCAGTGCTGAACCTAGTGCTCCAGTGAGTCGTGGCCACACACAATCCTTCATGGAGCAGTGCTGCCTCATGGGCTCGGGGCTCTTAGCGTACGTCTACTCAGCGAGAAGAAGCCCCGCAGCAGTGAATCTCAGAACCTGGGTCTCCTGACTCGGGCTTGTGGGGCTCACGCTTCGGGGCTAAAAACAGCAGTGTAGATGTCCCCACTTGGGCTGGAGCTGGGCTGTGAAACCTGGCGAGGGGGGAGGGTCTGGGAGCTCGTCTCCAGCCCGAGCGGGAACATCTACACTGCTCCGTGGCACAAACCCAAATCGCTTGACCCGGGCTCTGAGACTCGTCACTGTGGGTATTTTTTGCTGTGTAGATATATCCCTGGTGCAGACACATCATAACAGGGATGTTTCTGGGCCTGGTACGTAAGTCCCATTTCCTGCAGCCCATGGGGCAGATGCTCAGACCAGGCTCGCAATCCTGCCCTGGCTGCGTGCAGGCCAAGCCGTGGAGATGGGCACGGCAGCAGGCCCACGCTCTGCCTCCATCGCTCTGCGCTCTCTCCAATCCTGAGAGCGGGGGCCAACGTGATACTGGCACACCGCCATCCACTCTCATCCCGGCAGCGAGCGTGAGCAAGAGAGGCAGCATCTCCCAGCAGACAGAGCACTGGACTGGGACTCAGGAGACCTGGGTTCTGTTCCCTGGCCTGCTGGGTGACCTTGGGCAAGTCACGTCACCTCCCTGTGCCCGTTTCCCACTCCGTGAAATGGGGATAGTGATACTGACATGCTTTGTGAGGAGCTCTGAGATCTGTGGATGGAAAGCTAGGGGATCATTATTATTGGCACTCCCTAATCATGGCGTGGGGATTCCGGGCTGCCCCCCTCGGAGCCCAGCGAAGGCAGTGAGGAGCCTGTCTCGTGTGTAGGGGAAGAATACCTGAGGGCTAGAGGGCATGAAGCAGGAGAGGTTCAGCTGCAGCGGGGTGTTTGCTCAGTAGTGGGGGGTGCTTTGGGCACTTGCAGCACAGAGGTTCCCTGCCTTGGACTGGGACAGAGCCTGAGTCGCCGTGAGAGCAAATTCCCTGCCCTGCATCGGAGGGCAGTGGGATTCCGAACAAGGGCCATGCCGCAGGGAGCAGGGAGCTGGGTCTAGCGCCGTCTGTAGGTGTGACAAGGGCATCTCCTCTCCCGGCAGTGGCCAAAGGCTCCTATTTCACCTGCTCCCGCATTGGAGGCGCACGAGGGCCCATCACATCACCCGCCGTCAGCTTGGAAGGTCCAGAGGACACCACCCTGCTCTTTGAATCCAGATTCGAGAGCGGGAACCTCCAGAAGGCCGTCCGAGTGTGAGTGAGGGGGCGGGGGCAGAGGACGTGGGACTGTCCACGGCAGGCAGGGGAGAGGGAGCTTTCCAGATAAGCCGGGGTGCCCGGTCCAGGCTCTCTGTGGAGGGCAGGCGAAGGGGGAGCTGGGATGGCCCTGGGGGGCGGCTGTGTTAAGTAGGCATTAGGAGAGGAACTGAAGATGTGCCTCACTGGGACGATGTTCCCAAAGTGTTTGGGTCAGCCCCATCCCAGGGAGCAGGGAGGGGGCGCTGCCTGCCCCAGCTTTGGGAGTGCACTGAGCAGTCTCTGTCCCTTCTCTGCTGCAGCTCCCCCAGTGGTTACCTGCTGCATCACAGGGAGGAGATTTGGCTGCCCCATCACCAGCCCCTCTGCCAGCCTGGGGGAACAGAAACTGAGCTTGACGGGCCAGGCCTGAGCCTAGAGGCTCCCCTCCCCCACAGCGCCCATGAGGGGGGAAAGAGGATTCTCTGTCCCGGCCCAGGTTAGAGCAGCCTGGGAGTTGCTCTACTTTGTGCCAACCAGAACAGTCCCGGTACCTCTGCCACCATGTCCTGTGCATGAGGGGCTATGGGAAGGGAAGCTTAGGAGCCATCCTATGCACTGACTGAGATGGGTCATCCTGTGTGGAAAATAGCAGGTGCTCGTGCCTTTACGGGCTGTACCATAATGGGGCAGAGGTCAGATTGCTCGGGCATGTGTGAAGCTGGTATTTCCTAATGATCTAGTGCTGGAGTTGCCATTTAAAGAACGTCCTTTTAACGAAGCGTTTTGCATATCATTGCATGTAATGAATGCTAGGAACAAAGACCTGTTCCCTAGCACAGAGCAGCGCGCTCTTGAGGGATGCGGGGAATCTCGGTCTTTGTTCATGGCCTACACAAAGAGACGCTGGACAGAAAAATCAGTCCTCTTGTTGGGCAGTTGCAATGTAACATGACTTTATTGCTTACAATCCAGAATGCAAAAGCAGTGAGAGACAAAGCCGGCTGCTCCCTAAGGCAGAGAGGTCTAACTCATCCTCCTTACTCTAGGCTGGATCTCTGCTGACTGACTGCCGAAAGACCAGATTGCACACTTCCATAGAGCATCCCCTAGCTTGCAAGCAGGAACAGGAAACTCCCTGAAATTTAGAGTGGTAGCTTATAATTTTAACTCAGTTTTCACAGCAGCACAGGTGTAACTAGGGAATGCTTTTTGAATCAAAGTATCTAACACCCCTGCAGCAGAGCCCAGTAACCCGGCTGCTGATGTGCACAGAGCAGGTCTGTCTGTGGCCTTTCCTGTCCTTCACACAGATGCGTGTGCAGGGAGAAGCTGCTCCGGGTGTTACTTTCTCTTTCCTCCTTGCAGAGGCCCGTACGCGTACGAGCTGACGCTGCGCGTGGACCTGTACACCAGCAAGCACACCCAGTGGTTCTACTTCCGGGTCAGGAACACCAGGAAAGGCATCACCTACCGCTTCTCCATTGTCAACCTGATGAAGCGCAAGAGCCTGTACAGCATGGGGATGAAGCCGCTCCTGTACTCTCAGAGGGACGCGCAGACGCGTGGCGTGGGCTGGCGGAGAGAGGGGGGCGACATCCGGTACTACCGGTGCAGCTCCGAGGAGGGCCAGGCGATGTATTGTCTCACGTGGACGGTGTGCTTCCCCCATGACCAGGACACCTGCTACTTTGCCCACTTTTACCCCTACACCTTCTCGGACCTGCAGCGCTACCTGCTGGCAGTGGCCAGCGACCCGGTCCGCTCGCAGTACTGCAAGCTGCGGGTCCTGTGCAGCAGTCTGGCCAGCAACACCGTCTACCTTCTCACCATCACTAGCCCGTCCCAAAACCCCGCTGCCACTGCCACCAAGAAGGCTGTGGTGCTGAGCGCCAGGGTGCACCCTGGGGAGACCAACGGCTCGTGGGTCATGAGGGGTTTCCTAGACTTCATCCTGAGCGACTCCCCTGACGCCCAGCTCCTCCGCGAGCTCTTCATATTCAAGGTGGTGCCCATGCTCAATCCAGACGGGGTGATCGTGGGGAACTACCGCTGCTCGCTGGCCGGGAGAGATCTCAACCGCAACTATCGGACCGTCCTGAAGGAGTCCTTCCCTTGCATCTGGCACACCCGGAGCATGATCCAGAGGTGAGGAGCAGGGCTCGTTGACCTTGGCGTGTAGCACAGAGCCGCTGGCCACCATAACGTAGCGCCATAAAGAGAACGCCATTGATTAGAGGCAGTGTGGCCTAGTGGTAGAGCACTGGACCGGGACTTGAGAGCTGGGCTCTATTCCTGGTTCTGTCACTAGCCTGCTGAATATCCTTGGGCAAAATCATTTCCTCCCTCTGTGCCTCAGTTCCCTCCTCTGTAAAATGGGGAGAATGATCTTGACCCCCCCCCCCCCTTTGTAAAGTGCTTTGAGGTTTACAGATGGAAAGTGCTAGGTAAGAGTGAGGGACCATTATAGAGAGCGAGCGCACACATAACCCTCCAAGTTAAGAGACGATTATTAATGCTGCAAAGTCACTCAGTCTCAACCAAGGAAAGGCCTCAGTTAAGGTTGTTATCGAAAATGCAAACTCACAAAGGGGCACACTGCTGAGGTGGCCTTGCATACCCGTGTTCTGTTATGCGCATCGCTGGGCCTTGCAAACTGTAATGAATTTACCTTCACGTCTCTCTGGCGAGTGGTGCTGTCACCCTCATTTTACAAATGGAGAAACAGAGGCACACAGAGATGAAGGCCAATATGGGCAAAACCGGTCGTCAGCTCAACTCGAGCTGAGCACCCACAGCTCCCTCTGACAAACCGTGGCAGCGCGAGTGCCCAGCTCGCTAAAAAACTAGCCCTGAGGTGTCCCCGTCTGGACAACCAGAACATGGAGAACATGCAGTTAATGATCCCCTGCAGAAACGCTGGTGAAAGTGGCTTCCCCAGCCAGGGAGAATCCAGCTCCTTTGCAAGACTCTCCTTTTCCTTCCCGCAGTCCCCTGCCTCACACGCAAACATCTGCAGCAAATGGGGTAGGGTGCTACAGACAACAGCCTCCTTCACTGCATAGGCCTGAATGCACAGTCCTGTGCACTGAATGAGGCAGGAGTCCTGTGGAAAAACCAGCATGCGATCATGTAATTATAGATGCACAAGGGGGGCAGAGTTAAGGTTGCACAGGCAGGTTTAATTCTGGCATCTCCTCACTTTTCTCCACTTGACTTTGCAGCCTTAGTAATGTTCTTTGAATTTAATTTTGTGTGTTCCCTAATTAAAAAAAAAAAAAGAAGAATAGAAATTTTATAATGTGAAACTGTAGCAAACCTACCCATGGCTGGTCAGCTGTATGTGAACTCAGCGGCCAGGTGGTCCGCTGGTGTAAACTGTCACGAATGTCAGTAGTGCTGCTATGTGGGTCTGCCAATTTTTAACTGAATTCTACTTTTAGAGAAGCAGTGCTGCCTAGTGGCTAGAGCACTGGTCTGCGACTCAGGTCTATTCCTGGCTCTGCCACTGGCCTGATGGGTGACCTTCAGCAAGTCACTTCCCCTCTCTGTGCCTCAGTTTCCCCACCTGTAAAAATGGGGAATGAGACTGCCCTGCTCTGCAAAGCGCTTTGAGAGCTACTGGTGAAAAGTGCTGGATAAAAGCTAGGATTTATTATTAATTATTGTGTTTCCCGGAGTCCCCTCTAACCCAGAAGCTTCTCTCCTCTCCCTAGTTATTCTGTGGTGATTCTCAAATGATACCACTTCACTTTTGCATCAAATGTGATAACTGCTCAAATTTCCCATTAGCTCTGAATTCACAGTCAGGTTCCCTTTTGCGCCATTTGTCCAGTTTTATTAACAGATCCCAGCACAAGTGTCACCTTTACTAATTTACTTTAAAAAAATGAAATACGTCTTTGTAACCTCAGCCCCAAACGACAGAATGTAGCGGGTGTTTCCTGAATTGACTAGGGTTCTCTAAAACAAGCAGGATTTAACAGAGAGAAAGCAGGCTTTCATTTTCAGTTTATTAGCTTTTAGCATCTGTCATTTCTGATTTGAAATAGATAATTGGGCTAGGATGAAATATACACAAAACGTAAGGCTGCACTAGAGCAGGATTAATGTTTCTTATGCAGTATAAAAAGGACAGCAGGAGGCCACTACGCCAGATTCATACGATGAGGTAGCTGGGGCAGGTAGTTGGCAACTCTCAATCAATGCGAGTCTCTAATTGAGATCCGTTAGTATGGACTATATAATGTCTGTGCTGCAATTAAACAGCCCCTTAGCCCAAGCCCTGCAAGCCTGAGTGAGCTGGAACAAGCCAGTCACCAGGACCAGCTCCAGGCACCAGTGTAGGAAGCTCGTGCTTGGGGCGGCCAGTTCAAAGGGGCGGCACTCCGTCCGGTATCGGGGCAGCACGGCTGGGTCTTCAGCAGGAATTCGGCAGCGGGTCCCTCATTCCCTCTCTTCCTCTTTGAGCTGCCGCCGAATTGCCGCCGAAGAGGAAGAGAGGGAGGACCCGCCGCCGAAGAAGTGGCGCGATTGAGCTGCCATCGAAGTGCCGCCACTCGGTTTTTGTTTGCTGCTTGGGGTGGCAGAAAAGCTGGAGCCGGCCCTGCCGGTCACGGGAGTCTCAGTGCAGTGTAGACATACCCTGAATGACTTCTGAAGCAGAACTCTTCCCTTGCACACATTTTTGCAGCTCAAAACTGGCTGTGTACAAACTTCACCAGAATAAACTTTGCGGAGCCCAGGCCTGAGAAGCGTCATCCCCATGGGACAGATTTTATGTAGCTCTGTGCAGCGTTTCCTCCTGAATCGAGCAGGCGTCTGTGATACGGTCCGTGGCCCATGTCTGATTACATACATGCATCCGTACTATGCGTGTAATTGGCTCAGGATTTCTTCCTTGGTGCAGAGTCCTGGAGGAGCGGGAGGTTCTGCTGTATTGTGACTTCCATGGGCACAGCCGCAAGAACAATGTCTTCATGTACGGCTGCAACAACAAGAGCGCTCCTGCCCAGCGGCTCCACGAGCGCATCTTCCCACTCATGCTCAGCAAGAACGCCCCTGACAAGGTGGGTGTGGGAGCAGCCCACAGGAGGGGAAGGGGCTCCCCACAGCCCTTCTCTACATAGAATATCAGGGTTGGAAGGGACCTCAGAAGATCATCTAGTCCAACCCCCTGCTCAAAGCAGGACAAATCCCCAGACAGTTGTTGTTGGTTTTTTTTTAACCCCCATTCCCAAAATGGCCCCCTCAAGGATTGAACTCACAACCCTGGGTTTAGCAGGCCAATGCTCAAACCACTGAGCTATCCCTCCCATCCCCTGCCCAGAGGAGAAGCATCCTCTCCACTCTTGGAGCCCCTCACTGGCCACCATGGGCTGGGTGGGGACCTGGCTGCAAGGTGCCGGCTGTTGGAGGGTGGGGGGGGAATCACATCATGGAGCCAGGAAGGCTTTGGTGCTCTGTTCTGGGGCACAACAGAGCTGCACCTATAGTGCACAGCGCAGGCTCCCCGAGAGCACAAGAGTGAGGGACCTAGGGCCAGGGCTGCCCAGAGGATTCAGGGGGCCTGGGGTCTTCGGCGGCGGGAATTGCCACCGACGACCTGGCACTTCGGCGGTGGGTCCCGGGGCGGAAGGACCCCCCCGCCGCTGAATTGCTGCCGAAGACCCGGAGCGGAAGAAGCTCTGGGGGCCCGGGCCCCGCGAGAGTTTTCTGGGGCCCCCGGAGTGAGTGAAGGACCCCGCTCCAGGGGCCCCGAAAAACTCTTGTGGGGGCCCCTGCGGGGCCTGGGGCAAATTGCCCCACTTGCCCCCCCTCTGGGCAGCCCTGCCTAGGGCCAGGGCTCCTGTGGAAAAAGCAGCCTGCAGTCTCCCAGTTCCCACTGTGTGTACAGCCAGGGACTGAATCTGCACTGGGGGCGGGGTGAAGGGTGCACAGGCAACCTTCAGTCTGGCACTTCCTACCTTTAGAGTTTCCATCTTTGAGCGTGGGATGCGCTGGCCCCACTGACATCAGTGGCAAAGCTCCCCCTGGCTTTGTGGAGCCAGGATCCCCTCCCTAGTGTTTCTGTAGGAAGCGTCTTTGCCCACGTACACTAAGTTGAGGTTCCCAAACCCGTCCCGTTCCAACCCCTGGTTTTCAGCTGGGTATAATTTTTCCAAGCTTTAGCCGCTGGGGATGGAACTTGTCCTGGCAGCTCTCTGTCTTGGGTGGAATTTTTTGGATTGTTTCAGCAAAAATTGTTCAGCAGTTTCCAAGAATGACGCTAGGGACCGGGTTGTGCTAAGAGGCTAGTGCTGGAGGGGTAGTTACAGTAAATCTTAATGCCGGTGTCGCTACCCCAGCCTGCTAGGGTTGGGTGGCCAGAAGGCACAGGAATTAGGAGAAACAGGATGGTGCTGTGCAAGGAACGAATGGGCTGAATATCAGGAAAAGCTTCCTAATGCTGAGGGGGCTGCTGACTGTGGAATAATGTCCCCAAGGGAAATGAGGACAGCCCCCCGGTTGGGCCGTGGGGAGCCCTGGAAAAGGGGTTGTCTGTCGGGAGCAGTCCCACCTTGGGGTACGGCCAGGATCTCTTTCTGCCCTGGCACCGTGCTGAGCCACCCGGGGCGCTGTAGTTTTCTTTCCGCAGCTGTAAGTTTAAGGTCCAGAAGAGTAAAGAAGGGACGGGCCGGATTGTGATGTGGAGGATGGGAATCCCCAACAGCTACACCATGGAGTCCACCTTCAGCGGCTCAACTCTGGGTAAGGGCAGCACTATGCCAGCATGTAGCTGGGCCGGGAGGGAGCTGGGGTGATGGAGACGAGAGTTTTGCTGGAACAAGGCTGTCCCCTGCCCTTCAGGAGATCCGCCTGATTCCCCTCAGCAAGCTGGGATGGAGCTCAGTTGGGCTGGCACCACCAGAGCCTCTGGGGTGGTACCAGCCTGCAGCCCTCTTGCTCCCTCCACAGCTTGAAGAGACCCACCCTCTCTTTTTGCTGTTTGGTTTCTTTTTGCTGTCTGGCTGCTAGATTTTGTAGGTGACCGGCCCTACCCAGCAGAGAATCTCATAGGGCCCCTGCCACTGTGGCAGTAGATTTGATTCCACTGAGGCAAGCAGGAGCAGGACCCTCTCGCTGGGTTAGAAGGTTCTCTGTGGGCTCCCTTGTTGTATGTCTGCTCCTGGGCCTTCTGTGCGCTGCATGAATTTTCCCTCGCTAGGGCCCCTTCTCTCTCCAGTTGCAAGACATATTGTAGGAGGCCCTGCTACAGGGATGGCCCCTGTTCCCCACTCTCCTGCATGAGGTCCAGAAGTCCCCGCGGCTGCTACAATAGTTCATACAAATCACAGAAAATCCCCACTTTTTCACACGGCTGCATTGAGATCTAAAGTGCCATGGCGCCAAAGGGCCCGATAGCAGGGAGAGCAGCCCGGGGAAGGTGCTGTGTGTGCCCTCTGCTGGGCAAATCCCGGGAATGTGACTGGTGTGCTGTGAATCCAGGGCCTTCGGCTTGTGTCTCTGCCCCTCTTTCAGGCAGGAAGAGCGACTCCCACTTCACTTCAGAGGACCTTAAATCTCTGGGCTATCACATCTGTGACACGCTGCTGGATTTCTGTGACCCCGACCGCTCCAAGGTGAGAGCTGGCTCCACGCAGCCCTGCTGCAGGGGCTGGGGGTGGGACGGGTGGGAGTGAATGGGGGCTGCTCAGTGCCTAATTTGTGTCAGGGCTGAGCCTCGTCAACTCTGGGCCTGGCAGTTCGTAGCCCCGGCCCCTCCGGGCCTGGAAGTTCATAGCCTTGTCAACTGTGGGCCTGGCAGTTCAGAGCCCCGGCACCTCAGGGCCTGGCAGTTCAGAGCCCCGGCACCTCTGGGCCTGGCAGTTCACAGCCCCGGCACCTCTGGGCCTGGCAGTTCACAGCCATCGGTGTGAAATGGTGTTGAAAGCCCCGAGTGCTGTGCCCAGGGAATTTACACCCACCGGTCGTGCTGCTACTCCCTGGACGCCGTCCCTCATCCCAGCCACCTCCCTGGCATCTTGGTCATCCAGCCTAGGAGCCTGCCAAGGCTACAGCGCCCCAACCTCTCCTCAGCTTTCCAGAGCTGCCAGCCACTCCCCTGCCTCATGCCTGGAGGCTGAGCCACAGAAACATACACAGAGGGTCAGCCCTGAGCATCTTGTGACAGTAGTGATGAGTGGTTGGCTCCAGAGTTGTCCCAGCTCTGGGCATGCTGCAGGCCTGGGGATGTGCTCAGGGCATCGGAGAACACAGACGGGGCTGGGATTACACTGAGAAAGGGCAGAGGCAGTGCCAGGCATTAGGTCCAGGCACAATGCAGGCTGAGGGACACATGGAGACACTAGGACCTCCAGCAGCCGTGGGCACACCAGGGGCGTAGGGACGCGGGCAGAGGAGCAGTGTTATACCAGCCATGGGCACACCAGAGGAGTAGGGACACGGGCAGAGGAGCAGTGTTATACCAGCCGTGGGCACACCAGGAGAGTAGGGACACGGGCAGAGGAGCAGTGTTATACCAGCCATGGGCACACCAGGGGAGTAGGAACGCGGGCAGAGGAGCAGTGTTATACCAGCCGTGGGCACACCAGGGGAGTAGGAACGCGGGCAGAGGAGCAGCGTTATACCAGCCGTGGGCACACCAGGGGCGTAGGGGACGCGGGCAGAGGAGGTGTGTGTGAGCTCTTGCCTCTCTACCCTCAGTTTTTGCAGTGTCTGTCCGAGCTCCAGGAGCTGCTTCAACAGCAAATCCATCGAAAGCTCAAGGATCTGGGCCGTGGGCAGGACTCAGACGGTGCCTGGAGTGACATCTCCCTGTCAGACGTTGAGTCCAGGTATCGCCGCCCTGTCACCCTCCAAGGAACCCCCTCCTGAGCTCTGCCGCTCTAGAGACACCTGGTCCATGGCTGGCCAGGCCCATCTCTGGAGGAGCCTCGGAGGGAGGAAGGTGGGCTGAACCCTTTGCATTCCTGGCGCAGGCTGTGCTGTGCCTGACTGGATGAAGGCTGGCTGGCCCAATGAAACCCTCTCAGCACCTGGCCCCCACCTCTCTGAGCCCTGAGACCCCAGAGCTGCGGGGCTGTGCTCCTGGCCCTCCTCAGGGAACCCCCAAGTGACAGCTGCCCCAAGCTCATTCTGTCCCTAAAGCCCCCGGGCCTTGGCTGCGCCCAGCACTCGGGAGTTGGGACCTGCCAGGGAGCATGAGTTCAGCAGGAGCCTCCTGACTCACGGCAGGGAGGAGATTTCTGCTAGCAGGGGGCTCTGAATGCCGCAGGCACCGGCAAAGCGAGATTCAGTGGCTGGGAGCTGAAGTAACAAGTCCAGAGGAGAGAGAAGGGCCCCTGTTCAGCAGGGAGGGGAATGCCCATCGGAACAGCTGGCCTGGGCCAGGGCGAGTCTCCGCCACTTGGCCTCCGTAAATCCAGACTGGCTCGGGGTGGCTGGGGGCTCAGCTCGGGGTGCTGGGCTGGCTGCAGGGATGGCTGGGGGATGGGGGCTGTCTCTTCTGCAGGGTGGTCGGAATGGGCCCTTGTGGCCTCGGCAGCCAGGAATCGATGCAAACAGCTAAGGGGCTCTCTGCCTGGCACAGCACCAGCGGCTCCAACAGCTCCCAGTCCGACGGCCTCCCTGCTCATTTACTCAGCGTGGCAGAGAAGGTGAGAGCCATGCGGCTGAGGGAGGGATGTAACTATGGGCAGCGCCCCAGGGGAAATGTGAATGTCTGACCCCGGGTCTGGGGCTCATAGTCCCCTGGCTGACGCCCCATGCCCAGGCCCCGGAAGTGAGACCATTACACTCCGCATGGGGTGGCCATTCTCCTGCCAGCTCCCGGCTCCTCAGCTGCCCACCTGCCATTCCAGGAGGGGGCTGCTTAGGGGCCGGGTGGCGGCTGGAGGCAGATGGGGTGACACTCTCTCATGGGAGGGGGTCAGGAGCACGTGGGGTGTGAATGATGCTGGAAATAGCGGGGCAGCGTAGTGTGGCCGGGCTCCCTGATTCACCGGCGACCCGGGCTGCCCGACTCACCCTTCACAGCAAGAGCTTTGGGAGTTAGGAAACCAGCTGCAGCGCCCAGGGCTGAGCCGGTCCCAGCTATTGCCTCACTGGGAGCAGCACGGGGAGGCTGGGGCTGCGTCCGTCAGGGCTGGGGTCTGCTGTTGTTGGCGAATGCTGGAGGGGGGGGGGTGTTGCTGAAGCACCGTCGGCGAGCTGGGCGCCCCAGGGCCAGGCCTCCTGCACACGAGGGTAGCGGGATGGGCCGGATGGGGGCCAGCTTTGCAGGTGACGTGTTACCGTCCCTTGGCCTCAGCGTGGGTTTCTTTGGCTCAATTGAGGGCTGTGGGTGGTGGGGAATGGTGTGTTTCCTGGGGAGCAGGGCTGTCCCCTGAGTGTGGGGTCCTTGCTCACCTCACCAGTTCCATCAGAAGAAGAAGCGTCTGCGGACGAGGAAGGAGAGGAACGAGCTGCGTCAGAAGTACGCCTCGAGCCAGGGGCTGACGTGCCAAGCCAAGACCCCGGTAAGGAACACGCCAGACGAGGCGCACCACGGAGCTGCCTCCTCCCTGGGACAGCGAGGCAGGGGCCTGCAAAGGGCTCCCAGTGGACGAGTCCTCCGTGGCAGCGGCTGGCATGACAGGCCGGCCTTGGCTGGCTCTCTGAAGGGTGTTGTGGGAGCATTTCTGCATGTGCCCCTGTTCAGCTTCCTGCCCTGTGGGGAGGGAGGAGCAGCCTGCAGGGAGACCGAGGCCTTGTCCACATACGCACATCGCAGAGCGACTCACGCCCTGGCCGTGTTGCTGGGCTCCATGCCCTGGGGCCCTCCCAGAGTGTGTGGTTCCTCCCTTGGGGGAGTGCCCTGGCTAGTGCTCGCTGTGCCAGCGGCTGGCAGAGGGGCCACGGGGGGAGAGGGTTGCTTTGCTTGCTTTCAGAAATGCCCCTCTGGGTCTCCTTGCAGGTGGCAGGGGAGAGAAGGTTGGGGAGCCCCACCTGCCAGACCCACCAGCCTGTCAGCGCCGCGGCTCTGTGCACGGAGGACAGCTGTGGCAAACAGGTGCAGTGCAGTTCCCCTGCCCCCCCCAGCCACAGCTCCACTGCTAACAGCATCATCTGCTTGGCCCCACTGCATAGCCAGGGCCAGAGGGTGCCACTGGCAATGGGCTCCCGGGGACTGCAATGGGGTCTGCTCCTGCGACACCAAGGAATGGGCGCTGGAGAGCATCTGTCTCCCTGACCCCTGGCAGAGGCTGGAGTCTGAAAGGACTCCAGGTTTGAGACACTGTAACAGTCACGCAGAGCAGGGCTCACCCCAGCAGCGGGGGCAGCGGGGACGAACACACACAAGTGGGGCTCTTCCCTGGCAGCAGGGACAGGGTCACACCCACCCCAGGGCTCACTCCCTCCAGCAGGTGGCAGCAGAAGGCTCATCCATGCCAGCAGGGGGAAGCAGACACACACACACACACACACACACACACAAATACACACACACACTGAAAAAACACTAACACTCTCTTAATTAGTCTCTGCTGCCCGCCACCCCACGCACCCAGATCTGGTGCAGGGCGGTTCAGTTTTTGCTCCTTACTTCTTTTAACGTCCCTTCGCCAACTGCCTTTGCCCGGCCTGGCTGAGAGCCGGGCATCTGCTGCCATAACCCCGACTCCCCCATGCAAACTGCTTGTTTCTCTCAATCCCCTGTTAGGTCTGCTCTGGGACCCAAGCTGTCCCGGATCCCATGTTCGTACAGCTCCCAGCACGGTGAGGGCTGAGGCCTCCAGCCGCGGCTGAGGTAGCAAGGTTTGACCCCAATGCCAGAGGCCACGGTGAATGAGGGGGGCGCGGAGGAACAGCAGCTCCTTCCCAGCTCCTGTCACTGCAGGGTCCCGATTTCCATTCTGACGGGGTGGGCGGAGGGAGGAGTATATGCCCCTCCCCAGCACGACAGGTCTCCTGTGCGTAGCTAAAGGGCCGGAGCAGATCTGTGGCACTGCAGATCAGGGCGCTACTGCAGGAGAATCACTACTATAGAATCGGTGTGTTCCAGCTCACACCGCACAGTAGAGTCCACGGGATCGGGCGGGAGGCCCAGGGCAAGGGCCAGCTTACCTGCTAGATTCTCATGATAGATGTGGCTTTTACACTGGCCAGAAAGCAGCTGTCAGAGCATCCTGTGCTTGCTAGAAAATGGGGTTGGACTTTCAGAAGAGCTGCACGCTCTGGTGTGTGCCGGCCCTGAGCTCTCTGGAAACCTGGCCATCTGCGTCGCGTGGGAGAGGCAGAGACCTTCCAGGTGTGGCCCAAGCGGCTTCACTACAAGCAGTGACACAGCTGCCATATGCACAGGCCTGTGCCTCGTCTCCTGAGCTATAGCCGTGGCAAGAGGCATAGAGACAGGCTGACAGTCTCCATGTTTCCCCACATAGGGCAAGACTCCAGAAGCTGGCCTCGTTTCAGATCTGCAGAGGAGAGAACCTAACGCCAGCCAGGAGGAGCAACCAGGTCTGGGTGCAAAGTGGTCTTGGCACACGTTGCATGGTAGAAAGGGTGTGTGTGTATGTGGGTGTGTGTAATTAGGGAGTAACAGGAGCCAGTCCATAATTAAAGCTGCTACCAAGTTTCCATTATAAACTCAGTTTTGTCATCCCACCGAAAACCCACAAACCAAAGGAATTGCAGGCTCAGAATTGGGAGGCTAGTTCTGGGGCAGAGATTGAATTTCTCTGCCACATTGGAAGTGAATTGCCCAACCTGCTCCTTAGCTATAAATGCTCCAGAATAGTGTTCTCCACAGCCCCAAAACACTTCAAACGCTGCTTTGCCCTCCATAGCAACCAAGCCCTGAGAGCAGGAGGAAGATAAAATGTAGCTCCCTTGCCTGGGCTGCGATGCAGTGCCCAGCCCCAGGGTCATTCTGTCCAGTCCCTTGATCCAACTCCCATTGGCTTGGAGGGCACCAGATGCCTGCTGGAGACCTTAAGGGCCCAGGGTATGTCTACACTATGGAGACTATATCGGCATAGCCCCCTTGTGTAGATGCAGCCTATGCCAATGGAAGGGGTTTTCCAGTTGCTGTAGGAACTCCAGTTCTTCTTCGAGTGCTTGCTCATGTCAATTCCAATCAGGTGTGTGCGCGCCACATGCACAGTCATCGGAAAGTTTTCCCTTAGCAGCTCCCATTGGGTTGGTTGTGGGGCCCCCTGGAGTGGTACCTTCATGGCACTCAATATGCGACCCACAAATATATTTGTGGACAAATTGGAGAGTCCAGCAGAGGGCAACGAAAATGATCAGTGGGCTGGGCACATGACTTATGGGGAGAGGCTGAGGGAAGTGGGGTTATTTAGTCTGCAGAAGAGAAGAGTGAGGGGGGATTTGATAGCAGCCTTCTGACTGAAGCAGTTGCTCATGGACTCCGCCGTTCATCCCCAGTCTGCTGCGGATCGCCAGGACCCCGCACCGAGCACATCCGTAGGGAGTGCCCCGGCATTGGTACATGACACGGTGCTGAGGAAGGACTCTAGTCTAAGAGACCCTTGGCACTGGCGCTCTCCGGCACTGCAGGATGCACAGACAACCCGGCTCTGAGAGAGGACCGGCACTGACCCTTGGCACTGGACTCTCGGCACCGGTCCCTGGCACCAGATCCACGACACCGGTCCCCGGCACCAGATCCATGACACCAAATTCCTGGTTTCAGTGCCCAGCCCAAGCGTCTCAACACCGGTCCCCTGCATCATCAACTCGGCACAAGTCCCCAGCGCAGTACCATGTGGTGCCACTGTGGTCATCTCAGTCGAGATCCATGTCTTCGGACTCGGGTGGTGACTCGTACTATTCCCGTTGCAGCAGGCACAGATCCGACAAGCGATGGAGGGAGGCATCAATGACACGGCAACCCCAGTGGCAGCCTCCAGTGCAATGGCCTTTTTGGACCCCCTGGGCTCCTGTTTGGTGGCCTCGGAGCACCGACTATCCAGACAGCCAAGGACCAGCCTACGCCCCTAGAATCTGAGGCGACCTTGGCGCAAGCCCCACAGCCGGCCCAGGTTGCCACCGAGGTAACTCTGAGGTATGACTCATTGCAAGGCCAGGCTACTGTCACCTTGGCTATTGCCGCCATAGAGGCCCCAGACGCTGAACAGGAGGAGGTGAGGGAGACGGAGGGTCAGGAGGACCCCATCAACCTCTGGCCTCCTCATCTATGTCCCCGGGTGAAGCGGTGGCGGGAACTTCAACCTCGGGCCCTCCCCCAGTTGACCACAGGGCCCACCAGGACCTTCTATGAAGGATTGCCCATAACATGGGGTTACAGGTGGAGGAGGTGGTTGAACCCGAAGACCTCATGGTCGACATCCTTGCTCCAGAGGGACCATCCAGGGTAGCTCTGCCACTGATAAAAACTATCCAGAGCAATATTAAGACTCTGTGGTAGACCCCTGCCTCAATCCCGCCCACCGCAAGGGGAGTAGAGCGTAAGTACTTTGTTCCCTCCAAGGGGTACGAGTATCTGTTCTCTCACCTGCAACCATGCTCCCTCATAGTATCGGCAGTGAATGAGAAAGAGAGATGGGGGCATCAAGGGCTGGCCCCTGAATCCAAGGAGTCTAAAAGGATGGACCTTTTTGGCAGGAAAATCTATGCAACTTGTGGGCCTCCATGTTGAAGTTTATGTTGCTGATTCCATCAGACTCCAGAGTCAAGTTCTCGACTATCATTGATGAAGGGAAGGCAGTGGCGTGACCCTCCCTCCAGGCTTCATTGGACTCAGCTGCCCACACCCATTCCTCAGGAGTAGCCATGAGGAGGAGCTCAAGGCTACAGGCGTCTGGGTTGCCCCTGGAGCCTCAGCAAACCCTGCAGGACCTACCATTCGAAGGCGCAGGGTTATTTTCGGAGCAAACAGACTCCAAGCTGCACAGTCTAAAAGACTTCTGGGCGACTATGAAGTCATTAGGTATGCACACCCTGGCAACCCTGTTGTATGCCTTTCCCCCAATCCCTCTTGTGCACAAGGCACTTCTCAAGATCCGCAGGGACAGAGTGGAGGTAATTCTGGTGGCCCTGGGTGGCCCTGACAACACTGGTACACCACGCTCCTGGAGCTGACAGTGGACACTCCGATCGAGTTACCACTGCATTCCGATCTGATCACTCAAGACTACGGTTGTCTTCACCACCTAGATCTCCAGTCCCTCCATCTCATGGCCTGGAAGCTTCATGGTTTAACCCCATGGAGCTTCTGTGCTCAGAACCAGTAAGGGAGGTCCTACTTGGCAGTAGGAAACCATCTACTAGGGCCACACATCTAGCTAAGTGGAAAAGGTTCACTTGCTGGTGTGCCTAGCAGTGTACACCTCCACTACTGGCGTCTATACACTCATTTTAGAGTACCTTCTGTGCCTGAAACAACAAGCACTGGCAGCTTCATCCATCAAAGTACATCTCGCTGCTATCTCAGCCTTCCACCCAGGAGCATCTGGCTGATCCCTATTTGCTAACCCCATGGTAGCTGTTTCCTCAAGGGTTTGGGTCTCCTACATCCTCAGACCAGACAGCCTGTCCCAGTGTGGGACCTCAATCTTGTCCTCTCCAAATTAATGGGTCCCCCTTTTGAGTCAATAGCGACTTGCTCCTTTCTCTATTGTGAAAGGTGGCCTCCCTGGTGGCCATCACATTGGCTAGGAGAGTGTCAGAGCTAAAGGCCCGTACCTCCGTTCCACCCTACATGGTCTTCCACAAAGATAAGGTGCAACTCAGGCCTCACCCAGCCTTTCTTCCCAAGGTAGTGTCACTCTTTCATACTAGCCAAGACATTTTTCTACCTGTGTTCTATCCTAAGCCTCATGCCAGTAGTCGAGAGCAGAGGCTACACTCATTGGATGTTTGGCAAGTGCTAGCATTCTATATCGAGCGCACTGAGCCATTCAGGAAGTTGAACCAACTGTTCATGGCGGTAGCAGACCGGATGAAAGGACCCCCGGTCTCATCTCAAAGAATATCTTCCTGGATCACGTCCTGCATCTGCATGTGCTACAAGCTGGCCAAGAGCCCAGCCTTGACTCTTACGGCACGCACCACGAGGGCACAGGCCTCGTCAGCGGCGTTCCTGGTCCAGGTCCCAATACAAGAAATGTGCAGTGCAGCAACGTGGTCCTCGGTGCACACGTTTACTTCTCACTATGCTATCACCCAACACGCCAGAGATGATGTAGCTTTCGGCAGAGCAGTGCTCCAATCAGCGATTCCTTAACTCTGACCCCACCTCTGGGGTAGAGCTTGGGAGTCACCTGATTGGAATCGACGTGAACAAGCACTCGAAGAAGAAAAAACAGTTACTCGCCTTCTCGTAAATGTTCTTCGAGATGTGGTGTTCACGTTCATTCCAATATCCACCCTCCTTCCCCACTGTCGCAGTAGTCAGCAAGAAGGAACTGAGAAGGTACCGGGTCGGCAGGGTCATATATTGAGCGCCCCTCTCCATGGATCACCACCTTGTTTTGGGGGAGAGGCTTGCGTGTCTCAATGACCCCCAAGAGCAATGCTGCCTGGAGTCATGTACTCCCCTAGGGTCACCCATGGCAGAACGGTCAAGGCCGAGGTTCCAGACAAAGTGTGATCCAAGAAGTCGCTAACAGCAAAGCAGACAGGGGATAACTGCACAATGGAGGTGAAACTGTTGTGTAATGTTACAATGGCTGTGAAGGTGGATGAAGGCTGCAGCAGACAGAGGATCTCCAATCATCATGGTGTTCATGCCATTGGTGTCAAGTAAAGAAGTCCCACACAGGCATCTTCCAGTTTTTGGGAAAATAACATTTGCACAAGTCTAAAGTCTGGTGGCAATCGGCGACGTGAACAGAACAATGAAATCCAGAAGTTCCTAATCACAGACTGACACACAGGCGGTGGGTGTGTGCTACAATCATCTTGCTCGAGGATTGAGGCGGGTCGAGCATCTCAGCAGCTGCACCCACAACTAAGCAGTCCTTTTTAGGATCCACTCTGCTCACCCTACATGGGGAGAGGGTTAGAAAAGGTACCCTAAAAATAGTCTTGCCTCTGTTTTTCCTGGCTCGATAGCCACATCCAGCAGGATCACCACTTCAGCAGTCGAAAATGTAAGAAACTTTTCAACTTTGGAACTTGGAACGTACATACCCTGATGGACAACTCAAACAGCGACTAACCAGAGCAACGTACAGCCATTATTGCTTGTGAATTGAGTCAGTTTAACATCGATATTGCTGCTTTGTCCGAAACTAGAAGAGCTGATGAAGGACAGGTGAGGGAGGAGAAAGGAGGATACACCTACTTCTGGAAGGGAAAATCTATAGATGAACCCCAATTGCATGGACTGGGCTTTGCTATAAAGAACAAGCTCGTAAAGTGCCTCTATGAGGTACCAGTTGGCATCAATGAGCGGTTTATGATACTCCGACTGAGGCTCACCAAAAATCAACAGGCAACTATTGTGAGCACCTATGCACCAACACTGGATGCCGATGAGAATGTAAAGGAAGATTTTTATTCTCAGTTGGAAACCATTTTTTCAGAGACCCCTACAGAAAACAAGATCATCCTTCTGGGGGATTTCAATGCATGTGTTGAACGAGACTCAGACCTGTAGAAAGGAACAATCGGGAAAGAAGGAGCTGGCAAAAGTAATTCAAATGGAATTCTGCTCCTGACCAAGTGTGCTGAACATGAACTTATTATTATGAACACTCTTTTCTGACAAAAGGAAAAGTTCAAAACATCTTGGAGACACCCATGGTCAAAGCCCTGGCTTCTCCTTGACTATGTCATAGTTCGTGCCCAAGATCGTAGTGATGTACTTCTCACAAGAGCAATGACAAGTGCTGATGACTGTTGGACTGATCATCGCCTTATTTGATCCACAATGAAAATTAAGATCGCTCCCAAATGGAGGCTGCAAAAGAAGCAGGTCAGGCGCAAGCTGAAGGTTCAAGATTTGAAGGACCCTATTAAGTATGACCACTTCCAAGCAGTCTTAGAAGAAAGCTTCCATTAAAGGAACATTGGAGCCAGTTGAAAGCAGTAATCATCAGTGCCTGTGAGGAAACCATAGGCTACCAAACCAGAAAACATCAGGATTGGTTTGATGAGAATGATGCCGAAATTGAGTAACTCATCAATGAGAAGAGAATGGCATTTTGTGCTTGGCAGAATGACATAAATTGTAATATAAAGAGGCCCATGCCAGGCAAGGGCGGAAGTACAACATTAAACCAGAGAACTTAAGAACAAATGGTGGACTGAGAAAGTGCAAGAACTCCAACATCTCGCAGACATCCACAATACATGTGGTTTCTTTAGTCACCAAGGCTGTTTATGGGCCAATTTGTCATGGTATGAATTCTCTTCGCTCTAAGGATGGAACCACACTTCTGAAGGACAATGAAGCCATCAATTCTTGCTGGAAAGAACATTTTGAAGATCCCTTAACCGTAATTCTATGGTTGCAGATGAAGTCCTTGAGCAAATCCCTCAATGACCATTTAGGGATGAGCTCAGAGACTCTCAATTTGTATGAGATACACAATGCTATCAAGCAGATGAAGAACAACAAGGCAGCAGATCTAGATGGGCTCCCCACTGAAATCTTTAAAAGCAGTGGACCAGAGTTAATTCGGCAGCTTTACCTGCTTATCCTTAAAATCTGGATAAAGGAAGAGATAGGGGATAAAGTAGATTGTGGAAATTATTGTGGTATCTCCCTCCAAGTCATTGCAGGCAAAGTTCTGGCGCGATTCCTTACAACCTGCCTTCTGCCCCTTTCAGAAGAAATTTTACCAGAGTCACAGAGTGGGGTTTCTGACCATGTCGTGGAACTGCGGATATGATCTTCACAGCACAGCAGCTCAGCTGCAAGAAAAGTGTTGGGAGCAAAACCGACGACTGTACATGGCTTTTATTGATCTAACTAAAGCCTTTGATTCAGTGAATCACTGTGCCCTCTGGACTGTACTTTCTAAGATTGGACGTCCTGATAAATACATCAATGTCCTACAATTGCTTCATGATAACATGAAAGCAACTGTTCTGAGCAGCACTGGCAACCAGAGTGAACCTTTCAAAGTACAAACAGGAGTCAAACAGGGCTGTATCATCGCCACACCCATGTTTGTGGTTTTTATTGCTGTCATTCTTTACCTAATTGTTGGGAAGTTTACAGCTGGCATTGAAATCATTTACAGAATGGATGGAAAGCTGTTCAGGCTTAGCAGGCTGAAAGCCAAGAGTAAGATTTTCACAACATCTATTGTGGAACTTCAGTATACTGATGACAACGCAATCTTTGCCCACTCTGAGAAAGATCTTCAAACTATCTTGAATGTGTTTGCCGATGCTTACGCATGTCTTGGTTTCACTCTTAATATCAATGAGACTAAAGTGCTCTATTAGCCCTCTCCAAATGAGGTATTACATGCCCCATCTATCAAAATCAATGGAATTGCACCAGAGAATGTTGATCATTTCCTCTACCTTGGAAGTCATCTTTCATCCAAGGCAGATATTGATGCAGAAATTCAACATCGCCTGAGCTGTGCCAGTGTAGCTTTTTCTCATTTACGGCACAGGATTTTTGAAGATCAGGACATTGGAACAGACACCAAGCTTCCTGTTTATCAAGCCGTTATTCTCCCAACACCGTTGTATGGGTCCGAAACTTGGACAACCTATAGACACCACTTGAAAGTCCTTGAGAGGCACCATCGACGCTGCCTTTGTAAGATTCTGAAGATCAAATGAGAAGACAGGTGCACCAATATTAATGTCCTGCAAGAGGCAAAGACCACCAGTATTGAGGCAATGATCATCCATCAGCAATTCCCCTGGACTGGTCATGTTGTCTAGCTGCCAGACCATCACCTCCCAAAACATGTCCTGTTCTCTCAGCTGAAAGAAGGGCACCGTAACATGTGTGGACAACGGAATTATAAGGACTTGCTGAAGGAGAACCTAAAAAAATCTAATATTGACATTGATACTTGGGAGACACTTGTCCAGGATCGCTTAAAATGGAGTGAAGTCCTACGTGATGGTCCCCTGCATTTTGAACTTGCGTGTCGACAAGCCAAAGAGGACAAGAGGCTCAGGAGGAAGGAGAGACTGGCTCCCAGTCATGGTCAACAGCCTCCTGCTGAGCTGAAAACATCTGCCCTCATTGTAATAGAACTTGTGTTTCAAGGATTGGCCTTATTAGCCACCTGAGGACCCATTACTCCCATGGAAGATGATCATACTCGGTAACGAGTGATCGCCCATCATCATCATATTGAGCGCCCTGATGGCGCCACTCCAGGGGGCTCCACAGCTGACTCGACAGGAGCTGCTAAGGGAAAACTTTCCGACAACTGTGCACGTGGTGTGCGCACACCTGATTGGAATGGACGTGAACAACACATCTCGAAAAACAACAGTTACGAGAAGGTGAGTAACTGTTTTTCCCCCTGAATGATGGCAGCTACGTCCATGGAAGCTGCCTTGCCATAGCTGTGTCTGCGCTGGGGGTTTTGTCAGCAGAGCTACACTGGTCAGGGCTGTGGTTTCTTCACCCCCCTGACCAGCGTCGCTGCGTTGATCCAGAGGGTGGGGGTGGCGGCGTGAATGAACCTGAGATGAAGAGAACACATTTCCCTTTGACAAGGGTAAGAGCTAAGCCTGTCTCCTTGCTAGCAGCCCTCCACACAACTGCTGGCTGTGAGGCCTTCCCTGCATGAAGGAGCAGGGCCCACCCATGTTCATCAGATGGCCCTGTCTCGAGAGAGAGCCTATGTACTGAGAGGGGATGTCTGCTAGTGTGGCTTGGCCAGGCCCTGGCTGGAGAACTGGGGAAGAGGGGGACATGCCTCTCTGCTCTGCTGCCTCGGAGTCTCTTGCTAGTCTCAGACCTCCCGTCCCCTCTCATGGGAGTTCTTAGGAAGGCAATGCAAAATGGGACAGCAGCAGGGGACACTGTGGGGGATGGGACAGCAGACTCTCAGAGACTCTCCGAGTCCCCTGCAAGCCACCCAAGATGGCCTCCATCCTTAGGACGCTTGCCCTGTCCCTACCCCACACTGGTGCAAGGCATGTGCCCCCCATTCCCCAACTGCATGGGGTCTACATTCCCTCACTAACCCACCCCTTGGAGCTCCCTGGGGTTGGGCAGATCCCCATGAAGCTCTCTGTAGGCTAGCTCCCAGTTGTGGCTTGCTAAGGGCATGGGTGGGGGGGTGAAGGAATGGGTGGATACCCCAGTCAGAGCAGGCCTGCCACAGCTCCCAGGCACTGGGGGCTCTGTCCCTGGGCTCAAACCCTCTGCCCCCGCTGTTTGTCTGCTCCCAGAAGAGCGTCTGTGGGAGCGTAAGCTGTGTCACCAGCACAGCCCTGGGCCTGAGCGCCTGTGGAAGGCCCGGCGGCCCCAGCCCCTGCTTATCACCATGCTGACCCCGCCGCAGCCCCAGAGACCCGCCGGCGCCTTGCCCATCAGAGAGCACCTCCTGCCCTTCCATGCCCAGCTGGACGGAGAGCCCCACGGCAGCCGGCATGCAGGTGAGGGTGGGGAGCGGGCTGGCGCCACGGAGGGGAGTGCCCCCCTGCAGGGGGGCGGCGCACTCAAGGCAAAGGGAACTTCCTCCCCCCCCAAACCCGAGCCCTCAGTGCCTGGCAGAGCTGGGCTGTTCCGGGGAAATTCCTCCCCCTCCCTGAGCCCTCAATGCCTGGCAGAGCTGGGCTGTTCCGGGGAAATTCCTCCCCGTGACTTGACCAGAGCCTGGCAGAGCTGGGCTGTTCCGGGGAAATTCCTTCCTCCCCTCAGTGCCTGGCAGAGCTGGGCTGTTCTATGGAAATCCCATACCCCCCCACCATGAGGCTGGTGGTATTCGGGCCCTATTCATAGATGCTGGAACAAGGGGTGCTGGGGGTGTGACCGCACCCCTGGCTTGGAGTGGTTTCCATCATACACATGGTTTACAGTGTGGTTCAATGGCTCTCAACACCCCCACTATACAGATTGTTCCATCACCCCTGGCCCCATCCCCGCTGCAAGGTAAACACGGTGACCTCGCCCCCATGGGATCCGCCTGGGTCCCACTAGGAGTAGCCAGTGGGTGCAAAGCGTGCATGAGGAGACTCTCTCCCGTCAGGGAGGGAGCTGATGATCTGTGGTGGGGGAAGGGAGAGGAATCTCTCCAGTCATGAATCTCTCCAGGCATGGGGGTCACCTCTCCCCTCCCCCACATCATGGCCCTTCAGGCCCTGCTCTCGTGGAGCCGCACCAAGAGCTAGAGCAGGGGTTGCTGGATCCTGTTGCTTCTTAGTGCTCTGACCTTTGCCTCTCCTCCGTCCCTAGGCAGCTCAACGTTGGCGCACTCTGCATCCACGGTTGGAACCAGCCCTTGCAGGTACCATGCTGGGGCCCAGGCCCCCTTGCCCAGCCAGGGCTCCCTACCCTGGTGGGGTAGGTGTGCAGAATGGAAGGGAGGGGGTACCCGGGGCGGAGCCCAGCCACGGCCCAGAGGGGGGTCTGACTACTCAGCACATGCAGTGGCCCCATTACTACCCCCAGCTTCTGCAGCCCTAGAGAGCACCCCTGCCTACTTCGCTCTGCAGGGACCCAGCTCCAGTGGGGCTCCTTTGGCTCCGCAGCTGAGGAGGCAGGACCAGAGCAGTCAGTGACCAGGGAATGGGACACTCTGAGCCTTCGACTGGCATGGAGGCTCCATAAAGAAACAGCCCAGGGGTCTCTGTGGGCATACATGCCTCTGAGTGCAAAGGGGGGAGGGGGAGGCAAATGGCAGGGTCCAGGGGTCGGTCCAGCCAGAGATCCTTCAGGAACCGGAAATCCAGGCCGAGCAAAGCCAGCGAACCTCAGCCAGCGACATCCAAAGTGGAACTTAGCTCATGGGGGAGGGGGCTGAGCAGCAGATAGCTCAGGGCAGAAAAGCTCCCAAAAGGCAGCTCTTCTTTGAGTGGCTACAGGCGTGTTTCCACTCAGGTGCATGAGTGCCCAGCACACCAAAGCCGTAGCATTACCTGCTGGGGCGGCACATGCACCCTGTCCCTCCTCAGGGCCCCTCCTGAGGCTATATAAGGGCAGTGCCCACCCCCCGCACTCAGTTCCTTCTCGCCACCCACAGCCTGATTCGCAGCTACTCATGGGTTATTGCACTACAGCGAGATCATTCTCTGTGCTTTGTAAATAGTTTGAGCCCCGTTAGCTAGCTAGTTAGGGTTAGTAGTTCCATGAGGGGTTGGTTAGTTAGTAAGCCTGGCGCTATGCTTTCACCGAATTTTAAGCACTGTCCTTCACGTGGCTGTCCCGTCTAGTGACCACCGCAGTCGATGCTCGTTGTGCCTGGGAAAGGGGCATAGGAAAGAAAAGTGTTGGTTGCCGGAGATCTAAGCCTGAAGTAACACCTCAAGGAGCAACTTCAGGAGGATCTGGGAGCTTGCACGGCTC
The DNA here is from genome assembly GCF_020497125.1 of Mauremys mutica. Classification (NCBI taxonomy): domain Eukaryota; kingdom Metazoa; phylum Chordata; order Testudines; family Geoemydidae; genus Mauremys; species Mauremys mutica. The sequence goes on from NC_059075.1 coordinate 147,898,560, forward strand.
ACCTGGCCCCACAAACTACGTCAGAGCTAGCGCCAATTTCTGATAGACAGCCAGACTCAGGTTCTTCTCCACGGGAAAGGGACCATTATGCTTTCTGTGGTCCCCAAGGAAGAGAGCTCACAAAACTAGTCAGAGCCATTCTGGGGCTCAGAGAGACTCTTCCTTCTCTTCTAGGAGGAGTGTGGGGCATTAGCAAGACTTCTCGAGTGTCCAAAATAGAGCAGGACGAGGACCATCTACCCACTCCCCAGTACTGAGAAGCGAACTGACCAGTACCATACCGTCAATTCTGCAGGACGTCTGTTGAGTCCGGTGCCAGAACATTGGCACTGACAATATTGACCACAGGTTTTTCAGGCAGCAGCTGATTTACTCTGCCTCTCTGTCCCAGATTCACCTCTGATACAGGAGTCCTCAGCTGAGGGGATGCCCCCTGTATTCCTGGGCCAATGTGGGTAGGTTGCTTTGGATTATGGACAGTTACTGGCTTCTCCCTTGTTACCAGTTAAGAAGCCCACCAAAGAGGTGGATCCAGTCCCATCATCAGCACCAAGTCATCTTGCTTGGGTACCGATATCGTTTTTGGCTCCGATGATAGCTCTAGTCCCAGTTTCCACACCTTCAGTAACGAGCCATTCTTTGGCTAGGGTACCGACCTCTGCACAGAACCGACAGCCGTTCTGGTACTGCATTTTAGTGCAGCCTCAACTTCCCAAGCAGTATCCATGGCACTGACTACTGTACCATCCTTGGTACCGGTCCAGTCCCCTTACTGGACCTCAAACAGATCAGGGTACTTGGTGGGCTTCTCAGGTTTAGCTCATCTGTTGACTATTTGGGGGGTTCCTTGTAATCAGGCTCAGAATCCTTCTCTCTCTCTTCCATCCCCTTCCTCCAGAAGATCAGCAGCATTACCAAGAGAACACCGTTCCCTCAGCAGGGACACGAGTTCTTGGCCTGGTACATACTGGCTTCCTGTACCACATTAATTTCCTCTCTGGCCTTGGAGTGCCCACCGCTCTTCAAGATCTCAATCATCAGCTCACTCCAGAGCCAGGATGTGGAATCCTTCTGTTGTCTCATTTCCCGGCCCACTGAGACTGGAGACACAAACTGATACAGCTCCCACTGAGTCTACTACAGCAGAGTGACCCTTTATCACGGGGACAAGCCTTACCATAGGGGAGTCCATCTGTTCCACTTCCTGTCATCCTCCTCACCAGACGATTCCACCAGAATACTTTAAGTCTCACCAAGACTCCTTAAGGAGGATGACGACAGCCTTGGGCATCCAA